>NC_138830.1:25774015-26974015 GCF_965183815.1 Platalea leucorodia | reverse complement strand
TTTTATTTTCCTTTATTTGCTCACAGTGTTTCTCTAGCTCTCTGTCAGTTTATTAAACATGGTATCCAGAGAGACTGCTAGAGTTTTAATCTACCTACAAGGAATGCCTTCTAGATCATCAGTATTCCTCTAAACCAGCAGCAGAATGGGACATAATTAAGCCTTGTTTACAAATCCCCCCCCCCCTTTTTTTACAGTTCTATAATCATACTAACTTTTCTTCCCAGACAAAAGCTCTTATAACAGCACAGTTTGTTTTTATCTTCTGTGAAATGAGAAGGTTAAAAAAATAATCAGTAAACAGTAATGAAACAGGTGTGGCTAAACCAATGAGTTTTCCCAAGATCACCCGAAACAGGTAATCAGCCCCTAAAATGTGTTTCTATAAATGAGTTTAGAATTTTTATGTGCTAGTCCCAACTGAACTTACACCACTCAGTGAATAGTTGAATTCTACAAAATCCTAAAACACTAGCAAAAAAAAGTTTTAACTTAATGTTAGTTGTGTGCTTGCACAGCTTGCATAATAATGAAAAAATCTTGTTATATTACATGTAATTACCACTAATGGCATGTAGTGATCTGAATTCTTTACATCTGTTGAAATTCAATGACAATGTCTTCTGTAAGGGTTTATAGCGAGAGGAAGAAATCCATCGGGTCCCAGTGTACGTGGGAACTAGGTCATGCAGGGTTCAGTCTTTAACTAATGGAACTACTCACGTGTTAAAGTGTTTAAATTCTTCATTTAATTGAAGGTAGAATGCTGAGCAACTTCCAATACTGAAATGCATTGCTTTGAACAGAAACAAAAATTACACAACTGAAAATGTCTACTGTTTTAGATTTGTGGTGTTAGGTATTTTGGTTGGTTTGTGTTTGTTCTTTTTTTTTTAAATCATTATGTTCATGCTAGAGTCTACAAACACTATAGAGATACCTTTCCTTTTAGACATATTTATGTTTTCCTAACTCCTGAATTTATTTTTAAGCATTATCACTGCCTACACTCAATCAAGGTAATCTCCTGTATATGTTGTAATACATATAGAGACAAAACAAATTTGACAGCAGGTTGTGCAACAGCACAGTAAGGGGACCAGCATCTGTAACATGTGAAGAGCTGTTTAACATTCTCTTAGAAGCGAGAACTATACGAAAATCCATTAAGTATGCATGTTTCACAATTTCTAATCATAAGACATAGTTAAGTCATATCTAGATTGATCACAGATAATTATCAACAGAAAGTTATTTTAGTATGTAAAAATATTACAAAATTTTCACTAATTTTGCTTAACCAGTGTCCAGATTTTCTAACTTACCACCACTTTTATGCACTTAATAAAAAAAAAAAATAGGTATAACATTAAGTGCATCTCTGTCACAGAGAGTTCACCTATGTGATGATGCTTTAAAATGCAGCATAATGCTTAGTGCAATACAGTAGTCATTATTTCTAATTAAGAAGTCATTATTAATCTTAAACAGAAAGCCATCAGGAAGCTCAGAGCTAGCTCAAGAGAAATGGCAGGAAAAATAGGGCAGAAAGTGTAAAAGGGGAAGATGCACCACATTAAAACTGTCCAACACCTTCTTATTCAATATATACATATATGCGCTAGTGCTTAGCAGTAACAGCAGCTGCATTCAAGGACACAGGTAGGTTTTCATCAGAGTTAGAGTTAAATTATTTACGCAAAGCAGACTGGATTCTACTTTGCACCTAGGCACAGTTATCTATTAAAATTCTCATGGCATATTACTTATAATTCCTTTGCAGCTATTCATCAGAGAATTAAGAGGGCTTTTTTAAATTGCAAAAGGTAGAACAATATCCTTTTTTTGCTGGTTACATTATCTGTAAAGTAGCTGGGACTTGATGTCCTTTTCTGTTCAAAAACTAGCCAGCCTACTTCAAAAGCAGCAACACACTTGCTTTTCATTGACAGAAAATATTTATTTACAATTGTATTTACATTTAATGATATTAAAAATAAATGTTGTACAAGAAGCATTAAAAATGAACAGCAATTGTAAGAAAAATTCTCATGCTTCATAACAAACAGCTGACAGGAGCCAAAAAAACCACTCCCTCAGAGAGAAACTGTCCCACAATTTTCTATTGCTTGTTTTCTGGCACCTTCCTTTCAAGTACCTCGTACTAGTCACTGGATCTGAAAGAGCTTGCACTGCCTCTAATGAGTGTTTACTGTCTTAAGCCATCAGACAAGACTGGTTTCTAGTCTAATGCTGCATGGCAGTTACTACATAATGCCGTACAGAAAAGGGGAGAGTATAGCTGTGTCCAGGAACAGAACAACTGGTGGTCCTTCAAGGGAAGAAAAAGTGAACTTGAAAGATGAGAAATGCAATGATTTTGTCAATCACTCGCCTGCAGTTCCCACAAATTTGTGGCTTTACATCTGGGTACAGAATCCGTTTGCCGGGCAGCATGTTTT
Organism: Platalea leucorodia; assembly: GCF_965183815.1. Taxonomy (NCBI): domain Eukaryota; kingdom Metazoa; phylum Chordata; class Aves; order Pelecaniformes; family Threskiornithidae; genus Platalea; species Platalea leucorodia. The sequence continues at coordinate 26,971,553 of NC_138830.1, read as the reverse complement.
TTTGTAAAAACAGAACAAAAAATATCCCCGAAAAGTGTGAGCTTTCACATTAAAATGTTCCCAGTCAAGTCCTCCAAAGATGAACTAAACAAGTGTTTTGGAGTCTGCTCATAGCCTGTACCATCAACTTCAAAAAAAAAGATTAATCTGATTAGAATGTCAAATAATTTGAAGCCTCACAATGACAGTATACCTCAAAAATAACTATTTAACTACTGCTCAGTCAGAACATACACATATTTTATGAATCAAGAACAAAGTGGGGCATGTGTTAAAAGCTGGTGCCTGAAGCTAAGCTTCTAGTAAGTGATGTAATTTTAAGATGCACTGATCCTAGAGTAGCTTCAGTGAAGTTTTTTAAACATATACTTAAGAAACTAGTTTTATTCACTGATTATTGAAAATCTTGACTGGTGTGTTCACTTGCTGCCATCAAGGTGTCAAAATCCCTAGCCTTTCCACCTGCAGACTTTTGTCAAGCCTTTGCCTGTTACACCTATGTGAAACACCACTAAGCAAAGCCAGACAAGTTTGATGGTTTTACTGAATACTACAATAAGTAATGAAGGAATGTCAGAAACACAGTATTGATTTAGACATATTTTTAAATTAACTTGAAGCTAACAAAGAAACTTTGGTGCATCCTAAAATTCAGCATGGCAATTTAGTGAAAGGAGGGGAAAGCAAGGAAATCAGGGGACACACTGCAGAACTTGGTACCAGCTTGCCTCAAAATCTGTGCTCTGATCATCATTTCAGTCAAGGTTGTAAGCAGTAGAGTGGGAATACTTAGTTCCCAACTCAGGGGAGAGAACAAATACTTCCAGAAAAGCTAAGAGTAACCATGATTAATCATTTTCAGTACTTATTTCCTTTAACATCCTGCTGGATGTTCATTAAAGTTCTGCTGGCAATTACGGCTGTTGCAAGAGAAAAACCTAGTCCAAATATCTAGTCCAGAGGTTAATCCAAGTTTCAAACCACTGTCTGGCCACACGAGCAGACATCGCTCTCAGCAAGCTGCTAAAACCCAAGAAAAAATTTTGTGGATCCCAGCAAAAGAAGTTACAAGAAGTCTTTTATATAACTTACTCTTACTCCCAAGTAAACCCAATCTTTTAATAAAAACACCCAACACAGAAGGACTACCAAGATTTTTCAGTCAACTTGATCTTCCTTCATTGGAAGAAGAGGTTTCAATGTGGTTTTATGGTTAAGGCTACAGGGCAGGATCCTACTTTTTTTACATCCCTTTGAGAGGAGAAGTACCTATCAACTCTCTTCTCTACCAGACAAGTAAAGTACTTTTAAAGACAGCCATGTTCATCTGGCCAGTCACAGAACACTACTTGTCCAGCCAGCTTCTCACTTTTAAGGGACAGCAGGTTTGAGGGAAAACTGTTTTCCTTCTTGCCAACCAAAAAACCCCATGTAAGCTACTTTTGATAGCCAGTTTACCAATACAGAACTTCCCATGAGTCCTTTATCATTTTAAGCAAAGAAATACTGAGTTTAGGTACACAAAAGTTAGGAAAACTGTTTTCTTTGATTCTAGGGCAAATACTGCATAGAGCACGTGCTCTCAGTAATAAGTGAACAGCAGTTGGCCCAGGGGTGGGCAAGGGTACAACAGAGAGATTACCAAACTTTGTATAGACTCTAGGAAAAGATTTATTTGTGTCAATCAACAATCCAGACAATTAGCAAGTATGAGAGGTCCAAGAAGGGATATGCAGATAGCGGCCATTTAACTTGCTCTTTGCATTTTACAAAACCACCAAGATTGAGCAAACTAGTAAACTGGTGGCAGAAAGCAGAGCACATAATATTGGCCTAAGCTACAAAGAACTACTCTTTCTATACAGACATGAAGCTGAACAGACTGGAGAATTTTCATCTCAAGCACAAGGGACCAATTTTCAAGCAACTGAAATATGAAAGGGCTGTAAATTATGAGGACAGAAACACACACAATGAGCCGAGTACTAAAACAGAAAAAAACCCAACATGTAATATCATACAGTGACTTACAAATGTGTCTAATCTAGTGGTGATCTCAGGGTTAATGAGAAGAAACACAGCAAAATTAAAAAAAAATTTCAGTACAAAAATGTAATTAAAATGCAGGAGCAAAACAATGATTTGAATAGTGTTACAGAAACATAATAGAGATAATACCTTCCATTGAAATTTCAATCAAGCAGCAAAGAAAAGCTGAGCTCAGGTGAGAGACAGAAACAAGGACTGTTTTATCAGTCTAACTTCAAATTTCTGCACCATCAGTGCTCTTATTTTCCTGTACTTTCCCATATCACTATCACCATATCTGTGGACTTAGTCCTCTTTCCTGCCGCCTATTAATTTTGAAATTTAAGAAAATATTTTCCTCTTTCAGATTTAAAGATAATACTCAAGTTCCTATTTAAGTAGAGGAACTCAAATACTTTGTTTCAATTTGAAAAATAGGTCCCCTATTTAAGCAACTGTTTTGTAGAGTGTGGCTGTATAAATATCTGTGAAGTTCTCTAAAATACCATGCATCCCATGTACAATTTTAAATTCCACAAGCACATGAATGGATCAAATAGTAAAGCTCTTCACATGTGATCGAACAGAGAGACAGGGAAAAAGATGGCGTTGAAAACTTACCAGGGATTTTGTGCAATAAAACCTAACAAAGAAAAGGAGAGATGTCAACAGGAAGAAATGGGATAAAACAATCCAAAGAGTACTTAAATAACTCAGATATATCAAAACCAGAGGAAAAAAATATGGAGAACATATAAAAGATGACATACATGGTTATGAGAAGAAGAAAGGCAAAAGGGCCCATCACCAGTTTAAGTGGGGTTCCAAACAAAAAGTGCTGGTAACAATTCGTGGAAAATGTTATCGGATTCATTTACTAATGTCACAAGTAAATATGAACAAAACAAGTGGTATTTGATTCAAAGTGTCGGGGAAAAAAATACTATTTCTTCCTTAAAAAAAAAAAAAAAAAAAAAAAAGGTGTGAAACAGGTTTCCTATGACAATATATGAAGGGAGTGTTCTTTCAAGATCAGAAGAGATACGAGAATTAAACAGACCCCACCACACCTTATTACAGATAGATTGAATACTTCTTTGAACCCTGTGCTTCTTGAAATTACTACCAGTTAGATTTTTTTCACTGCTGACTTCAAAGGAATAAGACCATCAGACAAGATATGAATATTGTCCTGGCATTTAAGTGTGGTGTTTCCCTGTGATGCAGTCTATGACTGAATTTGTATTTGAATCTACACGAACATTCACTCAGTAGCGTGCTACAAATTTCCAAAATAAGCATAAAGGAATGATGTGGAGATTTGCAGGAAAGTAGACTAAGAGCATATTAAAATTATAACTGCAGTGTATGTTCTCATGAATTAAGTGGAACTTTATTGGAAAAAAAAAAAAAAGTTGATTAGAATAGGAAAATCTTCTCCCTAGAAGCAGAAAAATCTTCAACTGAAATGCCACATGTACACCTGGAGCAAATAACTCCTGGATGTTATTGCATACCCCTCCATGTTAGAACCAGAAACACTGTCTAATATTTAAAAATGAAAATTTTCCAATTTTCCAATTAAAGGATAGACACAAACTTTGTTAGTCAAAAACCTTACACTCCCAGGGGGAAAAAAAAAGTTACTCTGAAATACTTTTTGAACTCTACAATTACATTTTTAAAAAAGCTTTAAAAAAGTTTATGCAAAATTCTACAAAATACATAAAGCCAAAAATCCAGAAAATACATAACAGGCCAGATTACATGGACAAAAGAATCCAAGACAGAACGTCCATCTATTCGTAAGTATAGCCATAGCAGAAAAAGAACAATTCAGACAATCTCCTCAGCAATGCTGAGGAAAAAAACTTTCAAATTTTTCTGAAACAATGATCTTGCCTGCAGTACTTTAACTCAAGTCGTCTTTGTTACAAGACTAGCACAGAAGCAGTAATACTAATACTAGAGATTTTAATTATTACTATTCTGAAAAAAAAAAGTTGAAAATATAAACGAGTTATCTATGGGACCTTTTTTTCCTGGTTTTGGTGCATTTGTTATATGAGAACACCACCACGAAAGATACCTGCTAAACTTCAATCATGCAAATCATCTGCAGCTGTGTAAAAAGTGTGGGCTCAAACCACCAAAAGAAAATGCCAACTAGATAGTTAATTTAAAATAAAAGACAAAAGAGCACAAGTATTTACTGGGCAGATGTGATTCAGAAAGAAGCTCCTTCCTAAGGAATCTTTAGATTTTTCTCAATGCTTTCCCGCAGCAGCTTTTAAAGTTTTTAATCTGACACACACCAAAAGAAATGAAATATAAAATATCTTTCCAGTCTCAGAAATGTAGAAACCAGTCCACATGATAACAATGAACTGGGTCCATATATGAAACTACAGAGACAGGAGACAGAAGCTAAAAAGCAGTGCTTCTGGGAAAATGGCATATGTTCACAAAATAACAGGAAGAACAAAGTAAGTAGGTTAGGCACATAAATAGCGAGGGAAAAGTCATCACCAGTAAAAGGTTGCTATCCTGACCCTTGAGTGGAACTGATCTGTGCTCTTCAAATAAAACACTTTTTACAGTGCTGTCTGTGCTGTGTAGAAATAGCTAAGCTGAGGAATGGAAAACTGCAGTATTTCTCTTCTAGGAAGTTGGAGTTTAGAAATCTTCTGTAAAATAAAATTACTGATAAATTGAGTCAGTGACTGTGGGAGAGGTAGTAAAGTCTCCTCTGCACTTGCACAGATAAATCCCCATACGCAGCCTCATTCAAATACTAACAGAAGCAGAGACCAAAAAAAGATGATTTTCATGAAAGAAGATGACACCATTTCTGTTTTAGAAAAGGCTATGTAAGAGCATGCCATTGCTAATGAAGTAACCACTGAGGAAATTGAAAAAGCAAAAATATATTTGTTGGCAAAATGATGCAAGATAACAGTTCTGCCAAATTTACATTTTGATTTTTAATATTTTTGTTAATACAGCAATCCTGTATTTGGGAGCATCAAAGTGCATTTTTAAACTTAAAAAGTTAACAAAAAAAGGAAGCTTTAACAGGCATAATCCCATGTCAACAGTTTATTTTCAGTGCAAGTTAAAATACAGTTATTGCTTTAGTACACAGAATACACCTTCATTAGACTAGTCTCTATTTTTGGAATACATATTCCCTTGTGAATTATCTGCTGCTAGAAGATGCAGTTTGACAAGCGTCAATGTGTCATGAATGTGATCAACTGTGACACAAGCACTACATTGGCGAAAAAGGTACAGCAGGCTAAGAAACACCTGACTAAGAATAACAGATTCTTCATCTATTGGAGACTGGGCATTAATCATTTGTACTCCATCAGCAGTATCCTAACCTCCTCAAGAAGGCACATCAATTAGGCTGGTTGTGCCATTGTGTCAAGGCATCTTTCACAGAAAAGAACACACTAGGGCTTTTAAGTTCTTTTACATGATGTCTACAGTGAGATGCACTATGCATGACAGATACATTCTATGGCAAATAAACAGCAAAACCCATTATTCCTGCTACCATGCACAAGCAAGTAAACTTTTACAAAAGTTATAGTAGTTTTTAAATAAAAGCCTGATTTATCTATCTATCACACAGTTTCACGAATAGTCTTTTCTGCTACTGAGTGAATGAAGAGAAGCTTTTTTGTGAGGGACAGATTTTCTAGAAGATTAGTGCAATTTACCACCTTTCACTACCAGATAATTTATTCAGACTGATTGGAACCAGAATTATCACACAACTTCTGGTCAGTAGAAGTAACATCAGCAGGGTTACCAGTTGCTACCATGCAGATGTCCAGTTCACAGCAACTGACATCAAAGAGCTGAACTGACATCAAGAGACTGTAATAAACTGAAAAATTAATTCACTTTTCACTCCTATGCTTGAGTCCTCCTTTCTGTGCAAGGATGGCAAAGAGTGAACACGTCAGGAAAAATAGTCTGATACTCTTCATGTCCAGTAAATGCAACATTAATTTCTAAGATTTTTACTATGGCACTTCAAATTAAAAGTCAAATTAAATTCTAACTAAAATTCCCCAAATTGTTAATTTTCAAATAGCACTACTAAACTACATTTGTTAGATTCTTGTGATAATTGCTGCTCTAAGAAATCCTTCTAAGTGTTCTTCAGGAAAACCTGTCTCATGCCTATTCCTTACCTGCATTTTGACATCTTGCAAAAGTTAAAAAACTTGTTCAAATACCAACACTCTATTGGAACAAAAGTTATTAAATTGGTCAATAAGATATTTTCCAATGACTTGAAAATAACTTCTGGTATTTCTAGTAAATAAGCTCTGTGGAATAAACCACCATTATTTGGAAACTTCTTTGAATTTCAGTAGAGTGCTATAGTTTGCTACACGTTCCGGTGATGATACCTGATAGAAGAGAGTTCTGTAGAAACTAATGCAACTTCAACCATTGTGCACAACACAGACTTAATTACCAGTATTTCCATCCAGACTTACTAGGAACAGACATCCTCATGGTGAAATTGTAGACTGAAACATATATAATAAGTGCTCTTAGGGAGAAAGACTGTACATTCCTTGAAGAACTCCGTGACGCAGGGAAAAGGAAATGGCAAAGTGGGATTGAAGCACACAGCATGTGAAGAAGCCTCTGAGCAAGCAGGATGTTTTTTCAGACAGGAAGCAGCAGTTCAGTTACATCTCTACAAAAATGGCTGGCAGGATTGCACCTGCTATTTAAAGCCTCCACCATTCCAGTTTTATAATGTGAGCACAGAAATTCTAAAGTTTAATACGAGCATTAACATTTCTGATGGCATTTTTATAAAAGCCCTGTTTGAAATTGTCATCAAATGCAATACATACTACAGAAATGACAAATGTAACATGCTTATGTAGGTGATCGGAATGATCATTTTTTTCTCCATTCCGTTGGAAGCAAACGATATTCCTAATAAGCTGGGGATAGTGTGAAAGGGAGAACCTACCTTTGCCCAAAGATCTCCAGAATACAACTGCAGAATATAAATCAATTTAATATAATAAAATAATTGTCTGAGTGAATTTAGCTTTTTACATTCCTAGTCTTAATACCGTATGCTTACTTGTAAGTCTCTGGAGAACAGGGACTTCCAAAAGGAGAATGGTGATCCACAGAAATCTGTATTTGTCAACATTATTGATATTCCTAATCACTAGATTTAGAAAACTAGCCAAGAGAATAACGATTTTGAGAATGTATGTACTGCCAAAGAGAAAACACATTATACGTTCATTTTAAGTAGGTAGAGCTCCTGCTAGGGAAGCAACAAAGTCATTGCTGTCTTAGGACTGAAGAGCATAAAGCAAGATCTGTAGGGAAAAGACATCTCATTGTCCAACTATATCAGCTGACCTAAAATAAGCAAGTTTGTGTCCTTAGAACAGGTTGGTGTGGATTTAAAAAAAAAAAAAACAAAAACAAAAAAACCCCCACAACATCAAAACACGACCCTTTTTTCTAACTATATCAACTGGTCTAATTAAAAACATTACTTCTGCCTACAAATTATGCATGAATAAGAGCAGAATGCAGACAAAGAAAAAGCAGGATTCTTCTTGACCAAGCACAAACAGCAAGCAGTAACACACTGCACCATATCAAGCTGCAGACGTAGTCAAACCTTTAGAAAATAGAGATACCTTGCTAAAAATTTTTAGATATATACAAGTATGCTTGATAGCTGTCCAGGTAGTATTTTCCACATGCAACTGTTCCTTGCTACTGATTAATTACAATTCAGAAGGGGGAATTTTGTCTACAGATTTTGAAATGTGGTCTTATTCCTTTCTAAACTCATCTGTGGTAGAAACACCAGAACAAATCTGGCTTGGACTTTTCAAGTGCTTGAAAAGTAGCATGTTTCAAGACAAAGCACCTTCTAATTTTTTTTTTTTTTTAACTTTAAGACAATTGCAGTCTCAAGATTATATTTAATATTGTGCAGTCTTCTGTTAATATGCTTAAACTTGAAAATTAATTAAATAATTTGGGTTTAGACATAAAGGTCAGTCAAGACCTGGGATGGGTGTGGGCCTGAACAATGAAATACACTATGTAGACCGGCTTTTGCTTGAAAGAGAAAAAAAACCCCAACATTCTCTAACACCCATTTCATCTAGACATAAAGGCTGATGGTCGTGAACACACCAGGTCTACTTACGGTTCCTTTGGAGAACTCTGAAACATGAGCTAAAGAAATGCACCTTTAAGAATAGTAGATGGACAAACCTAGCAAGCAGATGGACTAACCTAGACTGCTTCAGTTTAAGAAGTAAAGCAGTTACCTAAACTACTTTTCTTTTAAAGCACACATTTTCAGTCTATTTTAATCGTGCATGTGCTTTAGAGCTTTACAACACTGCCTGTACAATCTATTTCAGGACTGCATAATTTTGAAACAAACAAGAAAGCAGCAAACTAATATTAAGTCCATAAAAAGTTCCACTGGGTACCATTATAAAGGCTGTATACTTATAGAGACTGACTGAAATTACATATACATGTAACAATTGCATATATATGTATATCTATATATCTATAGATATCTTTTACCTCACTGTTATTACATAATCAGAAGACACTGACAGCATGCTATCGCATCTTCCATCTTATTTACAACAAATTTTCATTGATTGTAGGAGGACTCTAAGCAATACTTAAACTTCAGTAATGATTAAGTTGAACAAACTATTAATCACTATGGAATGACCAAACATCTATCATCTCTGGAAAAAGCTCCACTAAACATTAAGAAATCTTTCCAGTCCAAATAGATAGTGTGCATTTCCTCAGGCATGTTAAAAGCTGGAAGAAAAAAAAAAAACAAACTAAAAAAATAATGAATTTTTGATACAGTCTTTTGAAAGTCAGTTCCTTATGTAGCACCATATGCTGGTGTACAGCTGAAGGTAACTGAAAATTAAATCACTAGGATTTTTTTTCCTTTGTTTCCCCTTTGGCAAAACAGGGGAATTCAGCATCATAAGATCACAGGACAAGCCAGGTTGGAAGGAACCTCAGAAGTCTCTTGTTCAACCTCCTGCTCAAAGCTACTGGGTCAGACCAGGTTGCTCATGGGTTTATCCAGTTTTATTTTGAAATCCTCCAAGGATAGAGACTGCACAATATCTAAAGTTATGCAAAACTCTCACACAGTTCTCCCGCACTAGTAAGAGAACAGCTAAAAAAAAAAAAACAACCTGAAAATGAGACCCTCCGTCTCCCCAGTAAAAATGGCATTTTAAATGTGTTTTCCACTGGACTAGACAAGGAGACAAACTAAAATATTTTCTTTTTTAGAACTTTTAATTTTACCATAATACTTATTTTTCTAATGGCAACATACCCAGAACATCAAATGAGTTTTAACTCAAACTTCTGGGGATTCCCATTAGACTTAAGTGGGAAATCACTTACCTGTAATACCATTTATATATCAATTTGTGCTGTCTCTCCAAATATTAAAGAACCATGAAACTCTATACCCCATCTCAGGACAAGTTTCTCCCATGGAAAGGGGGGGGGGGGGGGGGCGGGCGGGCAGGAATCAGCTCTTCATTTAATTGAAAGAAGATACTCAGATTTTTTTAATCTAAGTGTACTGATCATTTATAAAGTCAGGAAGAACCTCAACTTTTGATAAAAATAGTTCTCAATGAGCATTGGGCCTTGTGTTAAGCAAGGAAGAATGCTGAAGTCTTGCTATGCAAATTCTCAATCTGAGGACAGTAAATACTTATCAGAGCTACTCCTTAAATCTTAACACACACAGAAAAACAAAGCAGAATAGGATCATCTTGGAGAAGAGAGAAAGAAGTCAGCTATAAAGAGAAGTTCAAATGTAGAAGTATTGTAGAAATATTTAGACTTGATTTTCCCTAACATATAATAATAGGAATAATAGACTGGATCCTGAGCTACATTTTTTCATCAATTCATCCCACTCTTTGAGGGCTAGAATAGCTACAGTTAAGCTCCTAATTTATCAGGTGTTATGACTCTTTTTAGAGAAAGGTTTTTTTTAAAGTGATGGAAGTTTAAAAAGTAAGATTTTAATACAACATTTAAAATATTTTCATGCTCCATCATTCTAAACAAAAAAGCAAAGAAAAAAGCTATTGCACATATGGCAGAAAATATGCATCTGCCAGCACACACCAGAAAGCTGGGTTTGCTTTTTACTAAAAGATATTGTTTTATGAAATTTTAAGCAGCCAAGGGAACACATTCCTCAGCTTTTCTGAACACAAATTTTAAGTTTACTCTCTCAGATCTTGAGGACTTGGTAGAAGCACCTATTCCAGTCCTGTTATTGTTGAACTTTCAGTTTCTCAGGTTAGGCTCATATTTAAATAGCCATAATAAGCTCCCTTTAAAAGCTTATTCTGGTGAGCTAAAAGGTACATGCACAATTTTTAGGAATAGTCAAAACCAGTTAAAGATAACTTTCAGTCTTCAAAGACAATATATGCAAGATACTTGCAGTCCTTGCCTTGTCTACACCAGAAAATTATATTGAAGTGATACAACCACTTCTTTGTGTGGCTGTAGTTATATCTGGAATAGCTCTACCTAACTACCCATCTTTATTGGAGCAAAATCAATTTATACACAGTATGACAAATATTAAGAAAATACTGCATTAAAAAAAAAAGATATGTAACTAACCTGTGCTTTAAATTGAACACAATCCAGAACTTGATGGATTGTGTAATGTATCAGAATGATGTCTTGCAGAACTAGAAATGTCAGATGCTTCCACTGATTACAAATATTAATCCAAACTGTCTGGGGTGGAAGAAATGTTAAACTTAGTCTGTGAAACTTTTCATAAGATAAAAATATTTTGAAAAGTTCCAGTTTTCTCTTACATAGCTGTACTTCTGACGCTTAAAGCTGTGCTTCTTTGAAGCTCAGACACTTCACAGCCCTATCATTTTTTAATTAAAAAAAACAAATGTAAAAATCCTTTCCTCTGTAAAACATGAATTTATAAAACTTCCAAGACAGTTACTTTACCTGCAATACACACATACACTTTCAGCAGTAAAAAATCAAAATGTCTTCCCTTGAAAAGTATTTTGTTTTCAACAAAAAGTCTTTATCTGTAAATAGCAAAATTAAATGAGAGTTTGTATTTTCACTGTGAAACAAATATCAGTCACTTGGAAAGTTCTGGCACTGTGCTTTGAAAATTAATGTTTATTACATTTGCATGCTTAATCTAATCAACATTTTTTGCAGAAGCATGCAGCATGTATGTGCCTCGATTATATTCTTAACTGCAAAGCTAGCCTTAGGTCTGAAGAGAAGCTATTAGATATTTCAGTTTTAGAGCTGTTAAACCAACAAAACCTGGGAGGGGACGGGGAGAAGAAGATCCACATTACTTCTTAGGGACTAATAAAAACCATAAGGCACTTTAATCAACTGGTAGAGACAGCTTTCTCCTAGTTACAGTAGGAATGATGGTATCATTTGCTCACTAAAATAGCACTCCATACTCATCTTCTGAATGAATACAGAACGTGTTCCTAACTCTACTCAAACTCATCAACTTGAGTCTCTAAGAGTCATAACAGAACATAAAATTTAAAAGAGATTAGGGGAAAAATGTGTATGTATGTGAGTACTATTATTCCACATTTACACACACACATTATTGTGTATATACACAGACTCTTGGTACATTATATACTGTCCACTTGTGTCCGAGTGTGTCATTCAGCCATAAAAACCCAGCCTCTTCTCTGGCTGCTCTGGCAACTGAGTTTGCCCTGATTTATCCCCACAATGCCAGGAGCATAACTTCTGTTAGTTTCCACTACCTCATTCTCATCTCCTTGCTCACACTGCTACTATCTTTTCTCAATCATGACACCAGCTGTCGTTTTATTATGTTTTTTCATACTGACACAGCCTCCACACTTTCCTCCCATTTGCTATCCTTCTCATTTCCAGCCACCTTTCACCCAGTTTTTTTTCAGGATTCTTATTTATCCCTTTTTCCTGGTCTGTTATACAATCCCATTTCAGCACATTCCCCAGTTTCTCTTTTGACTCTGTGTCTTCCTACAAATCCAACGTGTGATGAGCAGGACTAGGTTTCTCCTGAGAACGTAAGGCCAGGCAGGCATGGAAGAAAAAAAAATACCACCGTATTTTAGGGAAAACATTTGCAAGCTATCTCCCCATCTCCCAGTGCCTGGCTGTCTAGATGAATGTGTAATCTTAAGTATGAGAATTGCAACGCTATTCATATGATAAAACTTGATGCAGTGTCTCACTACTAAAGCCAGAATACTGCTCAGAGTTAAAATATATATAATAAATAATAGGAAATAATGTGAGTATTCAGAATTGAAATTATGTGAAAGAAAATATCAAATGCTTCACAAAATCTATGCTTACCTAGATGCACAAAAGTACAGTAACTACAGGATATGAGAAGAGAAAAGAAAAGGAAAACAAAGCGGTCTGTTTAATCCACATACAAAAGCAAGTGGAGTCAAGAAGCCTGCAAGGAAAGTTTCTAAGGACTCGCATGGATTATTTTCACCAGGGAATTGTGGGTTTTGTTTTTTGAAGTCTTCTACCATTTATTCTGAAATAGCATATGTCTGTAGTTACACTCTAGTAGGAAATGGTATGTCAGATGAAAGGTTCCATAAAAAAAATAATAAATGAAGTGCCCAGTTCTGAGTATTTATCCACGTAAGATATTATCAGAGAAGATGAGATACTAACATAAAACTTGCGTAAGACTAACTCCAGTTGTTTTGATTTTGTTTCTATTGAGAACCTTTGATGTGACAAATACTGGTGAGTAGATACCAGAAAGCCACCATCCTTAATGCATACAACCTGCCTCCTTTTCAACAATTACACTTGCTCTGAGAAAGCAAGACTGGTATCATCTTAGCATCAGTATCTGAATGCTTCTGTAGTTCGGGATTTTTTTTTCATTAGTATCAATGTAGTCTGCTTAAAATAGTGTTTTTCTTTCTTCACAACGATGAGCAGGGCTTGAGGACAAAGCTCACTGCTGCATCAGTGGTTCTCACTGTAGGTGAAATCCTGACCACTATGCAGAGTATCATGCCATATTATGTTTATTTCTATGTGCAGTCACAACAGATGACAGTAAAGTTCTTGGCACTAAAGTATTTATACTAACAAACCATGAAACCATTTCACCTAGTTTAGTATTTATCTACCCCTTGCAATTTTCAAACACACAAAAGGAAGGAGACGCAAGAAATCTTAATGATGCAATCGTAAAACTTCTTAAGGAAGTATCATGTGTTTCAGCAGCACTAAGAGTTGGCTGTCCCGTGAAACAGCAGGGTTTCTCAATATTCCTCCAAGCTTAACTAAAGGTATTTATTACAAGTATTAGCCTTCTTAGTGTAAAATTTGCTCTTGGACTCAACATGAGAGATTATATAACTTTCAGCTTCAGCATAATTTTCAGGGAGCAAGAGAGATTTCGAAATTTAATCTGAAATAATCTCATTCTCGCACAGAGCCTCTTCATTCTTATCTCGTGAAAAGCATTGACAGAAGTGTCTGGTATAACTTTTTTTATAGTGTGGTGCTGTGGCTCATCTCTCATGATCTCTTTCATTAATTCTTTGAGAATTCTATATATTCTTAGTTATTAACTTTTCAGGATTTTTAAACACTAGATTCTAGATGAGAATCAGAACTCCAAGACTTAGTATGTTGTACTTCAACATTACTCAGAACTGAACTGCAATATAAACCAAATATTTTTAGGCATATCAGATGCAACCAGCTCCAAGAGCAGTCTTCAATACCCTCTAATTCTCCTGGCACTGTTTTAGAGAGCAGAGAAAAAGCATCATGACACTACCTCCTTATCACCACCTTTTAATCACAGAAACCAAGGACCTCAAGTATAGTTGATAAAAATAAAATTTTTGTCCAATCCAGAACACTTCGCAAACAGAAACCTGATAAGTCAACATGGCAGGAAGTTTTTCTCAACTCTCAGAAGGATTTTTGTATTTAACACAAATTGAATTGGATATTTTAATAAGTCTACCTCTAATAAAGTTTCCTATACAGAGAAAACCAAGATGCTGTAGCCTTGAAAGTCATATTCAGGAATAAAACTGAGTTGCTAGATGACACCTGAACATTAGGAGCCTCAAGCAAGAAGAGACTGGATTCTTCCCATCTAGCATAGGTTACACCCACCACCCTAACAAGCAGCAATGACTGAGGTTATCTATGAACTCAGGAAGGTGTATATATATTCACAGTCTAAGTCCTTGGTGTTACTTAACTCTGGAAAAAGTGTAGAGAAAGATATTAGGAAAATATACTTTGCATGAGAACTTCCATTTACAAAGCCAGAAATTGTATACAATAGCTCTAATTCCTAATCTCACAAAGGCAACAAAGAGGTTTCCTAATGAGATGAAAAAGTGAACGAGACTCTGTAACGAGTTCTCTACGCATGCAATCCCAAAGCAGCAGCATCAGGGCTGGCACAACGCATACAGCAGAACAAAAGGGCTCCTGCATCACCAACTGTACGTGATCTGAACTGTTCATGAAGAAAAAAACCCTCACAGATTCACTATTAACATCCCAGTAAGTGTGTTCCCTAACATTTCTTGTGTCTAAAACGCATGAGAAATTTGATGCACAGTCATTCAGACAGCAACTGTACCTCAAAAGACTTAGCTGCAACTTATCCCTCCCCTTCACCCCAACCTTTGCTTTGGCAATAGAGATTCATGAAGATCAGAGACCTGCAACATACGTTGCAATACTAAGATCTACCAACAAAGATATTTAACTAATTCAATACTAGCATTTCAAAACAGCTCATCTTTATTAATTTCAAAAATTCAAGGACTTGCCTTCTCTAGATTGTTATGTTTGGTGCCAGCATCAGCCAGGTCTCATCTCATCTTGGGCTTTTGTTCTGAGGAAAAATCCTTCTAATATTCATTCATGTAGGGATGCATTAGTAGACTAAAAGACCTATCAGATACACCTGAAATCGTAACAGCACAAAGAAGCAAGGCCCCA
The DNA here is from genome assembly GCF_965183815.1 of Platalea leucorodia. NCBI lineage: Eukaryota > Metazoa > Chordata > Aves > Pelecaniformes > Threskiornithidae > Platalea > Platalea leucorodia. Next base: position 26,956,394 of record NC_138830.1, on the reverse strand, counting down.
CAAACACTTGAAGGTTTAAACACTACATCTCCTTACAAGAAACACAGTATCAACATACATGTATTTCTTCATTTTGCTGGGTTTTCTCTCCCTACTGAGACAAGGAAAACAAGAGAAAAACCTCACATAAAGGAAAGAATGATGGAAACAGCAGCATCAGGATTCTTTTTTTAAATTATCCAATGTAGAGTTCAATTACATTTCAGGAAAAGGTAACTGTTTTAGAAGCTACCTGCTTCAAAGGCTAAGAGCTAGCTACTAATTATGTTTAAAAGTGAAGGACCAAACTGAAGATGTAGTTCTGGCTAGTTCTGCTTCTCAGGTTCCTTTTAACTACTGAACACATCATCTCTGAATTTAAGCACAGGATTTGCTATTTGACTGAGGAAGCATATGTCAAAAACTTCGAAGAGATCATTCACTTTCGGGCAGAAAGTGCAGGGTATACAAACCATACAACAGATCTAAACAACTGAAGACACTTCATGGTATTTTATTTGCTAATGAAGATCCAGAAATGGACTAGAAGGAAGAAATAAAAAAATTCTCCAGTTATTTCAGTATGACTAGCTGTGGAGACACTTTTTCAGAACCTGTGAGCAGATGAAAACTAAGTTTTCCATGATTGCTGTGACTTCTGCAGGCATGTACACACGTGCATGTTATTTTGTAGGTGATGAGTTTTTGCACTGGTGTGATGCCTGAACAGGAAATTCCAGGCAGAGCAATGTTATTAGAGACAGAAAAAAGACTTTCCTTAGTGTACATCACGTACTAGTAAGAAATTACATCTTGTTACAAATTGCAAATTTTAAATCCAGACAGAACGTAAAGGAATCGTGATTGCTTTTAATTATTCAAGTTAGGATAAGAAAAATCTTTTGCCAAATCTATCATGTTGGCTGGAAGATCATTTAGTGTATTACTCTATTTTACAGCCAGAAAACAGAAAAACTTATCTACAAAATATCAAATCCTGGGTTACCATTCTTCCGAGAGCTGGGTAGTCACCCTCCCCCAAAAGACCTATTTAAGCCAGGCAACCTTTAAAATCCTGGGAACATATACCTCATCTAGACTTCTGAATGAAAACCTTCCAGTCCTTCCAAGCACACATTTCTACTGGATTTCGTGTGTGTGACTGGGAAAGGAAGTAGAAGGAAGGACAGTGGAATTGACAACCTTGAAATGAGTTTGTAGCCCCCTAACCCATGATTTCATGGTGGAAATAATTAAGGAATCGCGTGTTTACTGATGATCTACCCAAAATGTTCTCAGGGATACGTTAGCACAGAGCCAATACCCAAAGATTCACAGCCACCAGTCAAATCATCAATAACATTAATTTCTCAATAGAACTAAAGGGACAGCAAGCTTTTACTGCATACATTTTTTCACTAGATGTAATTAGCATTATTAAAAGGAATCATTGTGTATGTTCTTATAGAAATGGGGGCTGTTTACATGAGCCCTGGCATTAACTTCACTGCAACTGTTTAGACTAAAGACCTGATCGTGTTTTGTAATAAATACTGTTACTGGAAACACCTTTCAGAGTAAGAAATTATTGACATGAAAACAACATATTGGTATGCTACAGACTGTTTTCCATGTCTTGTTATTTTACCAAAAGCATTTTTATTTTAACATCAATTCAATTCCTACTAGTGTATTTTAGCAAGTGCACCAAACTGTACTTGTTATCATCATCAAGATGGTAACATTGTAGAAATTAACATAGGCAAAAACTACCAGTGCAGAATTCGGAGTACAGCACTTTTACTTCAAGAGAAGAGACAGACAGTAATTGGGCTGATGAGAAGCAAGCAGATAAGTGACTATGACAATGCCATTTCCCCCACCTTCAAGTTCTTCCAAGATAATTCACTTGAAGATGAATTACTTAAAGATGGTTCCCCGAGAAATGGAAGGTTTTAATCCTATTTATTTCTTTACGATATTAAAAAGGAGCCTGATAAATTTGCACATACTTCTAGCAAAATGCCCAAACTCCACCTACTACGCCCTGGGAAGCCACAATGGTAGAAACAGCAGCAAAGTAACATAAATTAGTGAAAAGCTAGGCAGCAAAAGGACTCTGAGTCAGATTAAAGAAAAAACATCCAGAACTTTTGGCATTATGTATTAAGAACTAAACAGGGTGTCCTGTTGATTTTCATTTTGACAAATTAAAAGAAAGCTGGACACAGTTAATAAGTGTCTCTCACACAGCCCATGTATTCATGGCTTTAACTACTGAACTAATTGTGTAACCTACTGTAGACAGCTGAAAGAGCTCCAGCAAAACCTTAAGAAGTCTTCCTATGTAATTTACCACTTCCAATTTGTTTTTCCAGTCCTCTCTGGGATGTAAGACTAGAATTGTTCCTTCAGACCAGTTTCAACTAAAGGGAACCATTTCATCAAATAATAGAAATAAATTATATTAGTTCATTCCAGTGCAAACAAGAGCATCTGTAACAAGTCTATAGAATTTTGTCCTTTCTATATCAGCAAAACTTATCCCGGTACCTTTAATGCTCTTTACAGAATTGCTTTAAAAGCATTCCTTAGCATTAAAGTTCTCAAGTCTGTTTTTAAAAATATGTTCCTTAATTTGTTACTGAAAAAACAGGAGGAATAATGATATATTGATATTGTATCCCTGTGAGTGATAATCTTTTTTATGCATACTTCTGACTGTAAATTGATAGTTTCATTTGATTTTTATAATTCAGTGTGATAACCTGAAGAATACCTTAACACACTTAGTGAAGTTTTGGATATAAACTACACTGTAGAATCCCTTCAACTTCACAGCACCAATATTAACCAGAATAGCTGAAGCATGGTTTGTGAAAGTAGGAAAAAAAATAAAAAAAAAAAAAATAATTAAATAATAATAAAAAAAAAACCCCACACACATTCCTGGTATTTGATCTAAACACTTCTTGTACATAATGAAATATATTTTTAATGAAGTGCCACCAGAATTTACAGATCACTAACTTTGGAATGGCAATGGCATGATATTTACTCATTCTGAAGGTTGTACTAAGCGAAGTTTTATAGGTCACACTCCTAAATATGTAAAAGCAGAATGCATGTGGAGAAGCAAAAAGCTGAAGACTAGTTTCCCAAAGCCATAAGTTCTGAACTCCAAATAACAAAACGAAAGCTTGTATTTTTCAATTTCCAAGAAAGCTACCCAAGTATTACCCATACAGCACTTTCAAATACGTCTTCTGATCATATTTAACAGCAGTGCTTGGGACCAAAACCAAATCAAACTTGCATGTTTTGCAGAAACATCCTCCCACCCCCAACACTCAGGGGTTTGGGTATTATTTTTGGTTTGTTGTGGGGGATTTTTTTTTTTGGTGGTTGGTGTTTTGTTTTCTTATCTGACAGTAGAAACGAGGAATAATCTGCCCTGACCAATTTCATCCAGAGATGTAAAGTTCTCAAAATATTTCCAACTTAAAGGATGAAGTGTATTGTGGCTACATCATATAAGTAGGAGCAAAGATATTATTTATAGAGTTATTTTGTAAGCTAAAAAGTGTATAGTGATATGTATAAATTGTCAGAACTTAAAGCATCATTCTATTTGAGATAGTCACAATCACAATATTCAAGTACACAAGGTAACAGAAGGAAATGTAATGCAAGTTCTGTTCTTTATGGCCTAGATTAAATGCTTTACTTCTCCTACTTTATGCAGAACATTAAAAGAATGTGGAAGAATTGGAGGGATTTTTATAATCTTGACAACTCTGTATGGAGGCAATCCCCATTTCCTCCACACGGTTTAAATGAGTAGTTAGTACAAACCTGGAGGAGGGTATAGAATGTGTCTAGTGCAGAATGATTGCTTTTGCAAAGCATCAAGCAAAACAGTCCCAAATCTGTTTGGGTCCTTGCAGAATAACAGGTACAAATAATATAGCCTAGAAATTTCCTCGCCAGCTCCTGCAAAGAACACATCTACCATAATGTCTATGCACAGATTCTGTTAGAATATCATCATTGCAAGAACACTGGAGCCCAATGTCTTTTCAAAGTAGTAGTGTTTAAGTGTAATGCATTAGTAAAACAAGAAGAGAGCTTAAGAGTCAAGAGAAGCAGGGAGAGCTCAACTTCATAAAATACATAATGCAGGTCCAAGTTGGAAGCACGATTTTAAAAAACAAAAATCCTTAGTTTAGGAAAGTTGGAAGCACGATTTTAAAAAACAAAAATCCTTAGTTTAGGAAAGCACTGAACAAGCTCACACACCTGAAACTGAAATTCCATGTTTTTATTGCATACCTTCTTTACAGTTTATCTGCATGCCTACAACCCCCAATCTCATGGCAGTCTTTAATATATTCTCGTATTAAATTATGTGCCTTTGAAATCTTCTGCAAGAAAGGAATAGTTGTCAGAAGCTATTGTTATCGCTCAGTAAGATTGCAACAAGAGAAGGAGAAAGCTCAACAAGGCCAGTGGAAAGGCACCAGAAGTTAGCATACACAGATGGTGGGACAGAAAACTATTGAACCGAAGCTAGGATTATTTGCATGTGCTATGCATGATGTGATCAAAATTTACTTGTTTTCTCTACCTCAATGCTCTCCTCCTCTTAAGGACTGAGAAAAAGTAACTACCTTGCCTCTGAAGAAATCAGAATGGAAGACACTCCCATGTTAAAAGAATGGAATCCTCTGCATGAAGATGTGCGTTCTGAAGTAAAAGTGGTCACAAAGATTAAGCTTTGGAGAAAGATAAATGTATTCCTGATCCAGAAACAGCTGTTTCTACCAACATTAGCAGTAGAAAAAATGTCCTTATATCCACCTCCATTGTTTAGAGCTTAAGTGGACAGTAAACAGAGTAACACCATTGTGAACTGCAGCCTCTCTGAAAATTATATGGCACCTATAGCAGCAGCCAAACAAAAACTTGTTTGGAGGATTTAAGATAGGGATGTAATATAAAAATGTAGACAAGCTGATACTTCTGTATTGTGAACACCTAGTTGAAAAAAGGTTTCCCCCTCCTGAAATACCCCAATCAGTACTTTTGGTACACATACCTCGAAGAATTCTCTCCTCATGGCAACGTAGAAAGTCCCAGATTCTAACAGTGCCGTCGTCAGAGCATGTAGCAAATTTATTATCCGTGGGTGAGAAACTGTTACATGAAGACACACAGCAGGGGAAAGAAGTCAGCATTTAACAGATTATCTATGCTTCTCAGACAGGGCAAAATTATACTGTAATGTGTTATATACTGAAAGATGCATTTGAACATAGGGACTTTTAAGTGAATACAGTGCCTGCCAAATGACACTTCATCACAAGACACGAATTTAGCATAGGATTACTATTGCATTGCAGTCCTCTGTCAAATGAGGAAAAAATCCGGAATTTATTCTTAGCACCTTCCTACCTATGACTGCACACGATAGTGCCTTCTCTGCAGGATGAGAAGCAACATCAATATGATTTGGTAATTGTCACCCTAGATTTTAATTCATGTTTGATAATACCATAAGAAAGTGACACTGTGTAGAAGCACAGGAGAACAGTTCTTAGGAAAAAACTCCTCTTCAGCCACAGGTGCTTTGCAGCAGAGAAGCAAAAATAAGGGAAAGCTGGTCACAGGAAAATGCTAGTTGGATTAACTGTTGAAAAAAAAAAATTGTATATAAAACAAGTATAGCACTTATTGTAAAAGTAATTTGGAAAAAATCCCTCATTACACCCCATCAACACCATGAAAAGAATCCTGCAGACACAGAAGCAGCTTCCACATTGAGCAGTCAATATCGCTTGATGAAAGTCACTGGAAAAGCAAGGAGTTATTTAGCCATGTGATTAGGGCCAGAACACCTCCAGCAACTGACAGGCACTCACTTCCTTTCTGGTGCAGTGAAAGACCATGAGGGAGCCCTCATGAAATCCTAGATCTTTATGATCAGGAAAGGTCTTAAAATAGTAGAGAAATTCAGTGTATGGCCATGATAGTCAGACAATAACTGAATCCAATGTAAGCACTTCTCATAACCAAACTCTGGCAGAAAATGCTGCACCCTATCAAAGAAAAATGGTGACTTTAATGGAAAGTGGTTTTGTGGCAGTGAACCTTTATCGCCAAGGGCCAGCACCTGAACCCGAAGAAACACTGCTTTAGCTTCATTTTGGATCTGCAGCTTCTCTTCAGGCTTACTTTAAAAACATTTCCATATCTTACTAAAGATTATGTGCAGGTTTGCTTTAGAAACATCCTTCATTTACATCTTACTGACAGTATCACTTTAGATTCCATTTTTTATATAAATAGACATTTGCACAACTGAGGCATCAACACTGAACCAAGAGAATATCCTACAGTCTTCTTTTCAATGGCTTGCTTACAGTTTCAAGCTTGAAGAACGCATTCAGTATTAACATTAGACTTCTGTATGTGTCAGTCTGCGTGGGTATTTAGTATTACTGGAAGTCTTGGCTTCACCAAGCCAAGCAGTTCTTCACTTTATTTAGTGTTTTATTATTTTGTGAGAACTATGCAGGTGTTTTATTTCTGAAGGCTTTATATTTTATTCAGTTGGATTATTAAAGACTGAATTCTTTATTCGGAATGAAATTGTTGTCTTACACAGTGCGTATAAAAAGGAATAACTGATACACATCGTCACCATATAAAAATGAAAAGAATACCAGTGCAAAATGCGGCAGACAAATACATCTCTAACATATTGCAGAGGCGGATACTGGGACAATACTAATTCAGAAAGGTGCCAGCAAAACGGTGAGAATGTGGAAACAAAAGAAAATATTGTGTTTATGTGGTGCAGGAAGTTTCCCAGAATCTGACAGAACCCATGCATTTCTGCACCCAGAATACACTTAGAGAACAGTCTAATCATGGCAATAGGTACTACAGAAAATGGTATATTGTGTATAAACCTGGCCTCTCTAATCGCCTCCTTATGTGCCTGGAACATCTTGACGTTGTTCATGTTGGACTGCCAGTATTTCACATATCCCCCGTGGTCTGCTGTCAGCATCCACATATCATTGTGTGACCAAGTCATAGCCCTTACAGGGCTGTCGTGAGCCTGTAAATTCAGAAACAAAACTTCTAGCAAACATGTTCAAATACTGTCTGACCCACACAAACACAGAAGTTAGTAAAGTTCCTACTTAACAGCTGCAAGAAATGAAAACAATAATGATCTAGTTACATTCAAGATGTTATTGTGGGGGGGGGGGAAATGGTCTTCTAAATCATAAATTAAGAGTATTTGCATTTTGTTTCCACAATGTTTCTTTATTATTACAAATACTCATAGTATGTTCTTGAGAGCAGTTAGTATAGCATATGGGGATGGAATGAGAAGCATTAAATGAATTGCCTATAGCCACAGTCTGACATGGGGTCAGAGCAGAATAAAAAATAAAAGACCTCTAAGGCTCCCATTACTGCACTTAAGACCACAGACCCATGATGAGCAGGGTGAAGATGTGTTCCTAAAACATGCTCCGAAACCTCAAGGAAATATACAGAAATCTTGACAGATTAATTTACCTGCAATATCGTTTCAAAATTGAAAGTCAGTCCATTCCATAAAGTGAATTCTCCACTAGATGCACCAGTGACCAAGCGTCTCCCCTCAGGAGTCCACTGCAAAAGAAAAATTTAACTAAACTGTGCAAATATAACATTCAAATATTTATTCACAATCCTCCAAATAAATCATAAGCTTCTTCCAGGGAATCTGCAGAACTGGAATTTACTAAATTACTTTCTAGACAATGTAAGAGAGACAAAAATGCAGAACTGTGCCAGAGGGCTTTTGACTTGGTAACAATAGGACAAAGATCACTGTAAAAGCAATGAAAAAAATCTAGTCGTAGAGAAGAAACAGCTTATTGGCACCAGTACATTTCTAGCACACAATATCCAATACTAAACAATACTGCTGACATCACAGAAAAGTTGTTAAAAGATGCTACAAAAGTCAAACAGCACAGAGACCGAATTGCCTTTTTTTCTGTGAGTCAAGATATATTAGCCTCCCAAATGGAAAAGAAGTGTGGGAAGTGCACCTCAAACTGTGAGAGTAAGAATTATTTTGTACTCAGACCTTACCATTTAATTTCCTAAAACCCTCCACAGAAAGACTAGACACAGAAGTAGTCCATATATTCCACATGCTAGTTTTATTTGGAAATGCTTTAACTGTTATCTTGTTTCTTTCTTCAGTTAAGAATATTACTCTAATTTAAATTAAGACAATGCAACTGAGTAAATCCAACACTATACTCACCCTGACAACAAACACTGGGCATTTTACTTTATTAGTAGATGTCCGAACAAATTTTGTTGTTACAGCATTCATAGGGTTGTTCAGCATTCCTATAGGAGGGACCAACTATGAGAGAAGAAACAAAAAAATTTAGTAATGGCATTTCTAACCAGAAACTGCAAGAAAAGCATACATGCTGAACACCTATTTCTGGAAAGGCAAGTTTTTCATTTGCAGGGATATTATCACCAGTCAGTCGGTAGAAATGTTCAAAAGTCTGCATCATTTACCATCTCAAACATCCAGAACCAGCATCTTCAAGAGCAGCTTTGCAAGCTCAGTGCATTATAAGAGTTCTTACATCCAAAAATTAAAAGCCTATCCAATTTCAGGTTCTCTTCATGGACATGGATTCCAACAGAACAAGATAATCTAGCGTGAAGATACCATTTGTATCTTTAAGGCCTCTTGTGGACAAAAAGATCTCGGCTGATAGGCAGAATCCTTCTGATTTTCTGGACAAATTTTATCCACAGAACTTCAGAGAACAGAAAGATTTTACTTACGTCATTATAATATCCTGCATCAGGCTGGATTGCTCGCATATCTCGCTGGTCTCTCTGCCATACTCTATTCTGGAAAGAAAAAAAAACCTCCTAGTTTGTACCACCACTATACTTCATTGTTAAACAACAGAAAATAAGGAACACACTGACAGCCTACTGGGAAATTTCAAAGCACTCCAAAGATTTTAAAATAAACTCAGTTAAAAGACTTTAGTCTCAGGAAACCTGTAGAATTTGTACAGCATAAGCAAAAGATTCAAGAATGTTTAAAGTCTTGATTTCATCAGACTAAAGCAGCTCATTTAAAATTGCAGCTTAACAGTATGAAAGGAGCAGACCTATGTAATAAGCCACATTATTGTAACAAAGACAACTGGTACTTTGCTGTCCAGGCTAATAGGTACTCTACAAGAAGCACGTTCAATCATTTCAAAAGCTTTACTTTCAGGATAAGCATTTACACCATTAGGAGCTGTGCTGATGAACTCTAAATGAAATCCCACACAGTGACACAAGCTAGAAAGGAAGCTCCTGTTGCTGAAGCATAAAGATAATAATGTATTCAAATGGATACAACTTAGAAGACCAAGGGATAAAAATGCTTTCAATTAGTTAAACTTTGTGAGCTGTCAAATGCAACCTTCTCAAAAACACTTTACATGAATTAAGAATGAAATTATTTCAGCTTCATGCTGTAGACTTTACCAATTTCGATCTGTGTACATATCAGAAACATAAGCTAAAATTCCAGGTAAAACATTTCCAGCATACACTGCTACGGTTTGCTAGAATTTCTTAGACCAAAAGCAAATTACATATAAACCATTTTCTCATTTTTTTATAGAACCACATCAAATTAAATCAGTAGTACTGAAGCTGGGACTGAAATAGAATTCTGGTATATCCTAATTTTGTGTAAGCATCCAAAACATACAGGTTTGTTTGTTTGTTTTTATTTTAATAAACAGAAGTTTGAGGGTGCTTATTTCTGCCACAGTAAAAAAGTCCTGAACTACTAAAATTTTTTTTTTTTTTTTAGAATTAGTCCACTACTAACAGAATCTTTTTTGGGGCATTCCTAAAATATAAGAATATGTTTTAAATGTTTGGTGTTTAAACAGATCTTAGAAGATAATTTAAATTTATTATTAAGAAAACCTTCCAATTGTTAATACCTACAAGCTATAATCATGCACTGGTCACAGCCGATTGAATTCACTTCATGTTTTTGCAATATCACTGTTGAGATTCTAACAATTCCTGTATTTACAGATTTGATTCTATTTCTTCTGAGCTAATATCCAGTACTTTTACAGTAAATCTTGATCATAAAATTATATTTCTTAATACATTAATACCACCCCATCAGGAAAGCTAAGTAAGCATTTTTGCAGAAACACTTCAACAAAACTTCAAGTTGTTCTGTATCTGTTAATTGTACAGAAAGGGATTTTCAGAGACTACAGTGCAAGTTGCAGTGCTATTTAATAAAATAATGAGAAAATATTTTTATGGTGCCCTGGTTTTGGAGCAGAAGGGGTAATGATTTATTTCCCAGTCTGGGAAATTTCTCTTTCAAAACAAAAATAAGAACAACTACATTACTTATAATGAGTTTTCATGTTCACTGAGAAGTCAGAACATCACACGACGCTCAACTGCACTCCAAGTTGCAATTCCAAGACAGAATGTAAAAATTGGTGTTTACACAAACTACAAAATTAGCTGTGTATATGTGCAGTTTTATTACCAAGGACCAAACCCCTTTGTATTCATACTATACTAAATTTAGAAGCATTTGTCACTTAGTTTGAAAACAGAGCAGTAGATCTCCCAATATTCCAGACTGCTCTATGGACAGTGAGAAGCACAATCACAAATTTCAGAAAGGAAAAAAAAGTTTTTCAAACAAAACCAGAAAATTAACTAACCTCCAAATATTTAATTACAGAAGGATTGTAGTCTATGGTCTTTCGGTTCACAGCTTTTCTCATCCGCTTTCCATCAAAAGTAAGCTGTTGCATTGCTTGCTGCTGTGCAAAATCAGGTCTTTTGTAGAACAACTGCCGAGGCGCCTGGTGCTGGAACCTCGGCATATGGAAAAATCGGGGCGGGGAGCCAATTTCTGTGGCCATGGCTATCTTGTTTCTGAAAGACTGCAAAAAGTTAAACACTAGGTTACTACACAATAATGACAAAAATCCTGCATTAGTATCTCCGCTAACTTATGTTTACAAGGATGAATAACAACTTCATAAAGCACTGTTTATTGGGAAGAAATATTTGCAGGTTCCTCTGAACAATTATTATTCTTCCCCTGTGCCACATAACCCCAACATTAAAGTGGTTACATATTTTGTTCTCTTTCAAGAGGAATTTTGTATTGAAACAGATCACTATAAAGTTTGCATTACCATCCCTAAACTAGAACTGTGCGGGAAAAGAATGTCTCAGTAAAAACAGTATAAGTAAATGCAAGAAACAGTAAGACCCTTCAACAGAAGATGATAATTCAGTTTCTGGTATTTCAGATTCAATATACAACAGGAAATACCACATTAGTTACAAATTAATTTAACTATTAACAAGGAAGAAATTTTAAAGGGTTGCCTCAAAACCTTATTCTAGGACCTGAAAACAAAATTGCATTCCCTTTATGTAACTTATAGTAAATACACCACAGATCACATTCTACCTGTAGGTATACTTTCAATTCCATTATCGCAAAATAAATGGATCACATTTATCAAGGTTTGATAAATGTAACCGAACATAACTTCCCCTCAATAAGACCCACTGGGAATGTTAAGAAAATGTGGGGTGCAGGGAAAAAAAAGTCAATATTCAGATTTTTTTCTGACAGAGGGAAATGAGTCTAAAACCTAATTTTTCAGTCTGTAAAATCCTTCAATGATGAGATCATAGCAACCTCTTCACAGCTGAAAACTACAAGTTGCCCTTTAAACACCAGTTTGTTGGCACAGGGTAGGGATTAACCTTCTTCACAGGCCTAGAAGTCGCAGGCTCCTTTCCACTGCTAACTGAAAGTGTGTCAGGCCAGCTATAAAACAAGCCATCTATGACACCTGGCTGTTAGTGACACAAACAACTCTAACATACAAGGGGGAAAAAAAACAAATTAAAGCCATTACAACTATTCTCCATTCAAGACAAACGAGTCCGAACTAAAATAGTACGTTTCCTTAAATGAGGTAAGGAAATTTAATACCTTTGGCAGGAGTAGCATCTTTTATTAGACCAAGTCGTGTAACTGGAAAAAAAGAGACCAGCTTTCAAATAAACAAGCCTTCATCATGTGGCTGAAAGGCTCATTTGCCTGAAAGCTGCCCAATACCATGGTCTAATAAGACACCACGTCTTCCTCCAAATACTGCCACATCCATAACACCGCTGTAACAACACAATTACTACAACATTAAGCTCACCTGAAACAAGAAGAAGGTATCAAAACTTTCTCATGAAGTATGTCAAGTATCCCTAACACTATCTCAGATTCTCTTACAACTTGTCAGAAGGTAGCTAACTGTTGTATAGAAAGTTTCAGGTGTTAAATCTCAAAGGTAAAATTAAAAGGATAGTAGTGTTTTTATATAAAAAAAAGAAAGCAGCTTCTTCAAATGAGCAAAGCAAGCTGGCATTAAACATGCAAGTCCATTAATAAAGTCTTTTTAATGTAGTTTTAAAAGCATATGCGTTACTCAAAAAAAACTAGAGAAAATTTCCAGCACTAGTTTCTTTCAAGTCTAAAGATATACACTCGTATACCAACCAGTGCTTTAAACCAGAGGGAAAAAGATATTTTTTTCAAAGCCACACATCTGTACTCTCTTATAGGCAACGCAAAAACAGATTTCAAGAACCAAGACCAAGAATGCAAAGATATATGCTGGGGCTTTGATCATATACATTTGCAAGAAAACATTACATAAAAATGCCTTTTTAGAGAAACACTCCAAAGCAACAAGTTAGTTCATCATTTATTCTCATCTTTCAGAAAATGAAATCTCCCACAGAAAATTTTTCAATTACAAACATAGGTAAATAAAGCATTAGCTATGATATGAATCAGTTTAGATTGGACATACTAAAACTATCACAAGCAGTGTCTAGCTTAGATTAGCATAAACATTAGCATGCAATCAACATCAGCAAAAACTACTGTTTAAAAGGTGACCAAAGGCATAAACATATTACACCTCTTCACGCCTACAGACCCTTCCAAGTTCATGATTATGACAAGACAATACGTGACATCACAACTACGACAACATGACAAGTGAAATGACACAGGCTTAGGAAAATGAAGGGTTTATGTTCTGCTTATGTTCTAAGCTGTTTCTCCAACTTTTGAGATCACTGCCTCTATCATAAAAAGCCTCCTACTTGCAGTTACAAACTTTGCAAAAGGATTTTTGTTTACCCAGCTGCTCATGATCATTTTATTTTAATAGTGCCTCAAATACCATGTAATATCCTTATGCCCAAGTCATGTTTGCATGCCATATATATATGAATATATATATATATATATATAAAAAAGTGTGTGTATATGCATATAGATGTGTGTATATACACACTGAGTGAAGCTTCCAAGCAAAGACGCATCAGAAATGAAGAGGGTTTTTGGTACAGATTCAGTTATCAGATGAAACCGGAGCATTTATTTCTAAAGACCTATACTCCAGTCAGACAAATATACCCATTTAAGTTATCAGTATCCTACTTCGTCTTTTGTTGGGACAAACCAATACCTCAACAGGCTCTCCTTTAGATTTTTTTATCAGTTAAAAAAGTGTCTGAATTCAGTGCATCTATAGCTAAAGCTCCTGCTGTATTGGGAGAGTGAGTATAAACACGAAAACAAATATTAGAGGACAACATGTAACCCAGAGTAGTAACATCCAAATTCCTATTTTAAGCAAAGTACCAAACTTTGTTTTTATTTTAGAATCCATCAACAAAGGTTTAAATGGAAGACTCCATTTTTTCCTTAGTGCACAGAATCAGAAGCAACAGCAGGATTTTTTCCAACATCAAGAATAGGTCAGCTTTTATTTTATTGTTTCTGAACAGTAATGTTACCAATTAATTGCTATTCTCTTCTAGTTCATTATACTTCTATCACAATTTGAACTGTGAATTGAATTGAATTTTTGTATGCCATTCTTTCATGCATCCTTATTGTTTGCAACAGAAACATGACTTTTCAGAGAGCTGACTGTCAGTTACCCCTTCAAAGCCAACTAGCTTTCACACATTTGGGGGTAAATGTATTTGGGGATATACAGAGAATATATAATGAATTCACTGAGCAAAGCTAAGGCCATCCAGGAACACTGGAAGATAAGTAACTGGGCCTACCTCTCAGCTAACATGACAAAACAAAGCCTGGAAAATGCAATCAAATTGGGGAATAGCTGAAGGCACATCTGACATGAAGCTGAAGGCAGGAATAGGACCAGATAGACAAAAAAAAAAACCAAACAAGGCAAGTTAGAAGAAACACAGTAAGAGGGGGAATAACTACAGAAGAAAAAACACTAGCTGAGGAGCAAGGTTAGTCAGGAAGAGAGAGTGAATGAGAAACCTGACAAATAGACACAGGCTTTAAAAAAAAAAAAGAAATTAAAAAGAATTTAGTTGAGAGAGAATTGGGCAGAAGAAACTGCACAACAGAACTCAAGGAGGTTGTGATAGGACCTGAGATGTCGATCGCTGTTCCTTAACTGTCAGCAAGTCTTTTATTCGTTCCTAATAGTGCCACTAATCCTATTGAGTAATCAGAGGGACATGGCTATAGAACAGAATTAAAACAAATTAGGCTAATTAAACCAAAATAAAAACACCAAAGCATTCTTCTACACTGGTTTAATCAGATAAAGTTTAAAGAAAAAGAGAAAGTCATGGCTTATATTAAATCCATCACTTCTTACAGATAGTTCAATACTAAAAGAAAAAAAATCCCATTATGTATAATCTTCACAAATTTTATACGGTTTACCCAAAAAGTAAAGATCATCATTAAGAAAGTGCAATAACTGGTAACTAAAACATGCTTGCCTATTTAATAGTTATTGTTCACTGAAGTGAAAGCAACTTGGGTGCAATACAGTGAGTAATAACCTGAATACGTCAAAAGGAAAGTATGTTTTCAAACGGTAGAAGGCTATTCTCCTGGAGAGAGCGAGCAGGCAGTTACTTTGCAAACGCTATGCTGCCCACTACAACAGAACACGCTGCAGCTTAAAAGACATTCCCCTGAAATGGCTAAACCAGCAAAGGAAAGCGGGTGCTAAAAGTTTCCTGAGTGTACCTGTATACTACTACTATAAATACGTATTAGACAGCTAAACAAAGTACATGTAGACTTTAAAGCAAGCACTTTTACAGTGTAACAGAAACAGTGAAAATTAAGAGTAATTATTTGCATTGCAATAACATATGAGTCCAAAACATGGTTCCAGACATTCAGTAAAAAAAAAAAAAACCCACACTATTAGAGTAGAACCACCTCAGCTTTCTAAGGCAGAAGTACAGGATAAGAACACCACAACACAAAGTTACCATAAGTAGTTTATTGTTCAATACATCAGTAGCAAACACCATCTTTCTTTGATTAGACAAGCACCTTTACATCTACAATGTATCAATACTGCTTAATTTCCTTTTAGTAACATTTCTCTAATTCAGAAATCCTACTGATTTTTTTTTCAAAAATCCTACTGATTTTTGAATCAGTAGTCACCTCTGAAAAAATGCACCTCTGCATTTTCTTATTTGTATATTAAGAAATCTGTAAGCACATCTGAATAAACACACCTGTTCTGAAAAAAAAAATCAGACCAAATAAAATTTAAAGTTATTCCTTTCTCTCTTTTACGGAGTATCAACACTGAGTTCCAAAAAATTCTCCTTCCTTTCGTCCTTTGGAAGAATGTCCACCTCTGCTCTGGAGACGAGCAGTGGATCTTTCCATGGCTTCCCCTTCCTGAAACAATCCCACTATTTTGAGGAAAGCTCTTTCTTGGTCACATCATCCAGTCTTTTTCCTTACCTGGGAATTGTACCTCTTCCCAGTGCAAAAGAATTATGTGGAAGGATATATTCCAGACATAAGTGTTCTATTTTTGCCATCTTCAGCAATTTTTTTCATGTTTTAGAAAAGAAGAAAAGAAATAAGCATGCATGCACACACATTGTTCTCTGTTACACAGGAACAGAGCCAGCCATCCTGGTTAAGGGCAAGAGAGAGACTGTTAAGACTCACAGGCATTTCTTGAAAGCATAATATTGCCAGGTAGGGGGTTACAGAGAAAAAGGATTCTTCATTCTTGCAAACCATGTAATCTTAAGTAAGTGATCTTCCTAGTATTTTAAACTAAATTAGGCATTCCCAAAATAATTCCTCTTTTAAACAGGAAATGAACCTGAGCAAAAGATTAGTTTTGAATCAGTGTTTCTGCATCTCCCCTGCTTCATTCAGTGAAGAAGATATGCTTATAACCTACAAGTATTAGAAACTCACATTACTAAAAACGCCGCAAAAACAGCACTAGCAGCACCAACCTTCCACAACATTTTTCTGAAGATGCACTTGAAATCTGCTGAAACTAACTTGCATGTCTACCAATGAATTAAACTCTCACAGCAGAGGAGACTTTGCTTCTGCTCTATGCAAATGTCACAATTTTTCTGAATAAAAGATTGATCATAAGTTTCCTTCACAGTACATTAGATAATTCCACTCTGAAAACACAGAAAAACTACGAAAAGGAAAAAACGATACTGATTTGCAGATCTAGTGAAGAATATATTAATTTGACCAATTCCTGGAATTGCTTTGTATTTCAATTCCCTATTGTATTGGAAAAACATTTAATCAGATTCACAAAACAAGATCACCTGAAGTCTGAAAATTGTACATCTGTGTGAGGCACTCAAGAATCTCAAATAATTTCACAAGTTTTTTTAACAGTCCTTTTTTAGATCATAGATTTTGGACAGATAAAGCTGCTTCTTCGAAAGTGCTAGATCTAAACAAATTTAGTCCAGAAAGAATGCTATGGATCTTTATTGATTTACAGTTCTATGACTAGATGATATCCTTCCCACCAGTTATGGCAGATAACAGCTGTATTAAGCAGGAATACAAAACTAGTTAAAAAAATACATTCTCATCTTCAAAGCCACTCTATGACCTGTCTTGACTTTGAACTGTGTTAATGAAACATCACTTTTTGTAAAAAGAGCATATACCCTAGTGATAAGGAAAGTTTTAATCAGTCAATTGGATGGAACAATGAAGTGCAAAGTTGCCCAACTTAGCCTAGTGGTCATGAAATGATATATTTTTGTCAAAAGCAGACAAAAAAAACCTTGTAACAGTAGAAAAATTGCATGAGGTTCTCGTCCTTTGAGTATTTAAAAATGTTATTTCCACTTTTTAATTACTTAAGGCACAGCAATAGCATGTAGTTTTCTGCATTGTTATATGCAGATCTCCCAAAATTTTCTAGAAGACATGCAGACATGACTATAGTAAGTTTAAACCTAAGAAAAATAAGATCATTCTTACAATCTGAGAATAGACTCTTTAATTATCCACAGGTGCTGGAGGTCCATAGCACACCAAATCACAAAACTCAAGACAAAAATAATGATCTATATTACACAAGACTGTTATTAAGCAACATTACTGCTCTCTGCAGCAAGCAGATTTCCCCAGGGCTCTACTGCTGTACTCCCAATATACATTAGCACCCACTCTCTATTGCATTCTATTTGTAAACAAAACTTTCCTAGAAATGGGTTTTAAATTCCGACCATGCAAAGCAGGGGGGAAAGGATTTGGCAGCTTTCCCCATTCCAGTCATTCTACTCCAATAGAAAATGTAAAAAAACCCACAAAAAACCAACCACAAAAACAAACAAAAACCCAACCAAAACAACAAACCAAAAAACTCCTACATCTTCATCAAAACCACAGAAACAGATATTTATTTTGACTTAGCCAATGATTAATTTAAACTATGCTGCCCAAAAGGTTCAACAGCCTCTTCTTATTTGGAGACACTTCAAAGATTTGTTGCATACACAGCCCTGAATCTACCACACTGGCACGACCAAGGGCCTAAAAACGCAGAAGTATTTTTTTTTCTGGTTTTACTTCAGTTCTGTACTTTCATTATGCCCGGTTTCACCATGAAGTTTAAACATTTGTGTTTTTAACACAACCCACATAACACACACATGATATGGAGTCTGAAAGGACAGAACATGTAACATTTGTAACATATCTATCAAGAAAACAATCATCTTTCACTGTACAGTGAGCTAGACGTGGCAAAAACATGATTATTTTGATGCAGTTCAAAGGTTTTATTCTCTCCAGGAAGAGAAGCAGTGCTTGTATTTAACTGACAAAAAGCCCTACACCTTTTAAGTGTCACATACAAACATGCCATGCCCAAGAAACTCTGAAATAGTAGAGAAAGCACACAAACAAAACTGGAAATGAAGAAATCTAAAAGCCCAAGGGAGAATGGGCTATCAGGGGAAAAACTCCAAACAGCCAGTCTGAAAGTCTCAGGTTACAGAGCCTGGGGGACAGTCTTCACCAGCTGAGTCTGCTTAGCTGCACACAAGCTGCATGTACATTTAACACTTTCTTCAAATTTTGCATTTCTAGTTCTAAACAAATGCCTAATAATCCAACAAATCTCAAACATTCCTCATTTGATGTTCAAACTAAACCCTTGACTCATTCTAAAATAGACATATTTACAGAAGACGGGTGCTTACATACATCATAAAAAAAAGTCAAAATACTTTAGTTCTCAGGACTCAAGAGACAGGTCCTGCTTTACCACTTCGGCCACAGTAGAGAAAACTGCTTTCACAAGTGAAACAGCCTGGAACGATTCCCTTTCTGCACCTCACAAAAGCAGCTTGTACAGCAAGTTTCTCCAAGTGTACTTCAACATGGAAGCAACCAATTGCAGTAAGAGGATGTTTGGCAGACTGCGCCTAAACGTCAGCTAGAAGATGCACAGGATCTGGTCAGCTGCCATGGTTTCAGCATTACCGATTTGATAGTTTTGCTTTAAGTTAAAGTTTACTCATAGTATTTTAATAATTTTTTAATAATAAAACAATATTCTCCCTCCCTCTAAACTACCAATATATTCCCTTAGCTTGACTCCTGCTTAGCATTTGTCAAGGCCTGCATCTAGATTATAACCCAGACCGTCTTTTACTACTGAGTCACTACGATAATAGCAATTCTTCTTAACTGACTGAAATTTATCTAGCTTGGTTTTCATGCCAAAGTGATTACTGATGCTGCCTTACCTTGGAGCTACCATTTTGTCAGGAAACAAAACTTTAGGACTAACTTCTAAATCACAAAACATAGCATGACAACTACTAAAAACAACAAGGGAAAAGCAGTTTAAAAGCAAAAAAGGCCTCTCATCCTTGCTAATCCTAAATATCAAGATATTCTTCAGATGGTTTTACATCAGGACCTGCTGAACTAACACTAATGGGGGGGGAGGGGAATCACAGCTGAACCTGCTTCGTATGCTCTTCCTAGTTTCACCCAATACGCAGTTGACCGTATTTATAAGGGGAACATATTGTTGCTTCATATTCAACTTGGCATTCATGGTAACTCTCAGGTCCTCTTGAGTGAGACTGCTACTCAGCCAGTCACTTCGCAGGTTGTACAAATCCACGGGGCTGTGCTGGCACATGGAGAACTCTGCACGTCTCCTTGCCGATCTTCAGAATGTTTCTGCTGACCCATTCCTCAAGAATATCTAGGTTCCTCTCGACTCAAGTGCTACTGTCTAGGTACATGAACCCCACATCACCAGACTATCATCATTTTTCCTCCCCAGCTCACTTATGAATGAACTGGAACTTTACTGGACTCGAGAGACAAATTATTATTTAGGTAGCATATGGAAGAAATGCAGACATTTTGCTTTCATTTCTCTATACATGGCTCCTGGCAGGAGACAACGCCGTAGAAGACTTAAGCCCTCATTTGTATAAACACACAAATGGGGGGGCAATGGGGGTGGACAACACCAGAGTGGCAAGAAATCCTAAAAAGAAAAGCCTTCAGAGAACTTCAAGATCAGTGGAAGGGAAAAGGACTCAAGGACTGTAGCAGTTTGCAGGACAAAACTTAAGTATGGACACACAGCAACCAGTATCTTTGTTTCAGAAACAATCAACTGAGATTCTGATGATAAAGAGAACTAAGTCCGCACAATCTAACAATTTGATTCTCTTCACACTATAGAACAGAAACATGCATTTTAATATATTAAACAAAGTTGAGTACCTGAGTCCCTCAGAGTTGCAAATTCAATGCTGACAAGACGATATCAAAATATTTTTAGCAAGACTTGGGAATTAATAAGAGTTGTAACTTCTTATAAAGATTTACCTTTCATAACCTTCATCTATTGAATGCTTAACAAACACATCCAGAACTCTTGCAACTTTTATGTAAAAGCAAATGTTGAAAGCATCAAAAGAGAAGAATTAAGAAAATCTTTACTTCATGACTCGAAGAATGCTGGTTGGTTGTTGTTGTTGTTGTTGTTCCCCCCCCCAGTGTTACTTGGGCCAGTCTTCTGACAAAGCAATGCTGTCTACCATACCAGTTTCTGCGCCAAATAAAGGTAGAAGAATAGTGTCTTAAGTTTCCATAACTAAGAAACTGAAGTCCAGAAGGAGGAGCAGGAGGAAAGCCCATGTCGACACCCCGGCTAACTTGCATCCAGAAGCGGAGGCTTTGTGTGACAGAGCCTCCATCTTCTGGACACGTCAAGGTTATGTACATACTTCATGTATTCAGTAGAAGAAAATAAGATACTAAACACTTTTACAGCCACACTGCAGAATAAGTGTGCTATAACCTACTACCCCACAGTCTTTTCCTAGCAATATCCAAGGATATTTTTTTTCCTCAAGGTTTTTTGATTCTCTTTTGATAGAAAGATGTAGCAGATGCACACAGAAAGATTTATCCAAGACAGATTTGTTTGTCATCCCCCCCACAACAAAACACAAGGTTTTCAAGCAGTTAAATTAGCAGCTATGTTTATAGCAAAAGATGTTAATTAATACCTATAGTTGCTATGTCCTGACACAGCTAAGTTAGAGACACCCTTAAGCAACAGTAGTTGAATCGGAGAGAACAATTCAAACTTTTATCAAATCACACAATGCTGCTAAACAAGCCTTACGAACCCTGCTAGAGCAATTCAAACCATACTTACACTAACAATGCTTCCCATTATTGACTTACTGGTGAATCAGAGAAGTTTAAAAAAAAAAAACCAAACCCCATCAACCAACCAAACACCCCTTAAATTATGGAAGCAGTGAAAGAAAACAGCACTTCTACATTATTTTGATCAAGTAAAGTTCTGACTGTAGATTATCTATGTGGATAAAGACAGAATTCAAAAGGGTAGCTTCTCAATATCTGCTCCAGTTAAGATTTAAAAGTCTAGTGTATATGTAAACTACTTTTTTGCCACAGTTTGCTGTGAAAGATCAAAGCATAATCCCTGTTTGCTACTGGTTAGGCTAGAAACTGTTTAATCCAATAAGGAAAAAACTTAAAATAGGAAAAAATAAACTGTGATAACTATTGCAATTTTAAGCTCTCAATGTTTAAAAGTCTACATAATACAACTCAAGCAGTTCTAAAAGCTTTGTCAGAAACACACCTATTTTAAAACATAGTCAACACAGAGATTCTTTTATATAGAAGAACTTTTAATACTAGAACACTTTCTAAATTGAAGGCCGATGACTGAACACTTGTTCACACAACTGAAAATGAATTAGAAATACACTTGCTTTTAACTGGAATCACACAGCCAACTCTTCCAGGAATATAAGTTTTCTGGTCTCTCCTCATGAATTACAAGCCATGCAAATGCCTGTATACAATTATAAAGATATATATACACTGCTCAACGACCACATTTAAGCTTCTTTAGTAAACAGACTTCACATTTACCATTTAGTACTGTTCAATAAAAGCATGTGTTCATCTTCTCTATCAATACATTTTTCAGTAAAGGAAATTCAAGTTCACATACATCAATCCCGCACAAAGCCTTTCAAAGAGCAAGGGTTCAGTATAAGATTTTCCCCAATTACAGGAAGAGTCAAGTTCCCCATGGGAATGACAGTTCAGTAGAAGTGCACGTCACCAGAGAACCTCAGTTTTGAAAACTAAGTTCTCCAAAGGTCTAAAATCCCTTGGCATTTCTTTCCTACTTCATATCGCCTGCCTTGAGAGCATCAGCAAGCCTTCCTGGCAAAAGCAGCAGTTCAGTCAACAGTTCTAGACCAGTATTTTCATCTTGCTGTACAGAAAGCTTGGCAGCTGTGGTTTACTATATTAGTCAAGAGTCTACAAAAGATGATATTAGAAATAGATAGCTTGTTTATTTATTAGGCTTAAATTTGCTGAGAAGACCAAAATATTTGCATCCACCAGTAGAAAAAGATTGCAAAACATGTTTTGATAACTGACTCAATTATGAATTTAACTCCAAACTGCATAATTTTGGAACAGCACAAACATCGCAGAATGAACACACCATATTAACACTTACTCAGTCTGCAGTCCTCCTACTTGCAAGTTTGGGCAATCTATAATTTTTCTTGTGATATAATCATAAAACTTCTGCAAAGTGTAATGGTTTTCTTACAAACATGCCCCAATAGGAAGAAAGGCATTTTCAAAGTTAACTGGTGATTTTTACTGGGGTTGGGGGAAGGACGACAATGCTAGGAAGCGCGACTGCTCATCACGATCACACAATTTACCTGCAGCGATAGCTAACTGAGTGAACTTCAGCACTGTGGCAAGTGTCTAGAGGATTGCTGAGATCAAGTTCCATAATGACCCTGAACCTGACCTAAAACTGCTGACATGAAAAAAAGCAGTTCTGCCTTGACCCCAATTGTGTGTTCCTGTCCTACATTACCCCTCCTTTAAGCCAACATGAACATCTGGTGAGCACACTGACCATCCACCTAAGAAATAGCTCTGTGTTAAGATACCCTTTTTGTGAACATTAGTTAAAACCCAGAGCAGCTTCTCAGCCAACTTACTATGGAGTTCCAGGAATGCCCCTACTGACACAAGAGAAAAAAAAAATTACCAGAAGCAGGGGAAGTTACCATTTTGGGCTGCAATGCCAGTTTAGATGACTGCAAATGTACAGGGACATTGGAAAAGGGCAATGTACAGGGGAAAAAAGGGAAATGTACAGGGAAATTGGACAGGGCAGAGCTGCACCGTTACACAGTCCTCAGGCTGTAAGTCAAGCACTTGCATCAGCTGGAGCTGTGGCACTACTTATCCCACTCAAAGTGCAGCTCCTGGCAGACTCAAATTTGCAGATGAATACTCATACATCCATGGTAAAATACAAATCATTGTGTTGCCAAAACTTCATAATGAACACAAAAACTACACCAAACCCATAAAATACTACAGACTCCTCGTTATCCAGCCTCTGGCCTCCCTTTAGAAAAAGGACAAATTAATATATTCTTTTGTATCATGTTTCTTTTGGACTTGGGAAAATGATTTAAAGGAACTCTCAAATGTTTAAACCCAAGAAACATGGATTATTTCAAGTATCTGTGTGCTCATCTTGAAGCGTATAAAACACTAATATACAGAACTGATAAGTGTCAACACATCTATACTTCTAGTTGCAAAACTGCTTTGGGCCTATCCTGCCATACTGTTCAACTCAGAGGTACTCACTTTGGGGTAAAGTTACAGGTGAATGACTAAGAGCAATCTAAATTCAAGTTTCATGACCAACTGCCTTAAGTTAAAACTTGGTACTAAATAGACATGATCTTAAACATTTAGGGATGTATTTTATACAGAGTTGATATACCTGCTATAATTAAGAACAGAGCATATTGCCTCTCAACATGCGGTTACAGTCACTCAGTGCAGCGTAAGTCAATGCTATGGCAGAGGCAGACAGGTCCCATCACCTCCTCTTTCCCTACCACCTCACCAGTTCCAGAACTAGTGTTTCTAAGATACAGGCCAAAACAGAAAACTGAGCCAGATTAACAAACATCATACTTCTGCTCACAGAAAGGGTCCCCTTGTACAGCTGCCTGCATCATTAAATAAACTCAGGCACCAAGAGAAGACAGGCAGCAGAATATTATGGTTTTAGTTACCTAAAAGAACTAAAAATTCTAGGTTACATCAAATTTACAACTCCACTGATAACATTTTCAAATCTTCAAAAGTTAATAGAATTTATTTCACATTTCATTATGGTGAAGACTAATTAAACAACAGCAATGAGCTCATGACAAGCATGTTGTTCTTCGTATCAAAATTAACTCACTAATTAAAAGTAAACAGAAAATGAGAAGTGTTCAGATTTAATAACAGTATATGGGAAAAAATCCTATTTAAATAAAAAACTAAATGGAAGATAAACTTCTAACTCCTTTTTTGACAGAAAAAAAAAAATGTACCAGAGTTACTTGTTGCAGTATATAAGTGCCCAGAGAGAAGATGTTTTCATTTGTGTCTGAAGAATGTGAAAAATTGCTTATACTTTTTATATTGTATATATGTGTAAGAATGCTGCCATGTAATTGTTTGAAACAACACTCGTGTACAATACAAAAGTTTTATCAGGGTTAGTCAACAGTAAAGTTTAATACTGTAGAACAAGTCTTTCTTCCTACAACTGAGGGAAATTGTGATAAAAGCAATGGCTCATGAAACTGCTTAGAACAGAACCCCCAATTCCTGACAAGACTTCATTGCAACTTATTCAGTACAATTCATTATTATTACACTTGGTACATTTTTCAATCCTTAAAGTATATTTACATGGATTTTCAGCACTAAAGATTATCCCATATTACGGAAGTTGGCACTTATTCTTCCTGTTCAACAAGGCATCTTAATGAACAGGGTTTGGGTTTTTTCCCCCCCCTCAAGTGAAAACCAGGTACACAGCTTCCTAGATAAAACTGGAATCTGTTTATCATGGCCATTTTTGCTACACAGGATCATACTTCTTCCATGTTACAATTTGGTGCAGAGGTATAACAGGAAAAATACCAGTTAGCTTAGTTTCAAAGCATAAAATAATTTGGTCTCTAGTATCCCTCCACATTCAGAGAATGCCTTACAAATCATAACTGTGATCACTCTAAGCAAATACGAAGGAACTGTACCAAAAAAGTATAACGGCTCAAGGGAAAGTATCAAGTCAGTAGTAGATGTAAACTTGTATGTTCTGACTTGTGCTTATCTATTAAAAAGTACTACGGTTTTCATATTTCTTTCTTGGTTAGTTTTTTGTTTGGTTTTGGGTTTTTTTCTTCTTTAAATAAAGTCCCCTTTGAGACAAGGGAAGGAAGCTTGAAATAAAGCCTTTTAAAATAAGCAAACAATGAAGGGCTGGAATACCTAACCACTGTTCTAATTACAACCTCCACAAAAACACAGGCTTCTACTATGCTGTAACACATTCAGGGCTTACCTTTTTCCACCATAAACTTTAATCTATGTTACCACAAACTGAAGAACAATTTTAACCAGTATTTCACATTGCTGTGCATGCACTGTCTTTATACTAAATGTGTTATCAAAAATACTGCACAAGAGAAGAGAAACTAGCTAACGTTTTTTCCTGGTAAATACATACTTCATATCACATTTCAAGTTTCACAACAGAATGATTGGTACACCCAGCCTGAATGTGGAAAGCAGGTTGAACCAGAAATTACATTCTATTAAATGCTGAGTAGTTTTTTTAAATACTAGTGAGCAAGAATGGATTGCTGGTAAGTTTAGCACCAATTTAAAAATATAGGATCACGGATGCTCTAAACTGAAGCAAAACGAATAATAACAAAGTACAAACAACAACGAACTATTTCAATGCATCCAATATTCCTCCAGTCTGGAGGAATCTTGTGACGTTCTCAGGACAGGATGGATTCAGAAATGGGGAGGATAAATAGATCAGCTCCTGCAGATCTCCACTACTACTGCAACTGACAGAAGCTTTGAGACTCGATTCTGTTAAGAACTTCTTCAGGCTCTTAAATTGCCTTTTTTCAATTTACCTTACATTGGTGGTGGTTCTCAAGATGCACTGGATTTGACAGTTTCTCTGTATCCAGGGAGTCAGTTAACAAGTTCTGACTTAACACATTTTTCTTGTCTACACATTCCTGTTGTCTGCAAAACAAGAACATATCTGTTCTGCATCTTTAAATGAGTTACTGGGCTATCATTAGTGTCTCTACATATCTGAAAAGGCTGCTCATTCACTCTGAAAGTGCAACCTATATCCACAGTAGGGCATGAAGGCAGTCAGGAAAACTTATCTGACTGAAAAATAGTCAAAGGTAAACCAAAACTGAGGGGAGACCTTATCGCTCCCTACAACTACCTGAAAGGAGGTTGGAGCGAGGTGGGGGTCGGTCTCTTCTCCCAAGTAACAAGTGATAGGACGAGGAAACGAGCTCAAGTTGCGCCAGTGGAGGTTTAGATTGGATATTAAGAAAAATTTCTTCATGGAGAGAGTGGTTAGGCATTGGAACAGACTGCCCAGGGAAGTGGTACAATCACAGTCCCTGGAAGTGTTCAAAAAATATGTGGATGTGATGCTTAGGGACATGGTTTAGAGGCGGACCTGGCAGTTAGGTTAATGGTTGGACTCGATGATCTCAGAGGTCCCTTCCAACCTTAACGATTCTATGATTCTATCAAGAAGTCTACTTCTCTGCTCTTACTTTCAGAGATTCTCTATGATAAGAGAACTAAGGTTATTTTAAGGTTTTAATCTTTTGAAAGATCTTTACAGTATCCCCTCCCCACCACTGAGCTCTAACAATATTCAGTTTAACTGAGGTTTACTTATCAATGACATTTCTTCATTAACTATACCAACCAAACCTGCATATCTGTATTTTTACTTTGTATGAAACTTTCAATAACAAAATGATACAATGTCAGGAATGAAAATACAGCAAATAAAGAATAAATGTTGTAAAGTTCACAAACACACTACAGATAAAGTTTTCTGCTTGTTTTTACTCGTATCTCTGTGCAGGAAAGTTGTAGTTTTCTAAATTATAAGCTGGGTTAACATCTGGGCAAAGCTAAATTATTTTCATTTCTAGCATTAGCAACCTAACTATGGAAATTCCCTAGACACCAAACCTGTGGCTAGCAGATGCAAGAAGTGAAATATTTTGCATGGAATCATCTCAGTAAAAAGTTAAACTGTATTCCTTCCCTATTCCTACCCAACCAAGAGTCTTCTCCACAGTATTTTTTCTTCAGGTGAGTCAGAAGATTAAGACATCTGCTAGGGATTGGAACAAAACAGAAGCTTTCTCATCCCCTCCTCAGATCAAGGCCTCTCTTTGCTGCAGCAAAAAAAGGCACTTCTAGTACCTCTATCTCAAGCACAATTCAGGATCACTACATTATTACTTCCTGTGCTAACCTCTGCTGCTAGGAGGAATACAAAATTGATGAGAAATTTTCAATTCCAATGGTCCAAACAGTCTAATAGTTACTGGTGTAAGGATTCAATGGAGGACCAACACTTCAGGTAACAAGGAAAGACTCTTTATAGTGATTGACATCTAAGTTAAAAGGTTTTAGCAGCTCTAAGAGTAGAGTATTAAATTAAACGTACACTAGTTACTAGCACTTAACATACTCTGCAGCTCAAAGAGGCTTGTTTTTCCCCCCCATCTTTCAATATTTACTTCTCAAAATTGATGCTCTTAATATAATCTGGTAGTTCCATCCACTTCTGAAACAGTCAAATGCAGGAAGGTTGTGTAAAGCTTACCTTCCAAACTGTACAGCAGTTGGGCAGAGAACTGCAAAAATGCTAATAGCAAAGCAATTAAAGACATGCCAGATTTTTCTTATCATGCTGAGTGTTTAAATGAAAAGTCTTTTAACTACATTTTAAGATCCTCCCATTAGAAATACTACAGCACAACTGAAGAAGATGTTAAGAATCACAATTTTAAATATGTTTTATAATTATATATTCTTATATTAAAGATGATGGCAGAATATTGCAGCAAGCTGTTGAGAAGTCAATTTAGCTGATAAAGAATTCAGGAAGAGGGAACTCCAAAGTATTTTGACACAATACTGTTTGTATACTATAAACTCTCCAACAAATATGTACATAGTGCTGCCTTTCTTAAAGGAAGGACAGAACAGTTTGAGATAGGAAAAACACAAAAGAATAAACATCTTTTGCAAGAAGGATGAGGGACTAATGTCTACATAGGAAAACAGATTCACAAATACTACTCACAAATTGCTATTAAGGATATAATGAGGTACAAAACGAGTAGAGCCCAGAACTACTTACCTATGACAAGTTTTGTAAGACAGGTTTGCTCAAATGAGTACCAATATTTCAAAATACTGTATTTGAAACCATACAGCTATCTACTCATAACAAAGAAGGTAACAGTCAGCAAGAAATAATGTCCATCTTCAAGAAGGCATGAAGTTTAATGAGGTCTCTCCAATGGAAAAATGCTGAAGTATTCTTTCGAATTTAACAGGTCACCTAGGTTTGCTACCCATGTCATAATTGTAGACTGGTGAGTCTCAGTCAGTGGAATGCGCTACCATATCGTCGTTAAATCCATCCACCCCCCCAGAATAAGCAAGTGCCTGCTACACAGGGCTGTATCTACCCGTAATGGCCAGGGCTTCCCAAGCCGTTATCTACAACCAGTCACAACCCGATCTCTGGTCAAATCCAAGGCAGAGAGAAAAATAACAATATTGTAAAAAATAAAGTAGAAAAAGAGAGGATTGAGAGACTCGGGCGAGGCCACCACCAGACACCTATGCACCAGGCAGGAAAGGGGACCACTTGCTTGCTCTCGGCCCCAGCTTTCGCCGCCACCTCAGCCCTCCAGCTCACCCCACCCCATGGGCCGGGCGCCGCGGAGCTGGGGCCTGCACTCAGCTCATCCCGCGGACAAGGCCTGGGCCCCACGCTCCCGAGGGTGCCCCAGCCCGGGCAGCCCCGCGGCCCCTCACTGCTGCACCCAACCCCCGCCGCTGGCGGGGCGCGCCGGGGCTCGGCCTCTTCCTGGCCCTGGCCGCACCGCTTCTGGGCCGCGGCCTAAAAATGGCGGAGGCACCCGCGCTTCCCAGGCTGCTCACCCCCGCGCCCGCCCCGCCAGCGGCCCGGCACCGAGCCCTACTCACCGTCCAGCCGGTCTCTCGCACCCCGACTCCGCGCCCTGTCGCCTCGCCACTCGCCTCGTCCCTCCGGCCCCGGAAGCCGCCGCCTCACGAGCCCCCACCGCGGCCGACCGCCATCTTCCTTCCCCCACCAGCGACCGGGCGGCGCACGCGCCCTACGTCAACACGCTCGGCGGCGCGAGAGGCGGTCCCAGCGCCCGCGGGGGCACGGCGGCCGGGAGGCTGCGCTCAGTGCGCAGGCGCGCGGGGCCGGGCGCGTGCTGCTTCCGCGAGCCTCCCGCCGTGCCACCACCTGCGCCTGCGCGGCCGGAAGCCAGGCTCGCGCCTGACCCCGCCCCTCGCAGGTGGAGGCGCGAAGAGGGGCGCCCATGCGCACTGGGAGGCGGCGGCGCGGCGGGGCGGGGCGGGTCGGGCCGCCGCCCCGGCGGCGCTTCGCTGTGGTGGGCCGCGCCCGCTGCCCCCCTCACGTTTTGTCGGGGGGAAAGGATGACCAAAATTCAACCCACGAACCCGCCGTGGCGGGGAAGCTGCCCCCGGGCCCCCCCCGGGCCTGCGCTTTGACGACGCTGTGGGCAACAAGCAACTGGCTCCAGCCTCCCCAAAACCGGTCGTACCGGCGGCTGGACAAAATACTGCTTCCAAACCACATCGCCTTGCACGTCTCGCATAACTCTGTGTTTCTGTACTGCTTCATGTTCACCAAACGGCCAGGCGCTACAACAGAATCGCACCTTGCACGATTCCCCTGGACGTCTTCCCTTCCTCTGCCACGTCCTGATGACCAGGTTTCAAAGCACAACAATCAAGAACAACTAATCTCGGTCCTTATAACTATCTATTTGTGGAGGATGGTGCAAATCTCCCGAGATCACTTTCAGATTGCCAAGTCTCTTCTACTCCCCCTCGGGAGCCTTATGTTAGCTTACAAAGGTATCAACACGTAGTAATGCCTCCCAATTAGAATTATTACATCCTTTTACACAGGAGCGTAGGTAAAGAAGTCTTGAGTGCTGGGTCTTTTTAAGAAAAATGAGTTCTCATTAAGATATGAGAGCCTGTGTATTTAAAAGATGAAAATGTCTTAAAGCTGCCTGACCAGAAACATTTCACAGGGCAAAACGAGTTACAGCTACTGGAAAGCTTCTCCTGTATCAAAAGGGGCCACTGAGCTTTATAAAATAAAGATTCACCATGCTACCTTGCTTTTATCTTTGTTCTTTAGTTATAATTATTCTGATCCAGTTAAAGTTACTGTGGTTAATTAGAAAGGCATGTCTGGTTTATTGGCTTGCAGGAGATGTAATGCCACTAAAGCATAGAAATAAATGCTATTTGCAGTGAGGCAACGTGCCTCAGTTGAGGTAGCCCAACTGGTTGGCATAAACCAGCTTAGCCTTCCAGCATAGCGGCAACATTAAGTTTCCAGTAAGAGCGGAAATAATATCCTATTTCTTTCCCTTTTGCAACATCAGTGACACTCTATTGCTTATCATTCCAAGCAGTGCCTTGACGTAACAAGCTTGTCTTCCTCTTTGTCCCAGCTGTTCTTTCCTGCAGAATTTTCCTTCTTCCAGGTGCGGTGGTGAAATTACTAATATTTAAGATTTGAGAGGGCTGGCTAAGAAGTTTATCCTCACTAAAAGAGCACTCCTTTCAACTAAAAGCTAACAGTCTGTGGTTGTTGCCAACTCCCCACTTCTGAGCTAAGGTAACACTGGGCGTGCCACTCCCACAGGCTCCACCAAGAGCCACCCCTCCGTGGTGTCACCTTACTTACACTTTGATTCCTCCTCAGAAGTGTGGCAGTTAGCAAGCTACTTAAGGAGTCCATCCCTCCCAGGACAGACACCTGGCTTTGTTAACATCGAAATGAATGTTTTTCCTCACCTTTTCCTTTTCTGAAACACTATATAGGCTGGGTCTCTGGGATGAATTGGCAGAGAACAGGGGAGCAGAGAGGGAGGTGCTGCCCAAATGTTCTCTCACTATGATCATAGTTAATAACGCCTCTGTCCTAAATTGTACTTGCATTATTACACACTTGGAGCCCCCAGATCTACAACACAGGTTAATAATCACAGGATCTCTTTATCAAAAAGGTCCTCATTAATAAAATCATAATATGCACCTAATGTTTACAAAACACACAGCCTTAATTAGAAATCTTTTAATTTACACTAAACAATAATAGAAAATTATTGAAGCTGTAAAAATCCACTATCCTGATCACACCATTAAAAAAAAAAAAAAAACCAACCCTGCAGAAATTGATGCCGCCCATCACTAAACCTTCCAAGAGTCAAGAACAAGTTTCTCCATCTCTTTTAGAAGTTCACACACAAAAAAAAATTTCACATCTACGTTTCTGCTAAAAAACAGAAACATATTGAAAATTCCCAAATCGGGGAGAGAGATTTGGAAGAAACAAATACTTCAGCCACTGGAAAGAGGCTTTTCAGGTTCTTTGGCTCTCACAGTACAGGCGTCCTTACCAACACACACGTGGAACAAACCAAGACGACACTGAACGCAGCTGTGTGTGACACAGCACTGGGGTACCCTGCATCCACAGCTCCCCTGACTCTGCTGGGAGCTGGATTGGTCCAGCAGGCTGAGAAGCAGTCAAAGTTCCCAGGTTTTTCTGTTCAGATACAGGGGTTGAGGGTTAATACTGGAAGCTGCGTTTAGTCTGAATGTCATCGAGAATCTGCTGTAATTCCTCATCTTCAAATCGGCCCTCCAGGCTGCAAGGTAAGAACAATGAGGGCACATTAAAGGTTTTAGAAATAATCTCCCCCTGGATTCATTTCAGACAGCCATAATTCTCTCCTGTCAGTCTCAATACCATCATTAGCCACCTGTATGGTACCACCAGGAACCGTCTGTAACATTACTGTGCAAATACCACTCTAATCCCTGTGCGGTGCCTCCTCTTTACATGACAAAACACCATCCTTCCCAGAACTTTCTGCTGAATAATTTCAAAACATCTTATCAAAAAGGCAAGGCAGGTGCGGGTTTAAATAGCTGGCTCCTAAGCCAGTCCAGTCTTGCTACGAAATCTTAGCATACAAGGAAGAAACTGTAATTCGGATGAGTGTTTTGCTCTCTATCTCAGGCCATGAAGTACAATCAAGGTGCAATAACACGATTTACTGCTCCCCTGTGCATTATCCACAAAACAGTTCATAGGAGCAATGTCATTTGCTCCAATAGAAACAACAAACAAACAAAAAACACCACCAAAAAAACCCAAACACAGCTGGGTGGGCTAAGAACCCCAATCTAAGCTGTTTACACTTAATCTAGTAAATGTTGTTGGAATTGCATTAGGACACTTGCAAAGATTGCCTCACTGTCAGATCAATGGGAAGGTAAAGAAAGACTGAGACCAAAAGTTTTTCTATCAACACAGCTAGACTGAAGAGAGGACATCTGCCCATAGCTGGCTTTAGATCAGAGGAAAGCATAAAGCGATCCCTTTACAATATATAAATGCTCACCTAGGAATCAAAGCTTTTGCCTCCTCAGCTGTCTCAGGACACAAGTTAGCCAAACATGCCAATTCAAATTTATGGAGCTTTTTCTGGAGCAGCAAACTGTAAGGAAAGACAGAAACTTGGTGAAATTACAAGTAAGCTAGAAATATAAAAGGGCATAAACCAAACCAAATAGATATCTTTTTTCTACTCTGTTTTTGGCACTGAAGTCAATGTTTTTTCAGGAGGAAAGATTCATTATATAGCTGCACAGACAAAAAAAGTCACATCTATTAACTCCACTTCCCCAGAATTACTCTACAAAGTCTAGAAAATCCTCCCATTTACTGCAATCAGCTGTCACTTAAATACTGAAAACAAAGCCGTTCAGAAGGCTTGACCTTCTGAAGGTCTGTAGACAAAGTACAACCTTCCATGAAGAATTATGATCAAGCGTCTTGCCTCTTCAGAAAGAAAAGATTCAGAATTATAGTACAAATCAGGAAACACCACTAAACTGTACTTTCATAAAGCAACATCAATATTACACACCAAATTCTCCAGTATAGTCTTATACCCTAACTTTTCCACTCACCTACGGACACTGGCAATGGTTTCACGGTTTTTGAAGCGGCTGAAGCGCGCTGTGTAGTTCAAGGTTTTCATGAAGACTTCTGAAAGCTCCTGCTCATCTTCTGCACTCTCATTCTGTTGCTTACGATGCTCGAGAAGCATATGTACTTCTGAATTTAGAAGAGTTTCCGCAGTTTCAAATTCTACGTTTGAATGAGTGAACATGAGCATAAAAAAGGTAAAGCATGGATTAAAAAGTCCACTTGTGGAAGTTTTCTATGTAAATTTAGCTTTGGGCAATAAGGAAATGAACAATGTGTTTCACTGTAATTGTGCAAGCCCTTTCACCAATGATTTTCATACTGAAAATGCTGATAAAAATTACACCATTTTGAGTGACAATCCAATGTGGTTGTCTTTTTGACCATACATTTTACATTTGAAGCCCTAACTTTCTTATTTATCACATTTTTGCAATATGTTTTTTCATCCATTTTTTGGCAGAACTTAAGTAATGTATGACTTGTTTTATAAAAAAATATTTAGAACTGTAATATTCAAAAAATTCAAAAGTGATGTCTATGGTCTTTGGAAGCCTCTGAGGAGTTCTTAAAGTAAATGTGGATGCTGCTGAATATTTTAAAAAAGGCTTCATTTACTTGAAAGATTAATTGACCCACTTAACTTTATTATTATCAGAAAAAAAGTTTTAACCACTCTTAAGAGATTTTTCCCCCCTTTTTAGCCAGCTCTCCCTGTTTTTGTTCATCATCATCACTGTATTTATTCCAAGAACAAGAAGGTCTTTCAACATCATCAGTATGAGCTGTTCGAAGCAGCAGAATCAGAGATGGCATCCCGGGGTGCCCTTCAGCGCTGTTTAATAAAAGCAATCAGCTACAGGGCAGTGCTAGAAAGGGACTGGCAACCTTTATTTTGCCTGGAGCGGCAAAGTAACTTGGGATGAACATGGGTAGGCTATAGATTTTAGCGTAAAAACATCCAAAACCCAGTCTTTCAGGACTATGCCTTTTGTTAAAAAATGCAGCACGATTCCTCCCCCCCCCCCCCTTTTTTTTTCTTTCCTCTTCCAGGGCAGCTCTGAGGAATTAATATAGCTCTGAATTAATACAGCTCTGGAATTTATACTGAACAGTTTTCTGGAAAAGAATACACAGACTGTTAGCATCCCCAGTTACAACTCAGGCTCTGGACAGCACGTTTCGAAAAATGCTGCACTATCCTACTGTCAAGAAATATCGATTAAAAAGTAACGGCTACATCAAAACCTAAGAACCCTCATACGACGAAGAATTTTTTATTCCTGTATAGACGTGTAGTGCTCCACATACGGAAGCACGGCCATATTTTAGCAATCATGGGCCCCTTAAGCACACACACGATTTATTATCCCCACGTTTAACGCCTGGGGCTGTGTAGCTGCTGTCTCTGTGGCTGCTGGGGCGGTCCGGCGGCGGAGCAGCGCTGCGGGACACGGAGCCGCTCGGCGAGGCCGGCGCGGCGGGGACGGGAGAGCTCCGTCCCTCAGAGGCGCCCGCCGCCGCCGCCAGCCGCCAACCACCGCCCGGCCCGGCCCGGCCCGGCCCGGCCCCCGCAGCCCCCTCGCCGCCCACCTTTGGGGAAGACGAGCTGCGAAGCGTCCTCCTCCACGTCCGCCGCCCGCGGGTCGCTGCCTCCCGCCGCCATCGCCTCGGCCGGCACCGGAAGCCCCGCCGCCCGGAAGCGCGGCGCCGCCTCGGCCCGGCCGCCCTGCGGGGGGAGCCGCCCGGCGCGGACGGGAGGCGGGCGGAGGCGGGAGCGCTGCCGGGAGGGCGCGGCGGGCGGCTGTCATCCGCGCACGGCTGGCGGTGCGGAGGGTACAGAAAAGCGCGGTTACCGCTGTGAGGCACCGAGGACAGGGCGCCTCAGCACCCCCACGCAAAACGCAGCCCTCAAAGGCGCGTTTGAGCTGGCTTAGAAATTAGCTCCTACAGACGGAAAGCAGCGGGGAGCTGGAGCTTTATTTCTGCGAAGACAGGCCAAACAACCGGCAGACCAAGATGGTGTGGGCCCCAAGTCTTACAGCGTGTAAACCGAGAGAGCAGGCTGCGGAGGGAGTGCTGAGGGAAACCATGCTCGTCTTCTACGCGAGCAAACCTGGAGGAAGGCTCCTGCTGGTCAGGCGTCGAGGAAGTAGCGGAAGAGCTCGAAGCTGTGCTGGTCCCCCTCACCAGGACCTGCGCGGCGGCGTGGATTTGCCCAGAAGCTCCTGGGGGCCACGGAGGCAGCAGGTGCATCTTCACCTGTCTGGCTTCACACCACCAGTGGATCAGGGAGCTACAGCCTGCTCCGTTCTGCTACCAGAACGTCCTCCGGCGAGACAGCGAACCTTGACCTTAGGAAAACCGTAGCTGTCTGTACCAGAATTTCTGTCCAGCTCACTGTGATTAATATACCTCAGTCTGTGAGGAAGGATTATTGATACCATTAATAACACACTTTGAAAGGGAGGTTCCTTTTTCAGACTATCCAAAAGTAATCTGTAGACCCCAGAAGTCATAGGTAGGCTGAAAATTATTTTAGTTCTCCCAACGCTACGTCATGGGAACGCTGCCAACAAAATAACTTACGGAGTAGCATTTTCCCTGGAGAGCTCACATGTAAGTGCCTAACAAGCCGAAGACTCTTAAAGTAATCATCTTATCAGACCTTACTATGTCATTCTGTGCCCTTAAAGAAAGGCAAAAATAGACTGTTGGAGGATTTATGATGAAACCACTCCTGTTCTCATGGACTTGCACCCGTGCCTAGGTGAATTGTCTCCTGCATGCTGGGAAGAGGAACACATTAAGAATAAACTGTAAGAATCTGAAGGGGTCAGATCATAAATCTTTAGCATTTGTTCTCTGGATAAACAAGCATGGCAGAGAAACTGATTGAAAACTGATTTGTTAAGTGGTACAAGCAGAAAGACATTCAGGAAGATGGAATGAAAATATCTCGGGGAACATCTGGCAAATTAAACAGTTTCAATTAGGTTTACAAGAAAACAAGGAAATCCGTGCCAGATTGATGAGAGAAGCATTTAAAAATCACTTGGAATCCTGATGGCTTCTCAAATAACCCATCTACCCAGAACAACATGATTCTTAGAGCAGTTGGTAGCTTGCAGAGGTTTAAGTTATTAATTTCACTTTTGTTTTTCCCCAAGGATCCATTCTACTTAAGTATACAGAAACTAAAACATTTAAGAAAAAGCCAGATACTTGCAAGAGTTTGTAGGTACAGCTAAAGAGGCTGTCACCAAAGATAAAGGTTCATTATCACTGATGTGTTTGGTTAAGGTCTCAAGAGTCAAATAAGAGACAAGTAAGAACATTCCTGAATGGGACCTGCTTCCTCCCCTCCCCCCCCTTTTTTTTTAAGAATTTTAAAAATGCACTTATAAAACCACAGTAAATATTGTTCAGCTACTGCCACAAACCAAACATAACAGAGTACCTGGCTTTTCCTTTGTTATTTTTAAAATGCTCTGGCTTCTTCCTCACTAATAATGACTGTTTTGGCATTTATCAATCCAATTGGAAAATGTGCATAAAAAAGGAAGATTAGGTAGATTAAAATATAAGTGAATGACTATAGGAAGTTTCAGGCATATTTACTGGTCATATCCTAAATTGAACTGATTAAAAAAAAAAAAAAAACCAAAAAACAAAAAACCAAAACACTAAAAACTTGGCCAAATCTAATTTATTGTGGACATGTGAACAGAGCCTCTAGTACCCCATATGCCGGGGCAAAAAGTATTGACCCTTGCTGGAGACACGATACTAGATAGTGGATTGTTAGACAGACCTACTATGGTAATTTCTACATTGCCATAACTTAAAAACAGACCTAGTAACAACTAAGTGCACCAACACAGATCTTAAAAAAAGCTTAAAATACCTCTGTGTAATAAAATGTAGGAAGAACTACCAACACAGATTATTATTATTAGTATAACCACACTTTGTAATATGCTTTCTTTCTAATTTGCCAGCAGAAGGAATGTAATCTTCCTAGCAGTTTTAAGCTTTATAGCAGTAATTATGTATTTTGTGTGAAGTGTCAAAACCCGCAACTTAAAAAAAAATGCAAAGTTTTTGATGGATTAAAAGTGATAAGATTAGGATATTGAAACCTTAATCTCTTCATTATCATCGACATTTCTAGCACATTATAGGAATAGGTCAAAATCCTTGGGGATATAACATCACCTGCCCAGAATACCACGTGCCATGATAGCCATTATTGCACGAGACACACATGCTTTTTCATCTGTGTTCTTAGAGTATAACTCTTCAACTTTGGGTTTTCATACCATTTTACCTTTGTTTATTTTTACTCCATTTAAAATTATATATCCAAAACTATAATTAACACGTATGAGCAATATAAAGTTATAGTAATACCCAGTAATAAAGTGAGGATAAGTCTCTGAATGCAAAACTGGTTCTTGCATGATCTGTTTTTTAAGTACATACATAATGACATCTAAACATACTATCAACTGATTGTATAATACATAATTTATATCAGAATTCATCTGATTATAGGAGTAGTCTAGCAAAAAGGGAAAAAATTATGGTTCAATAATCTGGATATTGGTCAATTTGTAGAGTTACATACTTGTTTTAAGGAACATGTAACAATAGTCTTCTGGGCTTTGTGTGTTTTGGGAGTGACCATCAAACATATTCACAGGTCATCTTTTCCCAGATGGTAGCAAAAACAGTTTAGGAACTTTTCTATCCTACTGCTCCATGTACTACAATTCAGCTTGAGAGCAATCCTCATAATACATAGCTCAGTATAAATATTCATTTATTGAGGTGCATGGGAAAGTGTTCTGGTTTTATTTTTTTATGCTCAAGAAGTGGCATTTCTCAATCACCATTAGGCAGCTTATAATATAAATTTTGTCCAAGAATAAAAATGCTCAAGTATTCTTCATTTGAAGTATCTTGTAGAGATTTCTCCTAACCTTTCTGTAATGTGTTTTTAGAAGGAAATGAGTGCTAAATGACTAATTAATTTCATTTCTTATTTCAAACAGAAGTAAAAACAGAAGAAAGTGTTTTCTGGAGAATTATCCTTGTTTATATTTAGTCTGGATTGTACTATTTCAGTGTGCAGTCATATGTACACCGTTCTACCTGGCCTGATCTTCATTGTGAGCCGCTTAGTGTTACTGCAGTTACCGAAAGCAACATGCATGAAAGAACCTCTGATGAAAGACACCGGACAAAGATTTTATGTCTGACTGGTTCAATGTGAAACCAAAAAAATCAAGTAAGGAAAAACATATCCCATAAAAATATACAAATAAGCCACTGTATTCCAGCCAACAGAGAAGCTGAGAGAATATACTTGATAACTTACCTGGGCACAGGACAAGTGGATGCTAGTTTTAGTTGACTTCAGAATTTACAATGAGTCACCTGGAAATCATGTCAGCCAGAGAGTCCTCCTCAACCCACTCCTCATATTGCATAGGGGATTTACTTTCTAGCTGTACTAGTACCAGAAGCGTATTTTCTGAAAATAGGTTTTTGCTTTGTAGTTGCACTGAAGTAAATGAGCTTCTCGGGCATAGTTCAGTCAAAACAACCCTTCCCCTTGGTTTGGCTGAGTTTTTTTGGGGGTCTTATACCTGTTCTTCATTGATACCCAGGGCTGCCCTTCCCAAGAACCACAAACAGGAAATGCAGGATCTTTAACTATACCTCTGCCGTAAATAAAAAATGAGCAATAACCTGTAAGTGTATGGAAAGCACATTTGAGCCAGAGGTATGCACATCAGAACTATTATACAAATCAATTGATCCTGTCCCAAAGCAAACATTAAAATATTTAGTAAGAAACTAGAAAGATGGGTGTTTCTTTTTCCTGAAATAACATTTTTAGATCACTTGAAGACTACAACCTGTGAAGTACAGATAATCTGTTTTCATTAGCTCATTTTAAAAGACAAAAAACCAAAGAACAATTTTGGTAGTTTAAGCCAGATTTACAAATTCAGGATTTTCAGTACGATACAGAATTCTGCATGTATGTGCTTTCTATATTTCACCATCATGACAACTAAGAGAGAGTTATTGTCAAGCAAACATTATTTCAGGGTACAAAGATGCTTTGCTATGCCATTGTTAATGAAACATATTTAATCCTTGTTTTTAATTTTCTTACTATTTTTCTTCGCTTTCTTTTAGTGAGCCTGTCTTGACTATTTCTGTGCTTCCAGACAGCTGTCATCCCATACTGGCAACCCCCCTGGTTCTGAACATGTAATTTAGAGGTTTGGTATTCGTACACGTAGCATACTGTTCATCTTTCTAGATGAGAAAGATTTCATCTTATCCCCCATAAAGGCTGTGAGAAACCATATAAAGAGGACAGTACAAATAATCTTTATCCATTATGATTTATTCTCTACAATACTTCATTAGAGGATAGAGTTCAATTATTTACACTCAGAAGTTATTATATAGGTAGGAGGCAACCAAGTGTAATACAAAGAATTGGTCTGACATCTCTGCACTGAAGGTCAAAAGAGGTCTCCTGCTTTAAGGAAATAAATTAACCAAAAAACCCAACAAAACAACATGTAGTTTCCAGAATACAAACAGAAAACAGCACTAATAGTCAGTGAAGATTGCAGATGTTTGTTAATGTACTATGAAAACAAATTATTCTGTGCAAAGGTTAAAATGAACTATTAGATTTTCTTACAGATTTTTTTTTTTGTTCTGATAAATTGTAGATATGTGATATTTTGACGATAAAACCTTCCCAAACTGAAATGGCCTCAGCTGAGATTTACTGTTGAACATTATGAAAAAAAAAAAAAAATTAAGAACCTCACAGTGGAAACATTCCAACACTGACAGACTCCAGTGATCAAAGACATTCTCCTGTAGTAATTGTAAAACAAAGACAACTCATAATTGCAGTGAGATTATTTCTCAGTTGTGGTTGTCATGAGAATAAGCCCTTCTAGACCATAAGGCACTTGCTTCTAAGGATGAATTAAATCCAGATCAAACCAGGTAACAGTTGCTTTGAGAAGGAGTAGTTCTAACCTGCTGTCCCAGCCAAGTAACCACAGAGAAATTCTTACATCAGTTGGTCATTGATTTTGGTTGCCTCCATCTTGAGGCAACTCAAAGTACATTTTTTTTCTAGTTCACCTCTTTCATCCTTATGCATAGCTGCCATATAATGATCTAGAAATGGGATTATTTCCTGAGACCACCTGTCCTTGTCATACATTTTTCTGAGCTAACTTAACTATTGACACACTTTTGAACTGATTTTATAGCTGGACCCTTATGGGACTAAAGCTGAGAGGGCCTGTTTCTTAGGCAGCAGACCAGTGTTTCTGATTTGCTAGCTTCTCTTCTCACTGCAACAAGACAAGAACACAGTACATATTTAGAGGCATTTGTTTTTTTTGTTTTGTTTTTTTTTGTTTGTTTGTTTTGTTTTGTGTTTTTTTTTTGTTTTTTTGTTTGGTTTTTTTTGTTTTTGTTTTTAAACAGACTAAGTGGAGAAATGGAAATGGGAGAGGACACGGCTTCCCCAGTCCCAAACCATCTAGCCCACTTCAGCCTTAAACCAACCAAGTCACTCAATCCTAAAATTCTGTTCTTTAAAAATGACAGCTAACCCTCCCCACCCCACCCCTTAGTCATCCCCTATTCAAATAAAATGAAATCAGGAAAACACTATACACTGTTGAAGACACAGAACAGGGCAAATATTTGAAAAAGAAACAATATTGTTGAAAAGCCTGGCACTGTATGCCTGCATGACCAGTCTCACTGAGCGTGCTCAGGGGTGAAGTTTTAGCACCATTTTTTTGCTTTTTTTAAACCTTTTAGAAATTAAATTCTAACATAGAACACTTGAACAGTAATGAGTGTAGCCCTATGTATCATACTGTTTGACAGCTGAAAGGTGAATGGTCTGTCCAGAGCTGACCCCACCCTCCCCCATCACTACACGGCACCTGGGAGAGTAATTACAAACCACTCGAGTTTGTAACAAGACCGGTTTATTCTCAGCAGCAGGAAATCATGAAACAATCCCTTAATCTTCAATTGCTTTTCAACAACATCACAAGGGAAAAGTGGCAATTTATAAGAATGACCCAGTACAGGAGGAAAGCTGGGTCGATATTGCACCGTTATCCAGAATAGGACCCCCTCCTTTCCCTCACGTCTCTCTCCTCCAGCAGGAGGACGTTACACCAACGTGAAGCAGAACCGCACAATTCTGTTTGCTTCTCTAGGACCAGAAGGAGCGGCAGCATGCAGTTCTGAGCTTTCTACCAGCCCTATTCCCTGCCATGCAAGGAGAGAATTTCAGGCTTGAAACACCAGCCAATTTTAAAAGCCATCATTACCACACAAGCAAACTTTAAAGATATATGCAACCAAATAGCCATTACTGTGCTATGCCCTTGTATTTTCTTTCCTGATCATTGTTGACCCTCCAGAAATTTGGAAAACAAAACAAAACCAAAATTATATTTTGAAGTCCAGTGACATCATTGAGAGAGTATCATAATTTAGAGTTTATGACATCCCTCAATGATGCTACAGAGTAACAACTGGATAACTTATCTTCCTCTTGGATGAGGGTATTTCTTGTAATCATCAATGATGGGAGAAGAAATACAGAATGCATGAGTTTCACACAGTTTGGGTAACACAGGTTTCCCCACTCACTGCCTTGATGTGGTAATGACTAAACTGTGTAAGATCATAACTTACCAGTGAAACTACATAGCTCCATTCCATAGGCCTGCTATAAACTGGAATACTCACAGTTCTCAAGATCAATAGTCACACCAGAGAAAGTGGCTGTCCTATCAAAAGGAAGGTCCCCGAGACTGTTAGCTTAAGTTAAACAAATTTCAGTCACTAGTCTCACTTGTATGACTACAGTCAATGCCCTGCAAATCCCTCCCCATCCCTAATCCAATTGGGCTCCATTACAAACATTTGGACGCAAAACTTGGTCGGAACAGAGAAAACCGTCCAGGGACACTCAAGTACCTTGTCCTTCGCATACACAGCATGTGCCATGTTGCTCTCTTACAGGCATAACAGCATTCTACTTCATAGCAGGCTACATTACAAAGCACTGTCTAAACACCCAGAAAACGGTAAACCAAGAGGATTTCTAGAGACTCCAACCTACAGTAGCATCTGATAATTAAAGCCTTCTAGGGTTTATTTAAATAATGGATTCGTTTGCAATACCATCCAAAGGTTTTTCACATCTTTAAGTGTTTTCTGTCCATGAGGATGGGGTGCTATCCAGATGTTCAGCCCTCCCCAATATCATCATGTCCGCCTGTGATGTGTGGGGACTGCAATCAGCTCTTGGTACACAACAGATACCAGAGGTTAAAAAAAATTAAAAAGAACCTAAAAAATGTTTTGTTGGACTCCGTTGCCCAGGCTGCCAGGGGAATGCTCCTACTTGATCTGGGGGGCTTCCATAACAAACAACTCAAGTTTCCGGAGTGTTGGTAACACACAAGAACGGATCAATCCGAAGTGGCACTTTCACTCCTAGAGGTCTTCTGCACCTCACGACAGTTCGTAGGCATGGAGCCCCAATCCAACTGAACCCCCGTTCGGAGGGAAGGCTGAGATAAGGCTTGGGCCCCTGAAGTTCTGTCATGCTCTCATCCTCCCCCCAGGTCAGCTGGAAGGCAGACTTGGCAACGGAAGCTAGCATCATAAAATGGTGCAGTAATAGAAGTAACTGGACCAGGAAGAGGAGGCATCTGCCCCAATGATGTCGTAGCCGTTGGCAGCAACTGGGGAGTGGGACTGGTCATGCAGCCGTGTGTCAGGAGTAATGATTGTAGAGGGGGGGGGCATGAAGGGTGCCATTCTGGAAACAATGCTGACGGGAAGCCATGTATTCTGCATAACTGATTGTCACCTTCTCACTGCGGTACCTATGGGAACAGCATAAGAAAAAAAATAACATGAGCAGACTATGCAATATGAAGGGACGAGACAGAAACATTCATCGCAGATCACCTTTTAGCTAACAGCCAATAACGACCAAGAGGAACCCGCTAACTTCAAAAACTATTTTGATACTGCCTCATGCAGTAGTCTGAATAACCCATCTAAGCTTGAATTAGCTTTGATGTCCCAAAAGTTGAGCCCTGTTCAAGGGAATCATAATTAAGGGGACTCCTGAAGTAGCACACAGGAAACAAATGATCAATTTGTATTATTTTTCCACTTGCTGTGGAAAAAAAAAAAGGGCATGAAAAGTTTGCTGGAAGAAGACTCAGTTTCAGAGACTAAATAACCAGTATTTCATTATTATTTACCTTTGTGGTTATCTTCACATTTGAAAAGCTAGTGAAAGAAAATGATGGAGAGTTGGGTAAAGGGAGGTTTGTTATAGCATAATCGTGACTTAGCCCACATTGTACAATCAGAATTCACAAAATGTGAAGTGCCTTCTGAGAGACCAGAGATCTCCAGGTGCTTCTAAAGCATGCTACACAACAGATGACTTCAAAGTGGTTGTGAATTGCACTAAGTCCATGTTACACCAGATTTTAATGAAAACCTTCATCCTGTCCTCTTTGTTAAAAAAAAAACCCTGCATACCCACCTCATTTCTCCAGAGGTAAGGAACGACCTGATAAATTAGTGTTTCTATACAAAACCAGAATGTCCCAATTTTGACTAACATAAAGGGAGCTGAAACCAATAGGACAGCTGGGGGTATAGAAAAGCAAGCAAATTCTGAAAACCAGCCAAATTTGAGTGTGGTTTGGTTTTAAGACAGCTGTCACCTCCCAACAGCTACACCATCCACAGACGAGCACACTGAGAAAAGGAAGTTCATTGTAAAGATACAGAAAAATCAACCTTTTTAACTTTCAAAGGTTCTGCTTCTTTTGATGTTTCATGTGGATAATAATATTAAAACCAGTGACACTTCTCTTAGAAAATGCTGACTTCGATCCTGCATAGACCGAACAAATTGCACTTCATTCCATATACATTATATGGGTAACACGTGGCATTTATGATTTTGTCTTTCAGACTACATCTCTCATCTGAAAGACACATGAAGACTTACTTCAAGCACAAATACTTTAAATTACCCACAAAACACTATAAAGTA
Organism: Platalea leucorodia; assembly: GCF_965183815.1. Taxonomy (NCBI): domain Eukaryota; kingdom Metazoa; phylum Chordata; class Aves; order Pelecaniformes; family Threskiornithidae; genus Platalea; species Platalea leucorodia. The sequence continues at coordinate 26,911,931 of NC_138830.1, read as the reverse complement.
AAATTATAAGATGACAAAGATTGACTCACCTGGTGAGTTTAATTGTTTTCCTAAAATCATTGGTAATTGGAGCCTTAAAGCCACCTTTCCTGAGTAAGGAGTCTATGGTCTGGATCTGATCCCAGTCTATTGAAAAAATAGAAGCAAAGGAAATATTTCAATATAAAAATGATGTTTCAAAAAGATAAGAGATGCATTAAAAGGCCTCTAGAAAAGCAAACCAACTAAACAGGAAACTTTGAGCTTTAGAAATGCCAGTGTTGAACTGGACATACATGGTCTTATGCATGCACACTATCTGCACATGCTAACCCCTTTTAACTGATATTGGAACTGCAATGGTCTATAAAATAGTAATTCCATTTTCCATATGATTTCTCTTCTTACAAAGGTCTGTACCTTGCTTCTGTTGCAGGGACCCCAAACTGTTTTATCGCGTGCCACTCAAGTAGAGCTCTCTAAGCCTTAAAATAAGATAATACTTAGCTCTTTACATAGACAAATGGGGATCAACCTGATGCTCTAGTGATAGCACAGTGCACTGCTATGTGAGAGATCAGAGTTAAAATTCCTACCTTAGTCTTTTGCCCCAGAGCCAGGAGGATGCGACCACTCCACTCTGCTAGGTGGAGGAAAGGAGGCAATATTTTGAGCAGTTACCATGGTGACCGCTACTATATTTGAGTGGGAAGTGTGCTCCAGAGGGGCCCTGTTTCCTGCCCTCATCTGGAGGATGCTACTTTAGCAAGAATGAGGAGGAAAGGGACTCTCCTGTTGGTGCTGTGCAGCCTGCAGTTATCCTAGTTGGTGGGAGAAACATAGAAGAGGAAAGATGCAATGCTGAATGAAGCTGGAAGATCCATACTTTGAGATCCTCTATTTCTTAAGCCCTAAAACATTTTTACACTAAGATACAGCTGTGCACAGATGTGGGATGAGAGACAGGCTAGATGAAAACCCAGCAGCAGCTGTATCAGGTGTCAGTTATCCAGATTAAGCCTGGTGGCTCCATGGCACTACTATGAGGATAGCATTGCAATCCAAGCCCAAAATCCATAGATTTATGTTACCCAATTCTGTGACACAATGTGTTGACAAGTTTGGCTGCCATCTCAAACCCACCTTGTTCCTTAGCAACCTCAGGTAAATACGTGGCTGTGCGTTTGACACCTTTCTCATTGATGAACTCTATTCTGATCCCATGGATCCCAACCTATAGATGGAAATGAATAGCCAAATAAGAGGTGTTTGCTAGCACTGAGTCCGTGATCGAGTTGTCATTCCCACAACGCTGCGTATCTCTCTCTCTATGGCCAGTTTGGCTTTTGCCTGGATAAGGACATTCTCTTCCCCGCTCTCTGTCCTTGCCAGGCAGGTCTCACAAGTAGCTCACTGCCACCTTTCCCAGACGAGCCTAACCAGCCTCCCTGCCACCTCTCCTGAAGTAAGTCTTGTCAGCAGTCTGACAGTTTTTCATCTCTTATGGTGGGCAAGAAAGACAAGATCTCTACACAAGAGTCGCATCTAAAATAGCCCAACCACAAAGTCTATTTAATCTTTCTTGAACTAAATGCATTTCCACGTACAAGGTCCTACAAATGATTAATACCTTCGGTCTTAACTACTTTTTGTTCCCAGTTTCTATTCACAGCATCAAAATACTTCCCAGGTTTTTACGTATGTATTCACACCCATCTCCTACTAGGCCAAAGCCATAAAACACTTTCATGTCTCTCATTCCCATTCAGATTCCCTCCCAACAAAAAGCATACTGCTAGCCCATCCTCTTCCTCCCTTCTAGTTTTCCAGCCCCATTTCTTCTATTCCCAGTTTCAATGCCCGTACACCCCTGTAACGAAGGAGACACATCACCATGTACTAACCCGAACCCGAACGGAACGAGAGAGTGATGCAGAGTTCCAAATGCACCTGTTCTCACCTCCCAGTCCAGGTAGTCACTGGCATCCTCAAAGTTAGTGAGGAGGGAGACAGAGCAGAAGAGTTTGGGCAGCTCCTCGCGGGTCAGGGGGGGAAATCGGCTGTCCTTAAGTGCACTAAAGGAAAGAGAAGATACATTGCCTAATACAAGCACCGAATTGAAGTGTCAGATGCTCAATTATTCCCTTTTTGATTATGCCTCTGTGAAACACGTTTGTCTTTGCTACTGCAGAGAAAGTGATTTGCATCTCTTCCTAATCTAATGAACTGTAATATGCAAACACTAGTGCAAGCTTCCTGATGCTGTCCCCCGCTTACTGCAGTTGGAGAGAAATTACGTGCTACGTAAGATGTCAAAACTGTTAGTATGCAAGACAGATTTGATGTTAGCCTTAAAACATCAACCAGAATTCACCTGCTGCAAAGATGTTCCACTAAATCCTGATATATTACCTCACCCTAACTATCATACAAGTCTCAGGTTTATTTTATTGCAAAGCATATTAAATTTAACTATGTCGATCCAACATCTTCACCTTGAATCCTTATAGATCTTGAGCAAATTAAACTAATTTCAGATTTATTTCATTTTCAACATACTTACCTGGTTAATGTGTATTCCCTGAGTCCTGAGTGAAGATTCATGGCTGAAAAGGTCCCGATGCAGCCACGAAGCCGCTTGTCTCGCCCCGTCTTCCACGTCACAAAGAGCGGACTGAAAAGGCAAAAAAGAGAAATACTCCAGCCTCTAGAGATATTTGGTTGCTAAGGGGAGACCAACAAGGTGTGAAAGAGGATGTATGCATGCACTTGCTTTCTTTCCCTCTAATAAACCCCAATAGGCATGTTTTCTCATCTGCTATCTAGCAATAATAAAGCCCCACATCCACACACCCCCAAATGCAAAAAACAGCATCTCCCCCCACCTTTTCGGCATACTCCTTTCTCTCCACCAGTACTGTGTAAGCTCTCCACCAACACCTTCCTGGCCAGACTCTGCACAGTCTTCTGATGAGTAATATGGTTATTTGATCCCACTGATTACCTCTGTGAGTAACGGCTTCACTTAGTAGCATCCACTAGTTTACATGACAACCCATATCAAAATTAATATAGGTGAAGCAAATAAGATTACTTATTTATCGTACTGTTGAACCTGAAAGGTCCCCAAACCATCTATAATTCAGGTCTGCAATAAAAGCTTTTCTTTTTTTTTTTTTAAGGCATAAAAAGCAAGCATAGGTTTTTTTTCTCTGTTATTTCCATGAGGATCTGAATTCTGGGTCCATCCCTAGTGCTCAAACAGTTTATGTTCACATCTTTTGCTTACCTTACATTTGGTTTATATTTACACAGATTCTCTCCTGTTGAACACATATCTAAATCGCTATATTGTTCCTACTCACACATCACACAGATTTCCACTTTCCTGTCTACCATCATGAATGTACAGGCGTAACAATAGATTCTCAAATTCAGCAGGCTTATTTCAATCTGTTAAACTAGAAGCCATGATTAAGGCCCAAAAAGCAAGAAGTTCAGAACAACAGTATTCAGAAGAGCTCTAGGAAGAGGTAAACAGGTAAAGATGACTGTGAATATTAAATGCAAAAAGCTCACTTCTACAGAAGTGAGTGAAGTTGCAAACAACTGTAGAGAGAAACAGTAAAGAAAGGATAATGGTGGCTGCAGCCATACAAGCACGTCCAAACATCTGGAAAATTCTGCAAGGCAACTGATGATGCTGATCTAATTATAAAAACAGGATGACTGATCTTACTTTTTCAGCTTCCATAGTACTGAATACAAGATGCGGTCACTTTGAACCCAAGCGTAAATGAGAAAGTTAGTCATCAGTGATTTCACACATCAGTCTATGGATTTCTATTGAACTTTAAAAGATAAGTAACATGATAGAAAACATGCAGTGTTAAGAAAATAATTTTCTGAAACTGAACAAACACTGGCAGGAGTTCTAAAACATGAAAACAGAATAACTGATTGTACATCAGAGCACAGACACTTACTTTCCTCAAACCCTTGAAGCTCTTGTAAGCAATATATTTTTGCAACAAACATTACAAAAAAAATTATGAAGGGATTCTGTTCAGACAACAAAACCAGCATGGAGCGTGGATGATTTCTCAAATACAGGCAACAGAGCTTCTTATGACTAAAGTAGTTAGAACATAATTTAAACTGTAGTGATAGAGCAATGCCCGGTGATGTTCCTCAGAGCAACAATGGAATTAAAAACCTCTATCACAGCATAAATCCATCATTCAGGATCTAGTTACCAGCTGTGACCAACAGCAGAAGCACTACCCAAAATAGCAAATAGCCTGTAAGTGATAATTGTGAAGCACTTTGCCCACAGAGGAAGCGGAAACATTCTTCCACAACCATCAGCCACCTTACGGTTGCTTGACCAAGACAGAGGATTTACTGTTCTAGTTTTCCAACAACACTTCAAGGCACTTGCAGGATATCATTCCTCTACACTTTCATCTAGCGACCATATGTTGAAACAGAAAACAGAAACAGAGCGTAAGAAAACACATTAGAAAGCTTACCAAAAAAAGATACTACACTTACAAAGGAGATTTCTGAGAAACATTACTGTCATGAGCTCAGTGGAAATTTAGCTTAATCTAATTGAAGTTTGAAGCCATTACTTAGCCCATGTGACACTCACCCCAAACAGAAACAGGAAGAGAGAAAATGAAAAGCATCACTGACAGAATACAAATCTAAGTAATTTCCTTCTCTTCTTGGATTCAAATTACAGGTTCACATTTCCAATTCACCTCTTTCCCCTTCAAAAAAAAAAAACAAAACCAACCAACCAAACAAAAAAACCAAACCACCAACCAAACATTTCCACTGAGCTGTGACACGGCTTTCTGCATCTATAATAGAAGAGGTATTACCGGAAAGGACACGATAATTACATTCAGAAGGCTGTCATATTTTAGAAGATCTTAAAGCACATTTTTAACAATTTTTCATGGTGGTCATAACAACTGAGGCATAAAAAAAGTTTTGTACAAGTATATAAAATTTCACTATTACAGTTTTTCACTGCAGAAAAGACATTGTTTCTATATCTGAAGAATAAATGCATTAGCAAACCGCAGGTGCAGCTGACAATAAGCCAATTGTTCACAGCCCCTCCCTGAAAAGTGTGTTTCCCAGATGTACTGAGAAAAGTCATGATAATCTTTGCCCATGTTCACCCAAGAGCACTTACCAGTACTTTGTGCCTATATCCTGAGCAGATGATGGCAACCATTTCTCCCCCAGCCACAACATCCTACTTAAGTGTGTTTGATGAGGGTTGGCTAGGCTGTGGGGAGGGCAGCTTCAGCAACTAAAAACTAGGTTCTCCAATTGCAACTACAAAGGGAATTTTAAAGTAGCAAAATACAGTTTGTTCAAATCAGAATTTAGCTCGTACTAGGAAAAAAAAAATGTTACAGTACAGATTTTATGATGCAAGTATCTCATTATTTGTCTTGCATGGCAACTGGAAACTTGCATGGTGTAGTTTTAGTACCAGTATGCAATACCTACTATTAAAAAAAATCAGCCTGCTATACAGGCTCAAAATTGTCATTTTTTCAGTAACCTAATTAGAGTAATTATTTTCTTAATTTACGTTAATTCAGACATAACTACGAGTGTTGCAATGCCACCTTCTCTACATTGACTTGTGAAAGTCACTGCTAACATGTATGTAAGGTTCCCTTAGTCCGTAGGTATCTAGCAGCTCCATAATCCCCATCAAGATTATTGTCCATGTGCATATCCTCTCACACTGGTAATTGGAATTCATGGTAGTTTTCAAGTCACAACCCTGTAACTTTTATGTTATTACCCTGTTTATGCAGAATCCTGACCTTCACGACTACTTCTATCTTTATATTAGGGTTCAGCACCAATATAAAAGACCTGTTTTCTGAGAAATAGGTCGGGACAAACCTGTGCATCTTTCTATCCCTTCCACCAACAGCCTCTTTTCTGTCTGTCCAGAGAGATTTCTGGTATATACCTTTGTTTTGTTCAAAGATCTCTTACATTGGCATTAATTATGTTACAAAGGACCACAATGCAAATTATTTGTGTATTTTCACTTTGCTTACTCTCATATTTGATAACATTTGGCTTGAAGTTCATTACATTACTGTCTCAAGTGTGACAGTTCACACTTGGGTGCTGCCCTACAAGACAGCAAACCCCATGCTTTTCCCTGAGGTAGGGACAACTATTTGCTAGAAGCAACAGCGTAAATGCTAAAACACAAGAAAATTCAGGTAGGCATTTGCCCGGAGGGGAAGAAAAGAGAAGAGCTGGTTTTGCTTTGGAGTGCTGATCTAAAAGACTTTTAAATTATCAGCACAGAAATGCCCAGTGAACGATTTTTCACTTTTCAAATTTGGGCATAAAATTCAAACAGCTGAGATTACTGAAAGAACGCCCTTTTTGAAACTAGTCAACAGGAACAGCAACAAAATCCAGCTAGAAATCTCCTTTAACACCAAAATAATGAATCTGTATAAAACAATCTCTCTTGCTGACTTAAGAACAGAACAACAACAAAAAAACACGCTTTGCATTTCAAGTGACAAAATAATAATCAGATTAATGTATAATTTCCTAAAAGGAGCCTACATAGCTTAGGTATGAAAAACAACAAGAAATGTTCCAGTTTGACGGGGTCCCTGGAACTATTCTGTATTCTAGTCCAGAGTATTTCTCCATTCACTTGTATATACAATATTAAACAGCTTAGCCTGTGGTAGCATTCAGAACATGCATCCATAATCCTGCTTGGATAATAACTGCATGGATGCACAACCTACATCTACACTGACAGCCAATAAGGTGGGGAGACATTCAATACACGGAAAAAGTCCTTGACCTGTTTAAGCCATTGTTCCTTTACATCAATTTAAAATTCATTAACTTAAATTACAGATGTCAACAACTTTTTATTTTATCTGTTGTTCTGGAGGTGGCCCCTGGAGGAGTGTCAGAAGGTGTACGTGTCATTGATCTTTCCCATATAATTCTTCCACCAAACATTTTAACAACATTAACATTTCCACACCTACGCGTTCAACCTTCAGATAAACATTAACTAAATCTCACCAAAGCGACATACCTTCATAAATCCTCCTCCTCACTTCTTCTCATACACACCTCCTTTCTTCTTAACCTTGGTATTGTCCTTGAAAGTTAACTCTCCATTTCTCCCCATGTTGCCCGACTAGCACTATCTCCATAACACAGTTTTTCAGTTCTGCAACTGGCAAATTTTTGCTTCCCCTCCCCGCTAAACCCATTAACTTGGACAACTCAACACCCTTGTGAGTGTCCTTGTCTGATTCTCACCAGCTCAGCACTTGTTTCAGGATGAGCCGGGAACTTGTTTCAACTTCTTACTTTATTCCCTTCCACTTGCTCCACAGAAGGAACTCTCTCCCCTTGTCCCTTCAACCAAGTTAGCGCCTGACATTAGCAGCAGCATCCTCTTCAAATTAATGACATTATTTTACTGTTTTCTGAAAACTCTAATTTCAGTTTCACTCATTCTTTTAGTACAATTTTATGGGAGGCACAGCGCAGTTAATTTTCTGCAGAGGAATCTATTGACAAAGAAGGGAGCAAACTTTAACAGAGTGTTATTATGAAGTGGGGTTGCACTCCTCGATAAAGCATGCAACATCTCACGCAACACCTCAGACTGTGAGCTGAAGAAGCACCACAGTTCCTCATATTTTGCCTAGCTCTCTTGCTGTAGAGCTAAGCACATTCTCCCTTGAAGGCCACTCTTCAAAGTGGAGAATCCACTCATCTCCACCAACAAACATAACAGAATATTTTTACTCTTTGGTGCACTTGCAGCGCATCATGTTTTGTTTCTTGTAGACAAAGCAAGCAGCAGAACAGCCCCCTTCCTCCCTGCATACCAGTTTTCCCATTTTCCAGAGGAAACCCTTCATCCCTCCCCAACCAAACCCCAGCTCTGGATGCTGGTTTCTCAGCTTTCCTCCCGCACGTGGATTTACTCACTAGGGGTCATTGGTAAATCGAGGAAGTCGTGGCTGAGGGAAACCATAGAGATGACAGTAGAGTACATCAAAGCAGTAGCAGCACATCTCCGCTGTCACCACCAGGTTCTTGGTGCTGTTGGCAGTTCCATTGGGCCGAGTAAGTGGGCTCAGAGCTCCTGAAGTGGGATTCATTCGAGTAATTGGGGAATTTCCTGGGCCCAAAGTCAAGTCAGATACGTTCTCCCTTCCATTATTCCCGTCTGTATGCTGGTGGTTCTGAAGAGGACCTGAACTGGAGCCTGGTACAGTTGTGGCCTGATTCCCATGACTGTGCGTTCCACTCCCAGACAATTTGGGCTTCTTTACACCACAACAGCCAGCTGCCAGCTTGGGCTCAAGTGGAGGAACACAGCGTCTTTTTCCCATCCTGCTTCAAAACTCGCTGCCTGGAGCACTGCAGAACCCTGGCAAGGAGGGGGTGGGGGGGTGGGGGAAAAAGCAATACACAAAACAGTTACAGGTGAAAAACCAACAGCTGCTTCCTCACTTCTGCTAAGGTGTCAGAAAGGTTTGCTTTTGCAACAAAAAAGAGGAAGAAAACCCTCACAACTGCAATTAAGTACAGAACTAAAACCAGTTCAGCAAGCAGAATGGGTGTTTTTACACATAAATTGAAAGAGCGTATAAACAACATGCAGGAAATCACACTTTTAAAGTTATTGGTGAAGTGTACTGAACACTGTAATAGGCAGCTCATTGCAAAAAAAACATAACCAGCCTTCCCATAAAGGGAATGAAACTGTGGGAGAACAGGAAAAAAAAAACACCAAAAAAAAAAAAAAAGACAAAAAGACACTGGACTACAGATATACCCCATCCACTACTTTTCCAGATCACCCATTCCCCCTCAGTCACTGCCCGCACCAATGGCAAACAATCTGTTGAAAAACCACAAGTGCATTTCCCTTCCCTGTTCTCAACAGAAGAATGACAAGAACTCCGAATGACACCTTCAGGGCTGGACTCCCAGGGGTGCTGCCCCTGATTTAGCGCTAACATAAGCAAGAGACAAAGAGAAGCTACAAGCATTGAACCACCATTTTCTAAACAACAAACTATTTTCCAGACTCAAAGAACTAGAATCTGCGTTTACTTTCTAGGATTAAGTAAATCAGTAGTGCTCACACATAAACACGTAGACTGTACACTCAGCATATGCAGGAGAGGAAGAGCTGAAGACCAAGCACAGTCTGAACAGAGGGAAGCAGTAATGGCAGGAAACAGATAGGGTATTAAAAAAACCCCAGAACAGTGTTTTGCTTGCAAAGAGGAGAATGCTAGCTCTTGCATCACAAGAAGGAGTGGAACAAATACAGGGACAAAAGCCTATGCAGACAAAAATGAACAAAGATGACAGGCAAGGACCGCACGTCAACGGTAGGAACTTAAGTAAGTGTAATACCATCATCACCATGAGATGTAAACACACAAAGGGAGGGAAAAACAGTTCCCCATCTGTCAAATGGGGCTAAGAGCACAGGCACGTAAGTCACAGAGAACACCATGGAGAACTGGAAGTCACACTCAGCTCTTGTGAGTACCAGGCTACTTCTTTAACCACCAGAGCATCCCTCCAACTCTTCCAAGTATGTAACCGATGGCTGAACTGACAGCACATACACAGAAGAGGGGGGTGTGATATGCACTGAAATTCATGGTGTGACAACTCCCTTCCTTCTCTGCACATAAACTTTATCCATGAAGTTTCATCAACCACGGTAAGAGTCGTACGATGCTGAACAGAACCTGAACTGGTATGAGACGTGTTGAGAGACGTGTCTCTCGACACAAAACACGTATGCTTGCAGTGCTTACTCTGCTTAGCAATCCTCACCTCGAGGTTTTAGAAAGATAACCTGCATAAGGAACAATTTAAAAGACCTAATGAAAATTATCCTTGTTCCTTTAATCTCTACCTTTGTAACAAAACAAAAAAAAAAAAAGGAAAAAAGAAAAGTATAACTTTGACAAAGTAAACGTAATTTTCTTCAGTGCCTATTGAAAGTTACGCTACCACGGCTCAGTGAAGCTGCTGGGATAGATGAGCCTTTTCAAGTTATCACTGAAGGCTAGCCGCGTTTAGGAGGAGAAATTATTTATTTGTTTGAAACCATAACTCTTCCTTGTAAATTGAGGACGTGGCGGGGGCAGAGGAGCGCTCTTCTCCGTTCATCGCCCTACCCGCCGGGCTCTGCAGCCGCAGAAGGGGCCTAACAAAGGCGGCTGCACCCAGCGGGGGCCGGCTCCAGCGGCGGGCCCCGGGTCCCCGCCGCGGCAGGGCCTCGGCCGGCCGCTCCGCCCCGGCTGCCCCTGCCCAGGGGAGCAACTTCTGCGCGGAACCAGGCGGCCTGGCCGCCAGCACAGCCCCGGGGCGGCGCGGCTCCGCAGCGGGCCTCAGCCCGCTACTTCGTGACCGGACCCGCCGGAGAGCCGGCACCACGCCCCGCGGCTCTGCCCCGCGGGGCCACCCGCGCCCGCGGGCTCCCCGGAGCGCCCGCCCCGCGGCACACCCGCCGGGCCGCCCCCGCCGCCGGGGCGGCCCCCGCCCGCGGAGCACAGGGGCCGGCCGGGCCCCGCCGCCGCCCCCCGCCCCCCGCCCCGCGGGACGAGCCCCCCGCGCTCGGACACCAACTTTCCGGCGGCGGTCCCGGGGGCTGCGCCAGCCCCGCCGGGGGACGCGGCCCGGGCGGCCCCGGCTGCCCCCGCGCCTCGGCCCCGCTCCCCCGGAGGGCGCAGCACCCCCCCCCCCCCCGGGGCAGAACCGCCGCCGCCAGGGGGCGCCAGGGGGCGGGAGCCCCCCGCCCCGCTGACCCCTGCCCCGCCGCCGCGGCGGGCCGGGCGCCGCCGCCTCCCCCCTCCCCGGCCCGGGCTCGCCCACCTCCTGCACCCGTCCCGGGCCGGACGCGGCTTCTCCTCCGCCTCAGCCCAGCCGCGGCCGCTGCTGCCCCGCCGCCGCCGCCTCCTCCTTCTCCCGCCTCATGGAGCCATGGGCCTGGGCGAGGCTCCCCAGAGAAGCGGGCCCGGCGGGCGGGGGGAGGGGGGCAGGGCCCGCCGCGGCCGGGCCGGCAGCCGGGCTTCCCGGGGCCGCCGGGCAGCGAGGGGAGCTGGAGGACTGGAGCGAGGCCGAGGGAAGGTCCTCCGCTATCCCGGCAGCCTCCTCCCCGCTCGTGAGGTAATGAGGGAAAAATGTACATAGTCCGCCAGCCTCCCGTCGGCCCCGCGGTGCCAGCGCGACCATAGAGAAGGGAGGACACTCTTCCCCCCTCGGAACCATAGATACGGGGAACTTCCGCTCCCGGGCGGAGGACGCGCGGGGCCGGGCTCCCCCCTGTCACGTGACAGGCCGCACGTGCGAGGACAAACAGTCTCGGGGGCGGGAGGGGCCGCTCGCGCGCGGGGCTCCCCCGCCCCCGGCTCCGCGCGGACCCGGGGGGCGGGGGGAGACACCCTCACGTGGCGGGGTCGCCGCGCTTCTATTGGCCAGCGGGCGTTGCGCCGGCCCTCCAGAGGCGGGGCGCGCGGTCGGGAACATCCATTCCGCGGCTCGGGGCGGGGAGACCTTCCCCAGCGGCCTCCCGCCCCCCCGCCTTGGTCCGTCCCGGGGGGAAGCGGCGGGCAGCGCCGCGCAGGCGCCCCCCGCTCCGGGCCGAGGGGAGCCGCGGGGCCCCGCCGCCCCCCGCCCCTGCTGGCGGCCTCGGCCCGGCCTCGCCCAGCGCGGGTAGGAGCGTCCCGGCGCGGGGGAGGCCCGCAGGCCCGTTCCGCCGAGGGTTTCACGGGAACGTACGTACGGCGGCTCCTCCGGCCCGGGAGGACGAGCGGGAGCGGGGGCAAACCCAGCACAACGCTCAGTTCAGGCCGGCCGGCAGCCGCTCCTGTCGCTGTGGGCTTTGCTTGCTGAGACAGGGATAAAAATAGCCCTGGCCGCCGAGCAGATTTTATTGACAGCGAGACGTAAACCACGCTTCTGGCAGTAGCATAAAGGCACCGGGTGTCACAGCAACTACCGCTTTAATGTTTGTGACGGCTGCTCAGCCCCCGCGGGGCACCCCAGTCTTCTCCACCCATCCTACGCGGCCCTATCAAAAATACCGCAGAGAAGCAGCGATTCCCTCAGTGGCTCTAGGAGATGGGCTCAGTGGATAACCTCGAAGGAGAGACTTCTCTCAGCTGGTGGTTCCTGGTAGCGAAGTCTCTGGGGTGAGGGTTACTGTAAAAGTCAAGGTGTTGGGGCTGTTCTCGGTGCATGGCAAGTTACGTGACCACAACGCTACTTTCCAGTTTCCTCCTGAGAACACCGGCAAAACACTTAAGAAAGCTGACAAATGGATTTTGCACACTACACATTCAACCTCAAGAGACAAATAAACTGGCATAGCTTTAAGATTGAAAAATGGAATTTCTGTATAGTGTTCCTGATCTAAGCATAACAAATAGGAGGCAAGAAAACATCATTTGCAGAAATGCAGTTGGATGTCCATGGATCTTACTATGAATCTATATGGTTTCTGCAGCACTAGGACAACACTGAAATTACCCTTCTAAGGCTATGGAATAGCACAATCGCTTTAGTCCAGATGATAGCCTTGAATACCAGCTTATGAAAATTAAGGTTACTACAGGAGTCTTTCCAAAGAATCAGATGAGAATAGCCTTGAAGAAAGGATTAAGAGCAAGTTTTTAACTTTTGCAGTCTTTAAAAGAATCCTTCCCTCCCTTCCCCCCCAAAATACCTCACCCTTTGCTGGTAATGCCTTAGATTTCATGCAAAAGCCCTTTGCCGACAATGCAAAACAGTTCTCAACCCTACAAAAGGCAACTTCATAATCGCGAGCGAGCTTCTTGCAGAGTGTTTACGAACCTGGGAGCGTTGGCGGTGTCAGTGTTTTATTACCATGACAATGTCAAACAAATACTTGACCAGTTGTGCATGTTCTGTTCCTGAAGCACAAGAAACAGGGTGATAAGTGACAGTTTATATGATTCCCACCTTTTCATGTCTTACCTCTCACATTTTAATTTCTGCTGCGCCAGAGTCTCTTGCATTTCAACAGACACATGTATATGCACACACTCCTTGGGGGCTTGTAAAACTAGGGATATTTTGATGTTTTCTTTCTTCTAGCCAAGGAAATTAGCAAACGATTATCATAACTTTCCTGTTATCAAAGTTACAATATCATTATACTAGAATTGTATCTTACAATGAAAGTGGTTTTATTTTAAAAAAGTAAAATCAAGCTAATACGAAAATGAGACTGCCATCCAGACAAATCTGAAATAAGTTGGTTTTGTATGTGTTAAAAAACACACGAACAGTGTGAATATGGATGTGCTACTTACTTCTCTAGTTAAAAAAAAAAAAATCAGAAATAAGGAATTAAATACCTTTTTTTCTAATCTAACTTCTGAAATAACTCGGTTCTGAATAAAGTCAAGATAACAGCCCTATAACTGGATAAGGAAAAAAAAAAGTATTCTTAAAACAGAATTAGTGCACGAAACTAAAGCCTCCTGCTGAGGAGACTAAAAATTAACTGATTTGGCAACATTTCTAAAAAATTAAGGTTAAATGCACAAGCGCATGGGGGGGGGGGGCATTCCACATTGCATCTTTAGGAGCTGAAACGTGAATTAAGTTTTCCTTCCCTCTGCAGCACAAGAGGCTGACTACTTTCCAACATTCTGTTTCTTCTCCCTAAAAGGCTTCTTTCAAGGCTTTAACTTGTTTTTGAGTTTACAGGTTGAATAGTTTCACTACTATAGAGGTATACAAACTGCTCACATACAAAAACCTCCAAGTCCTTTATTAATGTTTTCAGGATGTATGTGGTACATACAATTAACATTACACCAGCTACGGGAAGTCCTCTGTTGCAAGAGGTACTTCAAAACAAGTATCCCAGAGCACCAACATAGACACACACACACACACACACACACACACACAGAGACACTACAAAAACTTTGAAATGATTTCCCCCCCACTTTTTTTCCTTTTTTTTTTTTTTAATTTGACAGCTAGGACTTCTGAGCCATTGGAGATTCCGAGCGTGGCAGATCTCCTAGTGCAGTGGCACTGGTTTAAGAAGGCTACTTCAGACACTGGAAGGTCAGAAGAACAAAAACTGAATGGGGTAACTGAAAGCGGTGCCATTTTCAGTGCTTTGAAGCATGGCTGCTGTCTGGGTCAATACCTGTATGTCAGCTTCCTGGTGTCCCCTGCAGAATCTTCCCCTGCCTTACAGGTGTATACACACCTCGTGTACATTTACCCCTAAGCTGCAGAACAGAAGGAGAGCACTGTCCACCACACATCGCATCACTAGATCCAATTAGTAGGCACTGACACATCAGGAGGGTTAAACAAATGGGAGTGGAAAGACTTTAAAAAGGGATGAGCCTGAGAGAAATCTTTGTTCATTATGACAGATCAGTGACAACCCCTTCAGGTCACCAGGCTTCACATGTCCATCTGTTGCCATCTGTTCCCTAAACTCATCCTTTTTATTCAGATGCTCTGCTTAAAAATAAACCCAAACTACAAAAAGGTTCAACTCCATTCTGTACACGTTCTCCATTTCCAGAGTCATTATTCTGGCTTTACACCTTCTCCTTTCGCTTTAATTTGGATACTTTCTTGACAGTTCCATTCTTGTTTAGAAGCTTCAAAACACGATCCTTGTGATCCAAGACCTTTAGCATGGAGTCTCGAGCCTCATTGATTTGATCCATCACAAGTTTACACCTCTGCATATTCCCCTGAAATGAAACACTGTCGTCATTAACAGCAGACCGTCTAGTCTAAGCAGCCACTGCGCCTTTTCGTAATACCACTTGTAACTGATGACACTGGAAAGAAACACGGGAAGTGTACCCATGTGATTTTTTTTTTTTTTTAAAGCCAGCTTTAGCTCTTACTAATTGCAGTAGGATGTTCTGTAACTAAGGGTAAAGCAATTCTGCTGGGTTGAGAGGCCACAGGAACCTACCTGTATCAGTTCATTGATTCGATGCAAGTCATCATCGGTCGCTGCCTTTTTCTTAGGAATGAGTCCCTCCTGCAGGGCAGTCAGTCTCTCATACACATCATGCTCCAGGTTCGTCTAAAAGACATTAGCACTTCATGAGAAGGTTCACCGCTAGGCCAGAAAACATTCGCCCGCATTAAGAAAGCTACACAGAGAAGATGATAATCTGTTCCTTTCTCAGCTGCTCATGTTAGTAATTCAGAAGATGGAGCCTCTGACATAAGAGTGTGGCACTATCATTCTTACTAACAACCTATTTACAGGATTGCTCCACTTCTGAACAAACATGGACCCTAGCCAGAACTGTTTCCCCTATTTCTCACAATACTATTCCAGGAATGCAGAGGTTTTGGGGAGTTTGGTGCTAGAATGCAGAGCACCTACCTCACCCCCAACCTGAAACAGAAGCATCCAGGAATGTGGATCAGTGCTGCCTCCTCAGATCAGCCGCACCATCCCAAACAGACGCTTCTTCAGACCTGTGCATCAGCAGGAGGGAGTTGCCAATTTTGATCATCTGTACAAAATACATCAGCTCTTATGTCTGGATCAAAACCAACACTCTAAGTTTCCAAGCCACTTACGCCACATTCCTGAGAAAGGGGGAAGCACGTCCCACTCCCTTTGGGCACTACACACCAGCTCCTTTATGGTATCCCAATGTCAGATGACCATGTACTGAGTTTGTAAAAACATCCTCCTGCCTTACGCAACTCCGTGTTCCCCCATGTCGTAGGAAGCTGGCAAGCCCCATTCACCTACCAGCTGTAGTAGCTGTGCCGCACAGAGATGGACCTTCCACCCTTGTGCACGACAGGACACACCCTTCTGACTGGCAATCTCCTGCAGCATAGCCTTCTTCTCTTCTGTCACCGGGAAATACAAAGATGTGTTATTCAAATTTCAGGAGTTCGCCAGGCCTCTCTTCTCAAACAAAAACAGTAACCCAAATCTGGCTCTCCATACATCTTAATAAAGGAGAGCGAGCAAAGTTTTGATTTGGATCGGAAAATAGCTGCCCATCTGCCATGTACCTGACTGTTGCTCTCGCTTATTAACAGGTTATCTGTATTTCCAGAAAAATTGTATCCTGTTCCTCACCCCACTTAAAAAAAAAGTAGTGCTCAGTGTTTCAACACCCTGCCTGAAAAAGTAAAGGGTCCACCCTTTACCACTGAAATACAGATCTACTCCCTCCTTGATGGGTTTTTACAACTGCGCAAATACAATCTGCTTAAAAAAAAAATCCAAGATATTAGCTAAAAAGCCTAAAAAACAGTATCTGATCTCTATTTTCCTCATATTAGGAAAAAAAATCTTCTTTGAAAGCCCATTTGTTAGTTGAGAAGACTAGTTACGCTAAATCCAGAATGTTTTTGATTAAACTGGCAAGTTTGTTAGGTAGTAAGAAAATCAGAAAACTAAACTGTAGCATATCACCGTAGGATGATATCACTTAAGGATTACTTTCTTTAGTAAGTTTCTATCACTGTACGTAAGTACATTTCTCAATAACCATAGGATTTTTTCTTTTTACAAAATTATATCTAATTCTACGTAGTGTCCTTCCCTTCTTTTCTCCTTTATCTTGAGAGCAGAAGAGATTTAGGCAACATCTAGCTAACAACAGTCATTAGCTCACTTTATCAACCCTTGTTTTCCCCAATTGCAATCAAAACCTTTTTGTGGGATTGCTTATCAACACCAGCTAGCTAAGAATGCTCTTAAGACACTGTTACCAGATCCGCTGAAGCGGCTCATCCTGGATGAATGAAACTGTCAAACTACAAGCAGCAGACTGACCTTTTACCCGGACATCACTGTATCGCTGAAAGTGGTGGTAAGCGGCTTTCCAAGGATTGCGATAATGCCGGAGCAACGTGATAGGCGGCCTTGGACGCACAGGGACGTATCTGACACCTTCTTCATCTAGAAAAGGATCCAGGGAGAAATGTATTATTATCATCATTAAGTAGGTGAAAGTAGGAGATCAGCATGACACAGTAACTCCAGCAGAAGATCGGGAAGCACTACCTCATACAAAATGATGCATTATATATCAAGAAAGGTTATTTTCCCCCAACATCACTACACAGAAAGTGCCGAGAAGCGCATACTTGGACTCTGTATTATTTCTATTTTCAAAGCAGGAGAATGACAGAGCACCTCCTCTGAGAAACAAAAGGAAGCAAAAATACAGACGTTTGAATAGGAAAAAAGACATTAGAGATTATATTACCTATATACTCCTTTGGAGGAGACTTGCGCTTCTCTGCCTTCACCAGCAAACTTTTGGCAGTGGATTTCTCATCATCAGTGCTGTTTGTTTCCATCATGTCCCCTTCCTCTGTGGAGATGACGTGCTGCTGCTTACGGGGTTTCTTCCTCGGGGAGGCACCAGGTGGCAAATCACTTGGAGGCATTGAAAGGTTGTTGGCCAGCAACGCCAAAGATGGAGACACAGTACTTGTAGTCAAAGGAGGGACTGCTGAGAGGAAGGAAAGAGGAAGAAAACCCAAACTGTCAGTAGTGCAAAGGTAACACACTGGCATTGTTTGAACACTACCTCCAACAGCAGTTGCTGTTTCAGCACATTGTGAGGAGCATGAACTCCACTGTATGTGCACTGCAGCTCCATGTGTGTAGAAGGCCAGACATTAAGCCAGCAGCAACTGCTAGGACAAGCCTATACCCTACGATCTTTAGTGTCTCATGTACAAGAGCATAAAGAACGACAGCAGAGACAATTGTCCCTCAGTTCCTTCATATTCAAAGCTTATGTTAGCTGAATGCTACAAAAAGGAATCCATGCTAACAGCTGTCTTGCGTTACTGTAAAAAAAGGTATCTTTGTGCGCCAGCACAGATCACGGTCAATAGCAAGGAAGTCCCTTTCCTCTTCATAATGTAAGTAGAGAGTGACATGCAATCAAATCGGGACTGCAGTACTCCTTGCAAGAGTCTACTTGTACTGCCAAGCCAACAGCACCATGTCAGTAGGTCACTGCACTAATCAACACACTCTGAAGCTGGGCGGCGCAGCGGCAGGTAGCTTATGGGGACACTCCTTGACATTCAGAAGGGAAAGCTCTATCAGCCATGACTAAGGCTGCCACAGAAAGCTTCTGGGATAGGATCTCTCGACAATTTGGCATAGCCACAACTGACAGTAAAAGACAAAAGAACACTGAAGAGCCTAGCGCTATCTGCCTGTGCTCCAGAGACATCTGTAGCAAGCAGCTTCTTCCATCACAGAACAACACACAGCTTTAAGGAGAGTGACGAAACCAACAGCTACAACAGAACTCTGATACCACATAACCCATGAATGTGGGATGCATTTGTATCATTTTGCCACTGTATAGTGCCTGACCTGAGATCCATAAGAATCTGAATTTTACTGATCATACCATCTGAAAGCAGCTATGGCCAAGCCGGATAAGTAAGGCAATATAATGAATATTTTAAAAAGTTCTAGAGAAAAATATCCATGAATCACAGGAGGGCCCTATGAAGTCCTACTCTGGTCACTAACATACAAGAAAGGCCCTTGGACCTGAACAGTAGGATTTGTGAGAAAACTGAAATTAACTGTACTGATTCATGATATATTGGTACCGCTGCTGAGCATGTGCCTTTTAAGCATGGAATTCACACCGACTCTTTGGAGTTGGATCATTTGAACATGAACACAGCAGTCATAGTAACAAGTGATTTCATGGGAGATTAGGCAGAAGGAAAAGAAGAACTTTATGAGTAATAAGGCATATGGGAACCCTCTGACTGGTAGTCTGTGCTACCTGAAAGAGAAGCAATTTCATTTTCAGGATGGAGGTGTTGAAATCCTCCTAATTTCTACGCTGTCTCAACAACAAAAGAAACAACCTGATGATTAACAACCACCTACCAGATACTGGTCGCATTATGTCCATAGGCTCCACTTCCTCTTTGATCTTTATCTCTGGTACCGCAGGACCCAGCACTGCTGACAGGGCACCGCTCATGGTTGATGGAGGAGCGGGTGCTGCCACAATTGCGGTAGAAGCTGGCGGAGCGGCCGGGACAGCTCCTGGAATGGTGGACAGAGCTGCTGCAGGCTGCGAAGTGGGACTGGCTGCTGCGATGATTGTTGGAATGGCAGAGGGGGGTTGCTGGGAGGTGGGGGGGACCGCAATGGTGGGCTGCTCGCCGCCTTGATTAGACACTGCCTCCATAGACACAGTGACTGGAGTGGCCATGGACACATGAATTTCAGGTTTTGGCTTGGCACTGTAACATCAAAAAAGCAAAACAAACTGAAGTTAACTGCATTTCAGTCACAACCACCTAGCACAAAGTGAATGAGCCAAGCTCAATTCAGACTATCCAGTTTTTCCTGCACCTGCAAGTAACACCTGGCTCAGTAACGTGTTTAACAACAGGAGAAGGTGTCATCTCAATTACATTTCCTCTTCCACTCCCTTTCTAATCCTCTGTGTTTATTATAGATGCTATTTTCTTCCACTCACTGTAACAAGCAAATCTCATGACTAATTCCAGGTAACTTCAAAATACTTGTAAAAGGGTCAAGACAGTTTCACAATGCAGACAAGAGGAACTTTTACCCAAAGCTGTACTGCCCCCCATCCTCTGTTTGCAAGAGCTCCCACTGTGGCTAGTAGTTATAAAACAATAAATTGTAAAGCCATTGAAATCAATTGAAGCAGGGTAGAAATTCCGTTTACCTTTCTTCAGCATTAATTTCCAAGTACTATAGAAAAAAAAGTTTTGAGGCCTATCCTTTACAAGAGCACAGTATTTTTTGTTTGTTTCTATGAAAGCTCATAACCACATCTTCTAAAAGGCTACTGCCTCAGCTTCACAGCAGCAGAACTAGTCAAGTCTGTTCAAAGTTGTCACGCTGACAAATTCAAAATAGATTAAGTTTCCCAAAAGAAAGGAAAACGATCCAATAGCTAAAGAATACAAAGCAAACGAATATAATGAAACTATTACGATGCACTTGGTTGTTTCCTAAAGTCTTACCCAGCAGGCCTTGGTGACCCAGATGTGCTTCGCATAGTACTCTCGACACGCGTGCTAGCTACTTCAGGTGGCTGAGGTGGAATTAAGCTTTTCCGGACTGCCAGCCTGTAAGAGACAGACAGATCTAAGATTCCCACCTCCCTGATGCAAAGACAAATACCACTGAGAGCAAAGGAATTGACCCTCTCTTGCCCAAACCAGGACAGGAGTTACAGCTGTATCACTGCACTCTGTCTTCAGTATAACTGATTTGCTACAGAAGAGTCTCATTTTACTTTTCAAATTAGATGTTATGTTTTATTTTCTTTAAAGATAAAAGATTAGTTGCTCTGGCCTAGTCTCACCCCCATTTAGGCCAGTCAGACTTTCATCTGACTTTCATCCTGCCAGTCAGAGCATCTTACTGAGACTGCCAGGCTCCAACAGTGGACGAAGGGAAGTCTGGCCATGCCACTGTCCTCCACTGCTTTTTCAAGACTGAGCAAATCATCTGGAACTAAACAGTGCTCAGACAGGCATCTGCTTTGTTTAGTTGGACTAGGCTGTGTCAAAGCCTGACTCCAAGACCTCAAGCCCTGAATGTGGATGTTAGGCAGCACAGGGCTGAATACAGAAAAGTATTTGAGAGACCATTCAGTCTCCTGTGGGGCTGGAAGTCAAATTGTTGTCCAAAATAATTAACCTCTCAAATGGAAACAATCTTTAGTGATCTGCCTCTGCTTCTTTAATTTTTTGTTTCAGTTTTACAGGATGCAGCTTCTCTGCCTTAAAAAAGGTTTCCACCCAAATAAAAAAATAGGCAATTTTAGTCTCAAAGGACACATCAGTTCCAAATGTTTTCATTTGTTAGCTGGGAGGGAATGCATTGTTAATTCTAAAGCTGTCTCTTGCCTCTTTATTCAGGCATTTAAAATCAGACAGATGACATAAAATATTTTAAGAGTTTAAGTTACTCCCTCCCTTTTTCCTAATCAAATTTCACAGCAGGGTACTAATCCTGTCCTTTCTACTCATCCACATATTCTTTCAAGAAAAGCACTGAAGACAAAGCACTGAATTCCAATTTTAGTAGATTATGAACTCTCTGTTTTTATTACACTAAGCAAGAAAGCCTCAAATCCACTTTCCCTCAAAAGGTCACTCTCAAGAGCTAGGAGGCAAACTGTCCTTCTTCTCATTTTATTACTGACAGTAAGAAAAACATATATCCTGCCCTGGGGGAGGAAAAGAAGCGTGTTTGACAGATCAGCAGGTTACTCACGACCACTGCTGACTGAATAATCTGCTAGAACTTTTCTTATCTCCACTGAAATGATCCCATTTAGCTGGGCTAAATTGCACGGAAGTGTCATTCACATGTCATCTTCAATTCTACTCACCCATCTGTGGTTGGTTTCTTCCGGAGGATGCTTGGGCGCGGGGAAGAGCCCTGGGCTGGCGCGCTGGCACTGGCACTCTGGCTATGGGTTTGCACAACTGTAGTTGCTGCAGAAGCCGTGTTGAATGTGTTGCTAATAGGATTGGCTACAATGGTGGCTCCATCTGCCAAGACTACTGCTGGGAAGGATGGACATTGACACAGCAAAGAGAAGAAGAGATACAGAGAGGAAAAAGTAGCAGTTACTTAAGGAAATTTGATGACAAAGCAGGTGTTTGCAGAGTACATGTTGTCCATGCTCCCCTTGACTCCATCAATCTTTAACTGCGGTGCTTTCAGACTATTTTGTAAGCAACACCTTTGCTACAAGCAATCTAATCACTGAACCTTCTGCAGGGAAGATGGAAACTACCTCCTCCTGCCTAACAACTGCTGCTAGGGAAATAATCTTTTCCAGAAGAAATGGAAAACACAGAAATCACTAGGGAGATCACCAACACAACTGGGTCAACAGAAGAACACTCCTGGTAGAGTCTACGTGGCAATACATGCCATTTATAAGTAAGCACCATCAGCTGTGTTTATGTTCTAACCTTCTGCCAAAGCCTGTTTGGCCAACTAACTGATGCAGAGCATTTAGACAGTCAGGAAGTCGCCACACAATAAGGCTGCCAGCTTTGCAACGGCATATTCTCTTGGTTGCCATACCCCATTTCTTCAGTAAGTTGTTGGGGTTTCATCAGACCAATCATTTTTAATGAAAGATGGTTTCTATCACAGTCCAGGATCAGGTTACCAGCTGCTGAAGCTACCTGGCCATATTTTAATTGCTACTGAGATCTAATGCGTAGCTGGAACAGTTTGGAGAACATCATTTACTTGTAAATTACTTTTCCCACGAGGCCTTACTGAAGAGAATTGTTTAAGCTCAGGCACTACCAGTCTCTTCCACTGTAGTAACCCATTCAAGGCTACCCACACACTCCACCCGGTACACTTAAAAAAAAATAAATTAAGAAATAAGTAAAAAAATATTTGCTGGGAGAATATGCATATCAATGTATTTAGTGTCCACTACTAGACCACAAGATCATTAATCAAAGAAAAAAAATAAGCCAAATTTGCAGGACAGAAGTTCAGTTGCGCTGACTAGGTACAAAACATGGACTGTGGTGGTTGCTCTTACCTGAAGTCTTGGTGTCAGCTTGTGGCTGCTGAGCACCGATTGGTGCTGGCTGCAGCCCCTGCGTGCCAATTGGTGCAGCAGGGTGGAGTCCTTGCGTCCCAATTGGCGCTGGCTGAATGCCCTGGGCACTGATTGGTG
Source organism: Platalea leucorodia (assembly GCF_965183815.1). NCBI lineage: Eukaryota > Metazoa > Chordata > Aves > Pelecaniformes > Threskiornithidae > Platalea > Platalea leucorodia. Next base: position 26,889,123 of record NC_138830.1, on the reverse strand, counting down.
CTGGCTGGATCCCCTGCGCACTGATGGGTGCCGGCTGGATGCCCTGGATGTGACGGGCATGAGACGCATCCACGGTCATCAGCTGCATGGGGTTGAGGTGGACGGTGGAGGCCACTCCCACGCCAGTCTGAGCCGTGATGGCCGAGTTGGGCGCCTGGGCTGAAACTGGGAGCAGCAACACAGACACCTCGTCACGCCTACCCAGTGGGTCGCCTCAGTTCCCCCTAGCACCTCTCACTCAAATATTTACTTGCAAAGGCTATTTTGCTTTGAAAAATTAATTTGCCAGCCTGCTTGTTGCAGTAGTAAATTTGAGAGTGGAGAGACCAGATTGTCTGCCAGAAGAATGAAACATTACTGTTTATTTCCATTCCATTTTCTATTTCAAATTGCAACAAGAGAGAAAAAATCAAGTTCAAATCCACTTTTGGTTAGACTCAAATTATATTTCTGTACCCAGCTTCCAGTCTCAGAAAGCTGTGCGCTATTTTTTCTCAGTATCTTATTTTACAATGCTTGTAAGTACCAACACTTCGCATTTTCCCTGCTTAAAAAAAATAAAAAAATCAGAAGCCTAAGCCATTTCTTTTCAAGAGACAGTCTTTCCACAGAGCTTATCACTGCATCAATTAAAAAACACCAAACCTTTGACTGTACAAAACCAAGCAGAGACTCAAGTGTAAGTACCTTAAAACAGGCCTTACTTCCTTATCCCCCTTCCCCAGCCACATAGTCATAAAAACCATTTTCCTTAGCACAAGTGGACAAACTGTTCTGAAGTTGAGTATAATCTTATCTGACTCAGAATAGGCCTTGCAATTATAGGCTGGATCCCACAGCTAAAATGAACACGAAATCCTTTTGTGGCAGAACGATGTCCCCAATGAAGCACCTGTTAAATCCATTTATTTGAATTTACAGCTCTGAGCAATTGCGATTTCATCTTTTCAGATCTACTATACGGCATATTAAACTTTTCCCAGGCAGCGTCTAACAATGCTGTGAGACTGCCTGCAGTTCCTGGGTCTCCAGATTTCCAGTCTGTACAGAACAGTACCACTATTTCTGCAGCCATACACAGAATGCAAGTGCGGACTTGCCAACAATGGACTTGCTTACTAACAATGGAGAGCCCTCTCATCGCAGAACAAGCTGTTTTTCTCATTGTCACAGGATTTCGATCAAGTTCTTGTGCTGACAAGACACTCTGAAAACAGCTGTCAAACCCCAGAAATCCGGCACTAGGTCCCTGAAAATGGCTTCTGTATAAAGTATGGCACATTCATTCTCTCAGTGGACCAGCTTATGTGAAACACTCCTGTTGCACAACTTTCTATCCAACAAAATCCTTTTGGGAGACTATATAAACACAACCAGCATTTGGAAAGCCAAAGCCAACATTCTTCCCCAAAATTCCATGTTAACACTCCTTATCTCAATGATCTTTTTAAAAGTCTCCTCTGCACTTTTACCTAAGCCCTCAACTGGCTGTGCTCAGCACAGCTGCATATCCCTCCTGATACCCTGAATTGTCTGCTTTGAGTTGTCACCAGTTATTGCCATAATTAGTACCTTCAACTGACGGTTCAAATCAATTTAACAAGCAAAACGTCTCTGTCAATGAGCTCCTGCTGAAGAAACTACATTTGATTTCTTAAAAATTAGCATTAGCCTACCACCACCCCAATACGCTACCAAAACTGAAACTCCTGATAGTCTGCAATCACGTTCTATCAGGGGCTCTACCACTCCTCACCCACAGCTGCCAACACCAAGTAGCAGCACTCACCTGCATGTTCTCCTTTAAAGCCTTCAGACAAAGTGCTGAAGGAAGGTACAAAAGAAGCTCACCTGCCCCTTTTGCAAGTCACTTAATTATCCTGAAGCCCACCTCAAATCCTGACATGACATAGTTAAGACTTCCAACTTGGAAATTCAAATGACAGAAAGAACAGGCCCCCAGTAACTCAATTCTCTGTGCATACTTTCCCGTTCAGCAAATGGGCTTTGCCACCTCCAAGTCCTTCCAAATTCCCTCTATACTGCTCAGGGGTAACATGCTGGCAGCAGACACAGATGTTCCATGAAAATCCAAATCGTGCTTATTCCTAGGATTTGGACTGTGGAGATTATCACATTAGAGAGAATAGTCCTAAACCACTCAGTTTTACCTAAAAGCGCTCCAAATTCTGTCACAGAATGACATAAGTTTGGGTTGGCTATGTGGGCTCGCATTACACATGATTTTTTGACTGTCTGCAAATTACTGCAACAGTTCAAACACATTAATTGCTCCATTCTTTTAAATAGAACACTAATGCAAAAGTGTGCAATACAGCTTATTTTTTCCATTTTCGGTTCAGGTTTCTCTCTCTAACTGTACACTCATGTGGAAAGAGATTAAAATGGTCTTGTCAGAACACCAGGGAATGAAGATGTGTCAAAGAGCTGGTTTGGTTTGGAGGAGTTGAACTGTTTTGATTTGTAGAATCAGAAAACTGTTACTTACAGAGATGCAAACCGTTAGGTATCAAATGTGAAACTCCTGAGAAAACCGTTATTAGCTGTGTTTAGTACCTCTGAAGTAGTTCAATGCCCCTTGCCCATGAGTCTTCCCCTCAGCCAGCAAGTCAAAGACTTTTTGTGACAAATTGTCAGAATCAAGCATAGAAGCCTCTTAGCTTCTCCCATCGCTGAAGCTCATACACGAGCTAACAACTGAACAAAGCGCCAAAGTCAGCTTGCGCCAAAGCTTGTCTTACCTGGATACTGGCGAATGGTGGAAACTGAGCTGGTGATAGGGGTATAGGTGTGCGCAGTCAGAGGATAGGCAGAGGGTGGGTATGTTGGTAAGAAATACTGGAACTGGACAGGCACCGACTGCCTACAGGCATCAAAGAGAGCAAGTATTATACACACCATTTCAACAGCTCATCTTCAACCCCTGCCTTTGGGCCGCTCCCTGAGTTTTGTAATCTCAACTGTCATAAGCTATCAAGTGTCTCAACTATCATGATTAATTCAAAACTACCAAACCACCCGCATCCCAGCTTTTTAAAACACATTATTTCCAGCATATCAGAACCTAGAAAAGCAGCAAGGCACTGAAACCCTACTCACACATACTCTCATTCATAAAGCTGTTATTTCCCCACCTGTTGTCATTTCTGGTTTCCATTGCTACTGGGTTCGGAGATGCCCGGTGACTAGAGAGGGGTATGAGATTACTCCTCTCTGCTGTGTAATCAGACTGGATCCGGGGAGAAGTATGCGTGATTTGCTGAGGAACCACTTTAGCTGCATAAAGACAAATATGTAATCAGTTAACAGTCCAAGTAAAAGTCGGTAGACGCTGCAAAGGCAAGATTAATTCTCCTGGCAAAACCCCCAATACTACTCCCTGCCCTCTGCCAAATAAAAGAACCCACCCCATCCCCAGACAATTTCCTATCCACAGTGGTGACAGGTTTCCTCAATAGGAAGAAATAACAAGGGAAATGAAGCTTTTTTCATCAATTTGTACCAGAATAGACGGACATTATAAATGCACATATAAGTTATACTTGCTAACAGATTAAGTTACTCCAGTGCTCAAATGAATTTTTTTTTTCTTAGGATCAGCCCGTTCCTTTCTGCTGTCAAGGACTTATTTATCCAAGTTTTCAAAGCAGAACTTGACAGAGACCAAGGGAAATGAGATCAAGGCAGAAAAGTATACATAGACAGAGGCCAAGAAAAGAAAGAAAACACCTACAAAAGCTTTACAGGAAACACTGAGGTATTGAGTTACAACTTCACTCCTTGGAAATTTATGGCAGGGAAAGATATGACAAGATTTCAAAAGAACAAGAAGGAGGTCAGCAGGAAAACAGAGATGCACAGAAAGAAACTTATACAGTTCTGTAGGAAACATCTCAGGCAGATTCCACATCTAGGCAAGTAAGTTTCTCACCTTTAGACCTTATTGTTTTACCCCACACACTAACCAAACTCGACTAGGCTACACCTAACGCCTCAAGAAGCACAGGAAGGAACTTACAAAATCAACTATGAAAGCCATATTCTATTACCAAGCAGTTACAACTTCTAGTATAGACAATGCAGGTTCTGAAATGCCAAAAGGCCCAAGTTCATCTAAAAATTCAATTGAGTAAGTTAATGAGCCATTTTATTATTTAGTCCTCCTAGAACATCTATTTCTTCCTGGTATTAAAAAAGGTATGCCACTGTAGACCTGTTAATTGGTTTCTCCCAGCTTGAACTGATTTTCTTCCCCTCCTTAATTTGCTAATATGCACAAACACTACTAGTATAAACAGAAAATTGAAGCATCAGTTACACACTTTTCTTAAAACTGAAATCACTCACCAACTGGGATGTTTGAGGTCGTGACAGCTGTAGCATGGGAAGAATGGGAGGGCATTGTCATGGTGACAATGGTGCTTGTAGGCGCTTGGGTGTGAGACACAGAACCTAAAGAAAAAAAAAACATACAAGATCTTTCTATGGAGCCCTACCACACCAGTGTATCTATATCCAAATAAAGAGGGCAAAACCCCCAACCCAGACAACCTCCCTGAAGAACTCAGCAATTTCTCTCCTGAAGTCTGCTCATGCACTTCCAAATGCAGTCTTTACCATAAATAAAGAATTCCTCATAAGTAATCAGGTCCCGTCTTCAAGGAGGAAAAACAACAGAAAACCCAACAAAAAACACACCCCACATGTCTCCCACAACAGCGTTATGAATACTCACCAGCTGTGGTTGCTGAAGCAATCGTATTTGTTGCCAAAATAGGTGCCACTGTTGCTGCTGCCACTGGAGTACCAGTACTGAAAATGGTTTTCTATGAAAAGAAAAGAAAACCTTCAAGTTAAAAGACCAGTATATTTAAAATATTTACTTAGTATGCAATCATGCTGCATTGACTGTGAAGAACATGAATTTCTAACCGAATACTAACTCTTTTCCCAAATTTAATCTTAGCGCTCAAGATAGAAACGAAAGAGATGTCTAGAAGAAGCAAGAGGGTTTTTTTTTTTTCCTCCTTCTTGCAGTTTACCTGAGCCATGGTGTGGAGCTGTGGCTTCTGTGTTCCTATAGCTGGGTGAGACGGTAGTGTAATCCGAGTAGCTGTATCCCTTGGCTGTGCAGGCCGCTGAATACTAATAGCTGCGGAAGGCGGGTGCTGCTGGATAGACAGGGTGGGTCGACTGGAGAGAAAGAAAAATAGTTATGAAGATGACCACATGGATACTAAATATGAAAGATAAGATGCAGGGACACACATCAGACTTTGGCCTCTTTCTTTTTGAAAGCAGCACTGCTATCAAATATATGGTCCAGTTTCTTATGCTGCTTTAACTACACTGTTCTGTCCTCATCTTCCGTAAGTGCCCAACTAGGAGGGCAGACTTATCAATGACGTGTGTCAGTTAATAAAAAAGACTTTCTGTCAGGGATGCTTTTCAATGTTCGTGTGTTATTTTTTTCACTGTGTCTTCATAAAAAAGATGGGCTGAATTAGCCACAAGTTCCTGCAACAGAAACTCTGCTTTCCAGGAAGCAGGAGATCACAACTGATTCATTAAGCTCTTTCTTTCTCGGAAGACAGAGCAACAGTTCATGTTTGTAGTAATTTTTATTCACAGAACTGAAAGCATTTGCACTGTGCAGGCATTACTGGTTTTGTATTACATCATCCCACATCTAGAGTATTACCAGCTCTGGATGATTAACACGTGTGTTTCCCTTTCTTGCAGCCTCTGTAAAGTCAGAGCACTGTAGATTTCAAAGCATCTTTACCTGAGGGTTGAGTCTGTAGCATGTGCTGCTGTTGTAGTTATAACAGGGGACTGAGCTCTTGTGGCTGAGACCGTTGCCACCACAGCCGGAGGAATAGTGCTTGAAGTTGTCACGGGAGGACGAGACTATAAAAATGTGTCGAGAAGAGACAAATTCAGAAGAGAAATTCTGCTATTTAGACAATGGCTTCGAATTACTTGGCTAAAACTGCTTTTTTCTAGATCTTATCATTAAGTTTTGGCATTCCAAGACATTTCCAGTCTTTCTGACTTGATCTGCAGGCTCCTAAGCAGATCTGTCCTGGTTTTCAAAGCATGTATGTCATAGGAATCAGTAACCAAAGTTAACAAGACTGGATCCCTGGAAGGTCTTTAGGAAAAAAACCCAAAGGTCAGGTCCCTTCTGAATGAAAAGAAACCCTGATCCAAGCATATACAGGAAGTCAAAGGTGACTGCATTGGGATGCTAACTGAAAGCACAAAGTAAAGATATTTAACCCTTTATCCTAACATTGAACACTAGTACTATTGTATGGAGACAATATCTACAATCTTTTCCTTATATGTGTATATAAGCTGAGATACACAGAAGCATATTAAAATGAGATTTTTTTTTTTATTCTACGTCAATATATATTTTTAAGAATAAATTAACATAAGCATATCATATCAGACCTTTCAGACTTTAAAACTTGAGTGTATCTAAACTAAATCCTCTTCCCAGTTTCTAAGTACTTTGGAGACAGTTAAAAACCCAATTTCTGGCACCAAGTCTATGAAGGAAATAAAACTAATGCAGCTATTTCACTACTTGCTATTAGAAACTGGTACCCAAGAAACAGAACTGGACGAGAGCTAGCAGTAGCCTCAGCCCAGTAACTACACAGTTACAAGTAAGTGCCAGGAAGAATTTGGAGCCGGCGGTCAGAGTTCTGCAGAGCTGCCTGGCTGCTACCTGCCTGGATTGGCTGATGAATGATGTGCTGAACGGCTGGCTGAGCTGTAGCTGCATTTGGCAACTGCGAAGCTGGTCTCAGGACTGTCGTTACTTTAGAACTGGACATCACTGCAGCAGCCGCTGCACCTGGGAAACAAACCAAGTGCGTTAAAATACCGTGCACCCAGATGACTCCGTTATGACCGCAGAGCCAGACTCTGATCTTAGCTGGTATGTATTTCAGTTTGAATGTATTTCACATGTATGTCAGTTCAGGTGATGTTGGTTTAAAAGTAAGGCTTGCGACAAATATACATAAGGTTCACAAAACTATGTGGGGAAGGGTAGGTATTATTTTAAATAAATTGGCTTTATTAATACTTCTGATTCCCCTACAATAACCTTACATTGCAAACCCAATCTTTTTCTATTCCAAGGTATGGAAGTCAGTAGAAATAATTCAAACAGTTTGATCACTGGGCTAATGTGTAAATAAGTCACCTGATACCAACACGAAGAAAAACAAAACAAAAAAACCCCAACCAACTTTTAAAGCTACAACAGCATAGGATTTTGGTTAATTTGTCTACTGTTGGCTGTCTCCTGATCAAAAGAAATTGCTGTCAAAGTCAAATAGCCTTGAAATCATTTGATGGACTAGACTGCATAGCTTCTGTAGATGTCCCTAATTGAAATTATTACCTTGAAAGTAAGCTGAGAGAATAAAAGCAGGAAGGGAAAAAAAAGCAAACAAGCATTAAGTGACAATACAAAGTCTGTGGCAGCTGAGCCACAAGATTCAAGTCAACAAAACTACATTTTACTTCACCTAGAAATAAAGCTGCACAGTCCTTCCACCTACTCTAGTAAAAGATTAGATCTTTACTCATGTCAACTTCTTTTTCTTGAGTGATCAAATAACATCAAATAGGAAAAGAAATAAAAATATAAATGGTACTTTGAATTCAAATCAGTTTAAAGTTGAACTGGAAACTTAACCCATAAGCTTTTTGAAAGTAGAACTGCAGTCAGAAACCAGACAGACTGTATTGAGCACAGGGCTTCTTTTAAGGGGCTGATCTCCTGTTTTGTAAGCCATAGCAACCAAAATCCTGGGAGACAAGAGACTGTAGTTTGCACCAGCATTTAACTCAAGGGTAAATGCAAATGCACACAATAGGCTATGTTATCATGCACAAAAATGCACAAGTGATCCTGTGACAAGTGGGTACAAGAATATGCCTCACAACTGCTCAGATGCCACTGTCATAGGTGAACAACGCTTGCTACCAAGAACCTACATGACGTTTTGCAGGACAGGTCAGTCTATACCAGTGTATATTTTGCCTTGAAAGTGTTCCCTGTTCTAACAGCACAGAACTAGAATAACAGACGTGCTGGTATCTGCCAGCATTTTAAACACTGTTGCACAGTCCTCACCTAAATGGCTGAAGGCAACATAATGCTTAAAAGGCCAGCAGACACCTATTATGCTAGCAGTTTTAACAGCTGAAGTATTAGCTGTGTTAGCAGCGAGGAGAATTTTTAGAGGTGAAGGTTAGATGCACCTCCCCTGAGAGGCTGTGAACAGAAGGCAGAGATAGCACAGCTAGATCTTTACCTCGGGGTAGGTGAGAAGCTCCAATGTGTAGCGGAGGCCCAGGAGCACTGCTTCTGATGATAGACATCTGCACATTGGTAGCCATGATATGATGCAAGTTACTGGGATGCCCCTGCAGAGTTAAAGAAATAGCAAAACCCAAAATAAACCATCAGCTGTGTTGACAAGAATTAATGGCCACATGTGCTGGTTTTGGCTGGGGTAGAGTTAATTTTCTTCGTAGTAGCTGGTATGGGGCTATGTTTTGCATTTGTGCTGGAAACAGTGCTGATAACACAGGGGTGTTGTAGTTACTGCTGAGCAGTGCTTACACAGAGTCAAGGCCTTTTCTGCCTCTCACCCCACCCCACCAGCGGGGAGGCTGGGGATGCACAAGAAGCTGGGAAGGGACACAGCCAGGACAGCTGACCCCAACTGGCCAATGGGCTATGCCATATCATACAACATCATGCTCAACATGTAAAGCTGGGGGAAGAAGGAAGGGAGGGATGTTCAGAGTGATGGCGTTTGTCTTCCCAAGTAACCATTACGCATGATGGAGCTCTGCTTTCCTGGAGATGGCTGAACACCTGCCTGCCGATGGGAAGTTTTGCTTTGCTTTGCTCGTGCGTGCGTGGCTTTTGCTTTACTATTAAACTGTCTTTATCTCAACCCATGAGTTTTCTCACTTTTACTCTTCTGATTCTCTCCACCTTCCCACTGCGGGGGAAGTGAGCGAGCAGCTGTGTGGTGCTCAGTTGTTGCTGGGGTTAAACCACGGCACCCCACTAACAGCATTACCATATCCAAGTCCCAAAGACAGAGAAGAGATACTTGGTAGAAATACTTGGTGTACAAAGGTTGCATGCTTTACAAGTTGAGTGCAGAAAGAGGCACGTATTTCTACAGGATAAAGTTACAGAACCTGCTAACATTGTGTGTGGAAAATGCAAACATTTATCTATTTCATTGATCTATTTTTCTGGTTGGCACATGGGTGACAGTCAGTCAGCAGTCACCCACATATCAACCAGAGAGATGGCCCTCCTGCCATTAGTGACTTTTAAGGCATAGATTCATACCACCTCTCCAGTAAAGTCAAGAGAATAGCGGGAACCTGGCAAATGCTGCAACAAATTAATTCTATTTTCTAATAATTCTGGACTTCCCAAGGATATTAATAAAGCTAAAAATCCACTGAGACTGCTGCACATCCTTAGCCAGCCTAACTCAAATCCACCTAAAGGCACTTTACATCAAAACCCTGAGACATCAGAGGTTTAGTGATGAGTCTTCTGGCTAACTAGTTTCAAATCACAAGGACTGGCTCTGCAGTCAAAGTTACAGGGGAAAAAAAATTTCTAATTTCTCAAGTTTTGTCCCTAGTGGTTTAATAAGAATACAATGCACAGCCATGGACTGTTCACCAGTCTCTTCTGATCTGCTCACAGGAGAGCTAAAGAACACTGCAGTGATGAATCCCGCAGTTTGTCTACACTAGAAATTCTCCAAGTGATACTGAAACAGCAGGAGCTTTTAAGGAAAGACTCAGCTGCAAAGCAGCTTTTGGATATGGCTCTGCTATCACATCCTCACTGTGCTACATCAGTTGGAAGATTACAACAAATCAGCAGCTTTCTAAAGAGCTAGTAAATAACTGAGTCTGAGGTTTAATGCTCCAAGCAGAACCGATCCAACAACGAGTGGCCACTGAATGGGGAAGCCTGCTGCCTCTACCTTCCCTCCTGCTGCAAGAGCCCACCTCAGTTGTACCAATATTAGTATTGATCTGACCACGTAGTGAGCTGGAAAATTAAAAAACAAACAAACAAACAAAAAAACAAACCCAAAAAACCCCAGACCTGTTGCCCACTGATCGTTGCCACAGGAATTGTTGGAGCCTGTGGTATGTTGCTTTCCATGGTCACAGTAACTTGCCCAGGAACCTTTGTGGGAGCCGAGAGAGTAGAGGGTGGAGCAGGAGCAATGGGCCGGCTGGGCATGGTGGGCTTCAAGGGAGGCTACAAGAAATACAAAGACAGAAACGTTGGCAACTCCAAATGAGAGCTCAATGTTGAAGCAGAAATCATTTTTGGGGGTCAAAGCCTGGAGAGAAAGTCAGCTTTGCGCAAGGATAAGTATGGTTAAGTATTTGGAGAGGAAGGGTACTGGTCATTTAGAGCTATTCCATTTTCATTTGGGACAAAGAAAGGGCATATTTTGTACTGGAAATATGCAGCTTCTAACATACAGCATGAGTCACAAGTGGAATCTGTTAGGGCTATGGTATTCCCCTACAGACACCAGGCATCAACAGTTAATTTGATATTCTCATCCACTCCTGCAGGGAAAAGGGGAGATTTCAGAAACTGACTGAAATCACTCTTCTCTTAAGAGGAGATAAACAAAACCCACCCCCCTCAAAAATAATGCTGTGATACTATGAAGTCCTCAGTGTATGGTATGGAACAGCTAAACCCACAAGGCAGCGTACAGCGTGCAGAAGCACGCAAGGAAAGCTTAAGAAACAAAAGCAGGGAAGTTTTCCATGCAATTTATTTTTGCTCAACACTCTAACTTGTAATATAGATTGTATTTTTTCCCCCTATGAATCGTGAACCTCCTCATTACCTTCATAAGTCCATCTGAAAAGGAAAGTGGGACAGCTGGAGTCAAATGCGCTGGTGGTGCTGTCACTGTCACTGGGGCACCAGACTGGACAGGGTGGTGCTGCGTCAACATCTGAACCTGTGGATATGGCCGAACCACCACTGGTTCCTGCTTTTCTTCTCGAGGTTGTATAGAGCTGCCAGGGCCGATGTGCTCTCTGGGAGCAACTTCTGAGTCACGACTGGATTCATCGCTCACTAGTGAAAAAAAAGAAAAAGGGAACTCTGAAGAAAAAGGTAAAAAAGGTTAACAAGTTCACATTGGTCACCCACCAGGTCAGAGATGTGACGTCAGAAACAGTCTAAGTAAAAGAAATTCACCCTTACAATTAAACATATCCCAGTGATGAAAACCCTAGGAACTCTGGCACTGCTTCTGCCGGTTCCCCTCAGAACTGATGGGCCTTGTAATGCCAGGCAGCCTGGGGTCATCTCTGAGAAGTCCATCTAAACACCTTCTTCAAACAAAGACTGACTAATTTTTCTTTGAAGTGAAAAATACATCATTATCTAAGTAACTGCCATGAAGTCCCGCATCAAACAGGTAGTATTAGAAAGCCTTCATTTAATGCACTATGTATCTGAATATCAAGCTGAAAACCAAGCATAAACCCCCCTGACAGTGAAGTCGCTCCCCCCCAGTCACCTCTGGCAGCCTGCTGGAAACCTGTAACCTTGGCAGGGACAGCAGTAAGTGGAATCAGGGCTCCCACCCCATTTTCAGCTACGTGAAATGTTCACTCATCACTTGTGCTAAAAATTCGGAGAAGGTGAGCTGAGGGGCGCAGGCAGCTGAGCAAACACGCTCGCAAGGAGCAAAGGAACAGCTCTGCCCTGACGTCGCTTTTCAGTCAGCCAACTCAATTGATTTTCACGTTGTTCTTCCCGTTCGTGACCGAGGCAGCTTTCGGGCTGGCTGCCAGACGCCCGCGGGGCCGTCCCGCTCCTCCCGCCCAGCGCCCGCTGCCGCCCCGTCCTCCCACACCGCCGGGGACGGCGGGATCACTCCCTGCCGCTGGAGCCGGCGGCTGCCCGCGGGCTGCGGCCGCCGGCGGAGGGCGGGCGCGTCTCCCGGAGCCCGCTTACCTGTGGCGGCGGGGGCGATGAGCCCGCCGGAGCCGCTGGTGGGGATGGGCGGCGGCGCTGGTCCCAGGCCGGCGGGCGGCGCGCCCGAGCGGGGGAACTGCTGAGAGCTCATGTCCGCCTGCGGGCACCGCCGACCGTTACGTTGCGTCACAGCACGTCACGCTACCGGCGCGCCCCCCTCCCCCCCGCACCGCCACCGCCTCACGGGGGGCGACGACACCCCCCGCAGGCACCGCCCCCCGCTCCCGCCCCGCTCATTGGGCGCGGCGCTAGCGGCACTGCCAACCCTGCGCCAATGCGGCGCGCCCCCGCCACACCAGCCAATCCAGCGCAGGCCTCCCTGGCCAGTGAGGAGCAACCGTACTAATGACCTCAGGAGGCGGCGAGCCAATGGCGGGGAGGACGGCGCTGGCCAATGAGGGCCGGCCGTGCCGCCCGGCCCCGCCCTGCCCTGCCGTGCCGCCGTGAGGGGCCGCAGGGCCCGGATGTTCCCGGGAGCGCGGCGGCGCCCGGAGCCGCCCCTGCCCGCACCGAGCGTGGCCCGCAGCGCCCGGCACGGCCCGGCCCGGCCCTCCCCGGGCTGCTCTGCACTACCCTGCTCTGCCCTGCCCCCTTCCCGCCCCGGCCCCGGTCCCGCCGCCGCGCAGGGCCCCGCCTCTCTCCTCTCCTCTCCTCTCCTCTCCTCTCCTCTCCTCTCCTCTCCCTCAGCCGCTCGCACCGCTCTGCGGCGCTGCCGCCAGGCGCGGGCTCCTCCCCGCCGCCGCGCACTGAAGCGGCGGCCGCCGCCCCCCGCTCGCAGCCCTTCCCCGGAGCCACCCCCGGCCGCCGGAGCGAGGCGGCGCCGGCCGCGCTGCCTGCGGCGTTACCTGTGCCCGAGGCGCCCCGCGGCAGCCGTCGCTGAGCCGCCACCGCCGAGAACCGAGCTCCGCTTCCGCCGCCGTAGCTGCCCACGGCGGATTGGCCCCGGTCGGCCCCGCCCACCCCGGCGCCCCCCGCCCATTGGCCGCGGCGGCCCTCCCGCGAGGCCTGCTGGGAGATGTAGTCCGCGCGCACGTCCCGCCGGGCAAGTTTCTCGCGAGAGGCGGGGGGGCGGCGCCTCGCCCGGGCGCGCTATTGGCCGTAAGCCCTGGGGTTTCCTGGGAAACGCGCGGGGGGCGGGGCCATCTGCCGGCCACGCCCCCCCCGCGACGGCTGCCGGCGGGGCCCGCGCACCCCCGGCAGCCCCGGGCCCGCGGCGGCCCCCGCGTCCTTCACCGGGCCAGCCCCGTCCCCTCTCCCGCCCGTGGGCGCCGGTGCCGCAGGCAGAGCCGCTCTGCCCGGCCGCCCCTGCCCTGCCCGCGCCCCCTTCACCCTCGCGTTTCCCATTTCTGCCATTTCTCCCACCAGGGCGGCGCGGGCCCGAGCCGGCCCTGCGCAGGGGGCAGCGCGTGCTGCCAGCGCCACGGCGCAACACACGCGTGCGTGGAAATCATTCTGCCGGCGCGTCCCGGTGAGAGGTCTGCTTCTCGCCGCTTCTTTCTAAATTAAAGCATGTGAAGAAGCACCCTGAAGTCAGGGAGAGCGCAAGGCACTGAGAAAAAGCTGAGCAGATCGGGGCTGGCCCTCTGAGATGTAAAGTCTTGCTGGTGTGCGCCTGCTGCGTTCAGGGAAATGGGACTTTGTAAATAAACAGATTGCATCAATGAATACCTGACTCCAACACCCCTGTTGTCCCTGGCATAAATATTTGCAACTAACTGGGACAGAGGTGAAAAAAAACAAAAACAAAAAAACCCCCAAACCTTGGTAACAACGCACATTGCAACCCTGACACACCACCGGTCCAGGGCTGCCTCATGTTTGATTACGTGCACCTCGGAACACCGCTATTTTCCATGACGTTGTCATTTACGTCCTTATGTCTTGAGGCTCAGAGATGAAGTCAGACAGACAACCGTAATTTTCAGAGTTTTAGTCATATTTTTAAATAAAACCAGAAAGCAAACCTTGTAATTACAGAATCACATTTGAGTAATCCCTAATGTTGCCTTGCAAACCCTTCAGGTCTGTACTGTGAACAATCCTGTGGACAGCTGCTGAGGAAGCTTTGGGCACGGACAGCAGCTGCGTTCACTTCGGAGGGATGCTGCTCTTTGGGGTGACCATTGACCAGGACTTGAGACCTGTCCTGTGGCTTAACTCTTGGGACACCGCCCTTACCCCTGCCAGAGTCACTTTGCCTGGCTGGATGCCCAGCTTTATTCTGGCTCAACACCTCTTGAATAAGATATGCAGTTCTGTTCCCCCGACCCCGGGGCTCAGAAACACCACAGTAATGCAGGAGAATGTTCAGAGGACATAACAAGGACAATCGGACACTGAGCACGTGAAGAATGGGTACATGGAGTTGGCATCTTCGGACAGTTCAGAGGGAGTTCTGGGGGAGAGCTGTAAAATCATAAATGGTGCAGAGAAGATGACTAAAGAACAACTGTTCTGTATCTGCCATACGCTGGTTTCGCTTCCCCTCGTATTTACACTGTAAACAAATGAGCAAGTGAAAGAAGCTGTTCTTTGCACAGCGCGGCTAAGTCGTGGGGCTCGTTCCAAGAGGCCGGGTTGCCCACGAGACCTGTGAACGGAAGAAACGGCATTGGTTCCACCTTTGCCTCCGGAGTTACCTACTTCTCAAACTGAGACTGCCCAAATGTTCTGGAAAAATCACCGCTCTCCGTTTGCCCCCAGCTTCGGCTCTCGCCCGGACGCCCCCCGGCTCCGGTAGGGACGCAGCCGCGGACCGAGCGGCTCCGTGCTGCCCCGGCAGGGCTCTTCTCGCCTTTCATCGTGCGGGTCCCCCCGCTGCCGGGGCGCCCACACGCGTGTGCGGCGGCGGAGAGCCCCGCCGCAAGGCCGCGGAGGGCAGCGGGACTTCAGCGGGGCGGCACCCGGGCCCGCACCGCTTCCCACCCCCCGCGGGCCGCGGCCGCCGGGACGGGGCTCTCCGCCGAGCGCAGCCGAAGACCCGCGGCGGCTCCGGCCGGGCCCCGCTCGCCGCCCCCCGCCGGGCTCGGGCGGTGACAGGCGGCTCGCCCGGGACGTGCCCGCGCCCCGCCTGCCGCCTTACCGGGGCTGCCGCTCCGCGGAGGCGCAGGACGCCAGTAACGCCGCTCTCGCCCTGGCCGCAGCGCGGTGGGACGCGGCGACCTGGCCCCGGCCCCGGGCTGAGGCGGGCTCCGGGCTGGGTGGCGCCGGGAACGGGACGCTGAGGGGCGGGCGAGATGTGATGTCCCGTCCCGCCCCGCGCCTCGCCGAGGGGAGAGAACGGAACCGCCGCCCGCCAACACCCCCCCAAGATGGCGGCCAGGTGACGCTCTGGCGCTGCCCCGCTATAACTCTATGGCGGCGCGGCCCCCCTCGCCCGGGAGCGGAAGCGCTGTGCCCGGAAGCGGCGGGAGCGGCACGAGCCGGAAGGGAGCGTGGCGGCCGCTGGCAGGTGCGGTTACCACGGAGACCCGCGCGCGGGGCAGGGGGGTCCCGGGGCCGCCTCCCTCAGGGCGCCTCCGCCGGGCGGAGGGGGCTCGGCGGGCCCGGGCCCCGGCCCCAGCGGCGGGGCGGGCTGGGCTGGGCTGGGTGGAAGCGGGCGGCCGGTGCCGGGCACCGCTAGGCCGCCGCCCCTCAGCCTGCGGAGAGGAGCGTCGCAGCCCGGCGGCGGTGGCGGGGCCCCTCGGGCGGCCTGTGCGCTCCGCTGGCGTCGGCCCGTCAGCGGCCGCGCGGGCGGGGGGTGACGAGGAGCTTCAGGGGCCGCTCTCGGGGGTTAAACGCTCTTCACCGTTAACGGACGGACATCCCAATTTCAATTTTTTCTTTTTATTTTGAGTCATCAGCGTTGCCTGCGTTGCCGCTGTTCGGTTAGCCTGCCTTGCGTCGGGAGTGTAGCGCCACGGGTAAGGTTTTTGTGAAAGCGCGCTGGATGTTGACTGGTAGCGAGAACAAATTATTTCTAGTCAAGGCTCTTCAAGCCTGTGAATTAGGAGGGATCAGTTAAACGCCATGTTTTAGTTTCAGTATGCCTAGCACGGCAACAGGATACCCGTGCTTTAAGAGACGTGCTTACAGCAGCAGTCCAGGCGTTATCAGTGACCCTTTCCGTTCGCAGTACTCGGTTCACAGATACTTTGCTTCAGCGTCGTGGCCTTGATGCTGGGAGTTGGCGTCTTTGCCCGAGCAGCAGGTCTCTTTTCTTTTGCCCTTCCCTGAAGTGGAGCCTTTTACCTGCTTGCTACCGGGCAGACTTCACAGTGCGAGGCAGAGGTCGGTGCGCTCACGGTCTGCCAGGACCCGTGGCTGTGGGATGATTTATTCCTTTCTCTAAGGCAGGATGTGCAAGTTTCCAGAAGTCAGCTCTATTTTCAACGGAGTAATTGGAGGAAAAATGAGGAAGAGAAATACTTACAAAACAAATGAGGCTTGAAAAATCCACTTTACAGTGTTATAATTCAGATTGGTTTTTGCTTTGTTACCTTCCACAGAACACAGCTGGATCTCCTCATGTCATTTATGTTCATTTCCATGCCTCTTACCTCTTCTGTTCTCCATGGTGCATTTTTATTTTTCTTTGAGATACTGGACTTTCCTTTGTTTTATGGGTGTTATTATTCAGGGCGTGTAGATATTTCTAATCTGCAGGTTTTCAGTTGGCTAAACTGGTGTCGGGTGACAGATGTGTCCTTTTTTTTTTTACCGCTCCTATTTCATATAGAAGAAGGCCTTTATTACAGCCTTTCACAGAATGGGAAAACAGACATGAGAGAGTAGCATGGGAGTTTTAATCGTAAGAATGCAGTACAGTATATTCATTTACATGTTCCAAACTACTGGGTATGATTTGCAGTGAATAAGAAGGACCCGATTCTGGGAGGAACCACAAACCTTGTTTTTTCTGTTGCGCTTGGCAGAAGCGAAGGTTTCACTCCACAAATATTGACCGAGCTTCCTCCACTGCACACAGCGAGCGGTAGTTGTAACCGCTCCATGTCATGCGATGCCATCTGTCTGCTTCCCAGGTGCAGTGTGAAACAAATGTTGTGTGCACTTCATATATTATAGCAGGGCATTTCTGGTTTTATTCTGAAAGAAAGGACCTTGAGATACAGAAAGAGCAAAGGGTGAGTGATTGCTGGTGAACTTTTAGCTGGAGTAGTGTAAATTTTTAAAGGGAGTACAATGAGGTTGTTTTGTTTATCTCTCTTTATATATATACAGGCAGAGCTATAGCTGCAGATATATAATATGTGTGCAAAGACTATTTTTTACATTGAAATTGTCACGAAAAAGAGGCACAAGTTAGATCCTGACAGGTTGTCAGGTGTGATATACCTAGAATTCAAGTGGGCTGTTTTTCCATTTGGGGGGCGAATGGCAAATGAGTTATCCAGAAAAATAAGGATTAAGAAGTAAGAGAGTGCCTGGGTGTATATTCTACTCTCGTCAGAGAGAGGGGAAAAAAGCTTGAATTTTTGGAGACTGCATTGGAAAGCTGACAGGAGAATTCAAGTCTTCCATAAGCTTGAGAGTTGTGGGCAAGGAAATTCCACTCAGCTGTGTTATGGTGAATAGGTCAGAGAATATACAGGCATGAAAGTACACATGAAGGACGACAAAGAAATGCCCCCCCCCCCGCCCCATTTAATTTCTCGCAGTAAGTTGTATCATTTGAGTTTATCTTCATTATTTCGTTCATTTTTCAGTTTCTAAAGTTGGTGGTACTTAGTGCATCCAGGAAATGCTTGTTTCTTCATTCCCCAGCGAAGAAGTCGGCTGTACCCAGCAGAACCTGAAGGGCTGACTAGGGAACCTTAACCTCGCCTGGCTCTTCTGACATTGGTTAGTACACCAGATGATGTATGTGTGCGAATACAAAATGCAACTGTACCTCCCATAAAATGAAGAGTGGGTTGGTTTTCCACCTAATTTGAAACATGCGGTTTGTATTACCTCTTCTTAAAGCAAGTAGTATATGATGCGGGTGTCCCAGAACAGAAGCAAGTTTATTGGAAAGCATAAATGTAGAGGAAACTGGAATTGATTTAGGTTTCGTTGCAGCTCAGGAGTCAGATCTTAAAGTCCTTGTCTCTTTTCATGTTTTCATGGTATTGCTGATTTTGTAAGCCCAGGTGAGACTATGATTATCTCACAGATGCATTACATTAAATGGGCCACGGAATCATAAAATATGCTTTAATATATTTGGATATGTAAGATTCTGTATTTATAAAAAGAGACAATGCCAAACTAACATTTTTTCCTTCATCTTTTTTAGGCTTCTTCTATAAAATGGGAATACTTATTGCAGTTCTTGGAATCTGGTTCAGCTCTTCGCTTGTAAAAGGAGATTCTAAGGCTGTGACAACATCTCTAACTACAAAGTGGTCTTCAACTCCTTTATTACTTGAAACAAGGTAAGTGCATTGTGATTTTTCATTGACAGATCAGAATATGCTTAGATGATAAAGTGACATGTTCTCTTTTTCATTTGTTTTGTGGTGCTTTGGATTCTGGTCGTTACTAATTCATTGGCAGTAATAACACTTAGTTGAGCATCATCGTTCCTGTGCTTGGGGAGATGGGATGAATTTTTTAAAGGAGATAGTAGTAGTTTTTTGCGTGATAAATTCTTTCATTGTGCATTAGAACAAACATTAATAACAATGAATAATTCCATAGTGAGTATTTTTTGCCTTATGAAGTTTTACTCAAAGCAGAGGTTTAGCATGGTCTTGTAAGATTCCATAGTAAAAGATTTTTGACTTCAATGATGACTGTAGGTTTTGATACATATCTGTTGCTCGTGTATGTTTAGTTCAGTTAAGCTTGAGTTCAACTTTGTTCATGTGAGTTGCGCACTGATCATCTGAAGTGAACTGCTTTGTTAAGAGTTGTGCAAGTCAGCCTGGGGAGATTTCTTCTATGGTATTAAAGACTTTTTTTTTTTTTTTTTTAAAGACGCTATTTAAAAAGAAAAAAGAAAGCAAAATGCTGTCTTTTCACTGCCAGTCTGCTTAGCACTTTAGAAGTCCCCATCATTTCATTTTGTGGTATTCTAATTTGGAGATAGGACACTTAGATTTTTGTGTATGTGTGTGTGTGTTTAATTTTGTATCACTTAAGGGTGTTGCCACCTATGGAATTCTGCCTGTGTTACCGCAGACTGGTTCACATGAAAGTAGTTGAGCATTGATGGGTTTCATTCAGATGCGTATGGCTTTAGGTGGCAAGACAGGTGGGTCCTACGTGAAATTACTTCTTTGTAACCTTGTCTATAGAAGCTGAACTTTGAAGACTGAAAAATCCTTAAGCAGTAAAGTGCAAAGCTCAGGTGTTAATGCCAGGATTTTAGTACCCTGACAATGCAAGACATTTGCTGGGGAAAAGCTTACCCTAAAAGACTGTGAAATAGTAAGCAAATAATTAAAATAACGTGCCCAAGGCTTGATATATAACCTAACCATTATATTCAAAGACTTTGGGTAAGTAGGATTGTTCATCTCGGGCAAACTGCAGAATGATACAGCACTGCAGTGTAAAATCATTCCTGCTGTTCAATTTACTCAGCCCAGCACTGCAATTCATTACCCAACTGCTGAAGAAGTACTCATCACCTGAGGTCAGAGCAGGTTGAAATGAACACATAAGGTGTTGCGGCAGGCTCCAAATCTTGTGTTGTAGCATCCTCTAGCGTGTTACGAGTTTAGACATGATAAAGTATTTGTTGTTAGCCATGTTTAGAGAATTATTTTACTATCTAACGTTGTATACCTACCTAATCATATGCTTAATATACAGTGAATTACAACATTATGATTTGAAGCTGTGACTTCTTTTGCTCATTTAAAACCAACCAACCAGCCAAACCCCACCAAAGCCAGTAGTTCCAACAAACTACAGTTTGTTACAGCAAAGTAAACAAAAATGTATGTTTCTCATAAAAGAGAGCCAG
This sequence comes from Platalea leucorodia, assembly GCF_965183815.1. NCBI lineage: Eukaryota > Metazoa > Chordata > Aves > Pelecaniformes > Threskiornithidae > Platalea > Platalea leucorodia. The sequence continues at coordinate 26,869,051 of NC_138830.1, read as the reverse complement.
CAAAGAAATGCATTGGGAGGATAGCTCCCAGCATGTACACTGCTGTCTGGCAGTGGTCTTTGAGTAACGTAGTATGCGTTTGTCCTGGCGTGCAACTATTATTTGTTTGCGTTTGTTTGGTTTTTAGCTTTCCTGGTCTGCTTTTTCTAGTAGCATACAGTTTTCTGATATAGGTAAACATATGGTAGGAGCTAACTTTCTGTAAAGCTTTATAAAGTATTAGAATTGTAACTTGAGAGAAAATTCATAGATCCAGCTAACTCTTCTCTTCTTACTCAGTGAATTTTTATCAGAAGAAGGTCAAGAAAAATTCTGGAATTTTGTTGAAGCCAGTCAAAATATTAAGACACCTGAACATGATGGTAAGTTTTCATAATCTTTTTCTTGATGATGACCAATAGTTACATGGTTGAAAAATAAACTAAAATGTTTTGTCTTCTGTTGTGTTAGTATTGTACGAGTCAAATGAGGACTGACTTCAGTAATGTTTTTACTGCTAAGCGCTCAAGGCTTTTGGTTATCTTTTTGACAAAAGCTGTAGTGGACAAGGCTGAAACATGTTTTACTTGCCAGTTTCTGTTTCAACCTGAAGTATAAAATATTATAAATGCTTTTTCTCTGTGTTTCCGTTTCTCAACTGAAATTAAATGGGGGCTTTTAACTGTTTCCTTCCTCCCCAAGTCTATGTTTGCATCCTCAGGAACGTATATAAGTGTACTCTCATGGATCTCTATTAAAGTTCACTCTCATCCATCTGTAGAACTGGCTGTAATGAAAATTGAGGAGGAATGGTCATGTGCATATGTACAATTAACGTCATGGGCTTCTGTTAGTATAAATCACAATTAAGATGAAAAGCCCCTCTTCAATAAGAGTATGATATAGAAAGATAACTACTTGTACTTTGACCTTGCAGGTAGCGATTATTCTTCTTACCAGGAAATGCTGAAAGTAGCCTGCCAGGGTCTGTCACCTTTGCAGCAGAATTTGTTGAAATTTTCCTTGTCTTTACGCTCTTATTCTGCAACAGTTCAAGCTTTCCAACAGGTTAGTACAGAAAATCCTCAAATGATTTGTAGAGCATTACCTAAGGCCCAGGAAGGAGGGAGCTGTGTACGGAGACATTTGAGAGTACAAAAAAATCCTGAACTGATTGAGTGCTTCAACATCTGAGCTGAAGAGCATATGTATATACTAATTTCACTGAGTGCCAAATTTGAGTCCATCTGTCTAGAGTAGACTAAAGAATTGGGATTTCAAAATGTCTGCGTATCTTTGATGGCTGCTGCACTAATAAATGTGTGAAGATTTTTATGAGGAAAATCCCTATGGCTCTGTTGGTACTTGTGATGCCGCTGCTGTTCCTGTTATTCAGTTGTGCTTACTTGAAGACAGTAATCCATTAATATATAGCTCTAATGATTAGAACCCATAATTGGAAGTTCGTTGTACTCTCTGTTCTTTTTCAAACTCGGGGTATCATATAGTTCATTGCAAGTTGTCTCACATTATAATGTGCTTTATTTAAGTAATACTACAAGACATCTTCCTTTTTCATCTGGAATCATTTTATCATTTGATGTTTAACAAATAGAGAGGTTTCTGACATGTAATGCAAAAAACCTCAACTAAAAACCCTACAATTGCAAGCCTCGCTTTTTGTACCTGGAACTAATATTACAGCTAATAGTAATAGACTGGAAAAATATTTATAATAAGTTAAGACTTAACGCTCAATTTTGCAAGTTTTACCTTGCATTTAAATTATGTAATAAACAGGGGAAAAAGTACTAGTTTAGAATTTAGGAAGTGGAAGAAGATGACTGATTGCTACAGAGCTATGCTGTTATCATTTGCACTTGTTCTAAGGGCAAACATTCAACCTCCTTTATTACAAATATTTTAACACAGATAGCAGCAGATGAACCTCCACCAAAGGGCTGTACCCTGTTTTTTGCTGTGCATGGGGAGAAGACATGTGAATTTGACTCTCTTGGAAACCTTTTACAGGCAGCTTCAGAAAGGTATTTGCTTAATTTCCTATCATTGGATTAGCTCTTAGAATTTAACCTAGTTAGACTGACTGCTGTAAAGAGACTGTAACAAACCAGTGGTTTCTACATTCTTCAGTGTTGATTTATACTGTCCATTGCTTGCACAGAAGTGGCAGTCTCTTATTTCTTATTAATGCAGATTGGAATGATTGTTTTCTTATCCCTTGCTCTTTGATATTCCGCTAGAAGGGGGAATGCTTTGAAAGTGCACGGGAAAAGTTGGAAACAATTTGTTGAAGGACAGTAGGAATTCTCAGGAATATGTAAAGCCTTTAGTAAGTAGGGAGAATAGAAAGAGCTGGGCTGCATATTAGAATGATAGTTAATATAACAGAGATCATTTCATGAATGGATTGAAGCACGCATAGATTCCCCCCCCCCCCCCCCCCCCCCATATAATTTTCTCAGCATTAACAAGGAAAACTATTACCACACAATCTATTTCAAATTCAGATTTCTTTACAGGAACAGAACTTGATTGTAACTTTTAGTAACAAAAAGAAACTATAAAATATAATACCTCTTTATAAAAAAAGAAAAAACCTTAAATTTCAGTTTTTCTTCATCTTGGTAGTTTTGGGTTTTGTAGGCATAAAGGGTTTTTTCGTCAACGTGCAGACATATGGCATCTATAGCTCACATGTTATTCTTCTGACTCGCTGGGAATAAATATTTCGTTGTATTTTAGACAAAATTTAAAAACAGAAGTTGAAAATAGTCGTCTTATTCACTTTCTTGTTTGTATACTAAGCCAAGGACAGGGTTCCCTTGAATTTGAGTTCCTGGAACATTTGCTCTGTTAGCCTTTTATTTTTTTTTTTATACAGAATTTATGAATCACCATCGGGGGGAAAAAAGAAAAGTTAATTGAAAATTTAAGGGAAGTGGTTAATTTTTGAAACGAGGATCATATTAGATTCAAAATAGCACCTAGCTACTTGTTTCATTTTCATATGTCTGTTTTTAACAAAGCTTTATCACCATGCATCAAGTGCTGCCAACCTTGATAATACGGGGGAATAGCTTGACATACGTATTCAGTGAGGACAGGAACAGTGTGTAAACGTGAGAAAAAGAAATTTTGCATCTTGCATTGAGTGAGGAAATGCTATGAATCACAGTGTAATAATCTTCAATGTTTACTCTTAGGCCAAAGCCATTTTTGTTCAAAGGGGACCACAAATACCCAGTGTCAAACCCTGGAAGTCCTGTCGTCATTCTTTATGCTGAGATTGGCTCAGAGGAATTCTACAGATACCATAAGAAGCTTGTTTTAAAGGCTGAGGCAGGAGAAATCACTTATGTCCTCAGACACTATATTGCTGTAAGTATATTTGTGCATTGTAACAGGTATTTGACATGGAAAGAGTAACTGGCCTGGGTTTTAAAAAAGAAAAATGGCCTAAGTTTGTTCCTTTAAATTGACATTTCCATAATATGTTGCTGCTTGATACTTATTTGGAATACTCAAAGTTTATTTTTTATTGTATGTTGTTGAGGAATTCAGAATATTTGAAATATCACGATTGTTTAAATAAGAGGATCATTTGATTTGACAAATGCAGAGTTAAACTGCAGATTTTGCTCTTCCTATAGTAGATTATAGGAAATAGATAGCCAGAACTTTCCACAGTCAGGCCACTGAGTTACTTGATATGAAAAGCAGGGATTAACCTTAAAGGTACCATTTTCAAATTAAAGGTATTGTTTCTGTAGCAATTTTATTACAGAACCACTTACCATTCCAACTGCAATTTATCCTGGTTTCCATCTCCCTCTGCTAAATTGCCCATAAGCACTGGATTAGTGTTTAACTCTACTTTTCAAAAGCTCTGAGAAATTTGAGTTGACTTTTTCCCTGAATATTGCTTAACGTTGCTAAAACCTGCAGTGTAACAGGTAGTAGCCAGACTTGAATGCAAAAAAAGCATCAGCTGGTTCACTTCTAGTGACATTTGCACTTTTGATAAAAAAAAGTCACACATTGCATACACCCCTTTCCTTTTAAAAAGTAATTTGTTTATCAGTGTTGGGAGGAGTAATTACATTCAAAATTAAGTGTATTACACAATAGATCTTGACGCAGTTGTGTGACTCCTGTATACTTCAAAATACTTTTAACAGTGATCGTGTTTGTTTCCCATTAAAATCAGAACTAGTTATGCGTCTCTCCTGAGTCACTGATTTATCCATTTTTTGTAATTCTCTGTTGTAACTCTTCAGTGAATGTCTCATTTTTGAATGTCACAGTTGAAGTTCCTTTCCCTCCTCTACCTGATTTGAAGACGTGAGTCTATCCTGCTCTACTTGACTTACACGCTGAATCCTGAAAACATTGTTTTGTGTTCCTTTTTGCTTTGTGTTTTTTGGTGTTTTTTTGGTTCATAGAGATATCTTTGCTCTCTGAACTTCAAAAAGTTTTGTTGAAATACAATGGGAAATATAATTATTACAGCACACTACTGCAGAATCACTCTGTATTTGTTTCTCACTTGTGTATTACCAGTTATGTCTGAAATGCGTACCAGCTTGAGATTTCTTAGCTTTGGGAAATGGCAGCTTTTAATTTGTACATCAAACTACGAGTGGCAATGTGGTACTGTTTGCTTTTCCTTACAGAATCCTGGCAAGGAAAAAGTCTACCTCTCTGGCTATGGTGTGGAACTGGCTATTAAAAGTACAGAATATAAGGCCAAGGATGATACACAGGTGAAAGGTGAATTATTATTTAAATATTTTAATGTGAACATTTTAATTTTGCAAAGGTAATTTTGTTTTTCTTTTAATATGAATGACTGTCTGGATTGCAGACATTCTTCTTTCTTCAGCCCTGAAATCACTTCTCTTCTTTTGGGATTATGTTCTTTATGAAGCGTATCTTTGCCATAGCACTTGTCTTCTGTCTTTGTGAAATGCTGGGCACAATGCAGTCATGACTCTCGATTAGATCTTAGTAATACCACTACTAATGCAACTGATTTTTTACCACCTAACCAGATTCTCTGCAGCTGTAAAGCAATTCCTCTACCTTAATTTGCCTTAGCCTATCCATCCTCAGAGCAGAATGTGTTTCCTGTTCTTGTTCTTTGGGAAAATAGAATTCTACATGATTTTTTTTGCCTTTGCTGCTTTCTTTAGAGCACTGAGCTCTGTTTTACAAGCTCTCATGCACCTGCCAAAATTTTTGTAGGGTAATCTGTGTGTGTGTATACTTTTTATTTAGATGTTCACACACACACACATAAATCCCCAGAATTTCCTGCTTTTATCTTGGACTTAGCTAAAAGAAAAGGTTTTTTGTTTTTGTTTTTTTTAGTTCAAGATGACAGTTGTGGAGAACAGAACTCAGATTTTTGAATTGGGTTCTTCAGGATTTTGCAGTTTTATCAGCTTCTAGATACGGATCTAAACTCTGACTCAGAATATTTTGCCACCATCTAGAGTATAGACACATAAAACCTTTGGTCTTTATTTGTAAAAGTATTTAAGAGAAACTGACATACTAGAGGAGGTGATCCAACTTATGATTTCTATTACTGTGTGAGAATTTCCATTAATTTGTCATCAAAAAGTCATGCAAAAGCCCTGATATTGTTTGTAGATTAGGACATTGGAGGCTTTTGTCTCTTCAGGTGTGTGTGTGGGGGGGAAGTAATTCTGGGAAAGATTTGTTATTTGTAAACTTGTGAAGTTTTATACCAATATTGATGCAGTAATCTGAAATGTTTTACAAAATGGACAAACTGTACTTGTGTTGCTATGAGTGGCAAATAGCTCATAGATAGCAAGCTGCACATTAGAGGTCCATGGTTCTCATCCAGCTCCTGTCTGATTCTGGGAAAGTTCTGACTAGGCAGTCTTTTATTCATGGTGTCCTGTTTTGGCTTGTCCAGAAGCAAATGCTTATCTAAAAGGTCAGGACCTTTAGTTAGACTTGAGCATAAAACATCTAGATTGGAACTGGCTTGTGTCCAGCTAGTTAGGAGATTGTGTGAGTCTTTTCCACAGATTTCTTTTTGATGTTTAAGCCCAGAATTAGACTTTACTCAGATACTACTTTTTATCATGTATTTTGGGGCTAAAATCAGGGTTGTGTTTTGTTGTCGTTTAACCCCAGCTGGCAACTAAGCACTATGCAGCTGCTTGCTCACTCCGCCCCTGGTGGGATGGGGGAGAGAATCAAAAGAGTAAAAGTGAGAAAACTCATGGGTTGAGATAAAGACAGTTTAATAGGTAAAGCAAAAGCCACATGCGCAAGCAAAGCAAAAGAAGGCATTCAATCACTCCTTCCCATCGGCAGGCAGGTGTTCAGCCATCTCCAGGAAAGCAGGGCTCCATCATGCGTAATGCTTACTTGGGAAGACAAATGCCATAACCCCAAATGTCCCATCCCGCCCCCCCCCCTTCTTTCCTCCCCCAGCTTTACATGCTGAGCATGACATCATATGGTAGGGAATATCCCTTTGGCCAGTTGGGGTCAGCTGTCCCGGCTGTGTTCCCTCCCAGCTTCTTGGGCACCCCCAGCCTGCTCGCTGGTGGGGTGAGAAGCTGAAAAAGCCTTGACGCTGTGTAAGCACTGCTCAGCAGTAACTACAACACCCCTGTGTTATCAACACTGTTTCCAGCACAAATCCAAAACATAGCCCCATATTAGCTACTATGGAAAAACTTAACTCTACCCCAGCCAAAACCAGCACATGTTCACAACAGAGGTTTAGCACTTACTCTGCACTGCTTGGCATGTCCTGAAAGCTCCTAGGTCCTAGTGAATTCTTCTGCAATGCCTAGGTCTCTGAGATTTCCACTCATCTTAAGCTTTTCCATCTCAGTAATCCACCTTGGTTTTATTTCAGCTGTTACTGTGTTCATTTATGAAGGTAACGTCTCTTGGATGCAGGTTTAAAAGTAAACCTGAAACTTGCCCTTTCTTTCTTTCTTTTTCGGTTACTGCAGTGTAGTTCTGTTAAACTAATCAAAATGAGTGTGAGAACAGTTTCTGAATAGCTTGGTAATAGTGTGTCCCTGTGTGTTTATAGGCACAGATGTGAATGCTACAGTAATAGATGAAAATGACCCTATTGATGAAGTGCAAGGATTTCTGTTTGGAAAACTAAGGTAAAACTGAGTTGTAAGTTGTTGGTCTTTGGCATATCAAAAAACTTGATGCAGAGATGCTGATCTTTTGCTTTGTTCTTATTTTTTAAATGTCTCAGTTATCCATATGTGTTAGCAGCATACTTTTCCATACGTTAGTTTCTTTGAATTAGCAGCAGACTTGCTTATAGGAAACCACAGAAGTTGTTTTACCCTTATACCATTTTAGGCAGTTGTATCCTGACTTGACAGAAGAGCTGAAAGAGCTTAGAAAACACCTTGTGGAAAGTACCAATGAAATGGCACCTTTGAAAGTATGGCAGTTACAAGGTAATCTGCATAAAGACTTTCAGTACTGTACTTGCAAAAACTTAATGTAAACATATCTTCCTGTGTTCCGTGCAAATGAGGTTGCTCGTGGCTGCGTGCAGTTGAGAGAGTTTAACTGTAAATTCCTGCACTGGAAAATACTGGATTTTCTAAAGTGCCTTTGTAGAGTCCTGTTGAAATAGCTTTTAGAAAGATTGTTTCATAGGACTTCTGAAATGAGGTTTGCTTTCTATATTGTGAAGTACAGTAAGCCACTTGCTCTTAAACTGACTACTTATATGATCTGCTAAATGCAGAAAAGCAAAAGAAATGTAAAGTTTCTTTCCATGGTCACATTCTTGGTGTGGAAAGCTGAGATTTCTCAAGACCAAAGGAAAACACCATTTCAAAAGCATCTGCATGCAACTCTGGCCTATTTCGCTGGAAATCATCTGTAGAGGCCTGTGGAAAGGATTTTCATCCTCTAAAAAAAGAGAGTAATTTGAAATGCTGAACATATGTTGTAGCCACAGAGACTCTACCTATATTCAACAGATGGCTAGCTTGTGAAACAAGTATCCAGACCCCTTCTGAAGGGCAGATCCTCCCACCTCAGCCAAAAAAAAAAAGGTGATGGTCTGGACTCAGTGAAGCAACCTGTAGACAGGATACACTGGTTCATTTTGAAAAGGTTACTTCAATGCAACAAATAGAAGTTGAATACAAGGAAGAAGATTTAAAAAAAAATATTTAAAGACGCAGATAGAAGATGAGTTTCCATAGGTTACAAATAGGCAAAAACATTAAAAGCTGAAGTTAAGATGATGCTGCATTGGCTTGCTTTCAGTTTAGAGTTCTTGACTTCTATTTTTTCACTTCTAGATTTAAGTTTTCAAACTGCTGCTCGCATTTTGACTGCTCCCCCTGTGGATGCTTTGATGGTCATGAAAGATCTCAGTCAGAACTTTCCTACAAAGGCCAGGTAATTTTGAGTTCTAGGAAGTTTTCTTGCTATCTTTTTTTTTCTGAGCAGAACCTGAGACAGGCAGCATCGATTGGGTTAATGTCCGAGTTTCCATTTAGCTGGAAGCAAACACTGGGGAATGTTTATGTAGAGAAGTTCTTCAGCCTATGGTTACAAAGAGGATCTTACAGTGTTTTTCTTGGATGGCAGTTGATGTGGACTGGTGGAACATTTGACAGAATTATCTGTGCTGTTTTGTGAAATGCTTCTGAACCTTTTGCATCAAGTCCTCAAGAATTTATTGGATAGGTTTTCTGTTTGGTGGCTTTAAGGTTTATCTATTCACTGGATCCCACTCTTCTGGGATCCACTCTGCCAAACACCCCAGTCAGTCTCATGACAGAGACTAATGTGCAATTCCACTGTTTCTTGCCGTTTGTCAATGACTGTCTTGAGCATATTCAAATTAATTTCAAGAAATTCAGTCATAATCTGACCTGCCCAACCAGTCTAGAAACGTATTTCTTTTGATAAATTCCATGACCTGGGTCATGAAGCTGATGATATAGGAGCTCCTCCTTTTTGAGTAGGTGGAGATATACCTGAGAGTAAAAAGAAGCTGGATTCTGGTCTTATTTCCCACTAACTGATGTTAAGATTGTGCTATTTATAGCTTCTTAAGGTAGCCATTGCACTCTCATTGTGTTTTTAGTCAGACCTGTGAGCTGTACTTGCCCATTCTGTGATGATGCAATCACTAGATCCAATATAAGGAAAGGAATGGGAACCCACAATGAGGAGTGAAATCCCCCTATTTTCTGCTGCCAGCCTCCACCTCTACCTTTCTGGCAGCTGCCTGCTTTTATTATGGTTAACGTGAAATTAGACATTGAGAGTTGGCATGTGGTTAACATGAATTATACGGTATAATTAAAAATAGCACATCCTACTGTTTAATGGTATCACAAAGTGCAAGTGCTTCTGATGGCAGCTCTTTATACTAGGAGACTAAACATATTTATATATAAGGTACAAAAAGTAGGACAAGTAGATATCTAATCTATGTGTTAGATAAACTGAAAGATGATTCACAGCATGATGTTTTTATTTCTGTAGAGCCATAACAAAAACAGTTGTTTCTTCGGAACTAAGAGCAGAAATTGAAGAGAACCAAAAGGTAATGCTTCCAGAAAGTAACATAATGCTTTTGCACTTATGTCTTAATATAAATTCAAGCTTTGAAAATGTGATTATATTTAAAGACACACGAAAAACATGGTTCTATTTAAAAGCTTACGTTTTGCTCAAAATAATGACCCGATATTTTCACACACAACTTTGTCACAGTATGTATCTGGGAAGTAAAGAAGCGGTGGATTTTCAAACCTGGATTAGGAACATAATTTAGCTTGTTTGTTCAAATATGAGAATATTGGTCATACATTCTTTGAGCCAGATCACTTACTTGGGGAATGATGATACGGGATTTTGTTCACAGAGCTGCCCCTACAATGGTTGTTCACAGTAGTCAGGTGTTCTGATAGTTATCTGGCAAGCACTTGTTAATGTATATGAAAGTCACCTTCTGTTTGGTATCTGAATGCAGAATCTGGTAACTGTATTTATTTATCTTTATAAAATTAACTTTAAATACAATGGAAGTACTATGTTGTTAACCTTGGGGGAAAATGTTTATACAGAAAACATACAGTGTTAGGTTCTTAGGATTTGCATGCAGACTGTCTTAATCTGATCTATAGGACAGGACTGTGTCAAAAATGAAGCAGTAGAAATTTTGATGTCTGTGTTACATCAGTCTTTACTTGGTTTCCGAGTTATGCATTTGTAGTGATGATGTGCCAGCTGAAGTTGTACAGAGATGGTTAATATGTTTCTTGTAGGACTGTGCCTGCTGGGTGGCCTTCTTTCAGGCTCTGACCTAGTTCTTACTTGAGTGGTACAGCAGATGTGTGAAGTCTGAATGTCATAGCACTACTCATCCTGGGTAATAGTTAAAAAGAGGCTGACTTCAAGTTACTGATTGTAGGTTTTTTATTGTATTCTGAACTTCTCAAAAGCAACTAGATATTAAAATTGTGAGTGCTTTTTAGTGGAAGTTATTAGAGTCAAAATGTAGTTATATTTTTAGATTACTTTAAAATGTCTGAGCTGGATGGAACGTAGCTTGTTAGAAAGCTATTGCTTGAAAAGCAAATATATTAAGCATCTTCTTACAGTTTTAAGGATGCAGAAGAGATTTAGTTCTCATTTACCCAATTTGCGATGGTGCTTAGATATCTGAATTAATCAGTGTTTACAAGGATGTCACAGAATAAACTTGAAACTTTCTGCCGTGGCTTAGAATGATTCATACTGTCTGGAGGAAATGGTTCCAATGTTGGTGCTTTGAGAGTGAAACCAGCAAAGGAAAAAAATTTAACAGCTATCCAAGTAAGTCTACATGTGCTTTGAAACAGAATCATAAAAAAAAACAGGTTATGAGGGACCTCTGGAGGTCATTGAGTTGGCTCTGGTGTTTGCAGAAAAATGTTTCAACAGCTCTCTTGTGTACTTGGCATTAGCAAAGCACTGAAAAAAACAATAGCCACTTGGGAATTTTGTACAGGCTTTTCTACAGAATTTTGTACAATTAAAATACACCTGGTAGTGCAGTCTGGATAGAGCGCAAAATAGAAGCGTTAGGTGGTCATGAAAACGAAGCCAAACAACAGCTTTTGTTGTATGATCTATGCTGATCTATTAATACATTTCAGTCACACTTGGTATTATTAATAGGAAAAATACAAAGTATGTTACGTACACACTTATGTCTTTGTTTAAAATCTAATCAATGATATTTGGCTAGTCCAGTAGTAAATGCAAAGTTACCTGAAATCTATTTACCAGTCCCCTGAGATTCCTGTTCTGAAAGAGAAATCCCTTGTTGTTCAATAGCGATAAAATCAGAAAAGAAGGGATGCGGTTTGACACTGTCGTCCGGTGTGGTTCTGGAAGGGACAAAGTATAGAATGTAAGTGCAAGCTGAAGCTACCTGGTGGCTTTTCTGTTATGTGTTAGATCAGACTGGTCCACAGGTAAACCCATGATTTTGTGGATTCATTTTTATTCAAAGTGTGTCTAGGCTACTAGATCCAGATCTGGCTAGATCTAACCCTGCCCTTTAAAGCTATTCTTTGCATGACTCAGTTTGCGTGGATATTATTTGATAGAGAAGTTCACTGCTGTTAGTAAGTTATAGTTTACTATGTAATTATCCACAAAAAGATACAATTTAACACTGCATGTACTCAGCTCTTCTCTGGGGGCTTTTTTATTTAATAAAATATATAAATTCTTCCTGATTAGATGCTGCTTTCCTGTTCTTGGTACTTCACATGGTACTTTGCTATTCCTCTGTTTGCTTTGCTCACATTCTTCATGATAGTAGCGTTTTTAAATATCCAGATACAATGTTTCTCCTTCAGTATTCATCATGTCTCTTAATAGAATGTTGTACCTGATAGTGCAAGACAAAAATGACATTGCTTTCTTCCAATACCTCTTAAGGTTTTAAACAGAATTTTTCATGCTAGAGTTGGGAAATTTGCTTCAGAAGGACTGTGTTTTATTCAGCTCTCCTGATTAAAAATTGTTCTCTGTGATGGTGCCTCAGTTCGGAGGCAAGTATCCATTCAAATGGGGTACTGCTTAGAGGTACTTGGAAGAAATTCCAAAATATCAATAAGACTTTTTCCATTTGTGTGCTGCCTGATTTTGGGGCTATCAGACTGCAGTGGCAGCTCCTCTACTTTTCATTGATGACATATCCACTAGGTCACGACTTAACTGGTACCTTAAACAGTAGTTAGTTCCACTAGTCAGCGCCAGGCAGTATCCAGCAGTTGAAGTCTGTTCTGCCCAGAACTGTGTGTTAAAGAGCTAAGACAGGTAACTGGATGCTATTTGTCCATCTACTTTGTGGGTTGTCAGCTAAAAAAAAAATTAAATTATTTCTCTCAAGCATTTCTAATTATTTAATCTGAGTATATTGAAAAAGTCTACTCAGGGACTTTCCAATGCACTACCAAATCATGTAGAAACAAATAGAAATCCCATTTATGTATCTATGCACTAAATAGCTTCCGTTGTTTTTGCCTCTGGTATGGATGTGCGCACAAAGTCAGCAAAGACTGTAGTTGAGAAGTAATGTAATGCAATAAGGGAGATAAAGTCTACAACTTCGACACATTAAACTCTCCAGTAATTTTTTTCTATGCAGGGCATTCTTCTAATGGCCTTGTACTTTCTTTCAGTATTTCAAAGGAACATTAGGATTACAACCAGGAGATTCTGCCCTGTTCATCAACGGACTACTTATTGATTTAGACACTCAGGACATATTTAGGTAGGAATGTTTTCTTTTTCGGAATAATTATATCCTGTTTAGGAGCTTGCATCCTGCTTGTGCATAAAGTAATAAAGTAATAATAATATTAAAGTAATAAGTAATAATAAAATATTAAAGTAATTTAGTAATTTAGACTGTTTTGAACCTTCTTCACAAAGTCTCTACCTAGACTACGTTCAATTGTTAAGTACTGGAAAAAGCAAATCATGGTTCCTTCTCTTACGCAAGTGCATTTCCAACAAAAAAGCTGATGTGAAAACTGGAATACCCTTGAATATTGGAATGGGAAGTCACCTTTGTACAGTTCTTTTCATTTGTGCTGTGACTAGCAAGATTTTGGTCTCCAAGACTGTCAACATACAGATTTTATTCTGAAGGTAGTCGACTGATTCTCAAAGGATAAACCACTGTAACGTTTTCGTCTGAAAACCACCCTATATCTTTGTCAAGATTTGTTTCAATAATGTGGAATTGAAATTACATACATATGCATATCATGCTTTAGTTATCTTGATTTAAGGTAGTTTTTCCTAGAAATATAATTGAATAGGTTTAAGTTATCTCAAGTTTCTTAGGACAGTTAGAAGCGGGTGATGAATAAGTAGTAATACACAGACATGGCAGACTTGTTATACCTTTCATCTGTTAACCCTTAGGACAAGAGCAAGTTATTTGCTGTGTCTTCAAAAATTCAACAACATTTTTTCTTTTCCTTCCAGCTTGATTGATGTGCTGCGCAATGAAGCCCACGTTATGGAAGGCCTGCACAGCTTAGGAATTGAGGGTCTTTCCTTGCACAATGTTCTGAAGTTGAACATCCAGCCATCAGATTCTGACTATGCTGTGGACATCAGAAGCCCTGCTATTTCAGTGCGTATGGTTTTATATAAGGAACACCTTATTTGCTGTTGGGGAGCACATTCTTAAGCTGTCAGGGGAACTTTTGTTCTTATCTCACAATCAGCTCTGAAACTGCAGTGAAGAAAAAAAGAAAAGTTACAATTAGCTCTTTTTAAAAAGCTTAACTTTTTATTCATACAATTCTCAATACAGTGTCTGATTTGTAAAAATATTTTTACGGTCTCAGACTCAAGCAGGAGGACTGTAAATCATTTAAATGCCTTTATTTTTTCTTAGTGGATCAACAACCTTGAAGTTGACAGTCGGTATAATTCCTGGCCTTCCAACGTGCAAGAACTGCTGCGTCCCACATTTCCAGGCGTGATCAGACAAATTAGAAAAAACTTCCATAATTTTGTAAGTAGTGGTCTGACTAGAAATGAAATGTGCATTTTCCTCAACAGCAGGGACATTAGCTTTTGCAACTTACCTATATGCTGGATTCCCTGTCACTTAAATATCTTTGAGATAGGATGCTTTTCTAAAAGGTTTAGTTCTACCTGTACTAGTAAATTATGGCTGAGATTCAGAGATTACTGAGCATGATTCTATGGCATCTATTAGATGCCACAAGTTGCTTCATCAATGGAAAAAACTATCACCTGACAAGTGGGAATTTGGTGCATTTCAACTTTGTGATAATACCTGAAGTTGGTTAATGAAATCCCTCAAATTTGTTAATTAGTATCTTCTTAACAGGGTGAAGACCAACTTCAGTTGTTTCAGTTAGAAAGCATTCTTGCACCAAGACTTCAAAAGATGATCATCAGTCCTCAGCTTAATGCTGGGTGTCCTTTTAGTCTCTACGTAAACTACTTAAAGTTATATCTAATAAGGCGTTTGTAAATTCTGTACTGTAACTCTTGTCATGTGGCAGAGTGGCCCTATAGAAAAAAGGGCTCCTCTGGTTATTGGCACACAGGGACTTGAACCACCTCAAGCTGTGGGAGCACTAACGTGTTATCTTTTTCTCTGGAGTTCAGTACTTTTAACATTGAAATTATTAAATGTAAAGGCAACAATTGGCATGAATAAAGGGCTCTAAGTTCATTCTGAATGGCGCAGTTCTGCCTGGGTTTGGGCTTGCTCTGACAATGTCTTAGTAGCATTGGCTCTCCAGGGGGCTGAGCAGAGCAGTGCTGTGTTCCTCAGCTCTGACAAATGCCTGTCTCCCATGAACATCTTAATGGGTGGATTTGTGTACACACAGAGGCGGAAGCCTAAATGCTGTGGGATACTGTGGTAAAGATAAAAGTACATAAGGAGTTTGGTCTCTTCTGGTTAAAGGAGTGGTTTAGACAGGGCATTTTAGACAATAGACTTAAAGACTTTAGAAGAAACTACTATTTAGTGGGCCTCATCTCCCTGGCAGTGTATAAAATAGGACTGATGATAATTCTGCACTGAGATGTGAATGAAGCTATCTCTAATCAAAAACGTGTATCTTGACTTCTTAAGGGAATAGAAACTTTTCACTTGCAATTTATATGCAGGTGCTGATAGTAGATCCTACTCACGAGACAACAGCAGAACTACTGAATGTGGCAGAGATGTTCTTCAGTAACCACATCCCACTGAGGTAATCGCTATCTTTTAACAAGAATTTTTTTACATCGGTTTTATTTTTGTGACTTTCGCAATTGTAAAATTCTCATTGCTAAAACACTGTAGAAATGTTAGATATCTTTTATTGGTGGTTGGGAAGGGCATTTATTAACTACTACTGCTTATTTAAATAATTTTTTTTTTTTTTTAACTTTTGCTACCAGCAAAACAGAGTTCAGTTTCTTTAACAGTCCAAAAGAAACTTAAAAGCAAGTACTTTGGATGAGAGAGAGATGAAAAGCAAGATTCTGATGGACTCACCATTAGAGATTATATGTGCTATTGATTCCTGGCTGCTCTGCTCGAAATCATATCATTCTATTTCAGAAAAAGCCTTTGTCTAAGATGATGATCATAGCTGACAGTTGTATGAAGACTTGATTATTTATTAGTATAATAGATTCATGATCTGGGGATTTGTTTGGTTGCAGGATAGGACTAGTCTTTGTGGTTAATGACTCGGAGGATGTTGATGGACTTCAGGATCCTGGCGTTGCCCTCCTTAGGGCATACAATTATGTGGCACAAGAAATGGACAATAATTACGCTTTCCAGACTGTCATGTCTGTAAGTATTCATTTAAAAGGCAAATGAGCATTTTAATATTTTCCGTGTATGTCAGATTATGTTAACGTGCTGATATGTAGATAATGGAAGAAATTTTTCTTTGACTCAGTGACTATTCAGAGTATCTCCAAATACTAGTACTACACAATACATGTTTCTTTGTAAAGTGCTTCTGACCTAACTTTAACAAGCGAGACTAGATTTAACTGTGGCACTTAACACTTTTGCACATTTTTCTGATCCTGCCTCTGCTCATTCTGCCAATGAGTTCTAAACTGTCGTATCCCTTCAATGTAAGAATTTGTTTAGAACAGTTCCTGCTGCATACTTCTGCCACATCAAAGGATAATACAGGTGCTGGTAAATGCATTTGCACTTGTGGTTTGACATTGTTGTACAAATCTATAGGCTGGGGCATACTGTAATATTAAACTGCTGGTGACTTTTATTCTCTTTTTTTTTTTTTTTTTTTCTGGTATGTATTTGTAAGTCGAAATAAAATCTTGTGCCTTCAATAGGGGAACAGTTACCTACTTTACATGTGAGGTCTGTTGTATTGTTTGTAACATGTCTTCAGTTCTGAAGGGAAGGGTAGGTCTTAAGACTTTACTTGAGCCTTTTTTCACCTAAGCACTACTCCTCCCTCTCAAATACCTTTTCTAAGTAAAGGTGTAAGTTATTATTTAAAGAAATACATGGTATTTACCTCCTTCCAATCTCACTGGAATGACTACGAGGTAAAGCAAGATAATTATAAGAGCTACAGGTGCCTAGGAGCTGTTATTGCAGCTAATAAATAAGAAAATAAGTCTTGCAACCTGGCTGTTAATGCCTTATAATTACTGGAATACAGGTGACAGGTCAACTTACCTTTGGTAAGGACAGAAGCTTCACAGTGGCAGCTGTAAACTTGTATTTGTATCCCCCTTTCAGATATATAACAAAGTAAAAACAGGAGATCAGCTGAAAGTGGAGCATGTGGTTAGTGTTCTTGAGAAACAGTATCCTTATGTGGAAGTCAACAGCATTCTGGGAATTGATTCTGCCTATGATCAAAACAGAAAGGTAAGAATTAATGAAATAGAGCTTTTATCACTTTTTTTGTTTCAACACCGCATTGAAAATATAGTTACATACAATTTCTTGATCCAGTTCTCTTACTAACCAGGTAGCTATTTTGTTATCACATTGGGTGACTTTCAGTAATACTTTAATAAGTATTTATGTTCAGCACAAAGCTTTTATGTAATATACATAACATATATCATATATTGTCATATAGATTTTAAAAAATCTGTATGTATAGTACCAGAACCAAGATAACTTTCTTGTGACTCATAAGTCATCCTTTCATTCTGGTATGCAGACTTTAGTAGAGTTTAAAATTGCTTGAAAAAAATCAAGGTAATGGAATGGTTCATAAGAAAACCAAGGGGCTTCATGTCTGGTAGCGATTGGTTTTCTTCATTGGTATTTGAATAAATCGTGAGGTGAAGTAATGATGATGAATTCAGAATGCCTCTCCTATAGCAAGGCATTCGACAATCTTCCTCAAATAATTTCTTAAAGTTATTTTTAGGGTTGATACTTTTCTGTATGGAGAAAACTGGTAGAGCAATTCACTGTTGGATCACTTACATGTGAGATGAAGCAGATTTTATTTGGGGTTCTGTTGGGGTATGGTTATGTATTTTTGTGAATATTTTAAAAGAAAGAATGAAAATACTGTCTACAATAGCTCTGTAACACAGATGATACTGCCTACATCTGTAAATGTAAGGAATGCAGTCAAGGTTATATAAATAGGCTTGTATGCACACATGCTTTCCATCTTCTGATGTAGGAAAGTGAAGGGAAAAGCATTTTGAGGAAATCAAAACCGATAAAAGTAAGGCAGACGTTTTTGTATGACAGGAGAGGCCTTTTCAGTTTACGCACTAGACACCAAATCAAACGCAAAAAAGCCAAAAGCAACGCCCCCCCCGAAGTCCTAACACACACAAACTGTTCTCCTCCAGAAGACCTGAGAGGCCATTCTGGAGGCCTTGCTGCAACTGGTGTAGCTGACACCATTCAGCACAACCACATCTCAAAACATTGCAAAGCCTTCAGATAAGGAAGGAAGCCTTTCAAAATTGCTTATCTCCATATAAAGGACACAGGTTAAAACAACACTGAGCACTCTTTC
This sequence comes from Platalea leucorodia, assembly GCF_965183815.1. Lineage (NCBI taxonomy): Eukaryota > Metazoa > Chordata > Aves > Pelecaniformes > Threskiornithidae > Platalea > Platalea leucorodia. Next base: position 26,850,962 of record NC_138830.1, on the reverse strand, counting down.
ATGTGATCTGAGCTTTGTGATATTTGTGTCCTTAAAAGCTCTTGAAAGCCCTCAATAAGAAGCTCTGAACAGTAAGAACCTGATTAACTTCTGTCCATAACAGAGTATCAATAATGATGGTGCATTTTGCAGTGGTTACATGAAATGGGGAAATTTGTCTTGATGTAATAACCCCCTCCCCCACAAGTTTCTTACACTTTCACAAGTGTAAGAAACACGTTCTTAAAAAAATAAAAAGAAAAAACCTCTACCATGTCTTACATTACAATACTATCAATGCTTGCGTTGCATTTATTTCCATATGCAAAGTCAGATTTCCTGTTGTGCATTTTTTGCTATTAGCAGAAAGTGCTCATTGGAATTAATTTATTTACAGTACGAACTTAATGCAATATTTTGCACTTCTGTTTTATGAAGTAACTTTTTTGCTTTGAGACTCTGAAAGACAAGGGCATCTTCTGCACATAAGATACAGAAAGTGTCTTATGCACTGCGTAAAATTAATATTCTCTGTATCATATAAAAGCTGGAAGGACACCTTAGTGTGGTTAGAATAGACTTGCGTGGATATTGCATGGAAACGTTATGAACCCTTGTGGTAACGGGCTGATGTGGTAAAGCGACTTCTTTCCCTGTATTTAGGCAGCGAGAGGTTACTATGAACAAACGGGTGTAGGTCCTCTCCCTGTTGTGCTGTTCAATGGAATGCCTTTTCAAAAAGATCAGCTGGATCCTGATGACCTAGAAACTGTGACAATGCACAAAATCCTGGAAACCACAAGCATCTTCCAGCGAGCCGTGTACCTGGTAGGTGCTGAGTTCAGCTGTGACTTTAGAGAGAAATAAGATTTGGAAAAACTGACTCAAAAGTCCCCAAATATGTAATATGCAAGACAACTTAAGTTGCATCATTTCTTGGTTTGTTTTTTTTTGTCATTGTTGTTGTTTTTTTGTTTATTTGTGGTTTTGTTTGTTTGGTTTTTTTAAGTTATCTAAGGCAAATATGCATGTGAAATAACAAATACTGCTTCTTTCTTCTTTTCTCCAGGGTGAATTATCTAATGACCAAGATGTAGTTGAGTATATCATGAACCAGCCTAATGTTGTTCCGAGGATTAATTCAAGAATCTTAATGTCCGACAGAGAGTACCTAGATCTGACAGGAATGAGTAAGGGATGCTTTTAATTGCATTAAACCTGAAGTATCTCAGTCAGTCTTCTGCTGTCCCAATGGAAAGGTCTAGTGGCAAAGTATTAACAGCACCCCAAGTGATGTTCTAGCCCTGGTGCTAGGGGAGATGTTATGTACCATAACAACATTTATGTCTACAGATTTTTCAACAGGAATTTGTTTTGATTTTTATACAAACCTTTAAGGGAATAGGACTCATGAAGCTGAGAAATTAGCAATGCTAGCAAAATCCAAGAACAGTCATATAATGTATAAAGCAACAGCTTGTTTCTTATTTCTAACCTTTTGAGCAGAGATTGACAGTCGTCTCTGGAATTACTTAAGATTTGCTGTGCCATACCTTTTAGGACTTTTCAAATGTATTAATGGCCAATGCAGCGACTCTGCTGTAATGACAGTATTGCCAAAACTACCTTTTTTGAGTTGCTTGAAAAACAGTAGCACAGTGGATTTTTAAATGTATATTATTTACATAAATTAACTTCAACTAACTGAGACTTGAACAATTCTTTCACCTGACTTCTGCATATCAAATATGCAGATGTAGTTATTAATGTAACTTATGAGACAACACAAATATATTCCTCAGCTTATTACATATTAACAGTGGAAACGAGAAATAAAGAGTAGTATCACGAGGAACAAAATAGGACGTGTTCTTAATGTTCTGGTAATAGTAGTGACTTTTCTTTCATTTTACATGGAATAGTTTGCTTTGGCATCTAATGCTTTTTTTCTTCCTCAGATAACTTTTACGTGGATGACTTCGCTAGATTTACCACGTTGGATTCCAAAGACAAGACAGCTGCTGTTGCAAACAGCATGACCTACTTAACAAAGAAAGGTAACATCTGCAGTGGATCGTGAACCCAAATCTAATCTTATGTGTGTTTCCAAGTGTATATACAGTACTCAACACACACATTGAGCCTTGTTCAAGCCTGTGGGTAATGGCGCAATCTAAGTGTTAAAAAGAAAGATGATTTTTTTTTTTTTTTAAAAGCCATGGCATCTACATGGAACAAGGATGTTCCCCTCTTTAAACCCAACCTTCAGCGAATAATGAAGACCCACCCAACCTGCTCTTGCTATATTGAAAATGACCACTAGAAATGCAGCAGTGTAAGCTCTGATCCTGCAGTGACACTGACTAGAAAAATACAAAAGGTGTTCTAGCTCTCTGTCTATAATTCAAAATTACTAAGTTACATGGGTCCAGAAGAAAATTGTTATTGCCCGTTATGTAAGACAACACCTAGCACGGTCTGTGCTGGTTTTATTGCTCCAGTGCATGTACTGCTTTTTCAATGATAGTATTGTTTTATTACAGTTACACATAAAGTCTCCCGTTAGTGTTAAAACTCAGCTGTACTTCTCAATGTAAGAAATGCATGAACAGACATAATACAGAGCTTAATCAGGCCTTTCCTAGATCCATTTCCGTTAGGAATCATAAATAAGCTGCTGTCATTTGAACCAATTCCTCTTGTTCCTGTCTGCTTTACTAGGCTCTCACAAGTCTCTCCAGCACCATCTCCAGCCATTGTCACCTGCGTGCACTGCCTTAAATGTACCCATTGCTCCTTCTGTCTCGTATTTGTCCCTGGTTCATGTTTAGTCACTCTAGATCTGAACAAGTTTCTTGTTTTCCCTTTGTAGAGTATTAATTAAATCTACAACTCTGCACACTCATTTGAAAGTGTGCATTAATTTGCAGTCCCATGGCTTGACAGTTTTGGGTCACTGCTCCTTCTGTCACTTAAGATATTTAATAACTGGTATCTGATTGCAGTTAATGCTGTAGCACATTTATTTTCTAAAATAATAGGAAAGTTATATGTATTGCTGGCTCAGCAACAGTACTGAAATAACACTGTCATGCTAGTTTTTAAAGAGGGAAGATAACAGAAATGGTTAACATCCAAGTCGTAATGGCATGGCAGTTTTTGCAAACAGTCTTCAGAATGATGCCTTCATGGTATGGTATGAAATTGATAATATGTAGTATAATTAGTGCTGTAGCATGAAAATAAAGCATTGGTCTATTCAAGGGGAAGAAAAAGTTAAAGCTTATTCTAATAAAATTATCACAAACTCGTTGCTTGTTGGACTTAACTTTAGTTATTCAGTTATGCCCGATACAGTGCTGCAGCTTCTTGATACACGTTGGGATTACTATCAAATTATTAATGTCTCTCTCCTTTTCCCCTTTCCTTTCTGCTTTTTGACCAGGAATGTCTTCCAAGGAGATCTATGGTAACTCATGCTTTAGCATTTCATATATTGTTGTTCTGGGAATTTTCTGGTTCCTTTACAACATTGGCAGGAAATGAAGAAAGCGGTTTAAATGCATGTTTGCTTCAGCACTTCTTTCTCTATACAAAACTGATTTTGTGAACTAACAGCTTCAGTATGAAGGAAGCAGTATGTCTGTACCCTAGTTGGAATCTGTAAATTATTTACAGGTTCCTTTATAATTTCTAAATTAAAAAGGTAGCAAACAAAAACTAAAAAAAAAAAAAAAAAAAAATCCAGCTTAGAAAGAGTGATGCATGCTGTCACGTGGGTTTTATGAATGAGGTAAATGAAACCTAATATAATACCAATACTATTATTCTTGTCTTGCCAGACTTCATAGCTTAGCTGCATCCATCTCTTCCCTATGTAATTTTTTTTTTTTTTTTTGAAACCTTTGCATGTGCATCATATTTCTCCTCCAAATGAGGAAAAACTGAAGCTTTCCTTCCCTTCTCCCTCAAATTTCTCCCACTTTTTTTTTAATTGCAGATGATTCCTTTGTTAGACCTGTTACTTTCTGGATTGTTGGTGATTTTGATAAACCTTCAGGGAGGCAATTGTTGTATGATGCAATTAAACACCAGGTAGGTAACGTTTTCATTTGAACGGGTTAGCAGTTCTAACAAAGCAGTAGGTAGAGGCTTGAAAAACACAGCTTCTTCCTGTTGTATGACGTGGGGAGACTGATTCTCCCTGCAGGGTCTCTGATTTCCAGCCTCATCTTATTTGTAGGGGCTGGAGCATTGCTGACCTTGTACTAGGACAGAATCCCCTCCTGGCACTGTGTTAACACAATAAAGAAAAGATGTTCTTTTAAGCCCATGGTTCTAAATTGAAGATGTCTGTGTTTTGGTTTGGAGATGAACATGAGCATTGCTCTCTGCTCTGTCTCACTTGTTCCAGGAAGATAATTGAATCATAAAAATAGATAGCTTACTCCTAAATCACTGTTTTGCCAGACCTCTGAGCGGTGGCCGTGGTCCTATATCTCTTATGTAGCACAGTATTATCTAGAAGATTCCTGACACAGTGGTGCCTATATGTAAACTAAATACTTGATGTTAAATTAGTTCGTTCATCCTTTTAACCTTGTGCTGTTATTTACCTAATTTGGAATCTGGTTTTGTGGTTAAGAAATACAAAGCTTTTGCTATAGAGTTTATTATAATAGACTTATTCTTCTCATTTAAAACACACCTGAAATCTAAAACTTTCCTAATGCATGTTTTGTTAAACACAGAAATCCAGCAATAATGTTCGAATTAGCATGATTAATAATCCTAGTGAAGATCCAAATAGCCAGAATACACTTGTCGCTAAAGCCATATGGGCAGCTCTACAGACACAAACGTCAAATAACGCCAAGAACTTCATCACCAAAATGGCAAAAGAAGAAATTGCAAAGGCACTAGAGGCAGGAGCCGACATCTTAGAATTTGCGGTTGGGGTAAGCATGTTTGTTGGTATTTACAAAGGTAGGGTACTTTGCTTGTTCTTCTAATGAATTTTTTAGTGTAGTATGTTCCTATGCAAAAGATGCAGTAACAATGGAAAGTAACACTGTTGGTTTTGGTGTTGGTTTTGTTTTTTGCTCTAAAAGGTAAACTTACCTAAATATAACAGTCCATCTAAAAATAAAATAAATCCTCATAGACATCAAAGCTTAGTAAGTTTGAAAAGTCAAAAGGAATGCAGATTCAGGGATCTATTTAAGTGAGTCAGTTGTTTCTTGGGGGGTTAGGAGAGAACTATAATCTCTTTAAAAAGCTGAGAAATTACCATTACATTTCTCAAAGTAGGTTTAAAAAAGTTAGGCAAGAACCACTTAAGAACAGAAGAATGGAACAACTGGTCTAAATAGCAACAGTTACTAGGGCTGTGGCCCTTCAGATCTTAAGTTGTGATAATGTCTGAAGGTGACAGGCAAGAACTAGGCTTCAAACTACAAAGAAAAGGGGCCCGGGGATAAATTGTAGCAAGATATAGAGATGTTCTTGAATGGAAACAAAAAAGGTGCATTTAAAGAAAGTGTGCAGAGGTGTACTTTTCTTCCCATTTCAATGTCAAATATTCTTTTCTTTCAGGGTATGGATATCAGTATTTTCAAAGAAGCCTTTGAATCTCCCAAGGTGGATTTTATTCTGTCCCATGCTATATATTGCAGAGACGTTCTAAAGCTGAAGAAGGGGCAGAGGGCTGTGATCAGCAATGGAAGGGTGAGATCACTCAGCAGGCAGTAGAAGAGATATTCCACCGGTGGGAAGGAAGCAGCCCTTGAGCAGCAGTCTAGGGATCAGACACAGAGTCTCAGCTGTCTTTAGGTCTCAGCAGCCTTTAGGACCGCTTCATTTGATTTATTCATTGTATGAATAACTTTGTGTACTGCGTGCAGTTAGTTGTTGGTGCAGTGTACAAATTCAGATCTCTCAATAACAGAGTTGCCTTCACGTTGGCAGTGAATTGAGTCCAGGGGCAGAAGGGGATGATAAATTTGAATGATTGTGCTGCTTCAGTTCATTGGGCTAAATGCTGCTGTATCTGGCCCTGATCAAGGTGCCTTGGTCTCTTCCACCAGCTCTTTTTACAATAGCCACTTAGATTAGGCAAATTATGTTACAATAGTATTTCGCTTCAAATAATGAAGCCCAGCTGTGTACAGCATTCAGTTTTCTTTTGCCATCTGCTTGCTAGTTAGGGAAAAAAAGCAAGTTCCAGTGGCTACTGTATACTTTAATGGATTAAAAATTTCAAGCAATGAGTTGCGGTATTCTATTTCTCTCCTTAGCAAAATAGCAAGCGTTGTCCACGTAGCTTTTAAGCTTCCGAAGGCTCGAGGAGTGAGATTTGCTAGAGTTTTGCTGGACTACTGGAATTGGCCTGGTATTCTATTGCCCCTTCAAGATGTACCATTGCGTGTGTAATTTAATATGCCTGATTTTTGCAAACCAAGCACTCAGTGAAAGTTTTAAGCATTTATTTTATGCCTTAGTCTAGGTCTCTTTGCTCTAAATAGCTAGAATTAGGCTCTTAAACTCTGCTGCCATTGACATTAATATCAGGTAAACAGTTGATACCCACTGAGACTCGGCTGGAGTATTTATTTAATACATCTTTGAATTTTGTTTCAGTGTAGCCTTACCTAATAATGCTGATCCCACTTTCTTTGTAGATTATTGGCCCATTAGAGGATGGCGAGATGTTCAATCAGGATGATTTCCATCTCCTTGAGAACATCATACTAAAGACATCAGGACAGAAAATCAAATCTCAGATTCAGCAGCTGGGATTTGAAGAAGATCTGTAAGTACGCGTGAAGAGGCTTACAAAAAAGTGGTGGTACTCTCGATAATGTGACTTTCTGCGGCCTGGAGAAAGCTCTATCAAGTACACTCTGAATAGGTGCATGTGTGTTTATGGTCAAGGCTCAGCTGTTCAGAAGGGCAAGTGAGAAAGGAAAAAGATGTAAAATATCTTTATTGGGTTTGAAGTGCTGTAGTGGCTTTTTTGTGGTTCACAATCTCCTGGAGGTATGGAGCTGTAACTGTATGCCCCAGATTCAGGAGGCAGTTCTGAGAGTACCGGCAACCCCTACTACGGTACGGTGCTCAGAGTTCATTGTTCTTCATTCATTATCTATATCTAGTAGCAACCTGCCATGGCTGGTCCGTTACCTTGTAACGGAAGTTGGAGGAGTTGTGTTGGCTGAAGCCTTACTGACAAGCAGCAAGAAACTGGGAAAGTGCCCGAGTCTGTAGGAATTTACTATAGAACTGTTCCAGTGAACATGAAACAGTAAAGGTATTGGTACTCGCTGGTATCACATTCCCTGGATCACAGCAGCATGGGCAGCCAACAGCCTGCTGTGTTATCTGAGGAGTTCAGGAGGTGGTTTCTTGGACTCGGGGGTCAGGGAGGGATACAGGTGGACTGAAAAAATAAAGAATGAGGGTGGTGATGCATTCTACAGGGGCTGGTAACCTTTCTGCTCCTCTAAATGGAAGAGAAGCCTAACTTTTCATTAATATTAAGGCCTTCAGACTTCCTGTGGGTTTTTCCTCCAGCTAAATCTTAACTGACAGGCTCTTTTAAACCACTTACCACCGATATGTCAGGGCTTCATAACTCATATGTAGGATTACTATGGTATTGACTTAAAAGCAGAAAGAAGGGAAGAAAATGAGACAGTGGAGTATGCTTTCTGAATCTGCAGTTCAGCTAAGTGCTGCTTGGCCTATCAATATAAAAATTATTTTAGTAATACATTTCACTGTCAGTACTATGGAATTATGTAAACGGCTTTTAACTTTTTTAAAAAGAAACAATAGGAAAAGAGGTGGAGATAAGAAAATGAAAAGTTCTAGATAATTATTGCAAAAAGCACAGAGGTGAGCTAATCAAAAGACAGTCATCTTCAGGTTCAAAAGAACTGAAGTCCCTAGGCATGCGTTTGTGTTTTGGAGCTCATAGCTAAGAAGATAGTTTCTCTCAGATCTAGCATTACGTTTTTCCATGATGCTGCTTGACTCTTAAAGGCTGGTCAAGTAAGTTAAGCATGAGGTCTTTTGTGCAGAAATCTTAGAATCATGGAATCGTTGAGGTTGGAAAAGACCCTTAAGATCATCAAGTCCAACCGTTAGCCTACCACTGCCGAGTCCACCATTAAACCATGTCCCTAACCACCACACCTACCCGTCTTTTAAATACCTCCAGGGATGGGGACTCAACCAGTTCCCTGGGCAGCCTGTTCCTAGGAGGACAGGTTTTAACAGTATTCCAAACACTTTTGCATCCATTGCTGTGTTGGGAATCAAAACAGAAATAAGAGTGGAGGAAGAGGGCATAGTTTGAACATAGGCTAGTTTTGGACAGAGCAGTGTTTTTTTGGTTTTAATGCTGCCAAAGTTTTTTGAAAGCTTTTGAAATTATCTGCTGCATTGGAAAACACTGTAGAACCTGGCAGACTTCACCAGGCTTGTGTTTTTGGTATGAACAATTTAAACAGCTGTCACTGTAAATCTGTGAGACTTACTTAAGTCAGGAAAAGCTGACAGACCTTTAAGTTACAGTAGTGCTTCTTGGCAAAGCGACAATGTCCAAATCAATTTTCATTGAACTTTCAAGAGGTTTTACATTTTCAAGATTAAATATATTCTTAAAATACTAGACTGAAAATTTATGGTAATAATAAAATGAAGAAGTTGTCAGAATTAATACTCTTTCAATGATAAGACCCCTCTCAAAAGTTTCTCCACATACAGGATTGCTTCCTAGTTCTTAAGAGTTATAGTGTAAAATGGGAAGACTGCTGTGAAACAAGCATTTGATCTGAATTGCTTACAGGTCTAAGAGAGGTTGATGAAGTTCAGGAATGCAGTGCCTGTAGCATGGCTGACCCCTAAAATACCAGCTGTTCTGTAGTTGTTACAGAGTTAAACCCTTTGGTACCCTCAGTAATAAGGCTGCAACCTGTTTAAATTAATGGCAGATTAACCCTTAAATATGTTTAATTTTTCAGAGCTTGTGTAGAGAGGTAGCAAAAGTGTTAGTTTGTTTATCTGAATTCAGTCTGTCTTCTCTTTTGCTGCTAACTGGCAGAAATGTGGTAAGTACATGTATTTTCTGAGTATCTGTAAACATTTTTTTTTTTTCTTTTCAGTGCAAGTGACTTGGTAATGAAAGTGGATGCTCTTCTTTCTGCTCAACCAAAAGGAGAGGCAAGGATTGAATATCAGTTTTTTGAAGAACGATACAGGTATAGGATTGCTGGCATTTGCTGAGCAATATGCTTTTCCTTGTCTTTTAACATTCCCATGGTTTTAAGTTGCATTTAACTTAAAAAAAAAAAATCTAAGTAGCAATAGGGAAGTCCCCAACAGTTTTCAGGGCACAGTGAGATTCCAGGAATTAACTTTGTCTACCTATCTTTACACAAGTGTATATATATGTGTATTTTTTTCTCTATCTAGTTTCAGAAGGTGCATTTAGGAAGTAATTTGACTTCAGAATGAGATGGGTAGTGTTTTTCCTATGTTTATCCATACATTTGATACTTTAAAATTGTTTTTTCTTCTGTTTAGTGCAGTTAAACTGAGACCAAAAGAGGGGGAGACATACTTTGATGTTGTGGCTATTGTTGATCCTGTGACCAGAGATGCTCAGAGACTTGCTCCATTACTTTTGGTAGGTATACAATGTTCTATTGCATTTTATGGCAATTTCAAAAAGTTGTATCAGTTCTGTAATTTTGGAATGTTTGTCTTCCCCCTTGACTGGGTGGTGACCAATGGCCTTCTAATAGTGTGCCTGAGTTGCACAATACATTTATTAGTGGAAAAACTAATTACACTATACTACACACTAATGAGATCATGTTTAGATACCATCTAGATAGCTTTTAGTTTCACCATTTTAATGGTTTGGTTTGCAATAACTTGAGGAAGAAAGTCTCTGCATCCCCAAAAGAATACCTGCAATGTGAGGGAGCAGGCAACTGTTCTTAAAGCCACCAATTAAAAGGTGAGTGTGGTAAAGCAAATAACGAGAAGGGAGGATTGAGAATGAGCAGGTAACATGTATTCTTGAGGTCTTGTCCATAAAAAGAGTGGTCAGCTTTCCTAGTTAGCATTTTAAGGGATGTCTTTTTCTCATTACTTTAGGTTTTGAACCAATTGATAAATATGAACCTAAGAGTGTTTATGAACTGCCAGTCCAAACTTTCTGACATGCCACTGAAAAGGTAAGCAATACATGCCAAGGTTAAAAAGAAAGCGAGCAAGAAAAACCTGTTGGAATGTGCAAGCACAGAAACATCGACAAATGTCCTATAGGAAGTCTCAATAACTGCTTTGAGCTCGTTTATATAATAGCACGATTTCCCACAGAGAATCTGGGAATGTGTGGATAGCATGAGGTAATTCTGCTGGTTTACAAGTTGGGTGCATTTTTATTTATATAAGTTAAATAACTTACTAATCTTAATGGTTGAGTCTTGCACATTCTGGTTGGTCCTTCAAAATGAAAATTCTGACCTCTTCTACAGTCAACACAACCTATGCTGCTTTGGACAAAGCCTCCTGTATGCAAGAGGGAATAAAAATTTTGTATGTGGCTTCTTGGAGACATTGAAGGTCTGGGAAAGCCGATACTGTCAGCAAATTCAACAAGAGTGAAATGTTTGCAAAGTTTGGCAGAAATATGTTCTAACATTTTCTTTCTGAAATTTCAGCTTTTATCGCTATGTTTTGGAGCCAGAGATTTCTTTCACAGCAGATAACAACTTTGCTCCAGGACCAATTGCCAAGTTTTTGGATATGCCCCAGTCTCCACTGTTCACTTTGAACCTAAATACTCCTGAGAGCTGGATGGTGGAATCTGTCAGAACCCCATATGACCTTGATAATATTTACTTAGAGGAGGTAAGATGTGTTCCTATTACTGCATTTAAATCGTGTTGTTTTTCCAGGGCTTATTTTTGTAGTGGGAAAGAAATGTAGAATTTTAAAATGCTAATAAACATAGAACTGTGCATATTAACACCTTTTATGTTTGCAGACCCCCTAAACGTTTTCTAGGAGGGATGCACGTAAACCTAAGCTCACTGACAAGAAGATTGCTGTTCTCAGTTACTCATGGATGCCTGAACCACAGGTTGAAAAATACTGTAGGCTTGAAGCAGATCCTACAGATGCTTTGAGTGTGCACATATAGCATTTTAGAGTGTCCTGAGCGAGAAACAAAGAAACTCTTTGGTCATTAAATAACTTCTTCAATTTATTAGTTGAAAAATTCTTTCAGATTAGAGCTCCCTACAGCTAATGTCACAACTGAAAATAAGATTGTTATTTTTTAAACTCTGTTTAGAAATTTTGAAGTAAGATCTGAGTCTGGTTCCAGTAAGTAAATTCTACTGACTTTCCCTTGCTCTAAGAAGCCTCCAAGCCAGTTTTAGCTACCTGCTCATTTTCACAGCTTTTGTTACCAGCAAACACTTCTGTGGCTAATGATTAACCTCTTGCTGTTAGCAGTTAACAGTTCTTAGAAGATCTAGAAATAGTGGGCTAGTAAGTCGTTACAAAATGCACTACACTAATGTGTTATGATGGGCACTAAAACCACATATATTAAAAGTTAAAAAATCCATGTGTGATTGCAAAATAGAAAATTTTGGATTTCAGGGTGCAATGTTAAATAATAAAAGTTAAATGAGGCATTCCAATAGTCTTTTCCCTTGAAATAAGCCATTATTTGGTTGGCCTTGAAGACTGCCGATCTATATAAAACCCTGTAATTTTCTATATATGATCCAGCATATGCAAAACATGCCAGGCTGACAGCTCTGGAGGCTGAAGTCCTCTATTTATGTGCAGAATGGGTATGGCATGGGCAGTGGCAGGACAAACTTCCCCACCGATACGCCTCAACCCTGACCTGGAGGAACCACCTCTAGAGGTGAGAGGGAAGTTCAGGCTCCAAAACCAGCCAGCCAACCAAGTCAGGCCGCAGCAGCCCCAGCTGTGCGAGTGCCTGTGCAGTACAGAAACCTGTCTGCTGCATGTGTAACAACATTGTCAAACCCTTTACCAATAGGCCTCTTGAAAAGCAACAGTCTGTATGACCTTGTGGTCATTACAAATGTGGGTTACTTTCTCACTGAACGTTATATTATGCAAACTTAAGGGGAGACTAATCTCTCTGATATTGTTTGGGAATATGATGTAGTGTAGCGGTACAGTCTGATATTGCTAATCCTGTACTAGTTACTCAGAAATCTCAGAAATTGGGTGGTTGTTGTTGGGGGAGGTGGGGGTGGTGGGTTTGTTGTTTGTTTTGTTTGGTGTTTTTTTTTTTTTTTTCCTTTTCAACTCTTAACCTAAGTAAAGCCATAAATGAACCACCAAATGGCTGATACTACTATGCATTTCAAGCCTCTGATTCGCATGTCCCCCCTTAGATTAACTGAAAGCCTGAGAGAGAGGGGAATTAAATGCTTCAGGCATTCGAAGCATCATCCTGAGCCTCCAAATAAACATCAGGTTTACTTTTGCAGGTGCACAATTTACAGTTCCTAACGTGCAGTCTGTTGGTGCTATAGCAATTAAACTGTCATTTTAGATGTGCAATGAGAGAAGGTGCTTTGTGAGATTAGACTAGTATTTTGCTTATGTAGTGTCCTCAGGCTACATCTGAATTTAACCTGGTAGGGACCCAAGGTTTTTTGGGTTTGTCTTCCCCCCCCCCCCGCCTTTTCTTTTCTTGGCACTTTGGTGTAGTAAAAAGGAATTGGTCTTTCTGACAGTACCCTAGCACACTGTAAGAGTAATGCAGAGCAAAACAAAATGTTTATTTCAGATGATAAATATTAGATGAGACTAGCTTTAAACAGATTTAGATTCAAAGCTGTGGAGCCCATCATATACCTTTTATGAGATGCCAGACTGATCACTTACTTGACTACGTTCTCCAATAAATGTTAAAAAAAAAAAGTGTGAAATAGAGCAATAGTCCTTCCCTTTTCTTATCCTAGCATCTTACCAGTGGAGATCCAAATCTTTTTGGTCAGGGATGCTCTTAATATGTGTGTGAATTTCATCACTTGGAGGAGCTGAGCTCTTTGAGGCTTTCTAGGTATTTGTTTAATAAAATTACTCTGGTAAAATAAAGTAAGTGTTATTTAATTATTATGGCTATTTTAGAGAGTAACTGAATCACTAAAAATTCGCACTTTAGAGCTAGTGCTGAATTCAGCAGTATCTTCTCCTTACAGGTGGATAATGTTGTAGCTGCAGAATATGAATTGGAGTATCTGCTTCTGGAAGGGCACTGCTATGATATTACTACTGGACAGCCACCTCGGGGACTCCAGTTTACACTGGGAACTTCAACCAGCCCCGTCATCGTTGATACAATTGTTATGGCCAACTTGGTAAGTTTTCGAATGAAACTGGCAACAAATTACCGGTCATACCGTCAGCACAATCACTTGCATAAATCACTGAGTATTTTCTAGCATGTGAGCTATGGGTATGTGGTGTTACTTACACTCCACAGTTGTTTGCAAATATATCAGAACCACATCATTCCTAACACTGATGTCTAAAACCTTGCAGTGTACTTATTTGTCTCTTACCTTTTTCAAGATGCAGTCCTTTCCCTTCAGCTTGCTGAGGAGGGTCTTCTGGAATATCTTAAAATGATGCCAATATTCTTAAGCAACCTCTTTCCAGGGAAGGTCAGACAGTTCTGTTTTTTTCTAGACAGGGTACTCCTTAGACCATCCACTCTGGTACTGTAAGCCTAGGTGGACAGTTGTCTTGGTTTGGGACCCCTTTCTTCAGGAGATCTATGGAACAAATGGAGAGAGTCATCAGGAATAACTGGCGTTCTAGAAAACAAAGTGTCAAAGAATGGGAATTGCTTAATTTAATTGAGAAAAGGTGATGGAAATCCGAGCATATGGTTGTTCCCTGCAGCTGCCTTTATAAGGTAGCTGCATAAGGGACCAATCTGTTTTCAGTGTTCACACTGGGCAATGAGAGAGGTAATGGACTGAAGTTATGCGAAGGGAAGTTACCCACGGGAGTATTTTCTTGATATGTAATGTTAGTGAAAAACTGGAATAAATTGCCTATTGTGGTTTTTGGAATCTTTAAATGTATTAAAGAAAAAGCAAGGAAGAAATGTTCACTGATGCTAAATATTTATTTTAAAGTTCTGACACTCATTTTCTACTTCTTTGCGCCTTTTCTTAGCCAAAGTATATCCTATAATGATGTAATATTTGTTATTGTAGAAAAGACGATGACCCTTATTTTACGTGTGATCACATTGCGTGTGTGTATTTTGGGGAGTAAAGCTTAATGGCTTGGAGGTGTCTTTTTTTCTAATTAGTTAAACCAAAGTGTATGTACCATAGTATACAGTGCTGTGTGTGGGAATCCTCTTCCTCAGCTCAGTGTCTGTACTGTGAAGGAGTATGAGGAGACCAGGAACATGGCTTGTGGGTTGTTTTTGTTGTTGGTTGTTTGTTTGTTTTAAAGCAGACTGGTTCACATATGGAATTGCATGCATTTGGGGTCACTGTACAAAACTGGATGGGACACTGAAGCGTCACTACAAATGTTTACATCTTCTATAGGTCTAATAATCTAAATCACAGAAGAAAATATTCAGATCTGGAACCTGAAATTTCAACAAGACTTGTACACAATATTTGAATTTCACATTGTAATTTTTTAAGTTCTGTAGAAGGGAGATCTTGTAACATACAAATTATGTTACTATTTCCTGTTGTAGCTGAAGTACCAGTCCGTAGAGCTTCCAAATTGATTTAAATTGTGTAGTTACTAACTAGTGTTTTGAAATTCACTCACTCCTTCACGAAGGCAAACTTTTGCTGAAAAAATTTTGGGATTGCACTGTTCCCATCAGGACACCCTGAAGACTTTACGTCATCTAACAAATAATGCTGGACCTTTTCATACTCCTGTCTCTTACGGGGGGAAAAAAACCCAACAGCTATTTTGAATGGAACTTCTGGGGTTTTTCTGCTGTCCTCTGGGGTTTTTTTAAGGTCTTATGGTTATGTTAATCAGCTGGCTTACAAATAACTATTTTCAGATATAAAACAGTGGGTCAAAATACATGACTTAAAAACTTGTTTTTTTACCTTTGCACTTTCTGGAAACTGACAAATATTCTTCTTGCTTTACAGGGTTACTTCCAGTTAAAAGCCAATCCTGGTGCATGGACTCTGAGACTCAGAAAGGGCAGATCTGAGGATATCTACAGAATCTACAGGTACGACAGTATAAGAAATACTTTTAATTTTTTTCTTGTGAAACTTTTGAAGTAGGTAGGCATTGTAACATGTAAATCTAACAGTTCCCTTGGCAAAGTGTAGTGAACTGAACAGCAAATTACATTTCATACTGAACATCAGTTATGTGAGATGAAATAAATTAATTCATTTAAAAAACCCAGTAAGGGTGTGTTCCGATACATATATTTGTTACTTTGTTGCATGTCTCAAACCTGTTTCACAGTGCTAAGGTTTAATACCATGTAGAAAAATGGGTAGAAGAAATAAAGAACATATTTCTGCTTTGTAGTGAAGGTCAGTATTTTACTGTATTTTCAGCCATGATGGCACAGACTCTCCACCTGAAGCTAGCGAAGTTATTGTTGTTCTCAACAACTTCAAGAGCAAAATTATTAAAGTGAAGGTGAGTTTAAAAACTGGAGTTCCTCTTAAAAAAGACTGTTTGACCAATAGTGGGGAAGAAACTTGGATTAAGGCCTGATGATCCCTTCCTACAAGCATACATTTGAGGCAGTGTCCTGGTTTCGGCTGGGACAGAGTTCATTTTTCTTCCTAGTAGCTGATATAGTGCTGTGTTTTGGATTTAGTATGAGAAGAATGTTGATAACACACTGATGTTGTAGTTGTTGCTGAGCAGTGCTTACACGAAGTCAAGGACTTTTCAGCTTCTCTTGCTCTACTGACTGAGAAGGCTGGAGATGCACAAGAAGCTGGGAGGGGGGCACAGCCAGGACAGATGACCCAAACTGGCCAAATGGATACTCCATACCGTATGCTGTCATGCTCAGTATATGAACTAGGGGAAAGCTGGCCAGGGGGCCACTGTTCGGAGGCTGGCTGGGCATTGGTTGGTAGGTGGTGAGCAATTGCATTATGCATCACTTGCTTTGTACATTCTATTCTTCTTCTTCTTATTATTATTCTTATTCTTCTTCTTATTTCAATTATTAAGTTGTGTTTATCTTAACCCACAGATTTTTTTCACTTTTACTCTTCTGATTCTCTCCCCCATCCCACCGGGGGGGAGTGAGCGAGCAGCTGTGTGGTGCTTAGCTGCTGGCTGGGGTTAAACCGCGGCAGGCAGTTTGCACAAAGTTCACCTCACAGTATCTATAATGGAGAGAATTATCTGTAGACTTGGTTTTGTTTTTTTCACCCAGGCGAGAATGACATATAACTGCTGTTCCTTTTATATGCCCGTGAGAAACAATTATGCTCACATTTTACTGACTCAGTTGTGCTTGTGACTTAAGAAAAAACCCATCAGTTTTGTATATCCCATAAATCTAGTAATAAACATTCAGTGTATCCATTGAGTCAGTATTTTATCTGTTGCAGACAAATTTGACTCGTAATAAATTTTCTGTCACTCTGATTAAGAGTAGGCAAGAATACATTAAAGAAAAAAAAGGTAAATTAGTAATCAACTGTCTGTTAGGGTTGCCTATCAGATAATGACATAGCTGAAAACTTTGAGGAGGACAACTGATAGGTAAGTGATGGTTTTAACACATCTGGTTCACACTTCCTCACAGGATTTACTTGTGCTAGAGTTAATTCTGGGACGTTTTCCTGATTTGCTGCTTTCTCTATGTATCTGCTTTGGAGTCTCAATGGCCAATAATACCTCTTAGAAACACAAAGTGGTGTTGAGGTGTTGTGTCAGGGGGTTGGTTTGTTTGAGGGTTTTTCTTTGCCAGTGTCCATCATCAAGGATGGTCACTAAACACCTCTTGGCAAAGCATTTTAACCATCTAGACTAACATGCCTCTGGTGTCTGAAAACAGCTTTGGAATTTGTTCTGAAAATGTCAGTTCACTACTGAGCTGTTTCTCCAGACAACATAGGTTACCTGTCAGCTCACTGGACATAATTCAAATGGATACAAACAGAACTAGTGTCAAAAGAACACTCCGTAGCTGTTTGCCCGGTATGTGGTTCCACTCACTAAAGCAATGTTATGCTTTACAGGTTCAGAAAAAACTAGATATGATGAATGAAGATCTACTAAGTGATGGTACCAGTGAGAATGAATCTGGATTTTGGGAATCTCTCAAATGGTAAAACTAATTCAGTAATAACCTGCAAGTCTCTTGAAACTGGAAAACTATTTAATGATACAGTTAGGTCTGTGATATTCCACAGCCATCTATTAAGACTGCTTGAATTTAGGTCTTGCTAACTCCTTATCTTTCTTAGGACCCCTCTGTTTCTAGAGAACTGAGCTACTGCTTTGCATCTGCTTACCTTCCCTTACCCCCAGTGCTACCTGGGAGCCTGAAAAGATTCCAGGAGGTGCATCTCAGCCAGAAATCTTCCAACTGAATAGATGTTCACATATAAGCTATTGGGTCTTCCATGTCTCCTGACCAACGTGGGGACGATGACACCAAACCCTGCAGTTGTACTATATTAAACCAACACTGTAGCAATTTGTAATCTGTTGCACTTTTTCCTATATAGGTGGGCCTTCCTATCTTGTCCTTTATATAAACACATTTGTCCTTTCAGGGGATTCACAGGAGGACAAAAGAATGAAGATGTGAAACAGGATAAAGACGATGTACTAAATATATTCTCTGTGGCTTCAGGACACTTATATGAAAGATTCCTACGGTTAGTTCAGAATTTATAATCTAGGGGTCTCAAATGGTAGAGGTGCCCTGCTTTCCACAATGAAAAAGGTTAGAATTTGCAAGAATATTAAAAAAAAAAAAAAAAAAAAAAAAAAAAAAAAATTAAACATCTCAGAAATTCTCTAGATTTTGCATCTACTGTATTATAGGAACTTCTGTCTGCATAACATTCATACGTTCAAAATAGACTTAGTTTAATAGATGGTATGTTGCTGTCCTAGAATTTTCTCACTGCAATATAACCAAATACAAATGTATTGTTAAGAAGTAATAGAATAAGTCATAGCTGCTTTGAAAAATAAACTTCTGTTCTCAAAGGATTGTGAAAGCCAACAGGTTGTATATTCTCTGACTAGTTAAAGTACATAGATATTTGGGGTTTAGTAATTTTTTAGATAAAATTAAGCAATTTGCAATAGGCTGAAGCCACCTGCTTTTTCTTCATGCGTGAAGATCAGTTACCCAACACATAACTGCAGTTAGTCTAATAATGTAAAACAGCAATTTGTAATCTGTTACGCAGCTGATCTCTAGTGGGTGGCAGTTGTTCCTGTAAATGCTTTATTTTTTTTTCTTTTGATAGCATAATGATGTTGTCTGTGCTGAAACATACTAAGACTCCTTTGAAGTTTTGGTTTCTGAAGAACTACTTATCGCCTACATTCAAGGTTTGTTACTAATCATAAATTTATTCTATTGTGGGGAAAAGTTAAAAAAAAAAAGTTGCAACTTACGCATCATACTATTGTGTAAACATATGTACAGTTCTATTTTGACAAAGCATCAAGTTGGTATAAACTGGTGTTTCTGCCTAGAAGGCTTTGAGAAATGACAGGTTGACAGTGGACTCACACTGAAGGTAAATATTTAAGAGAACAGCACATACTAGGAAAAATCATACTTGAAAGAATCTGAAGGGTTTTTTTGTGTGACTTGCACAATAATGATGTAGATTTTACGAGGAAATTCAGGGCTATAAACTTACATCTAATACATAAGGGTTGAAAGATTATAGGAAAAAACCTACCAGAGAAGCAGCGCCTATGACTAGGTATGGGGAGAGCTTCATAAGAGGAGACATTAAAGCCACGTTTCAGACTGACTAGAGTACGTGAGCGGTGCATGGTAAAGAGTGATGTGGGCCCTAGATGAGTATACCTGGAAATACTTATCAATTACATGGGATACATCATAAAACAAACAGCACGATTTGAAACAGAACCCAGAGGTAAATGGATGTCAAAACATTCAGGAATTTGCAACTTGTAACATTTAATATTAGGAAGTAGCATTTCTTAGAGAATCTTGCCTGTTCAGCATGCTCTCAAGGGGAAATAATTGGCAGTGTCCTTATTGCTGCAAACAGGGGCTGTGCTGTGACTCTGCTGTTGTCAGTCACCTCTTGGGGTGCTGCAACAATCTGCCTCCCCCCTCCCTTCCTAATGGCTGTTTTGTACCAGCATTCCTTGCCTAAACCTGTACTCTCCCAGTGTCAGAGGAAGGCTCACAGCTGAGAGTGCCAACTGATTTGACAGTGGGCCAAGTTGTTCTAGTAAAAAATCTCTCCCAATTCTTTTCTCTCATTTTATTATTGCCACTTACACTGCTTTGTACAGGCCTAAATAATAATTCTCCCGTCTGTGAAATTTTACGATTTGAGTAATGCATTCTTTTAAACTGATCTATAGATCGCTATAAAATGGCTTCTAACTTACTTGTCTTATAATAGTTGGCTTTACAATTTGTACTGATTGTTTAGTTTGGGGTTATGTCTTTGTTTGAAGTAACAATGAAACCGTAGTTCTTTGTGGTATTTTGTTTTCTAAAGTTCTATGCTTTATTATAGGACTTAAGTCTATCTCTTGTAGTGCACTTTTCTTTTACCTGCAGAGGAACAAAGACCTGAGATAAGCTACTTTCTTCCCCCCTCCCTCTGCAGGAGTTCATCCCATACATGGCAGAGAAGTATAATTTCCAGTATGAACTTGTCCAGTATAAATGGCCACGCTGGCTTCATCAGCAAACGGAGAAACAGCGTATCATCTGGGGTTACAAGATCCTCTTTCTAGATGTGCTCTTCCCATTAGCTGTTGATAAAATCCTGTTTGTGGATGCTGATCAGGTAACACAGAGGTTGGAATTACTTGATCTTTTGCTTTTCTCTTTTTCTGTTTTTCTTTTCTCTAAGAATAGTATGTTCTTGAATACAATTTCTGTGTTATTGGAAAGGTTCCAAGTTTGAGCCCTTTGCAGGCATGACTGAAGGCTGATTCTGTAACTGTAGCATGCTTCAGTGAGTCCTGTTTTTTGTGCCTGTTCTCACAAAGATTGGTTTTGTTGGCCTGTCTTTTACTTTTGTCTGGTTCCTCGTTCACTCACTGTCATTCCAGCTAGTTTGCCAAATAGATTCTTGTTTCACCCTTCCATTTTTCCAGTTCTGTCTGTTCTCCCAGCCTGCAGATCACTTACCACATACAGTATTTTCTTAAGTCACCAAACACCCTCCTCCTCCCACTCACCCCCACTTTCAACTTGGCCAGGTCTGAGTGGCTTTCAGAGGAGCGAGGAGGCAAATCCCTTGTGCATGAAGCCATGTCCTGCTGCCAAGCAAATGAACGGTGTCTGTAAGGCTTTGTATGTGCTTACTGCCTGAGCAGTTTGAAAGTATAGGATGCATGTGCAGTGAGAACTGCCAAAAATACTCCTTCAAAAACATATATGAAACTGAGAAGTACAGATTATCGACACATAAGTATAAAATGCCTGAGGTGTTTTGGCATATGTACAGTATGATCCCGTGTCAGTTAAAACGATTACAACTTATGCTAAAGTATCACCTAGGATAAATTTCCAGCTATGCTGTTCTCATTTTAGGCAGTTTTTGCTCTGTTTATAAAAGAGACAGTAGTGCATTTTTTTCCCCACCAGAGTGGTATTTTTAGAGTAGTATTACTGCCACATCATCTGTGTCAAAAAGACATCAAAAAGCCTTCATCCCTGAAGGGTTTGCAAACTTTCAAGAGGAAAGGATACAAAGGATCACAGTAGAGTTCATGTATAGTGAGAATTCTTCAACAATTTGGCACTTCAGCTGTCAAACCAACCCCTATCAGATTATTTTAAGTTCTATTTTAGTTGCTCCAGCTCTAAGGGCAGGAGAGGCAACACCTTTTGTGATGTGTTTTTGTACTACATATACATAATGCAAAAGACTGCAGAGCGTAACAGGTAATTCTTCCTTTAATTGTTTGCTCAGTTTGAACTAAATCCTGACCAGCATTTCAAAATAACCCATGGCAGGCTTCTACAAATAATAATATAATGTCCTTTTCCCTTCAGATTGTGCGCACAGATCTAAAGGAATTAAGAGATTTCAATCTAGATGGTGCTCCTTATGGGTACACTCCGTTCTGTGACAGTCGAAGAGAAATGGATGGCTACAGGTTCTGGAAATCGGGATACTGGGCAAGTCATTTAGCTGGAAGAAAATACCATATCAGGTACTGAAGAATTCAGTTTTTTCAAAATAGAGGGAGAAAGCTTTTGCTACTACTTAGAATTAGCAGAAAACTAGCTGAGGTATACAATGCTGCAGTGAACCACTTTTTGCTTACTGTTGCTTCTTTAAGGTTCCATTGCCTATGGTCCATTTGAAGCACTAGGGACACTGAAGTTACTTTCAGTATGCTACAACTTTTACAGATGAAGAACTGAAGTGTTAAAAGAACTGAACTATTAACTAACCAGACATCTTCATTTGTTAATAACAAATGTTGGAAGAAGGGACTGCATGACAGCAAAGCTAAGATAGATTTGTTGAAAATTTTTTTTCATATGTGCCATGACCTTGTTAGAACTGCTTTCCTGCCTTGTATTAGATAATTTGATGTACTGCCACCAAGAGATTGTTTTAGCATGTTATATCTAGGGGTCTACTGGGGCTGCAGCAAGTTACCCATCAGTCAAATGCCATTACTAATTGTGTCATCTCTGTGTAGTGCTCTGTATGTTGTGGATCTGAAGAAGTTCAGAAAGATAGCAGCTGGAGACCGACTCAGAGGACAATATCAGGGTCTTAGTCAGGATCCTAACAGTCTGTCCAACCTTGATCAGGTGTGTTTTTATTGTGTTTGTTTTGTTTTGTTTTGTTTTACTGGGGTGTGATAGCAGGTTGGGACCTCTCTTTTCCTGGCCAAACTTCAATCACAGCCAGGTGCCAGTGGCAGTCCTGTTATGCCCTGCCTTCAAATGAGGCAGGTATTGATAGCATCAAATGTAACTGGTGGGTGGAAACAACACCTTCCCCTTAAATGTCTTACTACTAAGTTTTCCAATAGACTCCAAGACAAATACATAACACAACTGGGTACTTGTTTCTTGAGCTATCCAGCTCTGAGTGCTTTACTGTGCACTGACTTAATTACATGGAAATAAGGCTTGTACTGTGGCAGATGCCAAAAATAACACGATGGTTTTAATCAATTGAGAACAGTCTTCCAAACTGGTCCAGTACAGATTTGATACTGGATTAATATTGCTGCTTTAATACTGTTTGCTAAATTACTAATTTTCAACAAAATAAGATTAACAGTTGTAGTATGCAGGTTTTTTTTCCAAAGGACTTTGGAATGGAATGAAAGGTTGATTCATCACTTTTTATTTGCACTGGAAAAAAACCTCTTTACAAAAGTTAAACTTCTCAATACTATCTGGTTGGGAAGTTTGCTCCTCCGACCTTGCACGCTGTGGAAACTGCTACTTACTCTTATTCTTCACAACAGGATTTGCCTAATAACATGATCCACCAGGTGCCAATTAAATCACTCCCACAGGAGTGGTTGTGGTGTGAAACATGGTGTGATGATTCCTCGAAGAAGAGAGCAAAAACCATTGATCTGGTAAGTACAGTATGGCTCCCTCATTCTTATGTCACAACACTATATAGTGACCAATTTTAGAGGCACTTCCCTGCCTCAGATTAGGCACCTCATCCTGTATTGTTACGTAAGTGTTTTCAGCACTTCAGTTTTTTCCTTTAGCTTCTACGTTTCTCTTACCTGGAGTAGTGGCTTTGTTATGAATTTGGAAAGAGACTTTACACTGTACTCTAGCTAAAATACAGGCATGTGGTGTTCATGAACAGCAGATTAATTCCACCAGGGGGAAGCACACCTCTATTCCGTAAATAAACCTTTTTTAGGCATTAAGTATCTGATCAGTTTGTATGTTTTGTTTGCAGTGTAATAACCCAATGACCAAAGAGCCCAAGTTGCAAGCAGCGATGCGTATAGTTCCAGAATGGCAGGACTATGATCAAGAAATCAAACTGCTCCATAGTACTTTCCAGAAAGAAAAAGAAACGGGAACACCAGCTAAGATGCCAGGACAACACACACATGGTAATCCTTCTGACTTCTTCCCTACTTCTGTGACTTTCTTCCTCCCTCTTTGGGCTGGGGTTAGGTTGCATACTGGTTCACTGTAAGCTTGCACCATGCAAAGGCTGGCATGGAGGATCCATTAAATAATCTGTATATTTTAATGGGACAGAAAGGCCTTGCTGAGTGAGGCTGGGGTAACTTAACCTGATTCTGAAACTTAGAGAACAGAGAGCTATATTGCATACTTGTTCCAATTCTGTTAAAGACCCTCACTCTTCCTGCAATTTTATGAGCTTGGCCTTATCTTCACCCTTAATTAAAGTGCTGCTATACGCAACGGGTATGAATTGTTCTTCAGTCACTGGTAACCTTACAAAGAACAAGTCTTTGGGGTTTATATACTAATTTTCAAACCAATCTGCCAATTGAGGCAGCTGGAAATGGAGTGCTCTTTTTTCTCTCCTCTTCTACAGATCCAGCAGCACATGTGGAATTATGATCCATGGAGAAAAATTCAAGTTAGACTGTTTCATAGACAATTTTTATATTGAAAGCTAGTTTTTTCCGGTATGTCTGCAAAACTGCTGAATAATTGAATGGGATGATGTATGCATTTTTATTACTTGCCTTTGGGTTAATTTCTGCATATGAAATAGGATCTGGATTGCTGGAAGTAGCATTACTGTTTTTTTGCACCTGTGGTGGAGATGAAAGAGCCCATGATGGAATTTAGCATTTCAGAAACAAAACTTCAAAATCCACTGGAAAAGCTACAGCCTGTTCCTTCAGCTGTTGCTACCTCTACCACTGATGAAGATCCTGTTAGCCCCAGATCTAACTCGAGAGCCTGGAAATTGCAGACCCATTGAGCTGTTGGCCAGAACATAAGCCCTAACCTCAACTGACGGAGATAATTTTTCCAGGTAACATTAAAAGGCTCAGAATCATGCCTTCAGTTTGGGATACTGTTTTATCTGCAGGTTTTCAAATGGTTGGAAATCATTCTCAGATTTGTTCAGTATGCCCTTGATTTTGTAACAAGTCCAGCATTACTTAGATTTTCTATTTCCTGTCTTCATTTATTGCCCAACTTTTGAAGGTTTGACTTAATGTCAAGCTACCACAATCTGTTTAAATGCCCATCCAAATACAAATGCCCAAGGCTACAAAGTGAGCAGAACATTGAGTTTGACAGCTCAGTTCATCCTTGCCCATCTGACTTGAATCAAACTGCCCTCCTTCCTTCCCGCTCAAAGTTTAAATCAGTCTGCAAAACTGGCAGGGCCTTACTATTGCTGTGGTTCACTGATTCATGAATGTGTTTCGTTTATGAAGAAATCTGTGGAAGCTGAGAAGTTTTTCATCATGTAAATTTCATTAACTTTATTTTTCTTCAAACACAGATGTTGTCATATCAATAAAAACTTTGGAGTTCTTAGGTCTTAAGCTGTAGTTCACACTCAGTCCTTTGATCATCCTTTTTGCTTGCACATATTACAGTCCTAATTTGATATTGGGGTTTCTGAATATTTCACTTGCATTTGTTTTCATTCTGTGCACAGACAAGAAACCATTTTCCTGTGAGGATTAATTACCCAGGGCTAGTTTCATAATTCATATTCATATCTTAATTTTTAAAGATGATACTGCTATAGTTCTGTTATGAACATACCAATTAAAAAAAAAAAAAACACCCTCAAACCCTGTTTCCCTTATTCTGTAGGATTATTGTCTGTTCCCTAGAACACTGAGAAGTTGAAGAGTTGAAATGTAAGCACTAAAGTAGTATTTCTAGTACTAAAAAATAGCTCCCTGTGCACTACTTCTTCAGAAATCCAAACTGGGATCATTTCTGCCTCCCATATTTTTATACAGGTAAATGTCCTGTGCTGTAAGAGCTTCACACTAAAGACAATCCTGACTTAAGATATTCTTAAGAATTATTGTATTATATATACTATAAATGTTTTGGAGGAATCTGAAAGACAGCAGTTGTTGTGTTTAAACTGTTCAACAGGGCAACTGAACAGAAAAGCAGCTCTTCTCCAGCCAGCTCAAGAAAGGGCCCAAATCGCTAACCCAAACTCTTAAAAAAAACATGTTAAAAGAAATAGCTGGGATCCCTTAAACACACATTGCTGGCACTGTTGACAAGGTCAGTAAACTAACCAGTAACACTGTACATACACTTCCTGTGGGTATCAAAAGTGGGTAATTCTAGAAAGGTATTGGAAAGGACAGTTTATAGTCTCCCCCCATCCCGAGGGAAAGCTATGCAAACATGGGGGGCTGGATATCAAACCGTGAACTTACGGAGTGTAAGTTATAAGCTTAGGTATTTTCCACTTCGTGGGTTTTTAAATTCAGTCAGCCTCCCTCATGCTCTGTAAATTACTAGTGGCTTATGCGTCCCATCAAAACTGTTCCAGTTAAGGATAAGCAGACTTACACTAGGAGGATTTTTTTTTCTAGTGTAAAAAACCAATAATGTGCCTGCCAACAAATTAAAGTAATTACTTACTCTGTTAATTAGCCTGTTTCAGATAATACAGCACATGTAAGATTTCCCTTTCTGTGTTCAGCTACAAACCACTTACGCCTCTTTGGAGCACATGGAAGGGCACAGGATCAGGTGGGCAGCAGCTGTACACTGCAGTTCACCAGGATGCGCGGGGCAGTAGAGGAGGATCACTTAGGACGGATGGTGTGTGGGTGGGGAAGGAATCTGCCCAAGCCCTCAGAACAAGAAAAGTGCAAGTTTTCTGCGAAACAAGACCCCCTCCTATCTAGAACCATATTTGGCTTCACCTTTTTTCCAATATTACTAGAAGCCAGGAGATACAGAATAAAGTAACCTCTTAAATTCAGCACAATATTTACAATGCCTTCTTTGGAGCTGAATAGTGAGAAAATATTTTTAAAGTAAATGTCAGTTACAGAATTTATTTTTTTTTAATTATGCTCTTCCATTCTAATAGTTAATGTATGCATTTAAACACCCACACTGCATCCTTTTTTTAAATTATAAGATCTAGCAAGCTATGGAGAATATTTTTGTTCCCTCTGGTTAACAGAGACCATGCTCTTCTGTTCAGTTCTTATTAAGAAAGAAAAAAATAAATCTAACTCACAATTGATATGGAAAGAAACCAGAAACATGTATTGTGAGATTTTGTATCTTTCTTTTGCAGTACTCTTAAGAGTACCTGTTCTCAAGTACATTATAAAATGCACGTGGTACTAATCAGTCTGAATGTGAACTACTCCAGTTTTTCCTGGGAAGCCACTATTTATTTGCACACAAGAATAACAATCATAGAGGAGAATAATCACTTATTTTGGATCTGTGCATATGCTTGCTTGTAGTGCTCAATGGGGCCTTAAAAGTCTTTTGACAGCTCCATCTAGAAAGAATCTCAGAGTAAGATGATTACTGAAATAGTTATTGAAATCATACCACTGATGGCCTGTTCCTGTAAACTAGTAAGACTCATAAGAAAAAAAAGAAAATGGAGATTACAGAGGTCACAACATAATTTTGCATCCCTCAGACTAGAAAGGCCACTTCTGTGGTGAAGTGATGACACCGTTCCCAATCTCTGGATACAAGCAGCTTGTCCTCTTGGTGAAAAGTTCACACTGAAACTTGATTTTAAAAGGAGGATTTCACTGCCTTACTAGAAAACAAATAACAGATAAATATGTTTTTAAGAGTTCTCTTTCATTTAGCTATTGGGGGATGGGTTGTAAAGGAAATGAAAGGGCCCTCATTACATGTACAAAGCAGTAAATATCCAGTCACAATCTTAAGAACCAAAGCATTTTTTTTAAATAAACTGTTTTGCATATCCAGATCCTCTGTAATCTGTTCAAGAATATACCATAATTCAGTGTGGCACTGATACCTACTGACCCAAGATTTTGGGAGTTATTCTCTACTGAATGTTACCTGAACTGAGATTACAGTGAGTTTCCCAGTACAGTGGCAACAATAAGATCTGTCTAAGATAATAAAGCCTTTTCTGTTCTTTACCCATGTCTCTCACGTCAATTACTTTGGGTCGGATGACTGATGTTTTAAGGGAGTTGCTTAGCGTACATTTTTCACTTATTCTTGTATTCAAGTGTTAGGATACCGCTGGAAAGCTTCTAGAAGGGAAAAGTAGAGAGTTCTTCCTCCAAGTCGGTCTTGTTAATCACGGTATTAAAGTAACCCCTAAACTGAGATGCTTCCGTTAAAGAAACAATAGAAATATTTTATTTTAAGGTAGATTTATATATTTTTTTTCTAACTAACTCTACCTACTATTAATTAAAAAAAAGGTGCTTCTATGTCAGTTTTCTTAATTATTTGATTAAGTTTTACACTGATACATTCATAGTAAGCACTCAAGAGAAGTTAGTGTTTCTCAAATAATGCCTGCAACTACAAAGCTGTGTCTGGGTCTCTTTCAGAGTTGGGAATGAATTTGAAACTCCTATGCTCAACCAGAGCATCTATATTATTCAAAGAGCTATGAAATAGACAGTTTCACACAGGAAGCTCAGTTGAACGCCACAGGAATACGTATGTGGTTTCCTACAGTTGGCTGCTGAACTTGCTCAGGTTTGGAAAATGCGAACAAATCCTTGGAGACAACTAAAAGGGGAAAAGGAAGCAGCCAGAAAGAATAAATACATGCCATATGCCTCTTGCCTCCGCAGCCAATAAGGGAATTTGCAGCACCCCCCACTTTTAATTTTCAAAGTACATATTTAAGCATGTGACTGTACGTCAATACATGGTCTTACGTCTGAAACTGATTTCCCTCCACCCCAAAAGAGCTAGCTTAAATAAGCAAAACTCGGATGGCTGCAGATGGAATGGAAAAAGTAGTTTTGAATATTTTTCTACAAACCCCAATTTAAAAAATCGTATTAGCCTGAATACAACAGATTTTTTTGATGGCCAAAGCGTCCCGTTCCCCTCCACCCCCACCCTATCAATACATGCCTGTAACTACAGCCATACACCATATATAGCTCAATGTAAATGTGTCGGGAAGCGCATTCCTCCAGCTGGGACTGTCACACCACACGGTGCAGGATGTCTCCTTCAGTGCTGTAACACACCAAGGGCAGCTGCTGTAGAAGCCCACCGTGTTCTGGTTTGTCTCGGCTTCTTGCCACATGTGCAAGGTATTACTCAAGGGTGTCCACCCTGCCCCTTCACTTTCTTGACAGCAATCTTAGAAGCAATTCCCAGCACCTGTGTCTAGCTCTCATCAATAAGCAGCTTTTCCAGTGCAAGACTTACCGCCCTGCTCCGAATTACTAGCCTAGGGAGACTCAGTCATCACAGTGCACGATAACACAGAGGCTCACATGGGGCCTGTCCACCCGACCCTGTGCTGAGGCTGTAGCTGTAGTCTGCGCTACAGGCAGGTACCACTGTGTCCACAAGGCAGTCTCATACCAATGGGTATCACCAGCTGCTGCATTATCACCTATGGATGTGCTCTTCCAGCATCAGAACAAGTTCCTGCCACTCTGCCTTTCTTCAGCCTGAAATGTCTTTCACTGCAAACACGTTACACCTAAATTTCTGCTCAGTCACTCTACGTACTAGTTAATGGCATTCAGGAGATCTTGGGGGGGACGATGACAAGAATGGGGCACTGATACAGGGAAGTTACAACAAGGAACAGAATTGCAGTTGAGGAAAACCCACTTTGTTTCTAGCTTGTTTCAATTAGAAGGAGACAAGCACTGAAGGATGCTTGTTTTCTCTCATGGTCCTGTTTAAAGGAAAACAGGCAGTTGAAAAGCAGAGGTCCAAGGTTACCCGAGAGCACTACGAGGTGCAAGGGTACCTGCAGAACCAGGAAGACACACTGGTGGCAGCCCCTTGCCTCTGGCATATCGGATCTAGACTGTGTGAACCTGCGACCCCAGCTTCACTGGAGCATAGCTAATCTCCCCATAATACAGTACGGTAAAACTCACCTCACCTCTGCGTTCCTCCATGCGTAGCATTTGGTTTTGGTATTGAGCGTCACCCTTCAGTAAGGAAGCACGATGCCTCTGTAGAAGAGTTTGCCACAAAATTAAAGCAGCACTTTTTACCCAAAGCTCTGTTCAGTGCTGCCGCTGATGTATTCAGCGCAGCAGCTCAAATCCAGCTCCTATCCACACAGGAGAGACGGAAGGGAAGAGAAGCCTCTACACACATCGCAGGCACTCGATTCGTTTCTTGTTTGCCTTGTACCATTTAGGCTCTAACTGGGGAACAGATATACAGCCATATGACGGTAAGCAGTGCTTCATCTCCAGGTAAACAAACCACCTTTCCACATCATGTGGCTCTCGCTGCCTGTTTCCATCTATTGATCAAATACTCGCACAAGTATAACAAGATGAAAAATCAGTCACTAAAATGCACTTCAGAGTTAGACACATTACAATAGTTAGGGTGCCCTTATCATCAGGGCTTAGAAGTAGTGGCAGAGATACCCCAGGCCAGTCTTCCATGCATGCTTTGCTAAGCCTGAAGAGATCCTCTCTAGATTACTGGTTTGGCCTGGGTCGTCATCCAAGACACACGTGGCAGTGCCTGTGCACACAAAAACATCCCTGCAATTCAGCACACAGCGCACACCAGCACCCTTAGCTGTGCTCTGGCTGCCAACAGGCTTCCCTGTCCCATCACCAGCGACTGCTTGCCTGCACGCAGCTCTATGCCATTCTAACAACCAGCTAGCACCCTCTGTAGAAAGGGCCACCGGATTTAATCCTGTCCCTAGCAGACACCTGCAGTCTGCATCACAATAGAAAACAGCGTAAATCAGTAAAGGCAGTCACAGGCGCTTCTGGTTGGAAGTTCTTGCTGGGCTTTGACAAGCTTGTCAGG
Source organism: Platalea leucorodia (assembly GCF_965183815.1). Classification (NCBI taxonomy): domain Eukaryota; kingdom Metazoa; phylum Chordata; class Aves; order Pelecaniformes; family Threskiornithidae; genus Platalea; species Platalea leucorodia. The sequence goes on along the minus strand of NC_138830.1, from coordinate 26,820,748 downwards.
TCAGTCCTCCCACTACCACTTGGTGGTGAGTGGAGATGCTGGGAGTGTAACTGCAAACCTCACAACTGGGAACCAGAAAGAACACTGAGCTCCTACCAGTATTGTAACTCCATCCAGCAGCTGTACAGTGCCTCTGTCACACATCTCACCAGCTTGTAGCTGTCCAGAAAATGTCTTCAATTACTTTGTTTGACAAGTCCAGCCTGATTTGCAGTCACTGCAGAAATGCCCGAAGTGCACTCCAGGAAAGGAATTAAACCTGTGCCTTCTGGAATCAAGAGACTCACAAATCTACCATCTGTGTAACACAGCCACTGCCAGTGGAGCACAAAGCACAAGGTTCCTCAAGGAATTCAGCTTCCCAAACCCTGCCGCTTCCCCAGAGTGGCCTTGCAAGTCACCACAGAAAGGTTCACTCTGACACTGTATTTACACTTCACGCTTCCACCTTGGCTAGCAGTGACAGTGTAAATACACCAACATTCAAAGCCTACCCACAAGGAAATTCCTCTCTGTTTGCTTTGCCTTCCTCCTCTTTGCCATATAACTATATTTACCCAATCACGAGTATTGCTAGTGGATTATACACTCCATCTGTTTTGATTCAACACACTGGTCTTTGCTGACTTGAAGATAATTAAAGACCTCTCCCCCACTCTCCCTTTCTGTCTGCAGCATGTATGCCAGCTGCTCGTTGGAATCCAGATAATTGAACAGCATTCCCTAATCAGGAAACTCAAGGAAAATCACTTCTGACTATCAGGGTTTATTGCTGACTAGACTTTATTAAGCTCATTGCTAAGACAGATTGCCTTGTGCTTGGAATACATTGAATTTGCACCTTATTAGCCAGCTTGGGGCTTGATGAGGAATGAGAACAGTGTTTCTTCTGTGTGAAGATACGGAATAAAGAACTCGGAAATATACTTGATTACGGCACAGCAGGGTCCCCTTCTGCTCCTAGGCAGCCCAGGAAACACAGGATAAGCAATCAAGCATTCTGCTTCTTTAGCTAATGCTGTTACTACACCTGAGCACAGACACACCTGGAGATGCAGGACCTGCCTGACTACAGTGCAGTGACTGGGGTTATTGATCTGCTGAGCCTGCAGGTGTGCGGGAAGCACCCTAGCACCCACTGACAGTCCCACTTAGCCAAAATCCTCACGACTGACCTTTTCTAACTCTTAGAGATGGGAGGGGAAGGACTAAGACACACAGCCATCTTGAAGACAGGGCAGCTGGTAACTTAGCTGAATGGCAGGTGGGGGGAGTACTGCATGTCATGCACTGCATTACCAGTTCCAGAGCTCACTGGTCTCGCCGCCTGTTCATCAGAGGCTGTTGTTATTTCTCACCACTCCCCCTCTCCTAAGCACTGTCACCTTGTGTACAGCACACCCTCTTGGCTTCCTCCCAGAAGATACCACAGAACAGAGAACCAACTGCTTTGTTTGCTTAAAATTAATTCCCAACACTAAAGCCATGCTTTTTTTTTTTTTTTTTTAAATGTCTTTTCCCCTTTTCTGGGGAAAGTTTCTGCCATTCCTACACATTACATCTCCCTTCTCTGCTGAAAAGAACACGTCTCAGATCTTAAGACTCTTAGTCTCCAACATTTTCTCTACCTGTAGGAGTTTATTTATTACAATAAATATACAGTAATGACTTCCAGAGCTCAAAGTAATTCCTTCAGCCTTTAGACTGCTTTCTTGATATTTTCTGGTTTGCTTGGTTGGCTGTTTGTTTGTGTTTTTTCTTTTGTTTTGGTTTGGTTTTTTTGTTTGTTTGGGGGTTTTTTTTGTTTTTTGGTTTTTTTTGTTTTTTTTTTAAATAAAGGAAATCTTGGTGCCAAACCTGGATACATTATTTCAAGTATTCCAGGATCAATTTCATCAACACTACATAAAGAAAAAATGTTTGCAGGCATGTGTATTTCTGTACATCCACACTCCTTCTACTGAGTATTTGCCTTTTATACCATCAAGAACCACAGGAGGCCTTCTACCCATCCCACTGAGAATTTCTTTTGAACTGCTTGTCCAGTACAATCACTAAAACCCTTTTTTTGACTCAAGAATACAGTCCCTTATTTGTTGGAAGTCCTTATGTTTCTTATTCCTAGATGTGCAATTTCAAATTTGCCTTACTGAAATCCTTTTGTTGCTCCCCTCCAGAAAGAGGCCCCAAGAAATCTGCATTGCTGCGTATGATTCACTGCTGCTCAACAGCTGTCACCACAATTGCTTCCAGACCTTTATGAAAGCACTGAATAGCACAGATCACTGCAGAGGAAGAGAATCTCAAACACCTATTTCATAGGGATTCCCACTAACTATTACTACTAAAACTTTGCTAACTGGTTCTTAATCCTTTTAACACATGCTCTAAGGATACGCTATATAGCTACCTTATTTTGGAGCAACAAGGTAGGCTTTTGTGAAGCATTTATGTATACGCTCAGTGTTGCTATTAAACCCAAACCTATAATTCCTCAAAGCCACACTTGTTTGACAAGAATTATGTCCCATAAAACCCTCTCAAGAGTCATTTCGGCTCTCAAGGCACCACTGATGTCCCAGGAGCTTCCCCTCTGTTTTGTTTCAGACAGATGTCTGGACAAGTAGCTCTTTGCTGCACTTTTCTGGAACACATGCCTTATCTTCCACAGTTTATCAAAACCTGATGTCATTGGGTCAGCGATTTCCCCAGTCATCTCTTCAAATTCTTCCTAAATACCAGTTATTGAGTTGTCCCTTCAGAAACATCTTAAAATATCAGCTGCTTAACGTGTATTGCATCAGACTGATGAAGATAACCCAGTACTACCAACAAACAAGAGCACACCATTCTGATTCTTTCTACATATAGTACACACATACCTAGTAAGTATCCTGCTTTTTATTAAACAATTTTGCCATCTTCACCTAGCAACAAAGCTACACAAGTTAAGAACATTTTTCCTAATGTTCTACGTCTTGTCCTTAAATTGTACTGTATTTAAGATGTGTTCGTGTTTCCCTCTCTCGGGTAAATAAGGCCTTATCTGTTGCTATACTGGCAGCCACAGAGGCCAACTAGCAGACAGGCTGACCGAATTATGCTCCTACCCAGGAATGTGTCTCTAACTTTGAATGGAGGCACGCTGGCAGGCTCATGTGGGAAAACTCCTCACTGCTGTTGATCTGTCCAGACCTCTGTAAGAACACATTGTTTTGTTTTCACAAGCCATTCAACTCGGGTCTTTCAAAAAAATACTCAAAAATAAGTAAGAGACTTACTTATTAGTAAGCCCTATAAATAAGAGGCTCTTGCCCTCTTGAACTTTTTCATTGTTCATCCCAACCACATTGTTGACTGGTGGCTTGAAAGGTGCCACCTGAGTCACCAAATCCAGTACCTTGACACGGCAGCAACTATTGCACGATCCCACTCCCAAATTTATCCTGATCACTTTAAATGAGTTGGGTTTCTTACTCCTCCATCTCACTGCTGGGACACTGTTCAAATCTCACCACACTGACAGTGATGGAAATAATCTTCCAGTTGCCCACCTAAGCTTACACATGGCAACTTCACACTCATTCTTCCCCTCAAGCCAACATTTGCTTTTAACTTGTACAGCTTTTTTTTTAACTCCCTGCTGCCACCCCACTTCACATGCAGCAACTTTACGCTTTCTCACTGAACAAACACCCCAAGTTCTTTTCAAAAAGAAACTACCCTTTGGAAGGTGAACTTATGTTTCACAATTTTCTGTTGAAAGCTGGTTACTCAGACTCACACTGGTGGACTCTGTGAGGTAGCTTTTTAGCTACATTGTCCTTTTATTAATATAACTGAAGGAAAGCACTCTGACCATGCTGATCAATGATCTTAGCAGATGTTTTGACCTGTAGATGGAGCACTTGCACTGCTGAAAAAGATCCACAAATGCCTGCCGACCCCTTCCCAGCAATTTCCAGCAATTTTTAAATTGGGAAATATTTGTCCCATGTGGTCTACTGTGGCATTCCGCTAAAAAAAGAAAAAAAAAGAAAAGAAAAGGAAAAAAAAGCCAAAGTCCAAAACCAGAAAACTGGAGCTCGGCAAGTTCTACCCAAATCAGCCCCAAGTAGGAAGAACACATTCTCATGCCCTGCAGATGCACGTTGGCTGTGTCGCATGCATGTTAAGACATGCAATGAGTACCATCTCTGTGAAGTACCGATACATTTGCTAGACTTGCTGCTATGAAGTTATAAGGCTTTTTAAATTATAAGGCTTTTTAGTGAAGTTCATATAGAGTTACCTTGAAAAGGTCTTAACTGCTTCCAGGAAAAGGAGCAGCCAAACAGATCCACTTCTGGCTCTACTGTGGGTGGTTTTTTGTTTGATTGGTTGGTTGGGTTTTTTTTACTATTTAGTAATAATAAAATCCTGTGGAACTGCTTTTATTTCACTTACCATCAACTTTCTAGTGCAAATCAAGAGCCAATTTATTCATTCCAATGAAGACTATCATCCCTTTTTAGTACTACACTAGAATTAGGACACCTCTTCTACAAAAATGGATTGGTTCTAGGAGAAATGGGCTGGAAACACAGAAATCTTTACACTACATTGAACCACGTTTATTTGGTCCACAGTCTCGTATCTGATCATGACTATCAGAAGCTCTTTGGCGAGAGTGGGAAAAAAAACTTCAAGAAAGTAATATAGAAACCCCTGCATAGTTTGATAATCATCTTCCTACCTCCCACTACGGCAGAAAGGATTCGGATGTAAGGGCAGAAGTCTGTACTTCTTACACGAAGATCGTATTTCTGCGGGAAGCTGTCGCCTCACATGCCACTCAGAGAAACACTTTTGCCTGGGAATACAGTGTGTGTTGTGAATACCCCCCCCCCCCCTTTTTTTTTTGTAAAGCAACCAAAAGCATGCAGTGATTGAGCTCCGTCATAAAAGTACATGCTATCGTCTGAGTGGTACAGGAGAGCTAAAGCTATGCTCTGTCTACACTTTGAAGCAAATCCTTTTGTCTGAGTTTCCAAGTGCCTTTCTCTTACTTCTTTTGGACAAACTCACTGGGGAACAAGACGCAATCCTTCTCTTCCTCATCGTCAAAGTTCCTGCTTGCTTTGCTTTCCCTCCACCAGACAGCTGATGCACGAGAAACCTATTGCCTGCTCACATCCATGGAATAATAAATGTACCTGATCACTTTGTGTTGCTGATCAAGCAAGAACTGCATTCTAAAAGCAGAAACGTGATCCAAAGACAGCGTCAGCCCCATCAAACATAAGCTGAATATTTTAACAGCTGGAAGTTGATTTTAAAAGCTCTTCAGCAAAGCCAAGGTATTTTAGGGATGCAGGTGTCAAGGAATGAGATGTTAGAAAGCCCTCACTATAGGGACCCAACCTTGCAACCACCTAAAAGCTGTCCAACTTGTTTGCTCATTCATTCATTTACTTAAGGCTGTAAAGCTTAATGCCCATGTAGCAGAAAACAAGAGACAAACGACTCTTCCAAGTCAGAAGCTGCTCAGCACTTTAACCAAAGCACTGACCAGTGTGCATGGAACAGAGACGCTCCGAGAAATCCATCTGCTGCCAGCAAACAGCATAGAATTTAAAGAAGAAATTAAGTGATTGCTTTAGATACTTCTCAGTATCCTAAACTATCACTAACTGATTTGAAAATCCTCGAAATAGGCACATTTTTTGTTTGTTATCCCTTTCTTATCCCAAGTTACACTAGGGAATGACAGGGAAGTGCCCCTCTCCGTGTACCAACCTTACCATAGGCAAGACTCATCAGCTTCCGGTATTTAAACAGAATTGATATAACTGAGAAAAGGCCATTTCTAGGCACGGAAAAATTTTCCAGCCCACTTAACATTAAAAGATGTCCCTCAGATAGACAACACTATCAAAATAACTCATCATACCTTACACCTGTTTTGCTAAATTTGGTAAACTCTAACATGGAGAGCTCAAACAGTGCAGATCTACATGCAGATATGCCCCAGGGCCCTGCAGCCAGGACCGAGATGAGAACAAGTACAGAAGATGGAGGCCACAAAAGCTAGAGAGAATCCACACCGTCTGCTGACATCACAGATGTCCAGGCTCTGTCTCTTCTGCATCCTCTTTTAACACATCCAGAGGAGCAACATACGCACCTTTCCTTACCTCTTCTCAGCACAGAACTAACAAGCCCAATATATGCACACTTCCCACCTTCATGCAGCCCTACCCTGGGGAAGGAAGGGAGGAATGGTCCCAGGAAGGCAGGCATGGTGCTAGAGAAGATGCCTTCCTGGGGTTTAGGGGGGCGTCTCTAAACAGAGTCCTATGAGCAGTAGAAGGGGTGAAGGAAAAGGGAGAGGTACACAGTGCCCCCCCACTTACCCCTCCAAAGTGTCCAGCCCCAGAGGACGCAGAAGTCTGCAGTACCAGGAGAGCAACAGGAGACAACACACGGCTGCGGGGACTGGAGAATTGCTGCAGGTGCATATATCCAAATACAGCACTGTGACTGATTCAACTGAACTCTGAAATTGTGGCTGTGCATCTACAAGTCCTTGGGGATGGCAAAGGGGAGGGGCACCTTCTAAAAAAATTGCACCCAGGACTGCTAATTAATGTAGTAATTATGAGCACCCATTTTCTCTTAAAAGGAGACAGAATTTTCCACAAAAAAATAAGGAGCAAGAAACAGTCACTACCCTAGAGCAGCAACAGAAATCCAAGTCCTAAAAATAAGTGCTTTTCTGACTTCCTTTTTATTTAATTTCCTTACTTTCTTCATATTTGAGCAGGATACAGAGATGAATCTGAGCTACAGCCTTTTCATTTAATCCCAGCATGACCATCGCGTTCAAACTCGGACCCAAACTCCCTTCTGTTTGGATCTACAGCTTCCTGAGATTGGGAGGGAGGGGGCAAGGAGTCATATGCCTGGAACACAGCAGGAACCTAAAATTCAGTGCCTTTCCAAGACATTGTTCACTCAACCCACTAGAACATATCCAGGCATGCCCATGGAGAAGAGGAGAGCAGTTTCACAAACTCTCTCCCATGCTTTCTCCGGCAGGAGTTCAGACGTATCAGACTGACTCCAAACCAAGTGCTCTGCATGCTCTCAGTTTATATGTCACAGGAGAACTACACATAAATAATTAAAGTCTCACTGAAATCAGTAGCCAGGCTACTCTGATAACAGAAATCCAAAGCAGAACCAGTAGGGAAGGGAAAGAACTAATTCGTCATCTAATTAGAAAACAACACACAACCTCCTCTAACTAACTTAGTGGCAGAAGGCAAAGTATCAAAGAAAAACAAGCAGTACTGAATAGCAAAGATATAAAATAATGCAAAGAAAAACACTATTGTTTAAATGATGGACTCATGACCTGAAAGCACATACAGTATTTATTTCAATTATTTATGTCCTTTTTGATTCCCTTTTGGCTCTGATTTGCTGTCACTGGTGAGTTACAAGGTTATTAATAACAGATAGTAATGAATAATGTATCCATAGTCACACCAACTGAATTTTGTCTGTATGGCCCAGTGAGTATTTATAAATTTATTATGCTTGGGGCTTTTTCTGAATGGTAGCTAAGACCTGTATACATAGACTAGTTAAAACCTATAAAACAATAAAAATATTTTAAAGTAATTTCCAGAGAAATAGCAAACATAGAAGCAGTCAGTTGTCAAACTTCAGTTCAGACAACTATCAGGAGGCATGAACCAAGGCACCAGAGCTTTGGTTAGAAAGTCCCATATACAATACCTCCTCCGTCATTCAAACAGTCTTTTGGGGCCACAACTTGCGAGAACATTTTCAACTGTTTGACTTTATTACAAAAAATGAACACCCACACAGACCATACCATCCACCAACTCCCACTTCTCCTGCACTTGAAATGGAGTTTCATCACAGCAAAAGTGCTTCTGGGAATGCAAGAAGTGCCATTCATTCAAAGGCTTGTTCCACGCAATACCATCCAGCTTTATTGTGAAGCCTGGGGGGAAAAGAACCCCCAAAAACATAGCCCAAGGTCATGCTAGAGAGTGACCCTTAACAGCACAGTTAACTCCTGAGCAGCTCAAGATTCCTAAGCATTTGTATAGGAGAAGATAAAATCCAATATGGAGAATACCATATTCATTCATACAAAAACCAACATCCTGTGGCCATACTTGCACGTCCAGAGCCAAAAAAGAAGTATACAATAAGAACACAAAATAGAGACATCCTAGCTTCAGAAGGTGAATTCGGATTTTAAAAAAGCTACCAACAGCTACTACCAGCACTGTACCAATGCTTCCTATTATTATTAGCAAAGTTGTAAATCAATCCCTTCAGAACATCTCATTGTGAGTAAACTGCAGGACAGGGCAACACGGGTGCAGTCTGACCTCTATCTAGTCCAAGTGTAGTGCCAGAGAGGGCTGGTCCCAGCCCCCTTCCTTTCACCCAGAGAATTAACTACACACCTTGAAAGCAAATAGGTTCAGCAAGCTGATCCGATGAGAATAAATGTTTGGGGTTTTTTTGGAGGAGTTGCTTTTTGCCAGGCCAACTTTCCAAACAGGCTGATTCTAAGGCCACATCATCACTACATACAACAGAAAGAAAAGCAGCAGGACCACAGGAATTAAAAAAATATCTATCTGTAGTGGAAGGGCAGAGAGGGGGTGGTGGGATGGGACTAAGCTTATTTTCCACAGCTGCTGAAATTACATAAAATTAGATGCAATGTAGAAGCAAACCTTTAAAGTAAGGATTTAAATGAAGCAAGCCTGTAGTTGTTACTGAGAATACAAATGAACTTCTTGATGCCTGAGCCAAGTCACCGCATTAACAACTGTTAGTTCCATTAAAGCTGTAAATAAGCAGTCTAGAAAAAAACCCCTACGTATTCCTTTGGTGCCATGTGATATATTCACATTCTACGTATTTACTGAGCAATCCCCACCTATTATTTAAACACGTTTGAATATAGTACAGCAAAATATGGTCACATTCCAGAACTGCATCAACTCCCTGCTATGAAATGCAGAGAGAAAGACTCCTAAGCTAATTGTCATTGAACTGTGAGTTAATTAATGAGGAGAGAAGCAAATGATAAGATCAAGCACAAGACTGCCAACAAATTTCAAACTTAACAATTATGACACAGATGCCTGAGTGTGCAGAACCAATATTTATTTGGACTGTTAAAAAGCAAATGAAAGGAACTTCACAGGGATCCAGGGTCCTGCCGCTGATTTAAGGTCAACAGAGAAACAATTTGTGACTGAGCTAAATGTTGCTTACCTGCAAGAAGAGTGCTACATCAACAGACACCAGCTTCCAAGCATTTTTCTAAGACCAGATCCAGAAGAGGTGTCCATTTTCTCTGTTATCAAACAGCCTGTAATGAAAAACAGAGCTCACTCTAATCAGCAGTTTCAAGGTAATAATTTCACACCACTCAGCTGAAGCAGAACTTCACAGCTCATCAGGTAGCAAGCAAAAAAAAATGATTTTTGTCCCAAATGAGTTTCTGCTCCCTTAGTGAAGATACCAGCAAAACCCATGTCATCAGGTTTTACTGGAGGCCTGTCTAGTGCAGAGGCCATGCACAGGAAAGGATTTCATCACGGAGCTCAACGCTCACACTGACCAGTGACTACAAATTCTTACTTTCACTCATCAGTGCTCTGCAAGATACTCAAATACATCATTAGGTATAACAGCCTGTGTATGTATGTTATTAATACCGGACATATATATGGTCTGTGCACAATAAATGGAGCATGTGCTCAGTTGTAACACAGAAAATAAAAAGCCCAGGTTACCTCTGACAGTCTGTATCTCACACTGCAAGCACAGAGACACCTTGCTGACAGCTATGCTACCTGAAAACGTTCCCATCCTGTGTTTATTTTTTCTTCAGTTCAATCAGCATAAAGATGCTCACGTAAAACACTTCAGGCAAAGCCTGCCTGTTTAGGAGGTTTGAATCACTCCATTAAGGCAGGGGCAGGTTAGGAAACTCCATGCAAACCTCTCTAACCTGTAGGGATACTAACTCCTGCAACCACTTCCTCGGCAAACAACATGGGGAAGCACGGCCTTATCTGAAAATTGTTAAGTTAGCCACAGCCTTCAATAAAATTATTACACCTCCATGATCCCTACAGCTCTCAGCAGTGATCTTCTTTATTATTATTTTTATCTAAATCTAAACCAGTAACGTTTAAACTAGCCATGGGTGGGGTTGCCACTTTAACAGATTCTGGAATAAAAAGCTGCAAATCACAAAATGTTCAATCCTGCAAGGAGCTGCACGCTGCAGCTGTCATGGTAAAGCCGTTCAGCATGTACCACCACATGAACAGCTATACTGAAATCGAAATATCCTACTCTGGTTATTCTGATCTGACAGCCTGCGGTATAAGCAGAATCCACAGACTCTGAGGTTCACAAAGCTAACCAACAAAACACAAGTCTCTTCCTTGTACAGTTAATGCATGTCATATAGTGGTACACAACTATCTTGGAAAATAAGAATTATTAGCCTGCAAAAATAAAAATTGAATACTACTGCTCTAGACCTTTTTCCATACCAAAGGTAGCAGCCAAGTTGTGGCTTACATTCACATCCAAAACCAGCAGGGAATATCCAGAAAAAAAGATGCACAGTAAATTCCCTGAAAACTGGCTGTAGTTCTAGCTTGTCTCTGTAACACCGAGACTCTATTATCTCTTAAAATCTAGTGCGGCAAGTCCAAAGCCACACGTTTGGTCAGACTCCTACAGACACTAACATCAACAACAGGGAGGGAAGTCGGGGCATTCTGGGGATCAGAGAAAACTCCAGGCTCAAGCTAAGAGAGAGGCTTTGCTAATTCCAGCCTCTTCCCACCCACCAAAGATGGGCACTTTGGGGCCCCTCACCCACTTTCTTGCAAATGCTATAATCTCAACAGCATGGCAAGGGATTTGGCTCCAGAGGCAGAAAAGGTGAATGTATGAGCCAAGTTTTCAGGCATAGCCTGAAATACGGAACGGCCAGGAGATGCGCACCCCCCGCCTTGGGTGATGCTCTCACTGCTGCTCTTGCCAGCCTAGGAAGGCATGTTTGTCAACTGTTCTGTTCCATCCCAGAGGCGGGTTTTGCACAGAGTAAAATCATTCCTCATGATTTAAATGGCTTTTGGATCAGGACCTTAGTTTCCAAGAAACACAAACACTTGTCTCAGACTATTTAGGAGAGCAGAATGCAAAATTAAATGAATGGGAGAGAAGAGCTTCCTAAAACCTAGTCCGTAAGACCTGACACAATACTCACATGGTGTACAGACAGTAACTTTTCCAACACAGCTACAGACGAAACAACCCAATTCTGCATTATACTGTGCACAGCATTGAAGTCCCCTGTAGGTAACTGACTCAAAGCTGAACTGCATCTTTCTATGCAGAGCATGAAATCAAAAGGATTTACTCAGGCTTTAGGCCAGGTACTTTGCTCTATACCTAAGCATCAGACTACACTGACAAAGTTTTTCAGACACCCTCAATATATAGATGATTTAGGATCTAATTTTCAGGACTGGACTTGCACTTTATTCCCTTACTGATGGGCCAAGTTCATGTGGCTCTGTGCACTTGAGTACTTCCAGAGCAGCATCACAGTTGCTCAGCAGCTTACAGATGGGCAGACAGGCTTCCAGACAGGTTAGTTACTCAATCTGCTTTTAAATATTCTTTTCCTTCTTCCCCCTCCCTCCTTTTTCAGAGCAGAGTTGTTTTTCTCCCTCTCAGAGTGAAGGGCAAGGAGGCAGCCATGCATGCACACATCTAGCAGCTAACTGTGCATGATTCCCTCTGGCAGCCCTGTCAGGACCTCGGTGTTTTTATGTATGAGATGTCACTCTGGGAAAGGTTCTTACACCTGTACCGAGCCCCTTCAAATTCAAAACCAAGAAATAGTCATTACAAATCAAAAGCCTTTTCCTTTCTTGTCTTTTCTTTTCAATTCCCATTCCTGGCTGTTTTTTTTTTTTTTGATAGCAGACCAAGATAACAGTTGGGCCTGATCTTCCACAAGTTTGCATGCAGATTCCTTGAAGATTTCTGAAAGAAAAAAAAAAAAAAAAAAAATTCCAAGTCCTGCATCAAAGTGCATCACCTCTCCCTGGCCTCAGAAAACACACAGCTTAACACGAAGCTCTCTCCAGCTGCACTGGAGCAGCAGTCTACAAAGCCCTCCTTAGCATTATTGTGGGAAATTCCCTCATCTGGAAAGATTATTACTCCTTGGAGCTCCAACTGGAGCAGATGACTTTCATTCTCACCAGCACACTTCTAAACAGGGAAGCATGAGTAATTTCTCAGCTCTCTTTTCCTTTTTAAGTATACTTACTAGCATCCCACTTGGGCAAAATGCTTTGAGGACTGAACACAAGCCTCTGTGTTTTCAAGCCTGGCAACAACTAGCAGGTACTGATACTTCCTCAGGGCTCCCAGGGAGAAGCCCTGAATTGCTGGTTACCTTTGTGAGCCTTCAGCACTAACAGCCTCACGGGAACCAAGTGGAAATGCTCTCAGAAATAGAAAGAGCACTTGCTCTTGTCACTGTGTCGGTGATGAGATACAAACATGGCAGGTATTGCATACAGCAGTGCCAAAGGGAGAGGCAATCGGACAAGACAGCATCTGCTACCAAGGGCGTATGGAAGGAGTAGTCCCTACTGAACTGTCGCCTTTGAGAGTGGGTACTACCTAATCCTCACTTAAACCCTGGCTCCCTTCCTCTCCCACAAGATGCAGGCTCACTTTACCTGTCAGAAAATTTACTTATTCCCCTGACTTCTGTACGGGCTTTGTCCAGGAGAGTCAATCTGGACTGGTAACTCCTTCAGTACTGCATGCTGTGCCAAGTCTAATACAGTAAAGCATGGGGTAATTAAAAGGAGCAGAGAATTTGGACTGAAAGGCAATGAAACCTGAACTTCGAAAGAGCAAGGAGGAATTAATTTGTAAGAAGCTCTGCTGTGATAAGAAACTCAAAATAAGCAGGTAGCTTGCAATAGGATAACGTGCTGTTGAATGCACTGGTTACCATGCATGGCGTGCTGATAGCTACAAAAGCTTTGCACTTCTCACAGAGAATGTGCACGTATCAGAACAGATTCATGTCCTCTCTATCACTTCTTCATTTGCAATTCAAAAGCTACACAGGTCTGGTTCCCCACACCTTTTATCAATAGCCACAAATGAACATGACTACTGAAAACAGTCCATGTCTGGACGTAGATTTTAATTCTCGAATAAAAATGTGGAAGCAATCATCTATTTTCCTGCAGCTTCACAACTAAAACTCTTGCTGTTGGGGCCATCAGGACTTCCCAGCTTGATTACTACAGCCTCACCTCCCCTCCCCAAGCTCTCCCACACCCACGCTGCCTGCTCCCACCTGTAGGGAGAGCTGCTGCCCACAGCTTCCTCAGGCTCCGACCAGATCACTTCTCCTCCCTTCCCCTTCCTCAACTCTCTTTTCCTCCCGCACTGTACCATATTCAAACATGCTGCTCTCAATCCCAGGACCAAGCACAATTTTACTTCCCTCAAACTGTCCTCTGTCACATCCCACCCTCTGCCCAGATAACAATATGCACCTTCCTTAAAGTCACCCAGACCTCCTCCTGCCTTGCAAAAAGCAACCCAGATGCACATTTTTAGAGCTGGTCCACAAGAAATTTCTGTGTTAACAGCTTACTAAAAATCACACTATAATGCTTATAAAGCAGACAGCAGGATTTTGGGTAATAATCTAACTATGCTATCTCCAGTACTTTCAATCCCAGAATTTTAAAATTACTTTAAAAAAAAATTTAAAAACCCCACATTCTTCACCACCCTTGCAAGTTTTGCATCCTTAGGGTGTAAGAAATCCTTTGTAACCTAAGGATCTAAACTCCCACCTCCCCCCAAAACCAAACACCTCCCCCCCAGCCCCTTGTTCTACTCTAAGCAGATTATTATTTGAACGTCCTTTTTTATCATATGCTTCCACATACTGAACATGAAGAAGCAGAAGGAAAAAAAAAAACCAACACAAACTCCTGTGATAAAAAAAGCCAACAGCACTGTGAGGGGCACAGTTGCCCCTTGCCTCTCATTAAGTTTTTACATTATACTTGTGGTCATTCTTCAAACCTAGCCTGCTCTAGTGCTGTGAAGAGATCTGGAGATGCAAACCTATTAATTCCTATGGTTGTTAAGTGGGTCAGTATTTTCCAACTGGATGCAGGACAGGGAGATGGGGTGAGCCTTTGCAGACTTGGAAGGAAGATTACACCATAGAGAGCAGCTGCTACAAGAAGTTCATTTCCAGCTCCCTGAGATATCCCACATTTTTAAAAAGACTCCTTCAAAATAATGAAAATTCCCCTCCAACGCTACCAGAATAAACAGCGGACATCCTCACAGACAGAAGCCTTGGATCCAGTGCATCTGCTAGTAATGGAGATGACTTCCAGTACGTTAGCTCAGCTCTCCCACCAACTTCCAAGAAAAATCTTGGCCATCCTTCCCCAGATTTTCCTGTGATCTAACAGCACAGTCAGAGAGCATGACCTGGCCCCCCCAATGTGCATGTGCTCATAGGGTATTCATAGCATGGAGGGGCTTTCCCAAGTGCAAGTCCCCAAGCGTATTAGCAGGGCTGCTCCGTGGCAGCAGAGAGACACCCTACAGCACCTCCAGCAAGCAGCAGAGCGGGCAGGAGACAGTGGCTCCAAGAGGGAGGGAGCAGTGGGGCTCTCCACTAAATATCCAAATTCCCTCCCCTCTACGGTAAGTCCTGTGCTCCTTGCTTGAAGGGCATGTCAGAACACGTGGTCCTAACCCTCCATAGCTCCTGCACTGCAGCACTGGCTTGGCAGCACCGCTCAGAGAGCAGCAATTAGTGGCATTCAAAATTATCTTCTGCTTTTAAGCCAGTAACTGATACTCAGTCAGGTTCTAATATCCTCTATCTAGAGTGTAAATCAGAACTCATTGTTTTCTGTGTATAATTGCCTATCAAACTCCAAGCTGTAGTTCCAACTCTTTACTTGGAGTATAACCTTGGAAAGATTTTACTCAAAGAAAAGAAACTAATATTTTCTACACTTATAAAAACCTCACCTCCTAATAACAAGAAAGTTTTGGGGAGGAAAAAGAACAGTCCATCTGGAGATAATAATAAATCTGACAAGAGACAGAAATTCTAGGATCAAAGAGAGAACTTCATTATATTAGGAAAAATGACTAATTAACTTGTGAGAAAAATCTTGTGATTCATGCACCCTAATGGAGTTTGAGAGTTCAGTCTTCCCAATCAGTGTCATCAAATCACTGTCCCCTCAAAAATTATGGCTCATTCCTTGCTCTGTAGATCAGGAAAGCATGATAGACTAATTGGGTATTTAAACAGGGTGACAATAATTTTAAGGAGGAATTTTGTATTTTTACATGCCCCAATAGGCCATTTTTAAAAACACTTCAGGAAAATCTTTTGAAGTTAGTAACATTCACTTTTTGGGGGACTAAAGGTAAATCTGACAAGAACCAGCTTTTATTTATTCTTAATGAGACAAGTTTGCAGGTCCTCACACTGTTAACAGTGAGAAACTCCTAATCTTCCCTTAATGTTAATGCAAAGATTACTGATTATGCCCTAGCCCAGGGGTGAGGCAAAACTAATTCTCCTTTCTCATGATGTAAGTTACGGCTTCCTAAGGCAGGGTCGTCTTGTGTTCTGTGTTTTTATGGCACAGTGAGGGCATACTTGATGAACTAGGATACAAATGTTACAGCATTTCAAAATAATAAGATATGTGAAAACCTGCAGCGTTTATTATGTATCAAAAAACCTAAACAAGACAGGTCTTTTTGTTGGTTTGGTTGTGGTTTTTTTGTTTTGTTTTTTGTTTTTTTTAAAGCCAGAAGCTCCACAGAGAGGGGAAACAACTGAGTTCTTAAACAGATCAGAAAAACAGCCCTCCTACGTCAGCGTTTTAAGCAAGTTTTCCTGCAGTTCTTTATTACCACACACCACCATTTAACAACATGAAGCACCTTAAGAAATAAATACAACAGGAAGAATAATCTAGCTTATACTCAAACTACTCACACTTAAATGGAAACTACCTGACATGGCTCACGAGTTAGACGTGCCTGCAGTTATCAAGATGGCAGGGAGATCAAGATAGAGTAAGGGTGACAAGTCATGGGCAATTAATCAAGACGATATTTCCCTTTATTTTATCATAGAGCGTCATCTCTGCCAGCAGTCTGTGTATCACTCTGCTTTGGACTATTTCCAATTAACTGTAGATAGACGCTTCTCTGTATTACCTGCTCTATAAACAGGGTTGGAGAGTGTCTAGAGCACAGCAGCTATGGACACCTCTTGGCTTCTGCTCTTCTCCACTATTCCATGCTGAAACCTGCATTGCGTTACTTTCATGTAATCCGCAGAAGAAAAGTAAAGGATTAGCGTATAAGAAATGGTCCTTTATAACAATGACTAGATAGTGTGCTGCCTTTCCATCACCCTTCTTGTACAAAGTGATGGAAATGTAACAGATGCTTAAGCTTTCTTGGCAGGAGCAAGGAAGAACCCACACTTACCCCAGCCTCGCTCTCCAGAAGGTGGTACCCATTTTTTGGATATGGTTCAGAGCATGGAAGAATCTATGCACTCCTCTTTAAGGGCATGAAGGAAAGGAAGGTCAACAATCTTGCTACAGCTATTAAAGCTATGCCGTAACAGCCCCATTTGCAAGAAGATGCTTGAAGTCCACCATAGAGCCTTCTGCACTGGCTCTGATGCAGGAAACTTCCTGTATGTGGTCTGACATCAGGGTGAGGAAGTGGCAGAACATCACATAGGGTTTCGGTGACAGTGCCTTTGTTGCCAGTACAAAAGCCTGGGAGAACTTTGGGTTCCATCCTACCCTTAAAAAGCATGACATGGTTTGGTGACCACCAGCTTCTCTGTCTTTATCCCCTTATGCTCATCCTCTCCAATCTTTGTCCTCCAGCTTTCCAAATGTTTCAGCATCATTTTAGTCACGTAAACTTCTGCTTTAATTATTGAATCTAGTATATGAGTGAACATATGGAAGTGCAGAAAGCATCAGACACCTTACAGTAAAAACTACTAGCTCTTCCTATAACGCATCTCTGCTTAATAAAAACCAAGTATAGTATCAGTATGAGAAGAGGGGCTGAGGGGAAAACACTACAGACAAGTTGAAAACAGCTTTTGGACAGGGAGAAACACACCTAAGCACTTTTAACACACAAAAGGCAGCTCTGGGCTACCTAAGAAGTGAATGATGGAGGCAAGGGCTGCGGTAAGGAACATATCACTTCCCACCAACCATCTTCCCATCCCACCTCCCCATCCAAGAAGATGACCAGAAGAGGTATCTGCTGCCTCATGTCCTCTCATTGCCAGCTACTGTGGGTTTTGGCCAACCCAGACCTGCAGCCTACCTTTACAAAGAATGAGGAAGAAAGACAAAGCTATTTGTTTTCACAAAGAAGCCACAGAAGAGTGGGGGGAACACAACCAACAACCCACAAAACAAAAATGTAAGACAGCTAATGAGATTCCCAAACAGAGAGAAAACAAAAAAGTAAAATATGCTGATGTGGTCTGTAATTCTAGTCCTGCAACAGATGTTACAGGCATTGTGAATTATAAGTGCTTCTACTTAATAGAGTTCTTTTCCCTTGTCAAGATGACTAAAATATACACAAAACCAAGAATGGGCCTAGAGGAGAAAGACCCTAACAAGCAACTGCTAACAAATGGCAGATCACTTGATGAGGAGACAGTAAAGCCTCTTACGTTGGCATGCAAGCAGAAAGCTTTATTTATTGCTGTAATTGTTCCTTCCAGCACACTGTCCCTGCAGATGCATAGTTTGATTTTCTTGTGAAAGTCCTTAAATGCACATATAAAAAGTCAAAGCTTATGCTCTCAAAGAACTAGAAGCATTTCTTAACCTTAAGCATCGCTTAAAAATAACAGTCAAAGTCCAAGCAAAAGCTTCATGCATAGGTCTTGTATGCACCTAGAATGAACTATTAATTTACAGACATATTTACCCTTACAACAATGGAGAACTGATGGAGTACAAAATAAAGCCCAACATTCCAGAAAAATAAAATACTTCTAGGAAAGGGAGAATCCTCTCCAGACTTACCAGGGAATCACATGAACAGCATCTGCAAAACTTAGCTGCCAAGCTAACAGCCATCTCTGCTGGAGGACATCATTGTACCACAAACAATCCACGCCACAACTGCTCAGTTTGGCCAGCGTTGAGGACAACGCCTACATTTTTGCCCACCGAGGCATGCTCCTGTCTTAGTGCGCTGCCTTGGCAAAGCTAATCTTGGGTTTGTCCCTGCATTAGAGAAGGCAGCCATGCTAGTGCCTTTCACCGCCTCACTAGCTGCAGCGCACACAGCAACGGCATGGCGCGTGGCACCTGCCAGAACAGAGGCAGACAGACAGATGGACAGTTAAAACGACCTCCAAGTTATTAAGACATTGCAAAGAAGAAACAAAAAGCCTGGCTATTTGCTCAGATTGAACGCTGTTTCCAAAAGGTTGTAGACTTCTCTCTCCAAGGGTGATCGTGAAGAGCTAGAGACGAGGCCATGCCCATCAGGGCCAGGTCTTCGGCCAGCACTCTGGCTCCCAATTTTACATACTTTCCTTTGACAAGGCTTCCAAGTGGAGGAGAAAGATCATTTGCCTCACAACAGTATTCAAAAATAAATGCATGAAAAACTATGCAAAACAGTTGTGATAAAGGGTCCCATGATAACATCAGCTAGGTTCCTATCAAGAGATTTCTCCTCAAACAGGACCATTGCCTCCATTCCCATCCCCAAAATAACTGAATGTTGGTCATTTTAGCTGCTTCAGAAGGCTACATTGCCCTCAAAACAGATGACCACATACTCTTGAATTCTTTGCAATTACTCCCCCCTTGATCTTGACCAAAACCTAAGAAACTTTAACAGACTCACAGCAGATCTCTCAGTCCAGAAGGTTGTACATCTCTCCCAGTGGCACCGTTCTCCAAGACCCAAGTTCTCCAGTCCGGGAGCAAAGCCTGCATTAACTACCTCAGAACCCAGTACTAAGCAGCATGGCTTTAATAATTCTAGTAACACAAAAGGTTTGATCGTGCATTAACCTGGTAGAATTTAATAGCCTACAAGAAGTTGTGGCTAATGGGCATCAGTTTATAAATTCTCATTTAGCATCAAAATATTTGAGATTAAGGAAACAAAAGAACACATGATCAGTAGAAACATGTACTGATGGGGGCTGTTGTAGCATGCAAAACATCTGAGCACTCACTAATTTGGCTGCAAACTCTTGCTCAGAAAACAATGTCTGGCAATAATAATACGATCCCAAAGAAAGGGCTCTACAGGGAAGTTACATACTCTCTCACAAAGGCCATATGATTTATGTATGTTGTCACTGCCTATGCCAGAAAATTGATGACTGATTACCACATATTCATTTCAGTATCAGGTATCCGAGCCTTAATTAGCTAGATTAGGCCACATGGAATTTCTTTACTATTTACAGCACAACTGAGTATAACATTTGGTTTAAGTCAATGAAAAGAAGGAGCTTGTAAACGGAATCCAGCAAGAACTAGAATATATTAAAGTCACATGAATTAAATGTTTATTATTTATTGCTATTACTCATTTATTGCACAAACATCTGGATTCCATAACCATAGCCTGACAGAATGATATTATTAGGGGGGAGAGCAAAATAAATATATAAATAACATCTGGTTCATTAGACATCTGCAAAGCACTGCTATCATTCATCCATTCCCAGCTCCTGGAGGACAGGTATTCAACTTTTCCCTTGTGGTGTAGGCTGGATATTGATCAAAAAGTTCTGGTATCTCAGTTCTGCAGCTCCCTGTGCAAAGGACACAAGATCCCCACTTGAGATATTGCATGTCCTCCATCACTGGGGACAAACCTTCTGCGTAGCAGGACTAGGGAGCAGGCAAGAGTAAGGCAGGGATGTGAAAGCACTCAGAGTAAAAAAAGCTTTTGAGAAGAGCATCACCAAAGAGAGAAATGAGTAAAATCATGTTGGGCAAAGAATTTCTAAGACCTAAGAAACCGTATCACATACCAAAGCACCTGAATATACTACAGTATGGTCTGCTTAATATTAATAGAGACTGGTAATTTTATTCACTTTAGGCTTATAGATAATGCTTGCAAAATATGAACATGTATGGTTTCTTTTCCAAGCCACTTACTTCCCACATCAATTAAAGCATGCAGGGCCTTGCTAGTGCAGCCTTCCTCACTTGCAACCTCTGATTGCTTTAAAAGATACATAGCAATGGTCTATTAAATACTGTTCAATTCATGAATATTTCATTGACTACCCCTTCTAATTTAAAGTTTATGAAATAATAACAACTATAGTAAAGCTCAAACTGCTTTACCGTTAAGCCTACAATATTTTTTTTGAGTATACGTATGAACATCTCTTAGTTTCCCCCTGCAGCAGAGAGGGTCTGAGCTGATGTGCCCAAATCAGTCGTGAACATTTCCAGCTGAATTTTATTTTATCTGTACATAAATTTATTTACATCCCTACTGTAAGTGCCACTGAAATACTGCACCATAAAGTGTTATGAACTGCAATGCATGGGGCTCTCCTATAGTCTGCTCACTTTCACAAAATCCATAGAAACATGCAGCCATTGCTAGATATACATTTAATTATGCAAGAATCTCCATCCCTCTTTCTGCTCGTTGACAAAGAGGCTGTTCAGCATTATGTGGACCCACACATGAATCCTCAACAAGGAAAAAAGGAACCTGTACTACTCAAAAGATCAATCAATGCGCAAAACCTTTGGCATTACAGTGCTAAAGCAGTCTTGCTCTGCTTTTCCTCCTCCTGTAGACAGCAGCAAGAAAGATGTTTTTAAAGAGTTAAACTTTGTGTGAGCGTGTGAGCCAGAGAAACAAAACACAACCCTCTGACAAGAGCTCAGCACCACCTCCTCTGATATGGCACTGTCAGGATCAGCTTTTCCGTTCAGGAAGAGCAGGCTGTCACCTGGGGCAGCAGAGCAGCCAGGGGCTGCTTATTGTTAGGGTAACAGCAGGATGTAAAGGAGGGCACTTCCCAATTAACCTGAGGCAGCACATCCCCCAAAGGCAGTGATGGATAGTGTAAAATGACCAAATATAATAAGAACAGGAACATCCTGGACTCAAGCATAAGGAAACTGAACAATCACCAGTGTGACCAAGAAAAAAACAAAACATCTGGAGGCTCTCCCCTCAGTAACTAATTTCCCTGTTTCTTTTAACCTTCCTTCAGCATCCTTTCTGCTCCTTTCCCCTTCCTACACCCGTTCTTGCAATAGAAGAAGCCTTCCTTCCACCTGCTTGCTAGCTATCCTCCCTCCTTTTCCTGGAGGCGTCTAGCACTGATTGAAAGGAAGAACCGTATTAAAGATGATGCAGAAAGACCACGTACAAATGAAAGCATTTTGCCTGCGCAGACTTCTTGTGACAGAGCATCTTCCAGGGTTTTGGGAAAGGAAGGTAAAGGCGGAGAAAAACAGCGCTTTCAAACAGGAACACTGCCACAGTACAGGACTCCAGGTACCAGAAGGAGCTGTGTCCATAGCTAGGCTGCCACACCCTCTTAAAGCTCTGGAGGACCACAGGCCACCAGCCCCTGCTGCTCCAAGCTACTGATGGTCTGGACACAGAAGCACCCAGGTCTCAGCAATGGGAATGCCCAGACTCAGGGCACAGCCTGCCCCAGTGAAGGTAGCCAGGCTCTTTGGTGCCTACTCTGCTTACTGGAAAAGCGATGCTGGCAGGTAACATCCCATGCAAGCAAACTGCAGGAGAGGGCTCAGCTCTTTCCCAAAGCCCCTTCTGAGGGGCGACCACCCAGAGCCCCCCCCAGAGAAGCCATGTGCACAAACCCCAGCGAGGGCTGCGAAGCACCTCCCGGAGGCCGCGGGGAGCCCCAGCTTCACCTTCTGCCACGCCGGGCCTGGCGCACGGGCAGCCTCGCACCGCAGCCCCCGAGGGGGCGCCGGGCCCTGCCCCCCAGTCCCACCCCGAGGGGGAGCGCATGGGAGCGAGGGGTGCCGCTGCTCCGCCCTCCCCTGCCCACACCTTCGTACAGGCCGCCCCGCGGGCCCGAGCGGCCCGTGCAAGAGAGAGGGGTCGGCACGGCCCTTGCCGGCGGGGCAGAGACGGCCGCCGGCGCAGGGCGGCACCACGGAGGAGGGAGACGAGGCCGTTGCGCCCCCGCGGCCGCCATTTTGGGGCTGAGGGGCAGCGGCGCCGCGCGCGGCGGAGCGGGAGGGGGCGCGCGGGGCTCCCGGCGCTTCGGGAAATTTCTGCCCGCGTGCGCGAGCGGCGCGCGGCCTTCCCGCCGCCGGCGTCGGGCGGAGGAGGGTTCTTGTTGCTCTGCAGCAGACAAAAGTGGAGATTTTGTCCACAGGCTGGATTGTTGGGCCGGGGCCAACTGCATGAGATTCAACGAGGCTCAGTGCCGGGTCCTGCACTTGGGTCACAACAACCCCATGCAACGCTACAGGCTGGGGGAGGAGTGGCTGGAGAGCTGCCTGGCGGAAAAGGACCTGGGGGTGTTGGTTGACGGCCGCCTGAACATGAGCCAGCAGTGTGCCCAGGTGGCCAAGAGGGCCAATGGCATCCTCGCCTGTATCGAGAATGGTGTGGCCAGCAGGACCAGGGAGGTGATAGTGCCCCTGTACTCGGCACTGGTGAGGCCGCACCTCAAGTGCTGGGTTCAGTTTTGGGCCCCTCACTACAAGAAGGACATCGAGGTGCTGGAGCGTGTCCAGAGGAGGGCAACGAAGCTGGTGAAGGGTGTAGAGCACAAGTCTTATGAGGGGCGGCTGAGGGAGCTGGGGTTGTTTAGGCTGGAGAAGAGGAGGCTGAGGGGAGACCTCATTGCTCTCTACAACTACCTGAAAGGAGGTTGTAGCGAGGTGGGGGTCGGTGTCTTCTCCCTAGTAACAAGCGATAGGACGAGAGGAAACGGCCTCAAGCTGTGCCAGGGGAGGTTTAGGTTAGACATTAGGAAAAACTTCACCGAAAGGGTGGTCAGGCATTGGAACAGGCTGCCCAGGGAAGTGGTTGAGTCTCCATCCTTGGAGGTATTTAGAGAACGGATAGATGTGGTACTCGAAGACGTGGTATAGATGGACTTGGCAGTGCTAGGTTAACAGTTGGACTCGATGATCTTAAGGGTCTTTTCCAACCTTGACGATTCTATGATTAATAGAATAGGTTCCTTCGGAGCACGGTGCCTCTTTCAGCAGCAGTTACGGTTTGGGGCAGACCTCAATGGGAGGTTAAATCGGACAATTCGATCGAGGAACCGTTGCCTCATGGTGACGGCAAAAGGCCGTGAGCCAGAGAGCGGGATGTGAAGCATCTTTCTGCAACAGGCTCGTGGCACAGCCTGGAGTAAACGACTGCGAAGTTTCTGTGCCTTCGCTTCCCCTGGAGGTTGGTGATGTTCTCCTCACACCAACGCTCACCTGGAGCTTCCACCAGCGCCGGCACCGCCCAGCAAGTAAAACAAGGAACCCTCAGCAATAGGAATTGATTCAGCCTTGTGATCGTGCTAGTTTATACATTTTGCTTGGCTGGGCCTCCAGTAACTTGAGTGGGATTACTTTCACAGGTGGAAGAGAAGAAACACCCAAGCAGCCTACCTGGGAAGGTTCATACGCTGCCTCCAGCTCCTCCAGCATATATGGTGGAAAGTGTGAAGTGTAATGATGCTTGGGTAAAATAACAGTGGTATTATTTGCTATGCTTGCATAAACATCTAGCTATTCTCAGGATACTGTGAAGCGCTTGTATCGTCATTTTCTTGCCCCCTAACGTACAAACTTTATCAAAACTAGGTGCACAGCTTATTTCAGTTCTGTAACAGGAGAACATTTTCACAGGTCACATTTGGTGAAAGAACTCCTGAACATGAAACAAAAAAAAATACTGTTAATTTTTCTGTAATATTTGGTATAACAACCACCATTCATTGCCTGCAAATCTGTTTGTTGCAATGACTATGAAAAAGAAAACTAAGAGGACCGTACAGTATTGAAGGTAATAATTAATTTTTAAAAGATGGTAGGTTTTAGGAGGTTTAAGGGCTTTTTGTAATGCTGGCTCAATTGTAACAACAGGAATAAATGGACTGCAATTTCTGCTTGAATATTTCTGTGTTAGGAGTCTGGTTTTTTTAGCAGAAAACAAATATTCTTCATCAACTCCACTGGCAGCTTCATCTCTCTCTAATACAGGAAGGCAAGACATATCACACTAAAACAGCATCCAAAGGCCAATGCAAGGACAACACACACGACAGATGCTCAGTTTTAGGGTTTATTTCATCTGCTAACATTCATTCTTGATCTAGACAAAAACAATTAGATGATTATTTTTTTTAATCCAATTTTTCTTGTGGAAGAAAAGAAACATTTTAACACTTTTTGTAAGATGCTATAAATAAATATATAAAGCTTTAAGTGTTACTTGGCTCAAGTTAAACAGTTGTCTTTTATTTTTTGTTGTTTTTAAGTTCCTGAAGTGAAAAAAAAAGTGCAAACCATACACATTCAGCCCAATGGAATGACTCCAGCCACAATCACTTTCAGAGAAGCTGAATCTGTTTGATCTACAATATGGACGATGGAAGGCGGGTGGGGGGACAGCTGTATTTTTTTACCCTCAGTCACACAACTCCTAGAAGATAACAACTGAGTTCCTTGGTAGGTAAAGCACACAAGAAAGGGGGGAGGAAGAAAAAGAAAGTCCTGCCTGCATTGCCCTTTCCCTTCCCTGTGCATATTGAATTGCGGCAGAGAGAACAGAAGAGACAATATAAGCAAAGCCTCAGACAAAACCAAATGACAGTGAAAAATAAAATTGGATACTGGTGGGGGTGGTGAGAAATCCTGTGGATCTTGTGTGTTTGCCTGGCAGACTACACACAAACACAGAGGAACTTCACATTGAGAGAGGGTGGGGATTTTTGTCTTCCCCTTATGAAAAAAAGATGAAAAGGGGCAATAAAAATAAGTTAAATCATATTCCAATATGTACAAAACAAATCATGCTCAGTAAACCATTTGAATATAAAATTATTCATTATAGTACAACTCTCTCAATCCAGTCTGCAGAATTGACACCTGGGGGAAAACGGGGAGGGGGAATTGTGGAGCTTTGAGGGATGAGACAGACTCATTTGCAAATCTTGTTTTTTTTCAGCTTGCATGCCTAAAAATTACAGAGAAAACCACCTGCAGCTGGGACAACGCAGGCTTTAATACCCACGTGCTTATCAGGGCTGCATTCGCCTCGGCAGAACTCCTGCTGATGGTGGCAAAACAAACAGCCCCGGATAGCTCGGGCGGCGTGCAGGGACGAGCTCAGCTGCTCGCTGGTTTACCTGAACTGCTGCTAACTGACCCGTGCTTTAAAGGCTTGGCTCTACGGCTGATCAGGCAGCGAATCCTGTGTTCACTTCTGCCACTGGAACATGATCGCTAGTATTAGTGAAAACAAGAAACAAAAAAAGATAACGCAGCCAGCCCTGTGATTTGAATCCAGCAGATAGATAGCAGCATGGGTTGCATTTCAAGATATAGCCCTGGAAATACAATGTTTAGCATAGCCTGTGTTGCAAATTCCTGTAGCGTTACCCATTTTTGTGACATTTGGAAAATTCTGTGGGATAGGGGAGGGTCTGAGTAACTCTAAACGTCAGTAATAAGCTCGAGAAGCTTTTAACCCCAGGATGTAAATGTTGGTCAGGCCCTGTTCTGTAATGTTGGTCATTACCTTCTGTAGCTGTTCAGTGGTCTCTGTGAAGTGATTTGAGGGGCTCAGAGTGAAAACTTCCTAACTGACATCTGTCCGTACTGCCACCATGGCGGTCCTTCTGCCTTGCTTGTATTCTCAGCAACTGCACTGCCCTTTCTGCTCCTACAGGACAGCCCTGGGAGAGAGGATTCAAAAGCTTGTTGGGATCTTCTTTATGCTGCTTCCATTGCCATCCCAGTTTTGTAAGCAAGTAAGGGACTATGGGGTGGAAAAACGATCAACCTGAAGTGCCCCCCATTTATTCCAATATGTTGGGAATGAAGGGAGAAATTCAGGCAAGCCAGAAAGTCATGCTGATCCTTTGCTGAGGTTTTTTTTTTTTTGTTGATGACTTTGAACCCCGTGACAGCCTGGGTCTGCAGCCTTACCAATCAATCCTGCATTTTGTGAGCTGGGTAGGGTACAAGGTGGCATCTGTCTGTCTGAGAAACTTTGGAGTAGGAGGCAAACTCCTTCAACAGAGCTAGCTGGGATGAGACAAATGAGCAATAAAAAGTTTTCTTCAGCAACACCACCTACCAAGCAGTGAAGTTAACACTGTTCAGGTGACTAAAAGCAAAAAAGACCTCCTCCTTCTTAGCACTGCAGCGTGTCTTGGCATTTCCACCTTCCCAAAGCAGGAATGGAGTCTGCTGGGAAATCCCCAGAGCATCACCCTCGTTTGTGGACGTGCAAGGGTCAGCACAGTGTAAGATGGCAGAGGCTAAGAGCCATCATCCTTGGCCTGCTACCACATAAATGACTGTCCAAAATGCTCGCTCACGCTAATACTGCTGACCGTATAAACCCTTAGAAATCCCTTACACAGCCCCAGCTTTTGTAAGGCTTTTCACAGGGTCTCCCTGGAACCATGGCAGAAACACTGTGCGACTGACAAGCATCCGAGTGTCAGAGGACCAGGTAAAACCTGAATTGAAGGGGAACTGCCTCACCAACTACAGTACGAGGTCGCAGTCTTGTACCTGGCCTCACTGTACCCAGCACTCACCTACCCTGACCTGGATCATGATGCATTGACAGGCCCCATGAAGAAACACTTCATGTAGTGAAGAAGGTCTCTGTGCATCTGGAAGTCACAGGAAAAACATTTTGGAAGAAAGGGGCACATATTGGACAAGAACTTACTATCTGGCCACTACTTCTGCCAGCGTGCCTTAAAGCCGTTGTTCTCCATTCATTTTAAAACTACACATACATTTTTCATGTTATTGTAGCATCAAATAATCAGTCCTAAAAATAAAAGAGATGATTGTACCACTTCAAACCGTAGTACATATAAATCACAAAAAACTACATTCACATTATGTTAAAAAAGTTCCCTTAAACCCACTAAAGGAAGAAAATAGTGCCAGGTATGTCCTGCAAACTACGGTCTGGCACACAGCACGCACTTACAATAAATTAAAGCATGGCCTACAGCCATAAATAGACCAGCACAGCAGCCAGGGTGAGCGATGGCTTTTGGATCATTCTCTTAATTATTTCCTGTACTTAGAACCCATTTCAAAGTGCCCTATACTTCTCATACCTTGGAATACCTCTTTACAGTCTGTAAACTTGTTATTCGCAATGTACAGGTGGAGAAACTGAGGCATCTGCTGGGCGCAGGATTTGAATCAAGAAATTTCTGCCTCAGTGCTAAGCTGAGGTCAGCCCTCCTTTTGTGGGTTGAAGTGAAACTGTTAACAAGACAGTTTTCAAGATAGTTTAATTTCTTTTGCTTGTTACTGTAATATATTACAAAGAAAATGTTGGAACAAAGTCTTCTACTGACATGCTTCTAGGGTCAGAGGCTGCCTCTGATTTAGAGAACGCTGCAGATAAATCCATTAAAATCCAGCTGGTTACTCAGAGCCCACAACACAGAAACAACTCGGGCAAACCAGGCCAAATTATGCCGGTCCTAATCATACCCAGTCCTGTTTAGTGTCACCCTTTGGTAGATGAGAGCAGAATTTGGCCTTCGGTACAGAATGGCTCTCAGAAGTCGGTGCCCGGGCACCGATGTGTACCTCGAATATGGATTACCTACAGTAACCATGTGTGCATTATGGATCCATAACGCAGGATGCACAGTGAAAAAGCCTTTGGGGAAAGCTGGAAACTCTGCATATAAAACAGTTGCTTTTTATATCTTGTGTATTGGTTTTGTGGGTAAACAGCCTGTAAAATTGCATTTTAAAAATATAAATGTTTTCTTTAGTTACAGCAACACATAAAAGCGCTGGGAACTAGCAGACATAGCTCCCCCCAGTCTTGGAATTCAGAGATGAGCAAATGGATTTGTAATACCTTCTGCCCCCAAGCCAACAACCAAAAATTGCTTCATTTTGCTTCCCACTTTTCAGATAGGAGGAAGTGCTTATGGCCAAGCTACACATCTCTGGGAACAGGGGCCATTTTGTGGCAGAACCTAAAAGACAGCGACACCACTAGTAAATATCGGTACCAGCCAAATGCATGGGTAACAACGTCCCACTGTGCTTGTAGACGGATGAGCGTGTGCTTGGGCACTTTGCAGCACCAGGATGCAGACCCGATCAAAATTCATCTGAAATCAATAGGAAAGACATCCTTCGACTTTGTTGGACTTTGGATCGGGGCTGTTACAGGTTGTATTTGAGCCCAAAGTGCTGTTTGTATTTTCTGTTCTTAAGTTTTTAGTCATCTTCAGTCTTCTGGAGAAGAACATCTCCAAAAGCAAGGTGTATCCCCCAGGGTGTACACAGAAGAAACAAGGCAGCTCCTCTGCTTAAGGCAGCCGCCTCTTTTGCAAAACTCAGTCTGAATTTGAAACTGTTGGAAACTGTGTACAGAGACAGAGAGAGCGCGAATTAAAATACAAAACAAGCAGCACTTCAGTGGATTCGTGTGAAGGGAAAGGGACTCTGTAAAAATGACATGCTAAAGCTGAATGCATCAGCGCTCTGCCTCTCCTCTGGTGATTTCAATGCCATATCTGATCTGCAGTTAACGTGGCCTTTGAAAATCAAATCATATTCCATTTGGTTCATAGTTTACCCTAAACAATAGCTGCTTCAGGTCTTACAGGCTGAGTAATAACGGGGTGAGACATGAAACAGGCAAAAACTGCTTCATTTCCATGCTTCCAGCCAAACAAAGAAGTACTTGCAACAGCAAGAAAATAACCCGTACTTTAATTTGGTGAGTGGGAAGAGGAATTAGAGAAGTCATTGTTGTTCTATGACTCAAAAGTCAGTAAGCAGAACCTGGTTAGACTGTCACCACACTGGAGGATTAAACTCACATGAGTCCCTAAAAAACAGCAGTGAAAGAGTTCTGCTTTGAAAGTGGTCTGAGACTAAAAAAACATTATCCATGATTCCCCTTTCCAGTTTTATGAACACAGCTTGTTCATTTAAAGTAAGAGCTGCAGAAGAGGCACTCTGCCAAAAGACAATGTGCACTGTCTCATAATTAATTCAGACCCATAGTCAGAAATTTTCACAGCTCTGGAAGAGAGCCCGATCCTTTTCCCACTTAAATCGGTTCTAGTGACTTCGCTGGAAGCAGGCTGATGCCCATTATCTCTTGATACAAGCAAGTAAAAGTAACTGAAAAAACACAGATATGGGTATGTCTGTATGGTTGTTCTAGTTCAGTATCTCACATAGCAACAAACAAAACAAAATCACCCCCTGATCGTGTTGCCATTAATGACAGATTATTTGCAGGGTCTTCCTGGAACTTGTCGTGCAGATTTATGAGGGAGTATTGCTATTTAACTTCTTCTTCCTTTTTTTTTACTATGTAGGATAGGGTTTTCATGTGCTGTTAATACATAATACTGATGAAGGCATGAGTGGCAGTTGTGTAGGGCGACAGGATGGCATGTTGAGTGCATGTTTGAGCCTATGTGGAATTTGGTCGGCTTTTAACTTGTTTTGGGACCTGCTTGTGAAACAAATCTGGGAGCCCTGTGCATGAATTCCCTATTAGTTTTGTGATGAAGTTGCGTATGTATATGTGATACCAGTGCAATGTATCAAAACCGCTGTGCTAAGTACATATCCTAGGCCATAGTCAATTTGCTTTAATGTTTCTCATCCTCTGATGTTTTTCTTCTTTTATTTTTATGGTGCTCTACTTTCTGGCAGTGGCTGCCAGCTGAAACGAAGCGACCACCCTTGCGCTCAGATCACAGCCTGACAGGATAGCACATCCTCAACTTAGTCACCGTTATCATTTACTTACAACCAATGCAATTCCCCTCCCACCTCCAAAAACACCCACAAAAGAAAACCTCAGTTTCCTTGTTTTTTAATTATATATCTTTATATCATTATGCTCAGGGGGTAAACAGATTTAAAAAATCCTACTTCTGCCATTTGTGTTTGAATTGTGAGGATAAGAAACATTCTTTTGTATTTGGCCTTAAGAGTGGGTAACTGCATTTGTGCATTTTTTACCTCTGCATTATAATGTTGACCCTTTTTTTATTTTTATGTATTTATTTATTTTTTTTAAGAATCTCATTGGTCTTGTAAGAAACAGTAAAAAGACCCTATGCTTAAGGAAGCAATCTATCTTCTGTTTTACAGACTTGCTTTTAAATAAAATATTTTTTGTTGTTTTTGTAATTTTACTTCCATGATCTTTTATATGGAAACCCTAGAATATCATTAATATAAAAGTCTGCCTAGGCTACCACTTCTCTATAATATGGCTCATGTAGTCCTCAGTGGGCAAGCGTCCTTGCTCTTCGGTCTCTTCCTTGGGAAGTGCTTCATTGGACCGGTGAAGAAGCCTCTCTTCCCGATTCTTTATCCTCTGCTCCATCCTCTCTAGCTGCCGTTTGTACTGGTAGCGCTGTTGGAAGAGGTCCTTTGCATAGTCATAGAGCTGCATGTCCAAGTCATTGAGCTCCTCAATCCTCCGGATGGTGTCATTATCCACCTCCACCCCTCCTGCCCTGGTACTGTTGTACTGCATAAAGGGCCGGATGAATTTCAGATTAAAAGTTCTCTCAAACAGGTATTGAGTCTTTCTCTGGAACTCTGTCAGGCCGAAGAAGGCCATGTCTTTGAGGTTCTTTTTTGCGCTCTCCAGCAGGATCTGTGCTCGCTTGTTCTCTGGGATGAAAGACATGTTGTAGCAGCCCACTAAGCTCAAGTCGGCCAACATCCTCACTTGGCGGTTGTTGGCCAAATTATACGGGCAATCCATGAACTCCTGCAGCGTGCAGCCTGACCAGTCTGTGCCTTCATAGCACGACGGCAGCTCTTCAGGAGTTGGTGTCCTGCCATCACACATGTGCAAGGAGG
Organism: Platalea leucorodia; assembly: GCF_965183815.1. NCBI lineage: Eukaryota > Metazoa > Chordata > Aves > Pelecaniformes > Threskiornithidae > Platalea > Platalea leucorodia. The sequence goes on along the minus strand of NC_138830.1, from coordinate 26,789,453 downwards.
TCTTCCAAGTAGCTCCTCGTTGGACGTGACGCCATTCGCTGAGGTAACGAGATACGGGGTCTCTCAGCAGTGTGATGTAGTAAAATTTTCTACAAGAAGAAGAGAAAATAAAATAAATATTCTGCTAGTAACAAGAAAGATGCTTGGCAAGCTGAGATCTGGTGCAGATATCAAAAAGACAAGAGTAAATCAACATCACAGCATCCATTCCACTGTACTCTTAGATTATTTTCTTCTTGCAATATCTCATGCGAAGTAGTTTGTGGAACATTAGACCCATGTTTCTCTTTCTCATTGCCCACCATTTTAGTCTTGCCAAGTAGCAACGCTTTCACGGGGACATCTATTTCCAGCAACAGACTGCAATGTCAGAACAAATCATCAGGATTCAACCGATCTACCAGCTTCAGAGAGCAACTGTGACTATAGGGACTGCTTGGCCTTTCACACGACCATGCGCCCTCTGAATCAGCCAGGACTTGCTCTGCAGGACAGCCCAGCAACTGCTCTGTTTATGAGCTGGGCCTACCGTTTTCACTTTGTGCAGTTGCTGACCAGGACACCTACTGCTTGATTGATCTGGCTGCCGAGCTGAAATCTGGGAGTCTGCACCAAGTAGCAGGATAACACCACAGGAACATAAGTGAAAAATAACGGGAAATCAGGAATGCAATATGCTTTGTAGAAAGAGAAGGCAAGAGTTGACAACCAGCAACAGTAGCAATAGCTTGTTCTCATTTCAGCTAATCTGCTGTCAATTCAAACAAACTTAAGACACACTTTTGATACACGAGACTAAAAAGGAGGAAAAAGCAAGACAATCAGGAGGAACACACATAGTGACATGGGGCATTCTTGCTGTTCCAAGTATAATGAAGTCCCCAACAATACAAGCTGTCCCTTGAACTGAAAACATGACAGCTGTCCTGTACAGAGGGACCCTCCAGCTTCAGTCCACCTTGAGCCTGGATAAAATTCTGGGACTGGTAGCAATGGCAGTCTGCAATGACCCTCTCCAGACAGAGGGAAACGGGCCTTTTTTCACTAACTTCCAGTAGCCTGGGACTACGCTGTCTCCGAATGTTTCTAGAACAAGGAAATACCTTCTCTAGTTGCTGAAGCTGGCAGGGAATTAAATCCACATGTGCTCCCGGCGCATGGGGCTGTGTGACGCTGTGCAAAGGGGAGCACCTGGCTTTAGCAGGGTAACGCGCGCATGCTACTGGAAGTACTTCAGGTAGGGGGGGTGGTGGGTTCATTTCCCCACCAGAAATGCATCTTTGGAATGCTGCTGTGGGTCACTGCCCCGCTGGCATGGCTTGGGAGAGCTGAAAGTGATGGCCGTTGTGAGGGCACTGCACAGTTTTTTGAGGGGAAAAAAAAAGTAAAAAAATTCTGCTTTGGCTAATACTAACACACCCTTATTTTCCTAGCACCTCCAATATTATTCTTCTTAGCAGTAACCTATATTACTGCAATAAGAGTAATTTAATTTTAAGAAAATAACATCAAAGACATTGCCCGGGAAGTCTGATTTTAAGGAATGTTTGCTTTCCCAATTTATTATTAACTCGCTGAAGGGTTGTTCCAAAGCAGTAAATTTTGGTCTTTCCAACAATGGCAATGGGTGTCCACTCCGGCTCCAACTCCTCTCCTGCTTTCTGCCTTCAGAACTAGGGCTGGTAAAAACATTTGCTATTTTTGGAAACTTTTCCATCTCTCTTCATACCAGGGGTATCACGCTGTCTAGTAATACTGTCTAGTACTGTCTGTGTACAGGGAGAGGGGAGAAAGAAGGGGAGCAGAGTGCATAAGAGAAACACCTCCCTTAAATTTACCTCTTTTTCCTTCATTTACATTGCAGCCTGTAATGATTCAACTACCCAGACTGAGATGCAGCTATAATTTATATAGACAGTGCTAAGAAACCTCTAACAGATGGGGATAAAATATGACAGTGGAAGGAAAAGGAAAGCAATGATGAATGCCAGATGTTCAAGCAACAGACACTGATGCGAAACAGTACCAGCATTTTTTGACTTGTGAACTGTAGTGGACTTTTTATTTACACTAACGTAATCCAAAGGTTGCATTTTTTCCTGAAACAGGTTGAAGCCCAATTATTATCATGTGGCTTACAGAAGCAACTACAAGTTTCACCTAAGATCAGGGACTCATTTGTGAGGCATCCAGAGATACAGGAGGAGCTGACTCCTGTTCCAGCCTGCAGTCTATACAAGTATGGATAGGGAAAAAAAGAATTAGTATCTGCATTTTGTAGACAAGGGAACGACAAATATTAAATGATGTGCATGAAGTCAAATGGTGTTTGTGGCGGAGCTGGCATAAATCTGATTGCTGTAAGCCTGAGTCCAGTTCATCTTTTCTTCCTCTCTCTCTGTTTAAACTTCAAGAGTCTATTAGTAAATCAGATTAATAAATATCATGCAAAGCTTCTAGGGTCCATTGAAACAGAGACAGCTTCAAGAGGACATGGACTGAAAAAAGGTTAAGGAGCAAGTATTTATTTCTTCACACCTGCACTGTAAGAACTATTATTTTAGTTGAGGCGATGCACTGGTAAATATTTTACCATGAGCGATCTCTCTCAGTGAATAGAAAGCACAGTAAAATAGGTTACGTTTTTTTAATTTATACTGAATTTGATGTGCCCCTTCCCGGGCCCGTCACATAGAAAAATGCTTGAAGGAGGGGAGCTGGCCTCCTAACAGGGAAACAAGATATATCTTTGGAAACTGAAATACAGGCAATGGAACGAGGCCCATTGAGGTACTTTAGGAAGCTGCCCCCCAAAAGGGCATAAATTAAAAAAAAACCCAAAACAGAACAGAGAATGGAATGCAAAAGAATAGTTCAAACCGCCTAAGCTGAGGTGCACCATTGACATACTGAAAGTTATACTCCCAAACCTGTATTTAGCTTTCTAGAAGGATATTGGTTTCAGAGGTGCAGATTCACTCAGCTCTCAGGAAAGTGAACAGCACACCTTTAGGAAGACTGGAGCCTCAGCAACCAGAGAGATGAGCCACTTTGATATTAGATGAATGACCGTGGAAGTATTCACCCAAGGTTCTTAAGATACTGAAGTTTCCATTATCAGACTGTAACTGGGGGATTGCCTTTAAGTTCAGCGAAAAGTTAGGTATCTCTCTAAAGCATCATCCATTAGCAGCATCGTTATTAACATCGCAAGCCAGAAAGTCGGGGGAACTTTGCGCCAGCGTGGTTGAGAACGCAGGCAGTGCCACTTGTCAGCAGCGGCTTGAAATTTATGAGGAACCACATGACTAGTAAGTTCTCTTTTGTCATCAGAGATAAAATAAACCCATAAAATACATGCAACTGTGAGTGCCCTTCCTTTCAGCATGGCGCCCCAGACAGCTACTTAACTTAAGTATTCCTAAAGGCTCATTTCAGAAGTGTGGTCTTCTCCTAGCCCAGATGGTTCCACTCAATACTGCCTCATAAAAAACCCAAACAGCCCCAGTTTGGTCATGCAATGCCAAGTCGCACTGGCCTTCCTGGAGTTAACAAGCTTGAGCAAGAAAAATGGACATTCTAGTTAGAAAGACATTTCTTTTCTTTTTCTTCCCCTGTGAAGCTGGGCAGAACAGCATTACTGCTCTTGCAGGCTCCCCTTCCACATATCCATGGGGTTGTGATCCCCAGGGGGACAAAGAAAAGCAGAAGCTGAAGTCACACCTCTGCCTTTCCTCGGATTATTGTCCCTGGCGGTCCCAATGTGAAAATCCACCTGAAGCTCCCTGGGGCATTTGCAACTTCAGCGTCGCAACTCAGATCTGCATGCAAGCTGCACAGTTTTGTCTGAGGAAAGAATCACTAGCGTATTTATTAAACAGAGCAAAATGAAATCATGTTTTTGATAAACAACCCTGTATTAGAACTGAAGTTTCAGTGAGAAAAAAATCCAATATTAGAAAGGAAGGGCAATCTTGCAGTTGTAGTATACAAATGAATTCAGGAAACTTGAGCATAAGTACCCCTTCTGTCAAAATTAGCCTATACGCCCTAGACAAATCTCTCTCTCTCTGCCTCTGTTTCCCATGTGTGAAGGGCTGACAATGCCTCCTTTGTCTATTTTGGCAATTCAAAACATAACATCTTTTGGAGCAGGAACCGTCTCCTTCAATGATTATGCAAAGCCCCTGTTTCAGCATGGATTGAGGTCAGAGGACAGTAGTTAACTTGAGGCATATTTTCATGACACAGGCGTCAGGGGCACTGCTGCCCTACAGGATTCCCACCCTGGACCTCTCCTTCCCATTCTCACATAGCAGCACAAAGCAGCCTTAGTTTTGCCAGCAGAGTTTTTTTTTTGCAGGGCCATGCTGCAAACGCAGTCACTGAGCAGATCTGGGTTAAAAATAACCCCTTCTTGCAGACATGAGGGAGTGGCTGAAGCCCCCATTTAGTAATATTCTGCCTTAATTCCTGTCAGCAGGTTCCTCAGCTAATGAAGGGGGAATGAAACTCTTCTTCCTCTAAAAAAACCAATTCCTTCTCTTTTGCTAATAACCAGTCAACATAATTCTGATAAAGTGACAGATTCTAAATATGATGCTATTATCTCTCTTCAGTTCATTTCCATTTATTCTTTCCTACACTCCTATTCGATATACCCTTCTTACTTCCCACTGCTGGTCTCTAAAATCTGCCAAGAACTGCTTATTTGACTGTGCAATCCCCTATTCTTTGCTGTGATTAAATGCTCCCCTCCCACACAGCCAAAATATCTCATTTTTTATTTCTACAGGTTATTCACTGAGCTTTCAAGCATCCCTCACAGGAAAAGCAAAATCTATAACAAGTCCCTCTTGACTACTGTGGTGGCCTTCCATCAGATAAAGAGCAAAATAAGGATAGCCACTTCCAATCATACGTGCTCCATCCCGCCTGCCAGGAGGGGGAAGGGGAAAGAAGCTGCATAGGTCAGCTTCAACCACATAACCCCAATCTGTCAAAGCAACATGCCCCCAGGCTACAATTTTTCTACTGCTAAAGAAAAAAATAATAAAAAAAATTTTTCTATGTCCTTGCTGAATTAACTGAACTGAACAGGGTGTTTGCCAGCTTGCAGGAATGAGAAACACTCTGTTTTGTTTAAAAGAAGTAGTAATGTCAAATTTGTGGCTGATTTAAGGCATCTTTGTAAGCCAAGCCATTTATTACGCACTCCTCAAATCATTTGGGAGGGTCCTTATTCAATTCATACTGGCTCTCACTGTAAACAGTTTATCACTAAAACAACTAGTGGTTTTGCCTCCCACCAGCGACATGAAAAGGCGCACCTACCCTGCCGTTAGTCTGCAGGGACCAAGGGAAGAAGAACTAGAGCAGTCAGCACCCCTACCACGATCACTTAAACCCTCACCTTACAGAGACAATTAAGGGGCTTATTAGGTAACAGCTATCTCCACTGAAAACGGACAGTGTATCCTAAAGGAGCAGTTCCAGCAATGACTTACAGGTAAATAATACGTAAAGGTGAGTCAGGTGTCTCTAATGATGGATGAGCTGAGAATGTGGCAGATGAAAATTCATAAGGAATTTATATTCTCATTATAAAGTCATACTAAATGTTACCTACAAATAACAGACGTAAGAAAATCTCTTTTATCCTTCTGCACAGAGCTACAAAATGACCTTCCGCTATGGTGGGAAACACTGGGGTGCAGAAGAGTCTCCAGCCAACCTCAGCGCTTCCTTCAGTAGCAGCTGCCTCCTGCCGTACTTACCACCAGTACATCAAACCCCTGCTTACCACTCTTAAAGCCCAAACTTGGGAAGACTCCATGTATTTCCATTTTTTTTAACTCTACAGTCAGATTTCTTGCATAGCAAAACACACTCTCAGTTAGAGATTGGAATTTAATATATGTGCAATGATTACTTCCTTTGGTAGCAAATAGCCCTAATTTTCCTCAGTCTGTTTCCTCTCATCTGGTGTTCATTTAGACTCTTCCTGCATTTCACACACAATAAACTCTTCAGCCCTTCAAAAGTCATAGAAAAAGAAAGAAAACCCCAAACAAACAAATAAACAAAATAAACAAGTCTCTTCTGTCCCTTATGTTTAAATAAAGGTTGCCACACAAAACACCAAAAGCCAAGCAACTTAATAGCAAAGCCAGTACTCAGACTGTATAAACACCTACATCAGTGTTTTTCTTTTCCAGTAAAGGAGGGGGGTGTCTTTACAGCAAGTCAGCGCTTGCTTTGGTAACTGGGTTTGTTTTGCACAGTTGTGTTTGTTTTGCCTGATGGTCTCTGCTCTTGGGACTCTGCTGTACTAAAAGATAGGATGTTTTGAAACCTAACAACCAACCGTTCCACAGGCTCTGCTCACCCTCCAGATCTTCACTCAGGGGCTCTTCCTAGGGTCCGATTTCACCATGGGCCAATTCCCGCTGCAGTGATCCCTGGGCCGTGCCGCTGAGACCTAACCCCTGAGAACAACCCTCAGGCTGCTTCAGGAGCTGGAGGCAGAAGAGAATACTCTCGTACTACAGACAAATTGACACGCTTTTCTTCCAAATGGAAAAATTAAACTCTCGCAGACTCTCTCGGCTGGATGCAGTCCAAAGCACAAGTTTCTAAATACACAAGGGTGGGTTTCAGCAGGTAGAACTGGGTGTTTCGGTCCAGCTACCCCTTCTTGAAAAGGAAGCTGAGTTGTGGGGAGGCTACACCCTTTCACAATTTGGCTGTATTTCTGAGAGAGTTGAAACAAAAAGCTGCTATATGAATGCCTGTCTGTGTGCAGATGCTCCAGAAACCACTCTCCTGCTTATCCTAATCTCAGGCAAAGTGCAGTCTCCCATGTCACACCAGCTCCAAGAAACCACTAATAACTGATCTGCACCCCCAGCTCCTGTTAAGGCAATGGGGGAGTAAGAAGGGTCGTTCTTCCAGGGTAGCTTAAATGCAGTTTAATACAAACATATATTCCTCCATTCCCAAGAAAGGGGTTTCAAAGCAGATTCTGGAGTATGTGGAAGAACCTGGCCTAGCAACTCGGCATCTGAGCGCCTGCTGCGTGCTCGGAGCTTTGGATCCTCGCTGACATGACACGTCTAACTCCCCCTGAAACACAGGGTGCAGGGTGAGCACCAGCAGCCCCTGAAAAAAGAGCACTTCTATAGCTGGTGACATTTATTTGGCTTTTGGGGCTGCAGCCTTACCTGCTGCCCTTCCAGTTCACAGTTACTGCCCAGGAGAATTGCAGTTGGACTAGATGATGATTGTAGGTTCCTTCCAGCTGAACTGTTCTATTCTGTTCTATTCTATTCTAAAAACCTCTTGGGGAAGAACAGATTAAAAATGGAAAAACAGAGTCAACTCTAATTCCAGCAGCTACAACAATACTGGCTAAGCGTGTAAGTAGATCTGTACCAGATTTCAGACTGTAAATGAACCTGAGATTATTTAGGTCTGGTCTTTTGGATTTAAATAGCTGTGGAGTCAGAATCTATTACATATTTCTATCTTTTAGTAGGAATTAAAATGTGTTATATTCATTAAACATGCACTTAAAAATACCAGTACTCTTTAAGCCTGAATTTAAAAAGTAATTTAACTGTGAGTAGGCATGCATGAAAAGCCACACCTCTCTTTTTTCCCCTGAGTATTTCATAAAATGTGGAGGATTTTGAATGCTTCACAATCCTGGTGATACAGCCTTTCATCATACCATGAACGGTCACGCTGCAGTGCCAGCCAGGGAGCGTGACGCTCGTGCGTGTGTGTACCTGTGTATACCAAACACAACACATCTTTCCTGCAAAGGCAGTAGAAAAGATAACAGAAGCTGACAGTGAAGAAGGAGACAAAAGAGCAAGCAGCAGCTCAGGCATTTCACAAGAGGAAAAAACACCCCTCCATCCACTCAGAACAACTTTAAACAAAAGCTCCCCTTTTGGTGTTCGCAAGACACGCACAGGCTCTGAGTCACAGCTTTTAAAACACCGGATAGAGTCAAACACAATTGCAAGGGCCTTCTCCTGCCTGGTGGTGAAGAAACCTGCAGACATGAAACCAAGGAAAAGATCAATCTGTGTGCTCGGTCTGGACAGCCTGCAGCAATCCAGCCTTGATTTTGGAATGCGATAGGAACAATAATGTTGTGGCTCTGCACGTGCCTCTGCACACATAGTGGCTGCAGCGCAGTAACAGCTCAATGTGAGATGTCTCTATTTAAAGTTGACCTACAAAGAAAGGTAGGTCTACAAAGCAATAGTTGGAATACTGTAACGTATATATTCCTTTTACATAGATATTCCTTCTGAATTATATTGGCAAAGGCTGCAGAGCTGCAGTGGAGGTACAAAGGACGTAAGTCAGGCCCAAGGACAGATGGGTGAAACCGTGGTTTGTTAGAAAGCTGGAAGGACACACGTAGCCTTGATACCCACCTTGGGAGTGGCAGTATGATCCAGACTATTCCATACTGATGAGATATATATGGTAATACAAGGGAGCATTTTATGTGTGTAATCAAAAGCAGCATCAAGATAGGTACGGTTGGGTATTAATTCCTCTGAAACCATCAGAAATGGACACTTTCAGATCATTATCTTCATAAATGAAATGAGGGTACGCTTTTACCTTAGATCTCAGTGTTGTGCAGTACTGATACTTGCTGTGTTCATAATACACTGTTGCACACTCAGCCCCAGTTCAGATTTGTTAGCAATATACTATTAATAGGCTTTTACCCAGGAAACAAGTATGGTCCTATCACCCTCATGTCTCATGGCTATTTTATATCCAATTAGCAGAATAGACACAGACTATGAGTTTTAACAACATCTCTGCTTCTTAAGAAAATTGAGCTGCTGTGTAAGCACAAGAATTTCCTGTTGCACTGTCTCTTGCAAACAAGTTAATCTAAAAAAAGATACATGACATGTTATGAACCTTAGGAGTGAACCACCAGTTCATTTTTCAAAATGACAGATGTGATGAAAATTGGCCAAAGGCTTGGAAAAAAAACTTGGGGGTCAGGGTGAGGGGGGCAGATGGGGGTGGAGAGGAAGGCATTCCAGAGCCCTCTGGAGCCTTGGACTCCTCTAGGACCCATTAAAAGCTTATGTTACTTGCACCGTTTATAAACAAGCGCTTTCTTTTGCCATCATAACCTTCCTCATATCAAGCGCTCAGGAAGTGTTGACTGCTGTCTTCTACTGAAGCAAGGCACCAAAAATGATGGCAAGTTACAAATCAAATACCTTTGATTTATTACCTTTCCCAAGTTTCAGGAGGTTTGTTGTGATTCCTAAGTGACCTTAGTAAACCGGCTAATCAATAGCACATCTGAATGCTGACGGACTGCAATGGAAAGTTTCACTGCCAGAAGGATTACATCAGTGCTGGCAGAGGACAGACGGTAGAAATGTGGACTGCAACCCATGCCTATTCTTTGCATTCTCTTGCTTTTCATTATTGCCCCTGCTGTCTTCCAGGTAGGAAATTTCAGGATGAAAAACCACTGCCATTCTCCATAAGAAACTTTTTCACTCCCTTCAGTTATTTGCTCTGTTGCAGAGACTTTAATTTTTATTGATTTTAGCATTACCCAAAATGCAGATTTTAGTAACACATTACAGCCATATTTACTATAAAATAATTAATTGTTAGTAGGGTACTGTACCCACTAATTTTTTTTAGTTTCTCCCTGTATGTTAGGCACATTAGAATCAAGCAAGAAACAAATCAACCCCTGAAGAAGACATTTGTAATGAGACACTGAACTTTTAATCTCTGTGTCAGAGACCAATTTTCACTGGATAGGTAACGTAAAATAGCAGTTTTCACCCTGTCACTAGATAGTTTAAGTGGAAGACATTTGGGGTCTCATTCTAGCTCCAGGGGGTAAGTGCTGTCCCCTAATAAAATGCCAGTGCAGGCTGCCATGTTACCAGGGAGGCTGAACTTCAAGTCCCCCCATGTCATCAGGACACAGATGCACTGGTACTGCACGGAAATCTGCACAGCTTCGTACTGTCTTTGCCCTGGGAAGAGAGTGAATGCCAGGGATTCAGCCTCCCCAGGTGTCAAGACAGATAAAATGAATAAAACAAGTGCATATTTTACCTAATAAAGCAGGATTTCTGCATTTGATTCCTGCACACTTCAGGATGCAGAAGAAAGAACAATCAGGATATTGCCACACAGAAAAAAGAAAACCAGAAGCAAGTTGAAATAGCTCAAAGACAAAGCAGAAGTAATATGCAATATGCAAAGATATTTTATCCGAATCAGCTGCAAACAAAGCAGATAGGCTGGAGTTTGCATTTTCTTTTGAACTGTAAGCCAGCTTCTCTTCACAGGAGAAGAGGAGCTCCACTAGCAGTGAGATTCAAGAAAGATTCAAGAAAAGTCTAACAGCATGATAGACAGGAAGTATGTCTCTTGAAGAAGATTAAATTATAAAGAAACCATACAGGAAGATTAAGGGAGCAAGAGGAGTCAGAGGAGCAGATATCGATCGCTTATGCAGGACAATTGAATTCCTCAGCAACTGCCTGCCTCAGCCAAAAGGGATGCAATATTTGTGTCAGGCAGCTGCAACTGCAACACAGACACCCATGAGTTGCTTGTGGATCAATCTTGTTCCAATCAAAAACTGATGGATGGCTACTTTTATTGATCGGAGTGGGAAGACTCAGGAAACAGAATTGAGATGCACAGAATTTTGAAACTAGATTGACATGTCCTGGACGTACAAGTAAACATTATTATAACTTTCAACCAGCCAGGGTACATCAAGAAACAAGACATCTCAAGGAAAAAAACCACAAAGAGCAGTGCAACCCATTCCTGGAAGCAGCCACACTGCAAGCTGTTGCAAGGACTGGTTTCCAAAGAGCTCCTCTGTGTGCTGGCAGTTCACTCCTAAGGTTCATAACATTTCATGTATCTTTTTTTAGATTAACTTGTTTGCAAGAGACAGTGCAACAGGAAATTCTTGTGCTTACACAGCAGCTCAATTTTCTTAAGCAGCAGAGGTGTGCTGCACATAGGGCTGCTAGCAAAAGGGAACAGCTACTGCCCAGCAAAGCAACTCGATGTGAACTAAATATTGCCATACTAATGGCATGAGATAGGTGACTGGTCCTAATACCATTTACCCAGTTCCTTCTTAAAATTAGTGCTGGGAGAGGTTCCCACACTGCTTTTGTTCTTGCGAATAGTCGCATTAGTGGCTTACAAAGAGTACCAAAGCTCCCTCTTCTCAATTAACTGACTCTCCCTTGCTCAGGAATAGCAGATGCTGTCAAGCAACAAATAGATAATCCTCAAGAAAGCAGAGCTACTAATCAGTCACTTTTACATTTAAGATCACTTGGAGTTGCCACGGCCTTATACTGTTTTTCTAATTAATTGCACTGGAACGCACTTAAGCAAGCCCCGGATCAAAGAATCATCTGCACAGATTGAAATAAATCCTGTCTGTGTTGCTAATGCCTTGGAAATGGATGACTTGCTAAGCATTCAAAATCCTGGGTACCAATGGTTTAAAACTACAGACAGTGTGAGACACTTTCAAAGGAATAGATTTAAGAATAAAGAGGAAAAAGCTCCCTTCGTTTGCTCGTAAAAGACAATTAAACAAAGGCAATTGTTCAATTAATTTATTGTGGAGTTTGTATATCCTTACTCCCCACCTTCCTATCACCAGAAATCACAGTGCAGGAGTGTCAATTTTCATTGCCGCAAAACTTTATCATCATTACAGATTTCTTTTTTTTATTCACTTTTATGAAGGGTTGAAATATTTTCAAAATAATTATAAATAAAAATGACTGGGGATGGATGTGTTACCAGTTGCTGCAATAAATCACTGTCTCTTCCTGCATGAGTCTCTCTCTCATGGTTTAGACTATGATCAGAATGCCTTTGATTGATTTACAATTTAGTAATCCAGCCATCATCATCCATAATTCTACAATAAACCACGCCACTTAATGTAGCTGTTGCAGATGTTCAGAAGTTCATTCCCTGCCTTTTAGGAGGTGATATCTAGACAGCAGCTGCAGACACCAGGATTAGCTGGGGAAGAAAAATCTGTCTCCAGCACAGGAAAACATCCCATTTTCCTACAACAATGCCCTGTCTTTAAAGCTGAAAGACATGCTGCCAACCTTGATATATCCAGGTTCAATTATTAAACACCAAATACCTATATGCATACCCTTGCCAGTTGCCGGGAATAACAAGATGCCTGACTTCTGTCTAAAACACATTATTTCCTAGGAAATGAAGACATTACTAAAAGCCATACGCAACGAATCCATCAAAGGGTACGCAGCAGAAAGCAACTGATCTTGCACAACCCACATTGCAGTGCATTCTGCATGTGCCACAGCATCCAGAGTCAGACCTATGGCAGTGCCTAGAGTTTGCTCTTGAAACCACTGCAGAAGTTGGGCTGAGCAGGGAGCCTGATGAAGAGGGTGCTATTCATTATGCTGTTGCTGTGACCAATACCAGCCCTTCCTGACAGCACAACTGGAGACTTCACAGGTATCATTACTCATTTTTTCAGAAATTACTGATCTGAAAACAGTAGGTTAATTCTTGGTTTCAACTTCTTTTGCTTGAGCCTGAAAACAACACAGCATGAGCTGGCCTGCAATTAACACTTTTGTTAATACTGTTTCCTAAAGAAAAGGAAAATATGTAACACGCACAGTACAAGGTGCAGATATTTTATACCAAACAGCACTAGTAGTTTCCGCCAGCCTCAGCAGCCACAGTTCATTTAAAGCAGGCCTACAGAAATATCCAACAGGAACTGTCAAAGTGATGGTCTAGGTCACAGAAACAATTTCTCTCCTAAGTGAATCACCATACTGAGGAAGCTAACAAAGACTGCAAAATTCATTAGCCGAGCAGTGCTGGAAAGGTCTGCTCCAAATCCATCACTGATCCGTCTAGGCCAGCCAGCATCCTGTCTCTGACAGTGACCTGTCCCAGGCGCTGCCGAGAGAGGTGCAAGGAATAGCAAAGCTATTTCTAATTACAGGAATCCTCGTTTCCTCTTAGCTGCACTCGCAGGAATCACAAATCAGACTCGTGGTTTGGGTCTTCAGAGGGACATCCGAGTCTTTAAAACTTCAACAACCACAGGATCTCTCTGTTGGGTGATCCCTCAGATCAATACATTATGAGGCTACAAGAGTTAGCAAATCTGAGTAAATTTAAGGTCCAATGAAATACCAAGTAGGTATTTCACAGGGACAGCACCCCTGGACTGTGAAGAAGGGATATCATGCCCTAACAAACCATGGGTCCTTCTGCTTATAAGGGTGGTAAATGAGATCCCTTGCCCTGTGGCTAGCAGGAGCACTTACGACTACCAGAAAAGCGGCAATGTGTTGAATGCAATTTTGAAAAGCAGCTTTTTGATTAATAAATCCTTGAGAGACTTTTTTTTTTTTTTTTTTAAATACAGGCCAATATTTTTGCCTTGCCTTCCATTTGAGGGACTCTGGAGGTGTCCTAGCTGGCTGAAAGGCAACCAAGCTCCTCTGCAGCTCTACTGCAGATAAGTCTAATTACATGCTTAAAAGTGTACATTGCAATTCCCCAAAGCACTGCTTTCAACTCAGAAAACCCCTTCGCATGTCTCCAAAGTGCAGAGTGTGACTATTCCTCCTGCTTCTGTTGTGGCCTGGGAATACCCCAACATCCCAGTGCAAAGGGAAAACCCAGCTCTCCGAGACCCAGCCCGGCTGCGGGGCTGGATGCGGCCCAGCTCCCACTAGATGGCACCTGCCCGCTGCTGGATGTCATCCGCAGCTCAGCGCTGCCCGCCTGGTCCAGCCTGGAGGGGAAGCTCTCCTTACGGCAATATTTTTCTTCCCTTCTCATGGGATTTGTTATGTCTTACGTATTAAGGCGCCAAGTGCAATTGCATTTCATTGGGTTGGTCGGGGAGGACGACAACCGGACTCAGTAACTCTGAGTATCTCCGTTTCCTTGCTGGGGCTGGAGGCGGCGATGCCAGCGCGACAGCACCCCACGCTACGCTGGTCACCCTACAACCGGGTACCAACCGCAGCCTCTGATGGGGTGGCATAACCAAGTATGAGAGTCGGCACAAGCGCGTTCTCCCAAGGCAATTCTCTGCACATGCAACTTTCCTTCCAGAGGGACTTATAGTACTTGCCACTGGTATTTACACTTCCAATTTAACAGCATATATTTACTGCTTACACAAACGTTGCATACAAAGTGCCCCCCGGCCTGCAGGTGATGTTGCATACATAAACCGTGGAGCACTGGGTTTTGCGTGGAGAGATTACAACTCTGTATCTATAGAGTCTTTTGCTTAAGTCTCTGCCTCAGGCTTGACTACAAAACATCACCTCCAAAAAATTTACACAGGATTTTTCTCCCTCATAGGCTTAGGTTACATGGAAAAGTTTTGCTGGCATAGCTGTACTGTGAGAAGTAAATAATAAAAGGACATTGTCAGCCAAATAGCAATGCCAGCAAAAAGTTGTGGGTAGCTATATATACCGTTGTGGGTATAGCTTATTCTGTCCAGGGAAATGGGTTAAGTTATAGAGGCAGAGGAATGCTTGCCAGTGTGAGTTCTCTTCCAAAAGGGGTTTATCAGCACAGCTCTACTGAAATAATCACATTTTGAATGCAGGCATGTGCTTAGTCTCTCTGTCAAAACAATTATCACAGAGAAAAAGTTTCTTGTGTTTGGTAAATTTTGAAATGAGAATGTGGCAATCTACATCCCTAGAGCATGCTGTGATAAGTCTCTGCCCACTGGGATCTGCTGGGCTGGTGCCATTAGTTCTTTCAGATACACTGGCAAACTGCTGAGCTTGGAGAGGCTTTCAGTCACTACCAACCTGGGATGGATGAGAACTGGTGATCTTGTTATATGAGGCTCCATATCCCACAGCCCTGAGTCATTCAATCCCCTGACTGTCTCTTCCCAGAAGAATTTATCTTTTCTTGGAGTATTTTGCCAATGGGAGCTGGAGGGTAGCAGGGTCATTGCAGTCCGTTTCTTTGAATACTCTGTGGGATCTCAGCTTGGTGTATTTCATTTTTTCATCCCAAAGAGAGGGTGTGTACAAAAGCAAAAGATCTGGAAAGCGTTTACCATCACAGAACTGCCAGCACCGCTTCCTTTGTTTGCTCTATTTAGCCTGATGACATTTTTTATCATCAATTAGCTCAAACACAGAAAAGCTGCAGCTCTCTGTGGGACACAGGTACTGGGGTTCAAATTCCCCTTGTTAGTCTTTCTGAGAAGCTGGGCCGATGCTTGTTGCGCATCCTGTTATTCCAGTCAGCCTGGAGACAAGTGCCAGAGCTGGCATGAAAGGCACGTATCAGAGACAGAGAAAACCAAAGGTATATTCCTCCCACTCCATGCTTGGGCTTAGTGTACCTGTTACTACATGTGTATCCTCCTTATGCCAGACATAACAAAGGCAGAGGCAGTTGTAGAGAGGGACAGAAAGGGGATTGCTAATACAGAAAATTAATATTGAAAGAATCAGTACAGTGAAAAGTCACAATGTTCACTCTGGGAAGACAAGGTCTTCCTACTGGAGAATTCCCTGAAGGGAGGAACAGTAGCGATAGATTTGAAAAAGAAAAAAAAAAAGAAATCCAATCACATACTCTATATTTAAAAATTAAAAAGACTACCAGATGCAATTACATTCATGATTAAAAGATCTAACAGAAGCATATTTAAATTCATTAACTTAGTCCACACTTTACTACCTCAGGAGACCAGCTGCTCCTGGAATACAGAGCAGCAAAATACAAACTACATCTTGCTTGCATTTGATCAAAACCTTTTGGAAGTTTCAATGATCTGGCTGTTAACATCTCTTAGGTGATAATTAGGCTCTTGGGGCAGCAAACATTGTTTGGGAGAGAAAATGCACCGTGGAAACATAAGTAGTGCAGCCTTCTGCCTTGCTGAAGAGTCAGTTATTCCACTATATAAAAAAAGGCAGGCAAGGGCAAAATGAGGCCGTTTTCAAACAGAGACTCGTTTTGCCTGTGTATATCAGCAATCAGCAGATGCTCACCTCTGTGTAAACTGTTTACTTTAGGTTTTGCTCATTTCTTGCAACATATGTTTTAACTAAGAGATTTTAGCCCTCGCGCACTGCGTCTCACCAGCACGGCTCTCCTCTGGAAAACAGACGCTGCATGCTTTTTCCATCACTGTTTGACAGCTGTTTGGTAGCAGGTACCAGCTGGGGCTGGGCAGACACTTCTCCCAATTCCCGGCCTCCCAAGCAGAGTCTCCAGTCTGCCCCGGCCTCCTGACAGGGCTGGCCTCTCCGCTCAGGGGATGCTCCAGGGCCTCTGGCTGCAGGACGAGGCTTCAGGGCACTTTCAGAGGCACTGGGAAGAGCCAGAACCTCTTCGAGGGATGAAGCCTGTTAGTGGGGCGGATACACAACAATATTCTCTGTCTGTCCCAGGAGGGCACTAAATTAACAGCAGAGGCACTGGCTTACTTCCTTTCTGTTATTGCCATGGGACCGATTTCCCTGTGACTGGACAGGAGGAGACTTAATTAACAATAACTGGAAATTTCTGTTTATTGTTGGGTCTGACATGTATCTGTCCTTCTAGTCTTTCTCTCTGTATGCTCTGCCTGGTTTTGGTCTCCTCCATCCTGCAAGGCAAAGCTCACCTCCTCTGGATAAAGACCTTCCTGCTCAAGAGATCTTTTAAATAATTCTGACAGTTGGAGTCTTTCCTGTCCTTCCTGCACAGTCCTCCATAATCAAGCGCAAGAAACATCAAAGGACAGAGCTGACCTTTCAGACTGACAGCTACACGTGTGTCTGAACTGTCAGGCAGACATTTTCAGGACCCATTTCAGGATTTTACTCTTGTGGGTTAGTCATGATCCGTGGCAGAGAGCTTTGCATTACGGAAGTGTCTGCTCTCCCTCCATGCCTCTGGGAAATTGCACCCGTCCTGAAGAGTTGTAATTCAGCTTGAAACCAGCACATTTAGACTCCAGCTATTTGTGCCACATGAACGTTATTTCCTCACTGTCTGCGAATGTAACTGAAGTGCCTGGTCTCTTCCCACACCGCCAAAGAAGCCCTGATGGCATGCACAGGAGCAGGAGGAGTCTCCTGCTGTCTGTGTCTTCCAACCAAGCCAGCCTCATTCGTTCAAATGAAGTCAGTGGAGATGTAGCTACACCAGTTGTCCCACTCAACTTTATTTCTCCTTTGTCACTGAAGGACTGATCTATTTTATTTTGCTTTAAAAGCCATATAAGGCAGCTGACTTCCACTGACAACAACTTGAAAGCCAAGAATAATTCAGGTATCAAAATCACAGCTTCAAATGTTCCTTGTTTGAGTGCTAGCCTGGCAATACCTCACAGCTGAGGCTATGGAGGTGAGAGCTCCTGCACAGGCTGGAGAAAGATGCTCTTCCATGACTCATCAGCCATCCCTCTGGTGAACAAGGACGTAATGACAGGATTAGTCAGAAAAATCGTCACTGTAACCAAAAGCAAGAAGAAAATAGAGGAAAAAGTAGGGAAGAGGATGGGAAATTACGCTGGTCCAAAACCACTCAACACCAACTTTCAATTCTAAAACTATTTGCTAGTAACTCAACTCTAGGCATGCTATTCCGGACGTTACTATCTCATAATCAGAATTAAACGCAGTCTCAGATCCTCATTATGATGAATAGTAACTACATTTTTTCTTGTTATATATGGGAACATGTATCCTACATATTATACTGTGTTTCAAATATGTAGTAAGATTCCCCTTATTGCCATATTTTTGGGACAATCCTTAATCCTGCTCCAAAAGTCAAAAAAGTCCATGCTTAAGTCCAGTACAATATGAGATAGTTTTCCTGAATGGGACCTGGAATTCAGCCTGAGCTGAAGTTACTTATAGCAAAACCCAAACATATTTCATGCAATACCTGTACTGTGCATGTGACTTGGAAAATAATGGGATTCTATTTTGTGAGGAATTTCCATGAACTTGTGAGTCGGTCTTTCTCTTTCTAGAGTACTCAGTCTCAGAGAAAAGGAGATTATTTGCATCTAAGAGCAAAATGCCCATTAATACCATGAAGAAAATTCTGTGGATGAAGCTTCTGATGGCACTTGCAGAAATTGGGTGCCAAAAGTCCCTTACAAAGAGAGATGTGCCTTGTATTGCTCTCATCATCTAGGAGCCTGTAAAGGCTGCTATGAGTCTTGAGACTGGGTCCTGAAGATGGTGGGTGGCAGATTTATGAATCACACTCCATTCTTTTAATGCAAAGAACCTTCAATACCTTTTACTACCCTTTCCCTTCATCAGAAAGTTACCGGTTATCCTTGACAACAGATAGCTCCATCTGCACTTTTATTCATCCCCAGTGAATACACATATTTTCTTTAAACACATACTCATCTGTCTAAGCTTTAGAGAGTACCAAAATATTCTGGGAGAAAAACTGAATGATCCAGATGACAGGGTAGGGACGACAAGGAAGGAAAACAAGAAAAGAGGAGCTTGAGATGAGTTGTGATTAAATTTGTGAAATTTAAATTTGATCAAATTTGTTAGATTAAATTTGCAAAATAACTTAGAGTATTGAACATATCAGCCTTGAGTTCACCATCAGGTCAATCTGGTTGTAAAACTAAGGGCTT
Organism: Platalea leucorodia; assembly: GCF_965183815.1. NCBI lineage: Eukaryota > Metazoa > Chordata > Aves > Pelecaniformes > Threskiornithidae > Platalea > Platalea leucorodia. The sequence goes on along the minus strand of NC_138830.1, from coordinate 26,770,726 downwards.
CCCTTTTTAAGAGGTAAAATAAAAAATATTAGACATTTTCTTTTTTAAAACCAGTTTGTGCAGGAGGCGATGATCTGGCTGTAAATGACATGATTCTCTTTTTGGTGAATATTTAGGGTGAGGTTAGTTGCATGTGTCATCCTCCAAAAGGTTTATTTTTAGACCCATATCTACTATAATCCTACCTTTTCGTTTTCTTTTTCTTTGTGTGGATAAGGTTTTCACAGGTCTTTCTTACTTAAAAAACTACATTAATTCCAAAATGAGAAACAAGAACTTTTCAAATTATTACCATTAATACGGATGAATTACAAACAAACCTGGCCTTGATGCAGGCTGAAAGCTGAACACCTCAGAGGTCAACTGCCACTTTTAATATGCTGAACATGCCTGTACTCGGATGGAGAACTGCCGTTGTTACACATGTTTTTCCGGGCACCAGTGCTGACCTCTCCCGTTCTGTCTGCCTTCCCGTGCTTGGACTGTTGCACTCATCTTAAACTGTTCCAGTCACTGTTGGTTTGCTGAAATCCTTTTGCCTGACTCTTAAGTCACAACTACTCCATACACTCTTCTGCCAAATTTTCATTCCATAATGGCACGATCCAAAGCTCAGTGAACTCAAAGGAAAGATTTGCACTGGCTTCTAGGGATTTTGGATCATACTTCACCTGCCTGCCTGCCAAATGCCTTCCTTGAAGACAAAGCAAACACTGTGCTTGAGCTCTTTTATGAAAAAGCGACAACTGCTAGGGGAGGACACGTGAGGAAACGTGGGGAGAAGCTTGAGGAGACATGGGGAGGGATAGACTGCTGAGGACACAGGCTGGAGACACACTGTTGGAAGGAGGGACACCCCTGAGGGACTGTGACCCATGGAGGACCCATGCCAGGGCAGGGACTCTCGTGAGGGACTGCAGCCTGCTGGCGACCCATGCTGGAGCAGCAACAGTGAGAAGAGCAGAGTAGAAGAGAAAACCAGTAAGAACCGTGGAAGAGGGGCAGACAGAAACCATTACACCATTACACGTTACAACAATCACACATGATCCTGCTGTTCATGCCCAAAGCCTAATTTAGAAGAATAATCTCTAGGTAAAGCAGGAACTTGTATCTCCGTGTTGTTTCAATGTGGGGCCTTTCTCAGAAGGGGACAACTAGGACCCCAGTGGTGTCATCACCTTCCTGCAAAAAGGGCAGATATGTTTTATTGAGGATGTGTGGACCCTTCACAATTCATGGTCAAAGAAAAAGCTTTTGGAAAGTTATCAGCTGGAGCTACTTTGCTTTCTGTGTCCCCACCAGTTCTCTCAGGCTATGTCTATGCCATCACATCCAGGAACTCTTATCCAGGTGGGATAACCAATTTGTCCTGACTTCCAGGGGTGCCCCAGCCACCGCATGCTGTGGTTTCAATGCGCTGGAGGAGAGCTGTGGGCTGCTCCAGGCAGGTACCTTGTTAGCATGACAGAGGAATCAGGGTATAAGGGATTGCCACAAAACACACATATCCCATACCTTAGACAGAAGCAGAGTGACCCACATCCTTTGGAAGGACAATTTGTGAAAAAAAGTGATTGTCAAGCCTTGTTTAGGGAGCCAAATACTGTTTTCTCCCCAGAATTATATCTTATTTGCCACTATCGCAATGTCAACCTTCTGTGCCCAGTTTGTCACCTGGGACTCTGCTGATCTCATTGCCTTCAGCAGAAGCATTGGGGACTCCCAACTGTTCAACAGCAGCCAAGAAAACTAAACACTTCTCCCTTGTTAATTCACTAAGAAGCTAAAAGGCAGAAAATAAAAGCCTTAGTAGAAAGTTTAGGCCTCTTAGTTCAGCCAGTGCTCTGCCATGAAAAGTCCAGAGTCTCTCAGTCCATTCATGTGGCATCTACTGACCCTAAATTCCCTCCTGTCCACATGTTCATGCAAAGTGGGTTTTACACTGTTTGTGGCTGGTAGTTACAAAAGCCAAAAGATTTATGAATTGACAGATTCATGCATTCAGAAAATTTGACTCAGGCCCCTGGAAAACCACTGGACCAGCTGAAAAATTCCACCACATTAAACTGACCTCATTCTGCTTAACTCCAAGGACTCTGGCAGTGGAGCCTAGGATTCTTCCAGCTCCAAGTCATTCGCTCTAGTAAGTACACAAAAGCTGCAGGAGGTGTCCTCTGCCAAACCTCCTTCTCTCACAGCAGTGATGCCTCTGTTCATCAGCAAGCAGTCATGATTTCTGTTAGTTGTGGCCCAGTTCTGGTCTATTTTAGGATTTCTAGAAGCTGTTAAAAACTAATATCCTCTCGCTCCCTCCTCCTAGAATCTCATTTATCACTCTGCCTCCTGCACAGTTACACTTCTCTCTCTCTTAGCTGGCAATTTCTTTCCTATGATATAAATTTTGGATAACCCTAAGGGGCTGTAAGGACATGGGTGCAGCAGACCAAACTACAAAGTGACAGGGAAAGATTTAAGCAATTGGGACTGCTGGTAAGGGGGAATTGTGCTAATTAAAAGGAAAAGAAACAGTAAATAGCCAGAGAGAAAATGCGAAGATACCCAAGCAGGACCACCCCGGCAGCAGAGTTGCTACTTGTGATCTGTCCTGCTTACACTGCAGCTCTCCTCTGAAACAGGGCTATGAAATGCATCAATTTAGTAATAGATAGATTCTCTTGCCAAGAATTCAGTGTCGTGTCTGCTGACTTGAGGTATTTTTAGTACATTTCTACAACCATTTGCAGTACAGTCACTATAACTGCAAGTGTGTCAGTTGAACTCAACTTTGTCTTTTGTCTCATAAATAGAACTATTGTTAATTAAGCTTGATAACCAAGTTCTGTCCCAAATGGCACTTGGTTAGCCACATGGTGGTGCACAGATCAAAACAGTGAACTTAGAGAGTTTGCACATGTGAAATAAGGAAAGTATTTTGGCTTGCAGAGCCTGCATGGTAAGGAATGATGCTTAAGACAGTGTGGCTTGATGATCAAATACCAGGCTGCATTTGTTGGGTGAATGTAAGAAGTTCTGCCTGCAATCTCAGTGGACCTACACATGACTGCTCATCTCATTTATAAGTATTTTTAAATGCAAGGAAATGCTAACTACAAATAAGATGTGTAACTAAGAGAAGTCTGGAAAGGGAGTTAGTACATGAGGAAAGGAAGCTTTCCAAAACCATTGGACTAATTAGACTACGTTGTTTCTAAATGTCAGCTAAAGTTACTGAACTGTTCCCATATGAACAGCTCAACTTTGCACTGAAATATCTATTTACCTGCATACCACGAGTGTGCACACGCAAGGAGGAACTCTGCGAGCCTCTTCCAGGGCAGCTGCTTCTCAGGAATTTTACTCTAGTAAAGTAAATGAATCACTCTCCAAATCTAAATCACTTTTTCTCACAAGTGGCACCAGTCTGGATACACTGACAACCCACCGGTTCAAGAAGTCAAGGAACACAATTGCTCATGGGACTGTCATTTGGTATAAAGCATTTGTACACCATGAAACACAACCGATCACCAACCTGCTCTGCCTCAGAGCGCTATGGCACATCCATGGCTACAGTCAAGAAACGTGTAGTGCAGGTCAAGGAACGGCCAGAGGTAGCTGTCAAATGTCACTTATCCCGGATCTGCCTTATGCCTAGTAGTAAATGGCAATAGTACAAAAGTTGGCTTAGAGTTTACAGGCTGTCAGTGGCTCCTCTGGGCCAATAAAGCACCAAGGGATCAGTGGTAGCATGTAGAGAAACCTGCTCCAATTCCCTTAAATTAACACTGGGGAGCCACACTAAAGACTCCAGGATGCAACGGGGTTCCCCTCTGCTGAGACCATAATTCAGTGATCAATTGCACTGCTGTAAGTCTCCGACCTAGTACCAATGCAGATCAAAGTTAGCACCACAAGACCTCTGCAATGGAAGGTATACGCTATATAGTCCACCTGGTGCTGAAAGACCACATAATGTCTAACAGACTGATTATACCACCAAACATCACTGAGCATCCCATTTCATGCACAGCTCACTGTCTTGCTTTCAGATGATCAATATTCCTTCTGCTTTTTGTGCACATTCACACACAAAAAGCAAACAAACAGACAAAGCCAAATTTTCCCTGCTTCTCGTCTCATTACTGAAATTTTCCTTGCAGCTCACTAATTTTATTCTCTCTCAGGTATGAGCACTCCCAGCAGCAGGTTTCCAGCAGCAAATTAGGCAAGCTAAATTACTGGAAGTTTACCAAAGGAAAAGGAAATAAAGACCTCAAACACCTTGTGGACTTTTCTCTCCCTCAAATCAGTAGCTTGTTTATTCTAATAATAATAAAGCAGGCAGAAGGATGTAATTAATGTCAAGCACAATTCATTCCTGTTACTTTGAGGTACTAAAATCAAAACCAGAAATCCTGACTTTGAAGCAACATACACACAAAAACACAAGAAAACTTTTATATGTACGATTTTCTAATTTAGGAACATCCATGTGCAATGTGAGCTGCTCAGCAAATTGAGCCAGGAAATACATTAACTGGAAGCTCATTTAGGGCAGAACTATTTTACCTCATGTTTGAAACTGTTCCACCAGGTTATTTCACTGCAGAAAGGCAGGACATTTTGGAGAGGAGAATGAGCGCGCTACGGGGAAGAGAGAAGGGAGGAGATTTTGAACTGTGGGTTTTTGGCTAAAATGGAAAGGAAGCTATTTCTGGTGAAGTGGACTCTGCCCCACACCCGATTAATGGATAAATCGTGTAAGAAAAATGTCTCCATCCCAAGGCAGACCCAATTATGTTCTGCATTAACTGAAACATATGGGAACATTTCAGTATAAACAAAAACTGCACTGTATGAGCTTTTTTCTATGAGCTTTCCAGTTCATTTAACCCTTGCTATGGTGTACATTAAGTACAGCCTGAGATTACTGGTATAACACTCCACTGAGTATTTTTTGGCTCAGATAATGCAGCAGTAACTCCCAGCTTTTATATTGATAAACTGGAAGCCTGCTTGCATTTCAAAACACTGTAGGCCCTCTTCTTCATGCCAAATTTTTCAGCTGAAGGAGGTGGATGTTACAGAGGGCCTTCTGAGAGCACCCCTGTTGAACAAAAGCCAATTTTTTGAACAGAAGGATGGCAACACTTTAAAATCCTCTATGAGAAAGATGATCCTAAATGCTATTCGTGGGAGCTTAGGCTCCCAAATTACCTGGCTGCTTTTGAAAATGCTGCCGCTGAGTAATCCCTAGTTTTTGCTTCTTCCCTTTCCTGACTGTGCCCTTGTTCACCTTCACGATGGGATTCCAGAAGCACTTTTTCCTGGTTGCAACAGTGAATACCAGCAGTCGTGGTGAATCATGATGACTCACATCTTTGCTGAAGTTCATGCGCCTCTGGGGTTCCAGAGCAGCCCAGCCTGGCCCGGCAATGCAGCGAAGCAGCCTGCTTTTGGCTTGCCCTTTCATCTTCTCGCTTTCCTTGTTGAGATGTGCCCTGCTGAGATGATCAGCTGCACCATCACTTTTTTGTCACGTAGATGAGGAGCTATCAAGATTTAGACCATTTTCTTATGTTAACTAGTCTACTTATGTTTCAATACTAATGTTTACTATGTCAACTAGTTTACTTTTCTCTTTTGAGAGCACACTGACATTAAATTAGTAAATGTACCTCCAAACTCTCATATCCTCCTGACTGCTAAAGCAAGCAAACACCAGCAGCTCGGACATAGCTGTAATGAAAAGCTTTGTTTTTATATTCTCATACTGAGTGTGTGGCAGGAAAGAAGCCTCCCAAATCAAAGTGGAAGGTCCTTCTGCCATGGAAAACAAGGGGAGATAGCTCTCCAAGTCAGTGCCATGGTATCGAGTGACAGGATACACACTGATTTTCATTTCCTGACCAAATCTCAGCAAAACCAGGAACTTATTCATCTCAATGCCATTCATAGAAAGTAAAACCACAAAAGACTATTGCAGTTTTGACTTCTGAATTACAGGGGCCATTGGACTGCTATGACTTAATTTTTCTTTGAATTCAGCATATATTCTTGAAATAATCTTATTTCAATTTAACAATTGTCAGCAATGCTCAACCCAGTACAACCCAGTGAATTTTGTACAATTTTTAGTGTGAATTTGCCTAGCTTCATCTTTCTTTTGTCTATTAGTCTACTGCCAACTTGCTGGTTCCCTTACAGACTGCAAATCAATGGCCCTTTAAACTTAAGCTTGAACCCAACAGACTGTGCTCTGCAATTTTTCTCTTGAGGCCTGGTTTCTAGTCTTTTTATCTTTCACATAGTTTTTCAATGAATCCTCCTCTATTTATTTGCCCTCTTCACCTGTGGGCACCAGCACTGAGGAGGGTTAATGCTAGACTCAAAGCTGCAGGAGATACATCACAACTCCTGGGTGGATACCTGTTGTGTACCTATAGTACAGCTCACACAGGAGGATCCCAGAAGCAAATCCCACTAACATCCCCTGGGCTACTTCAGGTGTTGTTAGGATGAGCCTCATGCTCCTGTGTTTGAGATATAAACAGTATTCATAAACTGATCCCATCTCAGTAAAGAGATTGTCTTTCTCAAAAAGAGTATAAATGAACTAACCATAAAGATGAAAATACTGCCAGGGATATTCTGAACAAATTTCACATTCTGTTACACTGAGAAACAAGGACCTGAAATTGCTCAGGACTGAAAATGAGATGTTACAGCATTTGGTTTCTGGATCAGGAGTTCAAATCAGATGGAGGAGGGTAATGAACAAAACCTCATTATCATCTAGCAGCCACTAATGAGTGTCAGTAGCTAGATGAATACAGGACTTTGCTGACTGGCAGTGCCAGCTCCTGTTTTAGCAAGAGCTGTCTTTGTAAGAAGGTCTGGAAATCTGAGTCAAAATTCTGAAACCAAATAATCATGGGGTACAAAATGACTTGCGGGATGGCAAGTGAGGGGCAGTGACTTTACTTCTAGGTCACATGCTTATAACCAGACTGGAAAAACAGTAATGGGAAGCGGTTGATGTTTAATAGCCTGTGTATAAGTCATTTACTGCTTCAGCCCAGAGGGCAAATACCCAGGATGACTACCAGGAGCAGCAGCTTCAGCAAAAGCAGTCGAGGGGTAGATATGTCCAACTCTCCACACTGGAGTAAGCAGGGAGGCACAGCAGTGGAACCTCCTGAGGAAGCCTGTGGCACAGCTGCTGGTGCTGCTCCAAGCCTGGAAGTCCAGAAGCCCACAGGCCTTTCAGGGTTTTGCAACCATCAGCTTTGATGATTTTAATTTGGCTGGTTGGGAGGAGGGGAGGTCAGTGTGTAGCTGTCCTCCAAGCAACTGTCTCATAAAGATAATTGTATTCTTACTTTTAAAGAGGACTTTCATTCCATAAACAAATGTCTTTTTCAAAGATCTGTGATACAAGGCAAGTCCCCTTCCCTCTCCCTCTGTGTGCCCTACCCTTGCTGTTCAACTGCCTGAGAGGTTTTCACCTTTTTTCCCCCAAACGTGTTTTCCTCTTTGGCTATTTTTTCTTTCCTGTGTAAAGCACAAACCCAGTAATATTCAAGAAAATGACAACTGTCAGACTCACAGTGTTCAAGTCAGCTAAAACGTTGATGAAACGATTTTGCTTGTCCCTGATCTCCACTGCTGTCAGTTCTGGTACTTTTCACACAGTTTGAGATTCACTTTCAAATGTGTCATCTTGGCTGAGGCAGGCTCTTTGGCCTCAGAACGACACCCAGCCACCTTAAATCCTTAAATCCTCACACCCCAGAGCAAACCTGTTGCTACGGAAAAGCCTTGCTTGGTTTGCAGACAGAAGGACTGGCTACCCTGCTCCACCTAACTCCCACAAATACCCTCTGCGCTAGGGTTAACGGAGGAAAGGACTGTGCATTTCACTGCTCTGCCACGGCTGGCTGTGGGCAGCAATGACAAACCAAGAGAAAGAGAGTCAGGAAAATTCCTGGGCAGAGGAGCCCCAGCGGGAAGCACGTGGGTGAGCCGCGTTGCAGAATTTGCAGCAGAGGATGAAAACTGGAGGGAGAGCATGCGCAGCCTGTGTAACTCTGCTGGAGCACTGGGACAGGCTTGGGAAGAGGAGCAGAACTTTTTCTAGACATTAAAAATGTGGTAAGAATCTTCTCATAACCCTTTTTCCACACTCCTTAGTTTGACTTTCCTTGATGACCTTCCCCACTCCTTCTGAGGCGTGGCGTAAATCACAGACATAAAATTACACGCAGTTCTATGTGAGCAAGCGTTTCTCCACTGCAAGTCTGACTCGCTCCCTAGGTAACTGGAGATATTAAGAAGTTAAATCCTTCAAACTACTGTTGTGAACAGCAGCACTTGACATGATGACCTGAAACCGGAATAATCTTGGACTCTGATCTAGTTAAACATCCTTGTCTAATAACTGCCTCAGGCTTTCAGACTGCAAAAACGGGAAAATAAAGCAGCATCACAATACAAAAAATCTTACTCGTGACATTCTTGGCTAAGAACCTGTTCACCTTGAGCTGCCAGGTCAAACAGGCAGGTAGGAAGAGCTGGGGCTATTGATGGCCAGGCAGGAATGGACAATTCAGACTGCAGTTCGGCTCTGAATGAAACCAATTACCCTTCCAATGCTCTCAGGACTTTTGTTTCAGCCCGTTACTGTAAAGTGTGCTTCACTGCTCAGTGAGGTGGGCTTTACTGATGGTGGGAGTCAGGCTCTTTGTCTCAGGCCTGCCAGGCTTCACATCTACGCTCACCACCTGTTTCTGAGAAGAATTTAGATGAATTTTTCTGGAGTACGCACAGGAAATCCCTGGATGGTGACATTTGGAAATGGGGTCAGGAAAGACTGTTATCTGCAGGTCTGGGAGCGCACAGCCCTTTCTGGAAGCAGCATGCTGCCAGCACATTTATGGGGAGAACTGCAGGATAAGCAAGAGCCTCCAAGCAGAGCTATGTCACACATCAAATGAACCCTAGAGACCATGAGAAAGCTTAAGAGCAGCAGTTCTTAAATAAATAATAAAAAATAAGAAATCTGGAGTAAATGAGTAAATAAACTGAAGCCACGCTCAAGGACAGAAAAAAATTCATGACAATAGCCCGTATTTCCCATTGGTGGTGGCCATCTCTCCCAGATCACTCTGCCTTTCAGTGCCGCAGCGCTTCTTCTTTAAAATGCCATTTCAGCGGATTAGCCCTTTGATAGCCGCTCCCAGCCCTGCCAGCCTTGGTTAGTATCTGCCTTGCTGTCAGACACAGATTTGCAGAACTAGAAAGCGATGCTGGACCAGACACATGCTACCCCACCGAACTCCTGGGCCGCTCAGAGGGGAAGACCCCAGGATACCCCTTTCGGCTCCCAGTCCTGCTTCAGTCTTATGTGGATTACAGTACAGTGCCATGTCAACCACTGGGATAGGATGGAAAAATTAGAGCCTTTGGGGTTCATTTACCGCATGACAGGTGTAATATTCAGAGTCATTAAGAGACCTTTCTTTTGCTTTTCAACAGTGGCAGCAGTTCAAAAAGACCCTTAAAAATTCTTTTTTGTGCACTGTCCTAAGAGCTGCAACTATACACACCCGCTCCTGGACGGGATCCAGAAGTGTCAGCAACAGCCTGAGGGTTAAGTCCCTTCCCTTCTTATTGAAAACAATAGTCTAAAGCTCCCCATGAAACTCTTTGTTCCATATCCTCTACAATGAGGCCGAATGAGACCCCAGGGCATCCCACAGTGATAATCCAGCCTCGTGTAACTTGCCTGAGGGTCTGTGAATTAACATTTGCAGTGACTGGGTACGTAAAAACTTTCCTCACAGCCATTTTTTGGCACTGCAACACCCATCAGAGCCTCTAGTATTCCTACGGTGGCCACACACTGTGTAATGTTTATTATGGCTTTTTACTCTGTGCACCCTCTTTGGTAGATATCCAGTATACAATTCCTCCTACTCCTTCCGTTTTTCTGGTCTTCTATCAATTAACTTTCTTATAGATACATACCCTGCTTCAAAGCACATTTTTAATGGAGAAAAACCAATATTCCTAAAAAGTTTTTAGTCTATAATGGGCATGAACAACCACCTCCTCAACAAAACCCAGGAACCTTAATGTAGTTGATTTAATTTCTTGTGACACACTTGCAGTTTCTGTAATTTTGCCTCTGGCACTGGCATCCAGCCACAGTGGTGAGTCATTGACAATTCCATTTCAAGGGTTAAATTTACATGTTTTACATAATGAGTACACACATTTTTCCGTTCCTACTAATTAAATTCATTGAGTCTTCTGTGACTCCACTGTCACTATGTAAATGGAAGCAACGTACCATTGTTGAGAGAGGCACAAGGCGACTGGGTCCAACCCTCTCCGTCAGTCACTCTCTGGAACACAGCCAGGCCTTTGCAGGGCTGCAGAGATGACCCAGACACTACAGCACATATTTCTGGACCTCTGAGAGGGGGGAAAGTATAAAGTCTGGAAAAATAATAGCGTCTTCCAGATCTGTCAGAGACCAGGACTGTCTCTGTGCAAGCTGGGAAGCATCAGAACTTCACTATTTGCCACTTGCTGATTACATATAAAAGTGCTCATTAAAATAAAATTTCCTACTTTAGTTTCTGTTGCTTGTCTTCAGCGAAATTCTGTACTTGGAAATCGTCAGAAAATACACAGCCCATCCTGCCAACATCTGCACATTTCTAAATGCCTCCTGCAAGAGGTTCTCATCCCTAAGTGTCCTGGTTCCTGAGGAACAGAAGGTACTGAAAAGGCATGAAAAGGCAGCAAGCTCTGGGAAGGAGTGGTTTGGAGATATTTCACCTCAGACTTGGCAGACTCCTGAGAGTGGCAGAAAAATGCAGTCTAAACCAAAGACATACTTGTAACACAGTGACAGAAAGAAAATACTGCAAGCTTTCAGGGAAGAGACAATGTCTTTGCCTGCCTTTGTATGCCTATCACTATATATTCTGATCTTGATTGGCATCCCGTCTCTCTATTGTAATTTAAACAAGCAGATATATATGTACCTTTAAATTCACTGAGCCCCCTCTCGACAACCGAAATTCTCTGGAACTCCTGGGTGAAGGGAAACATCAAGTGACCCTGTTTTGCTCCTGGGCAGATTTGCTGCTCCAAGGCTGCTCCAATGCCCCCGCTAACCTTTTGTTTGCCTCTCGGTTGCATTCAGGGAAGTGCTGGCAGAGCTGGGAAGCAGCAGGAGGGAGACAAAGCCCAGCATGGCACAGCGGCACTGCATACAACACACTGTCAGGGGGCTGCCCAGGAAAACCCCAGTCTCCTCTATTGAGAGCATCCCTACTTGCAGACAATGGTTAGTGAAGACAAAATATAACATGTACCTCTTAATTGGACTTCTTGCACTCCAAATGGCCACTAATTATTTTGCCTCCTTACTAACCTCTTCCCCAGATGGCTTTCAAGTTGTATTTTTGTACCTCTGATACATGTATAATACTGACTGAGGAAATAATGATCTTACCTTTTAAAGTAATGAAGAAGAAAGGATCACACAGGGATGTACCAAAGCCACCAAAAGACAAATCCAGGTCAAATGAGAAAAACAAAAGAGAGAGAAAAAACACAGTTAGATTTGTATTTCACTATAAGCATGCCAGCTAAACAGGAAAAAAAAAAAGACATTTTAATTCAATTTAGTTTGCTTTCTCCAAGCAAATGATGAAGTAAAAACAATGGAGCAAATGAAACAGAGTGACACAAAGTGCTTTTGTCAGTGGATAAAGATTTCAAAGATTTATGCAAATAATTTTTCACCAGCATTCCTTCGTGACACTGATTTGCTGTCATCAAAGGAGTAACAGGAAGATCTTTTATGTACTATGAAATTTAACACAGACACATACCATTCCACTTTTGAACACTAAGTATTAGTAATGGATGCAGATATAGAGAAAAGGTCGGGTGTGTACCAATATATCTGTCTGCACACACTTAACAATATTAACGCCCTGGCAAAACTCCAGCTCTTGGTGGTACCAGCCCAGCCCATTGCATTTGCCATGTTATCTCAAAGCCCTGGGCGCAGTTTTAATACCCAGTCACTTGTCTCTGTATTAGCAATATACTTCCAGCACTCAACCAAGGAAAACGCTTTGGAGACCTGTTAAAGCTAAAACAAAAATCCATAGAACAACAGAAGTTTGGTGCAATGAAGGGATAAAAAGGGGAGGGGAATAATTACTTGCAAGAAAAGAAACAAAGACTGTTCTAAAGTCAGAAATTCTGTGAGTTTCCTGGGGAATGTATCAGAGAGACTGAAAGATTTCTAGTGCTACTGAAGGAAGCAAGCAGGAGGCTCACGTCCTTTAATTGTCTCTTCATTAGTGCTCCAAAACTGGTGAAAGGAATGACCTAAGTGTCTGTGAATAAAGGAAAAAACCCAAGCAAATGTCAAATCCTGTCTCATGTCGTGTGTGGCCCCCCCATGCCTGCATACAGGTTTCATGAATTTGGCATGGCATGTTTGAATTATTTTTATAATGCTTTCCATTTTCACTGATGATAAAATTACAACCACAATTTTATTGTTTTTAAATATTAAGAGGAGCCTTTTTCAAGAGCAGCAAAATCAAGTTTGCATTTATATGAAAAACTTTAACAAAATGGTGTCACAAGGTATCTCTATTTTTTCTACTCGAGCTCCAATGCTTGACACACATATAAAGAGATGTTCTTCCAGAGGAATTAAGATCATCATGTAAGAAAAAAGACCACAGACAGATACAGAAAGCAGCCATAATGTGCTGGGGTAGTACAGCAAATGTGTCTACCGTGGCAGATGGAGGAAGTTACATACCCACTCTGTTCATCACGACCTTCCAGGAGTATGTTAACTAGCCAACCAGTCCAGCTCAGTTGGGGCTATGATTGCTCAGTGCTGCCTCCAAGCTAATTAGCCCTACTGATGACAACACGCTGCTGCCTGGGCACCTCTGCGCTGGCTCCAATTCACAGGGTAGAAATACTCCATGATAACAAAGAACTATGAAACTCCTCTCCTCCCCCAGGCCAGAGCTGGGTGCTGCTGAGAAACCGTCCCTCCAGCCACGAAACACGTGTGGGGACAGGCAGCAGACAAGTTTCAGCTATGACACTTGCTTTCACTCATCGTGAGGTTATGACGAAAATAAGGGCGTTCTGCCAAAGCATTTCTGCCAGCGTATTCTTCCATCCACCTTTTTTTCTGTTTATGCAAAAAGACCGGGAGGAAATGAAATCTTGGATAAAGTCACTCTGCTGCAGGACTCAACAGGGTGGAGAGACCATAGCTCTAAATAAATTCCAGTTATGATCTCACTCCTCAATAACTACTGAGCAAAGATGAATGAGAAATGAGCAAGCACACGTGTAAGATGGTATGTGTTTCACTGGGTTCATATGGTCACAAAAGTAATTGGGAACACGAACTGTCTCTGACTTTCACCCCAAAACCTTTACAGGCTGTCTGTTATTGCCTTAGTACTCATCCATGTATTGAATTCACTCAGTGAATTAAATTTTTGGTAAGGAAAGCAGTGAGAATGGAGGAAAGTGGTTAAAAAAAATGTGGTAAATGGAAGAGCGAGCTCTGTAAGGCAGGAGAACCCAAAGGATCTGGAGTTTGGGCAGGGAGTTGGTCTGAGGGCTCTTCCCTCCCACTGAGATCTTCCCCCACAAGATTTCTTGTCTCTGGGTTGGGGGAAAAACTGCTGGTTCAGCTGGTCCTCTGAAAGCGATAGGGAGTTTTGCAAGAACTTCTTCAAGATTATTTATCTTTTCTTCTGTCTCAACAGGGCCCTGTAGCTCCATTTCCCCACGGAGAGCTGGAATGAACACATGTCCTGCTGCTGCGGGGGCTGGCACACTGCGCAGAAATCAAGGAAATTTACTTTCTGTATTTCTAAGATACTCTGATGCCCAGAGGTGCAATATTAAGGCTGCACTACCCAATCAACAGAAGGAAAGAGTCCTGCACAACTAACTCCAGAAAAAGATACCCTTTTCTAGGTGAATACATAATGCTTTGTGTCTTACCAGTCTGGCTTTCAATTGTGGGCAATACTGCACTACTGGAAGATTGAACATAAAGACAACATGGAATTACTGTCTTTATTGCTGTGCCAAATGCTCGATGAACTGTGTGAACATATTTGTTTATAAAGGTAACAATGTATGTGACAATTTGACACTTAAGAGCACCTCCTACTGCAGGGTCAAAATGAACCCCACAAACATCAGTAAATACAGCCCTGCAGCATCCTTGAGAAACTGGCAAAGACTAATAATTCCAATAGGCAGGCAGGAAAACTGAAATGCAAGAGAGCCACAATTGATGATACACAGGAGGTGGGAGTCGCACAGCTATATTGTCAGCAGTCGCACAGCTATATTGTCAGCAGTAAAGCCCCTTGCCCCAGCCCGGGCTTCTGTCAGGCTCCTGGTGCCGGCTGGTGCTAATGCCACGTGCTAAGCTGGGAAGGGGCAGTCGGGCTGCGATGAGGGGCTCAGGAAGGAGGGAAGGATAAGACGTGGTGGCAGCTGAGACCTGCTGCTGTGACCACCACATACAGCTTCCCCTGGCTGCTGCCACCTTTGTGATCATGGCTGGAAGAAGCCAGAGGAGACTGGGGAGCCGGGAGCCCTCGGGATAGGTGTGCTGCTCTCCTAGCATTCCTGCTGCTGTTCTGGATGTGGAGTGAGTATGAGTAGCGGAGATATAGGAAACGGGTGACCCTCACCATGACGGAGTTCGGTTCAGGCTATTTTAAGCATCATCACTGCGTTACTCTGGTCCTGCCACACAAGCTAGCGCGGGTATTTATACCGCAGCCTTGATCTCAAGAGGACTGTAGCATGACCATAAAGATGGCTGAGGTATCAAAGGGACTTTTAACTTTTTTTATCTTGAATGGCACAGCACTGATGGAAATATGTTCAGTTACTAGAGATGAACTGAAGATAATGTTGTTTGTATGGAACTGGACATGCACTCTGCCTTCAGCGCTTGCTCTTAACACAAGAAAGCACTGCTCTCTCTGCTGCACTTCGTTCCCTGCTGAGCCCAGGGCAGATTCCAGTCATTCCAAACCTAAAGACAGTTTTAAGGGTCTAAGATGCAAGCACATTAAAACTCAGATTTCCTTTTAATTTATTTCCTTTTACCCTGTACTGATGGGCACAGTGTCTCCTATCAGCAAAATAAGAGCATCACCCAGTAAATCTCTTTCCAGGGGTCAACATGAGAGCACAGAACAATTGTCTAGGGAGAGCAAGATTATTTGCTTAATTCAAAACCACTTTTTTCTCATTAGCTGGCAGAGAAAGGGAAGGGAGTAGAAAAATCAATAAATATAATAACTTTAATAATAATCACATAGGGAAAAGTTGAAATGAAGTTAAATAAATGAAGTTTAAAAATGATTTTTAATTACAAGGGCTTTCATTTCACTTTTCAAATGGATCTTAAAAACCTTGCCCTTGGAAACCTCACTGTATTTATGAAATAATGAATAATTCAACACAGCTGCAGTTGACACTTTACACACCACTGATGGTAATAGCATTGCTGTGATCAATCTGCAGAATGCCTTTCTTTAAAGTTCCTACATCTGGCTGTTAATACAGCTCTGAATCACAGCGCCTTTTGCAGTCCCTAATTTGTGAAGAGATGCACGCAAGCAGAACTGAACTACTTCCTAAGCTTCTGCGTGCCAGCTTACAAAGGCTGGATTGCTCCATGCAACATCTCATTCAGGGCTGGAGTCGGAAGCATGAAAGAGCGGTCTTGGAAATTACAGCGGGATGGTATCCTGGCTGTTAGCTTTGGGCAGGGAGAGGAGAATGCTCAAGAATGTGCCTGCAGGAGAAAAGCGCTTAGATGTGCCCTGGCACGCCAGCTGAACAAGTGAGAGTTTTGTCTCTCTGAGGACAATAATTTCTGGAATCTTACAAATGCCAAATTGTTCTTAGGATCTGAACAGGAGAGTAAAGCAAGAGAAACTGCCTGCTCAATGACCATAAAAGAAGTCTGTCCCAGCCCCTTTTCCTGGAATACCCCTCCACCATTAATGCACCGAAGTACTGTTTGTTTGCATTCAACAGGGAGAAAGGTACACATTGCTGAAGCGAGCTCCTTGCAGGCTGGTGGGATTGTCAGCAAAGCACCAGGGATGTACAAATCCGTAAGCATAAAAGAAATGAAAAGACTACCATTAAAAAACAACAACAAAGCGACCGCCAAAAAACAAACAACAAAGACATTCAGACTTCAGAAGGAAGTTTTCCAGTGAGTGACAGCTGTCACTATGTCTCATGACAGTGAGATAGGATATGGCTTTAAAGTTCTGCCTTAATCAGAGCAAAGCAATGACTTGAGAGTGTATCATCACCTGCACTTCATGCTATTGTTTTTAAGGAACTGCAAAATTATTAAGAAATTGTGTCATGTTACGTATTAACGCAGTTTTTCAGATGGTGGACCTTTTAACTCTGTGGGAATACATTTAGGGGACAAACTCAATCCTTTATGCACACCAATTTGTGGACATTTGAATCTCTGGAAGTTTGGAAACTCAGATGTACGCAGGATGCAGACGGTGCTCTGTGAACAGCCATGTGGTTGAATAACCATTCACATGATTCACTAACTAATGCAAGTTAACATGCAAAATATTCTCATTCATTTTGACTGGCAGAATTGGGGTGCCTTGACGTAGACATGGAGGGAAACAGGGTGCGATTGCAGTTCCTGGGGTTCAGAAAACTACTCACAGCTTATTAGCAAAATCTGTGTTTTTTCTTCTGATTCTCCTTTGAAGCAATGCTTGACTCTCAAATGATGTTTGCCATGCAGAAGTGCCAGAAGCTGTGCTGTCTGTACGTATATCATTTCGTGAGTCCCTTCCAAAACCACATCCCGCAACTACCAGGTGAGGAGGAGTTCAGATTTCTTTCAGATCCCACTTGTGGGAAATCCCACAAGTTTTCAGTTCTGCTCAAATTTGGTCACTCATTCCCTTCAACTCACTTTCTTGACAACTAAACAGAAAGGCCCTTCAAAACAAGTTGTACACTTAACCTTCAATCAAAATCTTTAAAAGTATCTAAAATATACTTTGGAAATATTCAAACAGTAATGGCCTTTTCATTTGGGGCTAATCCTAGGGAAAAGCTCTATGTCTCTCAGGAGATTTCAGGTTTTATTAGTCATTTGGAAATTAAGACATTTTAATGTAATTCGTAAAAAAAATTTGGAAGCTTGTGCTTTCGTTCTCCTGCCAAACCCAAGAAAGAAGTAGTATTAAAGCTTACCAGGCAGCAGAAAAAAATATCCTCAACAGCTACAGGAAAGAAATCTGTGCTGAGAGCCTGTAGGCATGCTGGAGGGGGATGAGAAGAATCTGCTTTGTGGTGGCATCTATCAAGATGTCTCTGTGGCTGACTCCGAGGCTTCTGTAATGTTTCCCTGTACCCAGCTCAGAGCTATCCACTGATACGGAGGAGAGATTGTGGCTTTGGATCCTTCCCTAAAGCCACCTACATTGGACCACCAACTCCAGCAGGGCAGCAGGAGGGAGAACAAACTATGCTCCCCACAAAGATTTTGGATTTAACTGTTTCTGTTACTTTTTGCAGAGTCACAGCCTATCAAAACAGGATTGCCTCTGTTACACAGCAGGAATACAATCTCAGTCCTAAAGTTTCATAGGTAAACGTAAGAAAAGGTTGGAAATGCTTTATTTCCCTTTCAAAATTTAAAAAAAAACAAGCACGCAAACCCAACAAAGTGAGATTTAAAAGTTAATCCTGCTTTAGGTGTTAGATCTGCTATTGGCCTTACTTGTCTTCTATGTGAAGCCATTGTTAAACTCCAGGGGAATGCTTTGAAAGCATGGAAGACTACGTGCTAACTGATAGTTCTCTCATTAATTAGGGATCTTATTGTTACAGTTTGGGCCTAATATTTAGAAAATATCTTTGAAACCAGTCTTAAATGCTAATAAGAGAAATAACTCCTCAGAATGTCTTCCACATTGAAGACACTGTATCAGTTTTGCTATAGCTCTCAAGAGCCGGTACAACAGTCTCTTTCAGCCAGGGTTTTAATCTTACAAAACACAGACATGCTATTCCATTTGCTAAGTTATTTACCTAGTGATGCAAAACCTGGGGACAGAGCTGGCGTCCTACTGCATTTAGACAGACCCATGTATTAAGCAAATCTTAGTACCATGTCCCTGAAGTCACTGAAACAGTGCAAAGCGCCGAGGTCCTGTGAAAGCTGAAGTGCTCTTATCAGTTACAAAGAAAACATTCGCTTTACGGGAGTGCAAATTTCTGTACAGCTCCCTTTAGATGGAAGATGAGTACATGAAAACTCCTGCTTAGGAGGCAAGCTTTGGTTCTGCAGCGCTAGCTTCTCTGCAACCTGATTTCTCTTAGCCAAAGAGAACAAAAAGCAGAAAATCTTGATTGAACAGATTTTGTTTTGTTTCTTTTTTCTCTTTCCTTCGAAAGAATTGCTGATGTCAAAAATGTCAAAACACAATTAGGGAGGCCTTTCCTCCTCTTCTGTATGCTTTCTGACAGTATTTAATCGTTACCTTCCAAATTAGTTTCAGAATGATGGCAAATAAACGGAAAAAAAGAAGTACAACCAGGGATATGGAGCCGTCAGGGCCAATGCTTAAGTTTGAGCCTGTGCCTCTTGTTCACTAATTTCAGAGGGTCTTTCGCACATACTTTGGCACTTTCTTGAGAGGTGATGGACTGCTCAGCTGAGATCTCACCTAATTTTGGTATTTCAGTAGAGCCCATCTTTATACAAGCTAAATGGACGTTGATCCAATCTACAAATAGCAAACCTGATCCTACAAACCCCTTATATTTTGAGAAACAGAAAGGACATTGTCTTTAAGGAAACTCTGCAGGTTTCAGGCCAAAGGTAGCACTAGTGAAAAGATCAAAACCCAAACCTAACCTATCGCAATGTCTGACCTTCGATTATAAGGACTCTGACAAAAGCTACCATCACAGGAAGATTTGCCATAAAATAGAATTTCAAGAAAAGCTAAAATAAATAAGTAGGAAAGCACTGACAGGAATTTGGGGCTGGAGCCAGCACGGTGTGATTGATGTGGCTTTGCCCACGTGGAGCAGAATAAGAAACTGTATTTTGAAAAAAATCTACAGAGGGTTGAGAGCCACATAGTGCTCTGTTCTGGGTTCAGCATCATCACTGAGAGTCAGGCCAAACCGCACTCCGCATCAAATCTCAGTGAGAGAAAAAGTTGGCTTTCACGTATTTTTATTTTTCCCACCTGCAGGCTGAGGCTGCTGCAGACAGTTGCAATGAGCCACCACTTGAGTGATTCATTTCTGGCAGACAGGAATCCCTGACAGCACTGAGCTGCTTTCCAGCCATGCCTCTTTCCCCACCTGGAATGTCCCTGCAGTCCGTCCTCTGGGCTAGCAGAGCTTGTCACATCTCATGCATCTCGTTAGGCTCTAAGCAGTTGGAAGCTGGAACAGTGCTACATGTCTTGTAAAGTACCTAGTCCTTCCAGGGTGCCATATAAGTCAAAACAATCACTTCATTTGATGTAACTTTGTCTTCTGTTGCTAAGTGGAAATGTCAGGGAGAAAATGGGGGGGAAAAGGGTTCGTTTTTTTTAACACCATTCAAATTGCCTTGGTCTGCAGGATGGCACGTAGCTTACTCTTATGGGTTGATTAAACTGCTTTCTTTCCTCCTGTCCCTTTAGGAAGTCTTTCTTCAACCCTTGCAGCTCCATGCTTCACAAATGCATTAGCTGCCTTCTATGTCCCCACCTCTGAAATCCTAGTTAGAAGAGAGAAACCTACCCAAAGACAGAGCAAAGTGTGCAGCTGGAGGGGAGAGAAGCAGAAGAGCATCCCCCCAAAGCTGCCTGCCCTGCTACCCTGGCCTCCGCTGCCTGTCGGCCTTGAAGAGGGCTGCCTACAAAGCTGAGCTTGCAGTACAGGTGATGACAGTAATGCTGCTGATAATAGATTTGGTATTAAGGAGCTTTGTCACTTAGCTCTCAAACCCTCTTAATTTTACAGAGTGGGGAAAAGATAAAACCTGATCAGCTGGATAACGGTCCTACTGCACACCACTGGGGAGAGTGGTGCACGAGCAGTGACTGGATTTTTTCCTTCATATTACTCTACTGTATAGATATATGTATATATCTCTATATACATATATAGAGATATCTATACTGATTTCAATGAGAATTGAGACAGATTAGATTCCCCCGCTGTCTTCTCTTTGCGCACCCATGTACAAAAGTGCCAGGCCAAATACGGAAAAAAATGAATGAGTTAGGACCTTCCACCTACAGACATGCATGCACACAGTCATAGCTTTTATTAAATAATAAGTCCTGAATTTTAAAACTGTTCCTTCCTTGCTATAGGAGGAGTCAAAGGTGATAATGTAATTTCAGCAGCTGAGATACAAGGAAAAACACTACAGTGGTACTACTTAAAAAGCCTCCAATTAGCAATACTGCTATAAACACACATACTAGTTCTGATTCGTGTGCATATTTTAACTATTCCGACTCAGTTTACTGAAATGCAACATAAAACCCCCTCTGTGCACAATATACAGTGATATAAGCACTACTTCTTACAGCTGAACACAGTGTAGTGAATAATTAAACAAACAAATATATATATATATATATTTATCTCCCATCCCTGCATTTGTAAAATGCTTGTGAATGTAATTTTGTTTTATGGATCACTCACAGTGTTTTCTTCCTGAAAGAAGAAAGCAGACAAAAGAAATACACTAGCAGAATAAGGTGACTTTTTAAAGCTGAGCTGTAACTTGCAGTAACAGAGTTTCTCTAAACTGGTTCTTTAGTCAATTCAGCTGCAAACGCTGAAACACTCATTTACCTCCACAGCTCAAGACCAGCCTCAGACTATGCTCCTAGGGCCTCTTCTTCTTGCCGTAAAAAAGGCAGAAGTTTCCTCTGAATTAAAAATCTCTATTGCTGAGAATTTCAGAGGGGGGAGGAAAGGCAGCTGGGTCACCAGGTCTACCTTTGCCGAACTAACTCCAAAGATGAGGTATTTACCCTGCAATACCCAGGGATGTAGGCTCTGGCATACAGTATCTTACAAGAAGGAATCTCCTCTTTGGAGAGTGGGAAAGAGAAATATCAGCTCTGTCAGTCAGACTGACTGAAGCATGGCTCTTCCAAATGTGGCATCTGACCTGGCTGCCGTGTGTGGTACGCGGTGTTTAACAAAGGTCAGGAGTTGCTGCGCATATCTGCTGACCAGATCGCAAAGACTGGCGTGTTTCTGAAGCAGGCGGGAGACGCCAT
Organism: Platalea leucorodia; assembly: GCF_965183815.1. Lineage (NCBI taxonomy): Eukaryota > Metazoa > Chordata > Aves > Pelecaniformes > Threskiornithidae > Platalea > Platalea leucorodia. The sequence goes on along the minus strand of NC_138830.1, from coordinate 26,749,310 downwards.
CTGTCTCTCCAGGGAAAGCGCTTTGACATTCAGAGAGAAGGGCTTGCACGCCAGCTGACAGCACTGTAAAAGAAACCTTGGGATCCATTTTGAGATTCTCCGGGATAGGACAGTTTGCCTTTCCAATTTCCAGATATAACCAAAAGGCAGGGAAAAGACTGGTCTGCTGAGGCAACAAAGCAAAGTTTGGGATATGTCCTGGCTACCTGCTTAGGAATGGTAACTGATGAAGTGACAGACTGCTCTGGTGGAATTTCAAAAAACCCCATGTGGGTCAAATTTTTGGCAGTTTCATCACTAACTGGTCCCTGCAGAAAGATATAATTCAATTGTTTTTAGGGACAGAGGTCACAAATTGTTTAGCTGCCTGATGGGACACTGAAATGCACTTAACCACCAGGAGAATTCAGGAGTTTGGATCTATTTTCACGGATTGTTCCGGGATCTGCAGCTGCATTCTTCCATCTCTGGGCATATTATGCATCTCGTTTCAAATCCAGGACTCTTGCAGATAGAAGAGGCACTGAGAGTTCCCATTCTTCCATGTATTGTGAGACGGTAAGCAAGCCCCAAAATCTGCACGTTTGGACTCTGCTGCTGGGGAATGCGGTGCAGCAGAAGCAGCCAGCACACGTCAGAACAGGAGAGCGAGAATGTCCTGAGGATTCTCAAAGGACATTCTGAGGGAATTTGGGCCAAACATATACAAAAATTAGATCAGAGATCAGTGAGGCTCTGTTCTCAGCTCAAGCAGAAAGAGAAAGCAGAGAGGGTCAAAGCTGCCTTGCGTTTCATGACCTCATTTAGAATCATATTTTCTTATGCACCAGAAAATATTGGTCCTGCAAGGGACTCACAAAACCACTTTCTTGAAGAACTTCTCATTTGTTTGCTAAAGGACTTCTATCCGCCTCTTTTTGTAACTCTGCAGAGGGCAATGAGTGGAGATGAGCACGTTGCATTATAGCTTTTTCTTTTCCTTAGAGAGACTTCTGGGGTTAGTGAATGATGACACTACAAAATATATGGAAATGTAGAGTGATCTGCTGGCACCAAAACATGAATTTTCTGGCAAGTTTTGATGAAAATTAATGAGAAATACATGCAGTCATGGTCATATTAGCCAATATTGACTCTCTTGGACTAGTTACCAGATGAAATCATGCCCTGGAATGCAGTCCGCTTTGCCAGAAATATTATTTCTTTCTGGAATTCAGTTTTTCAACCCAAGAAACAACCACGTTCTGTCTAAACTGAAAATACTAGACAAGAGTGTCACATTTTAAGCATGTACTGAAAGTTTGAGTAAAAAGGAAAACAAACAACCCTTCTGCCTCTTTACCTAGCTCTGTCACTTTATTCAAATATTCCTTTCAGAGCTACAAAGAAAAAGACTTAACACTTTTAGTGACTTGGCTGGCTTCCAGCTCTGTCAAAAGTCAGGCATGGCCTATTCTGCCACCACATTTCACTCAAAATGAGGGATCTTCTGGCACTGGACCCGTGGGGGACACACTAAAAAGCGAATTTCTCTCGACCCTGATTCAGAGAAACACTTGAGCTGACCCCAGACCCATTCCCACTCGGGCTAGGAAGCCTTTAAGTGGATATTTAACTTCAGGCATGTGCTTAAGCTGTTTGGTGTCCAAGAATGGATCACTGAACTGGGAGAATGTGCCTGTGTGTGTGTGCGTGGGGTGGTGGGCAGCGCCAGAGCTAGCGTTTCAAAGTCCTGGACCGAGGACTGGCACAAACCTACACTGGCAGGTTTGGAAGAGGCAGCTCTGGGGTGTCTTATATCAATCCCAGTGCACACCCACAGCTGTCATTTAGCTAAGACTTTGGAGCATCTGGCAGCCAAGACATCCACAGGATGTCACCTAAAGGTGTAATGCAGTAGTTTATCCCCAAGATCTGTACGGTTATATAAGGACATGTGTTTGCACCGGGAATGGCTGAATGTAGGCGGGTAAGAATCAGCATATCATTTTGCTAATTGTAGAACAGAGAAAGATGAGTGAAAGCTGGTGATGCTGGACTTTTTTTTTAAAGATTGCTGGTAAACTGCCTCTGAACCACACTGTAAACAACAGCAAGCTGTTTCTGGTCACCTAGTCAGGAAAATTAAAGCTCTAAGGTTTGCCAGGTTATTCTGCATCTATTTGCGTGAATAGGAATAAACTTACAGATTGGAGAATGAGCGAGCTAAGAAGCAAAGCAGAGAACAACCAGGCTGCTGAAGGATGTGCTGATCCACGCACCTGTGCAAAAATGAATGTGCTTTAATTCCTGCCTTACATTTGCAATTTTGTTGGCTTGTCCCATACCTGAGAGAAAGCGCATGAAGAGAACATGAGCAGAGCGGGGAAATCACTGATATGGGCCCTACATCTGCATTCAGAACAGTATTTGCTTCATTTGAATGTAGTCACTGCATGCAAGTAAAAATAGGGACACTTTTCAGTGGGGATGCAGTATTCAGAGACTGCTAGGGAAAGATTAAGAGCATGAGGCACACCTGTCTTACACTTGTTTACGCTGAGTACAGGGATGTGAAGAGAAGCAGTGTCATTGGGCTGTGGAGGGAAATGCATATCCCTGCAGGAGCTGCTTGTTGGAAGGACGTGCTGTGGGAGCAAAAGGGGCTTTTGGGTTTCCACCGAGGTGGCTGGCACTGACCTGAGAACACGAGAAAATTCACAGCTCTTCTTGTGAGACTTGCTTGAAGCGAGTGAAAAATGAGACTGGGGATAAGACAGTCAAATGTGGGATTCAGAGGTGGTCTGCCCTGGCTCAATTCAGCCACTGCTGAACTCAGTGGAGTTTTATCAGTTGATTCAGTAAGAGTGAAGCCAGTACTGAATGTTACTCTATTTGTGGCTGTGCCTGAGGAGGGACAGGTCATCCTTTACATTTACCTCTCTGTATTACAATAAAGCTCCACACAAAGGCGCTTAATCTTTACTTGGGCCAGCAGGAGCTTTTTTGCACTGATTGGTATGTCAGAAACGTGCTGTCTTTGATATTGAAAGGGCAGCGATTTCCTTGTAGCAAATATGCATATATGGCATGGAGGTGATGTGTTCAGAATAGGGAGATAGGAAAGAAAGAGAAAAGGGAGCCAGCAGCAATCTTGCTTATCTGTGCCTTGCTGTGTTCACAGTCCACGAGAACTGGTATCTGTATCATTGAGATACAGCCTCATTCCTCTTGGGATTGCAGTAACCATCTTCACATGGAAAATAGCTAACAACATGCTACATATAAAAGAGCTTGCCACAACTGATCCTCAACTGCTCCACTTGAAGACTATTAATCTAATTTCTTCATGATTATCTTTTCAGAAATTGGATCCAGCTGTTCAGCAATCTTCAGTGGGAGGTTAATGAATAATGCTGAGCTTGCAGAACAAAATGTTGAGCTTCAAAAAACTTCTGGGTTCATTTTTAATGAAATGTTTTAAATTCTTGGCTTTTATCTATTTTGCAAGCTTCAGAAGTAGCCCTGGCACTCTTTTAACTTGCTTACTTGATATTTTTCGTTAGAAGAAACTCGAAACGCATGTATTGAAATGCATCATATTGTTGCCCTTTTAGCCCAAACAGTATGCAAAATTCAAAGCCTTCCTATCTTGTTTCCATGAAAAATTGATATGGCTCCAATACGTCTTTGGAAGTAAGTAAGACTGCACAAGAATCTACAAATGTCCTTTTTTCTCTGAACACAGAAGGGAAAAAAAAAGGAATACAAATACTCTTGGAGACTGGGAGGGTGTTAGGGGCAGGTATCCTACATATTTGACATATTCCTGGCCATCCCTCAGCACTGCTTCTGACTACTACTAGTAAAAGATGGATTTGGCTTCACCCGGTGCGACTGTCCTCAGCCTTCGCCAGAACTCACCCCTTCACTGGCGTTCTGTCTCAGGAAGCCCTGCCTCGGCATCCTTCACGACCAAACTTACCCTGTTTTTGCCCTTTCTTTCACGGTTGCTTTCACAGAAGGCGTGGAAGAGATGCTGGGAGCTTGCTGATTCAGTGGCCCTGCCCTGCTAGGCAACATCCACAGAAAACAGTTGGGACTTAGCTCTGGCTCTGGCCTTCTTTGCTGGCCTTCTCTTGTTAAACTGTTACCAAGAAAGGAGCATTAAATGGCTTCATTATTTAGCCTCAATGTAGAATGCTTACTACGTATATAGATGCTTGCCAGGTCTGCGACTGATGGCTATTTTTATCTTTCACCTCCGCAATATATTTTTTCCCCCAGGAAGAAGAGAATGCAGCAGCGTAACCACCTCCTTGTGGAACATTTTGCTTCTTGTCAAGTACTGCATGCCTTCTTCAATGCCCAGACGCTTCAGCTGAGACGCACGACGCAAACACACAGCAAAGGTGGACCCTGGCTTGGAGAACTTCTCACCTTGACACACAACAAGATCTCTTCTGAAGATGTCACAAAGAAACTTCTGTCTGAGGCCCCAGACCAGATGATATAGGCTCTACCTCCAAGAAGTCCCGCATTAATGTGGGTTATTTTGCTTCTTATTTTATGGGTGGCTTCTGCTTCACGTCTCCTGTGTATACTCAAGCTACTCAATTCTAGTGCCCAAAGATTTACTAGTAGGGTCTAGTTATTCACCTGTGTATTTACTCTTGGTACTTCACCTTGTTCGTGTCCTCTAGGGAAAGATTGGCTGGGCAACCTATTATTATATACTCTCAATACAACTCTGTTTTAATTCTATATTCTCCTCATTTGCATCTCTATCTGTGAAGTTCAAAGTAAACTCTTAAGGGAGGAGACAAACTTTTATACAAGGAGCATCACTCCCTCGCTCACCTTCAGGACCAGCTCCAGGCACAGCCACACAAATGGCTGTGCTGTCTGTTCGCTCAGGCCCATTTTTCACATAGCTGTCTTGCCAGCCTTACAAAACCATTTTGCCAAAGAAGTCAGGAACAGATCTAATCTATGCTCATATGTATCGCTTTTATATTTTCCAGCATTAGGCATTTACAGATGGACCTTCGTGACAAGTTTATTACTTCCCATGTTTATGTCCTAAGCAAATGCTAGCAGGATAAGTGTGCTGTCTGCTTTGGTCCCCACTTGCCCATTTCTCGGCAAAATAGTTTTGCAGAATCTGAATGCCTTTGGGTCAGCTCCACAGCTCTCTGTGGCAAGCTGGTTCTCTTGTCTGTTTATCCCCTAACTAAACACTGGCAAATACAAAAATGACACACCACCTCTTTGCAGGAAGAAATAAACTGACCTTCAGTCTGGCTGTGCCCTTTGCTATGTAAAATAATAAAAGGAGTAAGAAAAATATGTACTTGGTGCACAGTCCCAGTGACTTTTAGGCAAATCTTAAGCAGCTCTGCAGTGCACGAGTGGACACAGTTTATTACAACTCTGGCATTTTTACATCAGTTTACTATCAACAGGAACAAACTGTTTGAGAAATGCCAGACAAATGGCTTTGTGAAATCTCACAGCCTCCTAAGTAATGCTTTTAAGCAGCTAAACTGGGGAAATCTCTCAAATGAAACTAAGCAATAGCTCGCTGTCAGATGCACTGACAGAAGGACAGAGCACTTTTTCAACCACAAGAAAATCCACCCTACTATCGAGTTAAAAGCTGCACTAGGCTAATTATGAATCTGGATAATGGTCGTGAGAGGAAGCGGGAGAGACTGTTCCTTACAAGTTGTAAAATGCATTTATCCTGCACAAAACTCCCCTTGCAGCTCTCTAAGCACATGGGCTTGCATTCAAACAGCCTGATTTCCAGCTCAGGCTCTGGAGCTAGTGCTTCTTTGCTGGCTTGCTCACCCCTAACTTGTACCCCGTCAAATCACCTTTTAGGGGTACAACTTTCACCACCAAAACCAAGATGTGAATGGAAACTCAGGCTGTCCCAATATAAGGCCCAGCTTAAGAGCCAGCTTTACATAATTATCTTTGAAAGATACAGTACTTCTTACATTCAGACTACAAGTTTCGTGCTTTGTCGGGCATATGCTGCATAACACCCTGATGGATCTCATATATGGAGAAGTAACATCCTTTTCTCCGTTTGCAAAAGTCAGATTTTTGTAACCTCTTTCCTTGATCTTGGACTGTTGGATAGCAACTGTGGGAAAGGGTGAGCTTTAAAATATTGCAAAGATTTGCAATAGGAAGGTATCATTAACTTGCATTTCTTTCTTGCAAATTGAGAAATCCAGTTAAAAACGCCCCTGTATGTAATATTCTCCTCCTTTGTAATATTCAAGATATCTGTACTGACTGGTGTAACAGTGCTCAGCGCTGCAAATTAATTATGGGTAGACTCCAATCTTTCAGTATAATTGCTAGATACTGTGGTATTATAAACATTGGCAAGGACATCACAGGTGGAAAAAGCCTCTGCATATATAAGGCTTAAAAACATCTTACTCTAAATTGACATTTAACTCCTTCATAACGTTAATAAAAAGCTTCACGAGCAGTATGTATTTTAAGACCAGCTCTGATACTCAAGAGTAGGTGCACGCATTTAGAAAGATATAATTTACACTTTGATTCTGAGTACATGCAACACTTACTGCGTAAAAGAGTTGACTTGCCCTCTATAAATATTTTCTAGGTAACTTCAAAGGCCAGCTGGAATCTCTTCTATGGAAAATACGCAAACTCTAGGATTACATGCACGGGGAGGGCAACTCAGCTCAGGGGAAAGATAATGAACAGCCAGGCTCTCCTTCCAAGGTCACAGCCTCACGTCCAGCCTTGATAGATGTTTCTACCTAGAGACTGATCAGTGCTCGACGTAAACTGGGGCACTCCTAATCCAGTCCCTTGGCAACAGATATCTATATTAAAAAACAAACCCTTACACAGCTTGGTGGACAGTAACTGGCAAGGCCAGGAGAGATGCAAAGGAATGAGGACATGCAAATTAATGACCACTTTGACCTACATGCATCCTCATCATTGTAATAGCTCAGCTAATGTTCTTAAAGGGGCTTCTGCATGCCAAAGAGGAAATGCTCTGCTTGGGGACTGCAGGGAAAACTATTCTTCTTCTCTCCATAATGAGTCTAAATGGTGAAGCGGGGAGCCCATGCACCAGCGTTTTCAAGGCAGCACTTCTCAGCTGTGCTGCATTTAGGTGGAAGAATGATCTACACTCCTTTTGGCAGCAAGGTCAACTGAAGTAGCTCCCACCATTCCTCCTTGCCCTGCACAGCTCTTGTCCACCCCCAAAGCATTCACTTCAGCGGTGCCAGAACAACTGCTTCTTGGGGCTGAATGCTGGGCTTGATCAGGTAACTGAGCCAAGTTAAAAATAACCCAGCAAAGAAATGAGCCCTGACTGCTTTCCTGATCCAGTTCAGCATGCAGCCCCAGAGCCAGCAGCTGCAGGAGGCAGGGGAGAAAGGAGGGCACAGCAAAGGAACTGTTAGCTAGTGAAGCCAACAATTATCAGATTTCCAAACCATGCTCTAATTTGATCCCCACATCCTCCAACCTCATGGAATTGCACTGTTTTTTACCTCATTTTATATATTAAGAAAAGAATGAGTTAGCGAAATATCCCAGCACCCTGCCTGCGTAACTGGAGAGCTGGGAGCTGACAAGGCAAATGTCAAACCCAGAAGTGCCAAGGGTCCTGGAGGAGAGAAGAGATGGCGTTAAGAGAGAAGAGATGGCGTTAAGAGGGAAGAGACGTAACAGCTGATCCTCAGCACCAGGCCCAGACACTGGAGAACAGCTCTGATGGGTCCACACACCAGTAGTGAACTGGGATCAGGGAGGGGATGCTGCAGCACTAGGCCCCACTCCATAGGGCCTCAGCATGTTCTCAAGCATCTCTGACCCTTCTTCACATTGCCTCTTTGGCAAAAAACAGCCCCTGCCAGCTGCCTGCTACCTGAGTGCACTTCAAGCAGATGATTTCTCCATAGGGGCTTCTCCAGTCTCTGATGCGCTGTATGGGGGATGCAAAACTGCCTCTACAGCCTAGACAGCACTCCTGCGGTGTGCAGTGCTGTGGGGTAGGGGACAGACAGGCTCCTGCCCCCACAAGGCACCCAATAGGGAATTATAAAATTAAATTCACCTTGTGGAGCTCCAACTTACTAACCAAAAGATAACTCCAAAAACATCATATGAAACTACAACCTACTCTTTTTCACAATATTTTGGGGTTTTCCCAGTCAGGAGAACTGTGTCTCTCTCCTCCTTGCAGTTCAGTTGTACTTCCCCTTTACACGGGTTTCCTATGAGTCCAACCGAACTCATGGGACAACCACATTCTAAACATTTAGCAAGGCGATGCAGAACTTCCGGCAAACTCCACCATCAACCTGCTATAGTATTACATCCCTTTTCTAGATTAAAAAGACAGGGTCAGAATTGTTAAACAGATACCCAAGGGACTCTGTTAAGTAGAGAAGACTCAGAAATATCACAACACGGAGTATCACAGTCCATCTCAACACAAAAAGTCTATTAAACCTCCAGGGCTACATACCAAAACACAGACATCCACCCAACCCACGCTCCCACTTTGCCCTATATTTCTCAGGTTTGCTATGAAATCCTGTGCACGGCAAAGCAACACTCAGAGACAGGATAGTCTGTTGTGGGCAAATACCCAGCTAGCAGCCAAAGTGACCACCCGCAGGACCTCAGGAATCTCCGCTGTTAGAGGTTTTAAGAAGTTGTTAGATAAATATCTGTCAGGAGCAGTTTTGTTGGAATTGATCCTGCCTGGGGGCAGCAGGATGGAGTAGATGACCTCTCGTCCTCTCTAGGTCGATCTTCTGCAATTCTGATGAAAGCAGAAAGAGCAGAAGCCCGATTCCAATCCTGTCTCTGACAATGACTTTTCATTCATCCTTGCAATTACCATTAGCTTCTCAGACTGCCCTGCTTGCCATAAAACAGGGATTAAAGCACTTCCTAATTCATATGAACACGTAAAGTGCATGTACACACAGACAGAAATACATACATGATGTACATTTCTAGCTATATTTGTATCTATAACCATTTATCTACAAAACATACATACACTGTTTCTATAAACAAGAGTCATTCCAGATAATCATGAAAACAATAGATGAGAATGAAAATGGAAAAGAAAAGCATTAAGGCTAAAGATACCGTAACAATAATTCCAAAGCTGCTACTCACGACTGCTATTTTTAAAGCAGGAAGAGTTTGCATGTCAGACTAGTCAAACTTTTCTTACAATTCAAATGAGTGATTACAACTCCTGAAGCCAGAACAAATAACTGACTGCCATGGTATGCCATAGCCATCATATTCCAAAACATCATGTGTATCAGTAATATCTTCCTTTTGTGCCAGTATGTGCAAACTGAGTAAAACATAAGCTCTAAGATAAAGCAATATTCTCCAGCTCATGTCATACTGAGAGAAGCCGTAGGAGAGGGACAGACTTACATGACAAAACTTCTGCGTGAAGGGCCCAGAAGGCAGAAGCAGCTACCTGCATTTTAGCAGTTGCTTTTCAGTTAATGGCTGAGCAGAGCGGTGGTTTAAACTTTGCTAAACCACACCACACAACAGAAACAGAAAACAGAAAAATCTTTCTTGGCTTATCTGTTCAGCTATTGCTTCCATGTGCTCTATGCCAGCAGCTGAACTATAATATATGGTCTTGCATCTTACCTATAAAATGTAGTTTACTAAAATATATTTTATAGGTAAATGTACACAATATAGAATTCATACATAACAACTGGCCTCCACTTAGGTTTTCACAAAATGCAGGGCAGCTAAACCTAATCGCTGCTTATTAACTCATGTTCATTATATCTCAAAATATGCTTGTGCTCTTTGCAGAACGCATATGTGGATATTGCAGGAGCATTCATCAGGGCCAGCTGAGATATCTGGTGCCCTGCGTGCGCCTACATACATTATCTATGACTGTGCAATAGCTGAATATGTATAGACAAGTTTTAAACACTATATAACTATTACACACACACATTTCTGCAGAGATTAGATGTCTGTTCTCAAGAAATGACAGGAAACGACTGGGGAAAATTCATGAAAACTGAAATAATCACCATGCAAATCACCAAAGTGGGTTTGAGATGCAAAGGGATTTAATTCATCAATTTGCACAGATTAGGCAAAACTGAAATTCACTGCATTAAGAGCTCCTATTTATTTCTTAAAACCTTTCTTGGCTGGGAGCCATTAGGTACTTGTAAAAGATTAGAATTATTGGTGTTTGATGGGCTCTCCTAAAAGGAACGGAAGGGAGAAAATGGCAGATTTGAGTCATTAGGATCATCTTCTGTTAACTCCTGTATTTTACAAAAATATACTTTTAAAAGCACAAATAGATGACAAATTGCTTAACTATCACCTAGCATGATTCCCGGCCATTTCCACTCTGGGTAAGCATGCTTCCAGGCAAACCGCCTGCACTTTGCAAGTGTTCCTCCTTACTCACGCTGACACATACCATAGCCTGAAAGATTCATTTTATAAACCATTTTGTTTTGTCCTGCCACATGAACACTCAACAACTCTTCCATAATAGCAAAACAGCAATTACAGACCACTAAGCTAGCTCCCTTTTTCTTTTAAATAATTTAAGTGGGCTTCCTTTATTCAAGATGAAGGACGAGCCATCCTGACAGCAAGACACCATTCATTAGTCTGCCTGCATCATGCAGGATCTGGTAATATACCTCCAAAGCAAGCATCAAGTCTTCCTTGCTCTTCTTATCCCAGATCCACTGCTATTCTCTTCTTAGACACCCCTTGTTTGCCTGTCCCAAACCCAGTGTGGTTTTGGTATGCTTCTGGGAAAGCACTACAATCATTCCAGCCAATTTGACTTACAAGCTAGGACTTAATCTCAGTTTTTTATTGGGCAAGAGATTAGCACCCTAACGCATTTCATTAACTGTATACCAGCAGACCCAATTTGTTGATTGACTGAAGTTATTTGATTTGCAAGGCTTGTGGAAAGAAATGCTTATGTTGACCTTGTAGTCCAATAAAGAAGAAAACCAGCAATCTCTAAGACAGTTCTACAACACAAAAATATGCCCAGAGTAGACAAAGCAGTAATTTGTGGTTTTAAAGGTAATTAGTTTTCAAAATTACATTTATACAGACCTGCTTTATCTTATACTTTAAAAAGTCCTTTAACTTGCGCTGCGTACTGCTTCTGCACTAGAATAATGACAAATGGAACTTGAGAAATAACCAGAACTCAAAGGGCCCGATCCTGTGAAAACAGATCTTGGTAGGCGAGACATCTGCTTGACTTCAGCACATATGGGATTGTGTGTGAGATTGGGGTTACTGCCTATTCCAGAAAAGTTGGCCCAAATCTAGTTTCTTACATTGTTTTTCCTTTCCATTAATCTGTCTTGTCAGCCTCAAAAATGGTTTAAATTGTTGTTATACCCACTTATAAGATTCCTTTATTTTGTCAGAATTTTGTAAAAGAATCTGAATGTTTGGTATGTCCAGATTAGGGTGAAAGCTATCACATCGCAATGGAACAAATTTTAAAATTCTACTGCAAACAGGTTATATAGCATTTTAAGATGTTAACTCCTCTAGAGTTCACCCATCTATCTCTGATGCATTAAAAATGCACTGCTTATCATAGCTCATACAGGCACTGAAAGAGAACTGGCTAAAAATCTGGGTGAGACAAAATGTATTTGTCAAGAGTAATGTTAGCCATAGACACATGGCTGCTTAATTCCAGTATTTTGCAAAAATTAACTGTATGTTAACCTTTCCTCCTTGTTTTATAATTTATATCAGGTGCTAACAGTGACAAAACTATAACTAAAATTTGTTTGGGTCTTTAAGGGATGGGATAAAATGTGGCACATGAAGAGGAGATTTGGTAGCAATGCAGAGTGCATTCAGCAGTAATTGGATGAGAACCAGTTCTGTGCAGTTTGTTGCGCCGCTGGAGGCTCAAACCTGCAGCTCTTGTAGAGATTGACAAGACTAAAAAGTACATGTACATCCATGTACATTTTATAAGATCAGTCAATAACACTGAGCATGAAGGAATCTTGCATGAATTAAAAACGTGTTCTCTTTCTTACCTTAAGAAGTTGCAAAGAAACCACATGGGGCTTGTACTTTGTAGAATGAATAAACAAAGCTTAAATGATAGGGGGTTTTGAGTTCTTCTTTTTTGTTTTACTAAGTTGTCTTCCCTGCTTCTTATGTATAATACAGATTTACATCTTGCCTACTCCGAAAGGCCATGCTAATGTCATAACTTATGACAGCACGAGAATCAAGAGAATGAAAGCTGCGTAACTGGTAACTGAGAAGACCTTTCCATTTAGGCTCCTTAAAAGCTCTAATATTTTGTTGAAAATTCCAATAGCTAACGAGCATTTTTCAGACGGGATGTCCTTGTTAGCAATTCAATTGCTCTACTCTTTCAATTATCAAGTAGGATCACACTCATGCTTGAATACCTAGGAGCAAAAACGGGTACAAGCCTCGAGCACAAGAACATCCTTTGAAAAGGTCACTTTTAAAAGACATTCCAGAATGCAATATAGGGCAGCTGTGTTACCTCCCCCAAGAGCCTACCATGTTTTCACTCCTTTTAAATATAATTCTGGGGAAATGAACAGGCCTCATTTTTCTCCTCGGCTTTGCAGACACCTGCATGTAGTACTTAGCTCTTGGTACACAGGTACTTCTGTTTTACAGCATGCACAGCATCAAACTGTGGTTTGACATTTATTCTAATTGCCTGTGTTGGGAGTACAGGCTTCCTAGCCAGTCAAAGGAGAGAAATACTCCCCTGGATGGTGATACAAAGCATGTGAAACAGAAGCCTATCTCTTTGTTAACAATATAGAAAGCTTGAAGTTAGATGCTGTGCTGTTATTCTAGCTGTGATGGTCTAAAGTTGCACATTAGCCCTGATTAAGAGTGAACTAGTATGAATATGCATCACTGTGCTTAAGGCACTTCAAAACCAAGGACATTTTGGAAAAGGCCAGCTAAAATTCAGTTATTATTTACAAATTATATGTTCTTATACCTTATGTTCATATATACACATGTATAGCCTCTATGTGTGTGTGTTTGAAAGTTTTCACTATTTCATTTGCTCCTGAGTGTAACTGAAGATGCTGGCTGGGACTTTACAAAGCACCATGGGGGAAAGGAGCTGGGTAGCTGAGGGATCAGCTCACTCCTCCAGACCCTGTGCTGCTGAGCTCGCACGCCTCCGGCAGTCGCTCTGCTTGGCAGCTTGCCGGCACCTCTACCTACTTACTGAGCTCCAGAGCGGGATGCCATACAATTCTTTTTAAATTTGGCTTTGCATTTGTTCTTACCTTTTTGGTTGCTTCCTGACAAAATATCAGTAACTTGGCAGCTAGCAGGGATGGCTTTTGGGTTTCCCCTTCTCCCTCCCATCTAGATCCCAGCCCTGGCAGAAAATACATGTTTTTATTATTGCTTAAATCCCCTTCCCCAAACTCCTCTTTACTCAGTGCACTAATAACATTAAAACTATTAACAGCAGTAGTTCAAGGTAGAAGTTTGCTGCACACTTCAACTCCTCTGCTCTACAATTATGGCAAGTGAAGAAAAGAAGCACATCTTTTCTTAGAGGGAGATGACAGTGAGGTTGGGAGGCACAGGGTTTTTCATTTCAGCTATTATCTGTATTTTGGAATTTGTTTCTATAAACTGTCACAACAGATAATGTATGAGACACAGAGGAAAAAATCACAGTATTTCGAACCTATGCAGCTTTAGGAACAGCTATAGTCACAAGGATGACTGGTACCAACCAGATTACAACTTAGGAAGAAAAAAGCACAGGACTTTGGAAACCATGTTTCATGTTAGGACTAGACTTCACACAGCAGGACAATCAACCACCGCTGCTTCCAGCAGGGTATTCCTGAGAAACTGCCCTTACTCCTCTGAGTGATGGACAGGAAAGAAAAAATCAGATGATGGGGGGATGTTAGTTTACGCTGTGATAATGTATAGATTCAGCATATAAGCCGGTTAGGGTTGTTTTCACTCATCTTGGAATAGCTGAAAAGAAGAATGAAAAATAAGCAAAGGTTTTCTGGGTTAGGGAACCCTCTCGTGTCTCTCTACAAGCTCACTTGCTGCTTCCCACTCTGAAATGTGGGATAAAATGATCTAATTCAAAAAAATAAACTAATGGAAAACAATGTTCAAAGCAACAAAGCCAAAGGATGCTCATTAGCCAAGTGGATCCCCCTCCACTTCATTATAATGCCATATCCCACTGGGGGAACTCGCTTCTGGCATTGCTGCTGCCCTGCACTGCGGAGTTTCGGCTGCGCAGGGCTCTCGTGCGGCCCCACGGGGTCTGCTCGGAGTGAAACCCTTAGAAGGAGCTGGCAGATCTTCCCCTTGCTTCTCCTCAGGAAGAAGGAAAGAAAGCACCACATTTATTTGTTGTTCCTTTGCCAAACTGTGACATGCAAACAGGCACATTGGGGAAAGGAGGTCTTGCCAGAAAACTAGCTGTTGCTGCTTTTCTCTGCTCTAAAAGAAAGCATGTGTATTCGTGCATATGTGTGTGCATGGACTTGGATGGAGAGAGAAGATGAAGTAATGATTTCCACACACCCCCCCAACCCTGCCCAATTAACATTCCCTTGGAGGTTTTTAATTAAAGTGAATGTCCGCCCAACAAAGAAGGCAAGTCTGGGAGGTTGACATCATACCTCCTCAGAAAACACACACAGACACACCTCCCAGATAAAGGCTATTTATTATCTGCTCAAGAGACTTTCTGGGATTCATTCCCCTCTTTTGGCCTCACTGTGGCCAAAGAGTCCCTTTCTTATCTGTCTGACAGGTCCATACAATGCTTAATTGACTTGCCTGGGGTCTTGGGTTTTCTTTCTTTGGGGGAAGCAGGGCCTATGGGGTGGTGATGGAGAGAGATCCTGTCCTTTTGGCTTTTAATGAAAAGACTCTCATAATAATGCCATCCATTTGCAACCATGACCCCCTAGAAGATACTGCGCGGACAACTGTTTTCCTCACACAGTGAGAGCTGGGAAAAACACAGGGCTGAATTCTCAACTACTCTGGCTTTTGTTTTCCTAATGCTATAAAAAATACAGCATTCAAGAGAAGGAACTTCCCTTACACTGAAGCTGTATTTCCCAAACACCAAAAACTTCTAAGAAGTCAGTCTTGCTCAGATATAAGCATGGCTGACTGGAAATTCACTTTTGACAAGCAAGAGAGTTTGAGAAGGGTCACCTATTGCTGAAAGCCCATAGAAATCCTAAATAATGGCCTGAAGGTGGCTGAGATGAATACTGAAAATTCATAGTACCCACAGACCCACAGGTATGAACACAAGAACGCACAGTCCCAAGTGGTGGTATCACTGCTGTTATAATGACTCGGAGATACACACCTTCCGTCCAAGGCGCT
Source organism: Platalea leucorodia (assembly GCF_965183815.1). NCBI lineage: Eukaryota > Metazoa > Chordata > Aves > Pelecaniformes > Threskiornithidae > Platalea > Platalea leucorodia. The sequence goes on along the minus strand of NC_138830.1, from coordinate 26,733,836 downwards.
TGGGATTAACTACATTTTTCCCCAGCAGGACTGGATGGCAGCGTGGACCCTGCGCACCTGGTCTGATGAGAGGAGCCGAGCACTTTAACAGCCTGTTGCTGCCACCAGGAGTGCTGTTGCTCTCCCCTCACTGTTTTGGGACACACACTCTTGCCTTCTTCTTTGGGCCTGCTTTGGCACTCATCTGAAGTCTCCGTGAGCCAAGTCAGCACATCAAGCTTTTATGTGAAAAAGCACATCAAGTCAGCGTGTCATTTGCACCCAACCTTTTTTTCAATCCTGTTTTTTTGCAAGTTTAGTGAGGCAAATCCGCTCACTAAGGTGCCAGTCACACCCCAAAGCCAGCGCAAAGGAAACGGCAGGCATGGAGTAGAGGAGGGAAGACAGGCGACTCTGCCTGCCCCTTTGGCAGCTGTTAGTTGTCATTTCAGCTCAGACTTTCTCTAAATGCATCCCAAGCAGTGAAGAGTGGTAGGATGGGGCAGGGGGTAGGGTTTGAATATACTTCTTTCACATGAAAGAGCACTGCAATATATCTTCCTTAGTGATCAAATATATCAGTAGGTGTTCCCAAGCAGTTTACCCACCGGAGTAGTCACATCTAAAGCTTTGCCATAAATCTAGTCTCAGTGGCTGCAGATGAGAATATACATTTATAAACTGATCAAGGCTGGCATCAAGTGTCTGCACAGCAGGTAGCTGCCTGGAGTGGCAGGCAGCGTGGGCAGCCACACAGCCCAGCTGACGCAAACCCAGGCCCGTGCGGTGCCCGGCTCCCCCTGCTCACCCATCCTTCCAGCACAGCAGGGCAACAGCCAGGAGACACTGCTATTGCCCTCAGCAGACCAACCTGCTGCCAAGCTTGCGCCCCTGACCAGGGCCAGACTGGGGAAGAAGTGAGGAGATGATGGTGTTTGCATCCTTTGCCTGTTTTGGCTGCTGCTGTAGCCAGACCTTGGTGAACTCACTGCACTTGGTGAAATCTGGCTGCTAAATATCTGTTTCTCTTTCCCAGAAGATGAGGGAGGTGGCTAGTCCTGCTGGATGGGACTGAAGGTGGGGAGCAGCCCACCTCATTCGCACGTTGCCCCAAGAAATTATTTTGTCTTTGACTCTGTGGTTGTGAAATTCATTTCTTCCTAAACATCCTTACTGCTGGATCTATGAGAGGATGTGGAAATGGTGCAGCAGAGGAATAGTAAATGAGCAAAAAGGGAGTGCTCGAGGGAGCCTTCCCCTTCTTACCCCTCACAGCTTTAGGGCAGCACTTTGGAGAGACTGCTGACAGCACAGGGAATGAGCCATGTGTTGCCAACAGGGAAGGTGACGGGAGAGCACCTGCCATCTGTGAACATCTGTGAGATGCATGGGCCTTTAATACACCCTTGGGCTGGGTGAGGTCTGTACACACTGCCAATTGCATGGAATAAAATGCAGGAAATTCTCAATAGAAAGCCAGGAAAACTGGGATTCTTACAGCTCCTTGCAGTTCAGAGAACTGGCCCATCATTAGCAGTTTGCACTGGAGAGTAAGAAACTGTCCCTGTGACTTGCGTTCACTCAATATACTTAGTGTCTATTTGTTGTATTAAAATCGAATTCCATAATTAGATAACAAAAAAGAGAAATCTGAGAGAGCCAGGAACTGTCTGAGTGCATGCTAGGGAAGCATCCAGATAATGTAATAAAAATGAAAGGAAATCTGCAATTAAGAACTAGGACATTCCATAAACAGTTTCTCTAATTTGACAGCTTAGTATCTCTTCTATCTTGCGTTCTGAAATTAAAAGATGCTGCTTTTGCATCCCACCAGGGCTTTCACTGCTGTTCTCACGCAGCAGTGTAATTCAATACCCTAGAACTCTGTCCCATGCTTACAGCTGTACTCTGCATGCATACACTAAGCAGTATGTTCCCAAGGTATTAAAATATAGCAGAGGCTTTTTAAAGGTCCCCACATTCTCAGACAGTATTTTGCACACACCTAAAGGCAGACAAAGTATACCGAGATCCTCAGGTGAAAGTACTCAAATGCAAAGAATAATAATTATAAACAAAGTTAAGGAACAAGTCCATTCCAAGAGATAAATGCATCATGTAGTCTATGTTTATATATTAATATATTATAATTAATTCCCTCTAGCACTAATGCCGGCTTGGCCTGGAACCAAAGCAGCTGTCTTGAGGGATTCTCTGCATGGTACTCCCTCTTAAATACACTAGAAGCAGACACTTATCCACTTTTAGGCCTTTTATAATGTTTGCATGGACAAAAATAGAGAAAGAGGCAAAGACGGGAGGCGTGGGGAGAAAAGAATAAAAACAAAAAAAGAAATGCAGCCTGGAAGTCAGGAAAAGTGAGTTTCCCGCAGCACAGCTCCGGGGGTGCTTTCTAAGTCTCTCAATAGTGATTCAGACAGCCGACGCTTACTGGAGGAAACCAGGCTAAAGAGATTATCTGAGTTTGCAATTGTATATCGGTTTGGTTATTTTACATGCGGCTTCTGATGTCCATTTCTATTCCACAGACAGTGCTAAAAAGCTTGGCTTTGTTTGCAACAGCTCAGAAAAGGAGATGCGGGGAGGCAGCTTTTATCAATGCTGCAATGCAAGAAATTCCATAATCTCTCCAAAGCCCAGTGTTACTTTTCTTTGTAACTTGGCCTTTGTCTGCTAGTGTACCAAATCTACAAATTTCAAAATGGTTTCCCATGTACACCTTAATGTGTGCTGCAACTGTATTCCAGTGACCTACTGGGATCTGACACTCTGTGTTAGCAAAAAGTCCCATTCTTTAACCTCCTCAGCTGCACCTTGACCTGAGCCGGAGGCTAGGAAAGTGCAAGGATCCAGCCACAGCGAAAACAAGTACTTCAGAGTGAAATATGATCTTTGCAAAAAATGATCTTTGCAGAAAAAAAAAAATCTTTGCAGAAAATACAGAAAAAAATAGAGCAAATGAATCATGAATAATGCATTACTAATTTTGCATCAAATAATGTATGCAGCACTGTATTCATAAACTTCGCAGAAAGGAAGGAATCTTAACACCGAAAATGTTGAAGTTCTCAAACTTTAAGGAACATTAACAGATTGGCTGGCCTGTTACAAATAATCACAACCTAAGGTTAAGAAAATAAGTTGCTCAGATAGAAAGGGTCTCATTACAAACTGCCTCCCGCAAAAAGATTTCAGTGTCAGAGAAGCATCCTCTCTTACCATCTAAAGACTAAGGTACATCTGCACGAAGTACAACAAAGGGACATTCCTAACTTTATGACCTTGTCTTCACATGAGTTAGAACTATCTTTAGTCTGATGTTGTGATTCTGTGGGTAACTTAACCTGCCTGATCGTGTATCCTGTGGTTGAACTAGTTTCTTTAGAGGTGAAGAGTTCACCATTTCTAAAGCTTCTCACCTGTGACCATTTCCAACTCTGACCTACTTCTCCTAAAAGCCTCAATTTATAAAGTTACCTACACAACTTACACCTTTATAAAGCATCCAAAACCCTACTAAAAGGGCTTTATGCTCTTCTGGCATTACTACAGACCCCCATGTTTTGTACTGGCCCTCCCAGCTCTGCAGGATGGGTCTGGGTCTGTCAATTCCTGTGTGCAGAAAGCCTGGCCTGCAGCTGAAAATACTACTTATTACTAAATGTTGACGTTATTTTTCATATCATTTGGGGCTGTCAAAGTATTTTCAAGTATGTAAATAGTACTACCGGGGCAAGGGATTTCATGGACTGTCCTGTCACATCGTTTTATATAAATGGATTAAATTAGTGCAAGCTGACTCCATCAATGAGATGTTAGTCTGCAAGCTGTATCCATATGGGTAACAGAGCACAGGAAGATACAGAGAGAGATTACGATCACATTGAATAAACGAGAAGAAGCACGAAGTCTATAAACCTCTCTTTGTCTGTGGATGGCTATTTACAACGCTGCAAACTGAAGCAGCCATGTAAGAACCACCTGATACTTGGAAAGTCAGGCACAGCCCCAAGTGCAACACAGAGAGTGCCCAAAGGAGGCGAGGTGATGATTTCATCTTGGCTATTGGGGAAGATCAGGTGTCCCTGCACATACGGCTAGTTCTAGCACTGCCTCGAGACTGCTAACCATGACATCATCACAGTTTCTCTTAATGTCCACAGCAGGATGTTTTATTTATATTTCAGCACATTCCCCAAACCTGGCTTTGAATGGCACTGAAGGAGAGGTGTGCCAACATTGCTGATTCTCTCTTACCGCATTGAATCCAGACAGGTCTTTGGAGTACCTTGTTCAGCATTTGAAAGAAAATGAGGCATTGATGAGAACGATGTGGTTAAAAGAAGATTACGGACAGCAACATGGCAGCAACAAAAGACACAGCAAAAATAGCTACCAACTTCTCCTCTCAAAGCATTTACCCTTCATTGGACAGCAGAGCTGCCACGCAGAGCTGTTGTCACCCCCAGACTGCAGCACATACCAGATAAGGCTATAGCAACAGCAGTGGGGAAGGCATTTTTCTGTCAGACACCAAAGCTTCTGCATGAGAGAGGCTTGTTATAAATGCCAGTTTCAGGCAAAACTTTCCAAATCTTGCTACACCAAAAAATCAATCCATAGGATACAACTCTCTTAAGAAACCAGGGTTCATCAGTTCTGCTGCTCACAGAGTGACTTCTGTGCAAAACCACATAGTCTGGGACAAGACTTTTTACTCACATAACATCCTCTAATGCTACCACTGGCAGCTGCTGCTGAAAATGGCAGTGTTTCACTGCATCTTCTTCACCACACAGGAAAAAATATTAACTTCCACTGAAGTCAGTGTTCCTGGAATCTGAATTTCCTTTGCCTAGCACGCACTGTACATTAAGCAGAGCGACAGGATGGTGTCAAACTAAACTAAACTAACATAGCTCAATTCTTGTTGGATCTTTTACTATAGCTGCAACTAAAAATTAATGTCAGCCAGTGAATGTCAGCCGGTGACACACTAAGCACTAATCAGAGCCTTCCCTTTTTTATTTTAGGAGATCTTACAGTATTTTGTTTGGTTTTTTGTCAGGAAATTTCCAATCTTAAATCTTACATCTGCTAAGGTTAATAAATCTCCCCGTGTCATCCTGTTCTGCTCCTTATTTCTCCTTTTCTCCCTCTGCTCACACATGTTCGGAGAGCAGTGCCATTATTATTTATGACACTACCAACCCTCTTGCCTGTTCAGACGTTTTTATGACTCGTGGCCACATTCCAAAGCACAGTGTTAAGGGGCTTAATGGCTGTGGCAGAAAACTTTTCAGATATCACATATGTGTCAGCCTAATATTTTAATCATTCTCTGCTTCAGGTACAATGCTTTGCCCTCCAGGGTTTGCCAGGTTACAGCATACTGATATATGTTTCAACAACTCTTTGCCTCAGGAAGGCTTCATCAAAATTTATAGCAGGGCAGAGCATTCTGCACAGGGCATGAGCAGGCATGAATCTTGCATCTTGATCTGCATCATCTTCCCTGGCTTGTAGCTCCCTTTTTTTGCATGGAAACAGTTAATACACCTGACCAAGCAGTTGTTGGTGAACTTGCTCCCATTCCCAGCGCTCCCTATGAAAGTGAATTTACTAATCCGCTTGCAGCAGGTGTGACAGGGATGAGTCGGTCCTCAAGCAGTGTGTGAATTCTCGTGGGTGTCCTTGTGCTGGGTGCGTGCAGTGGGGGAAGAAGCGGCAGAGGGGTGACTGGGAAGAAGAGACATTGAAAGCTGGAGCTCCTGGTATGTCAAAGGAATGGGTTTCTAGGACTTCTTGTTTAGGTGATTCTGCATGTGTCTCCATTACTTAATAAGACATTAAAACAGAAGTAGACTAGGATTAAAAACCTGTCAGTTCAAATAGAAATACAAAACACAGCCTGAGTGCAATGGCCTGGAGCTGCAGGCAAGGCCCTGACTTGACCCTTTCAGTGCCATCTGGCCATTTCTAAGCACTGGCGCCAGAGAGAGTTTTCAAAAAGCGCCTTTTACACGGCAGCTGAAACTGTGGGAAGCCTTGAGGCACAGACACATACCCCAGCTACTGCCCCTTCAAAGAACTGAAGGCACGGCTCAAATTATACCATCCATCTTTTAGATGATGGGGGTTGTTCCCCAGAAGTAACCAAAATACCCCACATGCATTTTTACCCTGCCATCTGCCCAGCCTGCCACACTAAATAATTATGCTCTCTCCTCAAAGGTTGGCCTTGATTGTGCAGAGGTGAGGCATGAAAAGGAGGATTAAGTCTCCTGACTCGAAAGCTTTGTAGGAAGGACTGATCCAAGGTCAGGCACACACATCTCTTTCCCACAAGGCCCAATGGAAAAAACTGAACTGCAGATGAAGAGAAATGGCCAAGAGAACTGCTGTTATCTCTTTTTCCAATCTTTTAAAAATAAAACCTGCACCAAAATTAAAATAAAATATGCAAGCAGGATAAAAATGTCTCTGGAGCATTGGGAATCATTTGAACACGTGCTTCAGTATCTAAACTCAGACTAGCCTGAAGGAGAAGCCCGAGTACAAAACACACCCCCTAAGGGAGAAGACAAGCATGCTAAGACAGGCCGCATTTGGAGAAGACCTTTCCAGAAACTAGCTCCTGGGGCTGCATTTAAACCAAATATGATGACAAAAACTTGCACTCACAAAGATATTTTCTGCCTCAGGATGCAAGCACACCTGTCTACAAGCTCCCATGACTATCAAAGCCCAAAACTGCCCCTCTTTCTACTGCAGAGTCCAGAGCAAATTCACATTTCTTAAGAGTATTTAGGAGACAAGCTCCTAACTGAGAACCTGACATACCACCTACTTCAAAATTAATATACCCTTCTATACAAAAAAACAAAAGCAAAAGGGCACTGTTTAAATATTACAGAAAAAAGAGGTCTCAGTTTTACCCGTCTTCTATTTTTAACATCCCTCAAATTAAAAAATTACTACAAGAATATCATAATGACCACCACTGGCTCCTTGTGTCCTTGTATGCCAGCCTCCGTCTGCAACTGCAGCTATTACACTTAAATTAGAAACCCTGCAGGACCAGAAATACTGGATGTCTTCCTGCTATGTTTGTCCAGCACCCAGCTCAGTAAGAGTCTTGTTCTGCTACCTGGGCTCCGGCACAGTGCTGCAATGTGAATGTGAAGCAGCACTAAAGCCAACGTCAATGCAATGCAGCTCATATAAGCATGCATGTCAGTGTCTTCCTGACCCAGAACCTCTCACAGTGCAAAATGAATATAGCAAAAATAAATATAACGTAATATGTTCTCTGCATTTGTGACATTAGGAACCTACAATGAATGCTCCAGATGGAACGATTATTCCTCAAGGGGAAGGAGGAGTTGGAGGCAAGGACTAGCAAAGGCTGAGAAAGAAGGAAGCCTCAAAAGCAGCACTCCTTGTTGGGTAACTGCTTGGCACCAAGGTGGCATTTAGCATAGCTTTAGTGCAACCACCACTCCAACGCTGAATATGACAGAGAAAGACCTTCTGGTCTTCGAGGGGAAAACAAAGAAGCACCTCCAGCCTTGAAGGGACAGAGAAAGGACTGTTCCAGCCCTCAAAAGAACATCAGAAACAGGCCATTGATCAGTGCTGCTCTCTGCAGAAATTAATTCTTACAGCAGGAAGACTTAAAGAAACGCGGCATTGCAAAACCAGCCTCCCTCCCCTCCAGAAAGAAGCCTGCCGTTGTTAGTCTCATCTCAGACATGCCCTTTCCCTGTGCTGCCTCTGAGACGAGACGCTTCTGCCACCATCGTCTTGATGCAGAGAAACTATCTCTGCCAACAAATTGACAGAGAATTTCAGTCTTAATAATCATCCTGCCCTGCACTTCAGCCTGATCCACATCCCAGAAGGAAGATTAATCCGCTAAGCCTCTCAGCTCCTAGAAACGATACTTACAGGCAAACAACTATCCCCACTCATTCTCTTCCTCAGATGATAATCAGAAAAATGTCTGTATTTGGCTCACTATGACAAGCTGATTTTAAACCTCCTAAGGAGCACAAGCTTGTTGGCTCTAGGGATAACCCGGCTCGCCCCTCTGCTTTAGCCTACCAGCCTGGGAAAGAACAAGGCAGGCCATCTATGGAAGGGTTAACGCAAGCTGGTTACATAGGCAAATCCTGAGCTCAGTGCACATCCCCAGCATGTCAGGCCTCCACAGGCACTGTACAGTCAGTGTAGAGAGGGAAGGTCCCGGTAATCCTTGAGCTCTTTTCTTCTCCCAGACAGTACAATCACAGGTGCTGTTCAACTTGACTTCAGTGTATTCATCACTATTAATGCATTCCTTTGATTTGCAAAACGACAAGCAGATATGGAGACATTATGGACATCTTGGCACCTCGGTGAACCAGAATCCATTTACAATTAAGTTTGAAGCTAGATGGCTTGTTAGGAAGCCAGCTAAAGCTTTCCCTATAAAGAAATCAATACCTTTGAAGCTTCATCCTGCCACACCTTAGTTTAGAATAGGTATTTTGTAAAGTCTTTGCAAGGATGAGAAAAGCAGTGAATAAAGACATGAAACATCCTGGCCATAGCATTTAAGAAAGAATCAGGTACAACTTTCTTGGTTTTAAGTTTTCCATTTTGAGGCAATTCTCTACAAATTATGCTTCATCCTACAAACTTTACATTTGTTTTTCTTATTTAGACTGTAAACCATTTGAATGATGAACCATAATTTTTTTATGTACTTATAGTACAATCTACAAAGATATCACAGGAGCTAGTAAATTAGACGTTTTTTCATATGTAAATATACGATTTCTGGCTGAAGAAAATTACCTTTTAGTATTTTATTCTCTCCTGGAATCAAAAGGCACTGGAGGAAGACAGGACAGGCAATAAAATATACGCAACACAAACAGCTTGTGATAGTCTATGGCTGCTTCACATTAAGAGGTTAATTACAGCAGCAATACAAAGGAGGCAACAGTGGAAGCCAGAAGTAGCCTAGAAGCTAGGAGGGAGAAGAAATAACTTGCCTAGCCCCCTAAGCACTCGCCAGGCACCAAGGTAAGCAGAGAGGCTGCACAGCGTAGAACAGACAGCCAAGGAGTTATGTCCTCTTCAATCTTAGTAAATCTTCCTCTAGCTTTGGCCTCAAATGCGCAGCATGACAGGTCAAAGTAAACACTGCATTTCTGGGAGGGAAGGTCAAGCTGAAATGCACAGGTACCTCAGGTCTTCCATAGAAAGTAATTTTGGTTGCTCAGCATCACCTACGTCTAATACTGTAGATTTAGAGTCTATGCGCTGTTTCATTCCAGATTCAGAATTTTCCAAATTTTTGCCCACTAGTGAAGGTCATCACTACGCGGGCAGTTTTTTCTAGGAGATTTAGCAAACATGACATGTATGTGGAACCAAAACTTTGGAGGAGGCTGTGTCCTCCTTTTGACATGTGCTAAGGAAGCCCTAGGAAGAAACTGCAGGCATCTCATTACAGCAAAACGAAAACGAAAGCGAATGTAGATGGGAACGACAGGAGCAGAAGAAGAATCTATTGTTAATGTTTAATTATTTGACAGCTAAGCAAGTTGGGAAAACCGCATAACAGGTCTTCACCTAAATGTCTGCGAAAAGAAACGCTTCTTTCAGCAGCTCCACATTTTGTTCTCACTCCTTTGGCAAAGTGCTTAAAATGTTTAGGGATCATATATTGTCTGAAGGCCTGAGAGCATACAAGCCAGGCAGGTCATTCAAGAAAACTGTGAACTCACAATTTGCTCTAATTAATTCATTTCTTTGTAAATCACTCTGAGGAGCCTTGATTACTTCAACACCTTCCTAATCCTGCTCTCAGGCAGCTTTCGCAAACTCACACCTACATTTTGTAGTCTTAACAATGATCCATTCTGCAGCGAGCTGGTTAGTTTCTAACACATTCTCCCACTCAAATTGGGCTCTTTTAAGGATAAGAAATCAAATCAAAGGGCTGTGCTGTAACTAATCCTTCCACCCTTCAAAAAATAAAAATCAACTCAGCAAGCTCAATAAAACTAATGGTAAAAAAACATAAGCCTGGAACAACTGAGTTAAACAGAAGATTTTATAACAAACCCTCAGCCCTCCAGTGTTGAAATTCAACTACACAGGAGGGCTCCTTTTTTCTCCTTGCTTTTCTGAAGGCTTTCTTGATAAAGTTCTGTGACAGGGCTAATTCTGTGTAACCAAAGTGTGCTAATTGAAATGCAACCCATCATTTCCTTCTAGGTGATTTGTTCTTAATATCTGTTCTGCATCAGGGTTTTGATACTTAGATGCACCCACTGTGCCATTGGGAGGAAGGAAAAAACCCTATTAGCTGTAGCAGAGATGATGAAAAGCAGAGGAATCAAAGGGGAAAGGAGACAGAAGGCTTCCACTCTTTAGTCGAGGCCATTCCATATTCCCCATGACTCTCCAAAGCTGGGCCAGCGCAGACAAGTTGGCACTTGGTGCCCTGAAGGAACAGACTGGCAGTTTGGCATGAGGCTTTGAAAGATAGCCTGGGTTTGGATCCCATCCTTGCTCTCCAGCTGACACCTGACTTTGGACAGAGCTCAACAGGAAGCAAGGCATCTGGAAAAAAGCCTGCGATTCCTTATCTAGGGAACAATGAGAAGCTAATACAGCAGCCTAAATGAGACATGACTCAATTAATGAGAGCTGATGGGGCTAATGACTAAACAGATGGTATTCCTAAAAAAAGATGAGGGAGGGGAAACATAGCTGTGATAATCGACCTGCTGCAGCGTACATGGCAACACTAACGCTGTCTCTTGCAGACCATCAAAACCACTGAGAAAAAAAAGAGTGCTGTTTGCCTCAAATGCAATACATAGCAAATTGGAAAAGAAAGCTACCCTGCATACCTGGACTAAGGCATCGCATCCCTCCTTCCAGTAGGCAGATGATTTTATTAAAAAAGCCTCCTACTACAGTCACCAACAGGCTGTAGCAATTTTGTTACAACCATGATTGCTATCTCTACATACACCCATTCTTTATTTTTGACAGACTATGGTAGAAACGCTTTGCCCAAGTCTCTCAAAGACAGAAGTGCTTAGAGCTGAGACATGGCTCGAACTGAAGGAGCTTCTAATTGCAGAATACCATACACTGCTGTTGTCAGCATCTTTGTGCAACGGTAACTCAGGGACAGACAGACTGTCCCCTGTTGAGACACTCTCGTACATTCCTGGAGCAGCCTTGTGAAGGTTTGACTGGACTTGATCCCACTTACTGTTGTAACTGTTGAGATTACAGGTCAAATGTTATGGGCCACTGGATTGTCAAGGCGAGTCAACATTAGGGTAAAGAGCGGCCTCTCTCCTTTTTGATGATATGTCAACTACAATTATATTTGTGACATTTTATCATAGGCCTGAGAAACTGTAATGAGCACAAACCTACAAATCTGATCAAAATACAATGCTTCCACCTCCAACTAGCAGCCTCCTTTTAAGCGTCACCCATATGTTCATTCATCAGCTATTCTTCGATTAAGCTGCTGTGATCAATACATACAGTGTTGCTAAAGCTTCCTGTGGATTAAATATGCCACTGTAGCATGTCTGTTCTGATAACAGGTTTTGCAACAATGGGCCCCTCTATGGTGTTTGCCAGCAGGAGGGAGAAGGGAAGGTTCATCTTGCTCAGCGATGCGTTATGACTGACAGGAGTGTCTGCTCTGGGGTGAACTTTGGATTTCCTCCCGTATATACTGAGATAGCACACAGCTGTCCCCCCCAACAATCAGCCTAATGCGGCAAGCATTAGAAGCACTCACATCTCTTCAGATTTTTGACATTTAGAAACAGGCTAGAGGAAAAAAAAGAAAAATAAATTAAGAAAATGAAATTTTCTATTCCTGAACCTATAGAAAATACGTTCCTAAAAAGGGTAGTGTCCAATGCATCCCTTCTCCTACTTACGGGCATCTCCGAATTTGACACTCTCATGTGTCACTTTTCACACAGGTCTTGGTTGTGCCATCAGAGGGGACCTTGCTGTGATACCCAGCAACCCAGAAGAGCCCATTCATGAATCACCACCACCAGTAAACCTTCCCATTACATCTGATATTTTTTTCCAGAAGAGGAAAGTCAACAACAGTTAACTGTTAAGTTCTAGCCAACAAGTGCAGGATATTTCTGTCTCTGTAACAGGGGGACTAGGATGATTGTGAGATTTATAGTTGAGCTGTATAATAACATTTTTTCAAGGAATATTTGAACAGCTGCCATACATCCCAATTTCTAAATGCAATCATCTTGATATGCCTTGTGACTAAAGACAGCCTGTGACAGGAAACTGTTTTGAACACAAATGGCCTCACCGATTGCCACTAACATACTGGACACAGTAATGAGTAATGTTATGGTTAAGATGGGGAAGAGAGTTACTCTTCAGGGATGATTCTGGGATGACCTGCTGGGTGTATGACATGCCAAAGAGACAGGGGTGAGATTCTGCCCTCAGCTCTCCTCAGCTCTGACCTCCGGGACGCGGCTAACGGGGAGGTTAGCATGCAGATTCTGCCCATCTCTGCCATGTCTAGTGCGGACATTCAGCATCCTCTTTCAGCTGGAGAAAGGAAAGAAACAGCAGCACGAGTATGTCTAGTCTTGAGTTCTTTCTGACAAAAAAACATTAAAATATGCTCATTACATTCAGAAAGATTCAGGGACTGATGTAGATACAATTTAGGAAAGAACAAAAACAATAAAATAAAATGAAATCCTCTGTTTCTGTTTGATACATGCTTTTGAATGAGTACCCAAAGCCAACCGAGGCTGACTTGGTTGAACCCTTCTGCTGACTCTGGCAGCAAGGAGCAGGGCCTGCCTGCCTCCCAGTGAAAGAACACGTCCATAGAAATTAAAAATGATTGTCTGTGGGGGAAGGAGGAGGAAAAGAAAGCTCTCACATGATAGTCTGAAATTACAGACAATAATGCAGGATTCGTTATTGTTTCAGCCTTAGCTACACTGAAGAACTAGATCAAAACTCCTTTTTAAAAAGAAAAAAAAATTTCTTTGTCCTTGTTCATACTACAGAAAAAAGGGTCCTCCATCTCCACTTCCACAAAGCACATGGTAGCACGGAGTATGCCAAGACTGGTTCAGATCAGCTTCAACAGTGCAAAGCAAGAAAGCAACCCTGTAAGGCAGGGGAACCATTCTCTTAAATTAAACTGCAGAATCCTTCTCAAACAAACAGTGCTGTTCCTTGTACTGCAATGGAAAGAACGACTTACGAATACAGAAAATCTTAGGCAAAAAGCATAGAGGAGGGATTCTTAGGCAGAAGCACAAGTGAATTAAACTGAACATACTGGCACAGCATCAACAAATCTTTCAGAGAAAGGCTGACAGTCCTGCACAATAAATCTGCTCCCTCTTCGTTACAAGCCTGTCTGCGAGAACACTCTCCACTAAAAGCATTGCTATAGCAAAGTTCTATTTATAGCAATCCTCATGGCAATTCCCTACTTCTCCCCCTTACTACCCCTTTTCAACAATCACAATGATTATCTCTCTTGGATGCTATTAAAACAAGGGTGAAGCTTGTGTTTCCTAATTTTAAGAAATGGTATGTATTACACAGAAGGACCAAAGAAAAGGTATTAAAATAGTGACGTTCAGGTTTTACTAGTGTGAAGTCAGGTCATATGCATATGATTTTTCTTGATTGTGCCCCCCTCTCGTCATTTGATGATATCCTTCCTGGAGCAGAACCAGCCACAAGGCTGCTTATCACACTGTAGGGAGAATACATGCAAGTACATGTCATCTTGTGTGCGTGCTTTCCAGTGAGCTTTAAGGCAGAGGTTTTTGAGGGACTCATAAGAATTCCCTGATTGACAGTTGCAAAATCTGTGCTCCTCTCTTCATGCACGAACAGGTACAGCAAAGACAACAGCAGCACAGTATTGTCTCCCCAGCTTTACTGGGGCTGATGAAAGCCTGGCCATTTTTTCCAGCTATATTAGTTAGTCCAACAAAACAGACTAACTACCCCTACAATCCTTTTTTCTCTTAAATCTTTTGATCATTAAGGCCATAACATTATCACTGTTACGATTGATGCTGCAACATTAGAGATCGCGCCTCATCAAGGGAAGGTGGTTTGTGTTCTTTATTTGTTCACTCCTTGATCTCTGAAAGAGAGTGGCGGTTGTGAGAGTGGCAGGTGGCAAGGGAGTTGCATGCAATTCCCAGATTTGTTACAAAATGGAGCACTTCTTGATCACTGTCTTTTTAATGAGCAACGAATCATCCAGGAGTGAGGCTGTACGTGTCCAGCGAGACTCTCCGGATTTCCTCTCTTTATTCTCCTATTTTCAAAATCACAGATTCTTCATTGCATCATATTCTCCGTGTGTGGTTTGAATTTCTGGGCCAGGACTGCCTGCGTTTGAGGACTGCAAAGAGAAAACGAGGGCAGGGACACCATTCTTGTGGTTCTGACCCTTAGGCACAGGTTATTCAATTGCTGGGAGACAAAACAGTGGAAACAGAATACTCATTATTTTTGTTCCCAGGAATTTATACTTCTGAACAAAGATTTTGCTGACACACACAGGTTGCTAAGCTTTCAGTTCTCTGGGTGCAGCTCCAGTTTTAGTATCCCAACAAAAGCAGCTGTGTCCTAAACATCTCCTTTCAGACCTTAGCTGTTTCCCCTAATGGCTCTACCCTGGACGAGTGCTGTTCCCCTCACCTCACCCCTGCTTCCAAGCACATTCGGGGACCTCAAAAGCCATCACAAACAGCACCACAAGCTCAGGGCAACACAAAAGCAACCTGTGCAGTGTAGGAGCAAGATCCTGGTTAGCCAAAGGGCCACACAAAACCCAGAAGCCTCTGTGAGAAGGGTTAGTGAGGGATTTTAAAGGTATCTGAAGCATTGAGACAAGCCAGGGAATAGCTGCACTATCTATATATGCCTCCTGATTCAATTTTCACTATACTATTTCAATTCAATTAGGATTTTCATAATTTTCCCCATTACGGTAAAATGCAAACAATACCCTTTAAGAATATTTAAAACACGCAACGTTTCAACTTTCTTCAAAGTCTGATATGGGCAAGTATCTGCTTTTATCTAAAAGCTACATTTCCAGTCTGATACTTTTATTAAGTAACTCGAAACCGTGAACTATTTAAGTTTCACTGTAAACAGCAGAAATGAGCTGGTGACGCCTCCCTCACTGACTCCAGCTGTAGCGTCAGTTTATTCTTAGATAGGGATTACAAAGACCTAACCAGGTGAGTGTATGTGTTACTAAAAGGAAAATGGCCAAATGCCAAGCAGGCCAGCTCTCAGTGTCTTTTTCCATCCATCTTCAATGTTGCTTAGTGTTGGATTTGTAAATTTTCCAAAAACTTTTGTGGTCTTACTAGTTTTCAATTATTAAACCATAACTGAAGTCCGCAGAAATAGGCACGTGATATTCACAATAAAACCCCAGCACCTTCTGGAGTGTCAACAATTTGCCTTGGGGAGCACTGCTGTTACTATAATGTGGATTTATTCTCCATTTATAAATAAGAGTGAACGAATGCTAGTGCAAAATGTCTTCCTGTCATCACAGTTAACAGAAAACAAACTATCATGAAGGAATGAGATGTCTCTGGATACTGATTACGCACAAAATTATATCCATTTGAGTTTTGGTTTGGAGTTTGAATGAGAAATTATTTAACAATACCGATGTTTTTAGTAACCCCCTGGCAAGCACTTTGGTATTTCTTATCTTTCTTACAGTAAACGAGACTACTCAAAATTACCTGCTTGTTTCTTTTACCAAATGACAGTATTTGGTACTACTGCTTACAGATGATAGAATCTGAAAAGTAATTTCTTCCACCTTCCTGACTATGGGAAAAGTGGTCTTTTGTGCTTGTACTCAGTAAAGCACGCAGCGTCGGTCCAACTGTAACTGACACATGAGCCTCCAGCTGTGAATTCCTATATTACAGATTTTCACTTACAGCTTTCAAATGCTGAGTTTAACAATCACAGATTTAAAACAGGATCGGAGAAAATGAAGAAACATACCCAGAACAATGACATACAGGATTAATGAACATGAAAATGCTCTTTTGATGAATTTCTTTTGATGCTTAGCAATTGCATATTTGCAATCAGAAAGGTGCTACATATGATGTTACTCCTTCCTTTATGTCTTGTATCTATATCTTCTGTATGCACAAGAAAGCGTCATATTAATCTTCATTCTTTTATTTCAAATGCTATTCCTTCCACTTCGGACCTTAACTATCAAAATGTTTTTGTATTATTTTCAGTGGACCACTTCCCCCCAAGTGTCACATTTCTACTGCCAACAATCACTGTAACAAGCTCTCTAGCCAAAGCTGGGGGAATGCAAGTGTCAGGAGAGCTGCCAGCCCTGGCAGCCCCAAGTACCTGTGGCAGCTTCCTGACCCCCCAGCAGGTACTGCTCCTCCAGCCGCAGCTCACATGAAAGGTGAAATAAACTGAAATAAATAGAACTTGGGCAGGTGTGAATGAAACCTGCTGAAACATTAATAAAAAAAAAAAAACCAAAACAAACCAGGGTTGTATTTTAGTCTCTACAGTGCTTCAAAGCATGAAAAAAAAATAATCAGAATTCTAGACAGTAAAACCTGTTAAGGTAATGAAGGATTAAGATCAGTAATACACGGAGGCTGCCCACAGCTACTTGGCACAGAACCTGATCTGCTATGTTAAATGCCCCATCTCAATGGGGCAGCAGATGTGAAAACGAGCAGTGTTAACGATAAGGCCAGCTAATGTTGCCTCCCTCACAAGAAAATGCACTATTTTAACATGGAAGGTTGACTTCTTGTATTTAATCTCTAACCAATTTTATTTCCTGAAGAGTTCCTTTGAGAGAGGTGGTTAATAAGAAAGGCCCTATAGAAATAAAGAATACAGTTGATTGCATATGCAAATCTGTGTGTGAATTTTCTTTGGGGAGGGGGATTTGCAGCTGAATGGGTTAATGATGAAAGCGATTGCTGTTTTTTTCCTTCTTTTTTTTTTTTTTTCCTCTCCCAAGCTCCACAGCTGAACACGATGAGATGTGTTCATCTGGGGAAGGATGGTTAGGGACAGAGAGTTTAAAAAGTACAAAGCCATTTTGCCTGCTTAAAATATTTCTGGCAAGCCTGATAGTGCTGGTGGCAGAGGAACTCGGCATTGCCTTGCGGGAGGACTTGCCTTCAGACGTGACTCTGAGGCAGCCTTTTTCCTCAAAGCCTCCCCTTTTTGTTATTTGGAAATCGGACAAAGAGCAAGAGAGGAGCAAGCTAGTGGAGGGAGCAGAGTGGAGCGGTTATTCTTCTCTCAGGCGCCGGGGCGCTAATGGGAAGGATGCCTATGTTGTGAAAGGCTGGAAAGGAATAAAGAAACAGAGAAATAAACAGAGAAATAAAAAGGCGGGAGCCTGAGCCCTCCAGAAGCAGTAACCTTCCCTTCTTTTCCATGATATCTTTGGAAGCTGCTGCTAAGGCATACTGAAAGGGGTTTTTGTCAGAAGCCCTCTCTGCAGATGTCTTCTGATCCCTTTGGAGGCATTTCAGCCCCTAATACAGCTGTCACTTTCTCCTCGCTGCTCTAACAAAAAAATGGGGGAAATATAATACTAATAAATTTCTGCCTAACTGACCGCACTGCCACTGACAGCCACCCACTGGGGACTTTGGCCTGCATGGGACACCCTGCTGACTGAGAGAGAGGCCCAGGGCTTTAAACTGCTTTCACGCCACATTAACACCCTGCCTGGCAGAAGCAGGAGGGAAGAATCCAGGGCTGTCTGATCCCCTGAGCTACCGGGAGCTGCTGCTTTCTCCCACCCTCTATCCCTCCTGCCCGTCTCTGTGCAAGTGGAAGCGAACAATACTTTTTCTGTGGATGCAAATGCAAGGGAGAGGGAGGCGAGGAAGCACCTTACCCTCGCCCCCTTCCCTCCCTCTCCTCCCCTTTCTGAGTTCAAGCAGATAATAGTGAAAGCCAAGGCCCATCTGTGGCTTCCGAGCAGACTTTGTCCCAGTTACTTAGGCTCATCTCTAAGCCTACTTTAGGCTCCCTGCAGTTTAATGCATCTTTAAGAATTGTCATTCCATCGCTCCCTCACTCTGCCCCCTCCTTGCTCTCTCCCCTGTTCCAGTCCCGCCTGCTCTCAGTCTCCCTCTCCCCCAATTAAAAATTCTTCACATTTGAATGAGCGTATTTTCACCACTGCTTAGCTCTGAAATGGGCCCTCCTCCCCCCTGCTCCTTCGCATCCATCCTCCTGCTGAATAAAAAATGGGCTGGAGGATCTCTTTTCACATGTTATTTATTTAAAAGCTCTCCCTTGCATTTCATACCAAGCCACCAGTGTGTCAGGCTGCCTTGGGACAGCCTCTCGCTGCTTACTAAACCACCACGTTAAAATTTTCAATGCATTTGATCATCTCCAAAATTCAATTCTTCTGCCTTTATTCCCTCACTTCAGAAGGGTGAGGATCAGGTAAGAAAGATGAAAAAGCACATTTTCTGGAGAATTATTCACTTATTTTACTCCCCCCCCCCCCCCTCCCCCGTGCTAGTTCAAGAACATTGAAGGCCTGATAATTTTTAAAAGCACTGAACACCCGGAATTCCTGAGAGCTGCTGTTTGTGCTCAGCACCTCTGAAAGGCAGATACAAGTTCAGCATGAAAAAAACCCTGAATTACCTTTATCTACACCTATTAATATTTATTTGTAGTAGGACAGCACCAAGACAGACACAAACCCTGCCACAAACAGCATATATAATACCCATCCCACTGGGCCCTGATGGGGGCAGGGCAAAGCTTTCTCCATGGCTGAGACCAGGCTTTTTCCTTTGTTCTGTCCTTCACTGTAGCAGGGGGCACAGTCCCCTTTTCCAGTGACCTAGGGTTTTACTGGACAAACCTCTGCTTGTTCAAGGACCTAAACCACTGGTGATGCCCACAGTTTTGGGTTTTGTTCCTCAGGGAACTGGAAAGCGTTTGGCAGCCCATAGATATGTGTACAGCTGAAGCAGGTGTTTTACAGACTCTTTACTAAATTTTTATTGTATGACTGTCTGCACCTAGCGCTGCAGAGATAATTTTCAGTCTTAGGTTCCTAAACAGATAAAGTGGGAAGGGGATGGGAAGGAAAACAGCAACTTAAGGATGTAAAGTGACTTGCTGAAGGACATGGCAGATCAGGGGTAGGGCAGGGAATGAAAGTCCCAGCCCTGTTTTTGAAGATTTCCCCTCCGATCAAGATCATTTCAGTTTCAATAGAGGGAGGCTGGGAGGGCTTGAGCACAAAGGCATCAGATCCTTCAAGGGCAAAAGCTCCACTATATGCAAAAAAGCCTTATTTCTTGACGCATTAGAAATCTGTGAAGGAAAAGGCCTTTCTCTGAGGCATGAAAGTCCTTTGAGTTGTTACACGGATGGCAGATCCACTTAATTCTGAAAGCTGGAGAGCCAACTTCAGCCAACATCTGACCACCACCTCTGATCTTCCCTCCCTCACACGGAGTCAGACCTCTGATTTCATGCCCTGGTAAGTGACAGTGGCCTTGAGCTGAATCTGGCGTGGAATTAAAGACAGTAGTTGCTTTTCTAATTAAACATCGCAGAGTCCATTCCAAATTTGGGGAGCACAGTGGAGCAGAAACAGTGCTCAAAACGTAACCGTAGGATTTACTTTAGCTAACAAGTCACTCCAAATAGGAGAAGAAACTGAGCTATTCGTCTCCCTCCCTGCTGCTGCCCGACCGCCTGCCTGACACTGATACAAAGCACCAGCAACTCTGACAAGTCCTAGGTAAATCCCAGATTGGATTTCCCTACTTCCTCAGCAGTACAGTTTTGACAAACTTCCCATGACACTGGCAAGACACGACATTTGCAAAAACCCCAGCACAGCATATTTCTCTACACAATTGAAAAATGTAATATTCAGATCAGAGAGAACGACTCTGTATTGGCACGGAATAGTACAGCTTTCTCCGAATGGACTGACAATGCTGTTCGAAGCACAGAAGAAATCCTGCTGGAAATGCACTGGATTTGCTCACAGACCTAATGCTTAAGTCTTAAGACCTCTTTGTATTCAGGACAGACATAAGCAAAAGGATATTCTTCTGAAAATAAAGCCATTTATAAGATTCCTTGCACATAGAACAAGACTGACAAAAAGTGGAAAGATCCATAACTGCTTTGAAAGAATTGGGAAAATTTATTTTGTGAGGTGGAAGAGGGAACCTGTGTGATAGCCTGTACGCTCGCTATCAGAACATGCAATAACAGCGATCGGTTTTCTGTCCCCCATTTCTGGGCTGACTGAAAAGCAAGTAACTCCCAATAACAAATTACAAGCAGTGTTATGGCTGCCTCGAACATACATGAAATCAGGCTGCTGTTTGTAATTCACACATGTTTTGTATTGTACATATCATAAGCCATCTGAGGCTGCAGTTTCTAAAACGTGGCAGCATAACAGATTCTCTGAACAGAGTTTAGGGGTTCAAATGCTCCATACAAATGTTTTCCCTGATGAGCCCAGTCATAAAGCACCAAATCCTCACTCTGGTGTAAATGAGCTTTTTTCACTGAAATTTAGGGGGTGATGTTGATTCATATCAGTGATGATTTGGCTCACTCTGCCTGCAAACAATGTAATGTTGATTACCTACCCATACAAGGGATCAGTCAATATAAATACAAGACTGTAGACCTTGAATGAGTCTAAGAGCTTCACAGAGTAAGACTCTCAAGAGCCTAAGTCACTAAGTTCACTCAGCCACTTGTGAAAATTTCACCTACCGAGCTATATACTCTTGCATTGTCCCTAACAACATGTACTGTGGAGTGAAGCAGGTGGGAAGTGTATTAAGAGGCAGAGTTTAATAGGTTTAGCAAGGATTAATAGACAGACTGACATTGAGAGGCTGGGGTTCATGAACAGCACTGTGCCACACTATACTCAGCATCACAAGGACTTTCACAAAAGTGGATGAATAAACAAGCTCAGCTAAAATAAGGCCATGTATATACCATAGGCTTCTGCTGGCACAGCCCTCTCTGTGAAGGGTGAGAAGAGGCGAGTCTTCGCAGGACAGTGCTGTGACAGCAGAAGCCCCTCTGCGTAGACATGTTTATACTGGCACACATGCTCTTGGTTGGAAAGCTTATTTCATGTGTGTGCGCTCCAGGGAGAAGTGTTACTAAAACAGTACAAAGAACAGCTTTGCCAGTACAGCTGATTCCATAGCAAGAGCACTTTGTCAGTATGGTGGTTTCTGCCCTGGAAAAGCACTTCTGGTACAGCTTTCTTAGCAGTTCTTAGGTTAACCTTAGTATTGACTCCAGCTTTCACCCAGGACTCAGAACTTGAATTTGGAAAGTTCGAAAAAGCTCCTTTAAAATAAACCACCTCAACCAATTTTGCGTTCAGTTAGAGCTCTGTATCTTTGACACGTTACATCACTGGCTGATCTTCAGCAGCTGTGTGATGTAATTAGTACTCAATGTTCAGACACACATAGTGACAAACTAAAAGCATAAAACCATGAATATCTGTATCATGGAAGTACCAAAGGCAAATAAATGAGGCATGGGATTTAGTTAGGGCAAAGGAAGGACTGCTGTCAAGACATCAAGCCTACTTTCCAGATGAGAATGTCTGGGCAAGCACTGAATCAGACTGCTGTGCTGCCTTGTCCAATGCTAATTATAATCATACTTCCAGTTGCCCACCATGGCAGCAAGCACTTTTGGGGGGTTTTAGGCCAAAGAATGGATTAAAGTTGACACTGAAATGTAATATTTTGCTGTCTAAACCCCCAATTTCCTCATAAATAAAATTACAGGAACTTTAAATAATGTATTTCAGATGCTAACCGTTTGAAATGGGAGGCACTCTTCAGTCCAGCCTCATGATGGAGAAAGAAGCTTCTAAAGAGAGGCTCTCTGTGGACTACTCTAAACACTGTCCCAGTCTCATTACCTCTCCCGGATTGAGGAGAAAAACGCAATTGGCCATCAATTAGGAAGAGTTCCCACTGAACATGCAAAAACTCAAATTCATTGTTAGCTCATTAAATGTGCTAACATTTGTAAAGGTTCAAATGGGCTTTTCAGACTTCAGCCCAGCAAGAGATCTATTCCTGTTGCTTGTTAGATAATTGTCAATTAATGAGTTTAAATGCTTTGTGGCAGTCTAAATGAGGAACTAGCAGCTCTTCACAATCCAGTAAAATCAGGTGAAATTAAGATAAATCGAAATGTTTTACACAGTATCCCAAATAAATCACACTTGGGGAAGCGTGTGTATTAAAAACGTATGATCTCAGCGTCTTTGCATGGGCCCACTTCATGGCTATAATCACCAAGAAAGTGTCTTATGAGGTGGCATGCAACATTTCAAAGTGGCAATGCATCAAGCCAGACTTTATAAACCTCTGGTAGGTCCTTAACCTTGTTGTAACAGACTGTTTTAAGGACTTAAGAGTTATAGCCAAATAATTCACAATCCAAACTACTTGCACGTTTCCCTATATTTTTCTTCTCATTTTCACAAAATGTTAGTAACAACAGGCATTTATTCAGAACTAGTCAGCACAGGTCTGAAAAGACCATACTGTAGCTGCCACACATCACTGTTCTTTCATTCAGTGATCACTTCCCCTACCTGCATTCACCGAAGGATCCAGTGCCAGGGCAGGAGTAGGATGCACAGAACAGGGGAAAGCAGACTATAGTGTTTATTTAGAAATAAGCATCTTTGTAACAAGAAGGTGGTAAATATTTTGCCTGGGGTCCTGGCAGAATACACATAACTTCCCTACGTACATCAAGGACTCCAGCT
Source organism: Platalea leucorodia (assembly GCF_965183815.1). Classification (NCBI taxonomy): domain Eukaryota; kingdom Metazoa; phylum Chordata; class Aves; order Pelecaniformes; family Threskiornithidae; genus Platalea; species Platalea leucorodia. The sequence goes on along the minus strand of NC_138830.1, from coordinate 26,710,903 downwards.
TCTACAGGAGAAAGGTGCTATAGTTTAAATGTGCATAATTATCATCTGTTCTGCCACGCTGCTTACTCTGACTGACAGCTGTCTGAAGGATGCTGGAAGAGGGTGAGGGGGAGGCTGACTCTTTGCCTCCCCCTCCCTAACAGAGATCCCTACTATGCGAAGAGGGACGTATTCTGTACGTCCCCGGCACTCTTCATGGTGAATTTGCTACCTGACAATCAAAAAGGAAAGGACTAAACAATGGGCTAAGCATAGTAAAAGAGGGAGAGATGGGGTAGAATAGGAAGGAGGGGGAATGTATTTGGGCTTCTGCTACTTAACAAAAGTTAGTTCTGTTACATTTGAGATTTTTAACCATTCTTAGGTAGTTTCAAAGAGCAGCATATTTGGGGATATAGAAACAGACAAGCATAAGGGCAGCTGCAGCACTCTGTGATAACTTTAAAAACTCATACAAGAAACAGGTTAGATGGTTTAGCTAGTAAAGATACAAGAAACTTCTGGGAAAAACTAGACTAGTTCCTATCCCTGGATCAGATCTTATCTAAAGGTGAACTGAGGTCTCAAAACAGACTGCGAGGTTACCAGAAATTCAGTAGTTTCACTCATATATGGTATGCCCCGTGCTCCTGAAGCATATTCCATATTTCACACCGCTTGTAATTTGGAGAGAAAATGTAGTGTAAAGAGAAAAGCTGTCTCAGAAACCAGCTGCGAAGTGTCACTGGCCAAAGAGAACTAGAGACTATGCTGAACTTCTGCCTAAGCAGATGTGGGTAAAAATTCAGCCATCCTGTCCTAAACGTTTTTAACCATTAGAGAGAAGACCAAAGGATACGTCTGCCTCCACCATTTGATGTAGTCAAGTTTTAAGACCACCAGTTAAGTGTTCCCATTTGGAACAGCCACAAGACACCACATCAGCAGCAGCACGGAGAGACGGGTTGGCAGAAAGGACAGGCACCGTTCCAGACTCTCACACAGTTTTTCCTGGTATCATCACCCCAGGCAGATGCCTCCACCTAACACAAAGAGGTCTGTGGTTGCCAGTTTTCAAACACTACTGTCCTCCGGGACCTGGGCATGTCTGTCACCTTAAGCAAATAACTGCATGTTCCAGCAGTCTCCTCTGCTTCGAATGCTGTAAGAAAGCCAGCTACCTGCCTGCTGAACTTGAAACGAAGATGTATGATTAAAGCCCTAACAGCCAGTCAGGAGCTATAACAGCAGGCTCTAATGGTTTATTACCTTCCTGGAAGCTAGAGTCAGAAGACCTGATATTCCCAAACCCTTTACTGACCTGCTACATGCAAAGCACACTCCCTCAGACTCTCCAGCTCTTTATTTCTCCTCCTGCCTCTCATCTATTTTCCTGTTGGTTTGCACCGGAGGTTGGTTCTGCAGAGAATCTCTTAGTGCACCGAACCGCCAGGACCACCTCATGTCTGGACTGTGGTTGTTACTGTTAGTCCGAGTGTAACGCTAGGAATACCACACAGAAAGTTTAGGATTATGGAGCAAATTCAATCATCTTTCTTAGGTAGTAATGTAAGTACCAGCTGACAAACGGAAAGTTATTAAAAAACTTCTCAAAGTAACAGGACAAAGGACTTTGAGATACCTTCTTTGGCACAACTTGCAGCTCAGCAGTGGTGATAGGAGTGAATTAATTATTTGAGTTCATTTGATTTCTACTGTTTAACATGCAACAGCTCTTCAGTCTGGACTCCTTGCTTTTTGCCTACAATATCTGAGATTGCCAAGCAGTCTCTCATCCATGTAATGGACAAGCCCAGGACAGTTTAGGTTCCAAGATCAGCAGGTGCATTGAGTCCACTATCATCAGAACTGTTTTGGGCTATGCCCCCAAAACCACCTAAAGCTATAGCTCTATAATAGGGCCCTTCACACCATATATTTTGCTTCCTTACCGACAGCTGCTACTATATGCTATTACTAATATTATTAGCACTGAAACCTTACTCTGTTGTGCAGTTTATAAGCAGATCAATACATCATTTTCCCTCCCACCAGAGTACCATGCTGCTTACCCACTGCCTCTAATGCACTGTTTGGCTTTAGTTACATGTCACAGAGACAGGGAAAATAGGCAAAAAAACTTGAGAATCTGCTTGATGAAAATAACTTGTTAATTGGTACCATACCTCCAATACTCATGCAAATGAAGAGATACCATGAGTTCCCAATTGTCATTTTCTATTTTCTTCTCATAAGCACGACTACCTACCCATGAGCTTATTTCTCTTGCAGGCTGGCGTGCGCCCACCAGGGACAATGGCAACCCTAATCGCACTGCAGCGGTGATAGCAGACAGTCAGCTGAGGCAGACGCCAGAGCCGCACAAAGCCTGCTAAGGTGACACAGCACATTCACTGCTACAAACAAATGCTGGATTAGTCCTGCCATCTGTTCTTATGAAAAGGTAAATGTTCTTATTGAGGAAAGTTCTTGATTTTAATGCTGGCTGAGTCGCTGACTGCTGTGACCTGAGACGAGCTGTGTGATTGATGCAGTTGACAAGGCTGTAAAACTGGCAAAAAGCCCATCTCAGGAACGGTTGCTGAGATAAGGCTATCAAGCCAATATGATTAAAAAAAAAATAAATCAAGGAACCAGAAGCAATTCCACATACTTTTCCCTGTCCAAGTATACATTCTTAAAAACAAAGTTGCCAACTCTCTCAGGATGGGCACAGCAGAAGCGCTGAGGTATTTTCAAACCCCAGTTTGTTAATCTTTTTGGCCTCAGCAGCAAATACAGAATCCAGGGGATAAAGCCCCGAAGACCCTTCCTGCACACAGAGGTACATCCCACAGCCACCGTGACTGCTCACAGTAAATGAAAGTGCTGCAGAGGCTCGCAATCCCATGCAGCTACACTGGGGTGTCCTCATCGGTGTGGGACTGCGGGTCAGACTCCACTACACTGAAATCACGCATGGCATCGAAACGCTGGCTAGTGGCCAGTGGGGTCAAACAACGTCTGACTGACCAAGGCCGATTTCGATGTACAAATAAATAGCAGTTCCTAATCTTCTCACTTGCAGAATGGCACCAATCACTGCAGTTTACATATTTTGATGGAGAACATCCAGGGATTCCCCTGGGCCTGGTGAGAAGGGTTTTGTTAGCAACAGATTAAAACAGTTTACTTGGAAGCTCTGAGCAGCAACATTAATTTGTGTTGTCTCACAATACTTGCCCCACTCGAAACATTTCCTTTCCGGCTTTTTAGAGCAGGATGCACAGGGAACACTGAGCCTGACAGCAGTTTAGGAGTGGGCAGGGGAATTGTGGGCCCTGTCAGTTCAAACCTAAGCCCAAGGGTATGGCTGAAGAAACCCCCAAGTGAAATGCCTGCTCTCAAGTACACTGTATTCCTGCCTATGTGACTTTTGAACCCGTTAGCTGAAACCTGTGACTAGAAACTTGAATTTTCTTACTGTACCTGGAACTGATGATCAGTTTCTGTCCCCTACTAATGGCAATAAATACATTGGAGTACTGATGCATCAGACTAGTATTTTAAATGCCAAAGTAGATAATGTAATCTGAAATTAAACTGTGGCTTCGTACTCGGCTTTAACAGTTACGGCTAATTGCCGGCAGCAACCTTACTCTCAAACAACAAAGGATGTCTCATACCCTTTGCCATCAGGATTCGATTTTGTAACACGCTCTTTCCCCTATATATTTTTGGAGACTTTTTGGACATACTACTTTAGAGCCTTAGAGGGGATTTTCTCCTGCTGTCAGCAGGCACGTCACAATCTTCCTAAAAGTGACCTGAATTAAATACAATTCTGTTGCAGATATTTCACAAAGGTAATTTTATTTAGCCTTTGCAACAAAACTCCAACTAAATATTCTATGAGCTGCCTTTGTTATTACCCTCCAGCAGGTAACCGCTGAGAGAAACAGATGAGCCTTATACTTGGTTAGATCATTTCTGTAATAGGCTTAAGTCAGGAGTTCCCTTGAAGAACTGAACTGGCCCTACACAAGAAACTATTTGACTTTATCAGGAAGGTTGAAGGTTCAGTGAAAGACCACAAGAAAAAAACAGGTCTCATAGATTCAGGCAAAGGCTTCTGTGCCCACATTCAAACCGGTTAAATGTCTATGCAAAAAATTCCCTGCAAAACAGGACCTACTGGCAGTGCCACCAAATTTCACTTTTCATAAAGACTTTAAAAAAAATGAACCCGCCCCCCATATTTTTTACTAGTCAAGCTACGCTTCAGAAAAAATGAAAATGAAAAGGGGAAAGGGAAAGTCCAGCAATTAATTTTCATGTTGGTCAATCGTACCAGTAAATCATGTGAACAGAAGAGATTTCTGCAGCGTCCAGAAATTCTGTATCTTTACTTCTTTCATCCTGAGAAACTTATAATTATCAGTCATTACCGAACAACAATACAGTAAAATTCAACAAGGTAACTACTCACCAGGTAGTTTTAATAGTTTTCTTAAATTTCATATCTATAGATTACAAACATTGTAAAATCGAGCTAAAATGAGCAATAAAGACTCAGCTGCAATGCCAGCCACATTTGCTTCTAAGAACCCTCGTGAGATCTGTTTCACTGTCCTTAAAAACATAAATAATTGCCAGTTTATATTTGCTAATCAAGTTCCTCTCTACACTAAATTACTTATTTATATTAGGTTAGAAAGATGAAACAACACCCCAAGGCAGGAAAATACTATACAGTAGTAGCAGGAAAATGAGAGAAAACTATCTGGGGCTGGAGCAAGACAAACCGGGTCACATCCCTGTCAACTTCTTGCTATAAGAGCCTGGGAAAATTGCAGTGGTGCAGCTTGATACTATTTACTGATAATGATGGCTGTAATAGGAAAAGAAAGAGAGGTTTTACAGGGAACTGGGAAATAAAATGATTTAAAAGGTGTGTGTTGGTAAAATCAGATCTGTACACAGATTTTGAAAGCGGGTCAGTGCTTGGCATGGCGATTCTCAAACCTTTTGACAGCCTCCACCCTTCTAATAATATACCAAGGGTAGAATGGTCCTTCATCTTCTGACTTGTTCAGCTTTTGCTCAGAAACACACTCTCCATGGGAAGAACACAAAGGCTAGAGATGCAATATCAGAATAATTTAAGCCTTTGAGAATTTTAAGTAATGGGTGTGACTTTCTATGCGTTAGTATAGTTTATCTCAGTTGATGTCAAGGGAGTTATCCTGGTGAAAAAGGCTAAGATGCCGAGTCCACTGCTTTATTCTGATGGCTTGCATTGCTCATTTGTTCTCTCTGGATATTTGAAGTCCCAACACATCTAGTAAGAAACTAGATGATCATCTGGTAAAAAAGATTTTGGTTTGTTGTTCCCCTCCCTTTCTTTTGACTTACTTACTTTTTTTTTTTTTTTTTTTCCCCTGAGAAGGAAGAACTGATCTGTGCTGGAAAGAGATGGATCACTTCTTTGCTTGTCTGACTGGACCATCTGCTGATATTGCAGGAGGATGTGTGTTCGTATTAATAAAGTGTACATTTTCATGTAACAATTGTGCCTGGGAACCTAGCGGAATTGTTTAAGCCTGTTCTTAATATGATGCTGCCAGCCATTGATACTCAGAAGGGAAAGTCATGAATACCCTTCTGAAACTGGTTCATGAAATTCTTTTTAAAAAAAAATCAGAATGATTGCTATGGTCTTGCCTGGGAAATAGCGATTTGCAAAAATGTATTCTAGAGGGATGTAGGAGATTTAAGCAATGCCAGATGTGAATGCCTTGTTTTAGCCAGTGTACTGCTAGACACTTCCCAATCTCAGTAATTATCTTCGGGACCACAAAACCCACAGGATGAGGAAAAAATTACATTGCACATTTCTGAGAGACACACAAATGCACACCAATGTCTGTGGCCCATTCATTGATGCAAGTCTGAAGAGTTGCCATTTTCTTTTCTCTTAAAATCTTCTGTCCCTCCAGATCCAAGGCCAGCTCAAGTCTCTCCAGAAATTAATAAAAAAAAAATAAATCATTTTGGAGTCTAGACAAAAATGGCAAGGAAAGAAAGAGGTGAAACTGTATCTCCACCTATTTTTAATTCAGCAGAGTATCTTTAAGCACTGTGAAACAATGTGATAAGATATGGCAAAACTGTTCATCATCCAGGCTCAACTCCACCGAGACTTAATCTGGCTTTCAGGATGCCCACTTGTCTAAGTAAATACCTGGAAGTGAAGCAGGTGTCCCGTATCTTTCCTGATGGGACAGCAATTTGCCTTCAGCTGGATCTCTGTAAGTATAAAAATGTGCTGTGGTTGAACTTTCCAAGCTGTGCATGATGTTACTTTCTTAGAAAAGCAGCAGGACAGGCCGGCAGGGTGAGGGCCAGTGAAAGACCAACATTGCTAACCTGTAGCTTGGCAGTGTTTCTCCACTTGGACCTTCCATAGGTTCAAAGCTTTCTACAATGAGGTTTGTGGAAACAAAGCAGCCTTGCTTTGAAAGGCACCAGGCTCTCCCCTTTGGAGGGCTGGTGCACACCCACTACTTTCCCAGCAAGAGGGATTTAACTGCTGCTTTTTGCAGACACTGCGCTCACTGAACTGAAGTAGCAGCCTCTGAAATGGCAACCAACCCATAACAGTAACTTTTACTCAAGCATTAGGATTTTCTTCTTTAACCTAATAAAGCACTTGTATCATCACATAACAGTACAGGAAAAACAAATCATCCTGCAACACAGGCAATTTGTCCACAACGTTAGCTGTCAGATATATGTTCAGGTATCCAGACTGAAGAGGTATTTGCAACTTCTCTCCCTATCCATCAACAGGATAAAAGGATGAAGCTTGGTAGCAAAACGCCTTGCTCTACAGGCTGCATAGGAAAGGCCACTCACCAGCATATCTGGACTCACACTGAGCCACTTGGGCCTTCAGGGAAACAAGCTTCGTGAGAAAGCTTGCTCTTTTAGGCATCTTTTCAACACACCATTTCTTTTTCCTTTTACCCTGTATCATCACAAGCTTTACAATCCCCTATGCTTCTTCCTCCTGAGTGTTCTTTTATTTCTGCAGTTTGCAGCCAAGTTAAATGCCAGAATAAAAGCAGGGAACAGAAAAGACAGAGGTGATACAACAGCATGAAGCCAATTTACCCGTTCTTATCTCATCGTGATCAAAATCATAGTTCTCTCTCTTGTTTGCAACAATGCCACAAGAAACTAAGAAAACCAGAAGTAACTCTGCCAATGAATTTGCAGACAATTTCATGTAAAAGATAAGGCAATTCAATTTACAGAAGTATTTTTTTGAGTAATGCTCATATTTTGAGTGCAAAACATATTAAGAAAGCATTACTGTTGTATAATTAATGTCCCAAAGAAGAAAAATATTTATGCTAAGGAATGACGTTAACTGCATTCCCACTTGAGTGTGTTATGGTATGACATTTAATTACATGCTTGCATTTCTCAAATACCTATTACAACATATCTTCTGTTGGACATGACGCATGTGTATTATTTGGCTGAATAGCATGATAATATATCAACAGAACTTGCAAGAATTGTTTTCGAGTTTTCATAACAATGTCAATTCCCTTCCACCAGAGACTTGCACCCAAACTGATGAACCATGGCAGTCCTCCCTCCCACACATGCCACCTTTGAGCAGGAATATGTTAGCCTGAGACATTACACTTTCAGAATGCCACAAGCAACAGAAAAAAGGAAAATATCAGAACTACTAAGCAGCTTTTAACAAGAGGACTTGCTACAGATACAACGATATCATAGCTGCAATGCAGGCAGCGATTCATATGTCACTTTGAAGTAAATAAAACAGAAGAAAATCCAGGGTCTTCTGCAATTGATGTATGCTTTCTCTTCACTCCTCATATCAATTCCAGAAATTTAAGCCAAATACATTTAATTCACTTGAGAATATATGCAACGTTCAGCTGAGCTTTCAGACATATTCAGGTCTAGTAAACTACAAATTCTGATTGAATTTTCCTATGAAAAGCTGTGAAGTAGCGCTGCAAGAGTATTTAACATTTATGTGAGCCCTCATACACACAATTACATACGTATATCAAAGTTTAGTGTCTAAACCAGCAAGCCTAATATTTCGCTTCAAAGAGGTGTTAGTACCTTTGATATGGCTTTAAACCAAGATGGATGACATTGTGCTACTCTATCACTGTAATGCAGGCTAAGGCTCAATGATGTTAGATACTAGATTGGGAAATCTGTAATTGTTTATAACAAAAGAAGCGATAAGTTAAATAAACACATGAGATAGATAGAAAACACCCTCGATACATTTTCTCTCTTTTATGCTAAATTTTATTCAAACCTGCAGGATTCAGGCACACTGTCTTCATCCTGCTGTAATTTGACTTGATTTTGCCCACCTTGAGATTTCTGTTTATCTCAGGATCTGCAGTTCCTTACTAATTGCTAAGTCAGGAAAAGTTTGCTTCAGTTTAGTGTTTCAATATACAGTGTGTTAAGACACCAGAGACTGAAGAGTGTTCAGGAACTGAAGAAAAGGAGGACAGGGAAGATTTCAAGGTCATTAAACTATCTGAGAGTCAGTGGATTTCTAGTGAGGCAAAACCAGAAACTGGTTTGATTTTTTTATGGAAAAGTTTGTTATAAATGGGGACTGTTCCTTCTAAACAGGACTTTTATGTATTTGAACCTCCCAGTCACAGCTGACAACACCCCAAGGGCACAGTTTGCCAAAAATGGCAAACAAAATTTCTGGAAATCTTCCACATGTCCAGTTTAGAGTTCCATTCTCCTTCAACCCCCAGCAACGAATTCTTATTCTGACATCAACCAAAAGTAAACCAGAGTTTTGTTCTTTTCAAATGTTACTTTCCCAAATTTCTGTGCATATAAATACATATAAATACACATAAATACACATAAATACACATATAAATACATATAAATTGTAAGAAGAATAACAGCACTGTTAGCAATACTGCTACTTGATCTTCCCTGCACTTAAATAACGCTTACCTTTACCGTTTATCTGAAGAAGCCTTTACTGAGCATTGTGTTCTCAAGAATACACCTTCCCCAACTACTGTATTGGGAAGGCTGGTCTTTCATTTTCAAGAAGAATTTGAAAAAAACAACAAAAAATCTACCATATAAACCCACAAATTGCTCTTGTGACTTGGTACACAACAGACAAGCCGCATGTGAGAGAAGCTTCCTTTAGGAGAGTGCAAATCCAATGATTTCATTTCCCCCTTTTTCTGTAATGCCACAAGCACGGCCAGCTCCACTCCTCCAATGCGTGCATGTTGCATGCCTTCAGCTACATTTCAAATATGACATTTTGGAACCAAAGTGAACATTCTCTCTTATGGACAACAAATTATTTCTGAACTAAGTAATTTCACAATGATGACCTACTATTTTTTTTCTGCAAGGAAAGTAAAGGCCAGCTATTCATGCTGGCTATGGACTTGAGAACATCACTGACATTGGAGGATTAAACTAGGGCTCACAATATCCCTTGCGCACTGGAAAGGACAGCAGGTAGATACTCCTAGGAGATTTACTTCTAATGCTACGTAAGCCACCCACAGTCACAAAGCAGCTAAGCCACCCACAGTCTATATCACAGTTTGGCATAGACACAGATTCCAACTGTTCCATGTAACTGAACAAACCTAGAAAGAGTATTCATTAATGGCAAGACTGGAAGATAACACGTAAAAACCACAGAGAAGGAAAGCAATGACCTCTCACAGAGCCCTGTGTAGTGCCTTTGACATGAGCAAGAGAAAAGCCTCCCTCTTCCCCAAATACAGAAGAACTGCTCTGACTTTTCCAGCACTGACTGCAATTTCATTTGATAACTATCGCTTACACTGCAGTAATTTTCAGAGTGCTACATCAAAGGAACCTGTAAACTGGTGCACATTATTTATTTACCCTCTGGGAGAAAGCTAACATTGGTGGGTGACAGGGGGTGCAGCGCTGGGAACATTAAGGAATGGGGGACTTGGGGAAGAACGTAATATTTTGCCATAAGCAGTGTTTAAATCCTTAGGCCAGAAACTCCATATTCTGTCCCGTATTTGTCTGGTAAGTTTAATTTTTACTCTGAATGTCCTACTTCTGCGATGCTCAGGAAGTTACTAAACTGAAAATAATTGGAAGCTGGAGAACTATTAGGGGGAAGTATCACGTATGCTTGCCCTGTTTTACTTTTCCCCAGGCTATCAATTTTTCTCCTGCTCCAGTACAGCTGTTCTTATTCTTTTTCTTTCAAAAAGGGTAACATCCCACATGAACACAACTTAAGGTCAATACACACTTGTGCAAGTGTATCAAGATTACATATGCATGTGTGCACATGAGCTTACATAGCTGGATCGCTTCAAACTCTGCTTTTACACAGTTCAGATCTACAGCTCAGGTATCTGTATGCTCCATATGTGGCATATGCAATATTGATGGCATTTTGTTACATTTCAAATTTTAAAACTGTAATACGCACACAGCTTTTAAAACATGCAGTTTACATGAGTGCTTTTATACTTGTAATTACCCTTTCCTTAGTAGTTCACTTACGTGGCAAAACAGCTTCTCAAACAATGGGAATTTCTAAGTGTTTTGGCTGTTGTATCATTTTGCAGTACTGTATTAACCAGATGTTTGAAAGTAAACACATTTAAAACAAGATTTAATCCAACTTAGACAAAATTATGACTGGTGAGTGAGTAGCGGCACAAAGACAGCTACTCTGCCTTTGTAACATCAGCAGAGTCACAGATATCTGGGGGAGGAAGGATGCAGAAAACACAAGGTTGAGAACAAAACTGAATTTTCAGTGGTTGCCTACAAATTGCTATGAAAATAAACTGCAGTGCTGGCAAGAGCAGTAGTGTGAGAGATACCTGCAACACCTTCCAAACAACGCAGCCACCACTATATTATAAATTAGCAATTATAAAGCGCTCTGAGAAAGCATGTAGCTCAGGTCACACAGAGGATGGGAGAAGCTTCGAACGTATCCTGTGCTACTGAACTCAGGTGCAATAGCCCAGGCTTCAAACGCCTCTCTGAAAGCTCCACTTTTAGATCTCACAGACCCTTTTGGTTACCCACACATCTTCAAAGGTGAGAGAAGAGAAAAGTTTTCTAAGACTCCAGAAATTAAATATTTCTCATTCCCTTTTATGTACTTGGTAATTAGAGGTGGGTTGGGGGGAAGGATTTGGGACAGGTTTTGAATTACAATAGACTTACATATTACAGCAAACTTGTCAGCAAACACTTTGTGGAAGTGTGCAAAGATTTTTGAGTTCAAAGCTATACCGATTAAATGTACAGGTAGGCTTTCTTACATTTCAAATCCCACTCCCATTTTGAATTACACTTGCAAATTATTTTGTGACTTGCTGTGGAGGTCTACCTCACTGGAAGAAAGTGAAGAGTTTCTTCATACAGAGTTCTGATTTCCAATGCTTTTCATTACAACATTGGCATGAAGTGGGGGGTTAGCAATTTCACTGGCAAGCGACTTATGTTGCCTCACTTTATACTGTTTCTGGGTTAAATGGGAAACTTGCTTTTGGATTTTCTTTTCATGAAATGGCTCATTGTTTGGGAACATGTATTTATAGAGCACTGGGGATCATGCCATATCTTTCTCACTATGATTTCTCTCTCTGTGCAACACACTCCTCAAAAGCCACTTGCAATGTAGCAGACAATTGTGGGAAAGGCAAAGAAGAAAGAAATATTGATAATGGATATTTGTAAAAAAAGATTTTACACTTACCTGCATGTTTCAGTTCATGAAGGAAGAAAAGAAGAAAAGAAGATCCAACAGCAGCAAAAATATGGAAGAGAAAAGAATATGAAAAAATATACTGTTAATTCAGAAAAGGAATAATCAGTTATAGCAGCAGATTTACAACACATACAACTTGGTCCTGTAGGAGCAGAGCCCTGAAGATCTTGCCCACTGTCTCTTCAGAAACTGGATCCTACAGACTGGATCTCAGAAGGTGTAAATTCATGGCAGAATCACTCTGCCCTGCCAAGTTTGGACAGTGAATTTATTTTATGTCTGAAGACAGAATTTGTTGAAATGAGCTTAAATTATGGAGTGTGGCAGTTTCTTTCTTATATCACAATAAAAGCCTGGTCGAAGTATTTACTTCACTGAGTACACTTTAGATCAGCAGTATCCTAAAGATGATGAGATTTTTGGCCTATCTTTTAGTGTATTCTAGTCATTTTAAGAAAAAAAGCAGAACAAAACACTTTGGCAGGAAAAAGCGCTGTTTTTCATCCCTGAAGAGGGCCCTCACTTGTCTGTTTAAAGGTCTCTATGCTTAGAGGGAATTAACGCTTATTTACCATCAGAGTGCTTTCAAGGAGTCTGAAGTTCAGAGGATTTCTCCCCTTTCCACATGATGAATTTTAAAAACACTGGACAAAACCAGGCAGACAGGACTCTGTCTTTTTAGAAAATCCTCTTCTCCCTCCCACCATCCCGCCCTCTCACCATAACTGAGGAAAATACCGAGATGAAAGACTATACTTTAACTAAGCCCTCTGTCTCCAAGACTGAGGCTGAGTTTCAGTTCTTGCACTGTACACAAAGAGAAGCCATTAGAAGCCCGCGGGTTAGGGGAAAGGCACTGACAGGTTCCTTTTAATTAGGCTGAAAACTAACTTGGTGAGAATAGCTTGTCTGTATCAATAGCTCTAATTGACTGTTCTGAAGACAGACAGAGCGAATAAAGCAGGGGGTAATTATTGTCTGTGGCAATTTGATTGACAAGCTTGTCCCCTGGAGGAGAATCCAGAGAGCCTATTGTCTCGCGGAGCCCCCAAAATAAAGCATTCACTTTCAGAGGGCTCCATTAAAAAACATACTGGAGGGCTGGGAGATTTGGCATTTGTGCTAATGGGCTAACAGTAATTTCAGACAGGGAGTCTCTGAACAAATGGCTCAGGTGTATTCACTGGGGAAGGGAGGGGGAAGAGGCTGAGGAGCAGAGAGGTGTGGCTCTGCCCTGGGCAACAGAAGAAAAATGAGAACAGATGACAAAGGTGCTGCCTTGCTCTTGTTGCAATACACCCAGTGATTATAAAGGCAGCAGATTTTCAATTCGGCATCATGGCCTGTCTTAAAAGAGAGCACTGCTTGAGGTCAGCCAGAAATAAATAGAAAGCAATTGAAAGGGATGATGTTGTCCAATCTAACTTATCAAACACAGAAGAGCTGCTACCCATGTTTGTTTTCCAGACCACCAATCACAGCCTCAAAAGAATGCAGGCCATGTTTTTAAATAGCATTTTAGAAACTCTGTTTCACCAGAAGCTACGAGCTCCCCAAAGTACTGTGCTACCTCCCGGCTGTCCCGTAGCAAAGGTAAGGGCCCCCCAAAAGACAAAGAAAAGTTGGCAGGACAGACACAGGAGGGAGGAAGCATCAGTTAGAAACCAGCTTGACAGTTAAGTTGGAAAGCAACTAATACAGACACCTCAGTGCTGCACACCAGTTCGTCCGCTTTCAATTCTCTTTTACATATAAAGAAACAGTACTATGGAAAAGTTTCTCTACCGACTGCTAGCCACACTTGTTTTTTTCCCTTTGAAGACTGTCTAGATGCGTGTGTTTAGGGAACAACAGTAAAAATGAAAAGTCAGTATTACTGGAGGTATGAATGAAATTTTGATTTGCTTAACTATTTAACCAATTACTCCCACTTTTTAAGGAAAACTGGGTTTTTTCCCTCATTTTATTTTTGATGACAGATCGATTTCATTAGAAGTTCCCAAGAACTTTGGTAATACTACCCTTGTTCTCCACATCATGGAAAACCATGACTTGGGCAGTTTTACTCAAGAACGAGCCTTCAAACCACCAGCTTGTTCTTTCACTCAGAATCACAGAGCACAGGAAAGTCCCGAAATGGAGTAACAGCCTGCAGCCAGGAACAGTGCTAGGGGGTCTCAGGCATGTGGTACGGGGCCAAATCTCACTAAAGTCAAGGGGAACAAAAGATATTAATCAGTTCCAGGCTGTCACTCTCTGTGAATGACAGCAGCAGCCCGACCACAAACAGTGCTTGGTACAGGTAAGTACCACATACTTACACAGTGAGAGAGGCAGTGCCTTTGAGAGCTTATAATTTAAATGTCTGAGACAAAGGATGAATGGAAAACAGAGCTACAGGATAAAGCAGGCTGCCCAAGGGCTCAAAAGCAGGCCAGGGGCAAAACTTGTGAAACCCTCTAGATCTCTTGACCTCAGGTTCAGTGTCTAACCACTAGCTCAGGGGTCAGCAGCCCATCAAGTGTCACATGCCAGATAGTTTCCATTTTGTGAAGGAAAAATAGAAAGTATGCTGGTTTCATTTTTCTCTTGCACAGAGGCAAATTGTGTCTGTGAGTGGCAGCACTCCTGACTCCTGCAAACTCCAGTTCAGTGGGAGTTTGGAGTTTCCCTCTTTCAGGGGCAGACACATCAATGACTGCTGGTAGCAGCTTGTCTCTGAGAAAGGCAGCGACCTCTCACTCCTGGCTCCATACTCCTACTCAGTCCCCATCCAGCAGCAGACAGGTGCCTGCCTCCTGCATACCTTGACTGGCATGAAGCAGGGCTGGTGCACATCGCGAGAGGCTCTGCAAGAACTCAGATTTGGCATATCCAAACACGGCTTACTTTATGCCAAACAGTCTGCCTCCTTACTGTCTTTAGAAAGAGTGCTACAGGTCTGCAATCCCCAGACTATATACCAGCCTCCCAGGACACGGTCCCAGAAGAGTTAAGAATTACTGAGTCACGAACAGGGGTCAGTTCATAAAGTTCAATCTGTTGCTCTGCCTGGAAGGTCAAAGACATTACTTCAAGAGCTGAAACTGTGCTTAGAGGTCATTGCCCAAGCACAAATTGCAACAGCACAACCACATAAACCACAAAATCTCAAGAGACGTAGCTGGAGAAGTCAAAGGGTGAGCGAGCATTGCAGCCTGGGCCTTGAGAAATACAGAAACCTTGAGGCATCCTAGGTCTCAGCTCTGGAGAGTGTCCTTAGTTGGCAGAGCATAGGCTGAACTCAAAGAAAACGTAAACTTTGAGCTACACAAAGAATTTTTTTGGAAGTCAGTGACCAAATCCACGTAGGAAATTTCATTTTTGCTCATACCAAAATGATTTCATTTTCTGGATCTTAGACCTTTGCCCCACATACATAGAAAAAAAATTCTTCTGTTTTTTGGCTGAAACTGTTTGCCAAATGTAGCCAGAGTTTGTAAACAATGTTGATTCCCCCCCACCCCCAATCATATTTCTTGGCCAATTTACTGTTCACTGAATATTTTGCTGCCATCTGCATATGAACAACTTGAAAGTAGAAGCTCACCATGCTGAGGATGCTGAAGTGAGAAAACACACCTCAAACTAAATCACAGGCTGGATTTCTACAGGAAAAAAGTTTAAGAAACAATTTGAGCAATACCATGAAGAGAAACACCCAGCAGGTACTGTGACAAAAGGCTTACAACATGCAGATAGGACTTACTGACCACTGCCATGAGAACATAAGCCATGTCTAAATCCACAATTAGGCTCACAGCAGAAGCTTAAAAACGTAGCCAGGTCATTACAGCCCAAGTCAGATGAGCCAGGCTACTAAATGATCTGGACTAAAGCCAACACAAAACCAGTCTTTAAGCTGTAGGAATATTAGACAAAAATCCCAGATTGATAGCAAATTCACTGTTGACTTCTTCCTACCTTCCAGATGAGGTAGATAAAATTCAGCCCCCTTCCAAACTGTATTTTTGAAACTACTACGATGTAAGTGAAGTCCCATTTAAAAACCCTCTTGTTCAAAGGTACTTTGGTGTTGGCTGAGAATGGTTTAATGAACAGAGGCTGGTTTTAGGCATTTGGGTGTAAGCAGTTAGCACTGTGGGCTACCACTTGTCCCGGGCAGGACTGGGAGGCCAGTGTTCTCCCTTCACACAGAGTAAGCACACCCATCACTCAAGGGACACATTCTCATCGAATCTGTAGTTCCAGAAGCACCTCAAATTTTAAAGCGTTACTCAATATGCTACCTAACCCAGCAACCTCAAGGCAACAGATGGAGCTGAGATATTTCTGTGTCCGAAACCCTGGCTTTGGTTAAATGTCCACAGTTTGGTGTGATGGTGGACATTTTAGCTGATAAAATGGACTGAAGCAGCTGCTCCTAGAGCCATGAGCCTTGTTTTTGTCTATAGTTGGAGCTAAAGAGCCAGGCTCTGTAAAAAAAGGCTCACATTCCCTTGAAGGGGCACAGAAGGATACATCTCATACATTCACTGCCTAGGCAAAGGATTCTGGCGTCTGTGTTGGAAGGCAGTGAATATGTATCAAAAAGCTGCTTCGAAATGGTGGATAAGCCTCAATGTTGCAGTTTTTCCACAGGGGGTGGGGGGAACAGATGGCTGGGCAAAGGAGGAGCCTCCTGCTCTGGAGAAATGAAGAGATTTTTTTCCAGAGTGGACCAGGCAAACCTTGATCTATCAAAGAAAGCAAGTGAGCAGTGGGACTTACAAAGATTGATTTCCCAGGGCTTGGGGTTTGATTATCCCATGTCTAACCAAAGTGGGAGCTCTACTCAGAGCTTCTCCTGAAGCAGAGGCGTGTGTCCCGTGTGGATTCATTAATGTCTAATAATGTAGCTGAGCTTACCCCTAACCCTCCCCTCAAGGGGAGAATTAATTTGTGTCTCTCTGCTTTGCCTGGCCACCTATTTTCACTGTACTTGTCGGCTGAAACTGCATAGTGGATTCAAAAGCTTTTAGAACAGGAGTGACAAGCATGAAAACAGATGATACAATCACATAAGTATCATTCCCTTAAGAAACCAGGCTAAAAGTGGCTTAGGACCTTTTTCGGCACAAAACTCCTAATGGCTGATCATTTCAGAATGAAGATTTTTTTTTTTTTTTTTTTTTTTTTTACACACTGTTATGATAAGTAGGGATAATTAAGGGATCCGGGATTGAAATGTGGCACACACAACAGACGCCTGAACTCGTGGGTGACCTGGGCAGAAAGCATTTCAAGTATGAAGGCTACGCTAATTGGAACCACACTGCCACAAGCAAAGTAAGGCATGGCAGCTCTTCCTCCTGCCACCAAAGTTACCAGGAAATACTTTCTTCCTTAACTGTTTCTGAAGGGACACACTATTAATGACTACTGCTAATTTGTATTGTAAACACCTAGCGCTCAGACCTAGAAAAGTATAGATGACTCTCCCCATAACTGGGACCCAATTATTCCTCCAAGTCTTGTTCTGGGATGCAGGTTTCCAAGTATGGCACAACGACTGACCCTATAAATAAAGAGTCACTACTGTCTTGCATGTGCTTCGTGCTTGGAATCTATTTGCGTTTTTTTAGCTGCTGGCACCATTAAGGGAGATGCTGTTCTCAATTAAAACCAGCCCATTGCTTCCCCAGGCTTAATTAGGAGCAGGGCTGTACATTCTGGCACCAGCAGTATTTTCTTTTCAATTAATGGACTTAACAGGCAGCAGATGCCAGTGTCTTCCTTTCTCCCCTCTCCAGCAAGCACCCCACTCCTACTTTAAAATCATTGACAATGATTTTAAAGAGACAGCTAATTCAGTTACTGCTTCTAGAATTGAGAATAGTTGTAAAAAAAAAAAATGCCACGTACATTTCAATGCTGAGAGAGCCCACAGTAATATTCCATCTTCTCTATACTATAAAACAGATAATAAGTACTGACTAAAAAGGAGAATGGTGAATTTAATAACAGAGCAAACCATGATAGTCTAGCACTAAACTTTGTGTGTGATTTACCATCAAGTCCAATAGTAAGGCTAGTAGGGAATGGGACATGCAAAAAGACTGCAGTTAATTTTTCTTAGTGAGAGAATTCACACATTTCAACTTTCTTGCATTGTTTCCTTGAACATAAGATGCAAAGAGCGAGCAGTTACTCCTCTCACTGGAAAACTGTAAAATTCCAATTAAAAATACACCAACTATATTTCAGACTTTTTTACAGTCATTCCCTGATGGCAGGACATTAACCTATGTCTGTCACTTCAGCTAAACCTCAGTGCTGTAAGTGTAGACTTTAAAATAGGATTTTTATTTGATTAATAGTGTTTGCAAGAGTGTAGAAAGCTGAAAATGAAAACAAAAGGAACGTTTTCTTGTGGACTGTTTCAGCTTCTAGGTGGATTTCTCACCCAGAAGATGTCCTCACCTGCCTCCCTGTATAGCCCTATCTTTAGGCAGTAATTGTAACAATTAGGCTAATGAACATGACACAATCTTTCCTGGTAGCTTGGGAGCCAGGTACCAGTGCACAAGCCCAGGCCAGAGGATGCACCTCCTATTCATAAAGGGATGTAAACCAGCTGAACTCATGGCTGAATTGAGCAGATTATCACCAGAATATACATAGCCCTGGCCAACCTGGTGAGATCTGTCAAGTTTCAAATACATGTTCTTTTACTGGTATTGACACAAACCAGTGAACTACATCATTAGGGGTTTCTTCTGTGGGAGAACAAAATTGGAACAACTCCAAAAATGTGACCATCCTCCTAACTCAAAATTACTACAGAAATGACCATTTTAAACTGTAAATGCAATGTGGTGGTTAAAAAGCATCAAACAGGCAACCCCGAAGACATGGCTCTTTGTTCAGCTGTGTGATAGCTTTCATAAAGATAAAATGAGTTCTTTCACAATCTCATAATGTCACACTTCACAGGTAGCTGTCTGAGGCTACCACTAAGAAATGTCACCTCCATCTCTGCATTTACTTCAACTTCAGCTGGTATATTTGCTGAGAATAAAGTGCCGCCTATATCTTTATGATGCACCCAAACAGCAGCATGATGATTGGACTCCTCTACTGTTAGGCATTGCCAACAGCAGCGAGACAGTACCTGCTTCTCAGACATTAACATCTAAACTACATTTAATCTCTACCTGCAAATCGTCAGGTCTACCTACACTTCTGGAAAATCCTTCTGTGGGTAACAGACCAATGAAGCCTGGTTTACAATACATTTCAGTGTCTGTTTTACGAGCTGGTGTTGATGCTCTGATGTATGTAGCCATTACCTGTGTGAGATTGTTACCTCTCTCTCCTCTACATTGTTGCCTGCTTTCATTAAACTTTCTAGACCTTCCTCTCTTTAAGATGACTACTCCTCTTTGGCTGGAATTTGCCAGACTTCTCTACTCCAGATCCTTTGGTGTGGGATTCAACAGAAGTACAGCACACTCACATAAACCTTGTTTGCTTGGAAAGTGAATTAAAGACAGTGTTGGGGGAACCATTTACACCTCAGGATGATAAGCACTCTGTCCAGTCAACAGGGACTACAAGCAGGTTTCAGATACACCTGATAACACCACTGCCTTTTTGTCAGGCCTGGGCAGGAGCATATTTCCAAGCCATGGATGAATCACAGGTAAAATCCTGCCTATAGTCTATCACATACAACTTCCTTTTAAATCTCAGGGGCTAATAGTCATGAGGTTAAAGGTTGTTTTCATAATACAATCTGATAGCTGTCCTACTGCTGTTTTTCCCCTTACTTACAAGTAAGGACAAATATATTGCCACAGCACAGAAGCATCAAGATCTATGCATTGAACTGCAGAGCACTAAATCAGGGCTTTACATTTTACAATGGTGGGCCACCACTACTTAACAAAGCAATCTTGAAACCTGACCATCTTTAACGCTCGAGAACACCTATCTGTCCTAAGTGCTGTGATGAATTTCGTGATGTGGAGATCCTTCTTTTACTAAGACTTGTAAGCACTCACCTCTCTCTCTCTCTAAACTGGCTACCACGTCACTCTCAGACAGCAACTCTCAGTTACTGTCCCCTACAGTCAACTTTACGGGGAAATAAACGGCAACATTGAACATGCTGGCCTACCTTGTTCAGTGTTCTGAACATCTAAAATCTATGAAATCTCATAGATTTCATTTTTGAGCACTGTAGTACAAAAGGTCCGGTGTCACCCTTTTCCTGTCTCTACAACCCAGGTTAATATTGGTGTTCATTTCATGGCAAAAAGCCAGGAAGAAAGAAGAAAGGAATAGTTTGCTTTCCTTTAGTCTAACAAAGCTAACTTGTCTTGCCATTAAGCAGCTGGATCAGATCAGGTTTAAGAGAAACTGTCCTTAATTAATTTGATAAGATTACATTTAATTTAGAAAAAGCATAGAAGCTGCCCAAGGGAAAATCTCCCTCTCCACTCTACAACCTCAACTGCTTCCAACTCTGTATTTTCTTTCATGGAAACTGTGAACGTGAAAGATAGGGTCATGCATAGTATTTAAAAGGGAAATATAACATAATTGTTGCTGACATCAAAATCATTGCTCTTACTCAAGGAAAGTACTGAGCAATTGGAAAAAGAATAACCAAAGAGAAAGGGAGGGGGAAGGCAGATGGGGGAGTTGTTCTTATGTGGATTCTTAAGTCTGCTTTTTGGAAACTGAAAGGAATCTGGGACAGTTTTGCAAACTGAAAGTATTGTTTACATCAGAACTATGCCCTTTTAATGCTTTCTTATTTCTACTTTTATTTTTTCACTGAAAAGAAAGCAAAGCATGTAATTATATCCCTGTATGAGCAAACAAACAAACAAAAAAAAAAACAAAAGAGCATTTCTCATGTGGAGAGAAAAAAGAACCCAGAATTCTCCCACCCAACTTTTAGACATTTACCTGAGATGTCTAACTTGGAAACTTGCTTGATACCTAAAATCTGAACCACACTCTGGGAGGCGTCATTCTGTTTCTGTGGACTATATTCACAATCTATATAGTGAATACCTCTTAATAAGAACACACAAGATCGAGATCTTCAGTTAGCTAGGACGGACCTCAACTAAGCAGGCTGAACCAGACACTGTATGGACACAATGATGCTGTACTGGATCACAAGGGTGACTGCAAAGAGTCGTTTCTGGTTCTCTTACCCAGCACCGAACTACTCCAACTATTTTCCTACCACTTGTATGATAGAAACCGTTCTGCCTGCTGTGACAATATTAGAACAGTCTTTAAGCATGATTAGTGCTGATGGCAAATACAGAGAATATTTGATTTACCTGTTTTTAATGATCCTTTTACATGCCTCATTCTTCCCCGCTTTCTGAAACTCCTTTTCCAAGTTGGAAGACTAAGAAATGAATGGTATTTGCAGTAAGCTTCCTGACCAGCACACCAAAAATCAAATGAGGCAATATAACTGAAAGAGCCTACTTTGAGGGAGACAATAAAAGCCTCCTTGTGCAAGATTTAAGGAAACCAAGGTAGGAGAAGAGGAAGTACTGTGACACCAGGCTGAAGAAGATGGATTCTGCCCAGGAAATCACGCTACATCAGCTTACGGTAAGTCTGGCTCAGGCATCCTAGCTCAAGGACTTTTATTTGATACAATCCATTTGACATATGCTGGTTTGATTTAGAAAACGCAACTTTGTCTAGATGAGATTTACTGATATTGTGCCTGACGTCCCCTAAGAGTCCCTGTTTCAGAGCTGTCTGATGTGCACAGAGATGCTAAAAGAGATCCTGTGACTTATAGCTCAGTCTCAAAGCCAAAGGCTTTAAATAAAATCCCCTCCAAGGCCTCAACTGCCAGAAGCATGAGAGAAAGGTCTTGAGAAAGACCCTTTGGCAAAAATCCACTTCACCAGGCCAAAGTGACTTTTGTGTGAGCGAGATTAAAGGAAAGAGTTCACTAGAGCATTTTTGGTTTTGTTTGATAGGAGTGAGATGGACCTTACCTTCTACCATCGCCATTACCACAGACTGGGAATAGGTCAGCAGTTCTCACTAACCTCTGTTTTTCATAGAGCCTGGTTTCATGGGCTCAGGCTGGCAAGCAGTCTTTCTCCCTCCATTCAACCTCTACCATATGCAAGCAAGCACGGATGGGCAGGGATCCTACATTTTTTTGGGGGCGGGGAGGATATAAAATAACAGGGATGAGAAAGGACAAAGGGGTACCACAACAATGCAACCACATGGTCAAACAGCATGTAGATGAAACCACATCTTAATTTGGATAGTATAATGGTTTGGGTTTGTTTTTTTTTTTAATTTAAAAAGTTACAGTAACTCCCTGGGATTATTATAATTGAAAGATCAGGGACAAAACTCATGTATTCTTCCCCTACTTGCTGAATTTCTTTTAAGGTAAAAATGCACAGAGACCCAGCAGAGAACCAACATCCTAGTGAAGCCCCACTGCAGCACCAGTTAGAGACAGTAAAAGGAGCTTACATGGAGAATGGCTCATTACACACCTGTTAATTCTGGGTGTTGTGCATTGAACAGCTTCTGGTTTTTACAGCCTGTCAGTTTTGCTGTTTGCGCAGATAGTTTATGCACCAGGGAAAAAGGTTTTAAGATGGGAAAACAAGTACAAAACCGTAAACACTAACAAAAATAAGCTCTAGAAGAAACTTGAGACAGACCAGTTCCAAGTGGCTGATGTTCCTTTAAAATATTGGTGTGAAGAATGAGGAGCTTTGGGATTTGAGCGAGGTTAGACTGTACTACTGGAGCTAATAACACTCTTCCTATTGTAATTCTCATCTCAGTGATAAATCAACTCAATTTCCTAGCTTAAACAGGACCTTCTGGGATTCAGTATTTATGTGCCATCCAAACATAGAAATCAAAAGAAAAAAGAATGTATGCAGTGAAATATAGGACTCCTTAAATATTATATATTTATATATATACTTCAGAGTTCTCAAACATTCAGTGTTGTTCCTAAGAGCAACTAAATTTGAAAAGAAGAAAAGGCACATTACAAATTTCTGCTAATTGTGCCATCATTTTATCAAATGCTAAACATTCCTGCCCGAGAGACACTGCCTCTTTTCTGCCATAGATCTAACAGCAGGGAGCCCTCATAATAATACAGAAATACAGCCCGAGTGAATTCCCTAGATGGGAATGCACTATACATCCTGTTGCCACACTGGGGAAATGCGTTTGGCAGCTGACTCATACAGCTTGCCATTAAAAGAAAGGCCAAACATCCGAGGGCAGGCAGGAGAGCTCTTCCCGGAGCGAGCAATTTCTTTCCCCTGTACACGATGCCACCGTTGCATTGTTCTCATTGAGTCCATTCATCAACTTGAAATGAGCACATCACTGCAGTACCCCAGAATACGAAGGACTGCTGAATTTCAACTAGTTTCTCTAGTAATACTCCAAAAACACATACTGAAGACACCTTTCAGACATCTCCCAAGCACAGTTAGTGAGTCTGTTCTTAACACTCACCTTCTTCTTGTGGCAAAACTGTAAAATTCTTCATTCCCGCTGGCTGATTTAAACACACTTTAACAGGAGTATTTAAAGAACTCCTGAATCATCATGAAAATCTTAGAAAATACGATCTCCACACTGTCCAGATAAGCGAATGTGCTTTGATATTTCAGCCGATTAAATAACTGTCATCAAAAGCTTGCCCTGCTTTCCCATGCGTATCAGTTAGGGTAACAAAAGATATCATCTGTCTTTGAAACTCATCTACCCTTAGACTTTCATCACTGCAAGACTGCTGCTATTTCAATACATTGTCTTCCAGTTGCCCAAAAAAAAAAAAAAAAAAAAAAAAAGGCATTCGAACGCGCGTAGACTAATCTAACACGTCATCTCTCTACTCCTCAGTTGTAAAAAAAAATTCACTGCAAAAACATTAGCTTAAAAGTTGAGTAACCAAATCTGCAGCTTGACTATTTATTGTGCCCCGAGTGACGAGCAGCAATTGACAGAGTGCATGCTCTGAACTCCGGGCAAACACAGTACAAGTTCATTTAATTCTCAGAAAAGAGGTAACATTTAACTGAGTATAGAAACTGAGTAACATATAACTGAGTATAGAAAAGAGTATAGAAAATGGGTGATTATATGACTTTTTTTAAAACAAAACAAAACAAAACAAAACAAAACAAAACAAACCCCCTCTGAATTACGTTTTCAAAACAAGTCAGTACCCAAAAGCTCTTGGACTTTTCTGAAAGATATTTTGTTTTTCTAACTAAATCTATGTGTTGCTTTAATATACTCTGCTTCTGATCTTGTGCTTTGTCCTCCCCTCGCATATAAAAATGGACATTTGCCCTAAGACAAGTATGACAATTTATGAGAAGTTCATCATCTGTTGCATTTGATACAGTTGTGGTTTAGATATGGAACTCAAACATGCATTTGATTATTAACTTACTGTTATGGGTGACATTAAATGAAATACATTATCCTGAGGAAAATAAGTAGCAAAAGCTAAGATAACAAAGCTTGTGTTTTTGAAAAGTTTCTATTACTAAAGGGAAACAAACAGCAAAACAACAACAAAGCAGCATGGCAGTGAAACTGTGTTTTAGCATATCTATCCACTTAGAAATTGAAGATCTGCATTTTCAAAAGATAAAGGCATATTATAAAGTTTCACCCAGACTTTTAAAATAGAACATCAGCAGTATCTTAGGTGTTCAGCTAGTTAAATACTACAGGCTACTAGAAAATAAATCCGTATCGCCTAACCAGTAATGCAAATGCACCTCTCAAAGGGCATACCATGGGATGAAAGAAATATGGACTTACTTTTCAGTGTAGCCCTTGCAGCCATATTCTCATGTTATAACAGAGAGCACCCCGAGGCATGTTAGCAATGCACCTGGCTAAAGTTCGTCAAGAATGTAAGGTTTGGACTTGCTAAGTTGAAAGCTAGGCCAGGCAGCTGTTGATTTTCTTCCTTCTCTTAAGTTTTGTAGCAATTCCTTCTAAGATTTCTTCAAGACTCTGGCCACGACCAGAGCATCATCTTGGATTAAAAAAGTGCTCACCACTCTGTGTAAGCATGCGGAGTCTCTCATTTTACTCTGCACACTGGATAAACAGAGTGATGCAGAATGTAATGTGTGAAAATTGTTACCCCATCAAGTTAAGTAGGTGCTTCTTTTGGCAGGACAGATGACACAGCCTGTGATCAACAAAAAGGAAAACAGCTCCTATTTTTTGGTCAGTAACTGGGCTTTCACAACTTAACAGTTAGCCAGCAGAATTTTTTGGGGCAAAAAAATAAACTTGTGCAAAACACACATTAAACAGGCTAAATCAGTTTAGACTGTTTGTGTCTCTCCCATTACAAATCTGTTCCCTACAGTATAATAAGTATTATTTGTATCAGTTGAGATTTATGCATCCATTGGGAGAACTATTCAAAAATTAATTGATTTCATTGCCAGGCTGTTTCCCTCCCTTCCTCCCGATATCCTCTCAAGCTTTCCTCTTCCTTGATTTCCTGTTCTAGCTCTACAAATCACTCTCCTCCTTGTGTATCTATCTCACATGTTTGCCTTGAAACTGCATTCCTCTCAGCCACTAATTTTGTAAATTAACAAATGAAACAATAGGATTTCTCTGGCAAGAGTTACTCTGCATAAACTCTGGCTGTTGATTGCCAAACCAAAAAAATATATCCTTCATGTAAGGTGACTAACTGAAGCCAAAGCCTGCAGAGGTATAGTAACCTGCACAAAGAAATTCTTCTACAACATCCCTCACCATGTAGGTACAATATTCTTTTAATTGTTAAATGCAATAGTTAAATTTGAGTCCACTACAAGGGTAGATATGCCTTACCTGAAAGAATTTTTGATCTCTGTTATCACAACCTGCCCTGTGACAACCAGAAAGGTGTGACTAATTTGTAAGAGAGGATTCTTCGCAAAAGGTAGAGCTAATTAAAATAATAAAAGATATTACAAGATAAAGACCTACAGAAGGCAAGGAGATAGCAGGTCTAGAACAAAACCTGCTAAAACACAAAATCTGCTGCACAGAGCTTCAGTCGATCAGGGTAGTTCGGGACACACTGACTCACAGCGAGCACTGGAACCCCACTTACGTGTACTCTGGATTAGATACAAACAGGGAAGAGAAGCACTCCTGCATAAGTTTTGGCATTGCCGCTATAACATGAATTGCTCTGACAGTGGAGATCACTACAGGCGCTTATTTCTCTCCATTCCCCTTTAAGTGTATCCCTTGAGTAAGCAGGGGAAAAAAAAAAGTAGTTCTTGATAGACATAATTGCTGCCAAAACTATTCTTTGGAGGAATCAGAAACCAAACTTTATCCTATGTGAAGAAATGCATACACATGCTTTATTAGCCACCCATATAAGGACAAAGTAAACAGACTGAATTTCATTTGGTGTTCATTTTAAGCCCTGTATTTTAAGCAGTATTCTTCATGTTGGTTCAACTGACCTTGACACTTTTATATTCATGATGGAATTTAAGTAGAGTCTAAAGATAAAAGTCTGTCTTTGGTTTCCTGCTCCCTGTTCCTGTGATACAATCAGTGAGTACAGAGTACCTCTGTGGTAAAGTCTTACAAACAACCTGTGTGACAGTTTTTAGATAGTAAGCCAATATAAATGTGTACATCATAATCTGCTTCTATTTTATAGCTGCAATTCATACATATTCTTTGGGCTTAATACCACAATATTTTACTTTTAACAGTATTAACTGTATGGCAGATAAATAAGCACAAGAGGATATAATTTATCTACATTTTCCATGAAAGTTTCATGAAGTCCCTGCTAAGAGGCCATTAAAATAACACAGAACAAAGAATGAGAAGAATCTGTCACAAACTAAGCAATGGGAGGCATAAACAGGTGAGAAAGCTCTTAAATGAGCTCTCCACAGCCCAGAAAGGGTACTGAGCTCAACTCCTGTATTCTTCTAGGTAAGTGACAAAATTCCCACCGGGTTCAATAGTGTTCTGCCTGGCATTTGAAGATCTGGAAGCGAAGGGGAATACAGTAGCATACCTTTATTTATGACCAACCAACTTAGAATGCCTCCTAAGTGAAAAAAAATGGGGAGCTTCGGGAAGAGTCTAGCTAACCAAACAAAACTCAACAAAACCTGACCTCTTGAAAGCATATTTCTAGCAGACAAGCATTGAAATGCTCACCAGGATCTGTGACTGCTGGCTTACGCTGCGATGGATTAGCCTGCTAGAAACAAGATCCGAACATCGTGATGGGCAGCGCTCTTCTCAGTTTGCAGAGACAGGGCGAACACAACTAAAATTGATAGCAATGAAATTGAAAATTTCATACTAGGTAAGTCAGTGACATGTCCTCTGCATGACTACTACTGTCTGACGGGATCTTATAATCTACAAACCAAAAAACATCTAGAAAAGCTCAATGAGACAGACAGAACTGATTTTAGTGAAGATCTGAAACATATATAAACAAATGCAGTCAATAATACAGTACTGATTACATAATCCATTCCAGAGTTGAACAGGGTCTATAGCAACAAAGGAGAGCAGGCTGGGCCTTTTCCACGTACAGTCCTACAGCTTAGGGAAAACTACATGAAATGTCACAGCAACAACCAAGATGAAGAAGAGTTTACCAGATCCAAAACCTGTCTCTTCTCCATTGCACAGGCAGGGTGAAAGGGATAAATTGCATGCGTGGAGTTATTACAAAAAATAGGTACTAAAAAGAATTTTTTAAAGGAAGCATTTATTTGAATTATTAAAGACACAAAGAATAATAATTAATTTACTGTCTCAGTATAAAAGGATAGAGGAGGCATCTGACTAATTCAGCAGTACCACTTCTACAAAGAAGGAAAATCTAGATCAGAGAAATGACAGGAGCCAGGACAGTCTTCTCTGAACTTTCTGGTGAAATGAACTACCACATACAATCACAAGTTAGTAAATGCATACTGCATTCACAAAACCTCAGATGTAATTTGTCAAAACAGTATTTTTACCAAATGTTCTATCCGATACAGGGAAGTCTCTCAGTGTGCAAGAGCAGAACCTGGCCCACCTTGTTTGACAGAGCTGGGACTGACTGAGCAAGCGTAAGAGTTCAAGGATACCTTGACTAAAGCCTGCAACAGACTTCCCCTGCAGGGAGCTGGTGAAATCCAATAAAGAACAAGTAATGAGAGTCCCTTGAGATATTCTTTAAAAACTACCTGCAAGCAATCATCTCTGGCTCTCAGAGAAAATAAACAGTGCATGTTTTCAATCTGGCAATCTACCCACCTCATCTATGTGCCCAGTAGGGTTATAATGCTGTGGTGGGCTGACCCTGGCTGGATGCCAGGTGCCTACCAAAGCCGATCTATCACTCCCCTCCTCAGCTGGACAGGGGAGAGAAAATATAACAAAAGGCTCATGGGTCAAGATAAGGACAGGGAGAGATCATTCACCAATTACCGTCACGGGAAACACAGACTCAACTTGGGGAAATTAGTTTAATTTATTGCCAATCAAATCAGAGTAGCGTAATGAGAAATAAAACTAAATCTTAAAAACACCTTCTCGCGACCCCCCCCTTCTTCCCAGGCGCAACTTCACTCCCGATTTTCTCTACCTCCTCCCCCCCAGCAGCGCAGTGGGATGGGGAATGGGGGTTGCAGTCAGTTCATCACACGTTGTCTCTGCCGCTCCTTCCTCCTCAGGGGGAGGACTCCTCACACTCTTCCCCTGCTCCAGCGTGGGGTCCCTCCCACAGGGGACAGTCCTCCATGAACTGTTCCAATGTGAGTCCTTCCCACGGTCTACAGCTCTTCATGAACTGCTCCAGCGTGGGTTCCTTCCACAGGATGCCATCCTTCAGGAACAGACTGCTCCAGCGTGGGTCCCCCGTGGGGTCACAGGTCCTGCCAGCAAACCTGCTCCAGCCTAGGCTCCTCTCTCCATGAGGCCCCAGGTCTTGCCAGGAGCCTGCTCCAGCGTGGGCTTTCTGTGGGATCACAGCCTCCTTCGGGCATCCACCTGCTCCGGCGTGGGGTCCTCCACGGGCTGCGGGTGGATATCTGCTCCCCTGCTAACCTCCATGGGCTGCAGAGTCACAGCCTGCCTCACCATGGTCTTCACCACAGACTGCAGAGATATCTCTGCTCTGGCACCTGGAGCACCTCCTCCCTCTCTTTCTCCACTGACCTTGGTGTCTGCAGAGTTGTTCCTCTCACATATTCTCACTCCTCTCTCTGGCTGCAATTGCCGTTGTGCAGTTTCTCTCCCCCCCTTCTTAAATATGTTATCCCAGAGGTGCTACCACCATCACTGATGGGCTCGGCCTTGGCCAGCGGTGGATCCGTCTTGGAGCTGGCTGGCATTGGCTCTATTGGACATGGGGGAAGCTTCTAGCAGCTTCTCACAGAAGCCACCCCTGTAGTCCCCCCACTACCAAAACCTTGCTACGCTCAGCTCTGCTTCTCCTGCTTAAATGAGAAAAGCAGTCCATAATCTGTGCGAGATGAGAATCTGTATGTTTAAACTGCCTAAAGGTTATCACAGACATTTGGAAGAATTTGCCAGATCCTAACCATATGTCACACTACAGACAACTACTTGCTTTTTTAAAGAAATACATAGTCTTGAGATAGTAGCTATTACTGGTCCCTGACAGGCAAGCACTGATAACAGCAGCACCTTGCTCTACCATCAGATTGCCACGCAAAACCATCACTTGCAGGGAGATGGAATACTTGATTTGACATTCATATGTCTCAGATTTATAGGTCTATAAATGAAGAAACTACCTGCAGCCAAAATGTGTTTCTCTACAATTAAGGAAGAAGTCTCCTGTAAATGCACTGCGATGTCAATAGCAACACTAACTGCATAAATGTAGCCAAAGAATTACTAAATGTGCTTCATGACAGCATAAAAACCCCAAGAAATTCCAGGCCACAGCTTATCTCCTCCTTATTTTAAAAGGACTCGGTAGCTGCCTAGGTCTCTACCTGCCTTGCTGTGTCAAGGATTTTTCAGCCAACACCACCACTTCTGAGAGCCATGGGTAGGATCTTGCTGCTGAGTTCAGTACGTACAGGCTAATAAAAGCTTGGAGGAAGGGGCAGCTGGTCTGTGGTATGTATCTATACAATGACTTACAGAAGGGATTCTTGTTCCACAGGCACTATGGGAAATATCTACTGAAGTGAAGTAAGGTCATAGATTTATCACCAGTGTGCCTCAGGGGGTGATACAGGGCACACGTTACATGTAAATCCTCAAGACTGTAGCCCTAAATGAAAATGTTCATAAGGAATTATTTTTCCTTAATGTTTATACTGTAGGAAAAAAAAATGCATGAACAGTAGCATACTTCAGCCTTGAACTTAAAAAGACCTTTTTCTCTGGCTAAGGGGGGATCCCTTCAAACAAAGATGAGCAGACTGATCCAACTCTGAAACTTCCTCTCATTAGCCACTGTGATTTCCTACTTCCGCCAGTAATGTATTTCTCACAAAGATCAGACTGTTTCTCAGAGCAACACTATTAACAGACATCCTTTGGGGTTTTTTTGTGTGTGCTCTTCATTGTTATCCTTAAGACTAACAAAGCTAATTTCAAAGCATTAGGATATGTTGTCTTCATAGCACAAAACTGACAGATGTTCCATATGTTAAAAATAAACCTTAATGCTATTCTTGTGCTGCCCTCAACGGGTTTTTCCTTTTATTTTTCATATTTTTGGAAGTTGCATTACTTATACAGAAATTGAACTAGGATAAGTAGTTCTTTTAACAAGGCATGGGAAAAACCTGAGTCAAGGTGCAGGTTTAGAGGATTGAGCAGATAGATAGTTGTTGCTTCTCTTCTGCAGCCTCTAAAATGTTCATCTGGCTATGTTCTTGAGTTGGGACTGCTCAGAGTGCAGTGTACCAGCAAGTAACTGAAAAAGGAGCCGGACAGACATGTGTCATATGAAGTGACATCCCAAAGTGACACGAGAGTAAAAAATACCTGCTTGCTCTGGAGACTGAGCAAAAAACAGGCAAATAAAAAATCTGCATCTGTATGTCTGAAGATATGATTGGTGATGAGCAAGATTCAAAGCAACAGATGAGGCTGTGCACCTGGAGGGGCTGTGGGCGAGCAACCACCACCAAGCTACAGACATCACTCAAATACTTCTAGCTTTAATGTTACATACAACTTGGAGTTGTTGTGTTTGCTAGAACTGCAAGACAAGCTCTACAAAGTTCCAATAACACATTTCTGGAGATCAAGCTCAGCTGCCCTATGTAGCACTTTCCCAGCATGGCACATGATCAGCTGCACGTGGGTACAAGCCAGCAAGTTGCTCCATGAAGTGAGACCGCTTGGTGCCCACAGATCACATTTGCAGGAGATGGAAGCTGGCAGCTTCCTCACAGCCAGCTGTTGGCCAGACATTTAAAAGCAGCTGAGGTGTTGCGGATGAAGTAAGGAAAATCATGGCTTGCATCCAGCCGTGTGAACACGTGTTCAGTTGGAACATGCCCTCTTGCCACGCCAGGTAATGCAGTGAGCAGGGCAAGGTACATTGCTTGGAAACTCACAAAGACTCAAAAGGAATTCCCTTCCCAAATTTATCTCTAGGCAGCACACAAGACCTAAGGCCCAGGACACCACTTTTCCATGCACCAATTAACCAAATGTTAAGGAGAGATGGTATCAAAGGCAGCCAAACCAGTTTTAGAAATCTTGTGCCACCCCATGCTCAAGCATGGATGATAATGGCAAAAATATCATCCCTACCTGGATTCGCAGTTCTTCCCAAATAAGTCAATAAAGTAGGGACAAACACAAAGATTCACGCTCATGGGCAGAAAACAAGCAAGCACACGCTATACCTTCCAAGAACAGTCACCCTGTAATTCGTTAGCCTGTAGATCCTTTGTTCAGCAGAAGTACCTCAAAAACAGCTCTACAAAAACCTCACTAAAACACTCACCTTTGAAACCGATGCGAATTTTGTTCCATCAAACTAAGAACATAAAATTGTAAAAGTTACAAAAACTAGTGGATTGTCCCACAGGAGAACCCAAATTCCAGTGTTCTTATTATTAAACAACAATGACAAAAATAGTAAAATCTATGAAAATTTACGGTGAATTTTCATTTACCCTGGAAAGCCCATGAACTAGCTACATTTTGCAATGCAAGTCTTGATGAGACTATTCCTTGCCAACATGGAGCTTGACACCAACTGCTCATACCAGTCTGTGCCCATAAGCTCCAACTGCATAAGTATCCAGATAATACGGTTTCTACTATTAATAATGATAATAAAAATACCTCCCCCACCTCAGGCCCAGTGAGAAATCACAATCTGAAAGCATTTCAAATGCTGTCAGCCATGAAAATCAATCAGCGCTGACAACCTCAGCTGAAACGGGGCTCACTGAGGCCGTTTTCAGCATCACTGGAGAGCTGCCAGCCTAATCCCCTTGCTGTAAATACAGCGCTGCGAGCGCCTCCTGACAAGGGAAAATGAGCAGATTACATGGGGAGGTAACAAGCTTGAACTGCACCACGTAATGAATGGCGGGGTGGAGGGGAGAAATCAGCCTCCCTTTGTACTCCCAAACTATTTGCTTTTGACCAATCTCTTGAATAAATCTTCCAGCAAGAGAAGTTACCCCTACACACATTACTACAGTCTTACTCTGGAACTAAGGTGGCAGTTGTAAGAGGGAAACTCTTTTGCCCAGTCAAACAGAAAATAAGTAATCTGCAAGTTCTCAGCTTCTCTCAACTTTATAACGCCAGCCTGATCTATGCACTTGGTAGCTACCAGAGAGCAGATTTGCTGTGGGACCCCAGGAATGGCTCCGACCCAGATAGAACACGACACCCCGGGGCCTGCATGTTCTGCCACGTCCTCTGATGAAGAGGAGGCTGTTGAGCGGTTGCACTGCAGCATCCTCTGGGCTCTCACTTCGGCTGTCCGGGAAACAGTATTTAAAGGCAGTAAGATGGTCATTGAAATGGACATGTAATCAAACCGATTACTCACCCACATCTTTCAATATTCAAGGTGCTCTTAAATGAAACTGGCACTTCTAAGTCCCATTTGTTCACCCTTTCTTATGCTCGGGACTCCTTTGAAATGGTGCTTGCTTGCTACAGCAAGAAACTAAACCCAAATCAAATAATGAAAATCCCATTGATGATTCACAGATTTGTATCATTCCTTAAATCCCATCCAGGACTGCTTAAACATTTCTTGCCCCTTAGGCTTTACCAGTGCTACAACCCGAGTCAGTTACTGCTCTCCCTCGCACACACGCAGCCTTTGGTCTGTTGTGCAAACAGCTGGCAGTTGTCCTGAGAATTATCCCACCAGCCAGAAATCGCAAATATTTTATGAAGCTTCCTCCTTGCTTTAAGAACTTCACCAAAAGGAGTCTATATGCTACTGAAAGTCTATATGCCACATGGCATGCGTGCTCCCATGGGTTATTAGAGAGAGTGGTTAAATTAAGTAAATATCAAAACCCTCAAACATTCTCAGAATTTTTGTCTTTGTTGTTGGACACCAGGGCTTTATGATTTTAATGGCTGTATTTTACAAAAACTTCATGCTCGTGAACAAAGAGGTGAATCCTTCCAAAACCCTGCTTTACATGTTAGTTCTCACCAAACAGCTGTTACAGATAATATTCATGCTTTATTATTATTATTCATGAATGTTCAACTGAACCATTTTTTTGTTTCCACAAATGTTAGGGAAATGGATGCTTTCTCCAGATCTGAAAGGGTGTTTGTGCAAGAACAAGAATCCCCATTATTACCTTGATGTTCATTAGTCTCAGTTGTTCATTTCCTCCCTTTATAAATTTAAATCATGTAATCAGAACAGAGGAACAACATCACCTGACTTGTAAGACCACACACTCACTACCAATTCCAAAGAGAAAATAATTCAAACGAGCTATTTCTAAATAACTGTTTATCCAAGCCACTCTGTGAATTAATGTCATGTTTGCTGAAATCAGAAGGAGTAAAATGGCTTGGAAGACAGTTCAGTCCACAGTGAACACTGGCATTATTTTTTAGCGATAATCCACTGGTCAGCCTTACTTCTGAACAGCTCTACACGACTTGCCAGTACGCATCTGGATAGTGGTGATGAAAGCAAGAGGATCATAAACTCCTTGAGAAGTCTGAGAAAATCTTGACATGTTTAGCTATAAATATTTCCTTTTCTGCTGCACCTTTAGTGAACATTATCCACCTTGGGGAGTTAAAATTAAATTTAGCAGTACATTTTGATACAAGAAGTTGGCATTCTCCTATCTACTTATATGGCAAATGGATTTATGTGATGTATAAACAGCAGATAAAGTATAGGCAACCTGTAAAACATCAGTAGGAGAAACACATTTTTCACCTCTTCTTCAAACTTGTTTTCATGCTTGATAAACTAAAGGCTTCCGTATTTGAAAAGCTTCTTTAGCATAGCATTTGAGCAACAAAGTTGATTCTTGCTCTGCCTGCACATCTGGAAACCAAATTTTACAACTAATTCTGAAACTGAAAGAGGGTAGATCTAGATGAGATATTAGGAAGAATTTCTTTACTGTGAGGGTGGTGAGGCACTGGAACAGGTTGCCCAGAGAAGCTGTGGCTGCCCCATCCCTGGAAGTGTTCAAGGCCAGGTTGTATGGAGCTTTGAGCAACCTGGTCTAGTGGAAGGTGTCCTTGCCCATGGCGGGGGGGTGGAACTAGGTGATCTTTAAGGTCCCTTCCAACCCAAACCATCCTATGAATTCATAGAGTCTCTCTCACCTGTGTCATTTGGCACCTTGCTGTTTTCAAAGTGAAGTGCAGATTCAGAAGAAAACCTGCCTCAAAAAAGAAGCTTTTGTGGGTGCGGGGGAGGAAGGATAACTGCTTTAAACACAGGTAACAAAACATAAGAATAGTCATTTTTCTTAAGAGCACAAAAGCACACAGAAAACTCCACAAGGATCTGTGCTGGGGTCTCTCCTGGGCAACATATTCCCAGACGATATGAAAATAGGTGACTAATGACACAAAGTTCGCAGGTACCAGTATATCAAGACAGGAAAGACAGAGAATTTCAAAGAGTTGCAGAAAGACCTCGCTAAGCGTGTGAAGAATAAAAGGGCAGATAAAACTCAGGTAGAAAAATGTTAAATCATGCACATAGGAGAATGTAATCCTAACTTTACATATGCAGTAATGGACTACAAATTGGTCATTTCAGAACCCAGCCTTGGGAGTTAACGAGACTGCTGAATAAAAATGCCAGCTCGGTGCTCCCTAACTGTCAAAAAAGCAAAGAAAGTGACAGGAATTAAGAATGGAAAAGCAACCATGGAATAGCAACTATGATGGATTTATATACAGAATAAGATTGTGTTTTCTTACCATCTGAAAAAGGATGCAAGTGAACTAGAAAATACTTTCAGCCTGAAACAGAGATGACTAAGTAGGGACATGGACAAGGGCTACTGAATGTCAAGTGACACAGAGAAGATGCCTGAAGATCAGCTGTCCACTGTACCTTCTAGAAAACGAACTCGGGGCATCAAATGAAACTTGCAGATGGCAAATTCATGAGCAGCAGAGGAAGCGGTTCTTCACCCAATATCTAGTTAGGCTGTGAAACTCATCTTCACAGAATGCTGTAAATGCTAAGAGGTGTACAGGTTCAAAAAGCAATGGGAAAAATTAATGGAAGTAATATCTGAAGATGTCACCCTCTGACTCAGGGAAGTTTTTGAGGTTGGAACGCCACTAAGATAATTATAATTATATTCTTGCCCTGTTCTGGTGCTATTTTCCAGGCTTTCAGTCTAGTTGCTGTTGGATGCAGGGGGCTAGGTGGACATTTTTGGTCTGACATGATACGACATTCTTTTTAAAAAAAAAAAAAGACAAAAAAAAGACAGAACTTAGTCAAAACAGATTTAAATTGGCTTTTAGTATGTTATCTGTGTACCACTCAAGAACCCTTGAGCAGAGTTCGTCTAGTGAAAGGCCTCTAGAACGAAAAACATAAGTATGACAGGTCCTTTCAACACATTTATGTACCTGTTCTGTTGCACTTGGATACAGAAAGCGTCTTACTTTCAGAATGAGAAAAATGCTCTTACATCACGAAAGTAAAATCAATACTTAAGCCTAGAGAAAAATAAAAATATACATATTCCTCCCCACAATTAAGTCCATTACAATACTATTGCTACAGTAAGCGATCTGAAGCACTTAACAGCTTTCGTTGACTGGCTGCAAATGCAGGAATCTTTCTTTTTTTTTTTTTTTTTTTAATACCTGTAGGAGAGATGAAGCACAGTTTTACTGTTCTCAACTGTGTGACCTGATAATCACCTTCCATAAGTTATTATCCACCCGTACCTTGCACTATCCTTTCATTAGCCATGTCATAAGCATACATGGTTATTCTGGCCGGAAAATCCTATCCACAAAACATACTTGTATTCTTCCTACAATAACCTGAACAACACTGCCAACCAGAATCAAACAAGAAGCTTGTACTGAGAGGATTTCCCACAGTCCAATTCCAAATGGCAATGATAAAAAGGAAATTCAGAATGAAAAAGCTAACCCCTAGGACACTGATGGTAGAAATGACAAAGGAAATCGAGCACTAGAAATCAGGAAAAATACCTCTGTGATTCAGAGAAAATACATAATTAAAAAAAATTGGGAGAACCCCATGCAATCAAGGCAAGAATTAATTGTGTGTGCATTGGGCAGCTTCTCAACTCACAGGAGGATTCGAGCTGCCATTCATATGCTGAAGAGATTTCCAAGAACCAATTAAACCCTACCAGAGGGACGGGAACAAAAAATGGGAGAAAAGGAAACTAATACCCTGAAACTCTTCCAGTTTTCAGCTGCAGGCTACTGCACATCTGCAAAGGTGGCTGCAACGAGGGAGCAGGGCAGGCTGGGCAGGGAGTGTGGGCAAGGCAGTGTTTTAAGCTCAAGTGGAGGACCGGCTGGCCAGGCTGAGCGGCTCAGGCTGCCGGCTGGAGAGCGGGAGCCTGGCGTGAGCCCGTCAGCTGGAGCACGCTGCTCCCCATTAATCATCTAGTGCAAACCTGGGTTTCAGCAGTGGGCCTGACAAGAGAGCCAGGATCTAATAAAACCCTGACAGATTGAAAGTGAGACAGCCTCCTGCCTGTCTCTCTCCTTCCCTTTGAAATGTGGGGTAAAGGTTGGGGGAGAACAAAAAGACACCGATGATTGATAACAACTTAATATCTTTGTGCAGCTTTATCAGGCTTTTTAACTAATGACTAAGGCAACTCCACCTCTACAAAATCAATCATCATGTCATAAAAGTCTGAAACACTGCAAAATTAAGTGCCTGCCCCAGGGATATAGAGCATGTGTCATGTTTAAAGTGAACCTAATTCTGCTGGGGGTCCCTGGATGTTATTTTTTACTTTCATTTCCCTCAGAGATATTCAGAGGTGGGGAGAGACATGGCAAGAGAATCCAGAATTAGTACCTTCCCTTAAAGAAATGATTCAAGTAATCCTTTAACTCACTTATCAGAGCCATGTGCTTATCAGAGAAGTGAACTCAGCGATCTAAATAATTTAACCACAAATACATCAGTGGGAACAACCGTGCAGCAGTTGAACAGGATGGACAATACAACCTTGCTCTTCCCCAAGATGCCCAGTCTTCAACAGAAAGGCAAACAAACCCCACATTAGATTACGTGTCCTCACTGTTAGCACTACAGACTGCCTCTTTTTAACTTTAACAGTGTCTGGAAACCACCCATTTTGAGCCACTGTCCTCAAATACAGTCAAGGGCAAGCAGGTGAAAATGAGCACATGGAGTATTTGACATGTACAGTTGTCCTGGTTTCAGCTGGGACAGAGTTAACTTTCTTTCTAGTAGCTGGTATAGTGCTGTGTTTTGGACTTAGGATGAGAATAATGTTGATAATACACTGATGTTTTAGTTGTTGCTGAGCAGAGTTTACACTAGTTGAGGACTTTTCAGCTTCTCGTGCTCTGCCAGGTGCATAAGAAGCTGGGAAGGAGCATAGCTAGGACAGCTGACCCCAACTGGCCAAAGGGCTAGGCCATACCACATGACATCATGCTCAACACGTAAAGCTGGGGGAAGAAGAAGGAAAGGGGAGACATTCAGAATGATGGCTTTTGTCTTCCCAAGTAACTGTTACGTGTGATGGAGCCCTGCTTTCCTGGAGATGGCTGAACACCTGCCTGCCGATGGGAAGTAACGAATGAATTCCTTGCTTTGCTTTGCTTGTGCGCATGGCTTTTGCTTTACCTGTTAAACTGTCTTTATCTCAACCATGAGTTTTCTCACTTTTACTCTTCTGATTCTCTCCCCCATCCCACTGGGGGGGAGTGAGCGAGCGAGCGGCTGTGTGGGGCTTGCTGGCTGGGGTTAAACCACAACAACAGTATACCTGTTTAAGGACAGATGAGCAGAATCAAGCCTGTGCTTCTCCAACAGGTGCCTGCAGGTACAGAGCACTCCCTGAACTTCACTGGGAAGCCTTCACCTTCCCCATGAGACTGCACTGTGTCATCAATAGTCTGCCAAGTTATTTTTGATATCAATATATTACTCCAGATTCCTCTAGTAAGATGATTTAGTCTTTGTCACTCAAAGATACAGAATTAGAAGATACTGAAACTCGATATCCATTTTTAAGAGGGAAACAGCTAGGAAATCTTAAGGAAGTGACTGATGGCAGGAAAGAGAAAGGGCCAATTAAACATTAAATAAATAAATAAATAAATACGTTTCTAATTTAGGCCTCGGCAGCTCTTTTCCCTGCTAGCAGAGAAAAAAAAATATTATACTTTCTACCTCCTCCTCTTCTGTCCAGGAAAAAGGAAAATGAAAACTTCTCCTGCATTTTACCTCACATTCTCTGCAGCCTCTTCCCATTGGCAGAAGAGTTGAATGAGGGCTACCAGGAGCATGAATGAGGGCTACCCTTTCTCTGCTTGCTTGTGCAGATGCATCTGTATCACTGTTGCTCTCCTCCTGCACCACTGAACTTACTTACACCTTTCCTTCCCCTGCCATTTAGGCAAAAAACATTCTTCTAATTTATGAAAAGGAAGATTTTCCTCAAAGTGGGTCAGACACCTAAAAGGTATGATCAAGGCTTAATTGCCTAAGCGATTTAAATGCTTCAGGAAAAAAAAAATATCATATTCTAGTTCAAGCTTTTGTAATCCTTGACTGGATATTTATGTGACAATGACTTAAACTGTCATTATCAACAGCTGTTGCACACTGTCAGGTGAGATCATGAGAGCTTTTCTTTATAGTCAGAAGAGAAGATCTCTGTACAGTGCTTGAGTTTTAAACTGTTTCTATTTCAATCCTGTTTGTAACCATACTAACCTTTTAACAGGCAGGATTCCTGCCAAGTATGAATTACTTTTTTTTTTAAAGCTCAAATTTGATACAAGCCTTGGGATTCTTTTTTCCTCTTTCATACAGTACGTTATTCCAACCCCTCCCTGTTCATAAACTTTCTAGGAATTGTATTTAGACAAAATCTAAACTGGCATATTTTTCATATACTTCATGGAACTCTTCCTAACTACTTTTGAAAGCAGCTGAAGATGTGCTTTTATCTTGCCATGAAGTCATAAAGTTTAATTTGCAACATCACAGTTGCTTCTATGGCAACAGATGGTGACATCAAACACAGGATCATGACTTCACTACAGGATCAAGAAGGATTAGCTGTGCACTGAGGAAGTTAAGATCTAATACAAACAAATAGCTACAACAATTGGAAAGAGAATTTACGGCAGGATAGTTTACTTGTTGTGCAAATGTTCTTCTTGTTTACTTCAGTATGAAAATCCCTCTAAATCAACCAGCTGTTTGTAAATTAAGCACAAATGGATTAGCTTTAAAACAAGCTCAAAGGTTCAAGATGAGGTTTGCACACATATCCAGTTATGACCACACTTGGGCCTACAAGTTCCACCTATACTAAGAAAGAGAAGAGGCCAGAATTACAATATCATTCCCTCACCATAACCCCAAGGACTTTTACCTGCCTTAAGCAGGTTATAGTATGAGCGCAACAGGTAGACTGATCATTTTTTATTGAAGTGTCTGCTTTAAGCACTGCTTGTTATCCCTGAAAACCTTGTGGGGACAGTTATTTAATTACATGACATATTCTCTTTCCTAAGGGAGGATGCTTAAATGGATGAATTCCCTGGCCTTTCACCTTTATGTTACCGAAACAGGACCAAACAGAGGGTCCTGAGCTCTGAAGGCCTCTCTAGAGACACCCATTTACTATTAACTGTCCCTAGCAAGAGCCAGCCCTTGGTGGGACAGCACATGCAATCAAAGAAGCAACTTTCCCTAAGGAGAAATACAGAGATGGATCTTCCCAGGACACAGCTGAGTCTGCTGGTGGGATATGGAAATCCACATTCTGCAGCTGTTCCAAGGACTCCTGCAGGTGGGAGAAGAGACAAAAGCCTTATTAGCAGCAGCACAAGAGGGAAATGCCCCTTGGGAACCACCTTTACAAAAAGCTCCGAACAAATTCTCCTCTTCTTTGTTGGGTTCCTGGG
Organism: Platalea leucorodia; assembly: GCF_965183815.1. Taxonomy (NCBI): domain Eukaryota; kingdom Metazoa; phylum Chordata; class Aves; order Pelecaniformes; family Threskiornithidae; genus Platalea; species Platalea leucorodia. The sequence continues at coordinate 26,670,384 of NC_138830.1, read as the reverse complement.
TGCAGGCACTCAGCATGTCGATTCTACTACATATGGAAACCTGATTTGCTACATACGCGCGCTGGACTGTGCAACTGCTCAGTTACTAATACACATTTTTTCACCGCAGTAGATGCCAAGTCCTTTCAACAAGTGGCATTTAACTTTCTGATGAGCATTCAAAGGAATTCTGCTGGACTCCAGCATTCGCTGTGTCTCCACAGACAATTTTTATTTTGAAACTGTGCCAGCTTTGACAGCTTTTCTGCCTCCAGAAACAGTAAGTTCGCAACTGCGAGCATGTCCCGCCGTTGCGTGGCCATGCCCTGAGAGAACCACCATCACAGGGTATAAAGGTAATTCTGATTTCACGCCCAGTCAGTCTCATGCCTCTTTGTTGAGATGCCAACTAGGGTATGAAATTCTGTTCCACCATCAGAGTTTTCTTTTATATGGACACATCAATTAGACTACCAGTCCCGTTGCATAAAGCAGATTACGTTGATTAGTACAGCCCTTAAGGAAGGGAAGACTTTGAGCAGTCCTCTCAAGAACTGAAGCCAGGCAATAGCTGAACCACACAGCAGGGTAGGAGAGTTGTTTTAAATCTCACAGTCCATTTCCATAGGTTTGTAAGTGCTTTCTACTTTTACTGTTAGAGGACTCATCAGACTTTGCAGGACTATCCTTATCGGTGTTAATAAGCATTAACTTATAATGAGTAAGGGACTTGCCTAGGTAAATACATTCATTTTGCATATAAACAATTAATACAATATCAAAGTAAATCAGGAAAACAATAGCATGAGGGGCACTATGGATACTGATGGAGTGGGATACTTCAGTTACACTCCACTTTCAGATACATTTAGTTTGAAGTGACAGATTTTTTTGACCTTCTTCCACACATACTTATGTGATAATGAGAAATCTTTCGGACTATGTTGTCACCTCTACTCTTCTTTTCCTGTTGCTTCTCAATTCTAGCCAGCTTCCCTCGTGTTCCCACTGAGCCCAGCTCCTATCTCAGTAACACTATTAGATAGTGTCACTCCCCAAATACTTCTAAGAGGAAGCCTAAAGCTTTTCATTCCTAAAAACTTGTCGGCCAGAACTAAAAGCATTTCACCTCAAAACAATAACCATTTAGTGAAAAAAGAGACTGAATATAGAGAAAGGAAAAAAACCCAACCACCTGAATGCTGCAGACATTTGACAAGCCATTTAAAATCTGTGCCTCAGTTACAAGAGGCAAACCATGGCGATAACACCACCTCTCCCCCACTCCTTGCCTGTGCAGTTATTAAACAGGGCGCTCGCTATATGATATACACAGCAGACTGCTCCTGCCCAAAGAACCCAGTAATTCCTCTGCCAGCTACAGGCAGACTCATGAAGCGGAGCGACGGCTCCATCTAACACTGCCTTTGAGACCAGGAATAGTGGTGAGACTCCAGAAGCATACGTGCTTCATTGGTGTGAAGGAAGAAAAGATGAGGAGAAGTACGTACTTGGATCTTCTAGCAGTTGGCCCAGGCAACAGAAGGCAGTCACCAAGTACACAGTTAACGGGTGCTGAAGGCTGCCTCCAGAAAGAGCCAACTTGCAGGAAGATATTTTGCAGTCAGTTCAACAGCTGTGAGACTCGGAAGCATTAAAACTAACATGTAAGTGTTCCCCAAATGGTGTGCAGGTTCTGGGATGAGCTGTGTGCAGGAGTCTCTCATCCAATTTATCTCTAGGCCTGAACAGGAGGAGGGTAAGGAGGATCACCCCTTCCTCACCAAAGACAGAACAGGAAAAATGACGGTTCTTGCACAGAAAGCTAAGAGGGGTGAAGGACAAACTCTTCTGGGGGAGGTTAAAGAAATACCCTACTAATGGAAACCAGGACTGGCCTATTAGAGAAGAAAGCATAGCATGTCATCCGTGAGGTGCTGCTGTTGATGAGTAATGGTCAGCAGCAATGTTGCTTTGGCTGTGTTTAAACACACTCTCGTAAAAATTATTAGGATGGTTTGTGGCCTCTGGTCTTGCTAAAAAGACATGTTTAAGATCCAAGTTCTTTCAGCCTTCCTAAAATGGCTCTTAAAATGAATCAGGCTGCCTGCATTTGACCCACTTCTACTCACTACTCCCCAAAAAACAATGCTTTCTCTGAGTCCTGACCAGCAGATGAACCCAGTGCTGAGGCTCACTTGGATCCACCTCATACAACATTGCCTATTCAAGCATGGCCTCCAGAGGCTCAGATCCCCATTCATATTTCATATTCCACAGATGTTTTTCCCCCCACTTTTGCTGCCTGTTTTTAACGCACCACTGGGTCTCTGTACAACCCCTACTTTAAACATATCTTATTTTTTGTTGTAAGAAAGCAACGAGGTGAGAAGCAAAACTGAAAGGCCTGACAGTCCCAGCTTCCCACTGACATACTCCCTTGTTTACGTCAAAAACCAGGAGCTGTAAGTGACAAGAAAGCAGCAGAGAGCGGAGGGTGCACAGAATCATTTAAAGGCAGCAGTGACATGACAACCTTCAAAACGCCGGTAGACGTTTGTCAGGCCAGGAGGGTGGGATTGCATTAAGCTGCATTTCATTAAGAAAATAATAATACTCAGAAACTATTAAGGGGTCCCATGTGGCTGCTTCACCACGTTTAATTTAATGTCTTTCCTCTCCAGTGACCAATCCACCCCCCACTTTCTTACAAATGATGACTTGTGGGTCTTAACCTTACAAGTGAAGATACGTTTGACCCATTAGTTACCCTACTTAAAGGCTTTTGTTAACCTATAGTACAGAGTTTGAGCCATGATTCTACATTGAGGCTCCAGATCACAGAACCAGATGGTGTCATAAAACTCCACCTCCCCCTACCCTATTTATTCAACTTCTGTTGTGTAATCGACATTCATTCTTTATGCACCATTTTCTAGGCAACATGTTATCCCCCCAGATCTCAAGCAGGGGCAGTGGATATCTGAAATGCTGGTCATGGGGAATGCCTCGGGCAGCGTATGCATTTGAAGCTGGTGTTTCTGGCCTATTTCTTGGGAAGAACACCCCAAACATCAAAACTCAGACTCCAAATGCAAAAGCCTCCTTGAATATGCAAAAACTCCATCTGCATTTGGGGAATTAGAAATGAAATAAAAGACAGAAACTATTTCATCTAAAATACAGCCTTGATGCTACAGTGCCTTCTATGTCTGTTTTAATTTTTTAAACTTCCTATTCTCATTGCCCAGAACCAGTTTCCCCACCAAATGTATGTATTTTCTCCTTCCAGAAAGAACTGCAGGAAAGATAATAAACCCTGACTCGGTTGGCTACAGAAGAGGATTTCCCAGTAAGCTGCAAAGTTCACAACCTTCAAAACTCATCGCTTAGGAGAGATAGTTGACTCAAAAATAAAGTATGCAGAATTAAGGAATGGAAAAAAAAATCCGAACAAAAGCAAGTCTCTCTTTTACACTACTTTTCTGAAAGAAACTGGAAGGCTAAAGGAGAAAAAACCCCAAACCCCAAGCAGTCAGTACTGAGAACTGTCAGGAGGCATCATACATGTGCATTAATAATAATAATTAATGAACGATCTGTTTAGATATCCTGTCTCATAGTCAATGAGTGAAATCCCTGCAGAAAAGATTTTCAAAGTCTGTTCTGTTTGATTTTCAGAAGGAAGGGAGAAAGATTAGTATTGTGACTTGATGGTAAAACAGCTATATTATAAAGCAATGTTAATTCCATTGCTGCTTAGCACCAGCAGAACATCACTTTTCCTTTTGCGCTGTGGGGTACTGCTCCCAAACTCAAGGAGCATGGTGGCTGTCTGATAACGTGCTAGAAGCAAACTCCTTCCCACCAGAGTCTCACTTGCTGAGCTCTAATACGATGACATGTACAGCAATAAGCTGTTATTGATTTTGCATTTGGACCTGGCTCAAACACTCAGGCAGTCTCTCTACAGGAAAAAAAGATTATGTGGGAGTGTAGGAAGGACAAATCTGGTGCTAAAAGTAGCAGAAACTGAACAAATACTATTTCAGCTCTTCAAAATAATTGAGTTGTTTCTCTAAAAACAGGGGAAAAAAAAGCTATAAAAAAGTAAAATATACAGGAGAACTACAAGAAATTAGAAATACTGAAATGCAGAAAAAGCTACTGAAAAAGGATATTGGCTCAAATTTTCAGTTGAATCTGTTCCAACAAATTACCTTCCTTTGATCAAGTCTTTGTACCTGTAGGCAATTCTGCTGGGCTGTGGGTATGCGTTTTCACCAGCCCTGCCCTGCTTGTTTCACACATGAATACCTAGCTCAGCCACCCTAGGAAGACCATCCTGTGAGCATCTTTCCACACTTCCCAGCACAGGCGTGCCTTGTGGAAGAGTCAGCGAGGCTGTCAAGACCTCACAAAGTGTCCTGCCGGAAGGGCTATTCTGGGAACCACACTAACTTGTCTCTGTGACTTTCTCAAAATGGAGACTGGAGGAAATGCCTGCACTCCTTCAATGACCAGATAACATGTGCTGCAAAAACCTGTGAAGTGTCATTGCCAAAAATCTCAATGCCAGAGAGCCCAATGACAGACAGCAAGCAATGCCATGAGCTAATAGAATAGGTGTCAGGTGTACAAGATGCCCTTGGCTGCCTCCCAAATTATGGAATAACCCACTCCATGGAGTCCATCAGCAGCAAAGTCCCAGGGGCCACTTGGCCCATAGGTACTGGCTGCTAGGACCAAGCTGCTGCCCATCAGCAGAACAGGCAGAGCTGATGTAACCACACAACTTCAAGTAAAAGAGATTTTCCTGTGTATCTAGACCGGACACCAGCCTCAACGTGCAAGTCCCAGATTGCCAGTGTAAGAGTCTCCCTCATAGTACAAAAATCAGTGGTGATTGCCCTGGCTGAGAAACACAACAGCTCATCATGGTAAGTCACGCTGTGGAAACTGGTTACTTTGGACAATTACCAGGCAGCTAAATGTCCACAGGTGGACAGACACATTCATGGACCCTGTTCTTGCCATGATTGCCAGAAGTCCTGCATCCCCGCCGCTCCCAGGGGGTCACAAAGCCAGGCCTGGATCCTGTAGATGCAGCTACAGCTGTGGCAGGTGCAGAGCAATGGCAGAGTGCTCATTTGGAAGGCCCAAAGCCAGGCAGAGATTAATGACCCACAATGACAGTGCAATCAGCAGCAGAGGTATCATAATCTCTGCCTCTTTTCTGCACGCCATTTATAAAAGCCAGGGCAAGGTATTTAATAGCATGTGGGCTCCAAGGGCCATGAGATTTGCAGTGCTGCCGGAATGACAAGCAATGCTACCTGAGGCTGTGATTTACATGACTGCTGCTGGCACTAGGCAAGTGAGCCAAACTGGAGTGTGCACACTTTGCCTGACTGCATAGGGAGATGGAAAGTACCAAGGCTTGAAATGGGCCGCATTCAGCTTCTGTATTTTTCAAGAGTCATTGTTTGTGATCTTGAGGTCAGGTTTCACCTTTTCTAAAAAAGCAATCTTTCTCACCCTTTTTGCTATAATTTGTTTCGCTTCATATGAACTTGTGAGAGGAAGTTCACTAATTTGTGAAGTGGTGATGTAGAGAGAACACGCTGCAGGCTACTAATAGGTTATTAATAGAGCAAAAATTGCTGCAGATTAGAGTACATAAGCGTACTGCCTAATTGCAAAGAAAAATGTATATCACACTAAGTATGTGGCACTTGAACTGAAATACATATCCTGAAAACTTGGTCTTCTTTGCTCCACTTATCAACTTGGTGCAGTGCCATGGTAATCCACAGAAGGAATTGGGCAACAGTGGGGAAATTCAATGAGGGGGTTTTAAAGAAGAGGTAACACACTAATAACATAATCCTGCTTCTATTCTGTCAGGTAATCTGGAGCCTTGGAGCCTCTGGAAATGTGTTTTATGCTAAGCAAATGTTTGACATTCCCCCCGCCCTGCAAACTTAAGGAGAGGAGAAAAGAAAAAAGAAAAAAAAAAAAAAAAAAGAAGGAGATGGATTCAGGTCACAGATGATAAAGCTCACCAGAACTGATCAAGCTAGCAGAGGACTCTGCTTTGACTTCAAAGCTGGGGAGATCAGATAGAGAGAGGCTGTTTCCTCTCTCAGGACTGAATTTTGTCTTTTTGCACAAGCAGAAGTGGTTGGGGAAAAAGACTTAGAAAAGAGGATAGGAGGAGGGCATGAAGAACGCTTAAAGACCCTGAAGAGATCCTGCTCCCAAGACAGATTCAACTCTACCTAAAACTTTTTTGATAAAATGTTTGCCCAGCCAGTCCTTAAACTTTGAGCAAATTCCCCACACACACCCTCAAGAAACCTATTCCAGCCTTTACCTAAGCTCACCATTTTTTCCAGTATCAGCACAAGTTCCCTGGCTGAAATTTTAAGACCATTAATTCTCGGGCCATATTTCCCAAGTAATAAAACATGCAACATCAGCCCCTCACACCACCTGCTAAAGCTGCGATGATTGAGCTGAAAGCAGTTGCTGCTGTGGATGGTCTGCACATTACCTCTCCTCCTTCCTCCCAGCCCTTGCCTGTTTGTCTCATCCTTGAATGAGATGACAAGTTTAAGCTGAGGCAGTCATTAATTACATGGTTTGTTCTGGACCTAGCACAACACAGGAGCTAAAATAATCAAGTCTTTTCAGCACTACTACAGCATAAATGATGCATAGCCCCCTTCAGAGCTGTCTCCTGCCCAAATGTTCCTCCTCACTGTCTCTGCACACATAGCCCCTGAGCAGGGTTATGAGACCCCAGGATGGATTTAGGCACAACTGCTCTGACACCGGACAGTATGGCTGGTGACCTCTTTATCCTGGTCCCTCGCCTCCTCAGAACTGCTCCACACAACAGTAAGATGATTCGGTTCTTTTAAAAGGGAATATCTTTTGTTTAATAACCTAGAGTAGCTTCTGCTCTTCCTAACCACCCTGTTAGTAGGAGCTACAGATCTTTTTCCTTTCTCCCTGGCAATGACTTCCAGAGCTGCTGATACACCATGAATAGTTAAACTGGTTGCCACAGAACAGGATGTTTCAAATTACAGAAGATGGCTGTGCTAAATCTCCCCTTCTCTCCATCTGCTCACAAGTAGCCAACCCACAGTCACCTGAAGTCCTTCCCTGCAAGACAGCTTCTGAGATGGGCTCCAAAGAAGCTTTCTAAAAGAGCATACAACAACGCGTAGTAAGTTGGAGCTGTCAAGAAAGTCCAGGTAATGAAATATTGTTCGTTTAATGCTACAAGAACACGTGAGGACAGAAATTCAACAAGCTATGTCACCTCGGCTGTAGCTGGGGAACGTGGGACTATGGGAGTTGGACAGCTGAGACAAATGAGCAGAATCTGCTGCTACTGCTTGTGTAGCAAATGACATGATGGCGTGTGACACAGCATTTAGCTTCGCTGAAGCAAGTACAGTCCCTGCAGAAGGACTGCGTAAATGTGCGTGGTTAGCGATACGTTTTTCTATGCGTCAGTGTGATGTGTTGGGGCCCAACTGGCAAACTTTCTGTGGTGAAGACAAAGCCCTTCTGCCCTTGCTGTTTCTCTGAGCACAGTGAAACAGATGTGGTTAGTGCTATGCCTTCTGCAGAAAACTTTTTTAGTTGGAACAACTATCTCTGAAAAGCACCATAGCAATGCTCACAGAGCCGCTGAATTTGTTTCTCTGCAGGCAGCTAGGAGCCAGCTCATGTTTGGTTTCCCAGTTGCAGCTGTACGGAGGCAGAGTATCCCATTCGCCCCTCGCAAGAGGGCATGGGCAGGTGCACATCTGCCTCCGGAGCTGAGCTCCCCTCCTCTCCTCTCCTCTCCTCTCCCCTCCCCTCCCCGCTGGCTGCCTCAGCCTCGCGCCCACGCCTGCACACAGACAGGCGGCACGTGGGGAGACGTCAGCCGGCGCATGAAGCGCCTCGCAGGCTCCGGGGCAGCCTCGCCATCTGTTTCTGTGGGCAGCCATTCTGCTGATGGGCTGGGATTTCTGGAACGGGAATTCTAAACTGGTCTGTCCCCCTTTGCCCATAAAGACACCGCTTATGCTCGGGAACCTGGCCCCCTTGGGAGTATTTTCCTTTTCACTTCTTTTTTTCTCACCTTGCAGCCTCACAGAAGTGAGTAGGATAACTAGCTAGCTTTGCTGTGCACAGAAGATCTCAATGTTAAATCCACAAGGTATCTGTTTCCTACATAGGAAATCTAACAAGTAGGCTGTCCTCTATACTTTCTTTTTTGTCAAGCATATGGGATCCCACATTATGCATGCAGGCTTTCCATAACTGCACGTAAAGTGATATTTCTCACACATAAATACTCATGAAGGAAAGACAGCTCATGCATCCTTATTCTGCAATTCAAATTACGCCTCATTTCTACCAGTGGAAATCCACTGTGGTTCAGTGAAGACAGTAACTACTCTATTACATCATGTAAGAGTAAAATGCTGCCCTACTATGTCAGTATCTCTACATTCTGTATTTTTCTTACAAAAAAATTCCATTCAAAAGTCACACACTGATCACAATTAAAGCTGCTATCACCAGTAGATTATAGATACCTAAGTCAGTTCCACAACCATAGCAAGTGCTTCACTTGTCTCAGTCACGGGGCTATGTTAACATTCTCAATAGATGCCAGCATATTCTCTATCTCTAGATATGTTTAAAACCTAAAAAAGCACTTTATTTTGAATTAAAAAAAAAAAAAAAGCCTATGTATAATAATGTTTTAGAGTCATTATCAGATGGTAGCCCTACTGTTCAATAGAAAAATGATTTCTGTCTGCATTTATGGTGATATGGATTTATCTCTTCAAAAGTATATGAATACATTTCCTAAAAGGGTGAGATTTTCAAGAAGCCATTCAAAGAAGGCTTCACGAACCACTATTTATTTTTAAGATTTAAGTTTTTGGATAATTTAAAAAAACCTCCAGCTCCTATTTAGCTTGCAAGTGGTGTAGACTCTGAATACATGTGAAGGTCCCATATTAAACAACCTGCATCTTTGATTTGTAGGCACAAAAAGGGGAAAACAAATGACAAAACTGGAATTCTAGGTAAGAGAAGGTGGCTTTTACACAGCAATCACTTAGGTAACATCACAAAGCTTTTCTTGTCAGCTCTAAGTGTGCTAACCCTGTATGATATCCTGTATTGCTCAGAGTGTTTTATCTAGAGATGCTCTCCTTGCTCCAAGCAGGGAGCTGCTACCCTCGCTAAGCCTGGAGAGCTAATGATGGCATCATCATGAAGAGCCTATGAGGTCATCTTCCTTTCCAAACCCAGAGCTGAAGAGACCTGGAGGGTGTAGCATCAGAGCTCAGCCCATGGAACAATAATGTGACAGACTGCAAAAACTGCTTCCTAACTGTGGGAGAAACAGACAGAAAAAGCTGTGTGATGTACAAAAGGGGAGAGAAAGGGAATAAAAAATCCCACAACAAAACAACACTCTGTTAGAGCATATACACTTACCTAAACCGCATCAAATGGTGAAACAGGTTCAGGACAGAAGACATCAAGGAAACATGAAAAAAGAAGAAAAAAAAAAAAAAAGAGGGAATAAATTAGTTCAAAGATACGCAGTTCCAGTTACCTTGATGATAGGAGCTAAGAGCACCCCAAACAAATCAGACCCAACCTTTAAGTGAGCAGTTTAACAAATTAATTCTACCCAAGTGCTGCCTTTTTGCTATGTGTTGGTTTAGTAGCAGCATGATGCATGCAGATGAGTTGCTACAAAAAGCAGAGAAATAAAACCAAATCCTTAGCGTGCTGTGGACTGAACACTACTCCACCTGCAAGGCTCACAGAGCTGCCCACCTAAGACTCTTTCTGCACAGACTCAACACAGATGGCTCAACACAGATGGCTTGGGCACACAAAGGCCTGACTTTGCCTTCAGATCTCATTGACTTTGGCTAAGCAGTTTTAGGAACTTGATTCCTATTGAGCCCATTAATTCTTAGCTGTGCTAAGCCTGGAGCAAATTTCAAGAGCAGATAATAATCAGGCAAAAAATTGCTTTGGGAGGAAAGGAAAAAAGACAGGAAAATGAGTAATCTTCAAAATATCTTTATTTTGCACTGTTTTTTCTTATTGAGGCTCCTGTTACAATGATATTTATTTAATACAGTATAACCTAATTCTTTCATCCCATTGCATGGCGAAAATCTTAATTCTTAACAAAGATTTTGTAGAGGAACAGCCAGCACTCAGTTCCACCAGCTCTAGTAACTCACAATAACCTACATTTCTATTGCAACCAATGTTAACTGGAAAAAGGATGTGTTTTATTTACCTCAACTATACACATTTTCAGTTCAGCCAAATCTACCTTTCTGCTTTCTTTCTCTAAATCTGGGATGGACATTTCCAACAACCAGATGACCATACCATTGCTCCCCAATGTCTTCTCTTCCATAGTCTTTCATTTTCATCATCTTATTCCTGCCAAATCTTACTATGATTTTATCTTGAGTCTTGCCATTGCTTTTATACAAAAATTCCTTGTAACCTCTCTGTTAGGCTCACACAAATGTAAATCATTGTTGTGGCTTAACCCCAGTCGGCAACTAAGTACCACACAGCGCTCGCTCACCTTCCCTGCCACCCCATGGGATGGAGGAGAGAATCAGGGAAAAAAAAAAGAAAAGTAAAACCCATGGGTTGAGATAAGAACAGTTTAATAATTGAAATAAAATGAAATAATAAATAATAATAATAATGATAAAAGAATATGAAAAACAAGTGATGCACAATGCAGTTGCTCACCACCCCTGACCGATGCCCAGCCCGTCCCCGAGCAGCGGTCACTGCCCCCTGGCCAACTCCCCCAGTTTATATACTGAGCATGACATCATATGGTATGGAATATCCCTTTGGCCAGTCTGGGTCAGCTGCCCTGGCTGTGCTCCTTCCCAGCTTCTTGTGCACTTGGCAGAGCAGGGGAAGCTGAAAAGTCCTTGACCAGTGTAAACACTACTTAGCAACAACTAAAACCTCAGTGTGTTATCAACATTATTCTTATACTAAATCCAAAACACAGCACTATACCAGCTACTAGGAAGAAAATTAACTCTATCCTAGCCAAAACCAGGACAATCATCCTTGTTAAAAAATGGCCACCAACTCCCATCACATTCATCCAGACCTTCAGTGAACAGAAGAGGATCAACTGTTCTCCATCTTGTCCATTTTCAGAGCTGGAGCAGCAGATGAAGAGACTGTGAGTCAAATTCAAAATAAACAATGCTAAGTAAATCCTTCATGCTGTGAGCAATATAGAAACATAGGCACCTATTGAAAGCACTGCCAAAGGACAGCCATACTAACGGCAGGCTGGGCAAATTCAAAGAAGAAAAATCCATTGAGAATTACTACATACAGTAGAAACTGCATCTAGTTCAGGAAATCTCTTGAGCTGAAATAGTTGGAGACTAAGAGAGTTTACTCAGAGGAAGTAGCATACACCCTTGCCTTGTTTTAGTTATCTGTAGAGATCTCTATGACCAGCATTGGAGACATTGTGTTACGATGGGTTTTTAATCTGACCCAGGATAGCTATATCCTAGTATTCAAAGGCTGTTCTCTGTCTGGCTGTTCTCCAGGAAGGCTCTCTATGGCTAGAAATCAGGGCAGGTGCTCATGAGGACAAAAGGTGTGGAGGGAAAAAAAAAAAAAAAAAAAAAAAAAGATTAAGGAGGAAAGAAGAACAGTTTCTCTTATTCCATGAGATTAATCAGAAAAAATTAAAAAACAAACAAACACACCCAAACTAACTAAATAACCTCTGTATGTTTGGCTTAATCATTAATGTTTGAGTTTTGAACCAGAGATAACCCAGAACCCAAAGTACGAAGCTTCCTTTCTGTAACCATAAACACGAGATGGGAGCCATGGATCAGGGCGAGGCTCACACTGCCTGAATGGTAGGGGCAGCAATACAACATCAGTGCTCCATCTCACAGACCCAAGCGCTGCCCAGGGAAGAGCACTTGCTTCCTAATCTGCCTTTCTGCATAACTGGGACCATGTTCTCTGGGGCCAGAGGTTTAAAACCAACCAAGCAAATTATGACCCTCTCCTCCCCCATTTGAAGGGCTTCATCCCCTCACTACCAGCCCACATAATACTCTGTGTCACTCTGTGCTGGCAAAACCAATGTTTTCTATGCTTTTTTTTCTTAATCTTAACATAATTTACAAATGAACATGAGCAACTCTTCAGGGCAGGCTAGGGCTAGGTGAAGTGCAGATGCTCCTTCAGTACCACTTGGTCTTTATCAGCAATAACATTTTAGTCACTGTATGGTTCTGCTGACATAACTCAACACCGATTTGCAGTTCCAGACCTGCTGCCTCATTAAGGAGGATAAATGTACCTTTATCTTTACAAGCGAGGACTTCTGCAGGATTAGAGCTGCAGAGGTATAAAGAAGAAAGATCGTTGCTGGCCACCTTCCGCAGTGTATTAGAGAAACCTACATACAATCCCAGAGCCAGACAGTAATAGGAATTAAGATCAGAGGTATGTGGCATTGCCAAGGAAATCATGCAAGCTCTCCGAGGTTGACAGATGCAGCAGGAGCAGCGAGGAAACAAAAAGGAGACAAAACTATTAGTAAGAGGAAGAAACAACAAAATTGAACATCTACAATGTGAACTTTTCCCCAGCTTAGGTTCTGACTTTAATAATTACAGCACAACACAAAACTAACACAATATGATACTCCATTTAAACCCCTCTCTTTTTGTATTTTAAAAATCCTAATTCCCACTGCCTGAGGACTAAGAAGCCCTCACACCCAGATCAGATAATCAGCCAACTACACTATAAGGGAGCAAAATATAGTCAGCATTCTCCACTGCAAGGAATTTCCTATGGAAAAGAAATAAAAAGGCAACCTTTTCTGCATACCCAGGCCTTGGCTGGGTGTGGCAAGACAGCAGAGTTCCCTGTTTCAGCTTTCAAGCAGGGTTTTAGTTCAAAGCCTTGGCCACGGAGCGACAGAGGAATACAGCTCAAATAATTCTGTAGCTCAGACTCAAATGAGATCATCACTTGGCATTTATGCAGAGTGTCCCCTCAATCTCAAAAGACTTGTACAGCAATATTGCCTCCCTTCTATGGGCAGGGATGAATAAAGCAGAATATGATATGATCTGGGCAAGATCTCACACAGCATCAGATGCAGAAATCAGTGCAAGGCCAGCTGGCAGAGGGACCTGCTGAGACCTTGTCCCAACAACCCTTGTGCAACCTGAAAAGAAGATGAAAACCAGTTTCACTAAAAAAAACATTTTTCAAAAGCCTTGATGACTTTCATTTCTTCTAGAATAAGCTAACATTTCATTGAAATAAAACCATATGGTAAATGCTATTTTTTTTTCAGATTACTCATGAAAAGGTTTGTGTGGAATGAAACTACACTGATTCCTTTTAATTGTCACTAAAGATTTTTCATTTTCTGTTACTGTATGAACTGGGCTGATTTTATATTGGACATTGATGAAATTACAGTTTTCTCCCCTATACACATTTAAAAAGCATTCAGTATTCCACTTTGGGAGTTACCATATTTAGTAAACTGAAAAATAGTAGTCAGATGTACTAATGGTTTAAAAATTACTTAAACACACACACAGAGCACACATGCATAACAGCTTAGCACAACTGTCAGGACAAAGAAACGGCTCCCACATTCATGGCTTGTCCACAGTTACTCACAGCTCTCACTTGCCTTCTGGCTGCAAGGCAGCTTGAACATCAGCCTCGTTTCTCCCCCAGCCCTATAAACTGCATTAAAATAAAGCTTTTCTTTTTTTCTGTTTGTCAACTCCAAAAGAAAGAAAAGTCTTAATTAACAACGTAGTGTCAGCTCCCAAAGAGTATTTTCTTTGCAGATTCTGTGGTTACAAAAACCTTGCTAGAGTCTTTCAAAAGGTCTGCCTGAGTTTTCCCCCCCTCCGCTCAGTCTTCACTCTACGAAGCCTTTTGGTGATGAAACCTGTATTCAGGCACAATCATAGATAAAGTAGCATAAAAGGTTTAGAGGTCAGTACAGCTGAAAATCTAAACAGGCCATAAACTTCCATGTCATGACACTTGCACCCAGCTATAAAACTTAGAGAGAGAGGGAGGAGTCTTAACATTGTCAGTACAGAACTTCCTCAAGTCCACCTAGGTCTTCCTCACATTCTTCTTTAGGAATTAGGGAAATACAAGATAGTCGCAAATCCTGACATCTTATCAGAATGAGAACCATGAATTTCATCACTCACATTTGAAAAGCAAATAGAAACATTCCCCCCTTCTGTTTCCATTGCTTCCCGCAGTAAACTATTCGAGCCATGACACAGAAGAGGCCTGTGCCCAGCACACACTTTCATGGTAAGAAAACCCCCATGGGACTGCTGTGACATTATCATCACTTGATCATCCAGCAGAGAAGGGTCTAGTGGCCAATTATAACATCCCAAGATGCAATATGCTGAAGCAGCTCACTGCTTCTCACGTCTGAAACGCCATCACAAATCTTCACTGTTATGAGCATCGTTGTTTCACTCAAGACACTTCTTATGTCAGGAAAGGAGAAGAGGAAGTGAGTTAAAAAACAAAATCCTCTTGGGAGTCACTCAACTTGCAGGCAGCACAAGAGACATCACTGCTGGTGGAACCAGGAGAAAATGGAAGTTTTGGGGACCAGTGATGTTCACAACACACTGATGGAAGCAGGGAGGACAGCTCAGTCAAAGGCAGTATCTAATGGCCCATAGTGGCTGTCTGTAAAAATGACTGAACTGTAGTCTCCAAGGAAATTTTCTATTCACACTGAGCATAACCCTGAACCAATTAAGTGTGTACATCAGCTCTGCCATGGGAGAAGGACAGCAACGCCAAACAGAGGTGAAAACACTAAAGGCCTGTGCTGGTTTTGGTGGGGATAGAGTTAATTTTCTTCATAGTAGCTAGTACAAGGCTATGTTTTGGATTTGTGCTGATAATGCAGAGATGTTTTCATTACTGCCGAGCAGTGCTTACACACAGTCAAGGCCTTTTCTGCTTCTCACCCCACCCCACCAGCGAGCAGGCTGGGGGTGCACAAGAAGCTGGGAGGGGACACAGCCGGGACAGCTGACCCCAACTGGCCAAAGGGCTATGCCATACCATATGACATCATGCTCAGCATGTAAAGCTGGGGGAAGAAGAAGGAATGGGGGGACATTCGGAGTGATGGCTTTTGTCTTCCCAAGTAACTGTTATGCTTGATGGAGCCCTGCTTTCCTGGAGATGGCTGAACACCTGCCTGCCGATGGGAAGTAGCGAATGAATTCCTTGTTTTGCTTTGCCTGCATGCGTGACTTTTGCTTTACCTATTGAACTGTCTTTATCTCAACCCATGAGTTTTCTCACTTTTACCCTTCTGATTCTCTCCCCCATCCCACCAGGGAGGCTGAGCGACCGGCTGTGTGGTGCTTAGTTGCCAGCTGGGGTTAAACCACGACAGGACCCTAGTAGGATAAGGCACAGCTATGGTGAAACGGGAAATACATACAAACATGCAGCCTTCATGAATAATCTGTAGGGACACCAATGCCTGCGGTAGCGTGAAGGCAAGAAAACAGACACAGAACAAAACCCACACATGGACACCTGGGAACAAGAAAAAAAATTACTGTTTCTTTCATGTGTATATACACCAGTCTAAGCAGCGCTCAGACTTTCTGTGCATACACTCCTGACGGGGTGGCAGGAGCACAGTTACGTTAAGATATGTGCAATTTTCAGATTCCAAACAATAGTTTTATACCAAAGTGATTTATAGGCCAGCTACTGTCAGAAATGAAAATGCTGCTCATGAAAATATTGTCCTGTGCATCAGCAACAAAAGGAATAAAACAATCTTGCAATAATTTCCCTAGGGCTGGAAAAAAACCCCAGCTAACTGTTCTCTATACCGTGGTAAACTAATTTTGAACACTCCATATTGATAGTGTGAAGCATAACGTGCCTCCAATTAAACTCAATACAAACTTGAGGGACATTGATCTTGTCTTTCAGCCAACAGTGACAAATAGGATATTTAAAGGTTCACATCTATATCTCAGCCAAGTTAAAAAGAATATCACTGTCCCACTTATTTCAGTAAGATTTTATCAGAAGACAGGAGTGGTTGTGGAAGCCCATCTTTGCCTGTTGGTGTATAATTTTAGCACCTCCTAAAATTTAGGAAGGCATCTCCACCAGCACATCTAAAACATCTCAAGCTCAGCTGCTCAGTACAGGAGCCTGCCAACTGTCTGTAAAGAGTAGCACATCTTTATGCTACTGTGTAAACAAAGATACATCAATTTTTCTGAACATCGGTGCAAGTCAGTAGATCGTATTTCAGCAGAGTTCAAAGCAACAGCAAAATGACAGCTGCTGCCTTTGTTGTGAAAAAGCACTCCAAGAGAAAGATTTTGCACTGGTTTCAGGCATGTTAGAGGTGTACACGGACACCCGTTTCCTTCTCAGCAACCCAGCCCTTTGCAATTCTGTTAGGATAAGTCCACTGTCCCCTCTACAAGCATAAAAGGATTTAGATTTGGACGTGCAGTTTGTTGCAAGATCAGACTGTAGATAGAGACACCTTTCTCCAAAGAATAAATTTTCATAAACCCACTCTCGGGGTTTTGTTTGTTTTGCCAATCATAGCCTGACATTTGTCAGATTTGAAAAAGTATGCGTTCATGGTATAGGAGTACCAGTTGCACAAGAAACGTCAAAACACGTACAATTCTTTGACAACTGAAATGAGCAGAGAGGTATTTCATCCCCTAGGATTTCATTTGCTGAATTTAAAGGTAAGAAGCTCCCATGTTTTGACCTTGCTTCCCAGCCCTTCAGGTTGCTGGCTGAGAGCAGCCCTGGCCCACCGTCAGCGGAGTGCAACATTTTTCCAAGCCCAGGCTGTTGCAGGCATTCCTTCACACCCTCTCCATATGCTACTATGGGACACAATCTGGCAACACAGAGCTCTGGATCCCAGCACAGAGGAGAATTATCTGGAACTGGAGGCTACAGAATAAACTTTTGCCCAGATGTAGGCATTTATCCTAGGGAACCTTTACTGAATTCTTATCCTTCTAGGAAGAACCAGAGACTGACACAAGGGAGTGATGCCACGGCTGTAAAAACAGGAAAAGAGTTCTCAGCTCATGGCCACAGCGCAGGAAGGCAAGGACGTGGCGATGCTGGGTCCACTCTCCATGCTCTGCTCTCAGCAGCAGGGCTGAGGGGAGAGCGCTTTACATTTCCTATGAGGATTTCACAAGCCCCAAGACATGCTACAGCTTCCTTCCCCCGTTTTCTCTCCTGACCAGTCAGAAAAGAAGACATTTAATATCCAGCCTCATTACTCGTCCTTATGAAATGTCAGCAGCAAATGCACAGGTGTTTGGCTGCTGCTGGAATGCCTGCAGATGCCAGTGATCCCTCAGGCAGGGAAATCATCACAGTCAACAGCCTTAAAAAGGTCACGAAGGCAGTGCAAGGTCATAGGAGACCTCTGACCTTCATTTGCCGCACTCGAGGAGCTTTAGCTTTCCCTGCCTTTGCTTCCCAAGCCCCAAATGCATTCCCTGCTCTCCCCCAGCCCTCTTTGGCAATGCAGGCTCTCAAGGGTTCTTCTACCTTATTCAAAACAAGTGCAAATGTGTGACCTAAGGGAGACCTGGCTGGGACTCAACAAAGGCGAGTTACAAATAGCTAGACGGCTCCTGAATGGAGACACAGCTCTGCCTGCCTCCCTCCCTCTCGCTGCTCTCCCCAGCATTCCCGGGAGAGGCTGAAACGCTAATCTGCATCACAAGCCCCGAGCTCACTGAAAGCATCCTTCTTCCCAGCACACAGCAGTGGGCGTGATTTATTGCTGCACTCGGCCCTGGGTTGGGAGCCACAGCATTGGCTGTAGGCAATGAAACGGTACAGAAACTAGTTGTCAGGAATCCAAGGGGAAAGGATGTACGAAAACCAGGAACAGAAAGAGGGAAAAGAAAGAGGAGACCAATGGACTAATTTAGTCAGGTTCCTTCCACCCCCAGCTTAAAAATCAAAGATCTTAAGAATGCCAAATCTTCTACCTGGCCTGCCCTTCCTGAAAGAGGGAATGGGGGGTGGGGAAAGGACTGAATTTCTGCACAGATTTCCCCCCCGCCCCGCTATAAGCCCCACAACAAAAAAAGCCTGCAGATATCTGGACAGCTAGAGGCTGGCATTGCAACTGTGTGACATTGTTAGAAAGCAAGACAAAAAGGAAGGAAAAATACAAAGCAACATTTTCAATAAGGCAGCCAGAGCCACTGGGGTTTTTTTTAGTTCTGGCGTCAGTCGCAAGCATACAAGTATTTGGCAAGTCCCATCCTGCTCCTTGGTTGCTGCAAAATCACACCACCTTTTGGCACAATTGGCAGCGTCTGATCAGAGCTTGATCAGGAAGAATACGGCAGGTCACAGAAAGAGCTTGTTAACCTGCACTTACCTAGCTTGGCTCAAATCAGTTCCCTGTAAAACCATGTTAAACTAACTACTAGCTGCCAGTTTTGTTGTTTACTTCAACAACACCTGCACCATCTTGGACTCTCAGAGAAAATACTATAGTTAAAGATAAGAATTCCAGTTTCTGCTCATTTGTGTCTGCCTGAAAAATTCTCTAGTCGACTTAAGAGTCTCTGTGTTTAGTCTCATCTAAAAAGTGAGATGAAGAATTACAGAGGTTTATGAAACCAACTGAGCTTTTTCTAAAGCAGAGGGAGACCAGTATCTATTAAAGTCACAAGACTCAAAACGAGGCACAAAAATCAAGTGCTCATTTTGGAGTGAACACACAATAAAACCTGAAGAAAAGATTTAATAAAAAGATTGTGGTATCAGGCATTCAAAAACAAATATATCAATGAAAAGCCTTCCTGGGTCATGTGGGCTTGGGTTTTTTTGTTCAAGCTTTTGCTTGGAAGTGTTTTTACCTCATTCATGGTGCACTGTAAAGTAACCCGCTCCCTTACAAACAAGAACATAACCTCTTTGGGTCTACTTCACGATGTATTGCCTTTGGACTTTGCCTTTGCTTCATCCTCTTCTCCTACCAAAGATCCACATTGTCAAATGTTTTAAGCCATTTTGAAATCCTTACCAACACTTCCTACTTCTCCCTTCCCAAAGCCAGAAGAATACGCTGTGCTGCTGGTGGAGCTGCACCCTTCCAGGATCTAAGTAAAAAGATCTTTGCCAAGCTTCTTGGAAACAAGCAGTGAGTGCTGAGGGATTGCTCCAGCCATGCAACACTGAAGCACATCTCTGAGTTACCCAGTGCTCTGGAGAATAAACAGTGCACTATGCTTCTGCCCACCTCTCCCCAAAGCAGACCATGATGATCCTCTGGTATGGGGAGCGGCTCCCTGTCTTGGAATAGCCAGAGATCAGGATCTCAAAAAACACCTTTGTTTTGTATTTGGTGTTGGGCAGACATAAGGACATTCAAATAACTCTTCCCCAACTAGCGCACCTGAGCTGACCAGGTGTGAGCGCTGCAGGGCTGGTGCTCCTTTCTGCTCTGGCTGCTCAGCACACACACAGCAGGGCTGCAGGCTGCGAGGGTGCCGGCACAGTTGCGGTGGAAACTGATATTTATATAAATAAATAGATGAAATCTCACATGCATGTTCAAGTGTTTCCACAAATTGAAACCTATTTGGGCAACTGCTCAAAGAACAACTAAGGATTATACTAAAAACACTCCTGTAATGCCAGGGCTTTCACTCACATTCCCCCTATGACAGCTTAATTAACAGTTTAGTTACCCGGGCCAGGTTGTTATATTCTCTTCACAAGAACTACATCAGGACTGAGTCATGTACATGGCTACTGGACACAGGATTTCCCAAATAAATGGGGCTGCCAGAACTGGTTTAAAATTCTCCCCTCCTCCCCCATTAATCCTCTCTCAACTCTTTTTCCCCCTTTAAATTTCACCATCTTAGTCATTCATCAGCAGGCAGAAAGTGGCTCAGTAAATCATTCTCAGCTCAAAACACTGAGCTTTCAAATGTGAGCAAATTCCACACCAGTCCTGAACTCCCCTCGAGTTTATCAGAGGTCAGGGCATCGCCAGGGAAAGCAGGGAAGAAAAAGGTTTAACCCCACATTCCTGGCTAAGAATACTCTTTCTCTTCCTTCTTACAGCCCCCAGCACTCACCCTGAAAAATCTCTGTATTTCAGAAGCAGAGAATAATAGAATAATTAGAAGTTAAGTTGAACAGTGATGAGAACAGTAAGCTGTGCTCTGTAAAAATCCAGTCTGGCCCTTCCTACTCCTCTTGGGAACAGGAACACAAGGTGACAAAATACAGTGAGTGTAAACACTGGGCAACTAAGTTCACAGACTACCCTGCATAGTTAAGTCATCTCATATGCAAGCAAAGCAACAGCAAATACGTTAAGTGCATATAAAAGGAAGTTTTTACCTTTTAGTGAGCTGTTGTTTTTTTTTTTTTTTTTACTCTCAGTATGAAACAGCATAATAAATTATCTGTTCACTTTGTTTGCTTTTATTTCAGATTTTTAAACAGTTCAACATACCATTCACCCAACTCTGTTATGAAATGGCAAATTCATTTCTAGAGCGGAGAATAGCAGGTGGTTGTGTTAAGATGTGCACACTTCTGAGATATGCAAAGTTTACTTTTAAGATTTGAGGTTTCAAACTGAGGAAAAAAACAGGAAGCGGTTACCTACAGCTAGCTCAAGCCCAGGGGAAGAGCAGCGATGAACTGCAAGGTGAAAAGTTTGAGTTTCTAAATGTAAATGTTCTCTCTTCAGACCAAATTCATATTTTCTGTAGTTGTACAAAAGCCGTAACAATGAAGACTACATACAGTGCTGATACTTGCGAGCTCTTAGAGGTCTAATTATCCTGTATTTGTCATCGTCACTGTTTACAGCATTATCTTGTCTTCACAGGATTTAAACAGACAGCATGGGCAAATAGAGGAAGGCAGATCTAAACCATATCTTTGATTGCCACTAACTTCTTCCATAGCATTGTACAAGCCACATCACTTTTTTATGTCTGTGCGTAACTTGGGAAGTCTGTAGGGCTTCAGCCACAGCTCACCATTTATATAGTATCCAGCAAGATCCCACTGTCACATGTAACTGTCCACCAACCTAAGAAATAAACTCCTGAAAAATTCAGCATATAAATCACTGCTTTACAATAAAGATCTTAAACCACTGCAACTCCTGAGGCAGCTCAGTGAGTGCTGGTGAGCCCAAGGGAGGTAAGCACTGGAGGACTCCTGAGCAACTCATGTTTTTTTCTCATTAAGATTCTGCTCCCTGGCCTGAGGCCGCGCGAGACGGTGCCAGGTCTCTAACAGAGGTCTTCCCTTCTCCCTTTCTGTGGGTACTATGAAATCACACTTGCTAAAGACAAACTTCATACTTTACCTCATAAAAATGTTTCTCAGAGACATTTTCTCTCTTTTCCATGTACCAGACTGCACCACTTTCCAAGTGTATCTTTTCCCAAAATTTTAAGTGTCCACAGACAGGCTAAATCCAGCTCTTTCACAAAATGGTGCCTCAGGTAAATCCCAGCTGGACATCAGCTGGCACTACACCATTTCATTCTGCATATTTTTTTGTAACTTTGATAGATAAAACTAATTTTCTCAGAAATCTACAATACACTGGAACACGTTGCCCAGAAAAGTGGTAGATGTCCCATCCCTGGAAACATTCAAGGTCAGGTTGGACAGGGCTCTGCGTAACCTGATCTAATCAAAGATGTTCCTGCTCATTGCAGGGGGGTTGGACTAGATGACCTTTAAAGGTCCCTTCCAACCCAAACTATTCTATGATATAACTTAAAAAGCGTAAGGGTAGCTCACTTTCTTTTTTTGTTCAAATGGAGGGGGGGAATTGCAGAGGAAGTGTATCCCTCATCATCATGTTCGCTCTCTTAGTGTATATTAAGGGATTCGTATTAGCATTTCTCTGAGAACACAACACTGACTGCATTTCAACAAGGACAAAAATTCCCTACGCAGACTTAGCCATTGCTTTTCATTCCAGTATCTCCATCACTGTTCTTCCAGCTAATGGCATCTACTGAACAGATTCAAACATCAGATCACGTGGTCATTTTGAAAGTTGCCTCACATATGTTAAGGAACAGAGATGAAGCTCAAGGATATTCTGTTTCAGCATGACAACTGTGATAGGACCTGCACCAGGGGAGGTTTAGATTGGATATTAGGAAAAATTTCTTCACCGAAAGGGTTGTCAAGCACAGGAACAGGCTGCTCAGGGAAGTGGTGGAGTCTTCATCCCTGGAGGTATTTAAAAGACGGGTAGATGTGGTGCTTAGGGCCATGGTTTAGTGGTAGACTCAGCAGCGTTAGGTTTACGGTTGGACTCGATGATCTCACATGTCTTTTCCAACCTAAATGATTCTATGATTCTATAATATGTCTAGGAACAAAAGCTTATGTATCAGGGAAAAGAGTACAAAAGTACTTTTAACCCCATCACTGCACCCTGTTTCATACTTCCTGCAGAAAAATTAGACCCTTCTTCAAGGTACTGATGGTGATTTCTCTGCATTGGCAATTGGGACAACTCTTCAAACCTAAGGAAAGAAACAGATATGGCAACATCCTAAATAAATATGCAATAAATATGATAAATTATTTGCTAAAGATGGCAATTATACCAATTCTAGCCAGCAGGTGCTGCTCTGGCAAT
This sequence comes from Platalea leucorodia, assembly GCF_965183815.1. Taxonomy (NCBI): domain Eukaryota; kingdom Metazoa; phylum Chordata; class Aves; order Pelecaniformes; family Threskiornithidae; genus Platalea; species Platalea leucorodia. Next base: position 26,647,565 of record NC_138830.1, on the reverse strand, counting down.
AGGAAGGGAAGTTAAGAGTTACAAAAGCTACATAAAAACAACTGAACCACATGAAGACAAAGAAACATCATATGGATGCATAAAAATGCACAATTAGAACTACAAGTGTTACCTGAAGAAGAAAACCATAAATATTTCACCCCTATTATTATTGATGTTGCATGCCACAGTCACATTCTGTGCTATATCATTACATCTTCACTGGCTAATTACACAAATAACATCCTATTAACAACAAGATGACTTCAAACCATTGTTATTCCTCCTCCTCCCATTCTCTGATATTTGACACTAAAATTGTTCCAAGGACATTAGAAACATCAGCAACTAAATAATAAAATAGTTCCTTGCCCCTCTCCAGTGTAAAAACCAGCCCAAACATGCTATAAGTAGAGGGGAAAGGAAGGAGGGGAAAAAAAAAAAAAGAAAAATCTTTGTGTCTAAGAATTAACAGAAGAACTGCTTAGCATTTGCCCCATCCCCTTACTTCTGCAACCTCTCCTCTTTCTCAACCATTTCCAGTCCAGAGGGGAAGCATAAGGGGCTTTCTATTCATGGAATATTTATGGACCTGGAGACCCGGGGGCCCTGAAAAGAAGGAAGATTCATGCATAATACAAGGACGGGACTTGCTATATGAAAGGACGAATTTACCGCACTGGCAAACCGAACCAAGAGGCAGAAAACCCATTAGAAACAAAAAAGATGTCTCAAGTTGTGAATACTGGATAAGAAACAAATGTCAGAACAGGTAACCAGCATACACTGTAACGGAGTAATGACATTTCCTATTACAACTTATTAGCTGATAAATGATCAAGCTTATTAAATTAACCTTTCCCCACTAGCAGTTGACTGAAAAGTTCCATCCTCTCTTAATTACAAGAAGATTAGGAGAAACTAAAAAAATAATCGGAAGTAATTTATACAATGGAAGAAACCTCAACTCTTCAATATTACATACTAAGCAAAAAAAGATCAATCAGCAGGCATTGTTCACTACCTCCGAGTAATGAATGATACAGGACCTGATCCACTGACTGCCAAAAAACAAAAGAAATGTCTTCATACCATCCTTTTATCTTCCTGAGCTTTCAGTGGCCATTTGCTCATTCCTGTGGTCTTTACCAAGACATTCAAAGAGCCTCTCATATAATTACAGTCTTAGAATGAAAAGATATACAAGCAATATTTTTTTTAACCTCAGTAAATATGAAAATGATAAATTTCAAACAGAACAGGGGGTGTTTCAGATGACAGAAGTAGAAGTGTGTATTACAGACCAACTATAAAGCCGGCCTATTAAAAAAAAAAAAAAAAAAAAAAAAAGAACAGACATGAAGGTTTGACAACTTCCTTTAGCAGTCACAAGCAGAGAAACAGGGAAGGAAAGCCTACTCTTCCTCTACAAAAAACTACAGGCTCCTTCAGATCCCCAACTCCTTTCTATTAATTGTCTGTGGAGGTCCAAAAGGAAGAGAGTAAAGACCACAACCACAAAAATCCCCACATGACCATAATATGTGCATAAGACTCTTCGCTGCATGAATGCAATCTGATGTTCTTCAATATTGCTTTAAAGCAACCATTACAACATCACACATCTTTGCCCAAGTACATCCAGTGTCTTCAACTTGTCCATCAGCATTTTATGGGGAAGGTTTATAGAAAACTTGTGTAAAGAAGCAGCTGTGGTATATTTTCTAAATTGTGCAATTGTTATTTCCTTAAGCAATTGCTAATGACATATGGACTTTTTTATTCTTTAAACTATATGCAAGTTTCTCCATAGCATATTCAACCTCACTTTTCTGTGTCTTTCACAAACCACTCAGAAGTAGGTCATGGTATACAACAGGAGTTGACAAAGCAAAGGCTGAAACAGGACTTGAAACAGCAGTTGTGGCGATGTTTTTAAAAGAGGTTCATCATTGCAGATGCAATGGGAAACTGCAGAGTACCCAGTCATGGTTCCTTCCTTCAGGGGCTTTTGAGTCCCCAGTTCTGTGAAAGCTACAGAGCGAGCAGAATGGGCTGTCCCCCTGTGGTTTGTGTAACAGGAGATATAACAGCCTCGTGCCGAATTCCATGTTGCTTTACTAGAGGGCATGGAAGTACAAACAGAGTTAATAAAAACACGTCACCAGGCCTGGGAAGAGGGAGCAGACAGGGTGGGTTTTTTCTGCTTTGTTCCTGCTTTTTTCCAACTCTGAAGAAGCACTGAGAACATGAAGGCAATATCGTCATTTCAACTTTCTCTGAGAAACAGAATTAGAGCATGCCCTTCAATTCTCTTTGAAAAGCATCTGAGTTCAATAAACTCTTTTATCAGGATTAGAGGTGAGGCTGAAAGCAAATGGTCTCTTTTAGCTGATAAAAAAAATGCATTCCATCTCTCAACCTCCCCACCCCCTGGGCCGAGAGTTTCATGCATATTTGACATGTTTTCCATCTAGGCAGCAATACAGCATTTCTACCCACTTTCTTTTTTCTTTCAAGTGACTCAAGTGCACAGTGTTTCTTCCGGAGAGCCAATTTATTTTTTAATTGTATCTGAGTACTCTAGGATTTTTATCTTGACTTCACATATTTTAATTCATTTAAAAAAAAGGCAAGGTATATATTATGAACAAAAGCTTTTTGTAGTAAACTAGAAAATGCTTATAGCGTTGTTATTTACTCTTTATGATTTTCATTACTATTACAGTAGAACCCAGATGTTTTTAAGCAAGATCGGTCATTCTACCATGCTAGGACATACTCAGAGCAGAAACACTGTTCCTCGCTCAAGGCACCTACAATACTTACTAAAAAAAAACCAAAACCAAACAGGGTGAGAGAGAACATGCATGCTAATAAGAAAAACATGGGAAAAGGGTGAAGTGGCTTACCCAGTGCCATGAGACAAGTCAGGAGAAGAGAGCTGGAATAAGATGTAACGTGCAACACTGTAAACTTATGCTGTGATTTCAACCAACCTTAATTGAAGTCCTAGTGTCAATCTTGGGGATACAGTAGAGTTCCCCTGAACAAATTTATAATGCAATAAAGAAAACTTTTTAATACTTTTAATAAACCACAGATCAACTGTAGTAGATTTCTGCAGCATTTAATCATTTGGGTACTACTGAATTTTGTTTTAAAAAAGTCTTTACAAACATTCAGGCAATTTAGGCTCAAAAGAATTCCTTGACCTAAGGGAAGTGAATGCTCATTTACAGATGCTATACTACTACTCAGAAAGTATATTTATTCGTTATAAAAAACATCGTATTTTTATTTTTCTTTTAAAAGTTAGACTGTTTGGGTTGTGCTCGCAATGATTGCTTTTGGTCAGTAATGAAGTGCAAGGTTAAATTACAACATACGTGTGGTAATGACAGCAAACACTGATCTAAGTGCAAAGAAAGCAACTGCCATAAATGCTTAGAAAAGGGTAAAGAAAGCAGAAAAATGTTTGTTAGACCATTTTCACTGTGATGTTTGTATTCTTGTATTCAAAGTGTCATCTTCTCTTTTGCTAGACCATACTAAGTTTAAAAAAAAGTTAAGTTCTTTTAGTTTCAACCTAAGAATGCCATCACTATCTTTTGATATCTCCCCTAAATACATATATACTTTTCTATAATACTTTTTGTAGAAATTGAAAGAAACATAGCAAAACTAACTGTGTGTTATTTGAGACCCGTTTAATCTTAACCAAAATTGGTGGTCCATGCGTGTAAATGGCTTGTCAAGTCTATGAAAACACTAGGTACCTTGCTTTCACCAGAAATCATTTGCATATCAGTCAGTATGCAGGGTAGGCAATTATCAACCCAACTGCTCCACGCTGATGCTCTTTAGGTCATTCTCTCCCCGGACCAGGGCTATCTGACAATTCTAAAAAGCACAAGTGACTAAGTGCCTGTGAAAGCATACGTCTCTCCTCCTCCTCTAAAGCTACTCTTTTTACCCTCCATTGCTAGAGCAGAACGTAACAGCACTTAAAAATTAATGTGGAAAAAGCAGAGTGCTACATTTTAACACAAATTCAGAGGCAGCAATTGGAATTACTAAGTTTACCCATGCCCCTCCACCAAATTTAAAGATAGAAACTCTGACTGAAAATGAAACTCCTACTGAGAATGAAGTTTCCCAAAGCCTCTCAAATGAAACAGTAATCTAGGATTGAAGGAACTATATCCTGAAGTGCAAAAGTTGGAAAACAGATTAAATCACTTGCAAATGTATTCCACAACCATGGCAAAGTCTCTTACTTTCATACCAATACAGCTGTGGAGCTCACAGAGCCACCAAATTGCACGTTAAGATGATACAACATAAATAATACCACCCCCAGCAGGTACCAGTTCATTCTCTGTTTCTTTTTTACCACCAGGTGAACATGCAGAAAGTATAAGCCACATCCAGGCTAGCCTCAATAAGTTATACCAAATTTCAAGACAGCTTACTGCCAATACTTGGCTTCTGCACACTGAGGCTTGGGAAGAAAACAGTTTGTACCCTGCACACAGGCAAATGCAATGAAACAATTTTAGAAAGATGACAAATCATGCACAGATATAAATGTAGCTGTTGTTCACACCAGTTCTACCTTTCTTGTTTTTCTCACTTACATCTTTTATCCCTCTGCCCCATCTTTCTCCAAGAAGGATTATGGGTCCTGCTGTTAGTGACTTTTCAAGGGAACTATAACGGATGCACACAGCAAGCAAATGGTATATTTTCCTGATCAACAACAGGCAAATGTGTTAATTGGTTGCTTTGGCTTTACATTTGCAAAGCATGTGTAGGAGTCAATGCGATGGCTCCAGTCTACCATTTGAATTTGACCCCGTGTCTAAGAAAGGTGGTCTCCCTTTTCTACAGTTAATTTGTCTATGAAAGCTAAAGTGCTGCATTCTGGTCTAAAATTTCTTGTTGTCTATCTATTTAGCACTGTAGCCCTTTCCTATTACAGTAATCAGCAAACGTACTGTCACAAGAAAACACTACTTTCACAAACAGCCTGACACCCTTTCCCCCCAGAAGGTAACACAGAACCCTTTAAATGATTTGCTTTTTCACATCTTGCTACCTTATACTGCTAAAGGTCTGGCATGTTCATAACTAGATTTGTAGTAACAGATTTCAGAAATAATTACATTAAAGAAATAGGTAGCAGGAACAGGAGGAAGACTGTCACAGGAATAAAGGGATTCCTTAGGCATTGTGGGGCCTTTCACCAAATTAACAAAGTTGTTAAAGAAATTTGAGCTAATATATTCCACTCTAAACTTGCCCCACATTTTGACATAAATGCACAGGCTTTGTAAAGTGGCATCTAATCATATTCTATACCTATTGCACAAGTATTTTAATATACATAAAGTATACATATGTCTTATCTTCTATCACTAGCATAGCACTTAGTATATGTTTCTATTTGCAGAGGAATTCATTATGGCAAACGGAAGGCTTCTCTCTGCAAGGAAATTCGTCTTAATGGATGCAGGAGTGGGTTTCTCTCCCCTCTCCCCTTCTTCTGCTATTACTCATTAAATGGATAATTTCCTTTTATAAACAACGGAGTCCATATAATACGCAGGCATATTTGGATAGATGATTAATGAAATAATAGTTCCTGGCTTTCCCAGCCTGAGAGATGAAACCTAACACCAGGGCTCCCAAGAGCCAAGCCTTTCTCAGCTCCCTGGAGGAGGAGGCTGGACTGCAACAGCACCCAGCCTCTCCCTGCCCAACCTGCAGAGCCCTGCTCTTCTGAGCACCACGCAGCAGCTGGACTGACCTCTGCTTTTAAATGCCTGTTAGGCGAGCGATGATTTAATCGGAAACCGCTTATATGTGGTCTAGAGAACACATTTCACTGTTACAAGTGTATTTAGACACCTCCAAAGAGATCCAGAGAATATTCCCTCTGCAGTTTACCTTGATCATAATGTTTCTTAGGGACGCTTGCCATGGACAGATATTGCCAATGAGAATTCCTTAGAAATCCATCGTGGTTTCTGAAACATCAAGCTCCCAAAGGGTGAGCCAGGAATTTCAGTCAGCACTGCAATATCTAGCTTTTTCTATAGAAGAACAATCAGGTGGGTGCTAAGACGTTGGCTAGGAAAAATGAAAGAACAACGGGCAACTTGGCATTTTGGGAAGTATTCATGTGACATGGCTCATCACTGGGACAACTCCCAGATTGAAAACATATACACTATCTTTGGGAATCTCCTACTAAGTTCCAGTATTCTTTAATTAGAAATGGCACTCAGTGTTGTCAGAATCCATAGTGTGTTGTTCTACAAAACATGCTTTGATTTAGTTTTCAAAATGAACTAAGAATTAAACCATTCCAGCATTCGAAGGTGCTCAGAAATCACCAAATCAGGTGAGACAAGTGCCCGAAAAAAACACATTTAAAATACAAGTGTACAGTATATGCGGTTTCTCTTTTACAAACGTGTTCTCTGCTGGGAAAGGAGAGATAAAAAATACAGGACTCCTTCCAGCTTTTGTTTGTTTTTAACCTGGGATTATCCTCTCAAAAAACCGACTATTACAAATTGCCAATTGTTACAGACTCAAACCACAGAAGGGCAGGTTGCGCCTGGCCCCCCCAAAGTGGAAGGGGAGCTTTTCTTCCCGCCTTTGAGCGGGTCACATACAGCTTGGGTGGTTTTAGCTCCATGATCTCTTTCTGCAGTGTTACCACTAATCCTTTTTATTCCACACATACATACACTTTCCCACCAGGACACAGTTCAGATAATTGCAATCCAATCAGGGTTTTGATTTTTCTTTAAATCACTACCAAGTACAAGCGCTGGAGTTCAGCTCCTCAGGGAGGCAGAGGGAAGGGCTCAGCTCATTCTGGCCACCAAGAGGGCTGTGCTGAAGGGTGGCTAACTGCTCCCTCTCACGAGATATTTCTGGTCAAAGATCCTCAAGTGGAGGCTTAGATGCACACACCAAACTCCTACCTCTACTCTGCCTTCTTTTTTGCTCTTTGAAATAGGGCATGCTTATTCCCACTTCACTATCCTGTGAGTAACTAAACCAATCACGCTGGCTGACCTCTGAAAGGGAAGGGGAAGAAGATTCACTGAAAAGGCTGAAAAAGTTGGTGTGCTCCTTCCCATGTCCAGGGATGGTGGAGAGTGCTCCTCAAGACAAAAATATCTTTTAGGGCCTTTGGCAGTCAATGTGATGGCCCAGTGTTCCTGTTCTAATACTTTCTCCTTTTTTTTTTTTTTTGTCCTTTTTTCTCTTTTACTTTGAATGGCATCTTAGACATTTTTAAGAAAATGTAAATCTCAAAATCCAAGTAATTCCTAGCTGCAGTTAGGAATGATGAAATCTCCTGCCTTTAGCAGCAGACACCATAGTACCAAGGAACCAGACTCATTCCTGCCTGAGTTCTTAGAAGGTATCTTCACTGCTGTCTGGGCAATTCTACAGCCTGAAATTGCACTTAAGACTAGGTCTAAACTCAGACATCTAATACATTTACAGACAGAACATTCTCAAGAAAATGACGACGGATGATGTAAAACAAGATCTGTGAACAGAAAAAGAGTAATGAATTGCACTGTTTTCTAGCTTTTGGAATCTTTTGCATTGTATTTTATTTGAATTTCTCCCTCCACACAAATGTCTTTTATTTATACATATATACACACACACACAGAGTGTGTGTGTATATATGTATAAATATATATACACACACAGTGTGTGTGTGTGTGTGTGTATATATATATATATATTTGTCCAATAACATGTGACATTTGGGAATACAATACGGAGCACAGCAAGCTAGCTGGCTTGTGCAGGAACAGACATGTTGCAAGCTAATACATGAGAAGTTTTAAGGCTCTCCAAATGCTCCTGTCTTTGAATCACTTTGGCTCTAAACTTGCAAATGAACCTGCAGCTAGGACCTAGAACTACCTAGCACAGCTTGTCTTAGCACCAAGATCCTCAGATATGATTACTTGAAAGATCATGGATTGCACCCATTCCTTGGAGTCTCTAGTTGGGAAAATAGTGACCTGTCAGCAATTAGAAGGGCAGCCACTGCGCCCCCTGTGCATGGTAGGAAACACAGGGACAGCACACGAGTTGTTGATACTGGAAAATCATAGCCAGCATTAATGGAATTAGATCACTTCCCCCTTTATGCAGAGTATTTACAGTGCCTATTTTCAGGAAGGATGTTGAAAATGTTTGGACAAAACAACAAAACCTATTTTCCCAAAACATCTATAACAACTTTAAGCATTACACAGGGAACACTGCTGTCTAAAGAAGTTGAGGACCATATCTTACACCCATGGAGGGTATCTGGGCAGGCTCTCAAGCCAAGTACCAAAGTAATGATCAAAATTCAAGAAAAAGTTAGGCCCAAGAGTTCTTCTGAAAGTGCGTATCATGAAAACTGTTATATATATTTATATATATATACACATACATACACACACACACACAGAGTATATCACAGTTTTATCATGAGTTAAAAAAGGAATTGTGAAATTAGGGTCATTCCTTCAGGGCAGTTTCTGGTTTCTGTTGTCCAGTCCTTCATCTTTCAATACAATTTAAATGTTTGGGCTGGCTCCTAAACAGACTCTGATGAATGACATTATCAGCTGAAGATCTTTCTCTCATTACACACTTAGAGCTTAAGCCAGCAGAAACAGAGAACTTCAAGAAAGAAAAAGCATTTGTGAGCTTAAGGTATCACTTAACCAGAAAACTCCTCCCCCCCACCCCCACCCCCCCCAAAAAGCTTTTGCTAATTATTTTCCATTTATCAATCATCTTTCTCCAGGCAAACCTACTGGGATCAGTTTATTTTCTCTCCCTTTTGATTCAAGACACTGGCTATGGAGTTGCTCTCATCTCATGCCTGACAGCACCACGTGGTTGAAACTCAGATCTCAGAACAGCAAATGAGCCATTATGCTTCATGTGTTCATGTTAAATAGAAATAGAGATTTTAACCAAATCAGCACCATTTTCATTTCACTTTAATTTTAAAAGCTCACCACTCAAATCAAGGGCAGGGTTACTGTTATTGCAATGAAGGCTACACAGAGAACACAAAACTAGACGAAAGCCTAGGAGGGCTAACAGGCCCTGACTTTCAGGGCTCAGTCATATCAACATGACAACAAAAGAAAACTACAGTTAGAATCTCTACTGAGTTTCTAAAACTCAGGTTTCTGGCGCAACCATCTTTCAATAAACAATTTCTGATGCTGCATGTATCACTGCATCAAAACTCCCAGGTCTTCCACATGGAATACTTTCTTTAAAGATGACTTCTACAGTTCTGGAGAGGAAGTGAAAATTGACCATAAAGGTAGTACTTTTCCTCTTTTAAATACATTTCTTGGGAATTATCCTCAAAAATATATATATTTGTTATATCTATCTATCTATCTACTTATCTCCTTAAAAATATATCTTGTCATTGTTAGGAATAAGTAATTTGTCCACACATCAATCAATTACTATGAAAAAATTCATTCCCTGGGTGGAGGGAAGGTAGGAGGAGTTGCATGTATCCATGTCTGTCCCCATCCCAGCAGCTTACCATTCAGTAAGCTAAAATTTTTGAAAACGAAAATTGTCAGGACCGCAGGGTGGGTGGGGATGTGCAGTACACAAAACAATGCACAGGGGCAAATATAATTTTTTTCCTATTTACTCCTATATATTTTGAAAAAGAACTCTTTTTCCCCTCCCCTGAAGATAAATAATTTAATCTATTGGCCTATTAAGCTTATATATAAAAAGGAGGAGCTGCTGACTTTTGATCCTGGTTAAAAACAGCTCCCAAGTTCTGTGTAGAAACAGAGCTGGGTGCTCATTGCAGAGTTACTGACGGAACTCCAAGCACCTTCACTTGCTCATATTAGATACAAACCCCAGATACGCTTCTTACAGTCAAGACTTCTTTTTCCATACCTATTTTGGCTATATATTTCACCCTGATTTAATTTCAAGAGTAGTCCTAGGAGAGGTGAGGAGACATAGTTTTCTGGATGGATCCACAGTGTGCAGCAATATGCAAGATTAACTCAAAGGCTTATTTTTAGAGTCTAATTCTTACAGAGAAACAATATAATCCACTAGGTTTTTACTTTCCTTTCATGCTCCACTGGCATTAACTCATTTGTTAATAATGTCCATCTGTGATGGTCCATTTTTATATTCATATATTTCACGGCAGATTACAGGCTTTTAGGGAGCTCTCGAAACTTCAGCTTCCATACAGAGACAAGTTTTACCCATACCCTGACACCGCTTGCACTCTGAACACAAATAATGCTGCAGCATGTGAAATTGTTTTGCCTCTGTGTGCCCCAACCAGAAGGGAGCAGCTGTGACCCCCAGGAGCCTCGAGAATGCAGCCACAGCCATGGCAGGGCACTACCGACAGAGAAGCTGACACTTACCACAGTCAAGCCAAGGGTAAGAAAGCGTGCTTGCTGTTGCATGGACATTAGGAGAATCAAGGTTGCAGAACCATCCGTCCCCTACCTTTCAGGATCTCTAGATTCAATAAGCGGCAGTTTTAAACAGAGTTGGAAGAGGAAGGGGAGAAAAGCAGGTAGAAGCAGGCAAGTTACAAAGCAGGAATGAATGCAAACTTTGTATAAGGAAATTTTAGGGTCTTCATGCTCTGAGAAGTGCCATTTGTGCATGCCTTAGCTCAACTACCGAAACAGATTATCTGATCAACAAGGATGGAACACAATAGAAAATCTATTAGCTGGTGGCTGTGGAGCATCACAGGTCTATTAGCAATTGACTGATTAGCCTGTCGGGTGAGAGTCAGACTTTCTCAAACCTCATTTTCAATAAACTGTTAAAAGTCAATACAACACAGAATGAAAATTCAATTCAGGGTAACGGGGAAAAAATAGCTAATTATTCTTTTACAGCACCATTGATCCTTCCAGGTCTCCTTTAACAAAGGATTAGGCATTATAAGAGACTATTTATATACAGATTACCAACAAAGATAATCTGGGAAATAATAACAATAATAATACTAATGTAATAAAAAGCACCTAAAGAACAGTTCTACATGCCAAAATTCACAGAATTTTAAATACTAAACTACAAACAAATGGATCTCATGCTACAGAATCCCTGTGGAAGACCAAAAAGATTACAGAGTCAGCAGAAAAAAAATACCTTCTTTCAAAAAAGTTTCTTAGACAATTTACCATCTTAGAATTGCAGAATATCAACTGTGGAACACAATGATCACTATCATTTCAGTGCTTTATATATAAAATAAAACGAAGTCTATAAAAATTGTGCACACACAATGAATTAAGAATTCAACAACTATGACTGCCCGAGAAGAAATTTTTCAGATGAAACAGTAAGAAATAAGAAAGTATTTACAGGGGTTTAGACCAGAAATCGGAGCTGTAGATAAAAATCTGCCTACATTGTGAACAAGTACCCTTCAGCACAATTATGAAGGTTAGAACTCCTTAAGAAACACCGCAGGTTTGGGATGATGTTCATCAGCTCCTTTACATTAACACACTGTTAGAAATAACGCTCCAGTTTTACCTGCTGTGCTAATGGTAATATTGCGTGCAGTGGCAGACCCAGCTTGGGAGGCTCTGGATATGCTGCAGATGAGGTGATCAACAGAATGGCCAGAGGGTGTATACATTTTAAATTGCATGGGCAAATGAATAAGGCAAAAAGGGCAGAATTTCCAGGAATGACAGCCATCTATCACAGCACTGCCTGCCATCACAAAGGTAGATTAAACAGAGGCTGGAAAGGTAACAAAAAATACACATTGACAAAGCCAAGAGCCTTACAGACATCACTGGGCTCACAGGTTCGGTTTTGCTATAGTAACTGCCTGTGTGAAAGTGAAAAAGACAAAGCAAACTTCAAATGCTGTTGATTTTCTGTGAAGATTGATAACAGTAGCAAAGAGCACATCCAGGGAGACACGCAGTTCGTGTTTGGCTTGTGTGCACTGTGGCACTCTTTACTCTTGCAGAGCCAAACGTTCCTGCTGTATTGCACTAACTCCTGTTACACTGTTTTTGAATGAACAGTTGTGTTAGTGGTCTCGGGACACAACAGCTCTACAGCAACTGAAAACACTGGATATAGGATGAGAAAAAATAAATCAAGATTTCGTCCATGCTTCAACATCGTACCTTCGTCTTGCAGCTGCATCGAGGCAGACATTTGTGGGACCTTGCGTAAAAATCAAAGTGATGCGGATTAGAGAAAATATATTTTAATCAGCTTCTTTCAGCAATATTGTTTTAAAGTCTGGCCCCCAAACACTTGCATAAGTACAACCAAGATAGCGGTGATATGCCATGGGATAAAAACAAACTACAAGAAGAAACTATGTAAGTCAATTGAAGAATATATGTTGTGTCGCTTGGTCTGCAGTTAAAGTGAACTGTAAACTGAAAGTAGAGGTTATCGGTAACAGTGTAATTCTGACTGCAGAGACCTCAGTGTGAGCTGTAAAATCTATTCATGCTACTAGATAAGATGCAGGTACTTTGTGTCAGGCAACATGAGGTACTACCAATACCAAAAATAAGGCACTACATAATGGCAGCTCAGCTTTGGACTCAGCAGCTGTGATCACGGTGGTTGCAGTGCAGATGTACCTGCAGTCTGTGTCTTTGACCACCTCACCCCCCTCACCTGAAGGGCTGTCAGTGGAAAGAGTAGAGAAAAGGAGGAGGAATACTGAATGCCAGTCCAGAACTTGCATATTTTGCAGCTTTTACTGTCTCACCTTTAACACAGTAGAAATTGCTTATCATTGGCATGCTAAAAACGAATACACCCTGATACTAACTCATCTTAACTGAAAATAATGTGAAAACATATAATTAGACAGAAAAAGTGAATGAAGAATCCAATATTGATTACAGGTAGTGCCATAGATTGGAGTAAAGTGGGCAATGCACATTATTTAAAATTACACCAGCATTAAACAGAGGGGAACAAGGCCTGAAATCTCCTCAGCTTTGTAAACTCAATTAAAGATGTCAGGCCTGGATGACATTTCAGATGTCACAGAAACACTGAGACATGTTTATAGATCTGTTTTTTGAGAAAAATCAAGTGAAAAGCAAATTAAAATAATGCAAATACTTGTTTTCTAAGCTGAAGGTAAAGACCACAGTGCTGCTTCTAACACTTTCAATCAATTGGGAAATGACAGGGCTGCAAGACAAAAGCCTTCCCAAAGAAACTCCCTGCCAAAAAGGGTTTGCTTCCAAATTCCTCAAATTAGATTTTCTTTAGAACAGAAACAGACTTCTAGAACCACACCACAAATTTACAGGCTGATGATTAAAAAAAAAAAAAAAAAAAAAAATTCAGCCCAGGTTTGATACACCTTATCATGGTAACTGGTATGTTTTATTCTGAATGACTTCTCAGTCTGAGAACTCTGTAGTCTACGTAGCCACGGTCATCCCTTGTCTAGGGAAAGGCCTGCAGAAATCTGGCCAAGGGTGGAGAAAGCACATGATGATGCATTACAGAGATGTAAAGTCCTTCAACTGGTCAGAATTTCATTGTCTCATCTTCTGGCACCACTCTCTCATTGAGACTGAGGTTGCATAGGACGATACACATTCCTGTCTTACAGACACACCTTCCTCTGTAGAGGGGAAAAATGGTCATGAAAAGAATCAAAACTTGCAGACAGCAGCACTTCATAGTGAGATAGACAGGGCTATAACCAAAACTAAATAAAAAGAACAGTCAATAAAATACAGGGAGAAAGCTCTTGAGCCCGGGATTACTCTCGCAAACATCAAAAGGAAAGTTCAGTCACCAGAAGTTCATTAATTAATTTGAAAATAGGAAATATAGTATAAGAAGCAAATGTTTGTCTTTAAGATCCAAAAAGCCCAGTCCTGTAGGTTGTCTGCAGCTGTACAAATCTGCTTAAACTTCCAAGACCAAGAAGCTGAGCAAGAATCTGAAATTGCAGCACTAGGATTCCTGCAGCAACTGGAGATAAGGAAGATCAGGAACAGAGTCATTTCAGTGTTTGCTGGCAAACTCCCCCTCTCTCCCCACCCCCCAAAAAAACAGTTTAAATTACATGGTGTTTAGCCTAGTTGGATTAAAAAAAAAAAAAATTAAGACAGGGATGTGCCATTTGGGTACCAACCAAATAAGCTACCCAGTCTGAAATCAGCAACAATGACATTTCCCCTCTGTGAAAAGCTAATTCTTCAGAACATGCACACAGTTTTGGGAAAAAAAACCAAAACCAAAAAACCACTAAAGCTAAAAAAAAACCAAACCAACCCAAACCAATTCTTCTGCCCATTCTTGCCAATATCTACTTCATGCTCTTTTCCACCACCTCCAAACACACAATAAGCAGGGAGCAATTGCATTCCCACCTGCATATGATGAGTATGGAGAAGACAGACTGAATTACTAAGTATCAAGCTGCTTATAATAATGAGTAACATGAATCCTGGCTGCACCCAAGGACAAGGAAGAGCAGCTGCTGAAGCCAGGGGATACTGACTCTTGCAGTAAAACAAGGGTGTGGAGCAGGGACTTAAATCAATTAGTTTCCTCTCAGCTCTCCAAGAACCACCAACTCCCATTTCACAGCCCGGTATCCATGTGTGGCTGACACAATTATTTCCCTCTCTCTATTCTTCTCAGAAGAGCAGAAAGTTTTCAGATCTAAGGCAAAAGCAAGTCCCAGGGTGGCTCCAGCCCACTGAAAAGGGAATTGGTCTGTGGGACCATTAAGCTGCTCCTGGGTGCAACGAGCTCTCCAAACCACTGCAGCTCGTGCTGTCAGCTATGTGCCTGTTCAAAGCCTTGCCATAACCCGCTCCCTCCCTTGGTGTGCTAATGTAGTGACAGAATGAAACCAGGGTTGCATTAACCCCATCTTGAGTAAGTACTGAAGGTTTGGGGTTGTAAATATAAATGCCAGACAAGAAATAAAAAGTCGCTCCATTGGAGAGTTATCACTGCTCTGCTCAAGAAAGCAAATGCATCAAAAACTTTAGAGCAAATGACACATTTAAGTCATTTTTCATCACTTTAAAACTGTTGTTTAAATTTAAAAGCTTTCTACTTACAGCAAGGCATTAACAATCACAAAAAATCATTTGTGTTCCTTTCTCAACACGTATTCTCAGTGCTCCTAATGACTTTTTGTTTTTTAACAAAAAAGACAGACTGATTACTTTTGTTTTGGTGATTATTCACCAAACAGAAGAGACATGGTCTACATAAACTTTGGCTCAGATACTGTAAAACTCAAACAGAATTAGCTCTACTTCATGCCTGCCAGCATGAGAAGCAAGCACAAATTTAAAATGCACTAATTACTCTCAGTTTCCTACTCTGCACAGGCAAGCCTTCAGATAACTAACCCCATTTAAAACCAGTCAGCTTTGAGCACAAAGCAGCATATGTAGGTTGCTTAGACTGGGGTCCCAGTACCTAGGCCTCCTTCACATCTGGAGAGAACTGCATTAACGTCCTTCTTCCCCCATCATGCTGCAAGCCTGGGAACGTGTACAGATAACCAGACTTGCCAAGCTGGGACACCCACAAAGCTTATCTAGAGCCAAATTAAACTATACCATACCAAGTCCACGCACCTCTCATTTTATGCTTCAGAAATGTTAATTTTAAGATGTTTGCTATATTTGTTTTGAAATAATTATTTTCAAAAGAGAGACTTCTTCCCTCAGGGAAGAATTTTCCAACAATCTGGTATTTTTTACTGATCACTGCATGTTTTCAGAGTCCACTGGCAATATTTACTTCCCCTAAAATTATTACCAGGCCCACAGATATGATAGCTGGATGTTTTTGTAACATGTTTTTCCACATTTTTGTGGGTTGTTTTTCAGTCCCTTAGCTCTGAACACTATTTTCACTGCCACAAATCGAGCTGATCATAGCATCTCCTGTTCCCAGCAAGAGAACAACCCAGTTCTCATTGAGATCAATACGAGCTTTGCCACTGATGGTAATGCACGTGGGATCACACGCTCAATCCCTGTAACAAAAGTAAACAAACATTTTCATTTTCATGTCCGAATTAGTAATGCTGGAATAAGAAATAGCTTTTTTTCTACTTCTAATAATATGAAAAAAAAAGCCCTAAGTATAATTGCAATTCAGCTGCTGCCTGAAGGAAGGAAAACAAAACCCAATGAAGCTTTTTATTTCATTTGCTGTTTGCAGAAAGGATGAATGATCCATTTGCGTCTTCCTGCTCCATTTAGAAAGGGTGCCCAACTCTGGTAGAACATCCATGAAATTCCTCTATTTATTGCGGACACTATTGCCCTAGATCTTACCCATGTGACACAGAAGTCTCCTCCACACTTTCCAGGCTGCACACTGCCTTGTTCCAGTAGCATTGAAAGCATTTTTCAATGGAGTTAGTTTATAACCCTAAATACCAAATCTTACTGTCAAGTTTTGATTTTAACGGTCTTAACATTGCCCTGGGCAGAAGAGGTATCTTTGATCAGAAATCCAGAGCTTAATGGTGATGTTGAGGGCAAAGGAAATAGCTTAATATGGTCAATCTGTCTTTCCCTTCATCAGCACCTCCACAGCTCTTGTTTGCACCAGACCTCTGTCTTTCTAGTTGCTGGAGGCTAAATTCACTAATTGTGTACTGAAATAGATGCTGGGATTTTTTTTACTTTTTTTCTATTCAGGTAAGACCCTGGCTCCTGGATACCAAGTACCAACACTCCTTCACTGACTTATATTTGCTTGCTCCAAACAAGAAATGCAGCTGCAAGAAGCACTCTATTTTATTTCTATTAGCATACAACAGTCAAAAGCAGTAAAGTTACACAATATTTTGCTAGAGAACAATAAAAGCTTCTTTCTTCTTCTTTCTTTAAAAAAAAAAAAGACAGAAGACAGCCTCAGATCCCCTGCACTGCAGTGCTGCAACTTCCTATTAAACTTACAGGATGCAAGACTCAGTGAGCCTCGCTGCTCACGCTTTCACTAAGAATGCTACACAGATTAACACCACTGCCAGCTAAACTATGCCAAATCTGCCTTCATGCAACATGACAGCATGCAGGCACTAGGCATATGGCAGAGAGGCACTCGACCTTTGCTACAGGAAAGCTCCCTGGCTCAGAGTCTTCAGCTGTAAGTCCTCAGCTCAGCAATAAGACAGAGTAACTTTGGTTAATGATGGGATACCTACATCCATTTATAGCAACCGAAAAAATAGCTATTTTTCTCTTTTCTTTCTTATTCTTTTTCTCTTTTGAAGCATCAGTTGTTCAGCTGCAAAGACAAACACCCAGTAAGCAAAGTGTTTAAGAGAAAGCAGAAAACCAACCGATCTGTAAAATAGCCCTGTTTAAACCCAACTTCCAAAGACACTCAGCTGTTTCAGAAAAGCAGACTTCTCTCCTTACATTAACAACAGACAGGACAATCTGTGATCAAGCAATGAATCAGATAGGAATGAAGGGTATAAATTCTTTTGTGCCTTCAATTCTATTTAGTATCTGATGAGGCTGACTACGCATTTTCCCGGTGCCTCCCAATCATAACCTCTAGCAGCACAGGACTTTTCTCTATATCCAAGATAGGGGAAGGATTTGGTTTAGACTGCAAGAAGATATAAACTTTGCTTCTTTCCAGATATTCTGTAACCTGTAAAAAGAATGAACAGCAGTAATACAAACAATAGGCTTTTATGGATCATGATTTCAAAGATCACCATCACAGATTTTCTCATCTTGAGACACCCTTCACTGGGTGCTTAGCAAGACACCTTATCAACAAATGCAATTGCATAAGAAGACCAAAAGGATACGCTCAAAATAAACCAGCCACATCTGTTAATAATACCATGCAGACTCTGTGTTCAAGTCACAAGTATCATTGTTCCTTCTTGCAGACACTTTAGGTGTGTTTGAGGTCACGATTTCTTTCAGAACAGACAGTTGCTGATCATAAGGGCTGGCTGTTTCATAACTAAAACATCCGCTTGTTGTACTAGTTCTTATAATTTAAGTGGCAAGGAGCCAGTTGGGATTTTTCTGAATCAATGCAAGTCTCTCTTATAAACTCGAGTCTCTTTGTAAAGCACTGATAAAAAACAGGAAGCAACTTCTAAAACTTTGCCTTCAGCCTATTATTTTTCACTTCAAGAAAAAGCCATTCCCAGTCCAGTGAGAAAGTGCAGAACTACAGCAGCAAGTGAACTACCAAAACATGTTAATTCAGTGCTTGCAGCTAGATACCCAACCGGGGGGGGAAAATTGGTAACAAGAAAAAGCCAAGACAACAAAACAGAAAATTTCAAGACACAGAGTCCATCACCATTCTTTATCATGCCAAAAAAAAAAAATTCCAAACACAAAGGTCAGTGGGATAATTCCTGCATAAGCAAAATGACAGACTGCTCCATCATTTGAAGTACTGCAATGAATAGAGAAATCAAAGATGGACCCTCTGATTTACTCCCACTTGTATGGCTTCTGTTACATGCATTCACTCTTACAGATATGTAAAAACCATGGAGTTAAAATACTGTATTTTAGATGCTGTAATGTCCAAGGCAAACAAAGACCTTAAGGACTCTTAAGCTTCAACTCTGCATTTCTCAACTTCTATGAGTTGACATCAAGCTTTTAATGTCATTTCCAGTGCAAGCATCTAATGCTTATTCCTAAAACAGGTGTTGTAAGTGTATTGTTTCTTCCCCAAAAAGCATTACTACGTTCATCCATGCCAACACATATCTACTAACACCCATCCATCAACTAAATAACCTGTTGACTGACTGGAAGCATATTGTTTCTACTGCTCTGCACCAAGCACCAGGTGCGTGTGGCTCATTTATCTCAGAGTTATTCAAGGCTGCGCACTGACCACATGAACGATTAAAGCCACTTTTTTCGAAGCACCATATCCATCTACCAATAGGCAAAGAAATTCATTGTTTCATCCAGTTACACTGAACAGGCCCTTTCTTTTTCAGAAACT
The DNA here is from genome assembly GCF_965183815.1 of Platalea leucorodia. Classification (NCBI taxonomy): domain Eukaryota; kingdom Metazoa; phylum Chordata; class Aves; order Pelecaniformes; family Threskiornithidae; genus Platalea; species Platalea leucorodia. Next base: position 26,628,512 of record NC_138830.1, on the reverse strand, counting down.
GCCTTGCTAACAGGACTCAGAAAGAGAACAAGCTATATATAGCTCTCCAAGTGCACAGTGTGGCACAATTGTGCTGAACTGTAATTTTTCATCAACAAGTTTTTAATTGTCCGTTGGCACAGGAGAGCTTGATTTTCTTCATAAAGCCTGCATTTCTTCCTGTCCCAGTGAATATTTAACAATCCTCTGGTGATACCGCGTGAAGAACTCATGCATGGTACGTTCGTTTAATAACTCTGTCTTTGGGATACGAGATGGCATGTCATACTCAATCTACCACAGAAGCCACTCCAGTCAGGTGGAAACAGTCATTGATGGGAGTGTTGATTTGCAAAACAATTGCATTATTTCACTGTCTCTCGTTTGACTGCTTTATCAAACTCCAGGTCTTCCACCAAGTAGCCTGGACTTCAATTATCCATACTAAGAAGAATGGCTACCCATCAATTAAAAAAAGGCAAAGAAAAAACAGGAATCATATAGTGCATGTGTGGGCTTCACCCCATTTGTATTTACTGTATAGACAGGACTTAAGGTTTTATTTTTATTTTCCTCTCCCTCTTCATTTCCCTTCCTCACTATTTCAAAGTACCACATTTTGTGGAGGTTGTTCATTGCATGTACCTTTGTCCAGAAGATAAGCAGTAATAAGGGCCAGTTCCCTTGCAGGATAAAGCACTGCATGACTGATTCCCCAGCCTCAGCTCAGAATTAAGTTATTTTTAAGAGTTTTATGCATATTTTTTCAAAGTCTCACATTCAAGATATTACAGAAATGTTTGGAGACCATCCACCCTTAGTATTCTCTTGCTACCATCACCAAGCTTTACAAAGAAATAAGCACTATATCTCGCACTTCCTAAGTTTAGTCATAAAGGAGAAGCAAGATCGTGTCATCTCCTCTCCACCATGCTCCCTCTTCCTGATTTCTTCCAACTTACTGTGGTATTTCTCTCTGCGCAACACAACGTTAAAACATTACAGGTATAGCAGAATAAGCTGTGCAACCTTATTATAATGTTGCTGACAAGATCAAATTAAAAACAGACTTTAAATACATCATGCGCCACATGAAGTATATCAACTATATTCGTCCAGTACATGCTCTTAGTATAAAACAATACCTCCTCAAAAGGTTGAGCTTCAATTGATCATCGAAGTTCTTCTGCTCAGCAAGCAAACGTAGCTAAACCAATTCCTCCTTGTTGGGAATAGGAAATTAAAGGACTAATAATGAAAATTTTCTAACACACAGATTGGCAACTTGTCAAGAAATACATCTATTATATGTTCAGGGTAATTTTATCAAATTAGTCTTACTTCACCATTTCCTCTTTCCCTACTCATGTAATTACAAACATCACACAGTAGACATTAAAACTTTCTTCTATAGTAAATTCAAAGCAAAACCAACACAACCACTGAAAATTCCATGCATCACTATAAAAACCTCAACCCCTCCAAAACTATTTTTACAAACAGTATTTTTACCATCTGGATAAGCTTACCACCCCCTCTCCCCGTTTGGCATAACTCTATTCTTATAGAACAAATCCTACCTCGTACACTTTTTTAGAATGACATTTGCCAATTTCAAGTAAAATCTCTATTAAACTGTTTCAACAGAGTTGCCTATCCAGTGTCAGGGTCAATACAAACTTACAGAGCTCAGCTTTAAACACCTTACAAGACGAGGCCGAAATCAAGCTGCAGAAAAATTAAATGAAAACATAAGCCAGTAAGACCCTACATGAGTATTTAAGAGGCATCCCTGCCCCGCAGCTCCAATCTACTTTGACAGGAACAAGGAGTTTAGCTTAGGGGATCGTACCTATGTTCTCTGCTCTTTTCTGTTTCTCTTTTGTTCTCATCTCCTGTGTATGCAGTAAGAGCTGGAAAATATTTCATATGGAATTGATAATGGACCTACTGGAATTCAAATATTTACCATAGGGGAATCAGTCATGCAGTGCTTTTTCCTGCAAGCAATCATATATTCCCAGCACAGATAACATTTTCATATATAAATAACACCACATATCATTCCTGCTTCTACTTGGAAAGTATCAAACTTTCAGCTGTAGCAGCTATGGAAAAAAAAAAAAAAAAAAAAATACACTCACAGTGCACCAAAACCCACCCAAACCTGCAGCCTTTCATGCTAAAGTTTTAATTTAAAGAGACTATTCACATGCTTAAAGTCATGCTTGTGCAGTAATATCTGCAGATTTAAAATCTCATTCAGCTCTACTGTAAATCATGTAAGATACTACCACCTATAAACACTAAGGCTGCAAAGCCAATTTCTATTAGTTCCGGTTCTGACCAAGCCACTCTATGGAAATATTCCAATTGTTTGTACCACTTAAATTATCTCAGTCAGATACTTAAATGCGTTTGTTGTTCACCCCATTTTAGCATAAGGTGTCATGCTACGCCAACACACTTTGGTCCTTACAGAAGGAAATGGCATATCAGTGACTATTTCTTTCAGCATGGAACAAGCAATAGTGGAAAGTGCAAACCAATTTAATTTAACAGAAGGGATTCACATCATGGCACGCAGTTGTCCATTAACAGAACAAACCCCTGTCCCCCTCCCTTTCTCCAGTTGGCAATTGCAGCAAATCTTCCATGAAAATACATTTCCTGTAATGTTCTGGTCATGGTCGGCAAGAGCTGCAACCCATTTCCATAAAGCCACCATGTGGAAAATTGCCTTGGCTGTTATAATGGACTAATGCAAAGGAATTTTTTTTTAATGTTGAAGGCATCAATCCTTTTTAAAAAACTCCAGTTTCCAGAATATTAACAGGTCACCTACCAGCAATAAGGCAGAGCCCTCAAACTAGAAAGACAGCAAATCAAAGAGCTTTAGGGAAAACAAGAAAAAAAAGCCTTCATCCAAGTATCACTTACAGACTGTTAACCCAGAAAACAATGAGAAGACTGAAGCGACTTTGCAACAGCAACTCTGCTCTCACCAGAGTATAATCCTCGTGCTGCAACTGCTGATCAACAAGCTTCTACAGCATTAGTTTGTCCCCCAAAAGTTAAATCCTGAGTCTGCGGACAAGCGACTGTGTATCACAGGACAAGTCAGATCGTTAAAACAAAGGAGATGCATTAAGGTTTTCAGGACTGAAGTCTCGTTCTCTGATGCTGTCATTACCTGGTACAATTTACTCTTTAGCTCTCAGTGGACTCGCACGGATCCCGTTCCTCACTCTTGCCCTACAGGTCTGATTCAAGTCCATGCTTACATAAACCTATCAAAGTCCTCTCCTACACTGTTTCTGCATACATAAGTGAAACAGATCTCTCTTGCACACTTCCCTCCCTCAACTTTTCAGCTGTGCTGGACCAAGGAGGAGACACAAAAATTTGGTACATGGGGTGATGGCCTGCAGCTTGCACTGTCCGGAATCTCTTGTTGCTCAAGGCACATTATACAGAGTTGAAGGAGCTTTGCATTCTCTCTCTGACTCTGGAAAACCCCTTGAACTTCGGAGTCTTACAAGACTAGAAGCTGACAAATGAGATTGCCTCATCTGGAGAAATTTACAAGTAGACTTTATAGAAGAGACTGTGGGATGAGACACAGGTAGAGAAGGCATCTCTTTTTGGAAAGGGGAGACTACCAATATGTAAGACTTCAGTGGCGCTGATTGACCTCAAACCAGTTTCTAAACCAGTAAATGTAAACTTGGAGGCAGAGCCCTGCACTGACACCTGGTTGTTTTACAAGTCACATAACCAAATTAGCTACCTGCAACAAATGAAACTGTTGGCTACAATATTTTTACACATCAAAAGCATAAACAACTGAAGTGCTATCATTGTGTAGAGTTATAAAAAAAGCTGACAAAGCTTATACCAAGAACCCTGAAGTACAGAACAGCAGTGGTGCTACTGATACAATTTGCAAAACTGGAAAGTGAGATAGAGAAACTTTAAGGAAAACATTCAGGAAGTTCTGTACAATGAAACTGAAAAACCAAAATCTCTGGACATGCATTGCTTACAATACATCCACTGGAAGCTTGGGAACTTCCCAAAATCAGGCCAAAGGTGTCTCAAGTTGGGCACCATATTATAGATATATTAAAAATAAGGACATTTTTGAAGATATAAGGCTTGTGTCAGAAGCCCAAGGCTTCGCAAAACTAAAATAGAAGAGAAAATAGGTCCTAGAAATCTTTAATCCTCAGGTGTTATATAGCAGTAGGTCAGTTTTTGATTACTCTACAAGAAGGAAAGGTAAAGATCATCGTAAGCCTTAAGAAAGGGCCATAAAAGCAAACGGAGGAAACATTTTTAAGGAAATTAAACATCTATTATTAAAATAACTGATAGAGCATAGAAAACTCTAAGTTTGTGAGCACGTAAGTTCTCTGAAATATAAACATTTTTGCGATACATTCCTTGATTGCTAAATTCTCATGGCTGCGCTTCCAGGCTCAAAGCTGTGTCTAAGGCAATAGATCTAGAAATACAACAATGAGCTTTCCAATTTTGTCCTTGCCTGCCCAAGTAAGAAATGAAGAGCTATCTCAACTGTATCTACATGAACAAAAGCTACTGTATGATGTTCTTCTGTCTCTTCAAACTTCATTGGTTTCTTTTCTGGAAAAAGAACTCCATCATATTATAACCTTTTTTCATTCCTGAGAGGCAGCAAGGGAAAGAAACACAAGAGGAAAGAAACAGGAACAGAGCAGCACCCTGTGTGCATGTATATTGTACATGCAACCAGAAGGGTATAGTGTTTTGTTACTCTATGTGGTTAAAAGATGCATACATATTTCAGAGTCTAGCAAATGCAGTTAGAAGGGTGCATGAGAAAATCTACATAATGCTGATTTCTTTCTGTATAATCTTGTTTTCTATTTGTCATACTCGCTACGCAAAAATTTAGCATGTGCAGGGCCAGTGAGCAGCTAAAGTATCTGTAAAGAAAAGTCTAACCTTCCCTACTCATCTGTGCTTCCTGTAACCACTTTGTTAGCCATCCCCCTGATTTATGATTCCCACACTGCCTCTGTGATTAAAAGCACGATGGTCTGTTTGCATTTCTACTTGGGCTGATTATTTTTTGCCCTCCCTCCAACTTCAGACAAAACCCTGCAGATGACAGCTCTAAGGGTCCAACACTCATTTCAAAGATACGTACCATGAACAGGAAGCTGCCCTACAGTAAGACATCTCCTACTCATCTACTCCCTTCATTTCCATGATACTACAGAGCTGAGAGAATAAGCACTTTATAACTGTCTGAGAGTTTCGGCACTGACCACTGGGCTTTACTGTAACTAAAAGTACACTAGATTCAATTTCTTCTCTGTCTAGACTTGAAAGTCTAAAGTCTCCAGAAATAATAGTTAAACTAAAATCAGAAGACATTTTTAGATTCAGGCACCTATAAACCCCAACCTGAAAACAGTCACGGGTTTTGCCTGACTGACAAAGTAGCTGCTAGGTACTTTTGAAAAGACTACCTCCCAGTCACGCTGGCAACTCGTGTGGGGCAGAGAAGTAACTTGCTGGTCAGACAGTTACTTAATACCACAGTGGTAGGAGAAATTACAGCTTAATGGAAATGAGGTCCCACGATATTTACAAAGGAGAATAGCCACAGTAACAACAGGCAGGTTCAGCCTGAAAAATAATATGCATATTATGTAAGGAGACAGCTAGCTAAGAAATTCACATGCATCCCAACAAGTAAACAACACAATGAATTTACTGCTGTGAAAACACGAAACAGGGAGCTAGATGTCATGACTAAGATGAGTACCTCAGTTCACTATGGCATGCATTTCTCCCCTCATTTCTTTTTTGGCCTAGGCAGGTGCCTGACTTTGCCTCTGAAAAAATCAGCCCACTGCTCAGCCAGCATCTGTTCCCTCCTGGGGTTAGCTGGGTCCAGCAGAGCCATCGAGATTTTTGGTTGAAAGGGACACTTCAGTTGCGGAGCTGACAACTTTCAGCTCTGTAAACAAACCCTCAGCTCTGAATGCATCAGTAGACTCTAGCCTGAATCTACTTATTTAAAACAGTTTTGCAAATGGTCTGTGCTACATTCTGCAAATCTGTGACTACAAGATTCTTGTCTCTCGCTTACCTTCCAGTGCTCATAAACAAGCAAAAAACAGTAAAGCTACATTAGGTTACAGCTGTTGAAGAATTCAAGTCAAAAGACACTTCTTGCCTCCACAGTTATGCACACATACTTTCTATGATCTTTTACTGGCAAACCTGTTGAACTTCTCTTCAAAACCAAAGCATTTTGCAAGAAAGTCTCTGAAGTAACACATTACTTTGTTAATGAAACTGGTTGTTAAAAAAAAAAAAAAAAAAAGCTATAAAATTGGGCACATCATATTGGGTTTCACTGCAACATTGTAACACAACCCAAAACTTAGCCAGGACTCATTTCAGTTTTCCTGGAGATCGTAGAGAAACAGAGCAAAAGAGCTGGTTGGGCAGTGGAGATTACAGTTTCTTCAGCAGCTGCTCAAAGTTTTTATTACATTTAGGAAAATACTTATTGTGCAGAAAATACTAAGCCAGGTGCTTAGATTCCCATCTTTTCTGCCCACACCCCCAAATCTTTCGCAGCTATGCGGTTATCAAAGATGAACCACACTTCCTGGGAGGCTAAAAGAACAGCATAAACTTGTTGGTTGGTTGGTTGCTATTTTTTTAATCATCTTCTTCGTAGCTCCCTGAGTGTACATCTGTTCTTGCACCATTGGAAAATGCCAGAGTTTCCACACAGGAAGCTAACTGACGCAGCTCCCCTAAAGCAAAGCGCGTTCTCCAGACAGGTAGCTTGTGGGTCCAGAATGAGTATGTTAGCTCATGTATGTTCAGTGTCAACATTTGTTACAAGTATTTGCAAGGCTATAAAGACACTTCTGCATACAAAGTACACCCATTTTGGAGAGTCAAAAAGAAATTACCATGCATGAAAGACTAATATAGATCTGACTGAGTCTTGGCAAACTTTTATAATGCTGAATAACACAGTAAAAATGCACACTTTCTTGTTCAGACATGTCTACCAGCTCATGTCTACAAACTCGCTTAATATCATCTGCTGAAGGTAACAAGAAAAACAACACATTGATGGGGTTTTGTTAATAGTTTGGCTAAAACAACAAAGTTATCTTCTCCTTCATAATCTCAGGAATCACAGAAGTCTTCCTTTCTTTAGCAAAGTGGCTGTCAGTGTTAATAACTTTGCAAAGAGGTGTTTTCTTAGTAAGTAGTCTCAGCCATTTTTACTGTGCTTCATCAACCTATCATCCCACCCAGTTTTGCTCTTCATTCCCCCCCCCCAAGATGACAAAGACATTACAAAAAATTTTCCCTTTCCTTCACATGTTTTTTGTTCAAAGCCAAAACTGACAACAATCCTTTGCTATCATCACGACATGCCAAAACAATGATATCTCCTCCCATAATCACTGTTTTTCTCTCCTACAACTGGATTATTACCGGGTGGCACATCAGATGTTAGAAAAACGCCATAGTGTCTGCCAAGTTCCATGCTGTCTTTACATTAAAAGAATACGATGAACTTTAGCTTGTACTGCACTAGTCATTTTTTTGCAGTCACAAAATTCCCATGTATTTACAGTTCATGGCATTTAATGAACTTGTGAAATCTTCTGTGTTCCTTTCTGAAGTGAAATATAATAATTTCAGCAGAAATAGGAATTCCATTATGTTTGACTGACAAGCTCAGGCCACATAACTCACTTAATATACACAAGGCATGCTTCCTTTTCTTTTGATTTATGAGTCTCCACTATAGTTATTTTTTCTGTAGAAACAGAAACGGAGTATATTTCTATAGCTATATTTCTATTTTTTTTCCCCGCTACTTTTAATCTGAAACCTTCATATAGAACATCTGTTATTGCAAGAGTAACTGAAAGTTACTGTGGATGTGCTGTAGTAACAGACCTCACGGCAGCCTAATACCTCTACCAAAAAACCAATCCTTCACAGGCAGGATTTCTGACAAACATCACCACCTTTGAAAAGGTACCGACAATTGCAATAACACTCTCTTTTATATTGACCTGCCACTAAATCAGGCCATCTCTTACATTTCATTTCAGAATAACTGCCGGACAGAGAAGACTGTGGTGTCTTTTTCAACTGTGTTGAAAACTGTGAACTGTGTCAGTAAATTATTTCAAGTATGTATTTTTTTGTTACGTGATTTAATTTTAGACCTCCTTTTTCATTAGAGAATCCACACCTAATACAGAGCAAAACAAGGCTCTAACCCTGACTTAGTTCTAACCCCAAATATCTGGTCACTTACTTCTGCTCATTGACCGTATATGCAACGATTTAAAAGTCCATTAAAAAAAATTACTTAAAAATATAACAAATTTAACTATATGAAACACAAAACAGTGGAGCAACAACCTACCTTCAAAACAACCACACAAACAGTGGTGATTGTATCACACAGCTTTCCATGCAAACAGCAGCTTTGAAAGGAAGCTGACAACAGCCAAGTACTGAAAAGTGAGAAAAACCAAACATGAAATTTCCACTTCCTCTACACGCGGTTTCAGCATAGAAAAGGACACGGTCAACAAAATAACATGTTCTGGCTACCTTCTGCTTGTGAAGCAGGGTCTGATGAAATAAAACAGACCTCTGAAGACCTCATCACGTCCTGCTTCTCTGCCTTCTCCCTGCACATCTGAGAGATGACACCTGTCATGTCTGAGAGTGTGGCCCTTGGACATAAGATATTGCTAATGCAGCCCAAATAAAACTTCAGACATGACATCTTCAACATACTATCAAAAGCATACTTGCAAGAATTGTTAAATGCTCCTGATTTTTCATATACCAACCTGAAAAATCCTCAATACAGTGACTGCCAATGTTTCACGAATGTAAAAATCAGGTTTTGTAACTCTGGGGTAAGGAAACATAATGGCAGTTGTAAAGGGTTTACTATACAACATTGAACTAGCTTATTAAGATAATAAGTTGTTTCTCCTATTACTGTTCAATTAAAACAAACAAAATGAATCACTGAGGCTTTCTTTCCTAATGCAGCTGTATGGCACACTCACATTTTGCAGTTTTTTTGGGTAGTGAATCAGTAGGGAATAAAGAACGACTGCCTTAAATGCTTCCTTTTCCTCTCTCACTGCACTGTTCCTACACAACCCCCTTAGAAAGAACCTCAATAAAAGTGTTCTGACTATATATATACACACACATCTATATATACACACACACTTCATCCATTTCTTTAAAACGCTTTGCTTTAGAGTTACTGGGTGGCTTCTCTTCAATACACGAGTCCCCGAGTAACCATTGGTATAGAGGAGAAATCAAACAGAAGCAGCTGCCGCGACAGATGAAGATATGCCAGCTTTTGGTTATGAGCTACAAGGTATCCACTTTAAATTATTCCATTTTCTCTGCCGGCCTTTTTCTCCTGACCTCCTCCCATTTCTTCCCCCAACTCATATCATATTTAATTCTCGAAACTCTTACTTCAAAAGGATGACATTCACAGTTTACACTGTGTACTCAACTGCTTTACACTGACCATTGCTGAATTTTAAGTATCAACCCATAAAACATCTTTAAAGGACCATTCAACAGTACCAAGCCCAAAGATTTTCATAGGACATATAGGGCCAAGATCACCGAATTGCACAGAAGTGAAGTTTAATTTTAAAGAACTTTAACTTTTCTCTCTCCTAGCAGCTAACACATCTGTCCGGCCAGCAAACTTAAGCAAAATAAAATAAAGTTGTGTTTACAAATCTGCCAGTGAATCAGCTCAAACACTTTTTGTACAAAGACAGTGAAATCAATGACCTAATTAAAAAGAGGAACTAACACCTACTTCTTCTCCCCATCTTCCCCACAGCAGTCTGGGAACTGAAATGAAAAAGCTAGAAAGCACCTTTCTCCTTGATCTTTTAGCTGTAGAAAATCAAATGTCTTAAGAACAAAGGACTATAGGGAAGATGCAGCAGGCAAATAAGAATCACCTGAGAGTTATCTACCCTGTCCTTTCATAGAAGAGCTCCCAATCTTTCCTATTAACATTACTCACCACTAAGAAGGCACCTGTCAAAAGCCTCAAGGGTTAACCCAGGACTTTATTGGAATAGGGAAGACATTGGTCCTGTTTCTTTCTGAGTATTCTATATAAAAATAAGTGGTATTTTACACCATCATATGTAAAACTGATTGACAAAAGATAGACCAGACAATAGAAAGCGGCAACTTCAGATAGCAAAAAGGAAAAGGAAATTAAAGCAAGGAAAAGAAAAAAAAAAAGCCACCTGACCTATGTATCCAGGATTTTCAATTATTAAGGGCTTGGTCTTGTGAGATATTCAGCAGTCTTTCAAGGCAGGAAAAAACATGAGCTTACTGTGATTTTGGTGGCATAAGTCCAAGCCTATTCTCAGTAGTAATTCTGCCTAAAAACATATCACCAAGTTAAACTGCATATTTTATGATATTCTATGAATAGCAAGGAAAATGAAGTAAAAATACAAATTAAATTATTCCTTGCAACTCACTACTAATGTATCTGTTTCCAAACTGCAGATACTCCAGAATGCCACAGAAGAGTAAGGATAGGAGAAGTTTAGGAGAATTTTAACCCACTGTTCCCAGTTATTAACTTGAAAGAAGTGCCCACTAAGCAATAGTCTCTCCGATGCCTCTATTCAAGAAATTGTCACTTTATTGCCATTAAAAAATGATACCTCTTAGCTCTAACAACTTATTTCATTGAATCATAGAATCGTCAAGGTTGGAAAAGACCCTTAGTATCATCGAGTCCAACTGTTAACCTGTCACTGCCAAGTCCATCTATACCATGTCTTCGAGCACCACATCTATCCGTTCTTTAAATACCTCCAGGGATGGAGACTCAACCACTTCCCTGGGCAGCCTGTTCCAATGCTTGACCACCCTCTCGGTGAAGAAGTTTTTCCTAATATCCAACCTAAACCTCCCCTGGCGCAGCTTGAGGCCATTTCCTCTTGTCCTATCGCTTGCTACTAGGGAGAAGAGACTGACCCCAACCTCGCTACAGCCTCCTTTCAGGTAGTTGCAGAGAGCAATAAGGTCTCCCCTCAGCCTCCTCTTCTCCAGCCTAAACAACCCCAGCTCCCTCAGCTGCTCCTCATAAGACTTGTGCTCCAGACCCTTCACCAGCTTCGTTGCCCTCCTCTGGACACGCTCCAGCACCTCAATGTCCTTCTTGTAGTGAGGGGCCCAAAACTGAACCCAGCACTCGAGGTGCGGCCTCACCAGTGCCGAGTACGGGGGCACTATCACCTCCCTGGTCCTGCTGGCCACACTATTCCTGATACAAGCCAGGATGCCATTGGCCCTCTTGGCCACCTGAGCACACTGCTGGCTCATGTTCAGGTGACTGTCAACCAACACCCCCAGGTCCTTTTCTGCCAGGCAGCTCTCCAGCCCCTCCTCCCCCAGCCTGTAGCGTTGCATAGGGTTGTTGTGACTGATTTTTCTACCTTAGACTTGTGTACTTTTTAAGAAACCAAGGTGAAACACAGTATTTTTTAATATTGTATGAAAAGCTTAAAGAAAGTGAAATAGGCCCAAGCTTAATCGCTTTAAGATTAAAGATCTGTCTGAGCCTCTGTCACTACTATTCTCTGCAATACCCTATTTGTTGCATCACATAACAGAAAGATTATTTTGACCTCATTTAACAATCTATAAATTGTCATAAACTCTTCGAGACATCAGTTCTATTTCTGATAGGTAGCATGCCTTTTGTTCCTCTTCAGGAACAAAATGCCATTGCTTGCAATATCACAAATGAATACCCAAGCCTGCAGGAGCCTTGCTTCTCCACTTCTGAAAGCAGACAAATGGAGCTCTGCGGCATGGAGCTACAGACTAGGACCCAGCATGCTGTCTCGGTACACTTGGAGAGCAACAGTTCTTGACTCAGTCTTTCAAAATGAGGTAGGAAATACACAATTACTCTCATTTTGCTCACCATCACCTTGTTTTGATAGATGGAGAAAGGAAGCATGGAATTTTTCATTAACTGTCTGAGGCAAAGGCACTTTTCAAAAGGGAGCCACTGACTGTTTAAAAGGTTGTCGCTGACATAGGCTTGGAAAATACTTTCCCACAGGCAGCAGCTTCTGCTACAAGTAGTATGCAAAACTCCCCACCAGACCACACCGAAGGTGACAACATCCACAGGAGAAGATTTAATTCTGTCTTATGGATGCACCTTACCACTCTCAGCTGAATCCCACCAAAGCACTCATGGTTTGGATCAGCTCCTGTATAGTCTGTTCAAGACTTTGAATTAGGCTTCCTGCTTCTCCAGGAGGGAACTTGCAGATGTTTTAGCTCATTTCATAGTCTGCATACATTCACTCATTTGGTTATCGAAGTATTAGCCAAGGGTGATATGATAATTTTGTTCCACTGACAACAAATGAGTAGATTACATTTAAAACAAGACATAGTTGCAGGCACCAAACGCTGCTGCTTCTATTAGGAAAACTTTCTCTCCTGCCCCCTCCTTGCTTGTTTGAGGACCTTCGGTCTTTTGCAAGTAAAGAGTGAACAACCATAACACACTAGGAAAGATGAGGAAAGCTGCTCGTTTCCCATTTAAACACAATTTTATATATGTTATATATATGCACAGCATATAATGCGCCTATTTTTCTTTTTATGACTTAGAAATAAAAATAAATGTAGTGGATTTTTACTGTGTACTTGCACTGATCATTGGATGTCATGAAATATTTTGTTAGGCACAGCTTTGGAAAAATCAATAACTAGGCAGGTGCCAGCTGTGCAGCTCCATGGTGCCAGGCAGTCATGCTCCTTATTGCCCCCTAAACTAGAGGGGGGCAGAAAAGGATGGCTCCAGAATTGAACTCCATGAAATTTACACTGGGACTAATGGAATTTAGCATGATCAAATGTCCTAGAAAAATTAACTCCTTTTATATCGGCTCCTATTCTTTCCTTATTTGCAGCAAGGTTACACCACTGGCTTCAGCTAAAACATACCCACTTTTGGCCAGTTAAAGGTGAAGTTGTATCAAACCCACTCTGTAAATACTAGTGTCTCAAGCAAGTCCAAGCAGACACAGAACCCATGCCAAATGGTTCGCAATCCTCACAAACATGCTGCACTATATCTCATTAAAACACTTGTGAGAGAAGCAGCTCTTCAGTTACCAACGCACCAATGCTGCATGGACAGGCTTGCATAAAATAAAAGTTATTTCCAAAATAAATAACAAAAATACAGGTATTAGAATAGTGAGAAAAAGGCAGGGGTAACAGTATCCTTCCTAGTGCTGGGGTTCCCATTCTGGGATGACAATGTGATATTTGTTTGTGCCTCCTCAGAGGCCAAAGGATGGGGCAGGAAGGGGCATTCTGCTGCCTTGCATGTGGTATAGGGTTACTTGGTGCTTGTGAGGTGCCTTAGGGGTCTGATCTCCACTGAGGACTGCATACCTGCCATACAGATGCTACCCGCAGAGCAGGACAAAAAGTGTTCCTCTTCCTCCTTGAAATGGGAAAACAAACAAACAAAAACCAAGGAAGCCATAAGGCGAGCTTCCTATTCTTGAGTGTTGCAAACAGTTTGAATGCTTGCAAACAACTTCCCAGTTCCTCTTTCCTTGTTCCAAAATCAAAGACATTTCAGCAAAGGAAGAAGCGGGCACGCCTGCTGGAGGGTTAAGAGGGAAGAAGTGGTGATCAAACAACTGTGTCATCATCCTGGGTTCTCATGCTTATTATCATTTTACTTGAAGACCGTATCACTGTGCTGTTTTCCAAAAAGATCAAGACTGCTCAATTAATTTGTGATTTGGACATGGAGAAGGCGCAGTCTGCCCCTCCTTTACCTGGATAAGGAAGAGCAGCAAGAAGTCATTCAAAGTCAGGGAAAATAAATTCATTCCAAAACCTGAGAAATGGTGCTGGACTACAAAAGCTAATGCTAACTTTGCCCCTTTGTGCAGCATTTACTTCCTACAATCAAACCCCAAACCCCACTCTCAAGAGTTTTCTAGAAGTGCTACAATCTTTTAATTTTCCTTCTAAGGAAAGGCAGAGCCAGAAAAAGAGGCAGTACTAATCCCAGCTTCCACTTCAGTTACTCATCTCCAATTTCCAACAGATGGTTGCTTCCTTCATTGACTAACCTCCCTGCAGATTCCCAGTTAGGTACAGGACAGCCACATGGCAGCGTGGGATACAGAGAAGATAACAGGGCACTTCCCTTCTAAATCCCTTAAATATGCACTGCAGATGATGGACACTATAAAGCAGGGAGGAGGAGGAGGGGAAAAAACCCACAGACTTAGATTATGCCACCTGAAGAACATTCTTCTATCACGTTGTTAATTGCAGGTCCTTGGTGTGGTTTTGGTTCAGGCCAGTCAACGATCTCGCAAACAAATTTTGGGCCTAGCTCAGGAATTAGCAAGGGCCTGCAACCCCTATCAACAGACAGTTTGCATGCAGTCACTCTATTTTGAAGGGTGGCAAGAGTTGAACATTACAGACTTGGGCTGTTTCATGTCAATTTACTAGAATGCAAAAGACAGACCTGGGAACTTGTAATTCACTATTACTTATCCTTAATAGTCTTACCAAGTCTCAATCTTTAGACCATGACTAGTTTGGGTCAGCTCTGAGGACCTTACCTCATGTCTAATGGGAAAAGCAGCCTAGGGATCAGGTTTGCTCTACAAGTGATGTCCTGTAAGAGTCCTGTAGAATGACCCCTTTTTGAGGGTGAAGTTACAACCAGTAGCAAGAGAAACATTTGAAAGTAAGAGAGTAGCACTGAAAAATGAAATCGTGTAATACAGGTAAGGAGAGAAACAACCTTCAAGAAAAGACAGGGAGCAACAACTCTTAATTCTCGACTGGTGGGTTACCTGCAGAAAAGATATCAAGGCATCTAGATACCTCGGAAGGAACTACATGTCTGATTTCTGTTTAGCCTGGGTAGGTTTATCTGTAGTGTTTATATACAAGGTTCAAATGGCACTTACTCCAACTAAATCCCAGGTCTGCATTTCTTGTTAAAGGCCTAGCAACAACAGAGATAAATGTTTATAACTGAGGAATAGTCAGGACCAGACTCAAATTTATGAGATTCCTGCCAATTTGAGGTACCTTTGAAGCAGTTTATACCCTTGGGTTCTGAAAGGACGGCTGACACCAGGAGGGAGTTCAGCAGAACATGAATGTTATCACAGCACTGGTGATGCCTTCTGTACATAGTTTGAACTGTTCATAGACCAGAGTATGCAGAAAAGCGTCAGAAAAATATGAGTCATTACACGCATATCTATACAGATAAACGGACTCATACAGTGGACGCTCGAATTAATGTTGCAAATGCGTAATTTCAGTCCAGCCCAGTACACTCCAGAGAACGCACAAATCCCTGTGGAAAAGGCAGTGTGCTGCATGCCAAAGTAGACCATGCTGGAGTTGAAAATGTCACTCTATTTTGTTTCCACCTCCATGCTCCCATTCAGCAAACACTGACTGTTCTCTTGAAATGTCAGTGTGCGGGGCAAGAGGCAACAATTGGCAAACATATAGATATGCTGTCACCACTCGATGGAAGCTTGAGCACTTTTCCAGAGTCCCTTGCCAACATAATTAAATTGTGCCATTATAGATTCTCTGGACAAGGTTTCTAATAAAGCATTTCCTGCCTCATTTCCTGCCAAAATTTAGAAATGCAAGTCAATATTCTGCAGTAATTCATACATGCTTTGTGGCATGGCATAAAACTTTTCATTCTTTTTCTTTTTTTGCAGTAATGCTGCTCCTTAAGTCAAGGCAAGTGTTTAGCACCGGAATGACAAATGTAACTCCAACATCTGTTCTCTGAAGGAGAGGAAAATGAAACAAAAGAAGAAACCATGCTCTTTTACTTCACCCTTTCAAATTCCGCAATTAAATAAAAAAGCATGAATCTTTCTTGCTACTGAGAGCATCACTATCTCTTCCTTTATTCAAAAAAACAATGAACAGAAAACCAAACTCCTAAAGTCTGAAGGACACCTTTGTTGTTTCTTGCTGAGGATTGACTGCACGGGTAAATAGATATCAGAGTTGCTGAACCTGATCACGCTAAACTTTATGCCTATATACCTTAAAATGACAGGGCTAAAAAGCTTAGAAATTGGGCAGCGGTCTGCTCATGTACAGCAATTCTCATAAAGAAGATCAACCAGTGACAAGCTGGTTTTTCCTCAAAGCTGTTGTTCCAAATCTGCTTTTTCAGAACCTCTGGCCAGTGCATGGTGCCTGTCAAAGCTTCCCACAATCTAAGCCTCCAACATCTCTCTGTTCATGGAAACAGAAAGTTAGATGTGGACTAGTCAAATCCAGGAAACAACCTGTCTGAGACTGCACCCTCAAATTAATTGAATAACAGTGCAACCTCACTGAAGCCATGCAAAATTAAGCCAGAAAAAGCCTGAAGGCAAATGGAGATTCTTGGCCAATGAACTAAGGCACTTTCCAGTGTCCCCTTGCTGCCTTCCTTTTCCACCAGGATGCAATCGGATGCAGCACATAAACCCAAGTAGTGCCGCCACAAAAGGCCAGACAAAGATTAATTGCACCAGAGCCTCTGTCTTATCACCAGCGAAACCAACTGCTCTGAGCTACAAGTTTGCATGAACAGCCCAACCCTTTTTTCTGTCAGAGACATGAGTCCTCTTTTGTCCACTCCAGATTGGATCAATACTACAACAGCGCTCTTCAGTGCGACACCCGATCTCCCACGACAGCTGGGTGAGCCACAGCCCCGCTCTGAGCTCTCCCACTGCCATAAGAGCTCTGAGGAGAGAGCTGGAAACGAAGTCCTTATGGTACCTCTCCTGAGACCATGAACCACAACTGTTATCCATGCTTGAATTTCATTACTAAATTGTTGAAACTAAACCCAGACTTTTCTCATAAGTGGCTAAGAATCCTATGACAGGTTCACTTAGTTTTGTGGCTTCCAGCCAAATAAACCAATTCCATCTTTCTCAGGGTGAGAGTTAGCTGAGTGCCTGCATTTGCAATTCTTTTTTTCCTGATATGGAGGAATAGAGATGAAGAGGGAAGGGAAGGTGGCACCAAATGGTTAAAAGGAAAAAAAAAAAAATTTTAAAAAATTGTAAAAGGATGTTTGCTCCAGTGTGTGAGAAACAGAGTTAATGCATGGAGGCTCTGCACCACATTTGTACCCGACCTCCTGACACTGTGTGGCACAGTTCTTACCTCTGGTAAAGACTCCTGTAGCAAGCAAAAGAAACAGCAAATACTTTTGACTCAAGAATATGGCAGAGATGTTCACTAACCTTCCCCTCTGAGGCAGACAACCAGCTGCAGTACTGTAGTTCCTCTCAATCCAAACACAATAGGTTTTACATCGTAATATTTGAAGGAATGTCATCACGTACATTTACAGCATGCCACTCATGCCATGAAACCTGTGGGCACGTTTTTGTCGCACAGCAGGCGTGAAGCAGCTTACCCATTTCCACTGAGGTTGAAACACTGCACCTTGCCATGGGAGAAGAGCAAGCACCAGGCAGGCTGAACAGAGTCCTGACCTGCCAGCAACCCACGCCCTCACCTTGCACTACCTTGCTAATGGAGTCATACCCCTAACAGCTCGTACTTCAGAGACACCTCCCTTCTCCCAAACAAGCGGAACTCTAGTTAGATATAAACAGGAACCAAAACCACACGAATGCTGAGAAAGCTGAACTCCATATTCAAAGCCTAGATCCATGTTTGTGTCTGATACTAATGCAGTGTCTCTGTCTTCCTGCCAACTGATATCTGAAAGCTGGTCCTGTCTCCTGGGCTAGCTTACAATTCACCATCTTTATAAAAACTTCTTCAGAGCTGTACAGTGCCATGACAAAGGAAAGGAAAAATAAGAGCACCCAGTACCTGCCCAAGCTACTGAAGTGACTCCCACTGTGACTATGTCCCAAAGTCCCATTTCAAAGGCTGGGTTTCTCCTACTCCCCATTTTGTGTGCCTTTGAGGCAACTTTTCTAACCTGAGTAAGCTGAAGTTAAAACATTTTTGGGCCTTGTTTCTTTGTAGAGGTCAGGATTGCAGTTTTCACACTGCTGTAGATATGCTCCAACAGCAGTGACATACTCTGTACCTGTCCCATTCTACCATCACTATTTTATTTACAAAGAGCAAAAGAGCACTCTGGCATGACAGAGAGGCTAGCTGATGAAATCAGAAATCATCAGAGGAAGCCTTACAACATCATGAATGACTTGGCCAGTCACACAGCTCAGTTCCTTCATTTAATTCTATCTTACACGCTCAACTAAGGCTGCAAAAGAAATAGGGGTCTATTTAGTGCCATATAGATAGTTGCATTTGTAGACAGGACATCTGTCACCTAAGAGCAGCATTGAAAATACTGACCAGATGGATATGAACTTTTAGCACATTAAGCATATTCTACATTGATCTAGTGACCTGGGGGCAAAAAGCTCCAGATATCTCCTTACATGACCTCAAGGCACTGGTCCCACCTCCAAGTAGACCACTTACAAGTACCATTCTCATGCTTATACTCCTCCTCTCTCTCCTGTGACACCATCCACCGTGTGCTGAACAGAATGAAGAATAAATTCCTCAAAACTTGCCTGTGGCTTTCCCATACAGGCTTGGAGGTGTGATTTAAAAGCATGGTTTAGAAGCATGTGAACTTTATAGAGTTTAAAGGGAGCTTAAACAGCGAGGCCTTTGTTTCACTTTGCATCATCAAGCAGGGTGAAAGAAAAAAAAAAAAGATTGTGATATGTACTGTAGTTCTAGCTTTAGCCATTAGTCACATTTAAATTAGTTACAAATAGGAAGGGGGAAGAAAGGCCAATGACCAGAATGAATTGGTATAACCAGCTCCTATTCTGAGTTCCTTCACCACTATAAACACTTGCTTAATTATTTTCTGGAGCACTAGGCTTGTATTATTAATTGCAGAAATCCACTAAGATTCCGAGTTCCTACTCACACCCAGTAACTGGATTTGTTTGAAGGGAGGACTGTTTGTGCTTTATCCTGTGGGAAGTTGTTAACGCCCAGTCATTTCCCCCTCGTATTCTCTCCTCACTGACCCCAGAGAGACCACTTCACATGAAAAAGAGTTTTTCTTCTTGAGACAGGGATATTACAGCAGTATGCACTGTACAGTAAATCCTGAAGTATCCAAGAACTTAATAGCTGACACCTTTGGAATTCACTAGCTTTGGTTCTGATCTATACTAGGGGTTGTTTTGCACAGATTACAAAATTATTTTCAGAATAATTCAAGATATCATGGTTCATGCAGATATAGCATCCTGCTTGAGTTTACTGCATCTGTTTTAACTTGGTTTGGTTTAAACTTTCACAAACATCCCAACGCAAACAGATATTCCCGTGAAAAGGAGTAAAGAGCCATATAAATTCCTCGGTATGTAAGTAATTCTACTGACTTCCATAAGAGAAGGCTGTTCTCAGATCCTTTTTGCACTAGGCAAAACTCTCTAAACCTTGCTTACCCACAATAGTACAGTTGACAAATATAACTGTTCTTTTTGTTCTCATGAGCAGTTATTTCCAGATTTGGGATTGGCCAGGCTTCAATCCAGAAAACAGACTTTTCATGACAACCCCCAAATAACTTCAGAAGTCAGGAAACATCCTAGTTAGGAAAGGGGTGGATTCATCCTGCCTGAAGTATTTGGCAGACCAAGCAACCCACATCTCCCAAATGTTCAAAGAATCCATCCTTCAATTTCTGCAAGATTTCCAGCTGGGTGTTACACTGACAACCAGTGCTTTATCATAGCCAACTGCTATCCACGCAGTATACAGGAGAAACTATTGATCATCCAGTAAGTTTTATAAATTGCAGTTGCACCCTTCCTATTGTGATTTATACTGTCATTATAGTCCAGCTACACCTCAAGTGTCAAGTCCTCCCCCTCCAACACTAGCTAGAGCACAAGGAAGAAAATGCTCTCATCAAGGCCTTTCAAGAGAAAGCCTCAGGGGGAAGTTATTTCCAAATGGAAGCAGTCATGCTGCGGACACTCAGCAAGAAGATTTACTTCTGCATTCGTTTCAGGATATTTAGGAAACTGATTTAGAAGATCTTTACTTCTAGTGTCTGATTGAGTGACAGGAAATCTTCTCACAGTTACCTTGTTACACAGTCTACTCCAAGCTCACTCCTTCGGCAGATCCTGAGACAGGAAAGACAACCCTCCTTGTGGTGAGGCATAACCTACTAGCGTAAGCACACGGAAGAGCACTCAACATGCACATTTTGTAATCCTAGATTTGGTGTCTTGGCATATCCCATGGCAAGCAGTTTAATCTTTGCCTCTGTTTCCACATTTCTAAAAAGAACATATAATATCCCAGCTCAACATGGCATAGGGATTAGCAGTTATACTGTAGAGGAATTTGAAGAAACACAGTATGCACACATACATATCCCATGTATGTGCTCTTCAAGAACAATAGCCCTTACATACCTTTTCTAGGGAATGGCTTCGTCATCTGTGGTTTCAAAACTGGGAAACTAATGGGATACAAATATTTCTCCATTTTTGCGCAAGCAACCTATTTCAAAAGAGCTCCAGGGTGATACATGCAACAGATAATACAATAAAAAATAACTATTGTCAAAATACTTCAGGTCAGGTGTCAAGTAGCACGTTCCCTGGATATGAAAAGCAGGCAAAGTTCTCTGCTGCCTTTTAGAGATGATGCCTGGGCTATTGACAAATACAAACTGACATCCGGGTATAGCAAGAATGCTATAAACCTTTTTATGCACCAAAAGAGTTTGCTGCTGATGCTGCTTTCTTCACATGCTGCTGTCCTTGGCCAGTCACAAAGGAGAAGCTCTCTTAACGGCTTTGGTGACAGGGAGTGGGGAACAATGCATGGTTCCCCCAGGAGCCATGAAAGAAGCAATCCCTGCACTTGAGAGCTCAACTGTTTAGGAGGAATATAAAACCTGTGCTGAACAGTTACAAAACCCAGCACACCCCACACCCCCCCCAATCACCTTAAAATTTAGTAACATAAAAGCTGTCTGTGCAAATAGCGTGCATAACCCAGTCTTAGCATTGTCAAATAAACAGAAAAACTTGCCTGAGCAAGCTGGGACAGACAGCCGGGTTAAGAACAGTTTCTACTAGCTTCCCTGAAGTACCTAATAATATGGGCAACAATCCAGAATTTGTAATACACAACTTCCACGCCCCTGGCTGGGCCTTTTGCTGGGATGGAAATGGGATGGACAATTTCCTACTGCTTTCCAGTTGGTGAAATCTTATTAGAGTAAACAAAACTGTTTTCATCAACCAATTTCAAAGGTTCAGACAAAATGAGTGTATTTCTCCTGCTGACAGCTACTGTTATAAGCACCGTGGAAACACTTCAGCTAACTACGGGGAATATTTCTTCCCAGGAACTGCCGTCCTAGGCAGGTTAACACCTAGGTAAGAACCACTGGCATAAGCATAATCCAGAGAAATCTTCAGTAATGTTTCTGAGAAAAGGAAGTTCAAGGAGGACCTGACAGATACAAACACCTGACTGACAGGCCCATGAAAGTGACACGGCTTCAGCCCCTGCTTGAGCAAGCAGGATACTCCAGGACACCCAAAGCCAGCCACCTCCAGGCAGCAAGCATGTGTGATTTTTTCCCTCGTGCAACACCATGTTTGGCCACACCAATCCACTCATTTACCATGCCACTAGCTTATCACACAGGAACCCATTTCCTGAACTGAGAAAACTGAAAGGACTGTGTAAAACTTCCATATCACAGCCACCACAAGTTAATCCATTTCAAAGCACTAATCCTGATTTTTGAGACCTCCCTTGAGCTTTGATTAGGCTTTCAGGGAAAGATACCTTTCTTCTTTAATGCATCGCTACATCACAGAAGCTGCTATAAGCAGCATGTCACAGCATGGAAAACCTTCAGACTAGCTGAAGGCAAATCCACGACCTTTTCAGTTGTGTCAAGGCAGCTAACACACTGAGGAAAAAGTAAAAAAGTTACACAACTTGCCAAATTATTCTTCCAAGGAGTTGCCTAAATCATATTATAAAAATATGTTGTTAGCAGTTGCCAGTTGAAGAGCTAAACATGTTTTAGAAGCCAGGAACAAATGCCTTTAAAATTTACTAAGCTAGTTGTCTCACATACTATATTTATTCACACTAAACTTTTCAAGTATTTTCTTGCATGTTGTAGTCCAATATTGTTCCTTTAAACAATTACACACAGTTTCAGCGTCAAATCCTACAGAACTCCCAAGGCAAAGAAATTTGGTGGAAAGGCAGGCAAGAAATTCAAACTGTGTCTTCACTAAGATCAAACACTTTATGGTTATTTAACAAAAAGCTTTATTGGTAAGTAACAAACCATCTAATACCTGAAAATCCCAGTCAACACAAAGTATGCGTGGTTTCTTCTTTTTTCCTCATCCTCAGTTATGGACTGATTATCTCATTTTTCTTCTGTCCCCAACCTCGGATGCTCCTTTTACAACCAGAAGTTAAGTACAACTCCTCCTGCCACTGAACAACTTGCTAGTACTCCCTTTTTGGTGGGAGTCACATCAGTCTTCATGACATATGACCAAACCTGAGTTCATACTAATAGAATTGTGGCAGCTGTTTTTCAGTCCCTTCTTGACATACCCAAGTCACAAGTAAGAGACCACCTATAGCTAGCCCTCTCTTACTAGAAACAGTCAAAGATGGGGTTATTTTTTTTAAATCAAAACTCATAAATAATTCAGTGATTTCTGTTTTATCATTTCAATATGTGGAGCTGGCATTTTCTTAAAAAAAGAAAATGAAACTCTCATATAAACTGCTAGTGCACTTGTCTGCTTGGAGCCTGACTGATTTCTGAACACTTGGGGTTGAAAATTGGTAAATGGCCATTACAGTGGAACCGCTGAAAATAGTAATTGGCTAATTTTGAGTTTCTGCAATACGTGTGTTTCTTATGTATGACTGGCTGCATAAACAGGTGTCTGCTTCATCCAATTTAGTAAAAGTCATGAAAACAACCCTTTCTGAGTTAAGAGGCTCATCCTAAGATGGTAATACCTCACTCAAAAGATTTAAGTGTATTGACTGTATTAAATTTGACTGTTGAGATTAACAGTTGTTTCTGATGCTGGCGTAGTTACATTTTGTAAGCCTAAAACTTTCTCGCCAATTAAAAAAGGGGGCTCTTCAAGAATTAAAAAGAAACCCCAAATAAAAATCTCAAGACACAACCAGCATTTGGAAATAGACACATGGATTTTCTTTTCATATTCTGGAACATGTGGGGTTCAGAGTGCTGGAGTACGACCATCCTCTCCATCATAAGAAGTCTGCAAATTAAATATAGAAAAAATAGGACATTTTTGTAGTTACTTCCCGCCATGTTAGGCCTCAAGCTGCTTGTCTACTCAGCTTCAGAAACACTTACATGCATGCGAACGGTAAATGGACTACATTCACATCACGACTAAGAAAGGTGGAGGAAGGTGATCACACAGATTTATGGGGAGAAACCTTGGTTAAAAAAAAAGAAAAGCCATAAAGCAAGCACAGGTTTAAGTAAACGATTTCACCCTCTTCTGACTTACCCTAATTTAACAAAGCACGTGATGTCTTGCAAGAGTATAAAGCATTCGAAGTGTAATACATCCTATTAAACATATTCTTCCTTTCTAAGAAAATATAGCTGATTTCACTTGCTTATTAAGTGATTACTTCAGAAGCACGCAAAAAGTGATCAGATGGTTTGGAGCACATTGTAGGACTTTCTGGGCATAGGGGACTACTTTGACCATGGCTTGCACACCACACAAGCTGAAGAGTCAAGTCACAGGCATCTATGCCAAGATGACACTGCCTTCAAGCAAACTAAGCATATGACAGAAAAGGACCCTAGCATTTCAACTCCTGCTTCAACACCAAACATTTCTGAGGATGTCTAATCAAAATACCAATGCTAACCTTTTCCATGGATAACAGCATTCACCACGTGTATAACACTGCAGGTCTACGAGCTCTCAGTTGTGAACAACAACCAAGGAACTTTGCATTTCAACACAGGAAACTTCTCCCTTGATAAGCAGATTGGGCATATTAGAAAGCATGACTGAATTTGCCTGAAAATTCAAGATGTGATGGAAGTGGGACCTACTGGCTGATTCAGAGTTCAAGTCCTACTTCTAGTAACTTACGAGAGTGAGAAGGGTTAGGCAGTAAGAGATCTCTAAAGTGAAAGAGGAAGATTTAATTTATCAAGTTCAGGAAGATAGCGCTGAAGTAATCAAGGCACAAAAAGATGCCAGCCTGGAGGAAAGTGTTAGTGCAGGGAATGGAAAATAAAGGTTGTTCAGATATTATGAAAAAATAACATGCTGCTCAGACAAAGCCTGTTTGCAAAGTACAAGAGAAAGAGCAGGATTAAATGCTGTGCCGAAATAATGGCTTGAATAAAGAAGGGCAATATTGAGTCATTAGTCTTTAGCGTAATATTACATTTCAAAATCAAACCTACCAGTAGCAACAGTAGGAATCCTGATACATGTAACACAATATGGTTGTTAAAAATACAGGACCTCACTACAATAATGGTGAAATTAATGGTTAAGTCTTTGGCCAGGTCTAAGGCTCTACTGGAGTCAGGCTATGTACAGACTAGAAAGATGCTGTCGTTTTTAAACATATATGGAAATCTGGTCAAAGAAATCAAAGGAAAACCTCAGGGCAAAAACAGACTCAAGATGATTTATTTTGGATGTGTTGCAAATAACAACACCAACCACAACAGTATAGTCAGTGATGGAAACTCCACTCAGATGCTTGGAACGAAGTTCCAGCTCTGTCCCCCTAGAAAAGATGCTAAGGCATTTCCTTACCTGAAAGGGCTCCTATGCGTTAAGTATGGCTTTCCTGTACAGCATACAATGGATGAAGTATTTCCCTTAATAGGGGTTTTCATCTAAATGACCCCTACTGTACTTGCTTCAGGAGCCAGGATAAATCTGTTCAATCTTCCTCCTTGCAGAACTACCTGAGCCACATCTGTCTTCTCTCTTTCAAAGACCTAAAAAAAGGTACAGGTGGCAAGAAAGAGAAGAGAAAGAAGCAAAGAACAGAGGAAGGTAATCCTGTCTTTTATGATTTAAGGCATGTTAACAGAAGGGATGGTTGACTGATTATGATTATACTCTGCGATTCTTGTGCTGCTTGTTCTTTCCCCATCTCCGCTAGGAAAGCAAAACCTGTCTGGAAACTGGTGCGTCAGCATGCTGCTGCTGTTTGTCTTAGCTATGAGGCATTGATTTTTTTCCCAACACTTTGATATAGGGTCACAGATATCCTAACTAAAATCTTTACTGAGAGCAAGGGGGTCACGGCAGCAAGAGCTGTTAGTTTAAACAAAAAAGTCAATTCTATTTTTACAGTATTTGTTTGGACATTTAAATTTTCTGAGAGACCTAAGAGGAAAAAATACAAAAAAGACTTTTTTCTTTAAGCTGTTTAATATAAAAATGGAAAGAACAATGCACACTCTTCACAAAATCTTCTTTCAAAAGCCACTGAATATTTCCCTGTAATCAGGTATCTTATACACGTGTATGTCTAATTAACACATGAGCTAAGGCTAAAATGTAGAGTAACTCCAATATGTGGAAGGAGTTTTAAGAAGGCAGCACTTTTACTTCTTTAGCACTTGTCCAGAAACTAGGCCCCTTTCAACATATCTGAAATTAGACAACGAAAAGTCACCAGGCATCCTGAAACTCTAAGCAATGATATTTGGCCAGAAAATCTTAAATTGTCTTCTTAGTACTTCAAGATTAACATTAACCAAAAAGGAAATTTGGTATATTTTTAAAAACAAAAATACAAAGGTGGCTCAGGAAGCTCAGAGGTCTCCCATCTCACATAGAAGAGTTCCATAAAAGGAATGATAATATTTCAGTCTACAGTAAGGTGTAATCAAAGAATGCCTGCTTAATAGGCTTGAGATTAGTTATGAAGCAAAACACGGTCAGACCATAAAAAAAGTTAACTGTAGATCACTGTTTTCTTGTTTAAATTGGCAGGAAATTGTGAAATATTTCCTCTATAAAAACATAGGTGAGCTATTATGTAGAATTTACCATTAATAGGGTGGAAGAAAGGGAAGTACAAAGCAAGTAGTAATAACATGCTAAGAAACCAGTTGCTTCTGAAAGAGACAAAGTGACTGAGCAGGAAAGGTCTGTACATTAACATACAAGTCTGAGATTTATGGTCAAAGCCAGCTTTAAGACAGACCACTTAAGAGGTGTTTTAGGTTGTGAATGAATATAACACCAGGTGCTATTTACTATATACTTTGTAAGAGGCTTTAAGAGATATACAGGTGAAAAAGCTATGTAATTAGTACTGCTAAGAAATTCAGGTTACAGTTAGAGGTGGACAACAGGAGTTTCTTAATCCTTTCTGGTTGCATCATTGGAACAGAGATGCCCCAGGGTATTTCATATCCTTAGGTCTACTCAGCAATTTGTAGGAATGAAGCAGCATTCAGTATAGTATATCATACCATACTTCTGAGGCTAAGCACAGAAATGAGAATGGATGTATGCCATTTAACACAAGAAACAACTAAACCCTATTAAGTATATGATGTGCTTTTCATTTGATGACCTATCTCTGCACGGACCTCTCCTGAAAACACTTTTTCCAGTCATGAGATAACTCATGCTCCAATAGCCACGCATTGGTAAATAGCTCCTCCTTTGGCAGTAACACACAAGACTATGTGAAGCATCCTCTTCAGATCTGAAACTTGACATGCTACAGTACAGAGGTGTTTAAGGCTCTTTGTGTCTTTGTGGCAACAATCTCCAAAAGACTCTTCAGAGAGATTTTCAGACTGGATTTTCAGCAGAGTACTCTGTTACGGAAATAGAAGGGTGAACAAAAACACATCAAACAGCGATTACAGAAACTGTGTCGCCTTGAATCTATGCTAGTGGTTATTTTTTCCTCATCAATTCTACTGTAATTGCTTTAGAAAAAAATAGAGATTTTTTTTTTTAAGGTCAACCACCATTTCAGAAACGAGAATTTGTAACGGACTACTTTAGCTCTGTGTTCCTCCTGTGCTTCATATACTCTTTAAACACACTATCACTAACATCTTTGTTTAGGAAAATATTTGCTTCTTATGTTTAAGTATCATTCCTTTCCATCCACATCGAGGTAGACTCCATCAAAAACCTTGACTTGGCAGCTATCACAATTGTGATTATTAGGAATTAAAGATTATGCTTTATCCTTGCAAAGCACAATTTCAGTCAATCATGGAAAATTTATCTCTGCTCTAATACGTTCTGGAAATACAGGCATAAACAAAGATAAGCTTTGTGGAGTTAGACTATGCCACTTCGGCTTTCTAAAGCAAGCCCAAGAAGTGTTCACTGACAAAATATTACCTATTTAAAGCATTACTACCACAAATTTGGTAAAGTTGCTGCCATATAACTGGAAGCTTAAAATAAAGAGACACAAAGCAGTGATCTTCGTTCTATGACTGACTGAAGGCAATTGTCCATGCTGCTTTCCCACTTTTTGAGCTGTACAAAAGCTATAACCTGGTAAAAGACAGCAGGATGTACAGTAGAAAGACTCAGAACATGTGCAATACATTCAATAAGCCAGATATTCCTAACTGAATTTAAAATTGGGTGTGTTCTATCTGTACAGTTACTCTTTGCTTCCAGGTCAAAGTAACTAGAATACCACAGCCACAACCGCAACCCCTTTGACTAATCTCTATCATGATTCTTCTGTGGCTCTGCTTGTCACTGTTGTGATTAATATTTGGGTTAGGAACACGTTGGCAAGGAGTCATCTAGGACTCTGATGAGAGCCGGAAGCGTGGGCATTGCGTACAAATATGATTCAGACAAGGCACATCAATTTCACCTATGAAATGAAATCACAAAGAAGTTTTCTTAAATAACTCTGGGCCTGCATATCCCGAATTACTTTCTAGAAAACAGGTCCCAGGTTACACTCCTCCAATTTCTACAACAGGCAGCCAAAAGCTTTTGCTGACCGATGAACAAACCCATTAAGTCTGACCCTGCAAATCAATGAAGGAAGAGGCCACAAGAGGAGGCTAATCTCTTCCTTCTTCCTAGAAGAAACAGATGGCCCAGAGGGAAGGCAGTATTGTAATAATCTCCAAGTTATAACATAATCTCCTCTAGCCCTGCTTCCTTAAGAGGTAATATGACTTCTTCCAGTTCACATCCGAACATCCAACTACAGACCTCAACCAGCCTCCTGCAGGGAAGAGGCCTCAACACACATACCTAGGCATGCCCCACCCCGTCACACCAGGTAAGTCTGCAGCTGCTCTATCAGGCCACATCAAATTCACGTCCTTGCAGATCACACGTTATTTTTCACCTAAAGCTCCTACAGCACTAATGAACTCCAATTTTCTTGAATCACACCAATTTTTTTAAATCACAGATTTCTTTCAAGATGCGACATAAAGTTCACAAGGTGGCATTGCTCAAGATCACATTAGTTTGGAAGAGGTATACACACACTAAAATTGCTCAATGACTGATAGAGAATAGGCCCTCTATTTGGCATTTCAAACTGACAAAACAGGACCATTCAGCAGATCCTTGAAAACTGGGCATGGCATTGGTTTGGCCAAGATGTTTCACGCAAAATGTTACAAACTGTAATCTCTAAAAAAAAATTTGCATGCACTAGTGTGCTGAAATACATCAGCTGTGCATTTACGTTTGCAGTGGACCATTCCTTAAGACTGTTCTTACACTGGGAGTATATAACAAAGCATCCAGTTCAGTCATTAATAAAATTCAAGCCAGCTCTTTTAAAGTAATTATTTCTGAACTGTTCGTTAAAAAAAAAAAAAAAAAAAAAAAGCTGATTATCAAAGGTTTTACTCAGAATAGCATACAATTTTATTTGTAGAGTAGGAAAGGATAAGGGCAAAAAGGCAAAATCTGAGGTCTGGGTAAAGACTGTTTGCAAACTTCTAAGCAGAAAACCAAAATTACTATGTTATGACGCAACTTTTCGTTAAAGATTAATGAAAAACAGCCAAATGCATAGTTTTGCAAAATCAGTGGATGTATACACGCAAGCAGGGACATATCTAAGGACACATCCTTTTGCTTTGCCACCAAAAGAAAAAAATAGAGTAATTAAACTCGATGTACTAGCCAAAGTCTTAAGCTCAGATAAATACAGTACCTCAAACTTAAGGCAGCTATTTGAAGAGTTCCAACGTTCAGCTACTTCTAGTTACTATGGCAAATTTCAAGATTTTCACTACAAAACTGTCCGGCCCTTCAGAATTGTTTGGATCTGAAAGACCAATCTGGCTTTACGAGTGAGCACAACTGGGTGCAAAAGGTTTCATATTAGACTAGCAAGCTCTAAAATAGTCCACATGCCAAGGATTTGAGATAAGAATCAGGCTACTGAAAATAGGTTTATATTGATACTTCCCCACCAGTCCTTAAGAGAAACTAGTTTGAGTTGAACTGGTGAGTGGAAAAAATGCCCTTTACTCCCTGCAGACAGGTATTTCACAACGCCCAGCACACACAGATCCACAAAGAACGATAAGCCTAAATTTTAAAAAGTGCTAATATTATAAAAATGATTTGGTAAAGCCTTTCATTCTCAAACAGTTGGTCTCTTGACAACGTGTCTCTGCAGCTCCTAAGCACACATATAATAAAAACCTCATCAAGAACAGATCCCTGCAAAGGGACAGATATGTGGTTGGAAGCTGTGAAAGTTCACACTTCAGAAAAATCAAACTAACAAACTGCTGAGCCCTGTTAATTGTTTCTTTAAAAAAAAACCCAACCAAAAACTTAAGCTCTAAATAGCTTATCAGAGAGATTCTAAAATTTGGACTGATCTGTAACAGCAGGTTTTACTAACCTGCCGTAGATTTCTTACATAAAAGTATGTGGATTACAATTTTTTTATTTCTAAAGCATACGAAATCTTGAGAAGAAATATTGAAATTGGAAGCACGCACATGCTTTTAAAATCACAAAGAAATACTTTTGTCAATTTTTTTGTCCATAGATGAACTCAGAAACCAAACTCCCATGACAGACTAGCACAGAAACACGTACACAAAGACAAGACTAAGCTAGTGTCTTCAGGTGGCTCATTAGAAAAGAAAAAAAGAAAAAAAAAATCCACCTGGTGCTTGAAAGAGAATAACAGAAGGCAGAGCATGCATGTGAGCTGAGGGAGCACAGAGCCAGCAATGCCCTTCCAACACTCTACCAAGTACATGGGTTCTCCACAGCAACAGGCAGCTGGCACGAAATGCATTTTTAAAGGAGCTGCATGCCTTAAAGTCCTCTCCACGTGAATAATGTGTCTTCAGGAAAACACCAGCTTAGATGCTCGTTTTCATGAGACAGAAGAAACCAGCAGGATAGCAACGAAGCCGAGGTTGGTTGGTTGTTTTGTGTTTTTTTGTTTTTTGGTTTTTTTTTTTCTTTTGAGAAGAGGTGGGAGAGGAAGCACGTAGGATTCCTTCAGCGTAATTTATTTGTTTTATTGTTCCCGCAGCACATATTACACTAGAGTCAAGCTCACGCATGAAGCATCCTACAAGGACAACTTCCGTGCTCCCAACACAAGAGCAGAGCTAGGTGATCTGAAGAAGGACGCAGCCAGAAGGGCACTGAATCGCATCTCCTCCAGTGGCTAACAAGGGAACCTTTCCAACACCTCTAAGGGCTTTCATTTAGCCTTTTAATGGAGGAGATGGACAAGTTACTAGTGGATCACTTCATAGATTTTTCTAATTCTGAAAGCCAAATTAAAGAACTGAGCTGACAGAAAAGTTTGGCTTTTTTTCAGAATCAACTGAAGAGATTAGATCTCTTGCAGTTTTAGGTGAGACAAACTTAAGGGAGCAGTTCACAGAAACTGCTTAGCCTCTGCTTTCCGAAATAATCATCATGATGACTCAAAGCAGGCATCATAGTATTATCTGCTTTTTTAAAAAAAAAAAAAAAAAGGTCTCTTCCAGCAGTTATTTATGCCTGGTAGTACAAGGAATGAATAGGCCTCCATTCCCAAAAATCTTGGAATTTGCCCTCTACTAAAACCATTAAGAGAACTGCAGCTAAGTGACTTAACTGATAAACACAGCCAGCTTCAGAGTTCCTTGGAGTCCCAAGTTTACAGCCCGCAAACAAATCAATCTTTCTTTTACTGGCTGTGTATAAAACATAACATTTGCTTCAAGAAGTGCTTGTCCAGAAGTCTTTTGAATACAAAACAGGGAAAGTCACTAGCAGGGGAGTGGGAGGGGGATGAGAACCAGTAGTTTGTTGTTGGTTTTGTTTTGTTTTAAAAAAAGAGTGCTGACCCATTAGAGCTAAAACACCCATCTCTAACTGCTTGAGGTATCAATGCAAAGGAAAGAAAGAAAGAAGAAGAAGAAAAAAATTGCAGTCTTTGGCAATCTAGGGCTCTTAATCATTAAGTCTAACACACAACAGCAGAACAATAAAAAGAGCAATTGCATTGTAAATTTATGTACCATGCACGGGTTATGGAATGTAGTGCAATAGGGCACTGTGCAGTTATAAAACTGCATTCCTTACAAAGTTAACAGCTTTAAGCTCATGATTTGTACATGTGGGCAATACTGAATGACCTTCATGCTTTCCAACATTCACTAGAAGGCAGATTTACTTGTAATCACAAGTCAGCTGGTTTGTTTTGGGGGATAAAACATATAGTTGGAAGAACAAAGGTTTAAACTTTGCATTAAGTAGTAAATGCAGAGACCAGTACACTAGCTTTGAAAGCTGAATTTGAAGACTGTGCTCCAAAACCTGAAGTGGATAATATTAGAATCTGAGTGAACCCTGCCGGAATGGTTGTTTACTGCTCCTTTTTCTTTTTTTTTTTTTTTTTTCTTTTGAAAGAGAGAGAGAGGTATTTTCATAGTTCAGTTCCATTATAAAACAGTAGCCTCTCTAGCATATGCCTTCTGTAAAAACATGTCCTGTTTCAATGTAAAAGATCCAATGTTCACAATGGAGAAATAAAGTTATATTGCTGTTAGTGTAACGGACATAATACAAGACTATCCTTTTTCTAACAAAGAAAATCCATCAAATTTTTATTTTAAATGAGCATTGCCTGTCTCTGATTCCCAATTTTCTCAGATATGCAATAAATAATAGTTTGGAGAAGGTGCCTACTAAACTGGACTGCAGTACAACAGAGCAGTATCCTAGGACAGTATTATTAAAATAACCAGCAGCTGTTCATTGCACCAAAACCATCCCCAGGATACAATGAGCAGTAAATTCTGTTTTTTGTTTAACAGACTGGACCTTAGATTATCTAAAACTTCCACATCATAGTTCTTACACTGCTGAAAACAAAGTTCTAGTTTAGATTTAAGGGAAGAGACCACATTAAGCAGAACTATTTCTGGACATGCAGAGACATGAGGGAATGGGACAGGAGTAATTATTTTTCCTGCACATCCAAAAATCAAGACAGTTAAGAAGCATATTGAAGCATATAGTTCCTGATCTTCCAAAACAAATGGCAAACAAAATCTTATTTACAAGCATCTGAGATGAGGCAATAGGCTTCTGGTTCTCAACTTCCTATGAGCTGCAGTAAGGAATTTAATTGCTACTTCACAACCTGAAGTGCCCTGTTCTCAGGTACCTATACAAAAAAACAACTGCTAAGTAGGATGAGACAGTTAAATACTGAACACATAGCAGATTTTAGTACAAAATTGCCAGTGGAAGCACACAAGGCTCTGGGACAATTCATAAAACTACACAGGTCTTTTTACATAAGGTTAATGGTTTGCTAGCCAAGCGCCAAGGTTCATGAAACAGGTAATTTTTTGTCTTTTTTAAATCAGATTTGAACTTTGTGCATTTTTTCCTTACAACGCTTCACTAAAATCTCAACAGCAATCAGATGGGCTGAGAATATTTTACTCATAGGTGTTTTCAAGCACCTTATTAATAAAATAAGAGACCACAGGAAAGCCTGAATACTCAGCCCATTAGATACACGCTTCAGTTTGCTGCTCCTGGGTCAGGCAGCATGACAGCAATCTGAGCATAGTACTTGGATGACTAACACTGAAACGGGTTGAAAACAGCAGCAATCATGACAGAGACAATAAAGAACCCCAGCAATCACGCACAGCTCCAATGAAAGAAAAATGATTAAAAATAGCTTTTAAAAAGCATAAGAGAAAAAACAGTTATGATGCTAAAACATACTTTCTTAAAGGCCACTTTTCGCTAAAGGGATTATGTATGGTATTAACAATACGCATATAAATAAAGCATATGGCATAAGCAAATGTTAGCATAAGATCCTGGACAGCTTTAAGAATGAAACTTTAAAGCAAACAGATTACAGCGTGTCGTAACAAAACCACTGATATGTCAAGGAAGGTATGCGTGGTGTTAAAAAATAGTGATCATAAAAAAACCCCATCTCCTGAAATAAAAGACACAAAGATATATTCAGCTAAAAGAACATAATCTTTGGAGATCTTAATATAAGCCACTGTCTTTACCAGAGTACTTCAGATAGAAAATTCCTCTGAAGCTTATCATTTATAAAGAGACCGAGGTAGAGAAATAATGGGATAAGAGGGCAGGAATACACTGCGTGTTCAACGGGGATGCACTGAGGGGTGCTTTAGGATGGCTCTCCCTCTCTCTGGTGCACAGATGAGGGAGGCGCAAGGAACATGTACAAGGTAGCTCCTTTCCCTAAAAGGTTTCACCTCAGGTCTCCCATCAAGATAAACAGCAAGGAATATATGAAAGGGTGTTTAAGGGATGTTTTCTGCAATGTGCAAAAAACTATCAGGCAGACAAGGGGGGTAAAACAAGGGGGTAGGCATGAGGACTGGTGGTCTGCTGTGCCTCTCCTCAGTTGCACTGGAGAACAATTTCAGCTGAAGGAAAAGGGGTGCACAGGTTAGGGCAAAGCTGATTACAAAGGCAAGCCTAAGACTAGGGTATGGTGTAATGGGTACTAAAAGGTAGCAAGTGAGGTCTGAGATAAAGACTAAGCGTTTAGAAAAGAGAGTAAGTGGCATAAACACATGGGCTTGCTAAGGGGTCCACAGAGGCTGCTAGAGCAGAAGAAGGTGGGCTGAGGGTACAGTGTGCTCGGGACGGAAAGAGCAGTATATTTGCCTGGGAATGCAGAGGAAAGGTGCAGGGCACAGCCTGGAGGACGGGAGGGGAGGACAGGTGAACCGGCTGAGGAAGGGTTCAGGGCAGGTTGGGGCACAGCACGTTAGCAGCATGCTGCAAGGCACCGGGAGGGGGGCTCGGCAGTGGCAGGGCTCGGGCGAGCGCGGCGGGCGGAGGGTGCGCGGCCCGAGGGGCAGCGGGGAAGGGGGAGACACGGCGGGCCGGTACCTGGGCGTCTTGGCGGCGGCGCTCTCCCGGCGGTCCAGCACTCCGGGCACGCAGTTGGTGAGCTCGGTCCAGTCGGCGTGCAGCCCGCAGCTCCAGCCCGTGGAGAAGCGGGAGAAGAGCCAGGTCTCCCGGCGGTTGGGGCGGTAGCAGGTGCACTTCTTCTGCCCGGGCCGGCAGTCGCAGGGCACTTCCAGCCGCACGTTTTGCACCAGGTGGCGGCCGAAGGTGGTGCCGCCGGTCTTCTGGATGTGCAGGAAGACGATCACGTCCTCGCCCTTCATGTCGAAGGCGAGCTCCCGCTCCAGCTCCCGCACGGGGAAGTAGTACTTCTTCACGTAGTGCGGGTCCGGCGTGGGGAAGAGGTCCAGCTCCTCCGAGTAGGAGCGGCCGCTGGGGGAACCCAGGCTCAGCCCCGGCCCCACGTACTGGTACAGGATAAGCATGAAGCACACCGAGACGGCCACGATCAGCAAGAACTTGCTGGTCCTCTCAACCATGGTCCTTCCCGCACGCTTCATGTGTCACCATCTCCCGGGGCTGCCAGCGCTGGGCAGACGGCGGCGGTGCCGGGGGGCGGGCAGCGGAACCCGGCGCCTGTGCCAGCCGCCTCCCCCCACTGCTCCCCGGAGCAGAGCCTCCCCGGGGGCGGCGGGCCGCTCCCTGGGTTACCTCGGCTCCCCGCTGTCCCCGCCCGCCCCGCCGCGGGCAGCGCCGGGAGCGGGGCAGGGGCAGCCCGCAGCCAGCCGCTCCAGAGGGGCCGCGGTAGAGCGGCGAACTTGGGAAGAGAGGGGCAGGAGCGGGGCGGAGAGGGACCGAAATGCAAAACCAGCCCCCTCTCGCCCTCCCCCCGCTTCAGGAAGCCAACCCCATCCCGCCGCTGCCTCCGCCGCGGCACACCGCCGTGCCCCAGCGGCACCGGCACGGCAGCGCCCGCCCCCGCCGCCGGCTGCACACGGGCTCGGCCGGCAGCGAGCGCTTCCTGCCCGCGCCGCCCCGCGCCCGGCATGCACAGCGCCGCCGCCGCCCGCGCCGCCCCGAGCCCGCCCGGCCGCGGGCACGCACCGAGCGGCGGCGGCGCGGCGGGCCCGCGCTGCGCCCGGCTCTCGGGCTGGAGGCTCCGCCCGCAGCCGCTCCCGGCCTCGGCTCCCCGGCCCGGCCCGGCCCGGCCCGGCCCGGCGCTGCCGACGCCGCCGGGAACGCTCCGCTCGCCGGCGCTGCCCTGGCCCCCGCGGGGCGGCCGCCTGAATCGCTCGCACTGCAGACCCGGCTGGGCTGCGAGGCGGCTGCGGCTCCCTGAAGCGCTCGGCTCTCGTCGCTTTCAGGGGCAGTCTTTACAGGCCACCTTAACGTTAATCCCGGACAGCGAGCCTTGGCACTCCTCGGGGGCTAGATTTCTACTCCCTTTTTGAAACAACGATTATTAGTAACAGGAAAATTTACATGGAAATAGGAGTAGGTCTTCCCACATGTGTCTGCTCCCGCTGCTGCCGCCACATGGGACACCACAAGCCTTTAGTTGCAGTGTCGCAACGGGATGCAACAGGAAAATGCTCTGGTCACACAGAGGGGGAGGATGTCTGTGAGCAGGAAGGAGCCTGCGCGAACCATCAGCCACCCAATTCCGAAAGGATAATAGGTGATGTTGAGGCAAAAATCAACAGAGGTGTTATTTACAGAAAACTTTGCCAGCGAAATGCTTTCTGCTGATCTGTTGGGCAGCCTTCCATCCAGCAGCCTTCCATCCAGCAGAATTCATTTGCCATACAGTAGTCTCGCAAATGAAGCCAAACATTGGGAGACCGAGGAGCTGCCAGGTGCGTAGCTGGCGTGCAGCAATATCCTCTGTAGGGCAGTAGTCAGCAGGGTGAGATGCTGTGGCAAGGAACAGTGCAATAAGGACCTACGGAGGCCGGCGGGTGTGCTTACAGCTAGGCTTAACCACCTTACCCAAGCGGAGTCCTCCCAGGAAGGTGCAAGAAGGGTCCCGCAGCTGGTCTGTCAGCCTGGCATCGAAAGGCAGGTGGGGTTCACTGCCACAAAGTGTCCCGGCAACCCCAGGAAGTCACCGTCTGGTGCCTCTCTCTGCTGCCTGTAAACAGAGGATGAAACATGGCCCCATGTCAAAGAGCACGGTGAGGCTCAGTGTAATGCAGTCATGCTGGAACTTCATCTAGACATGAGTTATTGTCTCTGCAGGATTAATAATATGAACAATTGTTAATTTCTAGCAAAAATTCTCTAACTAAAACACCATATCTCCTGTAATTACTGCTATTGATAACAGTTTTCCTCAGCTTCCAGTGCTCTTTGAAATAGAAGTTACGACTTGATTTTAGCACTAAAATATTCCCATCAGAGTACACTTTTTAATCCAAATTGTGTCTTATGGAAGTGTAAGGAAACACATGCAGATGAGCCATTGTTAAACACTGGGTCAAATTTATAAGGACTTAGGAGGAAATGAGATCCCAGATTTTCATTTGAACACCATGACTGATAAATCTGCTAGATTTTGAGATGGCTGCATTACTCACAAGTTGTGGAGCCCCAGTGAGTTATGCAGTTCTTCCCAAACAAGTAACAATAAAATGTTTATAGCACCCAAAAGCATCATATATTGTGTTCAAACCATTTATTTTGTTTGATATTTTCCTCTTAAAAGTCTGCTGCTGATTTTCCTCTGTTCACGTAGGCTAGTAACTCCAGAAACAATGATGTCATTCTTATATACAAAGTTCAGCCACATCCAGAAGCATCGTATGAATTCAATTTAAAGGTTTGAAATTTATATTATGATTTGGGAAATACAGGCATATACGTGAGGTTTACTACATGGTTGGACTATACACTGCAGCATAAAAAATGCAGAGCAGATTTTAGGATTGCAGTGTGCTTGCCTGCGGTTATAAACATATAAATATTTAGAAATGACAGAACTATGAAGAAATCAGCCATTGAGTTAATTCCAGTTCCATGAGCTATTTATTGTTAATGAATTGTTTTAACTGTAAGATTAACTTTTTTTTAGTTATACAGATGGAGATATTCCAGTGGATTTCGTTACTGATTTGTATTTGTGGTAAGTAAGTATAGTGCCTGTTTGTGAAAGAACATACAAAAATATGATCTATGAAAGAGAAACAGACCACAAAGGAAGATACAGAGTTATGGCTGAAAATGTGCTGTTTTCTTTACTGCAGCACCTTCCATCTAGAAGTGGGGGATGGTGAACATACTGGAAGTGTAAGGAAGGCCTGCGCCCTTCCGCCCTACACCCACCCACCCACCCACACGTACACGACAGCCTGCCTAGGAGACACTGCAAAACCAAAGCTCTGGGATCAACACTTTTATTTTTACTGAAATGCTGTGGAATTGTTCCCTGCTAATTCTATATGCTGCTCTGAAATGCTGGTATTTCAAAGGTGCTTCCAGGTATGACTCACCTAAGATGATCACTTAAGCAAATACTTAAATCAATCCCTATTTATACTCAAGGTAAAATTCCACTGAAGACAATGGCAGACTAGTTCTTCGCTGCACAGGGAATTAAACATCAAGTACTGCATCAGTGCTAGTTTAGACCAGGATGTTTCTTAGACCAGAGAAGATCGGCATGGAGTTAAAATAACAAGATCTACACTTTCCCTGGTCTTTCCATTGGAAACAACAGTGGAAAAGAGATCAGAAATCCGAAAAATACAAGTTGTTACTGCTGCCTCCTCTTACCTACTGCTACTGCCTGCTTATTCTCTGAGTTCACCTAGACCATACGTTTAGTCATTATCCATCTTTCCAAGCTGAATCTTCCACTCTCAGGCCAGACTTCCCTAGGCTTTCCTGCATCTCCTCTGGGATTCATCACAGTAGGTCTGACTAGCTCAAGGAGCAGAACTCTGTTTGCTATGAAGCAGTGAGAGTGACAAGCTGCAATCACCAAGCTGCCTGAAAACTAAATGTTTACATAGAACAAAAGCATTTTAGAGGAAAAAAAAAAAAAGCATTTGTATTTTTATCTCTAACCTGTGGACTGGGGGAGATGCATTTCAGATTTCCTCTCTCTGCATTCTTCTAGGCAAATGCAAAGAGAAGACCCCTCTTAGCCCACTGAAAATGTTCTTTGACACTTTGCTGTCTATCTGATACTTTGCATCCTAGTTTGGAAAAATAAATTTTGCAATCCATTCCTAGCATAAATCCTACCCTCAGTCATCTAATGGCTTAACTTGCAGTCATTCAACTGTACGCTGGGATCCGCTGTCTCTCCCCTGTTTGTACAGCCCTCAGTAAGTCATGTGGAAACTCTCATACTGCACGCTGCCAAACACCCCTTGTTCCACTACCAAGCCTCAGATGGCGATACCCCATCTCCGAATTCATAACATCACCTTCGTGTCCAGCGCAAAGGAGGTTACATCAGCCACACAGTTAACCATCACCAGCAGCTTGGGTATCCATTTAAAAATCATACCAAAAGCTGCAGGAACTCCAAAATCAACTGATTGAAGGTCATGTTGTATTTAAATCTGCACTGATGCAAGCTAGGACTTAAAAAAGTGGTAGGAAAGATGAAGTGCATCTTAGGTGCTAGGAGATTAAACCTTAGGTGGACTCCACGTGTTTTATTTTTTCAATATCATTTCCTTTATGCTGTGGTTGACACTGGACAGAAGACCAGTTTTAGCAGTGGCTCAAATTCTGCTCATTTATACTAACATAAAACTGAAATATCTAGTGACTTTCCACTCCAGATCTATGTTAGACTGAGCAGAACCCTCTTAATACAAGCAAATTGAAAGATGATATTTGTCATTTTCATAGGAGTCCAGTTGATCTAAGAGTATGAGTTTGACTGATTTGCAACCACTTTCCTAGTCAAGAGAAATCTAGACAGCTAGGCCAGCACTCATGATTTATTCATGGTACAACATTGCTAGGAGTGAGACACACAGATTAGAGATCCTCTTACAGATAACAAGAAATAAACACAAATTTTGCAAATGCAGTTGAAAAGTATTTTATCATTGCTTGCTGCTGGCCATTGGATGCCTAAATATTTACCTTAAGATCTAATAAAACATTCTGCTTTATATCCCACAGGGGCTATGCCTTCCCTGCAGAGAAGCCAAGAGTAGTGGCTTTGGTTTGCCTTGGAGTAAGCTGTCCCATTACAAAGCCATACTGGCTTACAGCAAGGTGCAGTACTCCATGTTCACCTGGGACTTCTGAGGGCCTCACTTTGGTTCCCAGCACGGCAGCCTCTCCCTTTCCCGCTTTTTCCAAGTAATTGCAGAATGCAGGCACTAAGGGACTAAGCCTTCAGACAATTTAGCCTGCATCCACACGGTTACCAACAGTGAGAGCAAACAGCACTTAGGCTTAGCTTTTAGACCTGTATGATGGGATGGGTCCACCAGTTTGGGTCTAAATTACTAACACGCACCTGAGGTCAAGATTTATGCATTTGCAGTTAGATGAAGAGCAATGTCTGAGTTAGTACTGAAGTGAGGACACACTCAGATATAGTGAGGGTGGAGCTTATTACAGAAAGCCTCCCATGAGAAAACAGCAGGAGGAAACACGTAAACCACATACCACCTCTGCCACCAAAACCTCAATGAAATACTTATCTCAAAGCTTAATAAGTAAATAGTAGTTTTATTAGGCAGGAGAAGTCTGAAGGCTTCTCAGCACAGAAGTTACACTAGTTTGCTGTGAACTAGTATAACTTAGTTAACTAAAGCAGTAAAAAAATCCTCTTTAAACACATGCAAACCCTAAGATATATCTCAATAAAGGCACCTTAAATAAAATTCTAGTACTCACAATTAAGAAAAAAGAGCGTATTTGCTTTGTTTCACAAGGATAAGCTCCCTGTTCCCCCAAATAGGTTGAAAGAAACCACTTACCTTGTTTATTCCAATCTAGATTTTTTTTTTCTCCTCCTTTAGGAAGAGTGGGCATACGATACTCTCGTTTGCTTTGGTGATATATATACATGTGTGTACCATATACCGAGTGAATGGTGAGGAGTCACAAATGGTAGGATTTAGCAGTTGACCTGTAATATCAATGCTCAGACCTATAGCAAAGTGTAGAAAAGGGGTTCATAAACTTATTTTGTTCATCCACTGCTGTTGCAGCATCAGTAGCTGTTCCCAGCCATATACATTTGCGCAGAGTGGCAGCACTCACACACCAGTTTCCTGTGATACTTGTACTCCTAGTTGGAAACCCATAGCAGTTTGGAAGCACTGGTGTAAAGACTCTATGGCTTCAGTACTAGTGCTGTCGGTTAGCCACAACACCACAGAGCTCTCACAGCCCGCGAGGTGATCACTGCTCCCTGAGTACAACATGGTTCCATTTCAGTCAGGGAAGCAAGTACCGGAGATGCCAAAATCTATCAGACCTGGAAGGCCTGGTTCCGATTTCAGGCTCTTGCACTACTCTTTCAGGGCCACTGGAAAGGTCTGCTGTTTGAAAGCTACAAAAGACAGTCTTAGAAACCTTGGCAGGAACCAAAACAGTGAAGCCACTAACAGCTGTCCTAAACAAAGGAAAGTCTAACTTCAGCAGCTACAGAGATCAAATCTGAGTTTTAGAACTACCTTCACAGACCATGTGGTTATGATATCATCCCACTCTCTCTTCTCATGTGGATGCTGTGGATCTAAACATCTGTGTCTTAGCAGAAGGTCAGCATATGACTGGTAAGACAGAGCTAGTTACATAATGATTGTCTTTTCTCTCTTGCGAAGGGAAGATGGTTGAACTAGATCCACCCCATGAGCCTCTATTTGCAGCTCACTGCTTCGAGACCTCCTCTGGACAGACATAAGCAAAAACTGAACTTACCAAAGCTGCGTGTACACGCTGCTGTATGATAACTGCAGATGGCAGACCCAAATGTTTGTCAGGGCCGTGAAACATTGGAAAGACCTTAGCTGATCTCTCAAAATATACAAATGCTTGCAAGTTTAAGCAGGGAGTTGGGACTGCAGCTAAAGCATACATAGTTTCTAAGGTATTAATGCATCTAAGGGAGGAGTTTGTGGTCCACAGAGAAGGCACAAGGTGCCAGCTGCTCCTTATTCAAGCTCTTTTTTTCTGACTTGCACTGCAACAGCTGCAAGATGATGCTGTCTGGGCTCAATAGAAAGGACAGGCCTATTTGTTGGTGGCATATTATTACCCAATCGTACATGGGGATTAAAAAAACGTAAGGGGAGCTTGGGTTCTACAAGATTTCACTTCCCCCTGACTCTCTCTCATGCAGCAGCTGTCCACTGTGACATGCCTGTTAGCAGGGAACAAGTGTAACCCTTTCAGCCTTGCTCTGTAAAACCCCTCAGAGCACAAATGGGACACAAACACTTGGCTTCTGGTAAGGACATTAGTGTGATGTGTATCAAGAAACACCAAGATGGTGGTCTCATCGTGGAAGGAAGTCAGTGCAGCCAGCAAAGTTTCTGCATGTTGACTCTATCCACACCTGTAACAGGTATCTAGACAGTCAGAAAATGGTGCTAGAATAATTTCTCTATGAACAGCTTAGTAACTTTCTGCAGTGAGCTGAAGCGTTAAGATTGGCTTATGGCCAAACTTGCTGGCATGGATTTTTTGTGTCATACACATTAATCTAAATATTATTGGAAATATAATTTTGTTTTGTTTTTATGCTCTTCAGTAAATGCTACAATGCATGAAGAAGATCCTTGTCTCTTTGCCATTGGGGCTTACATAAACATATAAATGTCCTGTTAACACATGCACTGTTTTGTAATGTTTTATACCATTGTTTCCTTGATCTTGATCAAAAAAACTGACAACTCAGTTTGGAAATTGCATTCTAAAGCAAATGTGCTTACAGGATTTTGACTTGAGATCTCTGTGTGATCCTCCAGGGAAAGAACTAATTAGAAGAGGCATTCATCCTTTGCTGCTGATGTTGTAACATAAATGTTGAACAGAAAAAGCAGGGATGCTAAAGTTCATGAGAACTGAGATACACGCACAAAAGTAACTAATCACTTTCCCCTTTAAGCCCCAAATTAAGAAGCTATGTAATGAAGTGAATAAGCTGAAAGCTATAAAATAAACTGGCTACATAGCAATCATATGCTTAGAGATGTGCAGCTAAACTGGAAATGCGCACAATTCAGCTCTTTGAAGGCTTTTAGACAGAAGTCAACCACCTGAAAAGTGTGAGGAATTTGAAGTGTACTGCTTAATGGATTTTTTAAAAAAGAAATTGACGGGCAAAGTCAAGCTGTGGATAATCGTAGCCTCATAGCCTCTGTCTTGTGTCCACAGAATCAGCTCTTTCAATTATGCTTCTTCTACAAGCAATGTAGCAGAAGAGCCGTAGACTTGACCAACAGAAGTCTGAATACTTCCTGAACAAATAAAAGCCACTGGCTTAAAAATCCCCTAATGTGAAAAAAGTGCAGAAATAAAAAAACTCCTCCATTTCACAATATTTGGAGTGCCATAAAATTAGCTCAGGAAATGGGAAGAAGTTCGCATTGCAGCTGCCCCTGTGCAGTAGGAGCTGCATGTCTGAGAACCAAGAGATGAAGGGCTTCCCCGCACTGCCGCCTGCCCGCACGCCTGTGCAGCGCAGGTGCCCGGTGCCGGGCAGGGCGCTCGGCCGTGGCCCCGGACGTTCCCAGACCTGTTGACGCTGCAAACCGAAGGGATTTTCCACAGTTGGTTTTATCACAGCGATTGTGATTGTCAGCATCTTATCAAAACAGTCTTTATAAAAGATACCAAGTCAACACTTGAGAGCATGAGGAAAAGGAATTTCATGATGACTGCAAGACCAAAATTAAGTACACAACATTTATAATTAAAGAAAAGCTACTGTAAAAGGAGCTCTTGAGTGTTAAACATTTTTAGGCCACAGCAACAAGAAAATTCGGAGAAAAGGCTGAAATGCCACCAGGCAAACAAGTTCTTGGTTAAAATGAAAACAGTGGGGCCAACGTAGCATACTAGGGCTGTAGTGTGAGGTTGCTTTCCTGGACTGAATTTCAAGTTTACTTTTCTGGGCCGTTCAGTCCTAGGTGGCACTTCAATCCCTTTTTGAACCTTGCCACAGGGTAACTTACCAGAGGTAAGACCAGTAATCTACCCAAACTGTACCTGATAGTGGCGACTTAAAGTTGCATCAGGTAAAGGAGTGACCAGCTCCAGACTGGATCATCAGTTAAGCCTGATACAGGCACATAGGGAAATAAATGTAGACCCAGCACAGTCTCTGGAGTGAGGGCTTATGTATTGCTTATAGCTTGATCTACTTAAGGCATTATACATGGTATATCAATCTCTTAATTCTTTTTTTTTGATTTGTACACTGAGCAGCAGTGATACCTGGTGGCACAGAATTTTCTGCCTCTTCAGTTTTTATATAAATAAAAAGTCCTATAAATAAGCTTAATACATACAAATGCAGTATACTGGTATAACAGTTAGTTGGTGTGAAGGACCCATAAAAACAGTAAGAGGAAAAGCAAAAGAAATTTGAGCCTACTAGTCTATATATAGCAGAAATAGAGAATTAAACTTTTAAACACCATAAAAATGTATTATTTTATTTTAGTGGAAACACAGAAGTCCCAACTACCCTTTCACCGAATCTCACAAGCCAGGTA
Organism: Platalea leucorodia; assembly: GCF_965183815.1. Taxonomy (NCBI): domain Eukaryota; kingdom Metazoa; phylum Chordata; class Aves; order Pelecaniformes; family Threskiornithidae; genus Platalea; species Platalea leucorodia. Next base: position 26,584,216 of record NC_138830.1, on the reverse strand, counting down.
AGCATAAAACTCTGCATGGTTAAAAAAAGCAACAGAGCTACACTGAACTTGTGCTGAATTTTGTTCTAGATTTGACTCCTAGACACTGACAGTTTCAGTTAACTGGTTCCTCCCCTCCATCACTACAACTCATCCAGCTCCATACTTCCATTTAAAAATGTCTGCTGCAATAAAAAAAATTCCTGCCTCATTCTCCTTTGTCAGGAGAAAGAAAGGTTACAATCAATAACAGTTCACAGCCAGAATTACTGGAGAGAATTCCACATCATTCCCTGAGAGGATGCAGTGCTACCTTCTTTATTGTATCACCTCCTAACTACTGGATGATGCTGGATGGGAACAGAAGACATTCCAAGACTTTTTCATCACTGACAGTAAAATGGGACCTAAGCAAGACCAGCCAGTTCTGCCAATTTGTGCATGTTTTAAAGAAAAACACAGAGCACGTGCACTCTGCTGTCGGAAGCCCAACAATCTATTTCCTGTAAAATAATGTATCACAGAAAAGGAAAGAAACTGAATGTACAGATAGCAACTTTCTGTTAATTTCACAAGTTTTAATCTCTTCCTCTGATACATTTATTGTACAGTTGTTAAAACAATTGGAGCTTTAATATGACTAGGACCTTTTCTTTTAATTAGCCTTTTAATGTCTCTTCTTTTTTCCTCCAAGTTGGTAAAGTTTTGTTTATCGTCAATTAACTTCCTTACTTGCACTGCAGAGAGGATTACAATATTTGTGACAGAGGGTGCCTTGCCAAGGCTTTGTTCAGACAGTGCAATGGGTCTGTAGTGATGATATGGGCTTCTGCATGCTGCTGTAATACAAGATGCTTGTCTCTGCCACTTTCTTATGTGGAGCTGATGTGCATGTACTGTGCTCTGTGATGGAAACCTAACTGCAATGTTGCTTTCCTTAGTTAAAAGAGTATTAATTTGTAGTGAAATGAAATGCCTTCTTGTTTGGAAAAGTGTTACAGGAATATTCTTATTTAAAAATGGAAAGGGCTGAATTTATGAAAATATGGAACATTGTTTTCAAGAACAATGACTATTTCAAACTTAGTTTCCTAGATTTGATGAGAATTTTCATGAAAAGGCTACTGAAGCTAGAGGTGAGAGATCATTTTCTCTTAATACTTGTTGAAACACATATAAGTATCTGTTCCGCAAAAACACAGTTGTGTTTTCCATAGGAGCTGGACAAGGTAGAGTTTAAGCACTTCCTAACAGTACATATGATTCTGTTGTGGACTAAACAAACTTAAGGGAAGGGTATGCTGTCTAAGAAAAGGAAGAAGAAAAATTTCTCTTTCCAGCCAGAACATTAGAGCTTTCCACATATCTGTCATTTTGGTAACCTCTTGGTAAACACCTTTTGAGAACACTGAGATAAGCACCTTTGAACAGAAACAGGCTGTCTAATACTATTCTTCCAATGGAAATAGCCTTAAATAAAAGGAGTTCACACAGGCTAGATATTGTTTAAAATAAAAGTATTCTTTGTAGTTTGTCCTTGGCAGTATAGTGAAATGTATTATAATAGTTCCCAGTGTAGACACTCTTCCATCATAAAAGTGATTATTTTGGAATAATCAGTTTACTTCAAATGCAGAGTAGTTTGTTTTGGTATAACTGCCTCTCCCCAAGCTATTTTTCTAGAGCCATGTCCATACAGAGAACTATTCTGGAATTCTTACTGTGGTCATTCACTACCTATATAGACATGCTGTTAGCTTATTTAGGAATCGGAAGAGATTATAGAAGTGCTCCGTTTTGAGGGACAACCACTTCATGAGTGATACATCTGTTTTAAGGGGTATAGCCCAGAGTTTGAGGCTTTGTATCAATGTTAAACTGTTGCATCAGTTCAGAAAAAGACACTGACAGTTGGCTAGATATTTGCATTATTAAACACTGAAATGGAAAATAACAGGCAAAATTAGGACTGTTGAAAAGCAAAAGCCAAGTTGGGTAATTGTAATGCATTGGAGCATTTTAATTCAGAGCTTCCTCTGCTCCTGCTGCTGGCTTGCCAGGTTAACAGTGGACTTTTTCTTGAGTGAAGAGGGTATAGGAAGGAAGGGGTTTAAACTTTGTCCATGACAGAGAAATGGAAATTGGAAAAATGTATGTTGTATGGAAGCAAAGGCTATAACAAGGCGGTACAAGTGCACTTGTCCACGGCATCCCTTGGAGGAACAGATGAATCTTGCTGGTAACTACCACTGCCGCCTATGAAAAGAATCTGAATGTCCTCAGCGAGGCAGAAACTGAAAGAGGTTGTGAGTACTTCATTATTGTTCTTCAGATAATCCAGCAATACATACTAGAAAAAATTCCACATAATTCCTGGAGATAAATCCTGGAGAAGGTTTTGTGTTGGTTTTGCAGAAACTTGAGTAAATTGTGGTTAGCGCTTTACTCTTCATAGCTTCAAGGAGCAAACAATTGCCTGCTGATAAGGTCAAGCCTCTGTATAATGTTTGTTGCCACTGAACTGGCAAGAATTCCTTTAGATAACTTCAAGAGAGTCAACAATTCCATATGCAAAATTCTAGAAACCATAAAAGAAATGGATATGCATCAAGCTGGTCAGCAGACCACTTTGGTTTGGATATACAACAAATTGTGATCAGCAGAGAATGAAAAGTGTGCGGTGTTTTGTTACCACAGCTTTTTATGCAGCTGTGCAAAAAATAGGTGAAGTAACTTGGTACAGTCCAGCCTTCCATTGTCTGCATGAAGCATGCAAGGTCGCAGTTGACACACAGTTACCAATAAAGTGCCAAAGTGGATGCACTCCAGCAGCACAGCCGTGTCACAGCTGTAAGCCCTGGACTAACAGTGCCTGATGTCTTTTGCCAATACAACCTCTGACAAAGATGCTCAGCTCTAGAAAAAGTAGCTAAAAGTGCACGTATTCCAGCAACAGATCAACAACAGCAACTGGAAATCAACAGAAAGGATGTGGTCTCTTTGCCAACAATATTGGTTATACCACGAAAATGCCACCTTTACTACCATGTGTGTAGGCACAGTGGGAACCTGAGTAGATGAGTGTCTCTGGCTTGACAGCAATGCTCAGAGCAGATTTTATAGCAGTTGTACTGAAAACAGCTGTGGAAAGCTAGTCCTCAGGCACAGATTGGCCCAGCAGCAGTTAGAGGGCAGCATATGTGCACATTGACCAGCATCATTCTCGGGCAGTAGCCACAGGAGGAGGATGTACTATTTTCTGGTACCCTTGCACTGCTGAATTGCAAGATGCTGTGGAGGGGAAGGTCAAAATAGGAAAAGCAAAATACTCTTTCATTATCTCCCCTCTTAGGTCTCTCAAGACTATTGTCTAGAAGTGACTGTCATTCTGGGAGAGGGTCTGGTGCAAGAAGCACACATAACTGGCCAGTAGGAATAGCTGTTACGGTTTCCATACGCACCTGCCTGTCTCACTGTTCCCTTAGATTTTTAAGAGGTACAAGCTGAACTATAACAACTTACAGAATGGTTAACTGGCGTTGATTTTAGCTTTCTCTATTATGTCAGCTATAATTTGCAATAGTTTGGGTGCTCTTCAAATAACTGAGCCTTCCTGCACTGGGGTGAAGCAGGAACCTCTGTGGAAAAGATAACGTGGGCAAGCTGAGAGTAGAAATGATCAAACCTCTCACTAGGTAGACCACCCCCCTAAGAATTATAGCCCCAAAAGACAAGCCTAAAAAGTATAGTCATTTGTCTCTAGGGAAAAAGAATTCAGATGCAACTTTTGTGGCATATTGGAGAAAAGAGGTAGGAAGGAAAATGAGCACCTTCCTCCCACTTTAGGTAATCTGTGGAGAGGAAGAAACAGAATCTTGGTCCTGGATGCTAGCCTCCATGAGAAGAACAAGTTTTGCCTGTTCCGTGCCACTCTGTCCCTGGACCAAGATGAGGATATTGATGCTCTGCAACCCATTTCCCTTCTCACAGTACTTCTGAGGCAGATAGCTACACATTAAACCGTAAAAAAATCTTGCTGTAGTTCCATGTACTAACAATTCTCAGCGGTAACCTTCATCATATGCTTTTTAGAAAACACAACTTGAGTAATGTGCATATAGGAACATTTCAAATGTGTTGATATGAGAGTGTGCAACCACTAATAAGTGATCAAAAAGCCTGCTTTCTGAAATGGGTTTAGAAAAACATTTGTTCCTGAGAACTGAAATCTGTTATCAGTGGCTTGTGACCTTGGCTAAAGAATGATAATCACAGTAACAGACGGAATTTTTGAGAAAGCATATTCAGAAAAATATCTGAACTAAAGCCATATCACAGTGTACTGCCATATCCTGTATGACTCCTTTTTTTGCACTGTAGTATGTTTGATAATCACTGGACCTTGTGCTCTTAAGTTTACGAACTCAGGGTAAATTTTATGAACTTCAGGCCATGGGGCACAATCTTTACCTACAAATGTTTAGTCTGAACAACTGCCTAAGTCCCAGAATTTGTGCCATCTTTCCCTAGTCCTACACAAAGCACAAGCCCTTGCTCCCTGCACTATAGGAGCTGTGTGGATGAAAAATGCAGACACATATACGCAGACATGGCTTAGCTTTAGACACTTGAATATCCAGTTTTGACCATATTTTACTCAAATTTACTTTTGTCTTTTTACAGAGACTATAATGGGAGAGAATAAAGGGAAGGTTAGTTAGTATTTAATGTCTTCCTGCAAAGAACTGCCTCTAAAAAGACAAAGCTGTTACTGTAGTCAAAAAATGTAAGACAATCCAGTCCACTCAAATTTGAGCTCATCCCATCTTTTGAGTTGGCAGCAAATGTAACTCACTGAAAAAAGAGACAGTGGAAGATTCTCAGGGGTCACTTGAAGAGAATAATTAACTCCAGTAAAAATAGAGTTATATCAGTGCCAAACCCTAAACTGAACAAAAATTAAATTTAGGCTATAATGAGACAGATCAGAGTTCTATAAATTGCCCTGATCTTTACAGTATAGTGAACTAAACCATTAGAGCCAAATACTCTGATCTGGCATTCTTGAAGACAAATTTATTTTTCCTGTGTCTAATTGAGATGCAGCAAGCTTGATTCCCCTTTCAGCTTTTAATATTATCATACCAACCATCTTTTTTCCTGAAAAAGAAAATGAAGCTATTCCAAATTAACAGATCTGTGTGAATACAGCCAAAAAAAACCCCCCACATGTTTATGTTAAGCAGCTTTACAATCATACAGTTTCAGCAAATTTATTTTTTATTATTCTTGCTTTATAAGTAGTAATGCTTCACTCCTTAAAACCTCATCATCTTTTGATCTTGTTCTAAATTCTCTTCAACTCTACCTCTTAAAAGAACAGAGTTCTCTTGTTATCTGCTGTTTTGTATCACTACTCATTTTTAACAGTGTATCCTGCTGATATATTAAGCTGAGATCATGAATCAGTTCATTTTCCATCTGAATATTCTTAGCATTTTCTTAGCAGCTCATCTGACTTTAGACACTGGTCTAAGTCGCTGATACCAAGTTTTTTATACATTGCTTATTTTTAATGTGTTTTGTATTTCATTAAAATTATAAGCTCTCCTGCCATAGACTTCTTAATTGTTTCAAAATACTATATATTGTTGGGAAAGCTGAACACTTAACAAGCTATTGTGTCAGAGACTCATCACATTGTATCCCTGGGCCCTTAAGCTGTCCTCAGTAGCTATAAGTTGCGTCAGTAGCCTCTTCCTTAAACTCTCTGTTGAGCATCCTGGGCACAACTCTTGCCCTTACCTTCACAGAAGTAGGACCCTGCTGCCCAGGTGGTACTTTGGTACTCCACTTCCCAGGGCTCTAGCCCTGTGAGCACTTAGGGGTTCTGTCAACCTCTTCAGAAACATATGGTCACCAAAGCAAAAGGGCACCCAAAATTTGAGAGAGCTCCAAAATATCACCACATTCACGTATTTAAATCTGTATACCTAACTTGTCGCTAGTTGCTTACATTCATTTACACACAGATACGTCCTTCCTGCTCTTCAGTATTCCTGGCTTTGAAGAGTCAGGGCCCTGTTGGAAGTGAGCATTGCGTCTCCCCTCAGTAATGGGAACTCCTCCTTTTCCCTATGCCACCAGTTTTTTCGAGCTTTTGCTAATCAAACAGTACTTCATCATGAACACATCTCTCTTACATCCCTCCCCTCTGGACAGACTTGCTGTATTTGTGATTCTTTCAATTCCAGTTCTTTATGGTTACAATACACAGACAACATTTCAGCCTTGCTTGGATATTGTCGATTTACTGAACTCCACCCTCCGTGTTGCATTCCCTGCATTCTCGCATCTGACTGCTTTAGTTCAGCCTCCGTCATTCCTTGCTCCCTTTGAAAGGGAATCAGTTTGAGGCTGGCCTCTTAGCAGTATTTTGATGAATGGAATATGACTTGCATTTCACACTTAATGCAATTTAGGAGGCAGCAGTCTGAGATACTAGAAAACTTGGCAATAAAATGCCAATTAGTTGTGACTTAACACAGTGTACTAACACAGTGTTTGAAATACCCAATGTTCTCCTACTATTCCTTATTATTGAATTGTATCTATCTGCTTAGTCCCATTATGCCCTCTTGATAAAGAGATTATGCAGTCCTTTCCTTGCCTGTCCACTCCATGGTTCTCAGGTGGATTTTACAGGCTCTTCTTAGCTCCACACTGCTGTAGCCAGCTGCTCTGATACCAAACTCAGCTCATCAAAGCAAACTCTGATATATTTACACTATAGGTATACTACGGCACAACAGCTATGAATGAAGCTGAGGCATATCTATTGATGAAAGAAAGTTGCAACAAGGGAAATTCCAATTGGGTATTATAAAAAATTGAAAAGAGCATGGTGAAATACTGGAACAGCCTGGCGGTTGTGGAATCTCCATCCTTTAGGTACACAAAACTTGACTGGACTGACCCTGAACAAACAGATCTAACTTTGAGGTTGGCCCTGCTTTGGGCAGGAGGTTGAACTGGGTGACCTCCAGAGGTCTCTTCCAGCTTAAATTATATGATTCTATTGTTAAAAGAGTATAAACCCACAATGAAGACAGTTATATGACTTTTTTTTTCTTATTTGCCTGTCTTTTAGAAGTGTGTTTAACTAAAATATACTAGAGTAGGAGAGATTTAGTCTCTCTAACTAGACACCTAGTTTAGGCATGCTGCATCAACCTCTGGAGTTTCTATTTTGACTACATCATAAACTTAGGTGTCTGAACTTAGATGCTGCCAACTGCTGCTGAGATACATCAACAGCCTAAAGCAGATGGGAGAAATACTCCACCTTTCCCCCATACTAAATAGTCATATTTCAGACTACATCTCTGACACCACCAATTTAAAATTGTACCTGATGTTATAACAGCCTGAAGTACACCCATAGCCAAGCCCCTTTACACGGAATACAGAAAAGGCCCTTCAGGAAGCACAAGATTTTTAAAGGCATGGCCATGATGTTCCTAAGTAGTAAACAAAATAAAATCCTTGTTCTTCCTTTTTATTACATTTGCACAGATAAAACAGTCGATGCAGAGCAACATACTCTTTGTCTGTAGTGCCTCACTTCTATGGGCTGCCTCTATCCCTAAAGAGTAGTTCACACAACACTGAGACATTTCTCTGTTAGTAAATCCACACTCATTTCATTTGTTGTAATTCCCTTCTTCTATTGTTCTCCTCATGTAACTCACCGCATTCCTCAAACTGCTCTTCAAGACATTTTATATCAGTCTTCCCCACTTAGTGTTACCATGATAGTACCATTTAGAGGTAAAGCCTTCGAGCAGTGCTGCAGTGCACCATACAACAGATGGATACCTAGGGATTGGTACTCGCACAGTGTGCCTGTGGACTTTCTAGAAAAAAACCACAAAGCAAGTGCTAGTTGTACTCTCTAACTGAGGAACAGAGGCACAGAGATGTGCTCCTCCCAGTGAGGACACCCTGCTGTTATCATCCCGTTTTTGGTTCTCTCCTACTTCGGCCACTGCCTTTTCCCTGTTTCCTATTCCCAAAAGACACTCCTGCTGAAAAATGAAAATCACAACACAGAACCTTTTCTTTTGAGGCAGAAACCTCTCCTTCATACCTGGCACAGCTTTTAATATTAAATATTGCTGCCGCAAAGAAGGTGGTAAAATCATTCATTCATGGGAGTTTTGTTGATTTAATGGCAGTTTTAAAAGCATAGAATTTCCTTATGCTTAAGCCATGGTTTGCATGCAAGGTTTCTTCCTCACCTCCACCCCTGCCTCACAAGCTTATTTTTGGTTTAAATCAAAGGCTTTTTTGTACATATAAGCCAGAGCTCTGGGAAGTGTTTTACATGGGCATAAATACTTAATTGGGCTCCAGTGCCAAGCTGTTTGGCAACAGCTGGTACGTTTGCATAATTTGGACCAGCTCACAGCACAGTGGTTTGTTACACTGCATTTTAGCACTTGGGATTTGGAGTTATCCTATTGAGTGCTAATACTGTAAGACAATTAAAAAAACTGGAACTGGAAGTTTGGTGGAAGACAAGAAAGAAGACCAGTACAGCATTCTTTACATGTGAATAGTTTGCTATGGTGCAGGGAAAAATACACTATTTTTATCATGATCATTTAATGAATTTTGAATAAGAGTGCCCTGGAGTTTTAGGAATTGTCTCTCCTAATGCATGGAAAACCCTTCAGTTAAGAAGGAAATACTTTTGACTTGTAACTGGATCTTTGTAGCAAGGGGACAGCTTAAAAGCTAGGTTACCTTTTAATTTATCAGAGTTTACACTGGATTGTGGCTTTGTAAATCTCTTTAGAAAACAGTCTCCACCCCTGTGCTAACTGCCCTTATTCAAAGGCACTACAATTTATCAAAGCTCATTTCTTAATTGGAACCATTACATACTTATGCTTACTAGTTTATGAAGAATAATCCAATTGTCTGTCCCCTAAAATTACCACATTCTTGCTGGAGAAGGAAAGAAAACACAGAAATGAAAGTCAAAACACACAGGTGTCAGTAGAGAGTCAGATTTTAGCAGATACAGTTCTTGACGATTCCTTCCTCCCTGATCATGCTCAAACCACTCTCAGCTCCCTGTATTGATCTAACTCGAAGGCCATCCTCGCAGAACAAGAAAAAGACAGACTGAGGAGGAGCAAGGCAGCAGAACAGCACAAGCTTGGAGCCTTGTGACAGGAGTGACTGAGACAGACTGGGAACTAGACAACAACAGGTTTGAGAAGATGAAGAAGTTGCTGCAGCTTAGGAGGTGTCTGTGCTGATGAAAGCAGAGCAGCAGTTCCAGACTCTGGAACAACACGTGATATTTTCTTAAACTGTCATTTCTTCTTTGAAAGCAAAAATTTCTAAAGGTAAGACAAAACCCCTTCCCCTCCTATACTGTCTGGCTCTATAGGGAATGCTACCGTAAAGTACTAGCTCAAGCGATAAATTTTCTAATGGTGCTTGTTGATTATGTCAATACTCAAGGGGACAAGGGGTCACTTTACTACGTTATGTAAATCCAGGATTTTACCCGTTTAAAACTGCATTTAAGAAAGAACAGAACCTTATGTTTACAAAGTCAAACATTTGAAACTTAAAAAATAGCAAAAATAAAGGTTGCTTGTCTAATCTCAATTTGGCCCTTTTTTGCTATGAAGGATACAACATTGAATTACATCACTGCACATGTACTTTTTACCACAGATCTACATTTTGTCCAGTACACAGAATGGACAATGCATATGAAACAAATATATCTTTAATAGTTTTAATCTTCATTATTATGGTGAAAGACCTTATTTACTGAACATTACTCCCATTTCGATCTGAAGAGAAAAATAAAAGTGCCCTTTTGAAACTTCTGTTATTCCTTATTTTCAAATAATAAAAAGCATTTGTATACATGAACAAAATATAGCTTCACTGGCCCATCTGAGATGACTGGGGACACTACCCGCATTACAGAAAGGATCTGAAAAACATCCAGATTAAGGTAAAACCACATAACCTAATATTGAATGTCCAATTTGTTATGACAAAGACCTATGTTTAGGAACATTTCTGTGTTACAAATATATTTGCTAGTAATATTAGTCCAATTGTTAAGGCTTAACAACAGTTCTGTAATTAGGCCTCAAAATCTCAACTAGCCACCTAGAAAGAGTGGAACATACCTTTAGTTATTACTTAAAGGACTAGGTCAAGCAATGATTTGTGCAGTTTCTAACACTGAAGCGTTTGACTTCTCAACCTAACTAATATTTTTAATTGGGCATGTGCATAGCATCATAGAAGATCTCCTGTTGACCAATTACATGATGCTACCAAACATCCACTATCCAGAAAAATTTTGAAATAATATCCAGAGACCTCAGTGCAAAAAGTTTGTCGTGTTCTCATTCAGAAGTTCCCAATTAACTTTGCTGTTATTCTACTTTTCATCAGAATTAGAGTGCATCTCTTCTCTTAGGAAACTGCAGGAGCTAAGAAGATGGATATGTGACTCGATGTCTTGAAGCGTTATGCAAAGGCTTCATACAATATTCATCAATAAGAAAATAACTCTCATAACGTCCTGTGCAACTAATGTCTATGTTTATATTACCATTAAAGAGTGGTCTGGGAACAATCACATAAATGATTTATTTCTGATACACAGTCCATTTATCCTTGTCTGGCTATCATTCTGACTGCCACAATCTGGTTCCTAGGTGAGCTCCTGGCTGAATTACTGAGTACCTTCAGCGACCCTGGGTCCTGGAGGTCCCTAGCCCACCACTAGGTCATGCCTCATTGGTCATGCCTCGGGTTTTGCTGCCTGAAGAAGAAACAAAGCTAGCCTCAAGGGTCCAGGCAAAAAAAAAAATTAACTAAATTACTCAATGGCTGAACAGATTCACGCAGTTGTTTACAATTGTCAGACTCCTGTCCTGAGTATCTTCCATGGGTTTGTGGGCTTCATGGCCCAGGTCCTGATTAGCAGTTGTTAAGAGTATCAATAATATCAGCATCATCAGTAAAAGAGCATCAATAATGTTGGCCATCTGTTATCTCTTGAGTCTGACCTGTAAGAATTTCTTTCTTACTGTGAGAACTTTGCAAGAATGTTTCTTAAAATCTTTTGCCTTTGCTTCTTTACGAATGAGACTCCAGGTCAACAGCTACCTCAGAACGTGAAAACGAATATGCTTGAGCAACGTACTAGATAAATGACATCCAGATGCAAGGGCCACAGGAAAAAATCTCTTTACTATTACCACAGATTATGAATCAGCTGCCTAGCAGTATACAAGACACGAATCCAAATCAGGAACCCAGATGTAATGTTCTGCCTTCAGGACAGGCAGAGGTCAGTGATCTCACTAAATCTGGGGTCCCTCACACTTTGAGTACTACAGAAAAATGTTTCCAACAGGTTTTAAACACTAAGAGAATACAAGATGAGGCTAGCATGCCAGATCCCTCTAAGGCTACAAGTTCAGAGGGTCATATTTCCTTTCCCTGAACACTTTTGATATTAGAGAATTAGTATCTATTCAGCAACAACATAAGATGAAAGTTTGTTTAACCCACAAAGCAAAAAACCCCATAGTATTAGTTGTAAATGTGCCCCATATAAGTTTTACTTCTACTTGGTGTAGGTTTGTGAGTTTAGCAATTACAAATATTGCACTGCTGCTCAAAAATGCTTGAAATAATACAGATACTGGGCCCAAAAATATATCACAGAAATTTGTTAAATAAAAAATGCAAATGAAGAATGCAGATTTTTGCACCTGGAACTCATAAATTCTGGGATGCCAGACAGACTTTAGTATTTTTTGGATTGCTAGGAAAACTTCAGAAGATTTGGATATTTTAATACATCGTGAATCTTAAAGAAATACAAATCAAATCTATGAGTACTGTGAATATTAGTATTTTGGTTTTGGACATATTATTAGAGATGTAAATACTATTAAAAACATAACATTGACAAAGATTTTAAAGTGCTTTTCTTCAGATAAGCAGATTTATATAAAAGCACGTGTGTGGAAAACATTCCCACTGTCTTTGAAACAATCAATAAATTAATGTAATTAAAAAAAGAAGCATACTTGTAATTCTGAGTACAGCAAAGGCACTGGAATTCTGCAACTTGGTTACATTTTTGCCTTGAGCAAGTAATTTAACCTCTCTCCCTTCTTAGTTTTTCTGCTGGTAAAATAGGAATAGCTTACTTCAGAAACATGTTGCAAGCATTATCAAGAAGAAATTTTATCACAATTATGGAGGTAGGTAAGGTACAGTCAGTATATAGTAAAACGTCCTCACAGCAAGGGGCACTGTGACAACGTGGCAATCATGAACTGAATATTCAACATTGTTAATATAGTTAGATTAGGAAGGTCATAACACTGCAAGCTGGCATTAATTTCATATTTGGCATCAGGAAATATTGCCTCTATAGCACATTTGCCTAACTGAATATTGGTTTAGCTTCTCTGATACAAACAGAACCTAAACTGATTAGAAAACAATTAGGCGTAAATCTCTATGAAAGGGTTTCTTTTTTCTCTTTTTTTTTCTTGGCCAGTTACCTTGATGTGGCATGAATGAATTGTACTGTAACTTTGCCACTGACTTACAAAAGCAGGCAACCAGTCCATAAGTTATCATTGCTGATTCGAATATGAACTGTAAAAATAAAAGTCTTTATTCATTCTATTTCTCAAGCATGAAAACCCTTGCCATCTTTAGTTGCGTTACAAAGGAATAAGACAAACCTAGGTATGGCTTCTTAAGAAAATACTCCCTTATTACATCTGACCTTTGTGCAGCCTTGCTGAAACTGTATCGCTTAATGCAGTCTCTTGTTTGTCCCTTTAATTGCTCGCTTAAATACTAATGTAACAGTCTAATGGAAAAGTTGCCTTGGATTCGCAGTAACTGCCTGATCTGAAAAAGAGTCTAATAATGATGAAGACTAAAAAAAGATTTGCTTTTAAACTTTATCACCAGGAACTAATGCTTAGTGCTATTCCCCTCACAGTTTGTATGTACTCCTATGCTACATGAACAATTTCTCTGGACAAATAACACTTTTTTTGTTCTGTGAACAACAAAACTAACAAAGCCTGGGTTTGTACAGGTTTGTACACTATGTTCCTGAATTCACCCCCTGCTCCACATAACTCCCATGTTTTTACCATGCTCCCAATGCTAACTGCCTCCCTCACATCCTATATCTGCAGTTATGCAACATTCAAGCTATACCAGGAATGACTCATCATCTCTAACTACTATATATATCAGGATAGATAAGAATATGTGTGTGTATATCTATATATAACTGTATATATCAGAATATTTAATATTCTATTTAAGAATTTGCATATATCAGAATGGTGGAATTCAACCTACCTAGCTTTCTCGCAGAAGTAAGTAGCTTGTCTCTTTTCTATATACAGCTAAAGATTTTTCACAAAACTTGTAGGAACTTCATGTCTTTGGAAATACCGCTCATCTATAAAAGTTAATTGAAATTGCAATGAAGGCAAGAACAGAGGCAAAAAGAAACAGTCTAATGTTAAAAAATATGGCATAGATACACATGTAACGTAGCTGGTTTATTCTGCTGTGATGGCTCAAAACAGACACAAACCCAGACAAACTAGTCTGTTACAAGATGATGTTGCAGCTGCTACTTATCACTAGGTCATAAATGCTATGTGCCATTACCTGGATATTTGCCACCAATATTTCCTTTACCTTGAAGAACTGCTAAGTTATACTGCTACAACTGAGATAAGGAGAGGCAACTGAAATCCTTAGGTTGCTACGTGAAGGAGCTACTAGCAGCTAGCTCTCAATCCTTTTCCTTCCTTTGTTAGTCAGTATTTAGACATTATTTCATTAGAGGTGTCTAGCAAGGAGGGCTTGATGGTTCTCATGATGTCAAGGACTGAATGATAACTTCAGAGGGCCAATAAGATGGGTGATTCTGTTTCTCTAGTGCAGAAGAATTACAAAAATTAAAAAAAAAATATTTATTTGGCATGCTAGGAGGGCTCTTCTTCAGAATACTAATCTAAAGATCTAAAAGAATCTAAAGATCTTAAAGAGTTCACTACTTTGTAACTTGATTATGGGAGACCGCCCCCCCCCCATCTTATAGCTTATAGATTTAAAAATCTAAATACCTGTTACGTCAGCTCTCTGCTTGTCATGAATCATCTATTTACCCTGTATTTTCTCCATAAGTTGATAAGAACAACTTTCGGATGTTATGAAAAGCTGGTAGTTTTTGCATAGCTAACACTTTAAACTGGTTCCCTCAAAAAGCTGGACTCGTGCTCAGCTGCAGTAAACCAGGATATGGCCTCCACATGTCACACATTCTCCTATGCAATGAAGGAAGAGGGCTCTCAGGTTTTGCATTTGGCAGTGTAAGTATTTTTAAATTAAAAATGCTTTATAATTACTATTTGTTAGAACTTTATGTACCACTAATGTTTATGCTGTGATAAAAGACCTTTCTTCCTATTTGACTGAAGAAACATTTGTTGCATGGGAAGCTTAGATTTGTGATGTCCTTGGTTGTTTCTTTACTTTTATGTCCCTAGGTTTTGTGAGTGATATGAAGTACATAACTGTCACTTAGTGACCTTGAACAATTCTCAAGACAAAGGATTAGCTTGTGATTATAAACAAGGGTCTTTATTCCCTTTACCCCTTTTGACTAGCATTTATTCATTGTCCCTCCATGTATTGTATCCCTAAAGCTACCAATTTAGGCTGTCTAGATCATCTCCCTATGTATGCCACTGTTTTGTTTTTTTTTTTTTTTTCCTTTTAATTTTGATTTTCTAAAACAAGTGTCTTCAAACCACATTCTTGATCACTACTGACAGTCACTCGCAGAACAAAGTTCAGTCATACTACAAACAATTTTCTTTATCACTGGTTTTCTTATGTGGAAGAAAAGTGAGAGAGCATTGAATTCAAAATATATTTAAGAGTATTTGGAGACAAGAGGCCAAGATTTCTTGAAGTTACAGTACTCCGAGCCACTATTGGCAAATATTCTTTGGACCAATGCTTCTTCAGTTCTCGCAGGGCATGCAGCGCTGAAAAAAGCGGAAGAACATGGCCAAGAAAAAGCAGCATTCCTGGCTGTTGCAAATAACTTAGGATGGTAGCTCACAGAAAATAAGGGAGAGAGAAGGAGCACAGTGAGAAAAAGGAGAGACAGGAAACATTAACATTTTTGTGATTTAGGTGGATTAGACCATTACCTTGAATATTTAAATTTTCCACTGATCATGGAGAAAAATTGAAGCTATTTTGACTGAAAGAAAACACAGGCATGTAATGAATTGCTACTTAAGGATAATGGTAGTCCTGCAATGTGTGTTCCATAAATAAAGTATTCTCCAATTAGGCAAAGACATTTCATTCCTCCTTCCACCAAACACAGAATAGAAAGTAGGCACAAAAAAATTGCTTGTCCTTTTCTAACCTAGACCTAGATCTAACATGTATATGTAACCTAAAACCCTAATCAACATAATACAATCAGAAAGCGCTGACACAGAACATTGGCATGAAAAACTTCTCTTGGCCTTTTAGGTTGTCCGAATTTAAAGGCAACAGATGACACATTCCTTCCTTTGTAACTAATAACAGCTTGCTTGAATGATTTTAAACCTACATGGAAGTATTCTTCCTCTGTCATGGGGTTTGTCCCTCAATTGCAAGGCAAACACTCTGTTGGGGTGGTGATTGTGAATATTTAGCCATAAAAGCATAGGGGCAAAATAGAAGAATCTTGCTATTTTAACTGTTATTTCTATAAGGGGAGCTCAGGCAGGCAGACACCATTTTTCAAACTCAGATAATTATGGTGCAGGTCCTGCTGCATTATAGTGTGGTTCTAGTGCTCTTCCAGAATTTATTTTTTGCAAAAATGTCACTGAAATGGCAAAAGGGACAGCAGAATAAAAACACTTCTGGGATAGATTTTTAAATGCTAGTTAGATGAAAACTCAAGCTTTAATTATTTCTAAGCTTAAATATGTTTTCCTTTTGGTTCACCTCTCAGAATGGTGTCACATATATTTGGGATATATTCCTTGGTCATACTATGCTCTTCTCATCCTGGTTTCCAGAATGTAAGAGGTGGTGTTTATTGAAAGGATTTTAACCAGAACTGAAAACGTAGCCTGAGGTGAACACACTAAACATTTCAGCATGCTAAGTTTGCTGCTGTATACCTTCAGCCACTTCTGGAGAGGCTTGAGAGGCTTAACTGTAACTATGATCTCTGCAGTAAAGACTTCATTGAACATATGGAACTTGTGCTGCTCTGATGTGTTGGTGTAGAAGCACATCATCACTACTAAACGTTTTCTGTTAGATTTCCAGGTTGAAACAAGAGTAGCATTACTTCTTTGGATATTTATTGGAGATGTAAGAGCAACAGCAGAATACAGAAGTGGCAATATTTTTGTAAACATGTGAAAGAAGAAGGGTAGGCATAAATTTCAATTACCGATGTCCTTGCTTTCAAATGTTTGGGGGTGTGAGATGTGTCCTGCAATTTTGCTAAATTTAGCTTGTTTCTTAAGTTTTATTTACTAACAGTCCTTAGAGAGGAATTAAAATGTGAACCATTTACAAGGAACTTCTCAATATATCAGAAACTAAGGCTCTTTTTGGTTTATCTACATCTCCTTTCACTTAGTGAACATTCAAGTAAGTCTTGACTGCTGATTGTTAATCTATACTAGATGTTCAAATTTCATGTGTGTAGCAGAGAAATACACAACTCCTTTATGGAAAAAGAAATTGACAACAAAACCCAAATAGGAAAAAAGCAGCTAGTGCAAATAGAACCGAAAGTCATTATCCCAAATCCTCACAGGGACAGTAAACTGTAGGAATACAGGTGCCAAGGAATTCCTGGATGATGTTTGCAACTTTGCTTACGTTATTCTTGGGAAAATGCCTTTGGTTTGCCAAAGGGTTCAGTTTTATGAGCTGTGGTATGAGCTTTACCTCAAAGGGCTGCTATAAGGTACCAGATTGCAAAAATTAGATATGCATATAGAATAAATGATCTTGGCATAGTTTTGCAGCCTTGAACCTCCAGTGACAGCCTCTATGGAGCAGTACTTGCTTTCTCATGGGGAAGATCTGGGCTTTTAAGCTCTTCAGTGTATTTTCATCCATGAGATTGCCTCACTGCTGAGTTTTGAGGCTTTCTAGGGTAGGCAGAACACTGAACTGCAGACTACATATGCAGATCTACTTCTGTTGTAATACTGAGATTACCTTCCACAGCTGAATGCAGAATACCAACATTAAGCATTTGGTCCCATTCTGTCCCCCTCCAAAGCACATAGCTTCTTTGATGGCAATTCTGTACATCTGCCTGATCCCTACAGACACATGGAAGAAGCATTTGTGAATCCCAGAATGGGATTTAGCATTAAGAGACAAATAGCTTTGTGTGTGCAGAGCAGTGAAAATTGGCAGCAGGCAATGTCTGAGGAGCCAAGAAAATAAATGTATCATAGGTGCCTATTCTTCCCCTCCTCCTTATCTTAAAGACTTTCAGGGACTTTGGATGCTCTGCAGTGTAAGTGATTAGCTGGAAGTCTCAAATCCAGCATCTGGGAGGGAAAATATTCAAATTGCTTACAAGCTCTTTCATCACTCAAATAGCTCACATGCTCCTTCATCACTCAAATAGCTCTTGTATTTGCTGTAGAGCCCAAGTGGTGCTCATCAAATCATATCACTTGATTAGCTGACCATACATGACACAATACATTTGAAACGCCCTACTAACTGCCAGACTGTGTGGCTTATGTGGTCTCTTTAAATTGACTTCTGCAACTATTCTCTCAGTATCTAAGTAGAGGTGGAAGTTCATAAACTGCCCTAGCATTTCAAAGTTGTAGCATAGGTTAATAAATTTTGAATAAATCTGCCTATTATAGCTGTTGCCTGCAGAGTAGCTACACTGTGCAGTCTGAAAAAACAGCAAAGTGCTAAAGAGCCTGATGAAGCCCACAGGAAGTGGTATTGGTATGTTGGTACGATGCGCTCCCTCTCTTCCTTCAATAATGGAGCTGTGCTGTCTCCCTGCTATGAAGCCCTGTGACCATTTGTGGTTATTGAAATTACCAGAAGGTAACCAAAAGATGCTATATCATCATAAGCAAATTCTAGCTCAGGGAGATGCACTTGGCAGTCTTCCATTTTCCTTCCCACAGCTCAAGGTATCCAGGTTCCTTTGCCTGTTCCATGATACACTGCTGTGCGGTACAGCTGACTACTCCATCCCCAGACACTTGGGTTTTTTTTAAGACTGACTTCCCCAAAGTGACCTTGTGAGGGTCTACACAATGTTTGCATCTGTGCTCTGAGCCAAGAATCAAAGATACTAGGTAGGTATTTCATTCATATTGCACAGAAACTAATTCTGCTTACTTACAAAGAAGTAAGCTAGAAAGAATCACTGGACTGATTTAATACTGCCACAGACATGCCCATCATTATTGTCAGCTATTGTCTTGAGAGGGAAACGTCTCCACATTTATCACACTCTTCCAACGTTATCTTTGCTTTTTAAATATGTGTTCTCAGAAACTCTTCACTACCCTCATCTTAGCTGAGAAACATGAGACATCTGAGCCATGACACTTTGGAAAAGGTCTAAAAATTCTGTCTTCCTTCCCTCCAGCACTCTTGACCACTCAGACAAGTACTCGTGTGTCATGCTGTATAGAGTGAGTGATGGGGCCTGCTAGCTGAAGCAGGAAGAGTGCTTGAGGCATCTGAACAGCCTGGAGGCCTGTTCATACATTTCCCTCTTGGCTGAAGGCAGTATTTGCTTTTGGATGGCTTTGACATGTCTCTGATATTTACAAATCACTCCGTGTAGATTGGTTTCTGGCAGTTCTACTGCACCTAGTCCAATGCAATATGCTATTTAAATGTATGACCTTGAGCTGAAAGGAATATCTGCCCTCTCTGTACCAAGAGAGCAGTGTGAGTGGGAAATGTACATGCAGGGAACTGCTCTTTATCCTGAACAACCACGCCAGCACGCTTCACAGGCACCTCTGCTTCTACTGGATCTAAAAAAGTCTGGAGTGAAGGCACCTGGGGCATTTAGGGAGCCTATTCTACCAGCTCCTCCCGGTGGTGAAAAGGAAGTAGAGCACAACACAGCTTGCTTTTAACGTTTACATTTTGCTCTGAGAACGTAATCAAATCTAGCCTCCACAAGCTTTTCTGGGCAGTATCTCAAACACCTGGGCTGCCCCTTCACCTGACACTTCTGACTGTAGCCTCAGACTAGCAAACGAGATGCTCAAGACAGAGACTTGTAAAACCTCAAATATGCGTGTGCATTCCACCACAACTTGTCAAATCTCATTCAGCACATACAGCTCGCTGTGGCAGTCTCTCCTTAACCTGTGATGCTACACACTGAAGAGGACCAGCCAGCCTGATCTCTCACCTATGCATGTTCTTTGCAAAATCTTGAAGGAGGAGGGAAATGAAAATACTATGACACTCTTGGATGTTGTGCTGCCCAAGGAATATCAAATTGGAAGTGGCTGTGCTGGAAGGTACCCTCTGCACTTACAATATAGCCCTTCCATTTTCAAATGACTGAAAGGGCAGGTCCCTCCACCATGGCAATGAATATATTTGAGAGGCCTGCTGACAGAAAATCCTTCCACTGCAGGCAGAATCTTTGCAGCCAGCAAATTTAGCAGCAATGAAGTGACCGCACTGTGTCCCATGCATTTTTCCTATGCAAAATCATCCTTTCCACCTCTACAAAGAGTAGTTTTTCTGTCAGCCGTTCAGCCTCATGTTGCTGCAATGCAAAAGTGGAACTACTACTGAATGGAAGAGGTAGGTGATTTACGAGAGGTTTTCCTATGAAAAAACAATAATCCAATTAAAAAGACCAGTGATGGATGTGTGGTTAAAGATATTCCCAAAGTTAGCGTCCTTTGATTTCTCTTGGCTACCACATTTGGCAGCTAAACAACAAAAACAAACCCTTCATCCAGGCTAATGGCTTTAGTGGTCAAAAGCTAAAGAGCATCCACCACCTTCTCTGTGGGATTCTAACTCCCAGCACAGACCACAAAGGAGCGCTCAGCCCAGCGCCGCTCACTGGCTTGCAATCCCAAGTCTCAGAGGCTGAAGGGGACCTTGCACAGGGGAATGTTGCAATTAGCAATAAAAAACCTCTTAGAAATGATGGCTCTTAGTGTATTTCACAGCAAATTTAGAAATTGCTCCGATTTGAAACCACTGGCAGCCTCATCCGCAGTACAAATAACACGAGAGCACCATCCGCTTTTGCCTTGACCTGTCTGTAACCCAGCATCTGAATTTGTTAGGAATTGATGCCATCCAGTTCTCATAGAAGTGACCTTAGAGTGGGTTTATAAGTTTATGAGAGGGGGAAGTTTTTTCTTTACAGTAATTTGAAAAGATTCCAATTAACTTAACATGCCATGCTTGCAAATGTCTTATCCCACTACTGAGGAGAGGGAACAAGTGCGTTAGTAGTTAATCCATAGGACACTATGTACAGTGAGAGCCAAGCTAGTCTTCATACCTGGTACAGTAATATCTGTGCAGTCAAGGGAAACTGAACTACTTTATATTTCCTTCTTCCTTGCCTACTAGGGAAATGACCAAGATGAATTATTTCCTAGCGCATGTTAGTGTAGCTTTGCTGAAACTATTGGTGTTGCACCACTTCAATGCAGCAATCCCTTTAGTTTAGAGATGCTTACTTCAACAGTCCACTACGGATGCTGGGGCCTGCACTCACCCTTCTTATTGCTTCATTAAGACCAGATAGAGAAAGAAAATAAAGGAGAAAAGGAATGAGGTGAGGTAAGCAAGAAAGAGACAGAAGGGCGTCTTTACGGTGATGCTGTATTCATGATAAATAGATTCTCCTTAACAAGCTTGACTTATAGTTTTTCATTATCTCCTCCTCCACCTGCATGGTGCTCTGCACCACCTACATGAATCTAAACTTGTCAGCTAATCAAAGTTGGGGGCAGTTATCCAACCAAATCCCTTCAAAATGGAAAAGGGAGGTTATAGCACTGGCCAATAGTTGCAGACAGCACAGAGGTTGTGTGAAGGCTCTGTTCTTGCTCACTGAGAGCAACATCTTCTCAGCTCTTGCTGTTTCTGACACATTGCCATAAGTTCTGCTGGTGTTACACACTTTAGCACTCTACTCAGCAGAGAAATAAGCAGGTCTTTCATGCCATCACAGGGGTATGCTGAATTTCCATAAGGATGTGGGGAAAATGCATTCCAAACCAAGTATTTAAGAGACTGGAAAAGGCTGAGGTCTGTAAAATACTCGGAGAAACATCCTGTTCCATTCACCACAGTAGAGCGAGATTTCACAGCAAGTCTAGAGAGCTCTTCTTAGGGAGATACTGTATCTGTTGTGGGGCAGG
The DNA here is from genome assembly GCF_965183815.1 of Platalea leucorodia. NCBI lineage: Eukaryota > Metazoa > Chordata > Aves > Pelecaniformes > Threskiornithidae > Platalea > Platalea leucorodia. Next base: position 26,562,680 of record NC_138830.1, on the reverse strand, counting down.
GGATGCTGGAAACCTTGTGAAAGCAAAGCAAAACAAACACCACATTTACAACAGCTTCACAAAACATCAGAAACACTGAATGTTGGATATAGAGAGATGAGAACACCGCAGTGGAACCAGTAAGGTGGGGAAGAGATTTTATTTTCTTCAGACCTTTCCTGTACCTTTCTTTATCTCTTTTTTACTGTTTTTCTGTATAGCCAGGGTCCATAATCCTGCTTGGCATTTCTGCATTTACCTGTGCCTCAGTAAAGGAGTAGTTTCCTGCAATCTCAGTTCCTGAGAGAAGGGAGGCAGCAAGTCACCATCAGCATTTCCTGAAGCGTTAATTTAACAGAATGAAGAAAAAGAAAGGGACTTGAAGCTATGCTGCTCCAAAAGGACCAGTTTTCAGTGATCCCTTTTCTTTGTTCAAGAGTGGAAACAGTAACAGTCCGTGGAAGGAAAATCAGGTGTTCCTTGATTTCTTTCTCCAGCAATGCAGCCTGCCAGTGCTTCTGCCTCAGTTTCCCCCTTACTCAGTTGAGGCTGCAAAACATTCTCTGCTGCGTTGACTAAATCCTCCACTTAGGTAACACACTTTCTATCATCTTAAGAAGACAGTACTGAAGGCCCAAAATAAATAAGGACCAAGACATGTATATTCTTCCCAGCCTGGGTTCTGGCCTTGGCAGGCACTTTTACCTTCACTGGAATGACAAAGTGTCAAAAAAGGAGATGGAACCCTGTTGACAGCAAGGCTAAAGTAGCTGTTACCCATCAAACCACTCAATCATTTTCTGACAGCCCTACTTTGGGGGAAAGAGGGGAAGCTTCTGGAAAGGCAGGATTGCTTGGCCCTAAGTCCTTCCCAGCTTGCTGTTCTCCCCCAGTCAGAGCTGAATGGCTCTGCTGCCCTGGTTAGCTGCCAGGTGAGGAAAGCTCTTCCTTCCTAGGGACTATGAAGTGCTGTTACCAAGAGGTAGCTACAGCCTCAGCTGCTACACTAACCCTTTCATGTCTGTGCTCTGATGCAAAATGTAGTAAGTTTAATTGGTATTCCAACAAGAGCAGCATTACCAGATTACACCCCTGCTAAAGGGAGGAAAAGGGAAAAACACAATTTTATAAAAGGATGCTGATCTGCAGGCAAGGCACTCTCAGGGTACTAATAAAAGAAATACAGGTGCCAGCTTGGACAGGTAGGACCAGGAATGCAACACAACTGTGCTTCTTGCTAAGGTAAGGCAAATTGGGCAGAAACTGTTGTTTGTTTTTTTTTTTTTAGCCAGGTGGCAATTTACCTTAATAATTTGTGCAACACTTTCTGGTAAACGGGAAATGCGCTGACTAAAGGTTTGTGCCCCACTTGAAGTGAACTCCTCATGCTGAGAATGAGCAGATGCAGTAAGGGATGAAAACTGCAGAAAAAACAACTTTACTGACATCAGGTGGCACAATGCCTCCTGGTAAAACTTTTTATTTGCTCCCAGGAAAGAATGACTGAACACATGTCAGGGGAGGCTTTTTTATTTTTTTTTTGCAAGACAATGAAAATATGCTTCTAACTGCACCCATTTTATACTTCACATCAGAGTATTTCCTGAGGCTCTTGCTAGCCTTTCCTTTATTTCACTTCTTCAATCAATAAATCATCATGAATCTCATTTCCATTTATAAGTCCATTATTGCAGCCACTGACGCTCAGCTGAGCTGAAGGTCTGAGATATTAAATTGTACCTACTACTGCATTTCTACTAACACTGTGCCTCTTTTTTGGAAACAAATTTCCACTTGGTTTTGAAAACATCTGCCTGGAGCTTGAAAGGCTGGCTGACTTACAGCATGCCAGTTAGTGGTGTCCTGGCAGAGGTGTTCGGTTGCCCTAGTGAAATAGCATCCCTTCATTAAGTCACTGGAGGAATTTTATGTGCCAACAAGAAAGGAGAGGCAACAAAAAGAAATGGGAAGGAAAGAGGAAGTAAAAAAGGAGAGAAAATTACAACTGATAGGGGACAAATTGTTGCATTTTCCATATACAGGCTATGTTTTGCTACAACTAAAACTTTAAATTCGAAGTCCATATCCCAAAGATTGAGGAAGAAGGTCAGAAGAGAATAAATGCAACTAGTCTGATTTGATAAGCAAACCTTATTGTACTAATCGCATCTTCATCTAAGGTTCTCTGAGGCAGTGCAGCACACTGGAATGGCACATCCTATGGATGATATCTCCTCCTAGGGATGATTCATTATAATCTAGTGACTACCAGGCTCCCAAATTCAGTGCCTGAATAAATTAGATTGTCCAGCCTATCTTCAGGACTAAAACCTCCCAATGGTAATAATCAGAAAGCACAAACAAAATGCAATTGTTTAAATCTAATAGGAATATCATCCAGTTAGCACTGTAAGCTTTACTGAGCAAGAAAATATTGTAACATGTTTGAAGATTTTCTGGTACAACAGTTTCTAATAGCACCTCCAGGTCATACGCCTACAGAGCTTAGTTTTAAACTTAATTACTAGCTGGGCAAAATTTCCTTCAACTTCAGATGCAAAGTTAGGTTCCCATGTGCCATCAAAAAGCCCAACTCTGCCCTCAGCAATCAGATACAGCAAGAGAAAAACAGAGTAAATATTAATCCTATTCAATTCTCATGCAACTGACTTTTTCTTCTTTCCTTGCCAAAATATTATGATTTTGGGGAACCTGAAACTATTCTCAAAATAGGACCAGGGTATTCCTTTGTATTCTTTGCATCATTAAGGTTAGCTCAGCCTCTCCCAGAGACAACATTCTCTATCCTATCTTATTCTGAAAATTTTAGAATAATTTCACTGGCTTAAAACTGTTCAATTGCTGTTGAATAGAATCATAGAATCATTTAGGTTGGAAAAGACCCTTAAGATCATTGAGTCCAACTGTAAACCTAACACTGCCGAGTCCACCACTAAACTATGTCCCTAAGCACCACAACTACCCATCTTTTAAATACCTCCAGGGATGGAGACTCCACCACTTCCCTGGGCAGCCTGTTCCAGTGCTTGACAAACCTTTCAGTGAAGACATTTTTCCTAATATCCAACCTAAACTTCCCCTGGCGCAGCTTGAGGCCGTTTTCTCTCGTCCTATCACTTGTTATTTGGGAGAAGAGACCGACCCCCACCTCACCACAACCTCCTTTCAGGTAGCTGTAGAGAGCAATAAGGTCTCCCCTCAGCCTCCTCTTCTCCAGGCTAAACAACCCCAGCTCCCTTAGCTGCTCCTCATAGGACTTGTTCTCTAGACCCTTCACTAGAATAGATTTGATGTTCTTCTGTGACTTTACACTGTAAGAAAACCATCCTCAGGACTTTGAGCTTCCAAAAAGCTTATGTATTATATCATCTTTCACAGGGTCTCAGTCGTTCATTACCTTTATTTACTAGTTTGGACTGAGTTACCATTTTGTTTACTGATAAGTTTAGGATGCAAGTATCCTCAGCAAGATCCGGACATGCCATTCATTAGCAGCTTCCATGCTGGAGATCTGCCAAGAACAGGGTCAATGCTGTCTCCTGCACTGGACAAGGACTATACTGCTGAACTAATCCATGCCTAAGGTTAAAGAGACTTCCAGTTTACAAAAGTGCAGTGAGAACCAACATACTGGGGAGAACTTCTGCTATTTCAGCTTCTCTATTCTCCTCTCTTTAGAGGAACATGCAAGCAATAATATGTTTTAATTCCCAAGAGTCCATTTGCCACTTCCCCAGCTGTTTTTGTGTTCCTGCATTACAGTGCAGTTATTTCAGCTCCTATGATTTCCATGTCCCAAGTTTAGCACTAAGAGCATAAATCATAACAGAAGGACTTTAGAAAGAGTACTTTGGTACAATTGTCCACTATAATTGAGATTTAAAACTATCATGTCACAAAACACATGACTAAATTTACAAAGAACATCTAGTTATGCTTATCAAATCATGCTCATGCCCAGGACGCTTTCCGTGACAAGTGTCACGAAGTAATTGCACACAGGAAGCAAAATGTGTGTTCAAGTACAGTAAAACTCACAAGTATGCTTTTTATGGGTACAGTGAACTCTCTCTCTCACAGCTAGGCTATGCTAGGATAGGACTCCCAAATACCTAACCAAAGATAGCTAAGTAGCAGATCCTTAAACTGATGAAATATCCTACATGCCATGCTAAAAGGATAAATATTGCTGTCATAGGTCCTTTGTACTAGCCCTGCTTGTTCTATTTTAGCCAATTAATTCCTGTTTTAAAGACAAACCTCAACCAGGAAACAAGAACTGTAGCTTCTTTTAACCAACAGACATCCTAATCCTTCACCCACCCTCAGTGAAGAGAGAAAGAACGAAGGGCAAGCTTATCTTTTCAGGTAGACTCTCTAGCTGATCTTTTCTCCTGCCTAGTCTCTCTGTCCATATCTGCTTCTTGTTCCACTGCCGCTGGACGCCCACATTCATTTTACTTCATGGTTCTCATGCTGTTTGACATTCCTCATTCCTTGTTGTTAACCTCTTTCTCACAGCAGTCTTTTGCTGTTGCTTTTCTGTTTTCCACTGCTCTTCAGCTGCCTACCTCTGCTTTGCAGAGTAGTTTGATGGTAAAAAAGTTTTTCTCCTAAAGTTGGAACACAAAAACTTTCCCTGAATACAACCAATTTGGTCAATGTTAGCAGCACAGAGGACTCAAATCTCTAGGAACTCTACTGAGGGGAGAGGGGGAGGGAAGTGATTCTGGCTTCTTTCCCAGTAACATAGGAAATGTAATATCCTCCTTCAGTACCTACAATAATGCTGCAAGCCTCTGCTGCTAGTTCAGCATGCAAGTGTAAATAAACACAATTTACAGAGTTACACTTTGGATATTATTGGGTAATCTGGGTAAACATGATAGCAAAATATTTATGTTGTGTGTTTATGTAATCCTACTATATTCTTGCAATATCCTTGGAAAAGTTCTTTGTCTGTTTCCTTACAAGCTCCAGTGAATATACTGGTAGTGACGCATCTTTCAATATGCCCATCTTGTGTGTGCCTCACTTAGGACTTGCTGCCAGCAATTTACCCAAGTCCCTTAAGTCTGGGACACTAACAAGCAGGTCTGGCTGCAGGCTGTGGAAATGCTGCAGCTTCTACCCTGTCTCTCACTACATCGTCTCCTTGTGCTATTACACGTAGCTACAGCTACAAGGACGGGTAGAAATTACACTTCCAGCAGTGTTGGAGCAGGGTAACTTGAGAGGATGCTGGAAAATAGCCAAAGTTCCTTTTTGGTTCAGCCACATTAAAAGAGCTTTGTAAGTAAGTAAGGATAGCATTAATTCAGTATCCCTCCTCCAATTCTCTCCTACGATTCTCAAGGCTTCTTAGAACTCGGCTGAATCTCAATACCGAGGTTCACGGCGGAGCGGACCGGAGGCGCGCTCTTCCGGCGGCGCGCCAAGAGATGGCAGCAGAGAGCCCCGCCGGCAGCCGCCGCCGCGGCCCCGGCCCCGCGGCCGCCCACAAGCCCGCCCGCGCTTCGGCCTGCGCTTTTCAGATCCACCCGAGAAGGTCCAGGTGCGTTTTGCTTTTAAAGGGGGACTTAAAGGGGAAATCGTCTTAAAGCGACCTGAAAAAAATCTCACCCTCAGTAACCGGCTTGTAAAGACACCAGCACTCACCCCTGGAAGGATCCCAAGGCTCTTCTCTTTCCTGAATTTTTTTATAACTTTTATGGCAAGAGAGGAACTATAGGAACGACCAGGGCTAACTCCTTCAGCAAGTGAAAAGTCCTGGAACATGCCAGAGCGGTACAAGGAACTGGACAAAAAGTAGCTCCTTCAACACTGCAATAGCCACCCTGCAGGTAGGTGATCCCTCAGCGCTGCACTGAGCTCCACCAGCACCGGCACCGCTGCAGACACAGCCTCAGCACGCTCCCCTAACATTAAACCAAGTCCCACGTTCCCCTATTCTGGCTCCTCAATACATTTCTAGTCCTGTTGTTTTTTGCTTGGGGAAACAGTTCATCGTCCTGCTCTGATAAGGAAGTCAGATGACTTCTTCCTCATTTTAGTTGCTCAGCAGCCTATAATGCCTGTCACACCAAATCATGTGCTGCGGGTGGTTCCTCTACCTGAACAGCATTCACTGTTAGAGGAAGCACATGGGAATCTGTATCTGATGCTCTCATTCACATTTTGACACAGAATGGGCTTGTGCCCATATGTTCCTAGCTACAAGGCTAGGAAGGGTCACTTGCTCAGCCTTCCACCTGCTTTGGGGTTGAGTACATGGTTGGAGAACTTGGGGAACAAATCCTCTTGTTCCCAAAGCACAAAAATGAAGACAGACACAAGTATGGAAGAACTAGGAGGTATCTTTTGCATCCCCAGTTGCCTCCAAATTCCTGAATAATCATGTTTGTTTACGGGAAGTTTGCTTTTCTTACATCAGCTTTGGCAGCAGTTGATACAATGGAAAGATATCAGGAAGAATACACATGACATTAGGATCTGGAATGCTGCTGCTGTTAAATTAGTAATAGTACTTTCTTACACAGCATTGTGAGTTTATGCTGTGCATTAAAGAGCATGGTATCTCTGCCATTAGCATGCGCTCTTACTGCTCCGATAGCTAGACTTACAGCTATGTTAATGAATACTTTTATTTGCTATTTAACATAGCAGGTGAAGAAATAAACGTTTCTATACTACTCTGTAGGGCCAGCCCAACTCTGTGTTTCTCTATCACCTCGCGCGATAGATTCCCAACATGGTTAACTGCTAGGATTGACTTCTAATGGGCAAGATTTTTCACGAGTAGTTTGAAGAATTGTCAAGGAAGGGCTTGCTTAATTCATCAGTCTTCTAGACTGACCATTCCCCATGGATGTCATACAGGGTAAAGAATGGGGACCAACTCTAAGAAGAGGCCAAATATATTTCAGAGTGGCTGGAAAGCTCTGAGTACTAAGGAACAGTAGCTGGGGCCTTGAGGACTTTTAGCTTTACAAAGGTCAAACAAGATGAACGTTAATCTGAAAAGCTGTATAAAACTATCAGTCCCACCATCTGAACCTCTACTGATTTCCTCCAGACTTGTCAAAACTTTGATATTGCAGGCTGTTTCTTCTCTGATTACGCACAAATAAACCTCCAGCTGTGTTAGTCTCCAATTCTGACTTGGGTAAGATAAGGTGAACATCACGATTTATCCCTGAATGAAATAGCTATATAGAGCTGGACTTCTACAGGACAATGGAAAATGAAGAAAAGTTTGGGTTTTTTGTTTCCAGCCCACTTAACCCATTTTTCATTTTGATTCCATTTTATGAGCCTATGCACCCTCACACACATGCATACACACCGTCTCTCTCTTTTTATCCAACTGTCACAATCCAGTGTTGCAAGACGCTGACCCTTCATTGTATCCAAGGTCTGCTCTAGCAGGTTTACTCTTTGTTGATCTGCCATCGTAGCAGCATAAATTCTCTCCTCCTTTTGAGAAGATCCAACATCAAGGGTTAATTCTGTCATGCATCATTCCTGCGAATTGGTAAGAGTGAGGCTTGTGCATGACAGACTCCGGAGGTTTCTGCAAGATGCAGATGGGGTGAATATTCTAGTTAAGATAATACCACATAAATTCTTTTCTAACAAGTCTCCCCTTGGGAACTGCAACCCCATTTAGAGTTGTAGAGACTTGTCATCAAGTATGAGACTTTGAAACCTTGTAAAAAATTAACCTAAGAATAATACCTTGAAAGTCATAGATGCAAAAGTAATATAAAGTTAAGAGATGCAAAGCCTGTAGAAATCAAGCTATTATAATGCCAGCATAATTATCAATCCTTTCTGAAAGTCTTTAAATGGATTATCAAGCACAGCTGGTTGTTTTTTTTTATTACTATCTTCAGTGATACTTTAATATCCTTGACTTGCCCTAAAATATCAAATAAAGGTACTGTTTGATTTATGAGGATTAAAAATCTCTTTATTAATGGTATTGTAGGGGTTTCACAATAAATGTAACAGCATGTTGCCCAGGAATAAAAAGCACAACCTCATTCACGCTCGTAAGTGAGAGTTACCATTACCTTTCAGCCATCAGACTGGGCAAAGTGATGAACTCCTTTAATGAACAGGTGAATCAGGGGTCAAACCAATTAGCAGATAAGCTTTTATTTAAAAGACAGGTTTAAAGGTTCTTGTGGAAGGGGAGATAAAGCTTTTTCTCTCAGTTACTGCAGTCTATTTGAGAGAGGTTTCATCAACAGGAACACTGCACTGAAGCTGGGTGGTGTGTACTGTCAGTTTCTACCCCTGCTAACACAAAAAAGGATTTGTTTCTTCATGTAGCCTGCCCTACCAGGCCACTCACCACTGCCCTAAAGGGACTGAATGTTACTGGAGCGGTAGGATCCTGGTAAATGGACAGAGTAAGACTGAGAAAACAAGACACAGTAATGGCTGGAAACTTAGAGATAACAGAAGTGTGGACAGAATCACAAAATTGTTATTTATAAAAAAGCACAAACCCTGTCTTGTAGTAAAACACCCACTGAGGGGTGGGTGTACATGTATAATTCAATTCATGCTTCCTACCCAGGAGAGCATTATTGAGAAAGGTACAAGGACAAGAACTGCAAACCATTCTGCAGAAGCAGCTCACAATTCCCCACAGCATGTTTTAATATGCCCTTAGTCCATGTGATCTAGCTCGTTACTTCTTAGTGGATGTGCTTTGTTTGCTTTAATTACTTCCACAAATTGTCAAGATGTTAAGTTTATTTTTCTAGCCTAGTTTATATAAATTCCTTTGTCCAAGGAATTATCACAGAGGGCTTTGCTTGTTGTTTTTCTTTCTGAAAATTTATTCTGAAAAGCATTGATAGGAAAGTTAAAAATACCTGCAAGATGGTTAGCAGGAGAGCTTTATTTGTAATAAACGCAACAACATTTAGAATTGAAAATTATCTAGCACATTCAGCAGCCATGCAATCAAAACTTGAAGAAGGATAACCTACCTGAAAACCACAGCTACCAACCTAGAACATATGCAACTTCTAATCCTCTTGAAAAGAGGGATTTAGTAGCCTAAAAAGCTGTATTCCAGTTCAGCAATTTCAGAGTGGCATTCAAAGGGATTACATAGAAGAGCTGAATTATACTGAAGTGCTCTTAGGACCATGCCACAAAACTTTACTTTCCCTTTTGTGTTCTGCAAAGAGCTTGGTCTATACTCAAGCTTTGGTTTCTAGAAGCTCTCTCCAGGCTTGCTCTTCAAACTATTATTCTTTTCCCTGGATAAAATAATTTGAGTTTCATAGGATAATATGCAACTATTAAAAGGAAAACACAATACCTACTGTATGTGGTTTAAACTCAATTTTTTCACTTACCAGTGTCTCCCATCTATTTTGTGTAGGCATTCACACTTCAACATGCACAGCCTCCACAGTGTACTCTCTTCTTCCTATTAAGTGACCCAGAACAATGGATTGGTGATCAGCCTGAACCTTGACAAGAAAGTTTACAACTGTTTCACAATTTAGTAATAATTATTGCACAATTATTTCAATTGCACCTTTATCTTTTTAATCTTTTATCATCACAGAGAAAAAACATGTTATTCAAAATTGCACTCAAGCTGTCCGTACATCACTAGCCCATGTCCAACAAATCAGGAGCATGGCCAACAAAAGCATGAGTTCTTATACAGCCCTTCTGTTGTCTACACTACATACCTCCAGTAGTTTCACTGCATCTAGGCTTTCTAGGATTATAGAATTGGGAAAAAGAATTAGACTAGCATTGTTACATCCCAGTTCTATAATGATTCTTGAAGTATTTGGGAGATATTCCTTGATGTTAAGAGCTGGGGCATAATCAGATTACATTTTATTTTATATACATTTCCAGCGTTTGTAGTTTTGGAGAAAAGCTTGAGGTTGTTCACATGCAGAATAACATAAAAGTGAGGCAAATAAATCCCTCATTTGGAGTCCTGAACTTTTAAAACAATCTCCAGATTTTTGCAAGAGCTTTCCAAGAAATAGAACAAGGATTTAGGTGGAGGATGGCCTTTAGAAAACGCTAGGGCTTTGTCAATAATGGTTCTGCAGTCAACATACGATACACAAAAGTTATATTTGTTTCAGCTTTTTCCACTGTAAAAAACCCTCATTCAATGTGCTTTCAAGCACTATATTTGGTAGCCGTACTGCACACCTGGAATCTCAGCTCTCACCACAAGAACTGCATTGTACACCTATCACTCACTTGACCATCTATTCTACTTTTTGTCATATCAGCAGTTTGTGATGCTAATTAAAAGTAAATTTACATATCTCAAAACTATTTACATTTATTTTTTGACATGACAGTAATTCACTCTTCTACATTAATTAAGAGTCTTGTCTGCCTGTGTTGTCTTCTCAAAATCTTTTTCCTCAGCTATCTGGTCACTCAGCTTTAAAACAAGGTCTTGAAATACTATTGTGAGATGTCATACTACATGCTGTAAAGATTCTTTTCACAATTTGAATAGACAACACCCTGATTTATTTCTCACTTAATTTAAATACTATGACCAGTTCACTGATAAAGTTCCAACTAGAATGTTTTAAAAGTGATAAAATGAGGAAAAACTGTTTAATTTCATTCATGTTCACTACAAAATATTTAGCTTTTACTGATTCTTACAGTAAGTACAGCATCCCAAAAGCTGACCCTGTTAAAGACGAAGGAATGGATGGACTTTTGTACTTCTAATGCTGCATGCAGTTTTGAAAAGGTCTGGGTCTCATGGTGTGGTAAGGAAAGGCTAATATGAAGTTCACCCTGCAGTAGAAGCCCTGAAGTATCTCCACTGGCATAGTGAGATAGTTTTACATGTTTAAGCAGCAACACATTTCTCTCAAGCTCTTGTGAGGGGGGATGACACAAGAAGTGTAAAACAACAGCAAATGCTTTTCCAGAATAAGCTAGAATAGAATATGCACCAGCTGCACAGTACCTCAATATATGTCAGTGTTGGAAGTTGAATTTTGTCTCCACTTACCATCTGTATAAAGTTGACATGCTCTCCTTTTATGAGGAAATGACACTTGCACTATTTCATCCAGTTATTTCATCCAAATACTAATACATCAAAAGTTGAAGAGATTCCTTGTTTTACTCTTAAGCATGATGAACAGGAGTGCAAATTCCTGTTGACATGGTATAGATAGATCCCTATATATGCACAAAATTTAATATGAATGCATTTTCAGGCTGTCCTGTTAAATGTTTGGATCTCAAATTGTACAGTCCAGAGCAGGTACTGTCTTGGGAAGCTAATACAATAGCAGAGTAAAACTGTTTGGAAACTAATTCTGTTACAAATACTTCAGGTTATTCAAAGTTTGCCTCTATCTGCAAATCATCACAAGCAGCACTTCTTGCAAAGAAAACAAAGTAGAATATTTAATTATAAATTAATACCTTAGACCAACTTAAGGCTACATATATCAATGCTCTATTCAACGAACAGCTTGTGCATTGAACAGTATTGCTGGTTTTCACAATTTCACATTTGAATTGTCTAGGAATTAGAATGAATATTAGACCATTTGCACACAGGAAGGGCCAAGAAAAGTACCAGAAACAATACAGAAATAAAAAGAGACAGAAATAGTATGCGGAATCAGCACCACTAGTACCAAGTAGAAGAAATAACTATCATCTGAGGTGACTCATGAGATTTCACAGCAGATGTTCACAATGAAACAACAGAGAGAATCCAAGATGCACGTACTTTGATTTCCTTCAAAAAGGTTTTCGTATAAGGTATAAAAAGGTTAATGATATAGAGATATACTACAGCAGAAACGGAGTTGTTCTGTGCAATGGGACTATTCACTGACATACGCTTTTACAGCTTAGGTTGCAGTAAAGCCAAGTATGCAACTATATATTACTTCCATGCAACAGTTTCTTTCCTGTGTTTCTGTCTGAATCAAGATTATTGGATTATTGCTATCGATTCCTGGAAAAGAAGGGAAACTGCAAGGAACCATCACTCAGCTTTTCTAATGAAATACTTAATCTAGTAATTCTAAAAGGCTGTATAAAACTAATGATTCTTCTCGCACCAATTACACCTCAATCTGTTTTGGAAAAGGAGAGGCATATTAACAAAAGCATCAAAAGGCATGAATTACTTTCCAGACCGTTGCACTCTTATCGTGCTGCAACTCCCATTGACCACAGAGACTGACAAATTACGTGCTACCTCTGCTGTCTGCCTTTGCATTCACAACACATTTAGAAACCAGTTTCACAAGTTATTTATAAAGCCTGCTGCAAGCTTGCAATATTTGTAGTAGTGTCCTACCTCCCTAGCATCCTTTTTGTTCCTTATGCTTGGAATCTACAGAACATTTTTCTTACCAAAGTATAAAAAGCAAACGACAAAAAGGAATAATTCCATAATTTTGTTTCGGCTGAATCTCCATTCCTGTTCTCACTAGCTATGCTGATTTTGCTTAACACCCCCTCCAGCTGTTGTAAATAATACAACATCAGAATCTAAATCTTTCCTGCCTTTCTTTTGTCTTTTACTTCCATTTTAGTTATGCTTAAATACTTCTAACTACCAATCAGAAACTTATTATTTAACATAAAGTCATGCTAATGTCAATGAGCTTCAGAGCAAATTTCTAATGTTAACAAGGCAATTAGAGAACTATTAATTTTGCCCCACTTTTTAAGTTAAATGTCAAATAATTTTTAGCTAATTTAATAATTCAAGTGTTGGGCTAGTGCCATGGGCTCCATCCTGTTCAATTTAAGCATCTATAAAAACATGCTTTTAAAGAAAAACTCCCCATTGAGACCCCAACACCAAATCCATAGACTTCAGTGAAAACTTTCACGCTGACTTTAATAGACTTTGGACAAAGGCCTTATAACCTGAGGAGCTCTGTTACAAATGGTTCTGTCCAGGGCTATCCGCCAACATAATTCAGATGTGAAAGAGGTTGCAGCCTGAGAAAACTGACCTTGCTCGTTGGCAAAGCCTGAGAAGAACTGCCTTAAAGAAGGAAAATAGGAGTGCTTTGTGCCTCTGCCCTTGCTTCTTGCAGGAAGATGAAAAGTGGATGTTGGTACGAGGAAATAGCTTGGCCAACATCCAACTAATTCCTTTTATTTTTCATGTCTTTGATGTACAATTTAAATGCAACTTCCTCCCCTTTTTGAAAGGCTCAATAGATCAATGTTTATATGCACATATTCCAAAATGCTACTCAAAACTAGTTCCTAATTATGTCTGATACCAATGTGTGCCAACTGGTAAGAAAAATCAGTAACAAGCTTTCAACACTAATAAAAAAGTTCAGGCATTTTCTCCCCATAATCATTGTTTGCCTACAACATGAGCTCAACTCACACCTGCCTGGAACAGCCATAAACTTCAGCAGACACACACTGTTTGGTAGAAATGGTGTATTACGGCTGCCATCACCACCTCACTACGCTAGGGTCCTATAAGTGGTATAACTGGAAAGAATACCTTCTTCAAGGTTAGTACTAAGGGCAGAGCAGTGGGAGAAGAAACATTTTGCTCGTTTTGCAGATGAGATGGAAATAATTTCCAGTTCATCTAGGTATCTTTTCTTTGTCCAGCACCTTAAAGAACCAGACGATTTCCTTTTAAAATCAAACAGGTGCTTCCCCCCACCCGCCCACCCCCTTCCCCCCCTTTAAGTCATTGCATTACATTGATTTTGACACAACTTTTATTAGAGGCATGGGAAATGTAGAGGCATTAGCTGATGACCATGGATACCATGCTATATATCACAAAACAGATGTTCTTGGTACTTGAGTGACTGGTAGAAGCTCTGATGACAAAACCATAGGTTTTGTTGCCGCTTGGGAGTTTAATGCTTGAACACTTGTTGCCAAAATTATTCACAAGTAGAATTCCTGGTGACAGTTACATCCCTAGGGGTATTTCACTGTCAATGTAAATCTCTAGTTGAAGAGATGGATATATGACAAGCAAATCACTTCATTACTCTGAAAATACAGTTTCACGCCAGTCATTTTAATACAGTAGTAAGTTGCATTGGGTTCGCAGGGGTCGCATCAGCAAGGAAATAGTCATTTGGTGTGGGTGCACAGCCTCCTATAAATACTGGAAACTACATACAGTATTTGTATTATCATTGCCTTCCCCAATGTGTTGGGTATGCAATAACAATTCTTTCTAGTTCAGATACACTATTCAGCCTGGGTCGTCTTGACCTTTTCACAGCCAAGAAAGGCCCATTCAGCCCTTTGCAGCAATGAAGCATTGAGCTAGTTCGGTAGTTTAAAATGGCCACAGGGAGTTATGTCTGTCGAGCTTTCCAGTTGGCTCTTTTCTCTTTCAAAAAGGAGGAAAAGGTAGAAGCTAGCATACGGTTCAAGCACGTTATCTTGTGGTTAGCTGATGCAATGCATTTTTAGGGAATTCATTGGTGAGCATTTCAGGGTGGTCAAATACATTCTTTCTGTAGCTGTCTGCCAGGATATGGAAAAGGCCAGATTTTCACTGATGCAAATGGTAAAGCAATGGATGACTTATTTCAGATTTTATTTCATGAAAAAAATCAACTAGTTATGCCCATCACATGCTTTTTTAAAGGAACTGGGTCTCACCTTCTGCTTGCTGGTGATTCGTTCCAGAGATTGCAGTATGGACAAAGAGCTTATCCTTTCTTTCTGGAAGAAGATTTTCCACAGTTTGACCCTCCCTTTTGACATTTCCCTGCCTAATATACCAGTCTCACTTTGACCAGCATTTTTCTTCATGCCAGAATAGACGCTTGCCTTTCACAGTATTAGGAAGTACAAAATCATTTGAGCTACGCAAATTCATACCCTAGAAGACTTAAGACCTTATTGTCATACTAAAGGCTGAGAAGCAATGATGAGAGCAATTCTGGCGGACATCATGGTGGTAAGGGTTTTCTGTCATCTGTGTTTGGAAGTAAGGGTCAAACCTCAACAATCCAAATGCAAATCTTGCCTGCTAGCATGTTTTCTGCAATTTTTCATGGTCCTTCACAAGGTATTGGTGGTCTATACTGTTTTGGTTTCACCTCCTTCCAGTGAGGAACAGAAGCAGCCTAGCCTCTGTGGAATTACAAACCTGAGTTAGCATTTGTATCAAGAAGCTGCAATGAGCTGAATATGGAAACAACATGAACACAAGAAGCTAGCAAGGCTGGGGATGGCAAAAGGAATGGTGGTTTGCTAATATAAAGAGAAGAATGAGAAAGAAAGCAAGAGAATGGCACAGGTAAATAGCATCATAAAAGGGGTTGAGTATCTTGAGCTGTCCCCGTCTTCCTTATGTTTCCTCTTGGGTTGCTTCTTTTTGCCTGTGTAAAGAGATAACTGAAAATTATTTCCTTATGCCTGTATGGAGCTGGCCTGTGACTGGAGAAACTCCTAGTGCAATACAGTAAAGCAAGTAGCTGTTTCCTAAGGGTCGGCGTGAATCACTGTGAGCCCAAACAGTCCTTTTATTCTGTTTGCAAAGTGCTTGACACAATAGGCTTGTCCACAGTCAAGTCCTAGTTACTGCATTAAAATAAATGATAGAGTCAATAGGGTTTCATGAATAGTAGAGATCCATTGGTATAAAAGCAGCTGCAAAATCAGATACTAATTTTTTCAAAAGCACAGTGAAGACATCACATACTGGAATTAACAGTTTTGGGCAAACTGAGCTATTCTTTTGAACTTTTGAAGCAGTTCTCCAGCTGATTGGGAGCCTTAGGACAAGTTGTCTGCCTTACAAAAGAGATACTAGCAGCCTCCACAAAATATTGTTAGGAAAAAACTTGTTCCAGAGTTTAAAATATTCAGTGGAAGGTTGACTTCATTGCTCAGCAGCATAAACTAAATTCATCTTGCCAGACTTCTCACGGTTATATCTTTTAACAGCAGCATTAAGACAACCTCAAAGAAGAACATTCATCTTGGAATCACAGCAGTCATGAGATCACAGCTTTTACAGTTTGCCAGCACATAATTAGACTCGTTGTGCCTTGTTATTCAATCCCATTTCAAACACTGAGCAAAATGTAAGGCTGATGGCAAGTAAGCCATGCCATTATGGTTTAGGAATCATGTTGTTAGAACATAATAGGCTAAGCTTCAAATTTAGTACTGTAATTAAAAAGTGTCTTTGGTCAGCTAGTAGCAGCAGTGCTACTAAAGTGACTGAAGAGGACAGAGATTTTGAAACAAGCGATGCTGCTCCATGTTTCAGACTCCAATCTGGTTTTGAGGCCAATGACTCATTTACAGCAGGAGCTATATACGGTTGCATTCTAAACAGTTGCAGATACTGTTTGATACAAATGTCTCACTCGCTCTATAACACCATACAAGAAAGGTGTTGTGTGATAACATTAGACCTGGAATATCTCTTCTAATCCTAAAGAGGACACTAACATAAAGAGAAAGAAATACTGTCATCCCTAACAGTATCCACCTTTCCCTGATTCACTACAGAACTTCAGCTGGAAATCTTCTCTGGCTTCTAATTAAGGATTTCAAGCAGTTTGCTCGTGCCAGGGAAGTTGCCCAAAAGTCTTCTCAAGGATGCAATCCTAAAATGCAATGAAAGAAAAGATTTCTTTACTGAACGTACAGGTCTTCAGACAAGAAGCCCACCATTCAATCCTTTAATATCTATCAGTTCCAACTGTCTTTTGTCTTAGTCTTTTCAAAAGACAAAATGCTGGACCCCAGCTTTTCATTCTTGTGAATGGCGTCATGAAGCAAGACATGATCCTCAGAAATGCTGAGAGCAGAGGGATGTCTTCACAGCTCCTTGCTACCAACTTACCTGTTCACAGGAACAGAAACAAAGAGTGCTAGGTTGCCTCTGTAGGCAGAGACTGAGAGTTTGGTCAGGTAGATGCTTGTGGTAGTGGTGAACAAAGAGGCTTTTGTAAAAATGTGAAAAGAATATTAAATTCTGAAGAGCAAAGACAAAGAATGCTAAAAGCAGACTGAAGGTGAGCAAGAAAAGCAAAAAAAAGATTACTTACACATCTAGATTGTCAGGACACACTTTCAGTATTTTGCATCAGGGAAGTACTATCTAAATCAACGACTCTTGGGCTACAATCCTGATATGTGATTTATACAAAGTTCCAAAGGTATCAGTGGATTCAGCTATTTGACAGGCGCTGCTCATATGAATAACACTGAAGAATCAGGATTTTAAGACTTTGAAAATTACACACTTGTGCTACCACCATTCTTAAGCATAGTACCAAAACTTCAGTATTTGACTGAACTCCTAGATTATGGGCCTTTTCTGTAAAACTAATGGAAAGTCTCTACTGTCGTCTTAGTTATGACAAGTAATTCTGTTACCTCTTTACTATGATTAATAATTCAGTTAATAAAGGCTTTATTCCTGAACCCTTCTTTTCTTTTTTTTTTTTTTTTTTTTTTAATCTGAATAAAGTCAGAACCTTTAGAAAGGGTGGTAAACAAAAACCAAGTGTAGTTTCCGCTTCCCTCATATGTACCCTGTCCCCGTATATAGCTATATTAAACAAGATTTGTGTCTACTGAAAATATTTTTCAAAGCATGGTTAAAACAAAACAGTCCATCTCAGAATGAAAACAGCTCTGGCAGAAACGTACATTACAGTTGCAGCAAAGCCCTTTGGGCACACTTTACTGCACGTTACTGTGCTTATTGGGTGGTTGAAGGCATGACACCATCGTAACACCCCTGAGGTAGCCTATTATGATGGAATAAGGCATGCCCTATTGTGTTTTAGTACTCAGATCAACCACACAATTATCAAATTAACACTTCATTCACTTTGTTTTATTGAACCTAAGCCATACCATATTTTACAGTTCTACAGTGACTTGAGCTACTGTGGCTTAAGAGTAAATTACAAAACAGTAGTTTTATGAAGTTCTATTTTGGCTAAGAAAATATAACTTGGTTTTGCTAGCTATGAGATTTGCAGGTTAAACAGTTTCATTAATTCAGTGCATGAAGTCAGCAGGGCCTGTTGAGATAATTTAAGGATTCAGTGTGTAGAGAACAAATCTCCAAAATTGTTTCTGAAGCAGTGAGATGGTACCTTTATGCCTTTCCTTCCCTTTGTACATGAATCCATTGGATCCTTTATAGCTAACCTTAAAATTGATTAAAAACTAAAAATACAGTGAATAGCAGAATCAAATGCAAAATTTGGAAAAAGTATAATTAGGAAACCTAATAGTGCTAAATATGTTAACAAAACTGTATTTGATACTGCTTTTTTTACTAAAGATGACATAGCTTGAAATGCTGAATTAACTGGTTAAAACCAGCAACAGCTGTAAAATTCTCCACAGCTAAAACAACTTCTGTTTTAGTAGTATCTCAGTTCTACTATGAAATTCAGGGCCAAGCAGTGAAGACAGACACTTAAAGGCGGCATCCTTTTTGCATCCATATGCATATCACATTGAATCAGAGTTTTAGCTGCTACTGGTTTGCTCAGCTGGAAAGCATATAATATATTGCAAGGTTTATCCCAGGATTTCCATTTATATTTAGACTCTTCACCTTGAGTCACAAGTTTTGTTGTCAAGGGACAAAGGTATATCTTGCCAGACACTCCAGTATATGGGTTTGTTCTCTTCAGGCAATGAGAAGGTTTAAAAAAATTATTCGCTAAAACATTTTATTAATACACAGATACTTTTAGGTTTGTGCCTGGGTAATCATATCTAGCAGAATGACATGTCTTCCTAGAAAGCATGGCACGCTGGACATGTGACGAAACACTGTACACACTACTCAAAGTTGAGATTATTACCTACTTTTCTAGCGTTGCTGAAGGTGTGAATGTCACTGTCCAAAGGCCATGAGCTGTGTTCTCCCCATATATGCTATATAGACTCTTTTTCCAAGTGTACCCTCCCCAAGGATTAGTTGTCTCCTTATGCAATTATACAGTAGAAAGCATTTATACTTTACAGTAAATGCTAATTATTATGATTCTTGGGAAAACACTGTAACTAAAGAGGGCAATTTCTCAGCTGATAAAGACTCTCTGGGAGCTGTGTTGTCATCACCTGAAGTTCTAGCCTTGAATCCAGAGAGGGATAAATCCAAAAAAACACGAAGTGCCTTTATACAGATGTGTTCTACCTTTCAAATATTTACAATTCAGGAAATATTTCCTTAGTATGTATAAAATCCATGAATATTCATTATTCAAATATTTTGAGTCTATTGCACGATCAAGCAGCCAAGGGTGGGGTCCATAATTAGTAACTGTAAGGACCCTCTCTTGAGAAATGAAGGATTTTGTCTTTCAACACAGGTAAGTGGTAATTTGCCCTTGACATCGGCATATGCAAAAGTCAATTTTCCTCCATGGCTAGAAGTTACTGAGCAGAATATCTAAGATCACTAGTTAAGTGCACTAAATTTCTCAGGTTTCATCCAGCCTTTTGGCCCTACTCCTGCACATGGACTCAACTATATTTTCAAGTCCTGAATAGATTAGTTGTCAAGCTTACATTAAAGATATAAAGCCTAGCTAGAAGCATAGACCAAACTGTTTCATTGTGCAATTCACTCAAATATTCGCCCCTGGTGCTCCAGTAGCACCGCTAACCATAGGTAGGACAGCACAGCTCACACTCGCTATGCAGTCAACTGTGCACCTCCAGTAACCAAGCAGGGGTCTGCCAGTGCCAGTTCCGGTGCCTATACATCCCTGCTGATCCTTCCCTTTTCTTCCATTCATGTCTGACTCAGTGTCACGCTCTACAAGAAAAGCTTTATCCCCTTTTCTTCCCAGTGTGCAGGCCAGAAAGATTTTTAGCTATGAATTTTCAAAAGTTAACAAACAAAAATGTTGACTTAGCGAAGATTTTATCAGCTTTGCCTTAATTGCTAGAAGGGAATAACTAGCGATAAAAATCATGTGCCTTATTAATATATAAATAAATTATGATAGCAGCCTTTCTGTCTCTAGGAGGTTGGCTGAAAAACAGCTTGTCATGGCTGGGTGGCATTTACTTTTCAATCTGTCAATATTTGGAGGATTTTATTACTTTGCAGTGCCAAGTTTAAAATGGCTAATGGAAATATTAAAATGGAATTAATCTAACTAACTAAATAAAACTGGTTCTCTGTGTGTTATTCCCTTGGAAGTGACTTAATGTGCTTTCTGAAACGAAGCTATGGTGGAAAAATGGGTTATATTTAAGTTTATATGTTGTTCATTTACTTGGTCTCAGAAACTTTCTTTTCCAAGCAGAGGCAAGCCATGGTGCTTTATAATAACTATCCCTCAAATATTTACACAGAAGAGGAGGCTAGAAGTGGCCAGAGGGTTCCCAGCTCCACTAACTTACCAAATATTCTACTTTGGGAAAACAGCAATACTATAGTGGCAACTAATGACCCATGCCAATAACATCACTGCACTGCAATAAGTCAATACTACAAAGTTTTGCCAGTCTAACAGTGGTGGCCTAACATCAAAATTACACACACCTCTAGCTGATACTGCAGTGTTTAACACAACTCCAGATGTCAAAAGAAGACCTTTGTCAAGAGAGAACCCTCTTGTCAAGTTAGCTTTGCTGCCTGCAGTGACAGGACAACTTTGTCATCTGTGGAATGGATGCAGCTTGCATTTCCTATGGGGGACTCCATCATCATAGCTAGAATAGCTGCTGTTCAGAATCATAGAATAAGATAATTAATCTCCCTTTACACTTCTCATTGCACCATTTTTTAACTTCATATACTGAGTGCTATCTTTTTCAAAAGAGTTTAATGAGTTACTTGCAATAAAGAAATACACAACTCTCTTCATTTCCACTTTAAAAAGCAGAAAACAGAAGATCCAGGAAGTGAAACAAAACTTTGAAAGCACTACAAGCATCGACTGCTGAAAGAGAGCCTAACTGAAGAATCTGCAAGGAACCAGAAGCTGGGAAACACAAAACATGATCTCATCTGCAAAGCAGCAACTACTCCAGCCAAGAAGATTTAGGGAGCTGTGGGAGGTAGACAGACATGCATCAGGTATCTGCAAGAGATCTGTTCCATACACACACACACAGGGGTGCATCTCTAGCGGATCACATGGTTGTTACCAGCAAAGCTCTCTTGTAGCTGTTATCACAGATGCTTAAGTAGTTTCCAAGGGGGGCACAGGCAGAAACAAGACAAACTAATAATGTGCATGGAACTTGAAGATGATAAATGACCTTTCCCTTTTAGGCATCAAAATACGCAGTATTGTTTTACAAGTGTATCAAGAGAAAAGGGAGTGGGAAGTCAGTATGGCACAAATTTTCTTTGAGTTCACTCATCTTGTTCTTGCATTGCATTATCCATACGGTTAATTCCAATTCCCTGCAACTTACTTCCTACCTATGGATTCCATGTTAGAAGCATGTCAGCTTTTTTATTAAACACTCAGTCCTAGTGAAAACACACCACAAGTGTGGGAGCTTTTGGCACCATGGAAAGATTCGTGACAATTCCTCCTTCCCTTCCAACAGCCTATATGAAATGTGATTCACTTGTTCATTCTGATCTTTTAAGATACCACTATCAGTATCAGCATCTCAAAGTCTTCACTATCACTGCAGGGAGCCTCCTACAACTATGCAGATAGATATATTATTAGCCCACAAGTGATAGGTGCAATCCATCTATTTCTAATTTAATACAGAGAACCACCCAGGTCATTCAAGTCACTGGAGAGGAATGTGGTTGAGACCGAAGGCAGAGTTTATGCGAGCCATGCCCCACCTTCTGGCTTCTTTACCCGTTTCTTTTTTCAAACACCTCAACTTAAAAAAATCAAGAGGATAAATAGGAGTTGTAACTCCACACAACTGTAAAGGCCAGCTATTGACTGGGCTACATTTTGTAGATTTCCAAGTGATGGTTTTGGAATCGGAGAAGAATTATTGAGATAGAATGATCTGCATTTCTTAATCTGCTTTAACCTTGTTAAATAATATGCTGTTATTCTCATTTCATAGATGGGAACATGGACACAGATTAACAGGAATTTATCCAAGGTCCTTTATCACTCACTGGTAAAACTGCCATTAAAACAAAACTGTAAATTTTTCTCTTGTTTTCTGACTGCAGAGCCATACTGTCTCCTGCCACCATTGTCTTCAATAGAACCCTTTCCACTCTTCCCTTAAAATTTCCTCCGAGCACCAGGCCAGCTGACGCACACACTGGAGGGATCCAAGCACCATGACTCATTCCAAAAGAGATGGAACAAAAAGGCCCTGACTGACTTACTATGAGATAACATAACATTTTTTTTCTGTGGAGACGGTCATGGTGCCAGTACATTACCTTAGATGAGAATAAGGCAAAGCCAGACATCGTAGTCATTGCTTCACAAGGTGAAACAATCCTGAACTGCATGGATTTCAAATTGTGGCAAATACCAGTGGTGACTTTGAGGACTATAGCATGAGTTATCAATTCAACTACGGTAAAAGAGTTTCAGAACTTGGATGCAAGAAACCAGGATGCTCATCCATATCCAAAAGGCTTGAAACTTTTAATGTCAATTTACAGTATGTAAGGGTAATAAAACAACATGATCCTTAGCCTAATTCTGCTTTGTAATTGCTTGCAAAAATATGCAATTCATAGAACAAATTAATTTTTTAGCCACAAAAATTCTTCTAACCAAGTCTCATTGTCAGCAGTATAGCATTAGCTCAGTAACTTGCCAGGACTGGGCTTATTAATGCAACATCAGTCTTACTCTTAATTCCAACTTCTTTTTTTATACCTTGAATTGGTATGCAAAAGATCTCATGTCTGCACTGTTCAACATAAGACTCAACATTCAAGACTACATAACACAACGGCTCAGAAGTTAAACAAATGCACTTGACCTCAGAATGAAATGCAACAATTAGTGTTAGTTTTTGTCACCACTCTCCCTTGTGCATCTCCTGGCAGCATCAGCTCCCCCTGTCACTCACCCTTCAGGGATATTTGGTTGTCAGTCTACTTGCAGAAACACTTTGCCATAAGACTCAGCTATAACAGAATGTTATCTCCAGAATTACATGTGTAGCTCTAAGAGTAAAATCACGAATCCTGGCACTTATATCTAGGACACTGGACTGACACGTTGCCAAAAATGTAACGGCATATAATGTTATACTATTTGCAATTAAACAGTATCAAGATATGGCCACTGCAAGAGATAAAGATCTCAAGCCAGTTAACATTGAGCCATGCCTCCTCCAGTCTGTGGTTACAAAATAAAGAAGTTACACCAGTGTTGAGCCCACAGAAAGATTTATATACTGGGAGTGGCCTTGTGTTCCAAAATGATTTTTCCACAAACTGATGAAAAATGTGTTGACAGTAATTATTCATAATCCTTCAGTAAATCAGTTTTTCCCTATAGTCTCTGGGGTTGTAATGAACTTATTCATTCTGAGTGCTCTGATCTTGCAGATGGAAATGTGAATCTTGTTGTTGGTGTGATATGGCTTAGGTATATGCAAGTATAGTTCTGTGGGAACTAGCTTTCCCACAGAATGACTAGCTTTCCCACAGAAGACTCCCTGCTCTGGACTGTCATTTCCCACAGAATGACTCCCTGCTCTGGACTGGAGCTTGTTGACTGTCAGGTTGTGGCTGAACCAGCTCTTAAATCTGGGTTTTCTATATACCAGATAGTATTATAATGATCTGAAGAGGCTATCACAATTTCTTTTAAAAATATTCTGTGGAGTAGGTTTTCATTTTGATGGGACAGCACCACTTTTGCTGAATTAATTTAGCTGAATGTGTTGCACCAAACTGTAGATCTTTAACTTGATTTCTCTTCACTTTAAGAAAATTCCCTGATGCTAGAATGAGTTTATTACATTTATACATTCGCTGGCCAGGTAAGATAAATATTAAAGGCAGGGTCTGTAAAAGTTGGTGAATTTGCTCCTGGAATTTAAAAGATTAGCTGTACCATGAAAGCCCATACTGCTGCCGATGTGGTGGCCTGTGGTCCATCCATTCTTTCTTCTTCCAGGAACTGTTCCAAATACTTTTTTAGCATGCAGGTACCATCAAGGTGATTTCATGGTGTTCGTATTTCCAGGGACTTTGACTCTCTGCAACTCATAGCCTGGAACACTTTCTCAAGCTTATCATTATGAAACTCCAAGTCTCACTCCCTCCCTCTCATCACCATGAAGGAGATATACTGACAGCAGCTCATTCTCATTCCCATGTGCTTTTCTGATTGCCTGAAGTGCTGCTTATGCACTTCCATTATCAAGTCATCCTTATTCCTCTTGTTGCTTTGCTGTCAAATTCAGAATCTTGTCACTGACACTGATGAGTGATCTCCTTGTTTGCCTGGCCATTCCTTGACAGGTCTAATACTGTTGCACTTGTTCCCGACAGATTGAGGAAGGGGGGTGGAGAAACTGGCTAGTGCCCTTGAGAATTCATCAATCTTGTTTTCTGTCTACGGGGTTGCAAGCAATACCATTGTGCGCTGTTCCCTTTTCTTATTACTGCACCACAGAACTTTTTGACACTTCCATAGAGTTATCATCCCAGCCAAGGAAATGGCAAGTGAACTTCACCTTCCAACTATCCAAACATTTTGGTGGATTGGGAGGGAGATAAGGAAGCAATAAGCAGAGGGCAAATAGAAGGACAACAGAGCAATAAGTTGGGATTCTGTGGCAACCTCTTTCAGGCTGATGCAGTGCTGCAAGATGTTATAATGGCTCAGGTATCGGAATCAAAACAGATTATCTATTCCAGGCACCTGAAATGGGATCCTCTATGATAGAAATCCCTGCAAACTCATAAGAAACTGAGCAATGACTGAAGATAAAAAGCAGTGGCCAAGGGATGTTTGCCTTATGAAACAATTTCAGTGAGTAGTCGAAAATATTATGGAAATTATTTTTCCATGATATTCCATTTTTATACTCTGGAAATAGATAAAAACTATGATTAAGAAAACAGCTCCTACATTACTGGTAGGATACCTCAAGAAAGGGGTAGTCTGAGATGGTGGTGAGTGTCCTGAAGCGCAGTTCTATAGTAACTGAGGCTGGGACATGATTACAACCTTTTTTTTTTTTTTTTTTAAAGATGCTCTTTTGCATTAATTCCTTGAACTTTCACCCTAGAAACGTGGTTTCCTACAAGCCAAAATTTTGCTGTTTCACACATGAAAATGGGTAAAGCCAGAAAGACTGCCAAGCGCATGTGGGAGAAGCACAAACAGTGAAGAATAGCATACAGGAACATGTTTACCTGTGGTTCCTCCAGGTCTACACAAGTGCAAAGCTGCAACATGTAATTTGTGCCAACAAATATTGGAATACTTAAACTAGTAGAAGCCATTAGGTATTCCTGATTAAAATATAAAAAGTGTTCACAAATCAAGAGCTAGGAAGTAAGTCTGCCTCATCATACTATTCATCTGATCTTTTCAATACTATCATTCACATTCAGTTCAGAAGGTGGCATTACAGATATCATACAAGTTATTTGCATGTCTAACAAATATTACCTTGACACATATGATTGAAAGCTAACTGCCACTTGTGATGAAGATGCTGCAAGTCTCCCATGTGCTTAGTCTGTTCTTCAGTTCATCAGTAAGTGGCATACCAAGAGATCTGGAATGTTCCACTTAGTTGAGATCAATCCTGAAACACAAACTATATATAATTGAAACAATCTTAACATGAGAATGAGGTGTCCTTCATGCCCAAAGTTTATTGCCATGAGCTTTTTCTAAAAGGCAGCACAAATACCTGGAGAATGATGTATGCTGTTGAATTATACTTAGCCATCTTGCTTTGTTTACGTACTTCAGATGTTGCTGTTGAACTCTCCTCTAGGCACGAAAGATATCTTGAAATTTTACCAAAGGCAAAAGTAATATGTGTGCAGCTTGCAAAATGATTTAATCACTGTGCAGTTGGTTGGCAAGAGTGATGCTGAAAAGCCAGACAACTAAGTTGTAATCAGTTGTATGCGTATGCAAGACTATGCTTCAATGAAAGGAAAACAAAATATGGATGATGCAAATGCAAGACATTAAAAGTGCTACTACTGAAAACTGAGGTCAGAGTTTCTGAAGCTATTCAGGCAATGAACTGGTCATATATAATCAAAACCAACTTTCCATCAAGTTCTAAATGACTATATTTCATTATTTCATTTATGTCCTGAAAGAGTCTTGTTGTAGAATAGCTTAGTTTTTTTGTTTGCTTTTTCCTACTCTTTTACATTGAGAAACAAACTTCAGATTTTCTGATTTACAGTAAATAATGGGGAGGAGGATGACTATGAGGGCTTTATTGCTGCAAAACTGGCACATCAGTTATTTGGGAAGGTATTTGCTCATCTCATCAGCTATCTTGTGTACTAATTAAATTGATGGATTATTGGACAGGGAGAAACTTCAAAGCTGTTTTAGGAATGCTGGAGGCACTTCGTAGAATCAGAAATGCAAACAGCTTGATGGTTAACAGGATATAATTAAATGCACAAGTGATGTTACAATACTGCCTGTGGGTTATCACAGAGCCTTCTCCCCCTTCCCACCCCCAAACTGGGTATATTGATGGCACTGCATCAAGGAACTCTTAAACACTTAACTTCAATATGTAGAATCATAGAATGCCCTGAGTTGGAAAGGACCCACAAGGATCATCGAGTCCAATTCCTGTCTCTGCATAGGACAACCCCAAAATTCACACCATACGTCTGAGGGCGTTGTCCAAATGCTTCTTGAATATTGTCAGGCTTGGCACCGTGACTACCTCCCCGGGGAGCCTGTTCCAGTGCTCCACCACTCTCTGGGTGAAGAGCCTTTTCCTAATGTCCAACCTAAACCTCCCTGGCATATCTTCCTGCCGTTTCCTTGGGTTCTGTCATTGGTCACCAGGGAGAAGAGATCAGCGCCTGCCCCTCCTCTTCCCCTTGTCAGGAAGCTGTAGACTGCAATGAGGTCTCCCCTCAGTCTCCTCTTACCCAGGCTGAACAGACCAAGTGACTTTAGCTACTCCTCATACAGCTTCCCCTCTAACCCCTTCACCACCTTCGTGGCTCTCCTCTGGACACTTTCTAGTAGCTTTGTATCCTTTTTGTACTGTGGCACCCAAAACTGCAGCTTATTGTAGCTAGCTTATTCTTTGGAGAAGCCTATTCTTTAATGACATTTTTATTTGCTTAGCATATTTTGCCTCGCATGCAGCGTTGGCATGACACCCCAGCTGAGTATTGCTTGCATATGGAATCACATGTCAAGTCACATGTAGTGCAACAGGCACACAGACAGCAATTATTCTCCCAAGTATTGTATTTAAAAAAATTAGAAAAGTCTGATTGAACTTGAAAAGAAAAATTCTACCCAAAATGTTATTTCTACTCAAGCAAGCGTACAAGCAGTCTGATATCATGGTGATAAAAAACATGAAAACATTTAGTAATATCAGAACTTATTTGAAGTGTCTGGGAGATTAAAGACCTGTGCATTCTAGCAAGATGTAACTAATCACACAACTTAATCTTTATCAGTTCACTTAATTCATATTTAAAGGCTACACATTCAGTATAGCTGCAATAAAATCATCTTCACAGTTTCAATTTTTCACTGTGCTCCAGAGTATAAAGTTAGATTTCATTCCACCCCTGTCCCACAAACAGCACCTCAAGGTTCTGGACCACAGCAGTCTCTTGGTCCCTAACTTCAGTCTTGTTAACCCATAATAAGGAGGAATAAAAAGAAAATTTTCTGAAGTTCTTGTGCAAGAAAGCCTTATTCCTGAATGATGATTTGTCTAGCCCCAGAATCCAAACTACAATGTGTAGGGTTATCAAACATCTTCACATTTATGAAAAGAAGTTAGATTAATGTATTTATAGGAAACTTGAGTCTCAGCATGCTGTAGATCATGACTTACAGAGCAGTTCTGAATTTGCTCACCCTAATAGTATCTCATTTCAAAAGTGATTTATTCCTAAATACCTAAACTACTCACTTGACACCAAAATGCTTTTGCTGCTTGTTTGACTTGGCATTTGCCAGCAAAGTGCCCATGAAATGACCATCCTGAATAGAAGCGTCTAAGGGCAACAGAAGGGAAACAGACAAGACAAATACAGAAACTCCAAAGAATCCAGTCAAGATAATAGATTTATCATCCCAAATTCAAATAAGGGCCAAAACCACTTCGCACCACCAGCCCCCAAATCGTAGTATTCTGAAACAGTGATTTTATTTAATATTTTGGTATTCATTCTTGGGAGAAGAGAAAGTTCATCCAACACCAACTTTCTGGTTGCCCATGTGATACAGAAGCTGTTCCCTGCAGATGTGACCTCATGATGGAGAGGGAATACTGACCCTCACCTCTTGCCATATTCTCCCATAAGAACAGGATTGTGTAACCTCAGAAAACACAAGCAGCAAGATGAGATTTGCACTGACTTCACAAATAGCAATTCTGCACTTGAACTTAGCTGGGGAGATGAATGCCACCAGCCAGGATGGGGATGAAAGGGGCCAGCCCTGCTGTGTCCCTGAACACTGCTAGCACAGACCACCTTCACAGCTTCTGAGCGAGGCAGAGAGGTACGACCACACAAGTCAGTGCAGGCACAACTTAGATATCAAACCATTCTATGATCACTGTAGTATCTTTTCATTTGGGTACCACTTAACAATTCACTTTTAGAATCTTGACTGTGATGCCACTTGTCACCCCGTCACTAAAGTGTACTACTTAAGGATGAAAAACTTGTAACAGTGATTTGGACTGAAGTGAGAAAAGAAGCCCAAGGCTACACAGCACATTCATACCACATGACCTCCAATAAACTGGTCTGGGAATGCATAAAAATGTCTCTTTACTAGTATTTTTAAGTTTCCTCAGTACAACATCTCTGAACACTAACAATTTTCCCCTACTAGTTGGAAGCAGTGGTACAATGCAGCCACTAGAGGATAAGAATTGAAAAGAGGAAAATTTGCTAAACTAATGTGGTTTTGCTATCAGTCCTCCTCCGAGCAAAACTAAATGACACAGACTTAACTGTTAACAGTTATGTATAGACTAGAAGTTGCAATGCTGTTAGAAATTATGTACAATGAAGCTGAACACTAGTTTAGACAGACCTACTTCATGTTTTCAGCTAAAAACAAAGCAGAATTTTAGCCAGTGCTGGCAGTTGACTTGGAGTTGCTTATTCGCCAAAATGAATTTGAGCCAAGTACCTGATGGTATTCGGCAGTTTACTCTGATTTTTCCAGCCTTGTTTATGAACAATGGCAGCACTCCAGTTTTTATGATATAAAGAAAAGAAAGTGACATAAAAGCAGCTAAATTGGATTCTATCTGCCATTTGGTAAAAATACAAAAATAATGTGAATGCTATTAATGGATTTAAAGTTTGACATGTTGGCCCCTGTTAAACCCCACCCATCTAAAATATTCTTCTTAATCATATCACTAGCACACAGAACCTCCCTGTAAATGATCACTGTTCCAGGAACTTAACGTATTTCAGAGGAAATTTTGACAGAAGAGTAAGTACTGCAGGGTGGGTTTTTCACTACCATAGTTCTTGTAAAGAATAAAGCTCACTGAAAACAGTTCCTACTGTTAAGGTGTTAGGTCATAGTTAGGTCTCACTAATATTAAAACAGAAGTAAAGCATAAGAAGCCCTTCACCCAAAAACCACACCATACTTCTAGCACATTTCTAAAGTTTGCATTTTAGGTGTATTATGTGATTTGTGATTCCTTAACCTACCCAATTTGATCTAAATTCTGCTGCAATGACCCATACGAGTAAAGCTGATTTTGTTTCAGTATTCCCAGGATCAGGACTTCTTTGTACCAATAGAGTGACTGTGGAAATGAAGAACATCTACAATGCCTAGCATCAGTTATACAAGTTGGGACTTCCCATCTGTGGACCGATTCTTCTTCTAGGTTGCCACTGATTCATTCAGCTACGTCCATGCCCCAAAACATATTTTGTCCTAGGCCTTTGTCCCCCATCCTGTACATGAATAGCAATGCAGCAGTCAAATTCATGCACTGTCTGCATGCTCCTGCCTTATTATGCATGGGTCCAGGAAAGTTATGAGAGGCAATTCCAGCTCTCTAAGCAGACGTGATGAAGCCCTTGTATTCCTTGACTCACTAACGCTGATTTTATTCACACCCTTATACTCACGAGGAAACACCAGCATCTATCCAAATAAGGCAATATTATCATGTGAAATTCACTTTCCATTGTGCAGTATGCAGGGGCAGAAACTGCTACAGGAGGGAAAAACCCAAAAGAATAGCCGCTTCCCAATGTCTGATCAGCATTACTTACTGTGGAGTCCTTGCTACCAGAAAGTTAGAGGTCTACCTGGGTGCTTTACCTGAGAAAAAGCAAACTGCATACCTCAGAGGAAAGGCTGGTATGATTATACTGGCAATGCCCCCAGTGGAGACAGAATGTATCTGGCAGAAACAGTACTTAGACAGTATAATTAAATTGTTATTTAGAGAACGCTTGCCTAGCTCTTACAGCCAAAATTTACCACTGCAAGGGGAAAGGTAGCCTACTGCTATACCGCCATGGTACTCTGTACTGTTTAATTTTGCCCATTTTAGCAGCAGTACACTGGCTGGTGAGACTGTGTTAGATAAAACTTACTTCCATCAAAAAAAATCTTTGGCTGACTGGAAAATGGTTCTGATATGTTTGCTCTAAAGCAAGGGGTATCTATAATATGCTGAAGAATGATGCCAAACAAATGCTTAAGAAAAAACTTGCCTCTCATTACCTTTCTTATTAGGAAATGGAATTTACACATAAAATGGAAAGCATCAGCCCAGGACAGAACTGACATGGGTACTGATTACGGAAACAGGCTCAAGCAGGTATCTTCCTTCACGCTCAGGCTTCTAAAGCCATTTCACAGTTCACAAATCACTGCTGGTGTTTGGCACTTCCACTGATCAAAGAATAGATGACAGGCCAAAGTAAGGGCAAGAAAAAAGATCAGGACTATTTATGGTCAGAAAAGTGTTTAATGTTAATCAACAACATAGTTTCTCTGTTTCTCCCTTTCCCCCTTGGTAAGAAACAAAATTTCTGCTGAAATAACTCTTTTTGGCATGCCTTGTTTCTTTAGGTCACTAACATAAGAAATACTTCCCCTTAAAAAGCGAGGTTTCTAATTGAAAGTCTTCCTCATGTTCTCTAACAGTAACCAAGAAAACAAGTGGTCCCAGCCATTTTCTCAGGCAACTAGGTTACAAAAGCTGCTGACAGATTGCTGGAGTAGAGGCTTTCAGCAAAGAGCAATATGCAGCATCATTCAGACTTCAGCAGCCAAACAAATGCATTTTTTTAACCCTGTTCTTTGAGAAATTCGTACACTAGATACACATTAAGGGACTGATGCCTGGAATGGAACCCAAAAGTATCCCTTCTGCTTGAGCCACAAACTAATTTACAATAAAAGCAAACATTTCTAAGCAGTATTAACATAATAAATCATAAAAGGTAGAGAACATAATTATTCCATTCACAGTGGGGAGGACTGAACTAAAGTACTCTGTCCACTTCAGGATATTACTTCTTAAGAAAAATGCTGTTGTTCTGAGATGTTTTCCTATGTTGCTTAGAAGAACGGTAGGCTTAACAACCGTTTTGTCCTAGAAGGATACAAGGAATGTATTTGTAGGAAACCACATCAGTACTTAAGAAACTGCCTTAATTTTTAGATATGTAGGTTCTAGATCAGAGTAAGAGAACCTATAAACCCTTACATACACATTTTAATAACATTTTTATAGGAGATTATTTTGCATTGACTGTAAGATTAACATATGCAGTCAAGCAAGTACTTGGCAAACAGTGAATCCTGTAGCACAAGCCACCCAAACTTTGATTACTTGTGATAACTTGTTGGTGCTTATCTGTGCCACCTGAGGCTTTGGGAAGACGAATCCAAGTACCCAACTCCTACATAATTCCTCCTCTTCACTATTCTTCTCCACCAAAGCTTTCTGAAGAACATTTTCCCATTTTTAACAAGGCCCTGGTACCAAGAAAGTTAATATTCCACAAGATAGTTGGACTAAAGTTTAATTTATTGCTTCTTGATAGGTTTTGCTTATCAGTATTCTCATTTCAGCAAGTTTTACAGTTTATGGCAGCATATACAGTTCTGTATTGTAATAAACCACTCTTCATGGCTTTTAAGAAAATATGGAGTTAAGGATTAGCCAGTAAATATTACTACTGATACCAGACATCTTTCAGTACCACGTGACTGACAGTTTGGCATAATCTTTCCTCTCCTGTCTGCCTGATTTTCATGGAGATTTTTTATTTTAATTCATATGGGAGTCACTTCTTATTAAATTCTGGGATTTACAGATAAGAAAATTGGGCATTTTTCACAGTGTTTTTTGTGTGTGTAGCACTCAGCATGCTTTAACCCATTTTTGACACTTGCTGAACTGAATTCCTCATCTGCTGTGCTCCACAGGCTAAACTGATCTGCCATTGTTCACACAGAAACAAATACTGATCAATGTAGCAGTTTTGCTTTTTCATCAAGCTTCAGCCCTGCACAAGTGTGCATATTCACCCAATTCCCACAGGCAGTGCCACTGAAATGAAGGGAAGCAGGACTGGTTTTTTTGGGACATAAGGAAACATCTGTAAAATTGTTTTGACATATGCCTCAACAATGAATGATTTAAATTTTTATTGTTTTACTTTATTTTTGATTGCACAACCAGCAGCTTGGAAAATTTTACAGGATTTTTCTAGTCACCTAGAGTTTAATGGGTTCTCTAGAGCAGAGGAAGTTCCAGGTGAGCTGAACTGAAAGGAATAAAAAACTGAATAGAAACACCTTTTAAAAGCTCTCTATCAATCCAAGTGTTGTGAATGATGATCCAGTTACTTCCACTAATCTATGCAAATATGTACTGTATAGGTTAGTAAAATTTCATTTAAATTTTCTTCAAAACATGCCACTTGCTTTTGAAAGTAACTCAGGAGCCATATTTTAAGACAATGCTTAAGTACTTTCTCCAGAAGATTCTCTTGACTTCATGAACCTCTAGTTATGTGAAGTCTTGCTCCTCTTGTTGAGCTCATGGCTCCAATCGCTTATGACCCTCTACCCTTTCAAGGGGAAACCCACTAAACATATTCTGAAATTTGTCTTTCTGTTCTTTCATACAGCAACTACAGAGCATGCATGTATCTTCCCAAACTTCCAGGCTCCAACTTTTATCTCCCCTGAATTGTCTTTCTCTGCATTTTTATATATCCCCAGGTTAGTTTCACATAAGTAGCTCAGCCTCCAAAAGGTATACAGGAGACCAAGCACTGAAGAAAGCAGTTACATTTACTTCACTGAGTTCAATTATGCCTATTTTCCTGGGCATTGTTTTAAAAAAATCTCTGCTTTAAGGATAAAGACATTAAAAGATGCTTAGGTTTTTTATATAATATTTTTGGTTAAGTTGTTGCAGTACGAAGTTGTAGGAGAGCCTTCTGTGGTTTCTGAAGAAGCAGAAGGGTTTGGTAAGTGTGGTTTATCTGTAGTTCAGCTCCCTTGAGTTCACTGATTTTGATTCTCCTAACAGATTTGGAAAGGCATAAAAATAAAGCTCTTATTAAAGCATCAGGCATATTTTTCTACTTGCTGCTCTTCATAAGAAATGAAAAGAGTCAAGAGGTCCTACGTTTACAGGTTAATCACTTTACAATGAAACAATACCTGTAATTCAGGTGTTGGGAAGCATCAGAATGGGGGGAGATACAGGAATGACCCACTGGTCTCCAAATCAGAAAGAAATTGGATCAAAAAATCATTCATCATCTGCAAGATGCACTGGACTACTACTAAATATAGCCACAGCTGCAGAATAAGTATAACAGGAAAATGGTGTTTTTAAAAACACTTAATTTTTTTCTTACGGCTTATATTTTAGTCTGTATTTGACCTGCACTTCTATATGTTTGCCAAAAATTGTTGATTTACTAGAATTCAATATTGTTAATCAGCTACAAGAGAATACAGTAGGCTATTCAAAACATTAAAGCTTTGGATCTTTTTTAAAAACATTGAATAAAGGTAACTTGTGATATTTACTGTGTTTTTACAGTATATGTTAGAGAGGTCTTTGTGGACTACATTAATCCTGTTTTCTATTAGCTGTGTACCTTCAAAGTTCACTCTGGCATTTCTCATGCACTTGACAACATAGGGTCAGGCAATGAGGAACAAACTTCATTAAAGAATTATGAAAACTGCACAAATTCACATTTAAAGCAGGGACAGTACAGGTATTCAATCCTTACAGCATTCATCCAGTATGACATAGCTAATTTAAAGGAATATAGTTTTTCAGCAAGAGTATGGCCTGTACAAAAACATTTTCTCATGCTTGTATAACCAACATACACTCTAGAACAGTCTAAGCTTGTCTCTGCCTGTATGTTTGGTATGCCATTAACTTTCCGCCCAATCTGTGTCAAAAATTACTTTGCTTCCTGCTTTTGTGTATTAACTCCCAAAAGCAGTAATAAACCTTGCAGCTCAAACATTAGAACCTTATGCAACTGCAATTAAGAGTACTGATTCTTTACTGACAGGTCTATCACACAGCTGCAAAGCAGAGAAGATGCCAACAACAGCATTTTAAGTTTCCAGGTGACACAGTAGAGATTTCTCAATTATATATCAGACACTTAGAATTAATTTGCTCAAACCTTTGCACTGCAGAGCTATTTTCTTCCTTCAAAAATTTAGCCAGATTTTAAACAGGACAGCTGAAGTTTTGTAGCTAGTTTGTTGGTTTTTCCCCGCCCCCCTCACTCTAGCTTTTATTTTTGCTAATCTGCTTGACCTGAATTATTTTTAAAATTGGGTTGAGCTATTTTCAAGACCAAGCTAGTACTGTGTTTCTCTAGTATTAAATACAAACTGTTCTTCCCCAAGAAGGCTATAGAACTTATTTGTCATAGAGTAGGGGCTCTGAACCAAACGGAATCTTCCCATTCTCATAAATGCAAACACATGTCTTTTGCACAGACCCTGCAGTCTGAAGGGCTTCCTTTATAGTCTTGGGTTCTTTTTTGAGATTATTAAACTCTTATCCAGGGACCAGTCAAGGCAGGTACGTCAGAAATCCATCAGTACATGCATGCCCCTCTCCTAAGGTCAGCAGTGAAAGGGCGGTGGGGGGGGGAAAGTAGGGCTGTGCATCCTTGGTCAGTGTCCTTTTCAAAGAGGGATTAAGCCACACAGCCATGGCAGCAGAGAACTGACATGCTGTTCTCTACGTGATGGAAAACTTGCTGTGAGTGGGGGAGGTGGAAGTTTATAAATCATCTGAAGAGCAAGGGTGAGCTGCTGCTCCTTTGCAAGGGTCTCTTGCATGGCTGGCTTCCACCCATCATGACTGCAAAAAGGGCAGGAGAGGGAAGGGCAGAGAAGCCAGATCAGAATAAAGCAACTTTGGCCAAGGATGTGGAAAGAAGAGGTACAAACTAAGGTCACAAGAGCTTTCCCAAGCTTATAGCTAGAGGCCCCACACTATGCTCCTTCTGCCTTCCAGGAAGTTTCTATTCAGTATCAAAGAATACCACTTTGCTTCACACAAACAGCTCAGTACATTCTCCAAAAGTCAGGAATTTTCACTTTTCCATTTGGCATCACCCTGATGTTTCAGGGCCAACTTCACTTGCTAGAATTCAGTCTGACACAGTGAGTAACTGCTGGAGAGGGTTACTAAGAGGACTGTTATTTTAAATGCAACAAATTTCAAGTATTTAAGCAAGCTGAAAATATGCATGCAGGACAGATATTTTAAAATCCAATTTAATTGCCAGTAGTTTGTAACCTGCAGGGCTAGACACTTCATTATCAAAAAGTGGGAAGATTCACAGTTCCCCAGCAACAAGTACTACACTGTGCTCAACCTGAAAAACTAGAGAAAAGGAACTTTTAAAAAGTCATCTAAAATAGCTCCTTCACAAGGGCAAGTGCCATCATTAATATTTCTAGTCCTGAAGTTAATTTACTTTTTCTTCCTGTAAGCCTAGCACAGATGAGCTTAAATGTTCATCTTGTCTAACCTAAGCCCATCCTACTAAAATAGGGTAAGCTACACCATCTCAGGATCCAACCTACATCAGCTATAGCATTCCAGATGCAAAGGCAAACATGATCTCCAGAAGTGCTCTAAAAAGTCCATACGTGCATTTTGTGTGAGGGATGTAACACAAGTTTAACTCAGGATTTTTTTAGCTTGTTCTCAAGCAAGTTTTCTAACTTATGCCAAATTACTAGCAAACCCCTTATACTGGACACAATCACTGGGAGCTTGCATAAAATTACTGCTTTTAAAGTATGGGACTTTGAAAGATGAACTTTTCTTTGTAGGGTTACATCCTTTACCTTTAATACCTTGATTAAAGTGTTCCCACCAAAGACCAGCTGTAACTTCCAAGGCCAGTTTTGCCTAGACAGACTTGGCTCAGTACATCACCCTTTGAAACTACATTGGGTTCTACTGGATGTAGGAAGAAGCAGGAGAAAGAACAGAACTTTAATTTCAGCACAGACTTTTCCAGCACAAGAAGGCAAGCACAGCCATTTTGAACAATATGACCACTAATATGTTGGGAATGTACTAAATCTGCTGTTGCCCAGCTAGGATTGCGTTGGAGACTTAAAACTGTGACTAAAAATAAATTAAATACCTTTTCTTGAGTCTGCTTTCTTTAATTCTAATTCAGTAAGAAGATATTTTGGAGAAAGTAAGAGACTGGAAAATTCATCTGTAGCACAACAGTAGGTTGAAATAGGAAACAAATGTTCACTCTCTTCCTTCTTCTCAAGCACAGGTAGACAGCAAATGTAGTTATTTCATTGCACAGAATTACCTGGGATAGTCCTCTACTGAAGATTCTCTACTTGACAGCAAAAAAGATCTTCACTGTGAGCTGCCCAGGAGAGATAGATGCAAGCACTTATTATGTTGGAATCTGTACATAATGCATAATTTGCAATACCTCCAGGTAAATGGTATCCCATTTTAAGAATGGAGTATTTATGCACAGACTATGTTTGCTCAATAACACAACCTTCTTTTTTACTGCTTGGTAACCCACTTCTTTGCAAGTAGATGAGCTTGGGTAACCTTCCTGTCTTTTGGGAATTGTGCTATGTAGTGAAGTGGCAACCAGCCATTCCATCTGGTTTTCATTGCCTTCAGTCTAAAGGACCTTCTCTGTCCTGTTATGTGAACATCTAAAAGAGCTGAAATAGAACTTTTTATAGTAGAGATATAAAGATATCACATAACCAATATGCGTAAGGCTGGGGGAAGAATTTATGAAGAGCCATACAGACCATTTGTTTTTATTTTAAGAGTCCATATTTGTTTCTTTTAGGTTCCATATAAGGCAGTTATGATTATCCAGTGTCTTGTTTTTGGTCTGACCAGAAGAGCCCCTTGCCAGCCCTCCTGGTTCTCATTCTGTCTGGGTGGCCTACTCAGCCAAGTTCTCCAAAACCATGAGTTCATAACAAATGTTTAGGCTTTTCCCAGCTGCTTTACAAACTTCTTCAGTTAGTATAATCCTGTAATACTTCTGAAAAGCATTTAACAGTACCATTTTGCATATCATACATCGACACAGCTTTTCCAAAGTTTCCCGATTATTCATGAATGGGCCCTACGTGTAACAGTTCCGGAGGCAACTTTGCAGTCAGGCATACCACAAATCAGGGCTGCTGGCTACCTAATAGTGCAATGACCAGGGATAAAAAAAACAAAAACAAAAACCCCAAACCCAAAACAAAACAAGAAAACCCAACAGCCTGCAGCTCCTCCACAGCTTTTCCATTATTTGACCAGATTATGTCCAGCATTCCCAGAAGCTATACTGAACAAAGGTGAAAATCTATGCCTGTCTACATTTGCCATGCTGTAAACCCTTAACCTCAGTAGCAATGCTAAAGAAGCAGTACCACTGTAGCAACTCAGTATTACACAGGCAGCATAATCTTCCTTCCATACAAAAGAACTCTTCCGCAAGGCACAGACAATGGTAGTAGATAATATTACCCAAATGCAAATCAGATTATTTTAGTACTATAAACTTTGCCTGATTCTAAGCAGTGATGTACTAAGGGCTTATAGGGACAGAAAATACATCTTTAGTTTGTTTTCCAAATGCCAATTCATCCTGATTTTTCTCACCTATTAAAAAAAAAAAATCTATTAAAGTTAAAGACTTATCTAGAGAGATAGATACTGCAGCAGATGAAGTCTGCTTTATGTAAATTGCTCCCCAATTGTCCTAACTTCTGGCTCTCTCCAGTTTGATAAGGCACGCCAAGCTGTATCTAAACTGTGACTCTCAGGTATGACAAGATGATGCTCCACCCTTCAATGAGTAATATCTTGAATAAACTTTCTAAAATATCTTTCAGGCTGTCAGCAGTCCTTACACCAGTCATCCAGTGACTGTATTGCTGATATGCTGTCAGCTAGAGGAAGTGCATTTTTTTAAACCAACTTCTGAAAGCCCATGGTCCATCTTTCATTCCAAACTAGATTCAGAAAATTCAGTTAAGAATTGACTTCACAACAGAACCCTCAAGATACTCTTATATACCCCCTATTGCCATGAATTAAATCGTGTGTTCAAAGTTTTCAACTTCAATAAAGAGTGTAGCCTTTCAATTCCAGTGAAGTCAATGGGAAACAGAAGCCGTCTGCAATGAATTGGACATGTCATAATCAAGCCCATATATTTTGCTGGTAACACTTTGCTTTGAAAGTCTCAGGTGAGCGTTAAGCAAGTTCTTATTTACTAAAAGTCAATTCATTATTTAAGTAAAGCTTTTCCTAGCTATATTCTTTGTGGTCCTGTAGTTGGATACATTTAAGTGAAAGTTTAAACATTAAAAAAAAGCCAATCCTTTGTGAGAAATTAGAATCCTAATTTCCAAGCTCTTAAGGTGACATTCTAAAAATATATATTTCCTTCTAAGTGCTAATAGGAAGATTTCCATGACCTTGTTCTTGTCAGCATGCTATTTAGAAATAAAATCCTGATTTGCAAAGTGTCAGATAAACACAGCTGTGCACATGCGCTCACTTGATTGCAGACTGCATGCACAGCTTTGTTTACATGGGCCAAATCAGCTTGCAATTGCACTTGCAATTGTGTATCACAAATCAACAGAGGCTTTACAGGGTCTGCTGGCTAAAAACTGCCACCATGGACACATATAGCGTACTTTTTTTATTCTAGGAAACCCATACTTTTCTTGCATTGATGCTATCCAAATGGTTTCAAACAGCAAAGATGTAAGGGCCACGAATAAAATATT
Source organism: Platalea leucorodia (assembly GCF_965183815.1). Taxonomy (NCBI): domain Eukaryota; kingdom Metazoa; phylum Chordata; class Aves; order Pelecaniformes; family Threskiornithidae; genus Platalea; species Platalea leucorodia. The sequence continues at coordinate 26,523,192 of NC_138830.1, read as the reverse complement.
TAAACCGAGATCTAGAAAAGATGACCCTACATAAGGCTATCTGTTGCATCATTGAGATTTGATTCCAGTCGTGGTGTAAGTTTATCACTAGGTTTCTGCCCCAGTTCCCAATCCACAAAGTGTACAATGCCAGGTTTTAACTTCCCTTCTTTTAGGGAAAAGGCCTTTCCTTTCTCAGAAGGGAAAAAGCTCATCAGTGAAAGAATTATCTTACTAAGTTTACATACAGCTTCATATCCTACCTGAACCTCAATCGACTTTAACAGGCTAATTTTTATAAACTTGATGTGCAGAAGAAACTCATGCAAGCTTAGCTATTTGTTTGCAGTCTTCTTTAAAGAAGTGTGCTAGATGCTTTTGAGCCAAACAGTAATCAGACAGCACAGAAATGTTCATTCTCTCTGCCTCATGCCAGCCCAGATCTACACTAGAAGCAAGCTGCTTTTTCATTATTTAAAACACAGCTAGTATCTTTATGACAGTTCAGCTTTTCATACAGAGAAAGGTTTTCCAGCAGGGCTGAAATTCATGGAAGAAAACAGCAAGGTAGTTGTGGGACCTGATGCTACTTGACTAGGCCATTTTCTAGGCTACCCCTCTCTCTGTGTGAAACCCTCTGGCAGCTCCCCAAAAGAGTGATAATTAAGTCAGTTTGCTAAACTTGGTCCTTGGGGTTCAGGCTGTTTTTCTGTACCTACCAAACTCCCAGATGCCAACAGTGAACAAGAAAGGCCTTTTCTTGGTAACATGTTCATAATCAAGTTGACAGAAGTCACAATATGCAGCAGCCCTGAGTTCTCCACATTTGAAGCCTTACAACAGGGACTACAGAAAAGTTAGTGCTCTTTTATTGTTTCTTGCCAATCTCTCTTTGAAATCAACAGGGATATGATAAATTTGGGAAGTGCTACTTGCTACTCTGAAATAACTTTTAGTTAAAAATACATGCTGCTCCGTTGTCTGAGTCAGAGGCTTAAGTATCATAAAATTTAAACTTCAATTTCAAATTTCTCTTTTGCAAAGCTAGGATTGAACAGTACCTAAGGAAAGACGATGATTAATGGTACTCTGGAAGGTACTTCTGCTCCTCCAGAAAGGGTGGTAGCAGCAGATATAGCCTAATGATAACAAAAGATTAACTTTGCCTTCATGCAGAGGCAGTTTGACTCTAGAAGTCATAAATGAACACAGCTGAGAAGACAGTGTCAGATTTTTAATCAAAGACACATGTGATAGTTTTATAGGTTTTAAGGTCAACATGAGCCAATAAATCTAATGACCTGCTGAAGCACAGGTCAGTAAGTTTCTTCCACACATTCCTGTATTCAGCATAGGAATTCAATACATTCAGCCAGTCCTCAATAGACTACAAAGTTTCTACTATCCAGGAAAAAATTTCTTCCTGATTGCAAGTTGAATTAAAGGCATGATCTTAAAGAATCATGAAGACAATCAAGGCAGGCATGTAAGGAAGACTAATATGTATTATCCTTTTTACTATGTGTAGGTCTTTTACTGTGCACCCTTGTTCAGGATAATTGCCAAGACAATCTACTCCAGCCCTTGGAGTAGAGGAAATCTTGGCTTCCTCATGCAGGTGATTATCCAGCCTTGCTGTATTATTTGCACCAAGAGCTATCTTCTAGTTCTGTTTTACTCTGAGACCTTAACAATTGTTCACAGGGGTCTGGAATTAAATGAAAACAGGTTTTACAGAAGAGTACAAACAGTACAGAGACAACTGAATTTATCAATTGCTAAGGAAAAAATTGCTAGTTGAACCATGATGCCAAGATATTTCTTTGGAAGGTCTCTAAAGGTTAGGTGCCCAGTTTCCAGCCTGCTTGATAACTCTTAGCCAAAGTTCCCAGGTGTTGTTTAAGACAACATGGAAAAGATTCTGCTTTGCCAACTGCTGTCCCCACCTGCCTCTCAGCAAGTCTGCATTCAACAACGATGTGTACACAACACTGATTCTTCTCTCCATGGAAGAAGGATGGGACCATAGCCTTTCTTAATATTGAATCTTAATTTTGCATCATACCCACATTTCATAGTTTCTGTAAGACTATGTCCCTCACTGAACCATTTTCAGGAAGTTAGGGCAAAAAGCTTTTATGCACCAACAAAGGAGAAACATTCTTCAAAGTGTTCTAATAAAAAGATATTAATTTTCTTCTCTTGTTTATATCCTCCCAAAGTTTCTACTTTGGAAAATCGTTGAACTATAACAACTCTAGTTGCAGCTCTAATCTGTAGGCCAGCTAGAGAGACTTCTTGATGTTTAGTAAAAATGGGGAAAGGTCTTTGCATGTAGAAGAAAATACCACCAAGCTTGGCATGTGATCTCAGTAGATCAAGAAATGTATTGGCCTTCTCTTCAAATTCCAGAGACATGAAGAATCTGAAAAGAAACCCAAGTTTGGTTGCCATTTTTCTTTTTTTACTCCTAAAGAAAAAGTTATACAAAGGATCTCTTCCTGCAGTGGCCTACACCAGAGACTATGAAAGAGCAGCTTCATACTTTGCTGTGGCTTTGTGGAGAACTGTCAGGGCCAAAGGAGGCTTATTCTAGCTGGTTAGCTTCCAGCTGTTCTGATATTACTTTCCTAATTCTTCTTTTCCATGCACGCAGCTAAAAGGCCTTTAAAGGTCTCCAGAAACCACCACTTGAACAAATAGGTCTCAGAGCCAGAGGGTGAGTACTCTGAACGCAGCAGCAGTTTAATCAGCTCAAACACAGGCACAGAATGAAGTTTGGCTGCTGTCCCTTTCACAGCTGCACGACCTTTCCTGCTCAGCCCTTCAGCACAGAGCCTGGGAATGGAAAGAAATTTTGTATTTGAGCAGAACACAATGGGAACATTGTTACAGCTCCTATGAGGCAACAGCATTTCAGAATATGCTATATGCACAGTTAGAGCAGACGCTAATGCTGTCCAGTTAATTTGTTAGCATGCATTTTTTCCTTTAAGAGCTTTTAGGCTAATAATGAGCAAAAATACAGGTTTTGGAGTTAAGTGGCAGATCTCTATCACTTTCAAACAGTAAATTACTCAATGAGAGTTCAAATGAAGAATATTTATTTCTACCCAAGCTATTCATTACAGTGCAGAAATAAGTGAAAGTTGAAGTTATTAATAAAATAGCAAGTTTCCAAGATCTTTATTCAGCAGGAGGAATAGAATTTTAAGCACCTTAGTTATTACTTAAGGAATTCTAAGACCATATCAATTAAATATCGAACAGGTTCACAACTGAATCTCAGTTTGCAGTACACGGCGGAATCTGTGTTTGGGGGCAGCTATAAAAGTGATCATTTCCAGAGGACTTAGAGCTACAGCAGAAACCTGTCAGCTTGGGCAGAGGATTTCCGCCACATACTCTGACGGGTTGTACACAGTTGAATTACTGCCAGGTGACCCAGTTGGTAGCAATCTAATTCAGAAAATATTTTAATTTTGCACCAGTAATTATTGTAACGTGCTAGTCCACTTGTTTTCCAAGCAGAGTTTGAAATGAACTAGGCAACTCTATTCTCTCCCTTTAGAATTTTGGTGAAAACAGAGCATTTCAACCCTCTCAAGGTTATGCTCTAGCTCTAGAGGAAAAGGGGTGTAAGTATTGCTCACAGCATGACCTAGAACAATCTAGCAGACCAAAGTAATCCATAAAGATAACAGAATCAGTTCTATAATTAATCTTATAAACTAAGACAAACAAAAAATAAAAACTGAGAATGACAAGACTAATTTGCTTTTGTAGCAAGGGCAACTCTGGCTCTTAGACAAGAAATGGACTAAACATTCAGAAAGCTCTGTTTTTACTAGAATGATTAATAGTGGTATTTTCTTTCTTACTGAGGTACTGTAAATACTGCCGGCTGGATTTGGAAACAAAATAACATGAACATCAAAGTTCATTCACTGGACAAGGATCCACAAAAAAGTTGCAAAAACAGAGCCCCAAAGCCAAATAATCTGCAGCTTTTGTGCCATATGATTGGTAATTGATAAATTCCACTAGTCACTAGTGAGAATGTATCCTATTTAGTTTAGTAGCCAGATTTTTAATAATGTTAAGCACTTTCAGGTAGGAATCCTCCCAGACTGCCAAAAAGTCCAATTCTATAGAAGTAATAATGAGGAATATTTCAGGAGAAAGTCTGATTCCATTTGTTTAATCTGTAACAATAACCAGATTTTCCAAACTGATCACACTGTTGTTAAATTGGCACTCAACAGCCCTGTCATCTCCAGAAATGAAGGTTTTTGGGTTTTAGACTATTATAGAAATCATTATCACTTATAAAGATACTCAGGAGTTCACACCACAGTGAAAGACTATGCCAGGCAGCTGTACTCTTGCTGCTCAAGAATCCCCTTCTGCTCCAGTGAAACTACTGTCACCCATTCCTGAATAATTGTTTAAATATGCTACGCTATGAACACTTATTGAAATGAGTAAATTCATAATTCATGTTTTTAGTAAACTGCTGATCAATATGTGTTTCACAGATCCCAAGATAACATTCCACAAATGTCTGGCCAAAAGCCCTTAATACAGACACAGGACTCTGTTTCCTTGTAGTTTGGTTCTTCTTCTGTGGATACACTGGTACAACTGGTACAACTCAAGCTGAATTGGAGCAGCAGGGTGGGGAAAGGAATATTTGCTCTTCTTGCTTTGCATGATTGAGGAACCACAATTCCTGGAAAAGTAGTGGATAATTTCAAAGTTAGCGGGTGGTTCAGCTATGTAGCTCCTATTAAATTTGTATCCCTTAGGGAAGATATTAAATCTCCACCCAGGACTTTGGCAGCTGGTGGAGCAACATTGTTTCAAGATTAATTTACAAGGGGGATGCTGGGGAGTTTGGCTTCTGTAGCCCTTTTCTCTCACTGCTTCCAAGCTTAAGCTGCTGTATATTTAGTTACAGGCATGACAAAAGGTATGCAGCACAAAAAGATCAAATTGTTGCAGGTCTTCACGCAGGTCAGAACAAAGCTGGTACGGACTTGAATATGCTTTTGTGTCTTGACAGAAAGCAGCCATCAAGACCTGACTCTACCCTCTTAATCATACAAATTTTAGGAAATGCAGTGAAAGTGATCTGTGACACCAACTTGTACCCTGCATAAACGGGTTAAAGGCAAAACAACAGATCTCCTTACAAATTCACTCAAACTAATTCTCCTGTACCTCTACAGCTTGATCTACAACAAGACAGGGAGAGCAGGCAACAACTCAGATGATACCCTACTGCTAAGAAGTAGCTCTAAAACCATGTAAACTGGCACAGAGTAGAGCCTTTGAAAGGCATTATTGCTGCAGGTGATGTAGGCAGCATCACTTTATGCCTTAATTATCTGTGATTACTTTTTTTGTGCTTCAGACAACTGGTTCATAACTCAAAGCAGCCTGAGATCAGTGACATAATGGCCACTGCAGATCAGCTCTGTTCCACGATTGCAGGAATGAGAAAAGGCCTGAGCAGTTATCTTTGTGCCTTTCAGCTATATACTTACTCACTAGAGACCATACAGCTTCATTTTCAAAATGGCTATAAGTGTCAGACTGCAGGCTGCTGAAAAACGTAGTGGAAATGCTTGACTGGGGGGTTCTGACAGAACTCAAGTGGGACAGAGTCACTGTCGTGTAAGACTTCTCTGAAGCAGTACAACATACTGATGTCTTAACAGGAGGTCCAGAAAGCTGAAAAATGTGGTAATAGTTATTCATTCAGCAATTTCAAGCATGTTCAATACCCACTGCACTTTTTTGGGGGCAGAGACAAGAACCTTACATTCAAAAAACTTAAAGAATTTTTTTTTTCTGAGGGAGTGGAATGCAACTCAAAGTTGTTGCAGTTTGCCAGAGTCAAGAATTAGTAACACAAGTGAAATCCAAAGCACATGGAAATTGCTCAGCGATGCTTGCTTTGTTGCAGTATTTTTGAAGGTCAGTCAGCTAAACTGACAGAGGTGAACAGTGCAAAAACTTGGTGTATTTCTGTTCCAAGGCCCTGAACAAATGGAGACCTCTACTAATACATATCTTTATTAAACTTTCAAGTTCATGGGTCTCCATTTAGGTATCCCATTGCAAAAATGAAATCTCAACTGTTTTAATAAAATCCATTTCCACAGTTTCCTTTAAGGGAATGCTACTGAGACATAGCTGTAACACTAGATCTAATTAATTGGTATTTTGTGCCAGCATAAATGTCAAAACAGCTGATACTTTGATTTTTGGCTGTCTGTCCTCTAAGACTATTCAGTAGGTAATAAACTTAATTACTTTCTTAAAATTCAATTATGATCTAAAAGAAATGCACAGAATTAATTTGTATGCTCTGACTTATCTTAATTTATCCCCTTGCTCTGTTATTGCTTTTAAGGATCAAGTATCATTGCAATAGTTGCACATAGTATGCACCTAGCATTTAAAAATATGTCTATGCCTGTTAAGAAAAAAACCCAAGTACTGTGTGACAAATATGTACCTGTTTTGTTTAACTCTGTACTTAATATTTTGGAAATGTGGATGTAGATCATATTACATTTTGCTTCAGTGATGTAATGTAAGTTTGGACATCAGAACTGACTATATCTCTATAACAGTACTAGAATAATTCACTTTAACATCCCTTAGAAGTAAACAGGTACACAGCTACCTATATCACTGTTCCCTAAATATACCTTTTGCATCCTAAGCAGGGTTGTTTAACATCTTAATTCAGGAAGGTATTTCAGACATGTTTTTAAATATCCTCATTAACACTTCTTAGTTGCACACTTATAGCTGGGCATGTCTATAAGCACTTTCCTGAGCAGACGTCTGCTTATGCCACTGCAGCAAAACCAACCAAGAACAAAATCTGCAAGGGATGTGTCACGTCTCACTCAAGTATCTTGGGATTGATACTATCATGAGGCTAAGTGTTGACACTTCTCTATTGCTGCTAAAGTGCTGTCCTGGTGTCGGCTGGGACAGAGTTAACTTTCTTCTTAGTAGCTGTGTAGAGTGCTGTGTTTTGGATTTAGGATGAGAATAATGTTGATAAGACACTGATGTTTTGGTTCTTGCTGAGTAGAGTTTACACTAGTCAAGGACTTTTTAGCTTCTTGTGCTCTGCCAGGTGCATAAGAAGCTGGGAGGGAGCATAGCTAGGACAGCTGACCCAGACTGGCCAAAGGGCTATTCCATACCATATGACATCATGCTCAGTATATAAGCTGGGGGAAGAAGAAGGAAGGGGGGGACATTTGGAGTGATGGCGTTTGTCTTCCCAAGTAACCGTTACGCGTGATGGAGCCCTGCTTTCCTGGGGATGGCTGAACACCTGCCTGCCGATGGGAAGCAGTGAATGAATTCCTTGCTTTGCTTTGCTTGTGTGTGCGGCTTTTGCTTTACCTATTAAACTGTCTTTATCTCAACCCATGAGTTTTCTCACTTTTACTCTTCCGATTCTCTCCCCCATCCCACTGGGGGGGGGACTGAGCGAGCGGCTGTGTGGTGCTTAGTTGCTGGCTGGGGTTAAACCACGACAAGTGCAAATGGAAATTAGTTGTGAACATGACACTCCTAACAGGTAAATTCTGATGAATCTAAGTTATGACAGTACAACAAGGCCATAGTAAAACTGGGGCTGTACTATTTGGTACTGCCTACTCATGTGGTAAGACAGTCCCCCCTACACAGTTTACACTCCTTTCCTGCCTGAAAGTACTGGGTAGCACACCTTCTACACTATCCTTTCAAAACAAGGTACACAGGACAGAGCACTGAAATAGCTCTTCTATGCAAAAGGATGTAAGAGTTTTTCAGACTTTGAGTATGATGCAGCTATAGAACGGGGTGGAGGGGGAGTTAATTTTGAAGACATCACAAGTGACCTGTCCATTTTGTTTTATTTGTTATGAAGCTAGCCTGAGGCTAGACACACTCACAAGCCTCATCAGAGAGGTTAACTTCTGATTTGCATGCACCATATGGGACCACTTTTTGACATTCAGCTTGCACAGATCAGCAAATGTTTTGCTTCAAGTTGGAACATTTTTGGGACTCCTTTGCACTGCCAAATCTGACTCATTTAACAAGGTAAAGCAAAATTCCAGCAATACTTCCTGCTCCATCTTGCTTTCAAAACTCTACTTTCCTTCTCCCTGTTCTTGCACCTTCTCCTAACTTTGCATAGTATTGGATGAAAGAGGGTTGGTGACAAGGAAGAACCTATAAGCGTCTAGGTTTGGCTATTTTATGGTTCCTTTAGGCTACCTGAACACCACAACGAAGCTCGATCAGAACTTGACATCAAGCCATACATCTATTTACCTAAGTATACTCAGAATTTACATTTTCTCAATGTATATGATAATCATCAAAATTCTTCCCAGAATCTGACCCACAGAAAAAGCCTCCTCTCCACTGAACTAAAACAAGCAGCCTAGGAAAAGAGAACCAATTTGTTTGTGCAGGTCACTTCTACTAGTTTTGCTTTTATAATTAAAACTTACCAGAAGACTTAAGTATAATATGCAATTTAAAATAAATGAAAGCCTACTGCTATTACCTAAATGTATGGAATATTTTTAACTGCTTCAACAGGCATCAAAAAATCTCCAATATCTCCAATGTTTAATGATCTTCAGAATTTAACTTTTATATAAAACCAGCAAATAAAAAGGCTTTGAGTAATTGACACACACCTAACTTCCCAAAATTAAAATCAAGGAAGCTCCTTTGCTATGCAGTTTTGCAATTAGATAGAGGACATTGCCTCTATTCCCAGTAACATTACAGCTTTTAAATCATTCTACTCTGGAAAAAAAAAAAATACGTTTCTAGTAAATAGGATTGTTCATATTTTAGTCAAGATAACAAATCATAAATCCCTTCACAGAAAACCGGTTCTGTAGTTCTCTCAATAGCTCCACCACAAGATGACAATGTTTTAGCTCCGAAATTAGATTTTAATCCTGTGACACTCATTTCTAGATAAGTATTACTTAAAAAAAGTGGTAATTCTCCTCTCATTTACACCAATATAATGACAAACTTCAGTAATCCATCTTATATTACTGGGTTGACCAAGCAAAGCTTGGCCAATTCATTAGTTCTGTACCTTGTGGAGTCACCTACACTGGTTTCAAAAGTGAATGGCATATTGCCCTGTTAAAATCTCCACATCTTTTCCCCAAATTCTTTTTACACATTTATATTCAGAAAGCTATGGAAGTACAAGCTATAGGAGACAAAATCCCAGTGGATAAGCCATCTTACTGATATCTATTAAGCATTATTTTGGCATGCCTGAATAGCTCATTGCCATTGCTGGAATCCTGTCTGACTGCCATTTTAAAATGCATAGCTACCAGCCAGGTGTTAGGACGTTGTATCATTTTAATTAATAAATGGATTAAGAAGCGGTCAAGGGAAACATCTACATTATGCATGTATATTTAGCTTCAACTCAGAGGATTCATCATGAATCCTTCTACAACTCCCAGTGCGGTACAAAAGAATTCTCAATAGATCAAAGCTTTCCTTGGGTAATACTTAAATACCCAACCCCCAACACTAACCACCTTATTTGATTCCTCTAAATGTGCTGAATATGCAGCAAATCACAGTAATTACACAGCAAAAAGACAGGAGTGCCAAAAGATCTACAGATCTGTTTTTCACTTACTTTCCCACCCTGGTATTACAACCAGATTTGTGGATATTTCACTTATTCTTAGAAAGTAAGTCAGTCAGTTCCTGGTATATCCCCTTTCATTTTACCCTCTGTGAAAGTTCTAGGTCTAAACTAATGCTCAGGGCAGGAAAATCCTCACCCAGTAGAAAACTAAGCTGCCATTTAATGCTGTCTGGTCTGAATGACCAACCTCATATTGGAAACAAGATATGAAGATATGCAAAATCATGACAGTCAATTCTACCTACTGCTGTATGTGATAAGGCAACACTCTGCATAGCAATAGTGATTTCAGTTTCTTTATTTCCTCCTGGGCAAGCTTTGCACAGAGACAAGTTTTTATGACAATTTTCATTCCAGCTATGTTGTGTTATTTCTGTCCTTTGCCATTCTGCTGTCCACGCTTTTTATAATAGGCACTGTAATTTTCATGTTTACATCAGCTTTGCAAAAAAATTTATAAACATAAAGACTACAAAATACTGCAGGATGCAACTGTTAGCTAAACCTTTTAATGCCATTTATCAGCCTTTTTTAGTTATCCCCTTTTACTCTTCAAAAGCTCATATCTCCCTAGAAACCACAGTACCTGGTGTCAACTTTAAAAAGCATTATACCTTCTTATCCTCCCAACCATTCAGTACCAAATACAGTACTAGTGCCTGTGGTTCAGCATCACTGCCTTACAGGAACCCCCCCAAAAAAGCTGCTTTTCTAATTCAAGCTTCAGGCATAAGGTAATTTTTTTGGCTCATCATCATTGATTTTAGGTTCAATCTGCTCGAGGGACCCATTTATCACCATACTCCAATTCACAGGTGCATAAGACAGAGGAACTAATTGTGCTGGTAACTTACAACAGTCTTGGCCACTCACTTCATTGCAACTATACCAAAAGCATGGTGAACCAGTGTGCAAAAGATCACTTTATGCAGAAATATTCAAGTTGCTAGCTGCATCCCACTGTCCTTCTCTTTGGCTTTTTTACTTTAGCCAATTCATCTGACTTAAGTGGTGACATACGTATGCTGTTGCAACCTGACTCACTAGTATCACAGCAATTTATCCCTGCTAAAGCTCTGGCTTAGTAACATCTATATTAGAAATCAACAATGCATGTGTTCTCATTCTGTAGTCAATGGAGTATATTGTGATTCACAGTCACAATGAAAATGCCAAGAGAGGAGTTGAACCTGATCCTTGCATCCAACTAAGCTTTATTCAGGGCAAAGCTAAAAATATGAGTTGAAATATATTTTGTCAGCTGCTCCCAGGGACAACAGCTGGTAACAACCCTCTAGCATCTCTCTGAAAAGGAAGCAAAACCTGGGGCATGATCACAGCCAGGTGTTCACCATCTGGGATTTCCCTCACATTGGCAGGAACATTTAGCTCTGTATTTCAGGTGGCTTTGTAGCCCCCTTGAGCAGACATACACAATTTAAGAGACAACTAAGTTGCAGAAGTCAGAATAGATCTGTCATGTTTTGGATCCACAGCTTGCTCCCCCAAGTCTGAATGAGCAGTTCAATGACTTAGTCTAGACACTGCTCTATTAGCTCTTTCTCCCTGCTCATCTTCCTCTTATGTCCTCCCATCACCTGCATCTCTCCCCACTCCTCTGCACTACATTAAACAAACAGTAAGGTTGCCAACTTTAGCCTCAGAAACAAACAAACAAAAAAACCAGGCTCAACTCAAGTAGATGCTCAGGTATGGAAAACTGAGTTCAAACAGTTACATTTTGGCAAAGACCTTATCTCTAGTTGTTCACAATAGGAAGTCTCAGTAGTAATAAGCAATTCTGTCAACCTCAAGAATAGTAAGTACATCAGTAGTGCTGTGCATACACACACGCACATCTATTTTCATACTGTGCACAGGTTTCCTGCACAATAGATTAATTTCAGTTTTCCCATGCTTCACAGCTTGGTTTTGATCAGTTACAGAAAAGTGGATAAAATACCTGTGTTGAATATTTGTCTGCTAGCTTATTTCATTTCAGTAGTTAAGGGGAATAGTGTGTGGTTTCCTAGACAATACTTTCATCAAATTGCTTCTCAATTGGTCCGATGTCATCCAGAGTTAATGTGTTCATAATGAATAATGCATTAGGAAAGGATATTTTTCACAGATACAATAAGGAAATAATTTTAACTCCATACTGAAAAGTCCAAAACAGTGCTTGTATCTTTGCAGGTTTTTTTTGTTGTTGTTGTTGTTTTGTTTGTTTAGGGGTTTTTTTTGCTATTGTAGCATCAACAAGCCAAAAGAAAAATCTCTGTTGCAAGACGACAATACACTAAGCTCAATTTAATCAGTCGGAAGGTTTGTGGTTTGAAAACTATACACCCATGGTAAGCTCCTAAGAATTGACTGTAGAGGGTTCTAGTCACGGACCTATATGCATGAAATCCTTAACTCATGAAACCATGCTACTAATGCGTATCACAGCCGTGCCTTCTCATTGCTAGAAACCCAGAACACAGATTTGGCCATCTTGATTCTGAAGCATGCTCTGAAAACAGCTATTTTGCTTCTGAAATAATTCATAAGCTGTTTTCAGGAACCTCTGTGATAAAGGTTTTTCCTCATGATGAACAAGGAAACCGTTCACCACAGTTAAGTTTGACCTGAAACTGACACATTGTTTGGAATGAAAAAAGATTAAAGCCACATTTCTCAGCTTGTGCTTAACATTTTAATTCCTACCTTTTTTAGTATCTACTTATGGACAGCTAGAAATTGCAAACTGTGTGGGCTGACCATCTTTAAATATACTCCTCAGAGCCCTAATGAGCATTTGATTTACAAGTATTTGAATTAAGCACCTTATTCAAACTGGCTTTATATCAGTGAAATACATTATAACAAGGAGCATTCGTTCATGCTTACAGCAAGATTTTAAGCACTAGCTTGAATAAAAGCTACTTGTTTTTTTCTGCCTTGACTTCCAAGGAGATTTAGGAAAATTTACTAAACAGATTCCATTGACCAAAACCAAGCCAAAGAAGAGTTTTCATGATCCGATAGTTTCTGGGTCAAAATTCTTAGCATGTATACACTAGGAGCAGACCAGAATAAATTAGAATATTCACATTTTACAGCACAAATTCCTCTTCTAACAAGGATGTTTGCAAAACTCCAGTATCTGTTACTAGTCTTCAGAAGCATATTGGTTTTAGAAAGGACAACAGCATGACAGAATTGTCTTTGGGATGGAAATTTCTCAGCATACAATTGAAGTAAGAAATTTCCAAACAGTAGTCCTAAATTAGGAAGACCTTGTCAAGAAAGCACTTTTTCAGTCCTCCTTTGAACCAAGCTATTTCCAGGCAAAATACTCTGTTTCTGGAAAGTTGGTAGCATAGCTAGTAAGATACCATAGAAAACAAAAGTTTTCTATGATCTCTCATATAGGCTGTCTTAAATGTTTTATTTGAAGTGGATGGCTAGCTGCAAGTGCCTCAGCTTTAGGAATTGGGTGGCAAAAAGACACTGCTGTATGAGTATCTAAAAATCCAGAGTAAATAAATACTAGTTAAATGCTGCATGATAAGATATAGCAGGAAGGGCCCAAGCACAGGCTTTGTAACCAAGCAGGCATTCCTGTGGTGTAACAGCCCTGCCCTGGATTTCCAATAGTTGATAACACGCCTTTCACTTCCCTCAGAGTGAAAGTCTTCCTGTCTCCTCCCATTCCCTCTTCAACTCTAGAGGAGTTGCAGCTTCTTGCAATTGCTCAGCATGCTGTGCCTGAACTCAAATGCTGAACTAAGTTAGGTGACAACAGGGAATTATGTTCAGCCATTCTAGGCAAGGAGTTAATTACAAAAACCTAAACTGCCCCACTGAACATTCAAATCCTTCTCCCAAAACAATACATCCATACCTCTCAGAGGCACTAATCTAGCATATGGACTTCATGACTTGCTACAGACTGCCTACAGGGACACTGCATATCACTCAGTTTTGAGTTTGGACTTTCAACAACTTACTGCTGTATATTAAAAAGAGCCTTGTTCCATAAAGGAGAAGTAAGATCCTTGATCTCCACAGATATATTGATCTGGCTGCCATAAATAACAGAATAAACCAAATTTTACAAGACACTACCCTGACCAAGTACTGCACACCCCAGAAAAACCTGGATACTTTCTGCATTTCAGTGAACAACTGAATTCTTTACAGCCATCCAACTAACAGCAATAGAGTCTAAGGTGCTTGGATCCAACATTCACAATGCAAAGGTTTTCAAATTGTTATTTCCCTTTGGAGCAAAGATCCTTCATGTAAATTCAAACCACATAATACAATTCTGTTCTATACTCCACTCTGACTTTTATTTAACCCTTTTAACTTGGACATCTCTAAACTACCCAGAGGGGTGACAGGAAGCTTAGATTAATTCAATGAAGGAGGTCAAAGGCTATACCTCTCTATGACGGTTTCTTGGCATCAGAAACCTTCACCTGTAGCTTTCACACTCTGATATGACAAGAAAGTTGTAACTGAATTTTTTAATGTCTTCATTTTTTTTCCTCATCTCTACTATGATTAGAGATGTTTCTGAAGAATCCAGCCATTTTCAAGTCAACTTTTCTGCAACGCGTAATTAAATTGATAGCTCATGAGTAAGTAGAAATTGTGGGTTTGAATGGTTGAATATATCCAGACTAAGGCATCCAAATCAAGAAAACATTTGTGCACATTTAAATCTTATCAACTGCAACCGGATGTGGGTCTCATTCACCACAATGTATATGATGATCAAATCAGGATTCCAAGCTTGTTCAGATACAAACCCAGGGAAATCAGGATCTTGTTCATCCTCTGACCACTCAGATATACTATTTATCAGCTGAAATGTTATGTAACTAGTACTCTAGGAGGTGCATATAAGGCAGAGGAAAACATGTAATACTTTCATATCAAAACAATAAAACCATTTAAGCAAGCAGAAATATCTTAGCTGCAGAGGAATAAATTGTGTAGAATAGACTACAGCACCAAGCATATAATACAAAAGAAACCCTAAGTTAGATGCTAATTAACCCAGATGAAGAATTACAGGGTTAATTAAGCAACATATTCCTCCCACAATTTTATCTGCTGCAGACATAGGTGAGAGGAGAAAAATCTTACCATTTGATCAAATTAGCCCCAAGCCACAGTGGGAAGTTCTGATAAACATTTTTGGAAAGCATTTAATTTTGAGTCCTAAGTAGGATGGATTCTGCATTTAGATTATATCCATTTTTATTATTGAACATGAAATACCAATTCATCGAGAAAACAGTCACTTCAACAGCTATGTAATAAATGCTTCTCCTGCAGCACAGTTGGTAAACCAAACCATGTATTTCTAATCAAATTAGTTTTAACTAGCATGCAAGAAACTCGTTAAGTTTAAATTAAATCCTTATTTCAGGCACAGAGTGTGACCACCCTTGGTACAGTGGCTTGTTACATGTCAGTTTTCTTTTTAAGCTCTGTTCTCAGTTATCCTGTTCCTTGTCTGTGACACCACCCCAGCTACCTGAAAAGCAATATTCTCTGCTGACTCGGGCAACTGTTTTGTTGGTTAATGGTAAAAGAAGGTTATATGTAGATAAGATTCTTGGCTATACTAAGTTTATTCTTTGAGAACTGGGACAATTCCATGAAGTTAAGTTTATTACGATCTTCCTTATGTGAGTATTGATTCTGCAAGAACCATCAACAGCTGCTTTAATCTATAACATCTAAAGACCCTCCTTCCCTAAGAAGTCACTCTACAAACTTTGTGCCTTTGTGTTGGGAGCAGACCTCTGGCACATCTTTCTAGCTGGCAAGTCTCCATTTTTACCAACTGAGGAGTACAAAGGTAAAGGAGCCAGACAGGAAACCTTCTTCCACGCCTTGATGGCATCCAGTGGTATAAAATAACTAATTAGAATAATGGTTAGAAAATATCATTATTATAGGCATTTAGACCCAACTGATATCAGTGGGAATCAGATACCTCAATATTTTTTAAAAATAAGGTCTAGAACCTAAGTTATTTTCTTCAGCTATTTCATTCCAGAGATTCAGCAAAAAAGGGTCCTGGCAGAGAATTCAAAACACAACTCATGGCTGACAAATAGTTCTATTTTATCAGCACTGCAAATCCCTAGAGAAAAAAACCAACTCATTAAGAATATCCAGAATATACACAGGATTTTCAGATTAGTTGAACTTTGCTATTTAAGTGGTAACTGCTGAATTTGGCCTATCAATACTTTACAAAATGACAAAGGCCTAGACTCAGGATGCATTGGGGATTTTACAGGAAGTCAAAGAAAATACCTGATTATTATGTTCAAGGAAAAATTTATAAGTTAACAAGCCAACTCAATGTCTCCAGTGCAAAAGCTATCTTGGCAGATGGGCCAAGGCCCGGTGTTTAAAAAAGCTACACAGAGGCAATAGTTAATTTTCCAAAGATTGTCCTGCACAAAAGGATAAATTAGTATTTGTTCTTCACAGGTTCCAAATCCAAATATTTAACAGGATATTTTTGACCTTGCCACTGTCCTGTACCAAAGCAGCCTAGATAGGAAAAAAATGTATTTCCTTGGCTGAGATGAAACCAGCTACCCCTCGGGACTGCCAGAATTCACACTGCAGTATTTCCTTCAGATGTAAAAATCACTCTTCCGTGCTAATTGGGATAAAATATTTCACTTTCATGTATGTCTTCAGCATGCCTCACTTAGACAAGAACAGGGTTGTAAGGGCATAATAGTTAAGCCCTACCTATCTTTCCAATGACTTGGTGAACTCTGAATGTGGCTTCTAGCAGAAAGTACAGGTTGGAAATGCAGGAACATCTAATGCAGAAAGGCAACACAACTGAATCTTCCATAACTACTTGTATAGAACAGTCCTGGCTCAGGCTATTTCCCCATGGTTACAGGCAGTCATAAAATCATTTTAAAGTGTTCTTCTGAATCTGTCCTCATGAACAGCAAGTGGAAAAACACACAAAGCACACATGAAGTAAGTTCTACCTTAACAATAAACATAGATTTGTTCAGAACTAACCTTCAAAATATTGTACATTATTTAGAACTTACTATTTCATGTTAAATTGTATTGTTATTTGAGCTTTTAAGATACTATGCTGAATACACCAATATAGTTGTACAGCACTGTTGCCTATAGCAGCAAATGCCAGACTGACATACAGTGAAAAGCCATAGTAAAATCTTTTAAAAATTTAAGGTTTCATTGGTATCTTGGGATATTGAAGTGACAAAGTTTTCAAGTGTCCATTTTTTTTTCCAGTATTGAGTTCTGGTGGCCACACTGGAGAAACAATGCTGACAAAATGAAGTGTTC
The DNA here is from genome assembly GCF_965183815.1 of Platalea leucorodia. Taxonomy (NCBI): domain Eukaryota; kingdom Metazoa; phylum Chordata; class Aves; order Pelecaniformes; family Threskiornithidae; genus Platalea; species Platalea leucorodia. The sequence continues at coordinate 26,506,124 of NC_138830.1, read as the reverse complement.
AGAATTACAATGAGACAGGAAAATCTACTTTACAGAAAAAATAAAAACTAAGCAGATTTTAGAGTTACTTTGCTGTGGATATTGGCACATGGTGGTCACAGGACAGAACCTGACTAATCTTGTTCACACTGAAGGGGCCACAGTAAAGGTTAAATATCCATCAGACAGAAAGTGTCAGCGCTATCTTCTTACAACAAAAACCACCTCCTTCAATCCTTTCCTGTTGCACTTGCACAGAAAAGGAGACAGCTCATTTTTTTAATAATACTTTTCAAAAGGTTTAAAGATTTACATGCCCATGCTTTATTCACAACTGCTGTCACTTACCATGTTCAACCTCTGCACATCAAGGAAGTTAAAATGATTTAACTTGGCCACAAATATCCCTTTTACTGCTTTGCAAATCAGAGCACTAGTTCTATGTTTTTAAAAGACAAAATAATTTTGGGAAAATTTGTTTAAACTTCATGAAATTTGTAATCTAAGCCAGTATCAACATTGATGCAACTTTGCATTGCAGTACTGCTGAATTTTGAATAATGCAACTTCAACTTTTAGACTAGATATAAGGAAGAAATTTTTTACAATGAGGGTAGTGAAACACTGGAACAGGTTGCCCAGAGAGGTGGTAGATGCCCCATCCTTGGAAACATCCAAGGACAGGCTGGATGGGGCTCTGAGCAACCTGATCTAGTTGTAGATGTCCCTGCCAATCGCAGGGGGGATGGACTAGATAACCTTTAAAGATCCCTTGCATCCCAAAGCATTCTATGATTCAATTTTTGATGGCCTAATTGTTTCAGTATCTACGCATTCCCATTAAAATACTAATGTCCTTGATGTTATGAAAATCATGCATGCACTATATAATGATTTTGAGTGTTTACTTTTGACCTGTTCTATAAAGTCCAGCTTCCAGTTGTGGAATTTGAAGAAATTGGCATCTCTAAATTTAAGTCCCATTAGATTAATTTTCATATTAGGCTTTATAAAGCCTTACTTGCTGTCATTCCAGGTTTCTGAGCCAACTATAATACCATAGCTTCTCTTTTACACCCTGTCGAGATGTACATGCTTAAGGATGCATCTTGCATCCTGACACAGGCTGAGTCACAAACTAAGACAAAACCAATTTGTTGCTTTTACATGGTTCTCTCTTCGTATTGCAGGCTGCTAACATGGTACCTGCTTTCTTCACTCATACTTACAATCAGTCTGTCGAAAGAGTAAAAGACAGAACTGACAGACTTCTGTATGAGTTGCCCTCAATATAAACATAGCCAAACTTCATTCAAATTGCTCAGAGAGCTCAACACTCCTTTTTACATGCTGCTGTCCATTTTATTTTATTTTCCAAATCTGCCATACATTTTTCTAAGCTGTTTCTTCACCAGTCATTTATGTCAGTTGATTTAAGCTGGAAAGTTGATTAGCATAACACTAGAAATTCTAGTTTGGTTTCTTGTTCTTTCTGGAAATACCATGCTCTGCAGGAAGGAATCAGCAATATTTTCACTGCTGTCCAGTGGAACAGTTGCTTCAATAGTTTGCTCTGAGTTTAAATCCTAGATCAATGCTGTCTCCAGAGAACAGTCTTACTTGAGAGAGTTCATCCTGCAGCTATTGGTTCCCAAAGTGACCCAGATTAATATCTTTACAACCTAATCCTCAAACTACCATAAATTGTCACACTTAAACTCACTTACTCCAAAAGAGCTAATGACAGAAAAATACTGAATTGAAAATCCTTATCCTTTTGACAAAAAAGCAGGGTAGAGAGATGACTTACACCAGGGGCAAAAGGAAAGTCAAGACATAGCAGACTAAACCTCTCATCATATTTTTTTGTAAGCACTTCAGGGCTCACAAACATTTATCTACCCATTTTATAGGGTTCAGTCACTTCTCAAAGCTCTCCCATAAGCCAGACATTTTAATGTTAACAAAATATTGAACTCCCAGCAAGTCAATAAAAACATTTATTGACTAAAAGATTCAGTCTATAAACACACACAATTAGAGGACTTCTGTTATAAAAGAGTGACAAAGTAGAAAGAAACTGGCAGGTAATGGATTTGTTTGGCATTAGCTTAAAAATAGTAAGTAATCCTCTGGCATTACTGTTAGTAGCATGCACACTTCCTAGAACAGAGCTTCAGGAATGTCAGATAGTACTTAATTTTATATTCACTGAAATAAAGCTTATCTGGTATTAAAATAGATATAGAAAAATGTGTATTTACAAAGGCACACAAGGTCCTACTCTGCAAACCTTTAGAAAGAAGAGGTCCTTGGGTCTTCTTGGCATCCTCAAATTGGCTCACCTAAACGTCTGTTTGTCATTCACATTACATAACCAGATGCCTCAAATTAAAACCCCACTGCTCTTTATGGGCAGCAAGATTCTGCACCTCCTGAAGTTTAACCCCTAAATATGAAATGTAAGAAACCAACAAAGGGTCCTACCTCTGTTTAATAGGTAAGAAAGAAAGGGTGTAGAAAATCACAGAGTCTCTAAGGTCATACAAGGGATGTCTAACAGACCCAATACCCATTTATATTCTGTCAATCACTTCTACATTTCTTTTCAGTATATTTTTTCCCATTTCTGGTTCTTTAAGACTATGGAGTTTATTGCATAGTGCTCCTGGAAACGGAGGACTGCTCCTGTAGCAAAACTTCAGCCCATTTGAAATTTGGGTACAGAACTAACCCCATGTTACTCTCACTAGGTGCTGCAGAATAGTATCTTCCTGTAATATAACAGATGTCATACAGACATGCTGGGATGTTCCTATGACAAAGAAAGTCTGCAACAGAGCAGAAAATGGAACCAATGCTTGCCAAACATCAGGCAGTTTATTTTTAGCCAAGGGTGAACACAACTTCTTTCCCTACCATAAAAACCCAGGTGTTACACTCGTAACTGGTTGTCTGTATCAGTATTTATTAAAGCAAAAGTTCTTCCCTACAGTTGAAAGGGTCTCTACTAATAAACAAAACCAAACCCCCTCGCTTTGAAAAACAAAAAATTAAGTTATCCTTCTGTGTTGAAGCACCTTTCTTGTGCTGTGAAATCAATAATTAGCAGTAAGGCTATATCTGATTATTTCAAGAAGCCACAAATGTGTCAGCATGATTACAAAAATGTAGAGAAGCATTGCTCCTTAAAGTCTTGTAGTCATTAGAAAACATCATCTTAGGGTGGGTATCTAACCGTGTGCTTTTGCTTTATCTAGTAATTTCAGATTTCTTTCCTTCCCAAACCCATAGGTATTCAGGACAGATAATTTTAAGAATTATTTGGCAAATTTATTACAGTTGGTTCATATCCATTCTAAAGGGGAAACATTAATTGGTATTTTGGAGTACTACACAGCATGAACCCTGTCATGGAGAAAGCAGAAGTCAACTGAGATTTAAAATCATTGTACGGGCAGTTTAATTCACTTGTGATTTCTGCATAACAGTTATTAAATCTTCATTTGCAATGTAGATTTCCATACCTACAGAGAAGCTTTATAGATTCTATATGCCAGCACTAGAATCAATATAACATTCTGTAATGCATTGGCAGCGAATCACTTACTCTTGCAAACATAATTCATCAGGATTCTGACAGCTTCAAGCCACAGAATGGATTCCATTAAAACAGGGATTTATGTTTTTCTTCCTCAGAACTCTCCAGATCTAGTCAAAATTGGCAAAACCCCAATAATTACTCTTGCAGCCTAAGAATCTCTTAGTCTAACCAACGAAATTGTCTGCTCTTGGAAGTGCCATTAATCATGATGAATTCTTTAGTTATCCACATAAATGTTACATGTTCTTCTACAGAATCTTCAATATGAATGTAATATTCTCAATTATATACAGGATTAATCCTGTCTCTATTGAAGGTAGTAACTTATTTACAATTTAGCCAAATAGCAGCACACTCACGGCTTAAATCCAAACACCACAGTTTTTTTAAGCTTCATATTGTAGACATCATAATACTTAATATTAAAATTCTGAGAAGCAACCTGTACTGTGAAAATGAGAACACATTTGTTCTAGCTGACTAGAGACTAAGTCAGGAATTTAGGCTGTTTGATAATGCAACTGCTTTGTCTTGGCTGTAAAGGTAAAAAAAGTCAGGTATTCTCTGCATAACCCAACTGTATTAGCCCAGAAATTTCAGGTATATAAAAAATTCTGTGCATTATAACACCTATTTGAAGCTTCTCCCTGGCCTCTATGATACCAGATCTTTTTTACAGCTTAACTTTCACAGCTCTAAGAGTCTGACTTGAATTTTCCTACTTCTTAACACCCCTACCCACACCTTTTACTGCTAGTTACACAATCTCCCAACCACTACCTCTAGCCTGCTGAAACTAAACTTTGTTTAACATCTAACACTTAGCTAAAATTTTTCTACAGCTAATCATTATGTTTAGCTACACAGTCTTTGGGAAGCATTACACTAACTTGAGGCTGTTAAACTACACCCAGAAACCTCAATTGTCAGAACACAGGTATGAAAATGCTCCTGACACAACAAGTGTGCTGGTTTTGGCTGGGATAGAGTTAATTTTCTTCACAGTAGCTAGTACAAGGCTATGTTTTGGATTCGTGCTGAAAACAGTGCTGATAATGCAGAGATGTTTCCATTACTGCCGAGCAGTGCTTACACACAGTCAAGGCCTTTTCTGCTTCTCACCCCACCCCACCAGCGAGCAGGCTGGGGGTGCACAAGAAGCTGGGAGGGGACACAGCCGGGACAGCTGACCCCAACTGGCCAAAGGGCTATGCCGTATCATATGACATCATGCTCAGCATGTAAAGCTGGGAGAAGGAGGAGGAAAGGGGGCACGTTCGGAGTGATGGCTTTTGTCTTCCCAAGTAACTGTTATGCTTGATGGAGCCCTGCTTTCCTGGAGATGGCTAAAGACCTGCCTGCCGATGGGAAGTGGTGAATGAATTCCTTGTTTTGCTTTACTTGCATGTGCAGCTTTTGCTTCACCTATGAAAATTGTCTTTACCTCAACCCATGAGTTTTCTCACTTTTACCCTTCTGATTCTCCCCCCATCCCAGCAGGGGAGAGTGAGCAGCAGCTGTGTGGTGCTTAGTTGCCAGCTGGGGTTAAACCACAACAACTAGGAACAATTTAAGTCCAGAGGGGCCAGGCTGTAACGAACTACTGCCTCCTCATTGTGACTTTTACAGCATGAACATGCGTAAAGGTACACTACACAAACCAGTATTTTGAGTATTTATAACCAGAAGGTACTTGTTTGGGTCAGGAACCACTAGGTGAATTTCTGTGGCACTATGGTAGTGAAATCAGAATGGTATCATTATGACCTTAAAAGGCTATAAAGCACTGGCTTTTTTTTCTTGAAAAATAAACATTCTTCATCTGATAAGCTTGTTATCAGTGTTTCTTATGGAGTCAATGAAGTTTAATGTCAGAAAATAAGTACATATAACTACAGAAGAACTATAGCTTTATATTGTTGATTATAAGTTTTATAATGAATCTTGAAAATTAATTTTATAAGTTATACATGATTAAAATAGCTCCAGCTTTATAATCCTGATGAGATAATTAAAGTAATTAGAAATTACACCTACTTGAAAGCTCAGTCACTAAAAGCACCTTTAATCACAATCAAAACCTTTTCTTCCCTGAAGAAAGAATCTATTTTCCATATTACAGATTTTTGGTAGCCTCCTATTCATTTTCTTCAGACAGTGATTAGAATAAGCCTTGTCAGTGGTTGGAGACAACACATTAAGAATGATTTTACATAGATAAGAAAAAAAATCAATATCCCATTCCTGGCACTCAGAACTCTCTTCAGCTGACCTTTTATTCCCCAAGCCTGCTTTTCCTTGTTTCTCAGAAAGGCTTTCTTCCCAGCAACATCTGCCTCAAACAAGACATTTGCTTGTACACTTAGAATACAGGTATGAACTTTATAATACAGTGTACTACAAACAAGTCTAACAGAATTTGATTGCTCTGGTACTGTCAAAGACTGAATACTGTTGCAAATGAACATCCTGAACACTCCTTGCTCAAGCATCGTCTCCTTTTCTCACCAATGTAACAAAGACATGTAGGGAATATCATTTAAGACAACTGCAAGATTCTGATCTTTGGCAAGTCCTACAAAAATTCCAGAAAGAATGCAGCAACTAAGATGGATTGGATGCAAGAGCAGACCAGACTTTAATGCAGTCCTCAGAGGGAAGAAGGCTAATATTTCATGTTCTACTCTGAAGTTCAAAAAAATTCCATTCCCCTATTTTTCAATTTTATCCATCCTTAACATGTCAGCTTCTTGTATTTTTTCTTATTTTTTTTTAAATTTTTTTTTATTTCTGGTTGAGAAAAAGAAAAAAGAGTTTGCTAATACTTATACTGTACTTGCATATAGAGGTGCCAGCCAAATCACAGCTTATTTATACTGAGTACAAACATCCTAGCCCAATCTTTAATGAGTAGTTAATACAAGAAAATATATTAGGGGTTTTACTGTATTCAACTCAGGAGCACTGAACCTAGCTCTGCCACATCCTAAATTCAAAATCATCTCTATTAAAAGGCTTAAAAGTTGGCCAACATTTCTGTGAGTAAAAACCAAAGCCCAGAGAAAGTGGCACTCACCTGCAAAGGCACTTCTGCATCAGCTTGCCTTATTCTTTCCACAGATAGCCATTTGACTGTGAAGCTGACTTGATTTCACCAGAAGTTCAAGCAAAAATTTGTCTTGATTATTGGTAACTGCCAACTACTGGCAATTTTGTTGGCCCTTAAGACAAGTTTTCCCAGATTAGAATTCTGTACTTAGGTCCCCTCCCACAAATCCATTATGGAAAGTCACCATTAAGCCATGCCAGGGTCAAGCTGCCCAGTCCTCTCAGGCGGGCACTTGCTTATGTCAATATGTACTAAGTCTTCAGCAAAAGGTTTCCAAGAATTGGGACAGCCCCTGAAATGGAATATGCAGGCTGTAATTCAATCAAGGAACCATCTCTTGCTTTTCATAAAATCGACACGGACAATGAGAAAGCTGCTTTAGCTTTCAGACAAGAGAGAAAATTTGCTGTATGATCTTGCTGGGAAAACTGTTTACAAGCACAGAATCCTTAAGTAGTTCAGACTTCTAATTAAATTCTTACAACATTACACAAATTCTGACAGGAATTTTCAAGTTATCAAAATATATTTTGTCATCTATTGGTGCCCTCACTTTAGAGGCCTTGACCAGGATCAAGGAAGGCACTTCTTTTGCCCTATAATACCTCATGGTACCTTTAACACTAAATTACAAATACCTTGGAACTACAGAACTATTGCATGCTAACCACTCACATGAGACCGAGATCACATTGGAGGACCTGGATATCTAACGGTTCTCTGAAAGAATTAGTTAAAATGCTGAAGCAAATATCATTATTAACAACACCAGATGCCTAAGGCCCCAATCCAGGCCTGTGAGTATTTGAAACTATTTTTCCTCAAACTTTCACACTTAAATGGTAAAAACAAGGCCCTAGGCATGCCTGTTTCAAGCATGTAAGATTCTTACTATGAAAAGTTAAACTCCAATGAATGTGCTTTACATTACATAGAACCTCTACAAAAAAGCTGAAATACTCACTGAGGTTATACACCGACGGATTTGCAGTCTGAGACAAGTGATTCAGAAGCTCAGATCCAATTAGGGATATGAAGTCAGGCTCCTATCACTGATAGTTTCTGTCTGAGTTTAAAATAAACATACCATATGTTATCACAGTAAAAGACACATTCTTTAATTGAGGCAACTCTGTTGTAAAACAGATTAAATGCAGCTAAATATAGACTCACTAAATCCACTTTTAGCCTTTTTTAAAAATGTTAGAGAACCCTTTCTGAGAAATACCTTTACAAAAGAAGGCATTTACTTATGACTAGGTCATTCTAATATACTGTAGTTTCAGTTGCATTAATGTTTCAATAGCAATGAATTTTCAAGCTGGATCTACCAATCTTCAAATAAATCAAAGTTGTTTTTTTTTTTTCCTTCCCAGACTTATGAATCACTTCATTCATCAGCAAAATAGGAGGAAATCTTAGCTGTGGGAAAGGCAGCATCAGGGTAGATTACAAACTTCTTGTCTATTGGTAGGACCACTGTATATTGCCTTCAACAGCTCTGAGGAAACATTATAGGTGATGCATAGACCTCTAGTTCTCCCCATAGAATCCCTACTTTTCCTCCACCACACTGGCTTTTAGAATAAAATACATTTATTGTTTTGCACAGAACACATTGCTTTTTACTCCCTGGAGTCTGATGGGTTTGTTCCTTCATTTTGTTTTCCATGTGTTATTCTTTTAGGTGCACATGAGGCATGGTAGTCTAACAATAGATACAGAAATACCATCAAATTATGAAATTCTATATCAAGGCAGCCACAAAAAATGCTGCAAAGCTCTAGTTACAGTGAGTCATGCAGGTTATAGTAGCAGGGGCCTAACTACTCTTTACTTACAGAAGCTCTTGATTATTTCCTCAGCACTGCCATGGCTGGATGCTGACTTTAATTAGGAGAGGGTAAGTGAGAAGGAAACAAATGATTTATACCAAAATAACAATTATACCAAACGCAAGCCTTTACTGAAGACAGGATGCTGAAAGAGGGATCTTCAGCTCATCCAGCTCTCAGACTAATTTAGATAAGCCAGTCTTCCTGTGTTTCCTTTTCAATGAATGGAAAAAGGAGAAGTTTTCCACAGGAGGTTTGCTTTGAACCCCTTCCTGCCCCCCACCCTCTTCTTCCCAGCAGGATTCTGCATTTCCTCTCTTCCTGTACAGGGCAGATGCACATTCTAATATCAGCTGCAAAATACCAGAGATGAGCTCCCACAAACAATGCAGTTTTGAAGGCAGACAATAGCCCTCCAACTGTGTAGTCATGTACCGTTTGCTGCAGAACAAAGTGGCCATCAGTGAGAAGTCAGCATTTTTCAGACAACCTCTTCCATTCTCCATTTAAGGAAGACTTTGAAATTAGGATATTTATTTAGATGCATGTCATGGTTAAGAGGGGTCACTTATTTCTCATGACACAACTTTATTATAAGCAATATTGAATTATGAGTAGAAAAGCACTATTGTAAGGCAGATCTGGGTAAGAAATTTGATCTTAATCATACAGGAGTACAGAATAGTTCACACGCTATTTTTCCCTCACCTATTTCAGACTCCAAAGAGAGCTGCTGTTCTTCACTCATAATAGAACTAAATAGCCAAACGGGTCTAAAACATACAGACCAAGCAAAGCACTTAAGCTGACACTGCCAGAGCAACTTTAATTTCTGATGTGTAGGGAATTCCAGTACTTAAAATCTGAATGTTAAATTAATGTAGCTGCTTGGTTGTGGAGGTAAGGAGATGTAGAAGAAACTAGTTTCAGTAGGAGAAACTAGTTACCACCTGGAAAGCAAGAAAGACTTTTACAAAACATAGGTTTAGAATTATGCAGTTTTGCCTTGACCATCAAAAAAGTTAATTAATTCAGTATCATAGTAACAACTAGTTCAGGCTCAAAGGTGCATCTGATATACAGATCCATTTCATTCTATATGCTTCTTCATAGTGAGGTGAACAGCAGTGTCTATTGGAGGGGCTCCCTTACCTTCTCCATCTGGTGACAGAGATGTTTAAACCAGAAAGACTCCAACCATAAAGTCAACAGGTCTCCTGCAACTCACAGGCAAGATCCACACAGGGCCTAGTCATACGAACACATGGATAGCCCACTGCCTTACATACTTTTATGGAAGAAGGTTTCTGTGCTCCTTTAAGCTTCCTGTACTCTACCTCTAGAGTAAGGGTATCTTCTACATCACAAGATGAGTACCTTTTGCCAAGTATTCATGTAGCACTCTAAAAATACATCCAGAGTTACTAAAAATGGAACTTAACCTGTTTAAGCTTACCTAACACTCCTGTATAGCATGTTTACACTTCCTTAAAACCAATTTAGCTATTGAGATGTGTACACTCCTGGTGTGTTGTTGCTTCTAGAAAATTTATGGAACATTTTAGCAAATAAGTTTGATCCCTTTAAATAAGATCAAGGGAAAAAAATGGCATTTTGCCCAGGTTGACAAAAGTCCTACCTAAATCAGCTCCAAGCTCTTCTAGTCATGTATCATCCCATGGAACATAAGGGATTCCTTTGACACCAAATAAGGACAATAATGTTTTTTGCAGAAGTGTTCTGACTACAACTGTATTACTGACTAAGAACTTATGCTTCAGTGATTATCAGTACTGTGAAGCCAAAAGGAAACTAATTTCTGAAAGCTAGACCACGTTTGAGAAAGTAGAGTGAAATCAGGAAGATGATATGGCCTTACACACTTAACTAAGCTCAAAAGAGCAACTAGCTACTGATTAGGCCAGAATTTGTTCATGTAAATAAGGTTGCATTATAAAAACTAAGTAGTTAGGTTAGATAGCACTTCTTAAGCAAGAACATTTACTTTCCCACTCTCTATGATCCAAGAGGTTGTATTTTTTTTTAATTTAAGTTTTTCATAAGCACATCTAGAGAAGAATCATGCACATATATGAAATTGTGACCTGCTGCATCCAGTCTCCTGTGTGGTATGAAGTCTACAAAACTATCAAAGCTAAGACTTTTCCTCCTGGCTACAGAACCCAGTTCCTATCAGGTGACAATCAGAAATACAGTTGCCTTCCTTTAACTATGATACAATTAAGCCCATAAAAACCAACTTGTCACATTTCCAGATACTTGTTCCTACTATCTTAGCAGTGGTGCTTAATGTTTCAGACGTAGTCAAAGTACAAAACTAAGTTTTACAATCCAGAGATGAAAGGTGAAAACATAACACAAGCTACTACACTAATAAACTAAGAAGAAAGTATTTTGTATAGAAACCAACCTCTATTTCTCTACAAAAAAGATATTTTTACAGGTCTTGCATTAAAGGCAACGACAGTGAGAAATCCCACAATCTAGGTGTGGGACATTTTCATTCACAATAACCAACATTCCTAAGACAAGTAAGAGGAATCTTAAGCAAAGCAAAACTAGACATCTTCCATGGTCATACCAACTTTTCCCACCAGGATACAGAGTCTGAGTGCTGTCATGATGTCAGACAGCATTAAACAATTGCAGACAAAAGCTCGTTTGAATCATGTAACTAATTCCACAGTCATGGTATAACTAGCAATCAGACGGCAATAATATGCAGTAATTGGTGGAATTTAGAAACTTTTATACTGCTTTTTTGCATTGTAAAAGCTCTCTATTTTACGTTACATCAAAAAGAAAGATATCTAAAATGGTTCTCTGAAAAATAAGCCTCAGTCAGCTCTGCTTTTTAATTACTAATTAAAGTTTGACCTGTTTGACCAAGATTGAAGAGAGTCTCAATAACCAACACAGCATCCCCTGGCAGGCTTGCATCCCAACTCAGACCATTCCTGCCACAGCAGCGCACACACAGGCTGAGGAGAAGCCTCTCCCCCCAAGTTTTCTGGCGGGCAGGGAGAGGCCGCCCCTCACAGCGATCGCCTCAGGGCCATCGCGCGCCCGCCTCTTCCCGCCTTCTCACCCTGGGACAGGCGGGGGCGGTCCCGCCGGCCGCCACGAGCTGCGCGCGCCGCTGCACCCACGGGGTGCTGCCGCCTCGTGAGGCGCTCGCGCTGTTTGTGTAGGGCTCGCAGCTGCCGCCTCTGGCGGCCGTTCCCGAGGCCTCTGCGCCCAGGAGGCTTCGCTGTCGGTCGCTGCGGTAAGGTTCCCTCAGTTTTGTGCTGTATAGAGTTCTCCTGGGGCTTGCTGTCCAGCCTCTTGGTGTTTTGGGTTGTTTGTTTGTTGTTGTTGTTGTTGTTGTTTTGGGTTTTTTTTTGTTGGTTGTGGTGTTTGGGGTTTTTTTTTTGTTTTTTTTTTTCCTATCCTGGGCTACTACCGTAGCAGTTCTTGCTGTTATCCTAAGAGAGCTGGGTGCTATGTGGCTGCTGCTCCCTGAGGGGCCTGTATCCTCATAGACAGCTCACAACTGTGAAGCTGAAAACTCTGATCTGTAGCTATAATATGCTTACTTCATGTGATGTGGTAGAGAGGCTAACGTGGAGTAGTAAAGGAGTATCAGCTGCCTTGAGGCCCCTGCGAAGTTATCCCTGAGAGCTCCAGGGGAGAGGATAGGGCCTAGGTGTAGAGCAGCCTTTTTCTGTGGTCATAGGTGGGTCCCCCTGGAGTCAGTGGTGTGATTTGGCTTGTGTAGGGGCAAATTGCAACATTATCCTCTTGGATGATGGAAGAGGGCTGAATAGTTGATATTTACTGTACCCTGAGCTTCTTTATTGCAGGCAGTATAACAAGGCACTGTGGCAGAAGCACCGTAATGTCTGATGTTTTCCAAATACAGTGTTTGATGCTTTTCCACTGTAGTGCATAATGAAGCAGTGAAGTGTTTTACACCTAGCAATGTGAAACACTCACTTAATGTAGAAGTGACTGTTACTTCCTTCCAGATGGAGAACAGAAGTTATAGTGATTAAGAGCTGCTGTTGCTTTGACTTATTTACAGGTTTGAGTGTTTAGGCTGTACTTGGACCAGAGTTCCCAAGTTTATCTATCTCACTCAGATCATGAAGAATAGCAGAAGACGCCACTGTAGCTGTGTGGCTAAAACGGTATGGAACTTGCAGTGTATTTCAGCCAATGTCCTCTGGAAAGGGAAGAAATAAAACCTTAAAGTGGTAATTGTAACCAAACCAGTAATAAGGATGTTTTTCTTTAGCACTAATCTAAACTCCTTGAGGGCTTCAGGTAGGTTGGACAGTCTTCAAGGTGCCTTTATTAAACATGTGAGTAAATGGACTAAACCACAGTTGCCACTGCATGATTTCAGTGTATTCCAGTGTGTCACTCAAATAAGAGCACTTATATTTTTCCATTTAATGTTGTGTGGGTTTTTGTGCTTTTCTTCTACCTAGTTGGAGTCTATAAAGCATGTCTATTATTCTATTGCTGTGGTGACTAGTTATGAAGATAGTCTACGCACTTAATTCTTGGTCTGTCAAACTGCTGAGCATGCTAGATCTAATAAACCATGCGTATAGTTCACTGATTTACCCATTTAGCTGCAGTTACACATGCATATGAATAGTGTGCTAAACTGAAATCGCATTACTAGGTAATCCACATATAAACATATCTTTTTGAAAAGCAGTAGAAAATGTTGACCATTGCTACTCTTCATTCTTGAAGGAGCTACTGAACATTTTCAATTACATCAGCTGGGTGATTTTAATATCAGTGTTAAGGGTATTAATATCAAATGATGTAGTTTTGCTACTGTGAGAAATATGATCATTTAAATTAATGCCAGGGAGATCTTTACTCCTTCTGCACCAAAGTGCATAGTAATCATATCCAGAGCTATGCATCTTTTATATGTTCTAGTTCATGGGTATTCTGCCTGGAAAATTAATAGATATTGGTTTCTGCAGTGCAACTGCATCTTTCTGGCAAGTTCTAATTTTTGTAATGTAGAAACATAACGATAACAGGGTGTGCTCAATAAAGTAGTGTTAGCAACTATGTTCAGAATATACAAATCCTGATCTAAAATTGAGATTAGAAAGAAATGGGTTGAAGGTGGGGGTGGCGGTGGGAAAGGTCTCCCATTTCTATCAGTGCATTACATTTTCAGATGTCTGTGATGAGGAGGGTAGGAAACCTCAGTCTGGAGCAGATATGAGGAGCCTGGGGGCCAGGCATATGGCTGTGAGCTATATGAAATGAAGCTATAAGCTATGTTTTGTTTTTTGAATTATTAAATGACTACAGAATGTGTAAATGATTACCAACTGTGTCAAAAAGGTCTTCCTTGTGAGGAAGAGGTTTTCTACCTTTATTATAATGTGTTTATGCCACTTTAGAAACTCAATCCTTTATTTATAAATGTGCAGTAGTATAATCTTAATACACTGTACATGGTGTTTAGGTTACATCCCTTTAAAAAAATTTAGTTTGTGTTGATTTAGAAGTGCTAGACATGTAGAAAATCCTGCAACAGCTATCACATGATATCTATTATTTGGTGCTGCTGGATGTAGAAGAAGTATTTCTAAAATTTTGAGTTATTCTGATGATATTATGTCTGTGACTGTCTATGTTATGCTATGCTGTACCAGCAGCGGTTAAAAAAATTGCACGTTAGCACTACCTACAAATACACAAAACTTAAAAATGCAGCTTTTTGTAGGCAGTTTTTTCCAGATTATAATGAATAATTTCAGCTTAATATTTAATAAAAGGAAAAAGCGCTTAATAGACATTTGTTGTATGCCTTTGGTATGAGTGAAGGAATTCAGTAATGCATAAGGGAATTTCCTTTTATAATGTCACTTTATTAGCTAATTTGCTCAAATGTGAGAATTAATGGCAATTCAGCTGCAAAGTCTTAATGGCCTAATCATTAATTTGTATGGGAGTTACTCTAATTATTATTAGAGAGAACTCATTTGTTATTAATGTGGGGGCAGTGAGCATGTCATTAAAATAATAATCCAATTAACATGCATTAAGTGGAAATTTTATAGTTACCCACAGCATGAGTGGCTGCTGCTGTAATTCAGAAATAGTATTTGATAGCATCAGGTAACAGATCTCTAACAGCTACTGCCCGGTCAGCCTGGCCTCTGTAAAGGATTGCCTGTAAGGTTGTCACCATAGTTTGAGGCTGGGCATGCATTTTGTAGAGATGCTGCCCTTCATAACCCCCTGACTTGGTACAAGCAAATGGTTTACAGCATCACAATGGTTTGTCTTGAGCATCTATATTTGTAATCTGACAGTGTTTACTCCTGGTTTTGAAAGCTCATGTGGTATGCCCTGTATATGGATGATCGATAACCCAAAATCCTGTGTGTTTTGAAGCACAAGCCAATGAATCATATCAGATGTCGGAAACTAAGTGTGCTAAGCTGGTGGCAGGAAGGAGGAGCCAGTGCTGGTTGGCCTTTGTGGCAGCTTTCTGCAAGTTTCTGCAGTGCTTAGTATGTCTCTTGAGAGGCCACAAAAAGGTAATTGCACAGGGAAGCATAATGATCTTTCTAGGTAGATATCAGAGACATGAAGTACTGACCAGGGCAGGAGAGGAGCATAATTGGTGGATTAGAAACTTTGTATTGATAATTTGGTAAAGGAGTTTGTGCCCCACACTATAAGCAAGCTCCTCGATACCATGAGGAAAGAGGAGTTGTGAGAGGACTCTGGCCAGCCTGAAACAGGCTAGCCACATAGGGGCAAATTCAGGCAAGGAGAAGGTGGATTTCATAACTAGTTTACTCTTTATGTTTAGAACTTGGGTATTTAGTGAATGCAGTTAAAAAGGTCCTACTGTTGCGCTGGGGTTACGGGTTTTTCTGGTACTGTATTAAATGTATGAAGCAAAAATATAAAAACATGTATTTTATTATGGGTATTACAAATATACTAAATCATGCGGACAAGTTTTCTAGGAAGGTAGTTAAATAAAAAGCCTGGATTTGGAGTCTGTCCTACTGAGGCAGAGTTGGAAATGGAGCCTAGCTGCTGCCTGGACCTGTTTGGCTTGATAGCTCCTAGGAATAGCAAACAGATCCACATGTAATAGACTGCTCAGTGGATGGCTGGCTAGGCAGTAAATGATATCTTCCTATGAACTATTATACTGTGGCAGGCTTGCTGCAATGATCTGTGTTGAAAGTTGGTTTTAATAAAGAAAGAAGTCTCCCCAGTCACTTAGGGGATTTAGACCTGGCTCTAGGCTTGCATACTGCACTTAATACTTGGACTGCTTGCCAGAAGCAGGTGTGGACCCTTTAGGAAGAGCTGACTGGCAGTGGCTAAGAAGAGCATAACAGATAATTAGTTCACCTGCAAGCAAGAATGAAATGACCTGTTGCCTTTTTTGTTGTTGCTGTTAACTGGCTGATCACATTAAATGCAATAGGAGCTTCTGGGTTAGTCATTCAGGGAAATAATGATGTAATGGCAGGCTTACAACTAGATTTGCTGGCAGCCCAGTTCTAAGTAGCAGAGGTGACTACGTTATTCAAAATCCTGTGCTGTTATAAGTTGGTACAGCACTGTTAACTAGACGGATAAGTTGCTGTTATACTACAGAATGTAGTTGAATTTCTTTTGCATTGTTCCTGATTCTCTCTTACTTATTTAAAGGGAAAATTACCTTTATTCAAACAAAAAAAAAAGCGCTTTCAAATGAATATTCTTTTTCTGAAGTATGTCTTGTGATAGTTACAATCATGAGAGCTGCGGCAGTGGATACCAATGCTGTCTTAAGTGTAGTTACTGATGCTTTCAGCGGGCTGTTCAAGGAGGGAAGGTGTGATGTACCTTTTGCATTACAGTAGATAACAGACTGTTTGGAGTGGTCATGTAGCCCATACCTTAACAGGAGACAATCTTTTCTAAATCTAGACATATCTAGAAGATGACTATGTTTCCAGCAGTTACTCCCCTGTCACCAGATGTGTGCTGAATGCCTGTCTTTGGTCAGGACACCTTTAAGTAAAAGAGGTCACAGCTGCATACTCTACTGATGGGCACATGCTTTGTGTCAGCTGGGAAGAGAAAGGTTACTGTATTAGTGTGGTTTGAGGTGTCTTGCAATGACAAGTCCACCTGAAACGTGGGGGTTATTGCTATTGCATTTGCCTAAAGCCTCTCTGGCATTTCCCTGTCCTGAAAGGTGAAGCAGAATATTGTGTTAGCACAGGATATCAAACAGGAGTTGTGCAGTTGCTTGCCTTATGTGAATTAAACAAATCTCTGAACCTGAGAGATTTTCTGGGGAAGGTGTAATTTCTTATTCTGGAGGAATAAAAGCAAAGGAATATGGGACATTAGAAGACTACACTAATACTCATAAATAATTGATAGAGTTGACCTGTGGCAAGACCATTTTTAATAAAGACTGTTAGAATCCAGGCTAATAGTGTCCCTGAAAAGTGAATGAAAATATACCCACATAAACTCTTGCTGTTTCCAGCATCCATGCTGAAAAACATGAGCTAGAGGGCTAAAATTTGGGGAAGCTAATAGAGGAAGAAATAATGTAGAAGAGTCATAAATGTTGATCTGTAGCTGGTGAAACTGGTGTCTGAATTAAAGCAACATGTGCTATCTTGTTGAAATTTCTAACTTTTTCTAATAGAGATACATATTCAGTCTTGCTGCTTCTACTTTCCCATATGACACCTTTTTTTTTTTTTTTTTTTTTTTTTTCCCCAGGAAAAGCCAGGCTAAAAATCAGAGCCTTAATATGTTAAAATTCTTCCAGCCTTTCCTGTGGATATGATAAAGCAGTGAGGAAAGGGTGCACAGCATGAAAAAATAGGCAAGGGGGATGCTAACCTCACTTTTCTGAGGCTAGCAGAGCCTGTCAGATCCTCCTTATCCTGATGTTAAATATATGCTTTGGGATAGCACCTTTACAGTGAAACTCCATTTCCCTGTGCCTTACTAACTCCTTATATACTGGAGGAAATGATATGGATTCAGGTAAGTTTGAATAGGGTGCTCTGCTAGTAGTGGCTGAGCTAAGCTTACTGTACTGTAGCATTGATAGCACAACATGATGGATCCTACATCAATACTTACTTCTTGTACTATTTTGAACTGTTCTTAGTGTCTTGAACGGCTTGGGATTTTGTCTTAGTCAGCTCTCTTGATTTGACAAGTACTTTGGAAGCAAAGATCATTGCAACTATTGTTTGCAGGTATTTAAAGAATGACTGCATTTAAGGTATAGTGTTTATATTTGGAGGTGGGCTGGGCTTCTATGACTTCTGGAATATAAGCAATAGCTCCTTGCTCATACTTGGTGATACTGTAACAAATAATGATGATTACTCTGACTACTTTTCACTTCACAAAGTCTGATCAATGAAAACACTTTTATGTTAACAAAGGAGACTTGACATGGTTGTACTTAACCATGAGGGTGAACCTCCTTGCAATCCTTACTTCCTGTGTTGTGGTGCTTCAGATCTAATCGGAAGGATTTTGTGTAAGAAGAGCTTGAACATAAACATGTGTTCTTAGGTTAAAGTGGCATGTTAATGCTGCTGTAATTTAGCAACAAGTTCTGTGAACAGCTTTCTCTGACTGTATGGGACTTCTTGTAACAGGAAGGACCCTGGAAGTGAGGCAAAATAGCCACCCTGCGGTCCTGCACCAATACCCCAGGGAGCTTGTTCAAAGTTGGTTGTATGACTGCAGTGTCTGTGTATATATGAAAAATAAAACTGGCAGAAAAGCAGCTTTGAAAATGGCAGTGAGAAGGACAAGTTCTATGTCAGTGATTTCTTATCCACTACAGAAATTTCATTTACTAACAGAATGCAGCTTTGTTAGTAGGGCTGGCTTAAAGGCTGACTGGCAGTGTTTTGAAGGTAGCAAGTCAAATTTGTAAAGCCTTCTCAACACACTTTGTGCTGAAAAGCATGTTAAACTGTGACTGCTTTACCAAATGCTGCATTGCATGAAGGCAAGAGGATTTATTGCTGAAGAAAAAAGAAATATTGACATAAACTGAACAATAAGAGTCAAGAGTAGAGGTGGTCCCCAGGTGGACTAAAATGTTTCTAGATCTGTGTGTCAAACCACTTAGTGCAAAAATTCAAAAATCATAACTGTGTTTTCATGTTTCTCATTCAAGAGGTAGGTGGTGATATTCAAGTACCTTGTTGTTGACCTAGGAACAGTGTGACTTTATTACCTGTTTCCTTCTGTCTTTTAGATTTGAGAGCAAAGTAGAGAGGAGACTTTTCTACTAGGACTACCTCACTTCTGGAGAAAAGTACTTGAGAGAAGAGGCTCATCTGCATCAATCCCATGTGTGTTCTATTAGGCTGAGTAGAGATACCGTATCCTACCTAGCTGAAAGAGATAACAGCATTGTTCCTCCTGCTGTATTTGTCATACCTCTCTATCATGCTCCATGAATGCAGCAGTAAAAATACTTTTTGTTCCTAGCTTATTAGTATTTGCAGCAGCAGAAGCAAGTATATCTTGGAAGTGTGTAGCGTAAAAATCCTCCATAGCAGAGGACTTTTAGGTAAAATTGTTGTGAGGATAAGTACATGCCATTCTATAGTAACCACCCATAACTCCTCCTCAAGCCATCTGTCAACTAATGTGCAGCTAGATCCTGAACTACTTGCTAGAGATTAGGTAAAAATTGAGAAGAAAGTGTTAGATGTAGGCCTATCATCTTCTGCCCAGGGAGTCTTTGAAAATCATGTGTAGCGTCCAAGGTTAGACCAAAGGTGACTTTGCAGGCAGCCATCCATATCCACCTCCTATGGAAATTCATAGCCTTAAGGTGAAGCTGTGGTGTCTTTGTGCTGGTCTCTTAGGAAGCTTGTTTGTGAACCTCAGTTTTTACTGCTAGATTTAATGTAGAAACTCGAAGGTTTACAGCTATAACCAGCTTATGGATGTGCACTACAGGACAACACTGAGGGCGACAAAAATGATCAGAGGGATGGAGCACCTCTCCTACGAGGAAAGGCTGAAAGAGCTGGAGTTGTTCAGCCTGGAGAAGAGAAGGCTGCGGGGAGACCTTATTGCGGCCTTCCAGTACTTAAAGGGGGCCTAAAAGAAAGATAGGGACAAACTTTTTAGCAGGGCCTGTTGCAATAGGGCAAGGGGTAATGGTTTTAAACTAAAGGAGGGTAGATTTAGACTGAACACAAGGAAAAAATTTTTCATGGTGAGGGTGGTGAAACACTGGAATGGGTTGCCCAGAGAGGTGGTAGATGCCCCATCCTTGGAAACATTCAAGGCCAGGCTGGATGGGGCTCTGAGCAACCTGATCTAGTTGAAGATGTCCCTGCCAATCGCAGGGGGGATGGACTACATGGCCTTTAAAGGTCCCTTCCATCCCAAAGCATTCTATGATTCTATGATTGCTCTAAGAATAATTTTGGTGATTCAGACCAAGCTATTTAGGACCAGTGTAAAAGACTAGCATCCTTTAATCTGCATATCGGGACTGAATGTGCAGGGATAGTATTTAGGCAAAGTCATGGAAGAGAAAAAAAAAAATCATGTAAGCCTTTGTTATTCACAACCTTTTATGGCAATACATTTCAGTGAAGTTCTAGATAGTGTCAAAAAGTACTTTCTGAATTTTTAAATCTTCTGTGATAATAGAAAAAATAAAAGACATGCAGTAAAATTATGAAAAACTAGTTATGCCTTGTTGTAATACCATGAACAGCTTCATCCTCATATCCTCTTCTCTCCAGATGACATGTTTCTAGTCTATAATCTAGCCTCATATAGGAATTAATACATATATTTCATTATTGTTGCTCTTCCTGTACTGGCTTAGTGCTGTTATACCCATTTTGAAATCTTGAACCTTTCCAGTTCTCCTTATAGGATTTGCTCCATGAATTTATACAGAAAACATTAATATGCCACTTTATTCTCCATTGTTCTCTATTCCTCACAGCATTTTTCAGATCACTTCTGAATACTTTGAATAGTGCATGTTCCAGCACAGGTCCATCTGGGACCACACTAGTAAACTTCTTTTATCATGAAAAATTGCTTTTATTCCTGCTTTGTTGTTTATCTTTTAGTTGGTTATTAATGCTTGAAGGCTGTTGCCTTTTATCTTCAACAGCTATACCTTTTTAAGAACCTTTGAGATATGTTGACACAACTCTCTTTGAAAATCTGAGTTTGCTTTTACCCTTGTCCACATGCTGTCTGACTCTTTCAAAAATACCTAATAAACTTTGTTTCCTTCCTTTGGCAGAAGTATGCCTCTTCTTTCAAAGTTGGTTTAGCCAAGATATCAGATATAATGCAGAATTACTATACAAAGCTTTATAGAGTGTTATGTCAGCATTCAGAGTAGGTGATGGGGTGGGGAGTGTTACCCTTGGAACTATGTATCTGATCAAAGCCTGTACAAAAGCAGCCAGAACTCAACTGATCCTCTTTCCTTTTACCCCTTACCATTATGATTTGCAGGTTTGCTTCTGCTAGCACCTTTACTTTGGGCATCTCGCTAGTCATATCGCATACTGTGAGGCAGCTGAGCACTCTATGGGGGACTTTTTTGTGGGCTTCTCTATAGTTACCCAGGTTCTTGTCATCTACCAGCTGCCTTGCTGTAAAGTTCCCAGAGTAGCCTCCAAAAAGCTTTTGAGAAACACTGTAATGCAGAAGAAACACCTGCGTACTTAGTGGTATGTTCTATGCAAGCTGAATAAATAACCAGAGTTAATTCAAAGGTGTTAGAGAAAGTCATCTCGGGTGCTGTTACAAGAACATGGAGCTATGGGTAGTAGTTACACTTAGCCTTAATAAAAATTACTGCCTTTGAGTGACATACTCAGATTGTCAATCTAGCAGAATCCCAAGACCTGAAAACTAATCACTCTTAGAAAAAGTACCTAGTTGTGTACCGAACCCTTTGTAGCTTGCTGTCTGCTGAGGACTGGATCTGATTGTCAATAGCATCAGGCTTCAGTTGCAAGTTTAAATTTAAATTCAATCTAAATGTCTGGCTGGGTAAGACACCTGGATGCAGAAAAGCAAGGCATTTGAGGCTCATTTGAAAATGGAAATAACTCAGGTTTATCACTATGTGGATTTTTATCCTTTAGTTCATCAGTTTCTGGTGGTACTGGAGTAGTAGTATATGTTGTTCCTTATCAGATTTGTTATGCAGATCATGTCTTGCTGGTTTTGGCATAAGGCACTGTTTCCCTGGAGACTCCAAAGGCTGACTCTGTCTTTGTCTGCTCTGGGTTGGAAAAGTCTGTTTTCTGGTCAGATGCTCACCAGTGTTTATCTTAAGTCCCAAAACACCTTCAGGTTGTGAGTCTGATCCTTCTTCCTGAAGAGACAGTGGCCAGAAGACTGAGCTTGCCTGCTTGCTGTGTTCCCCAAACGGCCTGTTGTATAACTGGCCAGAGCTCTGATCACTTCCCTTACTCATCTCATGAGGAGAGATCACACTGACATCACCATGTCACATAAAAAAGAAATAGCTTCATCAAATACAGAACAGCTGGATATCACAGTCCTTAAGATCTTTTGGAGTCTTGGCAAATGGTCACAGCTGCCCAGTGTCACAAAAAAAGGAAAGTATATTATTATTTCAAAGGCAGACCTTTAATTCAAAAGTAAATTATAATATTATACCTTCTGGCTAAGGAGGATTTCTTGTGTGTGTGTGTTGCAGTGAATATTGATATTGGCAGATGTTTATCTGCAGGAGAATTGATGAAACATCTTTCTAGAAGAAAAGGTAATTTGCTTACGTGCAAAACCAGCATGTTCATTTGCCCTTGGAGGCAAGTAAGGAACCAACCTCTTTGATACAGAGCTATTTTTGTCTTCCTCTGAACACTGCTTATTGTGCATTATGCATGTTTTTTAAAAAACGCTGTCAGCAGATACAGCCAGCCATTAACCTTAAGTGCTTCCTATTTAAAGACAGCACCTGTAGTCAGTTCATTCAATTGTGTGGGACAGAGGCCTTAGGTCACTTGCTGATGATGTCAGAGACCTGATCCTGAAATGGCACGTCAGCTTTTTACATCCCGCTCTGTTGGGAAGAGTACAGCTCCATACATCTGGAATATACTTTGGTCAGGGTCTTCCTGTTCTTGGTGCTGCAGTAAGTTTTTGCAATAACATCTTTTTGTATAATAAGCATAGGAAGAGGGGACTTGTATATAAAGCCCTAGATCAAGTGGCGGAGGGAACAGATTTGCACCTCTCAGGCACAGTGCCCTTGGCAGAGAAGGAATAGTGCTCCCAGTTAATACAGCATATTTGCAGCTGGACAATGGAAGTCTCCTCATAGCACAATTGTCTCTGCAGACTAGGCAAGATCTATGTTGAGGCCTTCTGTCCTGCTTTGTAAGGCTAATGTAGGTGGCTGAGTATTTTTAAGGTAGTAAAGTTTAAGTCACTCTTTAGAAAGATTTGTCTGGAGGCTGATATCCGTATTACTGACTCACTGTGAGAGAGGATGGTGAAAGAGGAAAGGGTGAGCAGTTAGAGAACTTGATCTGCCTGAGCATTTGTTGTCTAGGTTTTGAAAATACTGTTAGTTCCAATTAGAGCAATCTATTCAAATTTGTTCCCCAGCATTCTGTTTTACCTTGTGTTAACTACATTCATGGTGTAGACTGACAAGATGTTTAGCGGTCCTGGCAGAATTGTGACTGATGTAAACAATTCCTGTCAGCATATGTTGAATAGCTTACATTTGTCAAAGTCAATCCATCCTGGTCTCTTCCTGTCTGCATCAGTACCAGAGGAGAGCCTGTACTTGCAGGAATGAACAGCTAGTCAGTTTGTGGGAACTTTG
Source organism: Platalea leucorodia (assembly GCF_965183815.1). Classification (NCBI taxonomy): domain Eukaryota; kingdom Metazoa; phylum Chordata; class Aves; order Pelecaniformes; family Threskiornithidae; genus Platalea; species Platalea leucorodia. The sequence goes on along the minus strand of NC_138830.1, from coordinate 26,482,683 downwards.
TTATTCACTGAATCTCCTGAACTATATTTGCTGATGCTTTGTTGAAAGTATGCTCTTGTAAATTTAGAGGGGAAAAAAAAAACACCCTCCTGTTATGATTTAGAACTCTTTCGTATAATTCTGATATTTTAAATTTTTACTTGGTACACCTTTTTAAATTTTCACTTGGCATATGAGCAGCGTCTGCAGCTGACTTGTTTGGTGGCTCTCTACCTTGCACTAACTGGGATATTGACACAATGATTGAGACATCTGTTTGTGCAGAAATATTTTGCTCCAAACTGCTTGTGTAAAAATTTCAGAGGGATGAAACAGTTTTGTCTTTACAGATACTGTGCCTATGCACATGAAATATGAACAGGCTTTCAAAGTGTGTGAGAATGGACATTTTGGTAAATACATTGCACTAGATTTCTAGCCAATATAATCTGAAAGTCCTACCAACTCAGGTCAGACCTGGGCTGCTTAAAGCTATCTAGAGCTCATTTTCAGGGGAAACACATTCTGAAGTGGCTCATAGCTCATTTCCAGGATAATATGCTTTGAGTCTTCCCTGTATGAAGTGGATGATTTTATTTGCATTCAGCAGTTGCCTTCACTTCCAGGATTAACTTGAAGTCAATGCATGTACATTGTGGGCTATCAAACTCAGGGCATCCAGACTGAGGAAATAGCTGGTAGTCCTGTGGTCCTCTGCCTCATGGCTGTGTATGAATTTCTCAGATCTTCCCGAGGCCCTCAGCTTTTCAGGACAGGCTGCAGCTAGCCTGAGCTCTGACAAAGGATTAGCAGAATAAATGTAATCTTAAACAAATTTTCTGTCAAAAAGAATTTTTTGTCTGATACTATTTGTAGTATCAGTGTTACGCAAGTGGATATAGAGTGGAAATAGGCTCCTTTGTCACTGTTTAGCAACGGCTACGTTTTTGCTACCAACCTGGGAGGATACTGTAGTGTCTGCTTATATGAGTTACAAAAAATCGCAAGTTTCTTCGGGAAATTGTATTCCAAATACTAATGCTCTAGTTTGTATTCTGCCTCCTCCTCAATTTGTTAAAATCTTAACTGGAAAATTTAAAACTACCTTCTCTTGCAGTAGAAGTTGCTTTTCCTCAACAGTGGATAGAGGTGCAGCTAGTGTTTACAGATGTTCTATTGTCTGGCTCCAGCATATCTAATTCATCTTGTGGTTTGCAGAAACGTGGTACTCAATCATATAGACCACTTTTCTACTTGCTTTTCCCCAGTTCTGTCATCAGAGGAATTGAAAGTGCACTGTCATCAGGCCTACTAAAAGTAGACTTTTCCTCTGATGCTTGTTGAAATGTCATTGTACTTCACAAGTTGACAATCATCCTGGTAGTGGTCTATTTCTGATACAGAGAGCCAGGAATTGAAGTTATTGGACTAGTGTATTGCAAGATGCCTGTGCCTCTGCAGAAAATGACCAGATTGAGATACCAAGCTACAGGACCATTTCCTTGCATATACAATGGATAGGAATGCTTGTATCCTTAGTCAAGTGGCACAGCTATGTGGGATAGAAAGAAGGTCTGGTAATACGTTGGTTTTTTTTCCTCTCTGTGAAACTGAGTTGAAACGTAAAAAATTTAATAACAGTAGTAGAATTGGCTGTAGGCCTGGAGTCCCATTTATCTCTTTCACTTGTGGAAAAAGCTTATTGATTATGATAAGTTACTGATCTTGGATGAATTAAATAAGCATTTCCCCTGTTGCTGGAGAGCAATGATAATTATTTTCAGGACAGGAAGACTTGACCATGGGCAGAAATTAGTGCTGTGCCACTAGCCCTTTATCTTCATCATGAATAATTCTCTTGTACTGCCTGCTTAGGAGGGAAGTCTGTTTTCCTCCCACTGGGTCCAACACGATGCAGTTCTCATGTTGTACCACATCAGCCAGCACATCCTCCGGTCCCACAGCACAAAATGTTGTCGTCATACTGCTCACTGACTGTGCCAGCTGGCTATGTAGTGAGCCTGGGACAGCTAGTTCAGTACCAGGGTTACTGTCACTACATACAGCTATATATTGAGGGAGACGGAGGTCTGCAGGCATAAAGGTAGAGAATTTTGCTAAATTAACATTGCTTATTGTGTAATTTTTCAGTCAAAACTTAGGAACTTAGGGAAAGAGTTGAGCTGGATTTGAGCATTTTTGCTTCTAAAGTGGAGGAGTCTAAGCAGTCAGTATGATGTAGAACTTGGCTGAGAATAAGTTCCTCACTGAATCTAGGTGATGCTCTTAAAGTAGAGTGGAAAGAACTAGTGCAGTTGTATTAAGATCTCAGATTCTCATCTTGAATATGGTGTACAAGTTTTGGTAAACTTAGAGTCGAAGTAGAATAAGAATACATGAGGAGAAAAGCTGTTAAGATATTAGAGGGAACAGATCTGATTAATGAAGAGAACATAGTCTTGTTTGAAATGTTTAGCTTAGTGAAATGAATGGTGGACTGTAAAGCACTAGGGGTAACTCTGAGAATGGAAGAGGTGTAATGAAGGGGACTGGTAAGAGATGGCCTAAGAGCATGCAAGTGCAAACAAGTATGAAGACATATCTGTTGCCAAGTTAGAAGACTCCTACCTAAGGGCTGGTTGACTTTGGAACAATTTTTTCATGGTAAAGTGGCACAAAACCAGCTGGTTGTAGTGTGGAACATTTAGAGAAGCAGCTATATTGCATGGTTGCCTGAAACAACAGGACTAGTCATCTGGGGGCACTCATAGTACAGTTCCCCTTTATCAGTGTCTCTTGGCTACGAGTTTTACTTCATTAGGTTAAAAATTGTAGCTGTCTGTTGCCTGGACTACAGTTAGTTTTGTTGTATGAGCGGTGAACTAGGGAATAGTTTAGTGTATCTTCTAGTAAGCATAACATTTAAGACATAGGAAGACTATCACCCTGTTGTAGCCAGAGTTAACACATCTCTCAAATACTGCAGAAAAAGCTACTTGAGTAGTTCTGCTGTACTTGCTGTCCTTCTTGTAGAAGGAAGAGCTTATAAATTTGTTCTGCTTCCCCTAACTTCTTTCTAGTGTAAGAGAAGCTAAGGAGAGGGTAAGCATCTTTTATCTTCTGCTTTCAGGATGGAAATAAGGACCAGAGGAGGGTGGTCTGATACGAGTATTAGACACTTGCCTGATGTTATGTTGGCCTCCTTTTGTGAGCAAGAGGAACTTGAAGCCCAGTAGAATTCCAATTTGAGCAGCAGCTCTTCCTCCTCTCACTCTAGGGTCTGCTAGATCCTTGGGCTGTGTTGATGCAGTAAGAAAAGATGTACTTGACTAACCCTTGCTTGTCCAATTACCTTCTGGGTTTGTGTGCTCATCCTTGAGGTCTAGGAAGCACAGCAGTTCAAGCCTGCTCTGTGTGACTGTGATTTTAGTGGGTTTGGACCTCCCCCATCTACTCACACTGCATGGAATTTGCAGGTATCATCTTGCTACTTTTTTCCTGTACAGATCACATTATTGAACTATTTCAATGATCCATCACAACTATGTTGCAGAAATTATTCCTCTACTTACAGATTCTCTTTCTTTGTTAATCATTGTAATTGACTTGTATTTGCCTTGATAATTCATATACTGTCAGATACAGATACACTCTATACCCTCTTTAGCCATCTGTCAAGGATATTTTTCTAAAAAAACCTCGAACTTCAGTCTGTACACTCTGATAGCTGTGACAAAGCTTGCTGCAGAGCAACTACTACCTGTGGAGGAGGTCAGAAATTCAGGGTTTGACTTGAGGTTTCCTCGTCACCATATGCTTTCTTTCAACTTCTAGGTCAAACTGCCTGCAGAATTATATCAACATCCTATTGTTATACCCTGGCACCATTCTTAAACCTTCATGACCGTTGAACCTTTCACCATTCTGAACTCTGTCTTGCTGTGACCTCAATCACTGACTGTTCAGATGACTACATGTGTATCACTTCCTAATCATTGAAATAAGATTTCCAGATTCTCCTCTTTATATTTCTCTTTATCATTAGTTTTAATAATTGTGCTCCTGCGATATCTGTTATTAGCCTTGTCACCTCTCTTCTAGATAAGCTGGTCTGTTGGTAATTTATTAGACTGAATGAGTGGAGCACCTTTAAGATATTACCTTATCTGGATCAAAGCCAGGGAAAGTATTAACTCATCTACTTTGATCTCTACTACATCAGTTCAAATAAGTTAATGAAATTATTGGGCTTTTTTGTAGTCAGCACCTATTTTTGTGTACTACAGTTTAGGCCTCTCCCAACAACTTCTCCATATGGAGAAGTGCTTAGAAAGTAGCTTCAGCTTCTGCATAGGTGAGAACTGCCCAGTGTTTCTTATTGCCCTCTCATTTCACCAACCAGTTGATTAGACCATCGTGTTGTCAGATGAGCTTGTTATTTTGGTTTGCATTTTCTGCAAGTACCTCTGCACTCTTCCCTTTCAGACAAAGTGATTATTCTAGCTGAAAGCTGGAGATGCTTTCATTTAATGCAAAGCTTACCTTAGCTTCAAGGAGAAATTTAAACAGTTAGCCCTGAGTAACCAGACACCACATTGAAAATCAGTCATTGTTTAACAAGGGCAAGTGCTGGATTTTGCACCTGGGACATGGCAACCCTGGATGTACATACAGACTGGGGAATGAGAGGCTGGAGAGCAGCCCTGTGGAGAGGGATCTGGAGGTTCTGGTTGACAGCAAGTTGGACATGAGCCAACAGTGTGCCCTGGCAGCCAGGAGAGCCAACTGTGTCCTGGGATGCATCAAGCACTGTATTGCCAGCCAGTTGAGGGAGGCGATTGTCCCACTCTACTCCGCACTGGTGCGGTCTCATCTTGAGTATTGTGTGCAGTTTTGGGCACCACAGTACAAAAAGGTTAAGAAACTACTAGAGAGTGTCCAGAGGAGAGCCACGAAGATGGTGAAGGGGTTAGAGGGGAAGCCATACAAGGAGCGGCTGAAGTCACTTGGTCTGTTCAGCCTGGATAAGAGGAGACTGAGGGGAGACCTCATCACGGTCTACAGCTTCCTCACAAAGGGAAGAGGAGGGGCAGCTGCTGATCTCTTCTCCCAGTGATAGGACCCAAAGGAATGGCAGGAAGATATGCCAGGGGAGGTTTAGGTTGGACATTAGGAAAAGGTTCTTCACCCAGAGGGTGGTGGAGCATTGGAACAAGCTCTTCCAGGAGGTAGTCATGGTGCCAAGCCTGACAACATTCAAGAAGCATTTGGACAACGCCCTCAGACATATGGTATGATTTTTGGGGTTGTCCTATGCAGGGACCGGAGTTGGACTCAGTGATCCTTGTAGGTCCCTTCCAATTCAGGATGTTCTATGATTTTATGATACATAGGCTAGTAAAACCTGTTAGTTCCCTCTGCTGCTGCTAACATGACCTGGATTAAGATATGCTAACTTCATTTTCACCTGTGGTGTTTTTGGCAGCAGTTGGAGCAAAGCTCAAATTGCATTCAAGTATGTGCACGATTCCATTATTAGCTGTCAAATTACTAGAAACACTTGTGTGGCAAATCAGAAAGCAAATTTACAGTGCTACTTCTGATTAGCCAAAATTAGGTTGGCTTCACAGTACAAGGTCCAAACCTCCTCTTTCAGAAAATACTTGCTACTTGAGGGATGATTCAGGAAACATACTACACTGTGGTAACTATGTATGGCAAACTATTTCTGATGCAGTGGACCTAATCAGCTGTGCATTGATGAAGAATCTCAGAAAAATCTACTTGTATCATGAGTGTTACTATTTATGTATATGGAATGTAATAGTGCTGAATCAGGAATGCTGTACTACAGAAAGTAAATTTAGGTCTTACTGTATAGAATGAAGTGAGGACATTGAAACCACAGACTATCTTGTCAAGAATATTCTTCTTTCATGGTATCTCTGAGGCTTTATTTAACAAAGATTCTGTAAAGCCAGGTGTTTCTTAGGATAGTAGCCTTTTTTGAATGAACCTTGGCATTTACAATTGTCAAGTAAGCACCCAAGCCGGCTATGTCTGCCCAGTTAAGGGCAAACCTTCCAAAGTCTAGCTGGGTTGCTTGAGCTCTGCAGTCAGTACCATGCTGCAGGTTTTGCTAGGAGTGGGAGTTTCTCTTCCTGTGGCTTTTCCTGGGTTGCTGCTCCAGGGAAGTAAGTCAAGGGTTCGCAGCTCCTCTTTCTGGTATGCCTACTGTTAAAACTAGTCATATAAATAAACTGCTGCCTTCAGTGGACCCATGATGATTCTTGTTACAGCTTGTGTATGCTTGCAGGAAAAGTCTGTTAATTTGCATGTGTGTAAAGTCAAACCATTGTTTCAGCTTAGAAGCAAAGGCAGCCTAGGGACAGAGTTTACCACAGTTCTTATTGGCAACATTGTTTACAATTTCAAAAAATACTTGTGATATCAAAGCATCGTTAATTTCCTCCTGGCAACACAACTAGTCTCCTGTAAATTCTGAGGTCATTCTTTGTACATAAGAACATAATTTTGACTGGGGTCCAGTCTCATATGCTGAGGTAATAAGGCTATGTGTCAAAGGCAAGGGTAAATTGATATAAATTGGTATCAACAGAAGCAAGCTATACAGTCTGCTGGGATCTGACACTGTTCTGTCACTGTAATCGCAATTTTAAGATATTCTACCTGTATATTAGTACACATTACTCCTCTATAGAAAAATCTTCTGAAGGTAGTAGTCCCTTCTTTCTGTAGCTAGGCAGGGGTTGGGGTGAATAGTTGTTTAAATGTGGAATGTACCTGTTGCTGTTTATGAAGTATCTGTTGATCTTGGATTCCCCCAAGGAGACCATATTGCCATGAGGGTAACCTGGCTGGCTGAAGAATTGCAGCATTTTGGTAACAAGGGAATGTGCCACGCATTCTTGGATCTAATCCTAGCTTTACGTTTCTGTTCCCATAAGATTCAGAAGTCACAGCTAGTTCAAAATTGATTTCTGCAGGGAGAGAAGTGTTTTTTCATGCTTTTCAACTCATTTGATTACAGTGTAGGGTTTAAGATTCCTTTCCGATTTTTCTAGGAAAGTAGCAGCAAAGGGATAAAAACTGGAGTTTGATCTCTTGCTGGCTTTTGTTCTTTATTGGTATATTTCATATATACAATTTCAAGGGAAACAAATCTGAGAATTTGCATAGAAACTGGTAACTATCGGTTTTTGGTCTGAAAAGAGAACTAGCATTTCTAATAAGTGTACAAACCTTGGCCTCTGGCAAACTTCAGTGCAGCTGCCCATTAGGAATGCTTAAAATTAAGCAAGAATGTTGCTCTGAAGGAGGCCACTGTTAAAACAGTTTCAGATAGTATATACTCCAAAGGATATTGGTTTGTTGGGGAGAGAACACGGATAACCAATATCTCTGTTGGAAGGCCAAATCTTACCTCATTCCATGATTCTGCCTTTCCCTGATACTAAGTAGGCAGTGATTCAACCCTGTGGTTTTCTAGCGGCCCTAGAGGTCAGAGGCCAGTAGCATGGTGCTACTCACTGCTGTGAATGGAGTTCTTAATTGCTGAAGAGCCAGTCAGTTGCCAGCCATGTGGAAGTAATGGCAAGGGAAGAAGGCTTAGCCTTCTGTTTGTGTTTAGTGCCCTGCTGTGGCATGCTTTTTTGGCACAGGTGATAGCCTACAGGCCAACGTTGAGTGTTTGGACGTGTGAAGATTTTAATAAGACAGCCTCTACAGCACTGCAGTGTCTAAATATATCTATGATAAATGGTTTAAAATATGTGGAACTCAGTCTTTCTCAGGTGATCTTTTTTTGATTACCCCAGGATAGCACACAAGTCCTAGTTCTCCCTATAAACTAACTACCCATGTGCTACTTTATTTTGTTAGTGTTAGTGATGTCAATGCTTGGTGATAGTCAATGTAAGACTACAAAGGATTGGTAAAACCATCTGAGATATGAGATACATGAGAGAGCTCTTGAAAGGAGTTAAGAAGTAAGGATAAGTTGGGAGGTTTTATTATGGGGGAAAACTATGTAGTACAGTTTGTGACCATTCATCCATAGCCTTGTTTTAGAATTTGTCTTTGGGAGTTGCCTGCTTTAACACTTAACAGCTCTGCAGCATTCTTTCAGGTTCTGCTCAATTAATGTTAACAAGTTGTCAGCCTTCATGAGAAGACAGAACAATGCCTGCAAGGCAGGCTTTTTTTGAGGAATTTGTGTAAATATTCTTCTAACCAGAAAACATGGGCAGCAATAGTGAGTTCTGGTGTATCCCCTTCTCAGATCAATGAAATAAAATTCTCTTTGTTGCCTGATTTATATTAGAAGCAATTGTTTAGTTTCCCTCGCCTTGAGACCAACATATACTGAAACCAGTCAACAGTCCCCATCAGGTTAAGCCCTGGCAGTGAGGTTATCCAACAGTACTAGGGGAGGAGGGAGAGGAAAGATGTAAAATAAGAATGTTTTTTAGTGTGTGTTATAAACCCCTGCTATCCTAAAATTTCTAGAAGAAATTTGAAGATAAAAATGGTGAAGTCAGAAACAGCATATGGGAAACTGATAAAACTGTAAGGGGTGGGCTGCTTATAAACATCACCTCAAAGAGAGAAGAGTCAAGTCTAGAGTATATGACTCAGCAGGCAAGTAGAATTTGCTAGAGCTATGGAACAAGTAGGTTTAGCCCTCCTTTTCTCTGATCCTAACAATTCATGCCCCCCTCCTACCCCAAAGTGGCCTGTAATTCCTGGCATGGAGATTTGGAGACAAAAAAGCGCTTAAGAAAATAAGCAGAAAAGGCATCGTTTAATTCATTGTTCAATAAATGAATGAACAAAATGGTTCAATGCTTTTCAATTCATCTTCAGTCTAGAGCAATGGTCCTCAAACTTTGAACTATACATGAAAATGAAAGCATTTAATATAACGTCTAAAGAGTCTAGCTGGACTTGTGTTCTAAAGCTATATGGTAAGCTGTGCCTCTGCAACAGTAATGTACATATGGAAGAGTATGTTCATCATTAAAATGGCAACAAAATTCTACCTAGTAGAATCCATTCTTATCACTCTTACCTTTTCAGTGATCTTGAAGTTACAAGAGAATGATGTTCTGACATGTAAATCAGATATGTAATGTAAGTTTGTCGTCTCACCATGATGGTATGAAACTAATTTGAAACTTCTGAATGTGGGGAAGGGTATGTGGAGGGGATCCTACATCTTGATTTTTGAGGAAGTTCTGAAAACTTCAGTTGTTTCTGAGATATACATATCTATCTCTAAGCAACTGTAAAACTAAATGGTAGTTTAGATTTTATCACTTCTTTCCAATGCCTTTCCTGGCTAGCATTTAAAAAGTGGAATATCACCAATACTGTACTAATGGTGGAGTCCCATTTGATAACTAATAACTATATTGTATCTCAGAAATGAAAGAACATTTACCTTGGCTAAACCAGCCTATGAGTAACTACTGCTGAAGACACATCTCTTGCAAGGACTAATGTCTTAAGTTGGGCTTTTATGGTTTGTCTTTTATTCCCCTTGAATGCCCTTTTGACTGCCTCGGAAAGGGGCTTTACTTTCGGAGATAAGTCTTCTGCTATAAACCTGCTGATTCTAGCTGCTGTTTTGTTTCACTTTTAAATTTTGTTCTAATTAGTAAATAATCTAATCGTGTTTTGAATTTCTGAAGTAATAAAGCATTTGTCTGTTCACTAAGGAAAAAATGCAAGGTACTGAAGTATCCCTGTTGCTTATTTAAAAAAAAAAACAACCACCTTTGCTGCTACTGTTAGAAGTAGTAGTAATAAATAGAGAAAAGCTAATCTGTTAAGTTATTAAAACTGTCCTGGGCAAAATAATTACCAGATTCTGATGTTTTGTTGAATTACCTTCACCACTGAACTTTAAGCAAAGCTCTGAAACAGCTTCAGGCTTTCATTGTACAAATTATGCAACCAGACTGACGAAAATAATCAGTGGAACTCTTGAGACGACTTCTGTAAAGTGGCCTGGAAACTCCTGTGGTAACTGAGAGGTTTTGATTTTGTTATAACTGACCAAAGAAAAGCACAAGGACTCTAAGCTGTTGCACAAACACTGAACAAAGCAATATGCCTGTCTTTCTAGGGAATGTTTTCTAGCCAACAGATAGTAGCCGATACATGCAAAAGTGTTTTGGGTCCTGGAGTACCCTGGAGCTGCCAAGGTGCTGGTCTCTGACTTCTGAAGGAACTGTGCCTGTTTATCTGTGGTTGGAGTCTGACTTGGAGCATGTGGAGGTGGGTGAGACTTTTTTGTTAATTTGGCTTCCACCAGGTAATACTCTCCAGTGAGGTGCGAAGCTGTTTCAAATGAGGAGGCAAATGAATCTCTGCAACAAAAGTAGTTGCTGAAATTCACCAATTTCATTTCCTTGACTGTGTCACTGAGGACTTGCTCTATTATGGTGATATTTATTGCCCTTTTTTTTTTTTAAAAGGCAAAACCAATGTTACACTGGCCGAGAGGCATGGGAATTTTGCATTGCTCCTCATACTCCCACAAGGAAGGAAGAAAAGTAGCAGGGCAAACAATTAGGATATCCATGAGTTCCAAGAACATTAGGGAAAGAGGAGATCAATGGCATCTGATGAAGTTTCTTCACTTGTATGACCTTAACACTTCGAGGGTTCGTGCAGTGTGTTATTAGAAGGTAGTGTGATAAGACAGAGAAAAAATCACTTGCCTATTTGTATATTTTCTGCTGTGCTGCTTAGTTTCTCTGTTTCCACTTGCTACCACCTTGTCCCTTTCTTCTCCTTTCACAGAATCTGAGTGGAAATCAAACTTAATGCTTGAATCTACTTTTTTGAATCAGCACTGATTTCTGTCAGTTAAGCAAAATGAAATTGAACATTCCTGGCACTGAAAGTAATGGACCAATTATGCTGCCTGTTCCCACTGTATTTGCTGCAGACTGCAGCATGCTTTCTCTGTGCAGTCATTTTCTTAGTTGCATGGAGGGGACAGCTGGAATGAGAATCCTGCTCTGGGCTGCCCATAAATCTCAAGGAGAGAGATTCTTCAGGGAATGGTTTTGAATGCCTTAATTAGTTCTCTTCAGTATCCTTTTTCTACTGACTGCATGAAGTCTAACGTCCTGGGTTATGGTGTCAAGGCTCCTGGCCCATGGTGTTTCTAAAATATTTCAAGAGTTTAAATAAGAAGCCTTCCAAACTGTGGAGAAGAGATTCCTTGAAGGTCAAGTTTTCTAGAAGTGCCATCTTAAGACCAAGACCTGTGATCCTGGAATCAGAGGAGATGAGATTAGAATTCTCAGAAATCTTTTTGTGTGACCTTGAGTAGGTAGCTTAAGGCCAATCCTCTAGTTGTTGCCTTGCATTGCAAGTAGTGGAGTTAATGAACAGCAAGCTTTTTGAAATGCCATATTAAGCTGCTGAGGACATACTGTGCTATTAGCAGTACCTACCTTAGTACAACTCGTGCTTACTGCAGTCTTGCTGATTTGGTACTGCTTCCTTCTGAGAGGATAGGCCTTAGCAAGAATTTGTGCAATGTATCTTCCTAACATTCTTGCTGTATAGCTTCTTCCTTTGTCTCAAATGGTCTCAGGGTTCACCCTAAATTTATGAAGTAATAAAATGATTAATAGAATACCTGAAGAAACAGTGTAAGGGAATTGTTTGGTCTTTGGGTATTCAACATCCAATCAGTCAAAACTAGGAGTAGAAAATACCACTGGAGGGAGGACAGGGTGTATGTGTGTATACGTGAATATATATAAAAACTAAATATAATTTTTTCATGATGTCAGCTGAAGGGCCTAATTTGCAAATGAAATTTGGCAAGCTGACTCAGGGTCCTGTGCAAATGTACTGGTTAAAAAACAGAAGGGGATTTTCCGTCCTGTTCAAGGCATCAGACTGGGACAGCCAGACTTAGTTTATTTGCCTCAAATTCTGACTGTTAAAACTGGCATAACAGCACTTTCTTACCTCAGAGGGATTTGTGAGAGAGATCCAATAAAAGATTAAGGGTCTTTGACATGATAATACGAGGTACCTATAATAACCTATCCAAATACCCGTTGTTGTAGTGGGTTTATGTTTATTATATGTATGATTGCTCTGTAAATGTGATAGTAAGGGAATAAAAAATATGTCCTCTGAATAGTTCAAAATATTTCTTAATTTACACAAATACATCTTTGCACCAAAAGTAATTACATGTGATTAATAAATCCTTTTACCTCTATAGAGTAATTATGGAACATTGCAAAGGGATAATAATAACTTGTTATTTTATGAAACAGTTTAAACTGCAACAACTAAGAGACAACATATGTACAAATGAAAAAAACCCCAACATTTAATTTTACAGCTCACTGTGGTTTGGGGATTTCTTACTACTCTATACTCAAATCATAAAACTTCAGGTGTTTCTCAAGAAAGCAAGTTTGCATTTTCTTGTAGTTCAGTAGGTTTCAACAGTCTTCCAGCACTCTTAAACTTGTCCTGGTTTCAGCTGGGACAGAGTTAATTTTTCTTCCTAGTAGCTGGTACAGTGCTGAGTTTTGGGTTTAGAATGAGAATAATGTTGATAGCAACAACTGAAACATCAGTGTGTTAAGTAGTGCTTATACCAGTCAAGGACTTTTTAGCTCCCCATGCTCTGCCTGGTGCACAGGAAGCTGGGAGGGGGCACAGCCAGGACAGCTGACCCAGACTGGCCAAAGGGCTAGGCCATGCCATACCGTATGACGTCATGCTAAGTATATAAACTGGGAGAGTTGGCTGGGGGCAGTGATCGCTGCTCGGGGATGTGCTGGGCATTGATTGGCGGGTGGTGAGCAATTGTACACTGTATCACTTGCTTTGTATATTATTATTGTATTATTATATTATTATTATTACTACTATTCTATTTCATTTTACTTCAATTATGAAACTGTTCTTAACCCATGAGTTTTCTGACTTTCACCCTTCCAAGTCTCTCCCCCATCCCACTGGGGTGGGGGGAGTGAGCGAGTGGCTGTGTGATGCTTAGTTGCTGGCTGGGGTAGTGTTAGAGTGCCTTAAGGCTTAAGCTGATGTTAGAGCTTGATGGTGACCTGATTTTATTGGGACATCGTATATAGGCATATTAAAAGACTAATTCTGTCTGAAGAACATACCAGCTAAAAAGTGTGTGTGTGAAGAAGACACAGGCATGAAAGTGGAGTGATTTGCCCAAGGTCACAGAACTTATCAGTAGCCACGCCAAGCACAAAACTGACATTTCCTGAGCTCTAATCCAGAAAAGATCAATATCTGAGACATGTTCAGAAAATTTCAGGGTTTTTGCCTTTTGTCATTTTTTTTTGGTTTCAGAAAAGACAAATCAAAAAGTGTGAAGCTTCTCCATATGTATGGGTCAACTAGCTGATCTTACCATCAGTGCTAGCACTCCAGCCGGGCATGCTGTATGAATTTGTGCTTGCATTTGCATTTGTTCTTCTGGAGCTTCCAAGCAGATTTACTATGGGCCCTTAGTGATGGAGTGTTTCATCTGTTATTTCTGAGTACTCTTTGGATAATTTTCATGGGGGAGGGAAGAAGGGGTCTTATATTATCTTGAAGTGTTTGGGGTATAGGACTATGAGCTTAACTCCTGAGTTGAAAAGAACGACAGGGACTGTCTATTTTCAGTGGACAACACTGAATTCAAACTCTGTTCCCTGGTCTGGCCACAAGTAAAGGCCAAAAAAATGTTCCATGCTTCATGCTGACTGCTAAACCTTATACTTTCCCTGAGCTCTTTCCTGTTCTGAACAGATATGAATAAGTGATAGTAAGAGCTGTGGATTTTTTTGTCAATGCATAGGTACACATTTAATCCTATGCATAGAGTGATGCAGGGAGGAGAACCATTCAATTCTGGATGCTGATCCAGACTGCAGGTTGTACAGATTTTGTGTGTATTTTGTGTCCTTGCTTAGTCTGAATCCATGTGGGGGAGGGAAGAGAAGGTGTGATAGGAAACCTAATGCATTCGAAGCTAAAAAATGATAACCTTGTAGAAATATTTTATTAAAGCACAGGAGGCATTTTGGTTAGCTGAGATACACATTTCTTTCATCAGCAGATGTTACTCATTGCAAGCAAACTCTATGCTTGATTATGTGTATTGTTTTTATGATGGAAGATAACTGCTATCTAGAAGGGGCTGATGTGGCACTGTTGATCTCATTTCAAAGGAACTGGAGGCATGGTTCTAGCAGTAAAGTCACAAGAACAGCTGACTTGCAAAATTACTTTTATTTGGCTTTTTTGTGCATTCTACCTGGATTCAGTATTGACAGGGGAATTCTATAACAATAAAAAGGAATGAGGCCGCTCATTTGTGGTCTCTATTAAAAAAAAAATTCTAACATCTGGAATCCAGGCTTTCAGTTTAGGTTTCTCAGGAGGTGTCTGAGGACAAGATGTGACTCTAGCCATATTAAGGGTGTGAAGAAGACAAATTTGAGGCTTGAGCTAGAATAAAATAACTGAACTCTTTTAAATTCCATCTTTTCTGAAGACTTGCTCTGGAATGATGAAGTGGTGTTACTCCATTTTACATAATGAGACCTTTACTAATTTTGTCAAGATACGTGATTAAACGAGAAGGAACTTGCACATTATTCACCCTAAGTACCCTGTTGAAAGTTTGGAGGGGGGGAGAAAATGCTGTTAGCGAGTTACTGAACCTAGAAATGAAGCTAGCCCGTCTCATCACGACGTAGTAAGTCTTGGACACGAAAGCAGCAACTCTGAGAAAAATGCAACTCAGTCTTGGATTGAAGAATGATCAGGGCAGATGGTAACTTCAGGAAATCAAGCTGCCAGATTCTAACCTGTCAGTTCAGAGCATGGGCAAGCTGCAGCTTTATAGAGGCTTAACACTGCCAAATTTGAAAGATTTTTGTAGGGCTGAAAAAGAAACATTCCTGACAGCTTGATAATTTCCAGTCTCTGCTCAAAAGCAGATGGATATAAAAGCTTTTTGACTTAACAGTTGTTTTAAAATGTTGACAAAACAGTATTTTTTCATATAGCAAATAAGCTCTTTCTGCATGGCTTGAAGAAAAACCCCAGGTCTGAGACAGTCTTT
Organism: Platalea leucorodia; assembly: GCF_965183815.1. Taxonomy (NCBI): domain Eukaryota; kingdom Metazoa; phylum Chordata; class Aves; order Pelecaniformes; family Threskiornithidae; genus Platalea; species Platalea leucorodia. Next base: position 26,467,547 of record NC_138830.1, on the reverse strand, counting down.
GTGGGAAATGTCATCCAAAATACTTGGGAAAGGGAAAAGTGATAAAATGAGGTCTTAAACATGGAAAATGTTAAGTTGCTTTGCCTATTAGTGCTGGCAGTTTTGGTTACATGATAGTCAGCATAGCATAGGGAACCCGGTGTGGCAAGGACTTGTATGTCCATCTCTTGCTGGCTGCCAAATGTGATTTGTCAACCAGCCTGCTTTGAATGTGACTTGGATACTTTGCTCTTCATGTATGTATTGAATCAGCTGAGTGTCAGAGGCAGTTTTCTAAAGAAAGACTAAGAAACAAGTGAGACTGAAGCATGTAGTTATCTTCTACCCAGCCGTTTTCTGTAACAGGTTTCTACAACAGCAGAAGTTCATGTAGATGAGATCAGTAAACATTTGTAACTGAGTCCCAAAGAAGCACAATGGTTGTACAGCTGTATACATTAATATGCTGATTGCAGAGATACACCAGGGAAACTGGCTCTGGTTCAGACAGAATGCCTGCATAGCTTGATGAAGGCTAAGGGTTAATTAGAAGCTGCCTGCTGAACATGAGCTTGGGCAGTATTCATGGGGATTGTTTTGGAAGGGGCTCTAAAGAACGCATGAGAAGAAATAGCTGTTGTTTAAATATGGGGGGTGACCTAGGACTAATCAGAAGTCTAAGATAGCAGAGAGACACCAAGATTGGAGTTGAAGCCTGTTAGTTCTTCATGGTGACATCTGTGTGTTGTTACTGCTTTCTCCCCTAGACAAGAAGGGGAGCAGAATGTTTCAAGATCAAGCTTAGTGCAGGTGGGAGAACATAGGTGGAAGATGCAAATCTAGACAAGCCTTGTTTTTTCACTGTTGGGGCCAGTTTGTACAATTTTCTCCCCCATGCAAATTGAAAAAAATTCATAGTTTCTGTCATTTGCACCACCCATAACTGCATGTCCTGTAAGCAACGTAAATACACTAACAAGGCTAGACCTTGTCTTGGATTCAGCTTTGTGAAGAGGTTAGAACTACTCCCTTGCACTTCTGAAACAGTACAAACAGGTTGCAGCCAAGGTTGCCTCATCACATGCTTTCATATAGATAAATATTTAGCTATCAGCCTCTTTAAACCCAGCCTATTAGCTGCCCTTTCAAATTCCAGTGTTCTTAGCAAGACATTGTCCCTGGAGCATTCCATAGCATCTTTGATCTGGAACTTTTTGGCCCTGGGGGCATGCTTTCTGATGTTTTAATATCTATCTGGTCAATTTATACAGGAAAACCAAAGATAAGCCACAGGGTGAAATAGTTTCCTGCTATTAAATCATGCATTACTGCATTTTATTTCTGATACTGTTTTTCTTATTTATCTTCAATTTGCAGTTTGTTTTGTGGATGTGTTTATTCATTGTCATGAAAGTCATTGTGCTCTGAGATCTATGTGCAAAGCAAGGTGTAAACGGTCTGCTTAATAACATCAAAGTACAAAAAAATTAGGTTATTAGATTTCTTGCAATTTAATTCTGTGTGCATATTCTTTCACTCCTCTGCCTCTGTTGCTTCGGCTTGGAAGGGAGTTGTTCCACCTGAAATCTTCTATAAAATACAATGTGGTAAATTTTCTTCTTGTAAGGCTGGAAAATTCAGGAGACTGCTAATATTTAAACTGGTGTCAGCAAGGTTCAGTCCTTTCTGTAGATCTTATTTGTCGTTGACAGCCTGGTCTCTGGAATTTCGAAATGCTCTGTAGCAAAAATGTGTCAAATTACCCAGAATGATGTTTTACAGGTTTCAAGGAATGTAGGAAATCCAGCCAGTCTGTGCAATTATGAAAATCCATGACTGCTGCATATGGCATTGATGGTCTTAAATGCTATTGTGCTTGCTTAATCTACAGTTTTGAATGTATCCCTGTGCCATATGACTACCAGGTTCCAGCCCTTGGGTATTGCATTGTCAAAGGGTATTTGTCAAAAGCCTTTGGCTGAGCCCTCTTCTACCTGTTGGTAAACTGCAGCATCCAGAAAAAAATGTAAGTATAGTTACATGCCAGATACCGAGATCCATCCTCTTCAGGACTCTTACTTGAAGCAGTTAAATGAGCTCCTGAAGACAGCCCTGTGCTCAAGGAGCTTTGAAACTTGCTTCTGGTGTGGGTGGGAGAACAATCCAGCCACGCTGCAGATGTTACCTTGGTCTCTGCCAGTGTGTGTGAGGCAGAGTACACAGCAACAGACAGCCTAGCAAGCAAAGCACTGCACCTGCAGTATTACCTAGTAGAGCACAAGAAGCGTGCTTCCCTGCTGCAAGGAGGGAGACGAAGAGAATAGCTGTTCAGAGGGTAGGCAGGTCTCTTCACCCCCCCGCCCTGGCTCCCCCTTTGGGGCAGATCAGCAGCTGCTGCGAAGTGTCCTAGCTCCACTGAAGCTAGTGACAGTGACAGCTGTGCAATGACACTTCCCAGCAGCTGCGGATCTGCCTCTAGGGAAGAGTAGCGTTGGACTTAGCATGCTGCATTTAGCGGTATTTTGCAAGCAGGTATCCTCATGTAACCAGTCTCCCATCTGGGACGTTTAAATTGCAGAAGTTCCCCTCTGCACCCCAGACACAGAGCACTCTGGCGGTTGCACTTTCCAGCTGTTGGTGCTTGGTTACATTTTGCTGAAGTTGTAGTAAATCGGGCTTTTGGCTTTGCAGATTCCCAGTTCCATTCCCCCAATACTGGCCTGGAAGCCACTATCTCATTTGTACTGCAGAACATTAAGGTCTTGGAAAGATGGAGCCAGCCTTTTAGACTAGCAGAGAAAGGTGGAATAGACTAGCAAGAAGTGGTCAGTGTATCAAAGGTGGGGGATATAAAATGTGCTGCCTGGCAGCTGCATGCAGCTTTGTGTAAAATGTAGGTACTTGGATGCAGAGAGGTTAATGGCCTACAATAGTTAAAGCACGTCTTACAGAAAATAGTTCCTAGAAGCTAGTGGGCCCAATCTTCAGTGTCTTGTGTTTAGTAGTCCTTTTAGCATGAGGCATCTCCAGGCTATTGCTAAACAGGGTACAATTGATATATAATGGTATAAAAATGTGCATAAAGAGTAGTGGGGATCAGGCTTATTCTCATATCTCTTCTCGTCTTGTTGTTGTTAATTACTAATCATCTGAATCAGACAAGTTTGGAGATCAATGCTTGTACTTGTTTGCTTTCTGTTTGCTCCTGTAGCTCTGCAACAACTTGCAAGTTATCTTCTGTCAGTGACAGTCAACTGCCTGAAACTTTACAGCAGTTTTTCGAATGTTTAAACTTTTATTTTCCTAAATAGGGTGCTGCGTACCTCCTGGCTTGTGTTCTTAGTACGTGGGGTCCATTTCTGGCCCTGTTAATGTATGCTGCAAGAGGAAAAATGTGCAAGCAGGATGGGCCATACATTTTGCAACTTGGCCCCAACAAAGTGCAAATTTGAGATCTTCAGTAAGTGCAAGTATCTGAAGATGTTTAAACTGAGGTAAAATGGCCTGCTGGGATCTTGTAATTGAGTAATTGTAAATATTTTATGATGTCTAAAAGGAGCTAACATGACTAGGGAAGTAAAAATTAAAATTATATTTTTTTCATCCTTGGAGTCTGTGCAAATGAGACTTTGCAAAGGACACTCCTGCAAATACAGTTTGCGTTATTCTCTATTTTATTTAAATGCACTGCTTTGAGTTCTGCTTCTGTTGTGGGCTTCTTATAGAGGATGATTCAAGCTATGAGATAATTAAAGTATGAAAATTACCTTGGAGGAAACAGTGCTATCTGAGTGCAGTGCTATTCTGTGGTGATGACCTGGAATTCATTCAAAGGTTTTTATGGAATATAGGCTTAAATGGCTTCAGAAGCACTTTCAGGAGAAAGTGATGAGGAGGCTGTAACATAACGGGTACTTTTATAATTGGGGAACTACACGCTAGAGGGGAACCAGAAAAGCAATAAAATAGTCTCGCAGTTAAGAATTTTTTTTTTTTTGTGTTGGGATTTAGGAGGCCTTAGTTCATATACCACGTGGGCTAGCTGCATCTTTTGTGACTTAGGCAACTCAATGCCTCTACTGTCATTTGTCCCCTTCTGGTACAGCTGAGCACAATTCTGTCTTGGTATGTAATGCATGTGAAAGGACAGTGCTGGAAGTCTCTTAAAGCAGGTCTGAGATGAAGTGTATGTTTTAGTGGGGGCCAATTAGTGTAAGATGGTTTCTAACACCTCAGTTGTACCAAGGCTGAGTCAACTGCCTGTGCTTTGTGTGAAAATAGTAATTGGAAGAAAACTCTTCTGACTTCCTCATGGGCACCATACCTTTCATGCCCACACCCAAGTCTTCTGGAATTGATTTAAGACCATTTTTGTTTTAAACATTTCTCTGAAGAGTGGATCTAGTGAAATCTTGTCTTGTGATTTTGTTCTCATTATCAGGTCCTGCTTAATGAAAGTGGAGATAGAAGGAAGATTTTTTTTTTTTTTCCTTTTTGTCCCGAGATAGACATTTTGTGCCTAGTAAAGGTTTGGCTGAGGCAGGGATATCAGCAGGGATATCTGCCCTATTGCTGCTTATGTACATGAAGTTTGAAGAACATCATGTCTTGGTGACCTTTCCTCTTTTGCCAAACTTAGCTGAAATTCCCCAGTGGGGTAGAAGTCAGTAATAAGGAGCTGACATGGGATGATTGTGTAAGACAAATTTTCCTGAAAAACTGAAGTGAGATTAGAGGTATATCTGCAATTCTGTTACCTATTCATTGTTGCAGGGATGGTTTTATGCCATATTTTAGAGCAGGGGAAGTTTGTGTAAGCTAGACCTTTCTCTCTTCTAACTCAAGCCCCTATTTATTTTTCCTGAAGTTTATTTTTTTTGCCCTTCATTTCTTTGCATGAGGCTGCACTTGAGGTATAGAACTACTTTTTTCAGTCAGAGCAACAAAAATCAAAAGTGGTATCAGGATTTTAGGATGTTATAATCATCTTACTGTAGAAAGAATCCTTTAAGCAAAGGCTCTCTATCCGGAGAAGAATGTTTCTTCAGTTTTTTTAGAACAATCAATCAGACCTGTTGGTTAATACCACTCCCCTCAGTCCCCCATCATTCAAAGTAAGCATTTTGAGGCTGCAGATTAGCTGGCTCTATAAATAAAAGCCAGTGTCTGGTAAAACTAAATTCTTAACAATTTTAGAGTTTTAGAAACCTACTGCACAGCCTTGAGAACCTGCCTTACCTGAGTTTGCAGTGAGAAGCTGTGCTGGAAGCAAGTATGGGTTGTGTGTATGACCGTGGTGCTAATACTCCCCGGTAGTCAAAGTGAATTTCACATAGGTCTAATGGCTTTATGATTAAGGTTTCATAGTTAAACAAATGCAATAAAATCTTGGTAACAACTCTTTGTTTTCATCAGATTCTCTATTTTTGATTGAAAGTGAAATTTCTGGTTGAAAAGCTGAATGACAGATACAAATAACTTTTTTCAATTTCAAGTAGAATAATAATTTTTTGGTTTAAAAACTCTAATGTTCAAATGCTTTGAGCAAATCCAGGTAGTCTTACCATAAAATAAATGCAACAATTGGTGTTGGAAGACATTGGCTGTAATTATGTTTCTTAAAACAGCCTAAGTTGGGAGTTAGTCTAAAGAAATCTTGAGAATTGCACAGATAATCCCTTATCCACTGACTTCCATTTTTGTGAGAGGGGAACAAAAAAAAAAGCAACCTAAGTTCAGTGAACTTGATTCAGCTCCTTAAAGTTTCAGCAAGTCTTCTGTAGATTCTTGAGGGGAAACCAGAGAGAAACTGGGATTCTTCTGAAAGAAATAGCTGCCACAAGCAGAGCAAAAAGTTGGGCTTAGCACTCTGAGACTACAGAAAAGGCTAGGAATTGGCTTTGTATTGGCTCAAGGAAAAGGGTGAAGGTTTGGCTGAACAGTATTTTATCTGAATTGGTTCTCTCAACTCAGCTATAAATCAAGACTTGAATAGTGTACTAGTGTGTATAAAATACTGAGATATAAATCAGGACCAGAACACTGTACCTGTGAGTATAAAACACTTGATGTTGTACAAGTCAAGGCTCAAAAACTGTCTGTATGAAAAGCTTGGAGAGATAAATGGTAGCACTTGAACACTGGCTGTTTGGAATATAAAGCACTAGGGTTATATGTCTCATTTCGACATTAGTTCTTGAACACATGCGTACATCACAATTGCCAACTCAAAATGAAATACTCAGTCTCATACCTGCCTGCTGAGATGGCAAGCACTTCAAAACTTATTTCCTGCATGCAGCCTCCTTACAAATGGATTTCTTGGTGTGTACTGTACTTTGCATGGAAGAAAGGGAATGTTCTTTTGATACCAGAGGGAGCTTGTATATTTTGGTATTGAATGTAATGACCATTTCTTACCTCATTTAAACATAATTGCATTGAAGGAAGGTGGCTGCTTTTCATCTACTTACAAGGTGACATGTTTTCAGCTGGGGAATATGTTGACCTAAGCTTTCTAGACAATATGTTTTGAAGAGGGATTGTGACTTGGTTACCAAGCAGTTTACTTTGGCTAATAGTTCTTTTAACTTGTCTTTCTGTGGGAGGCATTGTTTGCCTACTCTGCTGAAGAATACTGATCAGGGATTTTATCATTGGATCCCCCTTATTCATACAGAGTTAAGTCAACTGCCTGTAATGACCCTATATCAAATTAGTACAGCATTGCAAATTGTGAGTGGAATCTGACTGATGTATAGGGTCATGGAAAAAAAGTAAACATCCCTTAATTACTCTGAGCCTGATTCACGGCCTCATGATCCAGGCATTGTTAAAGTTGTCAGCTCCTTGAGGTGCCAGAAGAGTCACTAGATGAGGCATCATAATTTGTCTGGTTTTAATTTGTTATTTCTTCCCTTTCTACAAATGGCCCTGGTTTGCTAAGTAAGGCTTGTGCGATTGCCTAGTGATTTAGTAAAAATATTATGGAAAAGATTAAATACTGCTGCTGGCAGTCTTTCTGAACACTTTTTGTATGTTAGTTATTAAAACTATTTTTATTTCCGTATTGTTGAAAGATATGTCATGGCAAAGTTTTATTAGTTTCCCTCTCAGCATTTTGTTACTAAGCCAAAGATGTTTGCCATCTTTCTGGTACAAACAAGAGTGAGATTTACTGTGGTGTTCCATCTGTGCGAGGTAGGAGACAGTAACTTGTTTTGCTATATTACTTTGCCTCCACGTTGAATTACACTCCAACTTTAAGTGTTGCAGATATGTATAACAGTCTTTGCTCTGGAGAGTTGTGGTTTAAACAAGGTAAATGAGAATAAGATAGATAAGTCAGGGCAAGCACTCTTTGTTTAGGTGCCTAACTTCTTTGAAGTAGAGGACAATCATCACAGTACAAAAATCAGGGAAACATAATGAAATTACTAAGTAGCAGTGTGAAAACCGCAGTACCTCTCCACCCATGCATAATTACATTTCCTCTTCTCAATCTTCTCAAAAGGGTAAGTAGTTTTCTCAAAGAAAACTTCAATTTTTCCTAAAAGTGCAGAATGGAAATATAGGGGTAACTGGTTTGCCACAAAATAGTGTAGTAGTATTCTTTTTAGATGGATAAAATGTGGTACTCCTATGTATCTGAAGACTTTTGTGCTGATTGTGGCTCAATTTAGACAGAAACAAGTGCATCCCTTCTGTTCTCTATCAACTACGTAACTAATATTAGCAGTCTTCATTCTGGAAGATGCTGGAGGATAGTGGAAATGACCTTGAGATTCACCCTTTTCTGATATGCTAGGTAAATGTTCAGTTCTCTAAAGTATCCCTTAGTGGAAGTGAATAAGAACCTCCACCGCACTATCTAGAGTTTAATCTCCTGTGCAGCACATAGCAAAAAATCCTGAATTCAGTTTCTGCTGATTCTGAACACAGAAGCTGTGGACTTTTTGACTACCTATTGCGTAAGTTGACTTGCAGACAGTTTGTGTTCTCTGTACAGCAAACTGTTGCCCAGTGGTACAGAAATAGCCAAGATATCCGACGTACCCCAGATTAGAAAAGTGCTAGGTTAGGGAGAATTCCATGAATTGAAAGGGATGGAGCCGTGTTTAGTTATTGCTGAGTAAGACCAAAGTCACTGCGAACTAGGATGGAACACTGTCTAGACTCATATGTATTCATTGTGCACTCAGTGAGGTATGGCTTCTGTTAAAGAAAAAGAAAACAAACTGATTATGTAATTAAGGACTAACTTGTTGTCTACAAACAGACAAGGGATGATTTGTAGTTGCACATGTAGTTGTAACTCAGTCTGGGTCTTTCCTGACTTCTGAATTCTTGGCTAAGTTCTAATATTGTAGCGTAGATTTAACGTTATCCAGATACGTTTTTCAGTAACCCGTTTGCATATTTCTAAATTGTAAAACTTTTTGCTATTTCAGAACTCAATTAGTTTAATTTTCCCCTTTTGTTCTTTCCTTCATTGTCTCTTAATCTCATCAGTGACCTTGCACTGAGAGAGTCAGTGTCAAATCATAATCAGTTTCCCACTTTGTATCATGAACGTGATCAAGTTCCTTCTTTTCAGAAAATCTCATTAGTTAAGAGTACATCTTTCTATAATTGCTACGCTGAACCCCTTATAGTAGGTATAACTTTGCATGCTTTAGTTATAGCCCTCTCCTGTTGCATATTTCTAACTTACAGATATCCTAAACTTTTCTGTTTACGTAATCTTTCTCAGATGATCTGAGCTGAATTTAAAGCAGGAGAAAAAAATGTACATGTAGATTCTTCCTTGTAGTAAGGCTGCCAAACTAATGTCATCTGTGTAAACTCATTCTAATATTGAAAGGTATCTCAAGAGCATGACAGCAGCTCTTCTGCTACCTTTTTCCTTCCTCTTTGCTTCCACTCATGTGGTTAATACTAGGGGTGTGGCCAAGTTTCTGTGCATCCTGATCACCCGGGCTCTAAAAGCTGCTAGTAACTGGCCTGAAGCAAAGAAACCACATTTTCAGACCAGTTGGAGTAAACCCAGTGTTTCTGCAACTGTGTTTACACAAGGATTTGTGCTGAACTGTCATCACAGTTTAGGAATCATTCTAGCAAATTTAGGAGTCATCCAGGAAGGATGGGGTAATTGTAGATGCTGTAAGTAATGCAGAATTTAAAAAAGCCCCACAACTCATAAATGGCAATAGAAACAACACTTGCAGCTGAGACTTAAAAATTCATAGCCTGAAATACCTATGCAGACCATTCATCATATGACTTCAAATGAGTATTTGTGAAGTATATAATACACAAAATGCTTGGCTCTGCCAATGGGGTTGTAAATGTGCATTCATGACAGGACTGTGGATAGTAAGCCATTCAGTTCCTACTGGGTATGTGATGGGTCCCCAGCTGTGAAAACTTAAGTGACAACTTTTAGAATTAGGTGTCCGAATGTTGCCCTGGAACAAGGTGAACACTCTGGACTTCCTTTTTCACAACAAGAGGAAGCATTTTTTAAAGACCAATTGAACTCAGAGGGAATTAATTGCCAAAATGGCAATTTAGATTATTTTAAGTGGAGTTCTAAGGGAAGAGCTCATCTGAGGGCTGAGTAAATGAAGTCCTTGGAGGGAGGATGGAAGGGAAGGCTCTTTAAGGGTTAAGAGATCAGTGTGCAGATTTGTGGTAGAGTATCACCCTGGAGATCCTAGACTCTTATTTTAGTCATCACAGAGCAGCAAACAATGGATTTCTTCATAAGAGGAGAAAAAAGGTCTTGGTTTAAAGAAGTGGTTGCTCTTCTTTCTTTGAAAAAGATAGCTCAGAGAAGTGCTTGTACTTCTGCACTTTTTCCAGAGAGGTATAGTCTTAGAAGCAGTAGTATGTCAGCTGCTGTGTCACAAATCTCAGCAAGATGAGCTCTGAAGAAAGAAGCAAAGAACACTCGTTATTAGATTGTTCAGAGTTGGAATTTTTATGGTGTTTTTTGAAAATGTAGTGAACTACTCCACCACGACCTACCTTGTTTTATGTGTTGTGAAACAATAATAGATTGCTACTGAAGCCATTGCAAAAGCAGATATTTTTGCTTTTTGTCTGCTCACTCCAAGTAAAGGGGTTATCACTGTTCTCTGCAAGTACAGTGTTCTTCCTGTTTCTGCTTCAGTTTCAAGCTTAGGATATGGAGCAATTACATGGAGCAATTTAAGCTACACTGCTAACTTTGTTCAATTCCTTCTGGCAAAGTTTAGTCCTCACTTAGAATTTCTACCTGAAGAAGGCTGACCTCCTGCTGGCATCGTTATGATGGTAATATTTTTTCCTTGTTTTGGGTTTTTATTTTCCCTGTCAGAATTTTACTGGAGAATTAGCTAGTGTTCATGCACACAAATTACAGCTCTCTCTATAAATGTAGGTTGGGTGTTTTTTCCTGTTTGAATTTTTGAATTAACTCTCTTTCCTACTCCCCCCAGGCTTTTACAGTGTCTAAATTGGAGTTGGCTCACTAAGAATCTATGCTAATGTCATCTTGTATTCATGGACTCAAGTGTATTTATGCTGTATAGGTTAATTCAGATTAGCCCAACTGTTCCAGCCATTGGTGTTCACAAGTAGGAAAATCTCATTCAGCTAGCACAGTGCAGTTTTATTAGTGCAACTAGTGAAGCATGAAATAACCCCTCCAGCCCCAGTTAAAAATGAAGCAGCAAGAAAGACCTCAAATCAGTTTTTGTTTTCAGTGTAGCTTTACCAAATACGCAAAGGCATCACTGGCTTTATCAATCAACCTTATCCTTCGTCTTGTGTGGTTATTAATCTGTGAGTTATGTAACTATGCAGCACCCCTGATAATGGTGTTTAAACACTTTGGGGAATTAAGGTAGGATTATAACTGCATTTTAACTTCTACATCACTTAACAGTTGAAGAATAATACACCTTATGGAGAACGTAGTTTCTAAGTCTGAAGCATGTTTTATTTGGCGGCCTTAAGTGCCCATCATCCAACTACCCACACACAGTTCAGATGCATTGTAAGGGCTTGCAAGTCAATTAAGCTTCAGTGTTTTGTTTTTTTTTCTTTAACTCTTCTAACACACTGTTCATTATCACTTGTGATCAGAAAATGAGTGAGCTGAATCTTTTGTTACTTTGTGAAAATATCAGACATACCCAATGAGAGGAGATTAAATACCTTCTATTGCTTTAGCTAGTTTAAATGTGTCAAGGTGCTCTAGGTTTAGTAAGTATATCTACCTTATGTCATGCAACATTGTAAAGGTGCCTGGATGTTCCTGGAAGTTGCATAGCTGCAGCAGTACTACTCTGCAACTGGATTACTGCTGTACCTTTTTAACATGCAGTTGGAGCTGGCTTTGATATCTCTTTGCAGCACTACTGGGAGATGTCTCATAAGGAAATACTAACATATGATGAGGGGCAACATATGAAGTTCATGCTATGTTTCTGTGTGACAGCCCCTAAAGACAAAGCATAACAGAGGAGAGTGCATTTGAGCCCTGTTTCCTTTTGTCTTCTGTGACGTTGTGAAAATTATTCTCGTGAGCTTTGTGCTGCAGCAGGACACCTCAAGAACATTGAATGCCTGGTCCTGACCTCAGAGAGGGAATCTCATGCCTCTCTTACACAGTGGAGCTGCTTTTTCTTTTTTTCCTAGTGTAGCTTGCTTCTTCGGGAAGACTCATACAGCCTTTCTAGTGCAAATATGAGCACTAACCTGGACAAAGCTTAACTGCTCTGTGCAGACATAGGATCTTCTGCGTAAGAAGCTTTTTTAGGATTCGGGTCTGTTTTTTCAGCTTGAATGACATGAGTTGAACATTCTGCTGCTTTTATTGCTCAGCCTGTTAACTCTGCTGAAAGTGCACGCTGTGTTTAAGTAAGAGGAATCCAGCTTTTTTTCCTGCCTTTCCTTTTCCTCAGCTAGAAATGGACTGATTGTCCAAATTCGGTAAACAAAATTCACATATAGTTCATGACAAGTTTTGCCTGTGTATGTATTCCGATGTCTTTAAAGACAGACCCATATGCATGCTACTGAAGGCAGAATTGTCTCTCTGGGCACCTGTCCTTTGTAGTTTATGAAATCAACCTTCATGTAAATGCAAAAAGCTATGGGAGATTTTTTTGTTCCCATGGAAAAGTAAGTTTGTTTTCCTGTACTGGAAGATGGAAACCAGCAAAGTCCAAGGTTAGAGGGTCAAATAAAGCCAATATTGAATAACACAATGCAAATGGTGTATAATTTGAACTAAAAAGGAGTTGTCGCCTGTAGAGAGTGCTGAGGTAAATAGAAACTGGCCATCTGAGATGAATATTTTGATGCTTCTGTTAACACAGCCTGGCACAAGGAGGAGAAATGAAGTTGTATGCATTCAGTATAAATATTTTTGTTCAAAATTCAATGGAATCTAGTTTGCATCTGCATAGAAATCATTCTCTCCTTAAAAATAAAACTTGCTTGTGCATAACAGCTTTGGTCAGACTCAGAGGGGGAGAAAGTGTTTAAAAAAAAACCAAAACCCAACAATGGAAGCTATCACATCTGGTTTCTTCTGCAAGAGCTCCTTTTTGCCTTCAGATACTGCTCTGGGCAGTATCTTTAGTTCTTCCCCATAAGCAATGTCAAGTCTTTCTGCAAGGGCTGGCAGGCACAGGGCTAAGCTCAGTTGTCTGCACCCAACTGAACATATTTAGAGGTAATAAGAACATGATATAGGCAGGTTGAAATTTTCATGACTGCAAGAGAAGGAGAAAAAGAAGCAAGCAAGTCTAGGGAGTGGACTGAAAAGCCTCGAGAAATCAGGAGAGGATAGGAGTAGGGAACTAGCAGCTGTGGAATGTGTTGAGGCTTAGGAGGATTTAAGGGGCATGAAGACAGCAGAGTTGGGGGAAGCTCTCTCTTGTTCCTCTCTGCCACGGGTTGTGATATAGAGAGAGATGCAGGTCTGCCCTGTGTACTTACCCAAGCAGTGGGACTGCTGCTCCTCCCTTTCCTACTGTCATCTTTTTCTTCAAGCTTTGTACTTATGTCGCAAACTATTTTTTGCTGTGCTGTGACACTTTAGTACTCTGAAACCTCCCTGACTTTTCAGTTTCTCCTGAAAGGGGGAGAGATATAAGTGATATATGGAAGTTAAGTAGACTGGGATACTTCTGGAAGTGTCTTTCACATCCTGAGCAGATGTATCCTCTGCTTATAATTTCTTACAGTTCATGCTTAAATAGTTGTGAGGGGGTATAAAACAAGGCAGACTCACCATATATGCATTGTTTTTCTGGCCGTTATATTGCATCACTACAAGGTGAGACAGAAAACAAATAGCAGCCTCATGTATGATTTTTGTTTTTGTTTTTTTTTTCTTTGCTAAAGTAAGGATTTAACTTAAACCACTTTAATGAAGGCTTTTTGCCCTTTAATTCTTCACCTTGATGTCTTGGAGTCAGCAGCACTCATGTAATAAAGTAAATTGAGAGAAAATGAGAAGATCCAATTGATTTCTCAGATGTAGGGCTAAATCCAGCTTGCATTTAATTATTCCTCTGATAATAAAACAGCCACTATTGTTTTTCTTCTAATGTTCTTTGAGTGGAGTTGGCTTTATCAAGATGTTTCAGGCAAAATCCAGTCCCTACTACTCCATTTACCTTGGAGAGTTGACTAATCAGTGGGGCATTTGAGCTACTGTATGGCAAAGGGAAAGCTATAAGCTGATTACCGAGAGTGCAGAAAATTAATGTTTTTGTTAAATTCTGAGCAGAGAGATAAGGGCTTCCTGAAGATATGCTGAGATGTGATGTTCTTTCTTGGCCTTATCAAATTATTGGTGTAACTGCCCCTTCTGTACTGAACCATGATGTAATCCTGTTCTGCTGTGAAAGATTTGAGCTGTTGACTTGGTAGGTTTTTTTCCCTAAGTATTCTGTAACATATAGCTGTTACTGCCGCTGAAAATTCAGCAGCTGGTCACAGGTTGATAGGCCTTTAACAGGGTGTGTTAATTATCCCCAGGCAAGAGACATCTTGGCTTTAATAACCTCCATGTTAAAAGCTGTGTAAGTTAATATCCTTTAAGGTCTAGCTGTGTAAGTTGTAGCACAAGGAGGTCTCAGACAAGTGCTATTTCTTGCTGTTCTAGAAGTCTCAACTGACACTGAATATAGGTATGTGAAGGTGTGGTGGTGGTTTGAAAGAGCTTGCAATCAAAATGGCAGAGGAAGAGAGGAAAGAAGGGAAATGATGTACTCAAGGTTGCAGAGGTCAGTGTCAAATGTTCCCTGCTAGACCAGCTCTTGTTCTGTCCTTCTGTGTTCTCAGGAGACCTCTGAGACACTAATTGGAAGAAGGCATCATTGTGATCTCAACTACGAGACTGCAGGACTTTTTGTAGGTGTCAAATGTTAGCATTAATCAAATGATATTAAGATGGTGAGTTAGCAGATGTATCCATTGTGCAAGCTGATTGATGAAAGGAAAATAGTGATAGGACCAAGGCAAATATTTCCTAGAACTATGTAAGTTCTTTCAACTACAGAAAGCATGGGTCTGTAGGGATATAAGTACAAAGTTTAACAAGTGGTAATAATTACAATTGGCTATTTATGAGGTTCTGAAATTTGAGGCTTAATTTAGAAAGTGTAAGAACTGAGACTTCGTTGAACATAAGCTTTTTATTGAAGTTACTTGTGATTTTTTTTTTTTGCTGTACCCATACACACCGATTCCTTGCCTCTGCAGAGAAGTTGTTAGCATTCTGACACTGCATTCCCACTACCTCATGATTTGTGTAGTGCACACTGCTGTAGTTATTCAAAACCCTTTACTTCTCTCAATCTTTGAAACGCCCTCTTTATTTCTTTAAGTGATCAAGAATGTTTTCTAGTATTTGGGATCTGGGATATGCAGAGCATCCTTTCTCCTTCATGTGTCTAAATACTCTGTTTACTCTCTACCTTTTTCTCATATCACAGATTTACCTGTAAAGTAGAAGGGCACCATGTGTCTGATTGAAGTCTCATCTAGCTTTGGATATCTCAGTGATTGATTATGTAGGCAAGGGGAATTTGGCTGTTACAGATGGCTTGGATGTCCAAAAATGCTGTAGCCAAAGCCATTCAAGGGCTCCTAGAATTGCTGCCTTGTAAGGGGAGTAGTCTTCATATGAATAAATGTCTAGTTAAAGAACAGAAAGCAAAGATCAGTTTTGTGAAGAGGAGGATGTCATTGGTGAAATACCACATCATTCTGCTAGTGTCCATGCCTTTTTTTTGAACAGTATTTTGCTTAAGTTCCCTGGGAAAAGACTTATCCAGGGTAGTCCAAACAAAAAATTGGCATCAGGATGTCATGAGTGCCGTAAGCTTATAAGAATCATCTGAATCCACTTATATCTCTGGGATCATGGTTTATCTAGGGGATTCCATGAAACCCCTGAGTCTGATTCCAACAGGCTGAGAGAATGTGTAGGGAATTACATACTTTCCCAGTCCCTTCATAGGTGTCTGCTATAGGCTAATGTTGGAGAGAAAAAAAATACTGCACAGACCTTTGGTATGACCTCGTGCAGAAGAACTTGTTTAAACTTGGATATTTATTTGTCCAAGTTACAGCCAGGTTTCTATTTATTTACTTTTAAATCTGGGACATGGAGCCACAGAAACAGGTTGTCAGACATCTTGGCAGATTAGCATTTTAGCACTATATCCATGTACACTTTGTCTACGTGCTTAAAAAAATATACACAACCAAACCATCCCACCCCATCCCTTACTAATGCCTACCACCCCCCAAAACAAATCAAAAAATGAAGGCTGCAGGAAACTGCCACCTTGTGATAGTGACCATTATAGTTTGCATAACCTATGCTTTAAGATCTGTCACAATCACAACTTGAATTTTACTCAACCCTAGTATCCACATGAAAGCTGATGTATCATAATGGCAATTTCAGTCCCCTCTTAAAAGCTGCCCTAGCAAAGTAATTTTTCAAATCGGTATTAGTAGTAGCTATTTTCAGATACTTGAGAGTAATAAACACCGAAGAGGAAAGGGGATTGTTCAGGACAACCAAAAAGAAATTTTTCTTTATGTAACTGCCAACTGGATTCTTCCCAGAAGTCATGCAGCCTTACTTCATCAGTAAGAAGCGAGTGAAACTGCAGCATATTTCTGGATAAGGATGATGGAAAGAACTGGCTCTGCTTACTGCTGAGATATAACACCTTGTGCATCATTCTGAAATCTGAATTGCAGTCTATGTCTGCTCTCTAAACACAAAAATGATTTGGTGGTATTTTGATGGCTTCACAGCTAATATATGAAACATGCAAAACATGCAAGACATCTTACAAATTAAAGCGTACAACTGGGGGGCAGGTACCTCAGAATGCTTAGTCTTGGCTCACAGTGAACTTAACCCAAAATTTGCAATTCAGTTCATGTTGCAGTGTTCTCTGTGTCTTATTCACTATCCTTTAAGGGACATGCAAGTTACGAAATTGTTTTGTATTAGTTTGGCCTAACACTTGCTTTTGTTCCCGTGAAGCTTACTCATCTGATCAGGCTAATGATACTAGCATTTTACTTCCTGTCTCTTGTCTCTGTTCTACAATGCAGGAGGTATTCTTTCATGTAGCCTTTGGCTCGTGTGTGACAATTGCACTAATGAGGGTGTGTAACAATGTGCAACAGAGACCAATCTTTGTTATGTAGTATCACATATACCTGATACATCCCACCTCTACTGTTGGGCATACAGCCCCAAAGAGTTCTAAGCATGAGGCTTTTCGCTGTGGAAGCACAGTCATGCATTCAGCTTCTACTTTTTGGAGTCAAAGGCCCTGTCAGCTTAGTGGAGTGTTAGTCTGAAGGAGATAAAGGTCTGTCATCAGTGGGTATGTGTTATAGTGTATAGAATTGATTAGACCGGTATAAGGACTGGAAAGAAAAGATCAAAGGTTCTTACCCTCGATCATGTTTTGCTTCTAAGCATAAATAACCTCAGAAGAGAGATCTAGAGCTTTCATGACTTTCAGTTCTGAAATTGTAGCATAGTTTGAATTGGTATGGATGTCTGCATGTCATCTTCTCTGGCCCTCTGCTCAAAGCAGATTCAGTAAGGTCAGGCTGCTCAGCAACTTCTCCAGTCAAGTTTTGGATATCCCCAAGGATGGAGATCATACAGCCTCCCTGGGTCCTTGTTTCAATATATCATCACCTTTGTAGGGTGTTGGTTTTTTTTTTTTTTTTTTTTTTACTAGGAATAGACTTAATTTATAGCCAAGATAATGCCAGAAAATGAATTACATGAATACTATTTTTGCATTGTCTAAATCCAGTTATTGTGCGTTTCTTGCTGCTTACGTTAAATAAGTAATTCTGCAGAACCTCAAATTTTAGCCATGGCTCAGCCAAAAGCAGAGTGTTTTGTACTCTTCAGAGTACATGAATTGTTGATACGGGATTTATATATGTGGGATGGATCCTTGATTTTGTTTGGGAGCATTAGCCTATGTGGGTTATTTGACCTTTTGATAATCAATACTGGAACAGGTCACAGTTGCTTTTCTGATTGAAATCAAATGCCTAACAATCTCAGTTATGTGTTTCATTAACACTGGTCAAAGTAATATGAAAATGAATTGTTCGTGTCTAGAGCTAAAGGTACCTCATTTACTACCAGTCTATTTATAGCAAGGGATATTTATGAGGCTTGTGAATTCTTACTTTGAATTCTTAAATATTAAACCAGAACTGATTTGTAGGAAGCATTTTGGACCCATTCTGCTGGATGTGCATCAGGATAGTCTTGACATTGGAAGGCTGTTTTATTCCCTGTGTTTTGCTGTTCTATAAAATATCCTCCAATGAGGGAATGAAACGGTACATGTGATTTAGGTGACCATTTTCACACTGAAAGAAAATAGTGATTTCTTATGTGTTTATGTAAGGATCAGGATTTTTAAACTTTTTTTTCTCCTAATGCAGTTAGCTTCTTCAAAGATACTCTGCTACTTATTGGTGCTACTGCCAAAGAGCAAAAAAGTTCAGAAAGGGCACACATTTCCTCTTAGCTTAAAGAAAGGATTTTTCTTTTGACTGAAAGAGAGCACAGGTTCCGGCAAAATAGGCTGGCAAAGTAGCCTGAGTACTTGGATAATATACAAAAATACTGTGCTCTGCAATAGCAGAATGAACCTGCAAATTTAGCCCTAAATATCAAAGAAGTGATGGAAGAAGCCACAAATGAGGAGAGGTGTCATGATGCCTTGCTGGGAGGAAGGCATTTCCATTAGTTGCTGATTTTAAAGTGACTCATCTCGGAGCATGGGAACCAGGACTATGCTGCGGGGATGGACTGCGTGGCCAAACAGAAGCCTTGTGTGTCTGGATGTGTTAAATGCAGTACACCTGTAGGGTTGCAGTTGATTGTCTGGCCATGCTCTGATAATGGCATAAGTAAGATTCATGGCTTTCTCTTAAAAGCCTGAGTCACTCTGAAAACAAATTTATTGCTTCTACCCTATGGATCAGGACTGATTAAGTGTTTTAAGCTATCATATGCATACTCTCTCACCCTTTAATAAAATGTTTCTTTAAAGGATTAAAGCATTAAACATGTTTACCATAATGAAGCATCAATTGCTAGAATAATGAAGCTTGAAGTGTTCGTATCTGGTAGTTATGAGCTTTCTGCTTCTGAAAAGATAAGGCGCTTTCTTGCTGAGCAGAATTAGCTGAATGTTAATGTTTACGTGCTTGATAGTGGCGGGTCACTGGCCAGTGGCTGCTGCCTTCTGAAAAGGTCACTTGAAGTCAATGTCACAAAAAAATACTTTTACTTAAGCATAACAAAAAGCATATGAAAATGGTAGGAGTACAAAACTTGTATTCCCTTCCCCCACCATCTGGTTATGCTCTAATGTTTTGCTTAAACATCAAAGTGTGTTTTGTTGTTAAAACCAGCAGCCTAGTGGCACTGAGCTGAGAGAACAGAAGTGATCTCCCTGTTCTTAACAAGCGCAAGTTTGCTTCCATTGGGTTTTGTGCAGCCCTTTTTTAAATCCAGCTTTCTGGGGTATTTTAGTGCAAACTAGTTGTATGGAAGCTGTGGGTAGTTTAACAAGGCCAGAAACTCAAGTACTAGCTGCAGTATGTGTTCCAGCTAGCAGCTGAACTGTATAAAGACACAGAAGGCTTGTATATTATCACAGGAAAAACTGTTCAGTGATTTCTCCCCCTGCTGCTCCTTCCCCCCTGCTGTCACAAGATGTCAATGGTTGAAAATTGTTAGATAAGCCTGTTGCTTTTGGACTGACTGGCTGGCTAATCTCCAGGCCTGGGGAATAGTTGTGTGTGATGACTAAAACTTTCCTTAGTGGCTAAGTTGAATTTTGGAATAGCTACCATGGAATGGTGCTGATATATCTCAAGTTTAATACTCATTTCAAGCAGGTCAAGGCCTAAACCTTTATTTTACATTCAGTGCTATCTCTTCCCTCACACTGTTTTGAGTCTTTAACCTAATCTCCTGCCTTAGACTCCATCCCACTCTTAAGATGTCTGTTCTCAGTCCCACTCAGCTGTTTCTTTGCCTTTGTGCTAGGCTTTTTTCTACCTTTTCAGCTTTTTCTAGAAAGTCAGTCTGCTTTCTGTCTTCACTGTGTCTATCTTGCTATGTTCTCCTGCCAGAGACACTCTTGCAGTGGATTGCAGGCCTTTCCCATTTGGCGCACACCTCTATAAATTCTAGTTCCTTCAATTTTTGTTGCTTCCCTTTGACTTCCTTTTTGCTGGGTGAGCACATTTACCCCCTTTCTGGAGATTCCTGCTTACACAGGGGATCATTTGAAATGTAAGTTATGGTTCTCCACTGGGGAGGGCTGTCCTGTTGCTGAAGAGGGTGTATGGGCCTTTACCACTGCTCTGTGTGTTATAGCTTGTGTGTGCTAGTATAACTTAAATCTGTTTGTAAATGTCTATCATAACGTTCTTTCATGGTTTCCCTCCAGCCTAATTACAAAAATGGCATTATTGTAATATGCATATGCATTATAGTAAGTGTATGTATTATGTCATGTATCAGCATGTGTCATGTGGAAGTACTATGTCCAGTAAGCTATCTGATGTGAAGTTTAGCATGTTGGAAAACATAGCAAATGAGTTTTACAACTTGTCCCCAGTTTGGGTGGTGGCTCCACATATATAGAGAATGGTGACAAATTGGGACATCATGAAAGAGAAGACAAGGTTGGCAAGAATCGTGGAAGTCATTTCAGTGAGATTCAAAGCACAGTGTAGTTTCTACTTGAGTGTTAAAGGATGCCGAGTGCAGTACACGAAGTGCTTTGTAATAGTAAAATGCTGTTAATACACGTGATCTCTTAGGTTTTTTTGTTTCTGTAGTGGATGTCAAAGTATTCCCTGTGACCTCAGATAGGTCCCAAAAGTGGGAAGCTGTTGACTAGAACAAGGATAGTTTATATTCCCATCTTACTGAGACACTTGGCCAAGTGTCTCTACCAAGCAGCTGGCTGTAATAATTTCCTGGTACTGTCCTGAATTTGCAAACATGAATAAATTATTTATAAGTATATCAAAGTTGTCTACAAGCCCTCTGCTTGTGCAGTTAGTACCTGACTGACATAAAAACATTGCCCTATGTTTCCACCTGTATGAGTGTGTAAGAACTGTTTGGGTAGATGTCAAGCTGTTTCTGTTCAACTTGTCTGGTCACCTTGGTATTGGAAAGCTGAGAAGTAACTGTGGACAAACCATCATAATCCCAATTAGGCAGTATTTCTGTGTAGGATTCTGCTCCGTTTTACTCCTTTGCCTTAAGAATAGATAAACAAGATTGTTAAAGTGGAAAAATTGCTCTTAATTCATGCAACGTTGTTGTGTTTTGATCTCAAAAGGAAGACAAACCAAATAGCAGGAAGTAGGATTCATGGCTCTTGGCCAAATCTACTTGTGTAAATATAATGTGAAGGAAGGTAAGGAATAGCAAGGGACTTAAGAAAAATGTATTCTGTTTGATTTGTGCAGTCAAACAGAGTAAGAGGAGCAAAGCAACATATTGCTTATCCTTGTCTTCAGCTTAATGTTCTTCTGTCACATTTTTGTTTGCAGCAGTGGGACGTTGCTGATTAAACTCCAATAAGCCAATTGGTCTTTAAGTCACGTCCTAAGATGTTACTTCTTAAAAAGAAGCAGAAGCAATTTTCTCTGGCATATTGTAAAAATCTACTTCTGTGTTTTGAGAGTTATCTGAGAAATGCTTTAACTGTTAAGTTGAACAACAATGAGTGCAGTTCTCTGTCTTAGGAAGATGCAAAACTGCTCTAATATTTGGGGGCAGCTGCGCTGACAACTGATTCCTCTCCCATTTCCCTATGCAGAAAAACTCAAGTAGCGTCATGATTCTCCTTATAAGCCACTGACTATCCTTATTTCATCTGTTTGTAAGTCAGGTGAGCACAATGTTTTGCTTGTATACTCCTAAACTTGGGTAATCTGTGCTGCTGGAATGTCTCTGGATGGAGCAGCTGAGAGCTCTTCTGTTTTATATGAGGCTTTGAACATATAGAATGAAGAAAATTCACTCTGTTTTAAAGCTACCTTTTGCTGCCACTGGTCTTGTATCTCATGATTGTTCTGAAGAATTGTTCCATCTTTCTTATTCTTGCAAGGGGCTGAGTTTTGAATTCATTTAACAGAACTGGGAGTTTTCTTCTAAGTAAAAATGGAAAACTTAATTTGTCTAGTAATCCGCAAATCTTGAGAGGCCTTTGGGACTCTTTCTAGCTTGCTTGCCGACTGCCTTTTTAGTGTTATTCCTATGCTGATGTTTTCAAGGGATTAAAATGAATTGATCGTGCTAAGATTCACTCATACTCTGATCAGCTTCTTTCATTGTAGAATGTTGTCCAATGTAAAATTGAAGAATACTCCATTTGCTTCAATTTGTTTTCAGGAAAAAGGTCAGTCTGTAACCAGTAACCAGCCCCTGCTTTAGTAAAACAACTTGTGAGGAAAGGCACAAGCCAAAAATATTATCTCAAATTTAAATGCATTGATTCTAAGGGAAATGTCTAGGTTCAGTGGACAGCGACTGGAGTTTATGGAAACATGCCTCCTTGAAAGGAAGTCTAATTTCCATATAAATATGATGGTTGGAACACACTGCATATTGCTTGCAATAGGCATGTAGTTTACTCAATGAAGCTATTGTTTTCCAATACATATATATATATATATATATAAGTGAAAGCGAAATATTTTGAGAAATAGAATAGGCATGATACCAGTGATGTCCTTCCTCTGCTAACTAGAGGACACTAACATTAATGCTGTAAACTCAGAAGTGTGCTGTGATAAATTTTTTGTAAAAGCAGTGTTGGGAAACAATTGCTGAAGTGGCACCTTCACACTTGTGAGCTCTCTCAGGCACAGACTGTCAAGCCATTAGTGCAGTGGAGTCCCTCCATGGGACTATACCTAATAATGCAATCTTTGAGATTATGTGAAAGTAAGCAAAACAGATATCCCATCTCTGTATAAGTGTTTTGTTTGGGGTGGGGTTTTTTTTGTTGTTGTTTCTGAAGTGATTTGTGGTAGCTGCAAATAAAATTATAGTGTAAAGCTTGTCAGGGAAGCACATTATGATGCTTCTGTACCTCAAATGAAATTTAGGTTTGCTGCCCCTAAATTGAAGAATTTAAATATAGTACTTCTCTTGGGGTGGCTGCAACTTCTAGTGATTCTAAGGCAAAGTATGCATTTTGCATGTGGGCAAGACTTGTATGTATCTGAGGATTTTCAGCAACAAAATATGGAAAAATATTTTCACTAGGCTAAGAAAAATTTTGGTGAACATTTCAATCTCAGTCCATATTAGAAACTGATTAACTGAAAAAGTTCTATCAGGTCAATTGTGGCTGAAAATTGAGTATATAAGAAATTATAATATACACAACAAATAATTCTTTAAACTGAAAAAAGTGATTTCTCTGGGTTGCAGGTCTCACATGGAAGCAACAAAAGATAAGTAGAAAACAATTAGCTGATGGTAAACAGCACAGTGTGGATCACTCAGATATTTTTTTAATGTTTCCCAGAAATTTAGAAATGCAGGACTTGTGTTGGGAGGCTTTTGTTAGAAATCAGAAGGGTGCTTTGTTTAAAAGATAACTTGAAAGTTTGAGGCTTGTGTGACTGAGTGGGATGCATTTTTTTTTTGATTAAGTTGTCGTCATTGAATGACAGCCACTGCTAGGTGTGGGTTCCAAATTTCACACTAAAGAAATTAAGTATCAGCCTATAAGACATAGTATGCTGCATGCATCTGTAGCTCACTTATGGAGGTTTTGTAGCTCTTATTCAGTTGGAATATTATATTACTGAATGTAACATTGGCAAGTAGTTATGGAAATGTGAGTGGTTTGTCTTGTGTATTTATATGTTGAAGTTGAACCACTGTAGCAAATTTTAAATTGTAATTTCTGTTTTAGTTTACTGTTAAAAATTATGTAATCGGGTAAATCTGAGTTGAAAACTGGTATGTGCAATGATGTCTTTTCAGAAAGTTGCTAGCCCTTAATATTTGAAGCAAGTTAAGAGGGAATTAAAATATACCTAGAAGGTTCAGGAATGTGCAAGACAAACAACACTTGTAGCTTCACTTTTGAGGTGCCCATATATGGTTATATTAACCTTTACATTGAAATAAAGTGGCTTATTCTGTGCTTTTCCTGAGAAAACAAGGTTCCCTGTGTCCAAGTCATTTACTAACAATTTTGGAACCAATATATTTGGCCAAGGAGAGACACTTTTAAACCTGCATTTAGGACGATACATTTAACTTATTAAAAAGTCTACACTGCTGAGATCTGAAGGAAATAAGGCTTCATGGGTTCTGATTTTCATAGAAGTTGTGCAGTTCTGTATTGACCTCACTATTTTCGGTGCTTTGCTGGGGAGCTGTGTTCTGCTGAGCTCCTGCTACTGCCAGCATGGTGGTTTGCACATTTTTTTAAAAGTTTGGACTAACAAGTTTATGAGGAAGTCAGAGAATATCAAACAAAACTCAATACCTTTCTGAAATCAATTATGCTGTAAGTGAAGCAAATTTAATTCCAACTCATGCATTTTTCTTAAAGCCAAGAGGTCTAATAAAATCAATGCATGTAAAGAAACCCAGAGTTTTATATGTAATTTTATTTAGCTTATATACCCTTGCAGAAACAACATCTTTTCTAGTGTTATATTTTCATAATGAGAAATATAATTGCTATTTATTATGTATGTATTTTACATCAATTGAAAGGTATACTAATTGGTGCTATATCTGAAGGAGTTGGGCACCTTTTCTTTAAATAAGCTTGCTAAGCTCTGCACTTGGAGAAGGGCTGCCTGAAAAAGAAACTGGCAAAATATCTTTACAATTAAACATTAATTTTCTGTTCCCTCTGCATCTGTTAGAATTCCATGTCTGTTTTTAAAGGTGAAGCTTATGTAGCTCTGGCAATGCATGTTTAGGAGAAACTCCAGATAGCTCAAGATGCAGATTTGCCAAAGCTGACTTTAAGACTTGCAGTTTTCTTACCAATACTCTTTATTTTCACCAAAAGAGTAAAAAAATTATAGTAGCACAGCAGACAATGTCTCTTAAAGTGTATTAAGTCTTCTAAAGTCTTGCAAAATTGGAAGACATTTAATGGCTGAGTTTAGTATTGCAAAGTCACAAGTACAAGTTTTGTAAGTGACCAGCTATCATAGTCCTGTGCCTCAAACATGATAGAGATGGGATTAGATTTTGAACTGTATTACTAATTGGAGTTGCATATCTAAACTCTGTGTTACTATTATCTGATAAATATAGAAAGCTGCTTGAAATTTTTGATTCAGCTGTGTAGGGTGGTTATTTGCCATTGGTTCTGTTCTGATCACATGGAACTAGCTAGTGAATCAACCCATACTGACCTAAGTTGTGTTCATGCTTCTGTGCACATGTGGTGTCTGCAGGTGGAAATGTTATCCTAACATCTGTTACGCCGGTATTGCGTCCTGTTCTCTCTTGATGTGACTCCAGGACTTCACACAGAGGAGCCTGTATGCCAGGATGACAGTTTCCAGTGTCCCGTGGTGTGCAACCTCTAATCTGGGCTGGTTTGGTTCTTCAGCCATATCAATCTAAATAGGATTCTAAAGGGAAAGGTCCTTCAATCATCTGAAATCCTATTGATCATTATGTCTAGGTGTATTGACCCAAAAATTTTATTGACTTTCCTAAAAAAAAGGAAGAGATTCCCAAGTGACTGTCTCTAAGTAGCTTATATCTAGTACTTCTTTGTGTACTCCAGATACAGTCAGTCCTTAGGTTGCCACCAGCATTGAGTCCCTTTAGCTCAGAATTTTAAGACTTGCACTTTCCTTCTTTTTTGAGTATTTAAACCTGCAGAGAAATAGGAGAGCTGGTATCACCTAGTAGGTGGCTATATTCTCTGCTAATCTGTTGCCATAAAGGTTGAACGTGTTGTGGTG
Organism: Platalea leucorodia; assembly: GCF_965183815.1. NCBI lineage: Eukaryota > Metazoa > Chordata > Aves > Pelecaniformes > Threskiornithidae > Platalea > Platalea leucorodia. The sequence continues at coordinate 26,441,996 of NC_138830.1, read as the reverse complement.
GTATATGAATGCAGATGTCAAATCCCTATGCCTGGTGGCAACCAGTCGTTCAGACATAAGGTAAAACCACTAAGAGGTCTAAAGATGTGCATAGACATTTCCAGACTGGAACTGTATTCTGAAGGCTTGTATGAAGCAAAACGTGCCAATAGCTAGACTTCCCTTAGCAAAGCTACCAAACCTCTTAAATGCTCAGTAGGTCAGTCTGGGCACTTTCTCCATTACCAGCCAGTGCATATTCCCTGTAGACAGCTAAAGCACTGGAAATGCCATAATTCTTTACCAAATTCTGGGGCACTCTTGTGTTTTCAGAAGCAGCTGAGGTTGGGAAGTAAGAAATTTTTCTTTGCCATGTTTGCAGTGAGTATGTTTTCAGATTATCTTAATCAAGTATGTTAGACCTCCTTTTGATGTGGAAAAGGCCAGGTTCTGAAAGTAGGTTAATTACAAGTAATATATACTACAAAATTTCTGAAGAAGTCTAAGTATTACATGGTAGCTAGGTCAAGTAGTCATCCTGTGTAGGATGTACACAGCAAAAAGGGGAACTTAAAACTTTATGGAAGATGATCCCTAACGCTAGGAGAAAGACACAAGAAAATGTTGCTCAAGAAAGCTGTAGAGTCTATCATGGGTATTTTTGAGGACAGGTTAGGCAAGTATCCATCAGGAATGTCCCAGTTCTAGTGATTATATGTTGGAATGAAAGAAGGGCTGGCTGACCTTGTTTATGGGCCCTTATATGATACAGCAATATTCTGCTTGAGTTGTTAGGAAAAGTGGCTCTAGTACTTGTATCCGTTTCAGTTCCCATTTCTGAGCAACTCTGCTATACTGAAAGGTCTGCTTTTTGATGCCTATTGTCAAAACCAGGCTTTTTATTTTTATAAAGCTAAAGACTGGTACTGTTCTCTGAGCTCTGGACCTCCAAATCACTGGGCCTAGCTGAACTCCTGCTGATACGTGTAGCAAGGAGTTCAAGTAAATGTCAAATGATCAAGCTGAAAGTTGGACACTGCTTTTAATTTGTAACATTCAGTTTTCTATCCTGTTTTTCTCTGTAGCTACTATACTTTAATAAGGCTTTGATAAAGCATGTTATGTATTGTAACTGTATCTTAAAGTTCAGGGATGAGAGCTGGACAGAATTCTTACTTCAGACTTCCCACAACAGAAGCAGAGGATCTGTTGATGCTCTGGTAGCTGAGGGCCAGCTACACAAGTTCTGCTTGTGTATTCTTTTGTTCACTAAATATGGTCAAGGTTAGCCCCAGCTCCTTTATCAGCCTCCTACCATTTTACATGCTTTTTAATTCCAATGCGAAGCTCATAGCAGCTTCTAGCAAAAGCTCTTTCTGCATTACTTTCCTTGGCACAAGTGCTGGGTGGTTTAACAGGGCACTGTCAGGGCTAGTGGACTAAAATTAGACCTGCCAGCTGTATTTTGGTTTCTGGGCAATGATGAGTTCATACAGCTCCTTCTCTATTCTGCTGATATGTTTTGTTCTTGTCAGCAGCAAAACTACTGAAACATAGGAGAGAATGTATTTTCCAGTGTCAGAGGACTGGTTTCTTGGCTACCTGGCCAGAAGAATGCTGTTTCCATTCTTTGCATTTGATGTTCCCTGCATCAGTAGTCATGCTTTGTGTAGGAGGAGGGAGCAAATGTCTCCATCTGGAGACAGGGCAATGATGTGCTGATGCTCTATGATGAGTTTTTTCATTCACCCAGCTTCATGTGTGACCGTCTCTGGACCAAGGGGTCAGTGCGCTCTGTGACAGCGAAAGTTGCAGGTATGGCTTGCATCTTAAGTGCTCTGAAATTAAAATGTGCAAAAAGCATCCATGCTGACAGATGCACAGAATGTTTCTACCCAGCATGAGGCTTAGCATTCAGAAGTAGTTAAGAATCTGTCTTTATTTTATCACAAATAGTTTCTACTTAGCAATGCAACATTAGGCAGCAAGCTTTGAAGAGGGCTTTGTGTTCAGAACAGCATCTTGGTACATTTCCATCCGTTATAAAGGGAGATGCTTTGGAAGAGTGAAACAGAGGTGAAAGCAACATTAACCCAGCTGCTTAAAGGACGTGTCCATATGTTTGGCTGTTGTGCATTAGAAACAAAAAGCTACAATTACAATTAAGTTGAAGAAATAAAGAGGTATAATCATAAGCCACTGCAATGGCCTGCTGATGAGAGCTATTCGATCAAATCCCTAAACTAGAAAGGAGTATGCCAAGAATTTAAAGATGAATGGCACCTGTGCAGTACCATTGAGGAAGAACCCATGTTTTAGTTTTTTAAAGATTGGGTTGATGCTGAAAGGGTATAAGCTGTCTTGATTTAACATCTACATTTCTGCTTGATGTGAATTCTGGGTTTTCAATCTGATGCAAGGCTTGTCTTCTCCAGGCAGAACTGATTAAGGTGCGGTTTGATGTTACAGTCTCTCCAACAACAAAGGCAGCATGAGAGATTCCCTCCTTCCACACAGCCATTCCTGCCTCTGCTCTTCTGTTCGTTATCTGCTTAGGTGGGCCCCAGCAGGCATTTGTGGGGTGTGCTGTACAGCAGCTGAGTGAAGTGGCCTAAGACATCCCCACAAGTGGGGACAATGGTGCAGCAAGAGTCTGCTAACCTGTAGCTGAGAGCTTCTATCTTTGCTTTCAAAGTACATGAACTGTACCATTACTTTCTTAATATGTAGCCTGGAATAAAAAGAACACTTTGCAGACCAGGAATTTGAAAACGGTCTTCCATCTGCTGCTGTTAAGCAGAAGGAACTTTTCTATAGCAAAAAAATATCCCCTCTTCATATTCAAAGAATGCTGATAAGGTTTGTTGCTAAGGGAACTATTTAATGTCCATCCTTGAATTTGATAGTGTACCTGTGCAAACAATTACAGAGAATCAATGTCCCTTTATTTCTTAGGGCAGAGGCCACCCAGCCACAGAAGTGGCTTTTAGAGGGAGAACACATGATACCTTTCAGCATACGTGGTTGAGTGATAAAATGAGGGCATATCTCGCCACCTTCCTTTTTTTGTATTGGAGGGTATAATTATATTGCCCTGAACTGCATTTTGATAAATGTCCAGGAATGGAAATCAGAAGGGCATTTAATACAGGCTTATGTGGAACTGGAATTTCATATGCTGGCTCAATTAGCATTGCTACTTTAAAGAGCAGCAAACTAGAAATTAGCTTTCTGTTCCGTAAAGGAAGCTGGCAGGTTGTTACAGGCTACTTTTGGGGTTAGGTGCAATGTGATGAAAATAGGGAAACTTGTGCTGTGACTTCTAGTATGAGGATTCAGTCTAAAGAAAGGAATGGGGTTTTTTTGTGGTTTGTTGGGTTTTTGTGGGGTTTTTTGTGTTTTTTTGTTTTGTTTTGTTTTGGTGGTGTTTTTTTTTTTTTTTTTTTTTTTTACGGAGAAGGTGGCTGATGTAAAAAAACCCAACTCTTTCCTTTAGACAGCTTTGCTTCAGTCAAATGCTGCTCCTTGAATTAGGTATGCATTTAAAATTGGTATCACAATATTCAGGGTGTAGCTTTCTGACTTAATGCCTTTCAAACTTGTTCTGAAAACAGGGTATTCTCTACAGTCTTTCCATAACATGTCACCATGGAAGCACTTACAAAATAATCTTTTAAATACTCTTCTGCTTCTCTGGGATTATTCCCATTTTATAGAAGAGGAAGAATGGTACAAGTTGAAGTTTACTTGAATAAAAGCTGGTCTTTCGTATTTTTTATTATGGTACTGAAAGTTTAAAATGCAGCATTCCTTGGCTTCAGGCTTCACTGGAGTGCTTTGGTTTTTTAAATTAGGCAGATATGGGCTTAATATCAGGTTGTGTTTACAAATTAAAACATCTTGTATAGATTTGCACATATTAACAAAAAATTTACTCCACTCGGTTGCTAGTATAGACAAGGTTTTACCTTCTGGTGTGTAACTGCTATTGGCCGTACATAAAGGTTTCTGCTGCTGACATTAGCAAGTCATGATTGCCTTCCTTCACTGGCTGTATTCTTGCAGAAAACTCAGCATTTGAAACAAAAGTTTAGTTGCCAATCTGCAGTAAAATATGATGCCAATGCACATACAGTCCCTGCACTGTATTAAGAATTATAAACCATCCTTTGCCTTTACATTTAATGACTTGTGGGATATGGATGGATATTTTTGCATCATTTTAATGTATAGTTAAAGGCCAATATAAACAAGTTGATCTAAATGAAGTGACTCAGAATTCAGGAACAGAGTGGTTTGCAGTGGGGAAAGCTATAAAATCGGTGATCTCCTTTTTGGCTCATTTAAAGTGGGCCTTACCTTGGCTCAGCTCAGCCAGACAGGTTATCAATGATTGGGGTAGTGCTCTAACATGACATTATGTTGAACATACGGAGACTGTCCCAGGCTTTGGTTCAGATGTGGAAGGCCTGCAAAGAGTGGGTAAGGCAGATGTTAGGAAATGGAAGAAACTCTACTGCTCTCCCATGCTGGCTGCTGTTTCTTGGTCTATGCAGAGCCAAATTCAGACCTTGGCAAAAAATGCAGTACAACTGCTCACATTGGCAGAATCAGAGTGCTGCTTCAAATGTCAGAAATCATGTACTGCCAGACACTTTCTACAGCATCTGTGCAGGGTGAAATGACCTTGACTCTTTTGTCATGAAGACCTGACAAAATCAGCTTACCCTCTCCCATGGCCTGTGTCCTCTGGGAGACAGTGCTGGAGAGAAAAGTTTGTATTCTTTAGTAAGAATGAGTCTGTTTGTACTTACTGAAGCAAGAAGGCCAGGTTAGGTCACAGCTCTGGTTAGTGTTCATGACAAATGGAGGGAACATATCTTACTATTTCTAATATTCCTGTGGGAATTGCTCAAATGATTCACTTTTGCATGACTCCAGTTGTGCAGTGGGAGCTGAAGGATTGGTGCAGAAACTGAGTTTTAAAAATAAGCTCTGAGAGAGTCTGGCCTTTAGGTCTTTCATTTTTGTTAGATGGTAGCCCTTTAGGCAATACTTCACAATGAAGAAAAGTTGCACATTCAGACATTCCTTTTGCTATCACTAGCCTTTTCTTCTCAGATTTTTACAATATTCTTAAGCATAATCTTGCTAAGTGATGGTAAATAGCAGTTTTACAGCTGTTGAAGATCTGTGACATAGAGCATAGCAAGTATTCTTGTAAAGCAAATTTCTTTTGCTTTCTTGAGGTATCCATGCGGTTCAATGTTGCTCATGGCTTCCATGGTACCCTTGCCAAATAATTTCATGCTCACATTCTTAGTATGCCTGCAGTGACAGAGACAAACTAGTGATCAAATTGAAGTTGATATCTTGGTTATCTGATATTTCCCTTCTCATGGATTCACTTTGAAAGCTAGACTAGATAAAGATAACTGTAGTGAGCCATTCATAATCACTGGCTACTAGAGATTTAGTCAAGACCAAGTACTTCCAAACCCAGATGATTGATAATAATTTCATGCTCCCACTAAGTTGGATAGCAGAATTTTGTTGTTGCAGATTGATCTACTTGGAAGGAAGTTGGGGAGGTTGCGTGTAGCTCTTGGAGCTGGAAAAGCATGTGGCAGTATGTTTTACTTCAGCCTCCAGTTTGAAGGACACAGAAATCGGGTGAAGTCTTAGGTAGTTTCAGAGTTTATTTTTGGAGCATGCCCATGGAACCCTGCCTGTCCTTGGGAAGGAGCAAGGAATGAGCTTTCTCTGCTTTGCCTTACCTAAAAGTGGACTCTGCTGCACTTTTACATGCTGACTGTAGTGAGAGATGGGAAAGCCCCTGTTGCAGGTATGCTGAATTTTGAAAGAACTCTTGTTAAACTGAAATTGGCAGTTCGGCAACAGCCTTTCCCTGTTGGTTCAACCTCTTTACACTCTTGGTGAATGTTGATCATCATATGTTATGATGATCCATGGAGAAGTGGAACAGTGCAGCTTCTAAAACCAGTACACAGCTGTTGTTTCTCTGTGTGGGTTTTGATTACCTTTTTTTTTAAATTGGGTCAGCTACTTCTTTTCTCTGTGAGTGAGGCATGAATGATTAATGAAAATTATTAGCAGGCCATTTTCCTGGGAAAACTTTTACCCTATAGTTCCTTGAGGTTTCATATACCAGGGAATCAGTCACCCATTTGCATGTCAAAAAAGTCTCTAGGACAACATTCCTGATGTAGATAAAAATAATGGCTTTTATGGCTGAAGATACAGGACCGTGTTCAAAGGAGAGTTACAGGAAGGAGAAAAATAAATGTGAAGCTAGCATCTTCCTGACTTAGTCTTCTGTTATTCAATGGAAATTGAAGCTGGAAATGCATGCGGTAGCTACAGACAAGCAAAGCAAAAATAGGGCAAGTGAGTATAACTGGGAACATAACAAATGCTGGCAGTGCTGTAGCAGCCTGTCAAGCAAGGTGGTGGAGACAGACTGGATCAATGCAAGGAACAATTAATTACCAGCCTCTGAGGAATAGGTAATAAAAAAGAGATGTGGGAGGTGCAATCATTCAAATGGCTTTATTGGTCACTGCTTCGACAGCCATGGTTTAACACTTTTATAAAGGTGTTTTCCAGTTCTTTACTGAGATCACAAGTTCAGCTCTATTGTCTAGTCAGATGAAGTGAGATTAAAACCCAGGCATGCTGAAGGTGTTGAACTTACAAACCATGCTTTCAGATGTTTACACAGAAAGTTCACTGCCTCCCTAACCCCCTGCTTTAAAGCTGCTGCCTTCATCATTTTTGTAGTACTGTTATCTGGAACTTATTTCCATAGTCAGGTTCAGTTCTGTATGCTTGTTCTCCTATAAGGTAGTAATGCCTGCAAGCAAGACTGTTTAGCCTGGGGGATGGGGACTGAGCAAGCTAGTAAGGGTTGGATTGATTTCTGACAAGAAAAAAAGTGGCAATACAACTAGCAAGCCAGGTTTAATATTAAATTTAATGAGCATTAGTGCAAATGGTAAGTTCGAGATCTAAAACCATTAACAAGTCATAAAATTAAATTTTCGTCAGGAACAGCAGCTTTATGGCTTTGTGCGTATGCATGGAGGGCCAGATGGTGAATCCTGTGCTTATTCTCTTATTTTACAAGTCCACTGCTGAAACCAACAGGGCTGTTCATGAAGCCGAGGTATTACTGGGTGCCAGAGGCTTGCTATCTGGCAATACTACTTGGTACGCATTTAGCTGACCCTGTTCCTGAAATGCGATGCACACAGCTGGAGTCCCGCACCCTGTGCAGAGTTCTTGTTGCAGTTCTGAAATGAAGGCAGTGAACAGAGGTACAGGAGGTCTTGGTTTGATTTCTACCACTGCTAGATCTTTGTGTACCCCTTCCAAAACTAACTGCACCAGCTTTCTTTTTAAAATTGGAGCTAGTAGTGAAGAGTTTCTGTAAAAGTTAATTGATATCATGGTAAAGCTTCTATGTGTACCAGTAGCATGCCATACAATCAAATGTTGATTTTTCAGGGCTAGGTATTTATTCTAACTTTCTCTTGCCTAGACTAAAGATTTTCTGGACAAAATTCAGCCATTGCAGTCATTTCAGAATAAGCATTGTTTGAATACAGAGCTGAAAGGGGTGAGGACACAGATGAAGCAGTAAGAGAAAAGACTGAGCACTACTCATCTTGGCTATCCCCAGGAGCAGAAATACAATATGGTAGCTTTAAATCCAAGAGATGGTAAAATATGCTAGGGCCCGTTAGCAGTACAGGATAATTCAGGTGGGAAGATTGCACTTGCTGTGGGTGATGCCATTAACTTTTGCATCTTGGCCTTGTGATCTAAATTCTTCTAAATATCGAGGAGCACTTGCTAAACCAGCTTAGCCACATGTCAAAATTTGTGAAAAGCAAAAAGATGAGTCTACATTCACACTTTTTTCAACTAGTCGCTGTGTGTAAAGGTCTTATGTATTTGGAGCTCCCTCGCTTTCAGATACTTCTTAAATCCCAAAATCTCTCTTCAGCGCTTGACACTAAACAACCTTTCTGAAAAGAGTGATAGTTCTAGAGAACATTATTTCTGTGAAAACATGTAAACTTGGAGATGTTTCCAGGAGTTCTGGGATTAAAATTAGTAACAGTGATGTAAGCTATTAAGACAGGAAGCAAACAAAATGAACACAACTGTAAACAGCAATCCTTTGGTACAGCCTTTTCACAACAGGGCTTCCAGCAGCTGCAGTGCTGAGTGGGAGAAGGCTTCATGACTACGTGGCTCTTCCCTGTTGCGTGACCTTCAGGTTGTACTGCAACACTTCTGCTAACAGAGCCCGATAATTTGTTTGCAGTTTCCTAAGTTTAAATAAGTTTTGGGCATACTATTAAATGTATTAACATGCTAATTGAAGTTACAATTATTGAGACAACTGCAATATTCCTTGTTACATTAGCAAGTTTTATAGCCTCCAGTTTAGCTGCAGCAGTATAATTTTCTCTGAATATTTCATAAAAGGGACATAAACACTCTTGGTGATAAAGTAATATAACAATGCACATAAAGCAAACCCTAAGGTAGTACTATATTGTTTGTGGAACAAACATAAGAACTACTTTAGAAAATGATGCGTACTTTGGAGCTCATTTTTCATTTTTCTCAATTTGCTTTCTTCCCTTCTCCACATTTTCCAAGCACTCATTTCTTGGCATCCAAAAATAAAATTGTGTAGACCTACATAGTGTCTACTCCTAACTTTGAATTTTGAAAGGGTGTTATAATGAAGAGGTTAGCAGGAATGTACTGTGACTAGGTAAGGTTCTGGGACAAAACAATTAATACTGATGCAAACTTCCTTTTCTTTTTTCAGCCTATTGCATTACTGGATAGCATAAAGCCTTACTGGAGGTTTATTTAAACTTTTCTACCTCTATCACTGTTTATTCTTAGTACTGAATTAAGTACATTTATCATTGGTGGTGTTAGCCACAGCATCAAATGACAAGTTACTTGCCTCTTTCAGATTCTCCTGTATTTATTCACTTATTCATTTGTTCATTTATTTAGTGGCAAGAAGGAGATAGAGTGGAGGTAATGTTACAAGAAGATTGATAGAAAGTGTTTCATGGCAAGACCTAGAGGTGTTGGAGATAGTATTGATAGAGTAATGAAAGCCCATAACGGCATAGATTTTCAGGAATGGGAAAGAAAAGGTCTAGTCAATAAATTGTGCAGTAAGTGTAAGTGGCTAAGAGTCTGAAATCTCACCTGCTAAACAAGTAAATCAGGATTTTACACCTTAATTTTGAGTATTCCAAATGTGGTGTTGTTAATTTATACATGTAAATACACAAACAGTGCTGGAAAGCTTTGTATGCAAAATATCTTGGGTTTTTTGGACTATATATGGATATATGTGTATATATGGTATATGCTTCAACAGGGTCAGGTTCCTCTCCCTTAGTAGAAAGATCACATTAGTATGGGGAAAGGATAGTGTTTAGCTCCCTTGAAGATGTTTTAGATTGTAGGATACTTCCGGAATCGCAACCAGTGGTTGTCTTCACTGCATTCCCATGAGAAGCAGATCGCTCTGTGTACTCACTTCTCCCAGCCAGCCCAAATATGAGAGCCTCTGCAAACCCTGGGGAACTTCCACAAGCTCATTCCCTTCCCTCTGAATTGCACTGAGGGACTGAGAACACTCAGGGACTCCTATGTGCCTCCTGGATGAAAGCTTTCCTGCTAAAAGCTGGAAAGGACTATCTGGCTCCATCTCTGTTCTCACTGTTAATTATCACTCCAAGACTAGTGCCAGGTCACATCACCAGACTTCTCTTCCCGAGCATCCTGACAGGATGTCTTTTCCATGTGTTATTTTATACAGTACTACTTGCAGGGTTTCTTCAGTGTTAAAGAAATTCTCTAGGAGTGAACTTCTAAATGCTCTTTTGCAGGAGTATTGCAGTGGAAGAAGTGACCTAATGTGATAATAGACGTTGCAAAGGGATTTAATATCTTTTTGTAAAGCTTATTCATTTTAAGCCTAATGTTTGGAACAGTAGGGAATTAAGCAGCACCACTTAAAACATGATACTGGCAGATACATACATCAGTGAGTAAATCTGTCAATGTGATTTGATGGAGGTAGTGGACGACATTTCTCTGCTTCTCTGCTTTTGGCGCAGGTTTGTACAGAGGAGCTCTGGCAAACCAGGGAGTAATACTTAGAGGGTTATGAGGCATTAACCTGAACATAGATACTTTGGACTTCTGGGGAATCTGACTGCATCTCTCTGCACTGGGACTAGATTACAGCAATGCAGAGCAGACAACATAATTGGTCAAGTTTTTCCTACTGTTCATGAAGAGTCAGGGTACCAGTGAAACTACTTATCTCTTTGGAAATTTACATGGTGAAAAATCTGGAGAGAAACTTGGTTGTTTCAGCAGAAATGGATTTGCAGCTGCTGAGGAGAATTTGGTTATATGCTACTTTCAAAGAAATGTGATACGTCATTCACTCCTGGACAGAATGTAATTTCTGTGACTAAGATTTTCAGATAGCCTAGGATAGCTGGGAAATAGAACAACTGGATTTCTTCTTTGTACACTGATTGTTTCTTAAGTTTGAAGCATGTAAATGCTTCATGTTGGAAGCATGCAGATACTGGGAAAATGTTAGTGCACATATATATATGAAGAGTTTTCCAATAATTCAGTAAAATTTTAAAAATCTCAAGATAGACTTCTGGCTGAAAAGATGAAATCTATGCTGATTTGAGACTGTGTTTCTCATCTGTCAAAGTACTGGCCTCATAATCAGCTTGTAATGCAATAATTGAAAAAAGTTGGTTGCACAGTAGAAATCTACTACAGTTGTCTTGTGTCTCAGAGGATGAATGTTCATTTTAATTTCTGCACGCACAAAATTCTTGTTCTTATACAAATAATTGGATGTCTTATGAATTAGGTTTGTGTTCACTCACAGAGACCAAGCTAAGTCAGTAATCTGGTAGCTTTGGCTGTAATATGAAGTATTTATTTAAAATGTTCGTGACTTTGGGTAGCATCTGCAGAAGAGTATTGTATTAGAAATGCTGGTGGAGAACAGCAAGAGGCTGTTTGGCAGAGGAGCTGCATCATGTCCCATCATGTTCCCTGCTGAAGTTTTAAGCCTTTCTCCAGAGCTGGCCTCACAGGAAGCTCAGAGCAGCTGATGAGCCATGGTACTAAGGTAGTTCCTGGGATGTGCATTTCTGTGCAGAGCATTGCCACTTAATGAGGTGGTCCCTGGGGGAGCCTTACTGACTTACTGATATCCACAGCAATAGCACCACAAAATCAGCAGACTAGGTTTAACCTAGCATATACTCTGCTCAGAAGCGCACCTCCCAACAAATGGTGCTCAGTGATACAGCACTGGTTTTCAAGGAGGTCACACAAAGTACTCCACACTGGAAAGCATGTAAGAGCCAGAACTGTCTGAGCTGGAGCCAAGGAAGTAGAGTTCATGGAATAAAAATGCAATTCTCCAGACTGAAATAGCACAAAAACCTGCAGGATTCTTTACTGCCATCTGGTTGCTGAGAACACACAGCATAGCCTAAATTACACACCATGCTGTCATGTCAGAAAGTAGGAAGCATGGGTGAGCAACTGTATTACATGCACTGTTAATATTTTAATTACCATTCCTCATTTTCAACTTGTGGAGCCCTTAGGTGCATAATTTTATTATAAGCATGACTAAAGTTGGGATCATTTCTGGGAGAATTCAGGTTTTTTTCTGTTGTAATAATAGTAACATCACAGACCAATCCTGGGGAAAATGGAGGAAATCCACCGTTAATTTTAGCACGAAGGGGAGTTGAGTTTGACTACATCTTGTCGCTGTTTTCAACATAATACTACATTTATTCTTCAATTTCACAACCCAGAGGGAAGCAACTATATGGGTCAAATCTGTCCAAAAGATACCATATGTGGTTGAACCAACTTGTACCTCATATCAGTTTTTACAGAACATTTGGCATATTGAAAGAAAAAACACATTTTTTTCCTATCCAATCCTAATTTCTAACTTGCTTTAAGGGAATAAACCAGACTAATATGAAAAAATCCCCATGCTCCTTCCTTCTAGGAATAAACAGCTGAGATTGTTTCTTCTTGCAATACCAAGAAATGATAACTAGATTTACTGGGTTTTTTATGCCACTTGGAGAAAGCTTTATGGATAGGTTTATCCTAGGACCTAGTGGCTTTGTTTTTGAGGAGTCATTATTGCTGAAAGCAAGAATTTACCAACACCTCAGTAAACTGCTTCTGTTCAGTGTTGTCCTTAAACCCAAAATGTGTGGGGCATTCATATGGGATTGCTCTGCATGCGGAACATTTATTTTTGTGTTGGATAAATTAAAGTTGAATAGTCTATGCTTTGAAGGATTCCAGCAAGTTTCCTTCCACCCTGAAATTAATGTGTCATTTAGATGCTTCCTTAGATCTCCTTAAAATTATTAGTTCCAAGTTTGGTGCAATTCTCACTTGCATGAGACCTGCCAAGTAGACACAAATAATTTTATTTCTTGCAAAACATAACTGGACACTATGACACCATTCACAGAGTATCCTTTGAAACTTTTTTGTGCATGGGTGGATGAATGATTTCAACTTGTTTTACCTGCATAAATCCAGATAACAGCATCTTGTGTAGCTGAACTATTCTATTTGTTCCCTGGCAGGCAGATTTTAAGACCTCCTGTGTTCCTTCTGCATCTCTTACACTGGTGTTTGAAACCAATGAACTTTCTGTACAGTCATCAGTCCCTGTCTTCAATGTTAGTCTCTGCTCAGTGCTGTAAGTAATGAGATGGTGCTGTAAAGAAGATCCAGTGTAGATTATGATGCCTAATGAAGATCTAGTTGGCTGAGAAATCCACACACTTGTGTCTCAGCTCACACACATTTAAGTGTCTGTTTCTGTGTGGTGAAGCTGCTTGATTACTATGAGCTGTGATTTAGCCAGGTTTGCACTGTGTCTGATCTGAATTTCCCCAGGGGACCAGTAGTGCACAGGGAACAATTATGGTTCACTCCATAGGCTTTGCTAGTCTGTTTTGAGTTTCAAGGCATTTCATGGCCACATTGAGAGGATGAGAAGGAAGACAGATGCCTTAGTAGTGAGAGAAGGGAGGAAAATACACATTAGTTGAATACTAACAGAATTTTAAGTGGTTCCTTTAGCTGTAAAAGCCTCGCCACCCCTCATTTCCTGCATACGCTTGGAGTCTTCAGTGTTGCAGAAATACACATCTTGCACCCATTAACAGTTCAGTGATGGCTCTGTGCAACTCCCTTTAGAGACAGGGAAAAGAGTGTGGGAGCAGTTTGGAGTCCCAGCATCCGTTATCCCTTCTGCCAAGTTGCTGCAGTATGGCAACCAGATGGGAGTTATGCCATTTCTCCTAAAGAATGAACGACCCTGACTAAGGCTTTTCATTAAGGACAAAATCCTGGAACCTTAGGCACAGCTCTCCCGCTGTGTTTGTTTTTTTGTTTGGGGTTTTTTTTTTTGACTGTCAACATACTTTGATTAGATGCACTGTATAGTGGAGAGTTTATTTAATAGGATTTATGTTTAAAATAAAATTATTTTAATCTGGTATGAAATGAAGGAACAGAAGAAACAAAGTATATACAGCAGATGGTGAACAGTAAACTCAAAACATCATTCTTTGATAAAGGTACTGATGTTTACATTTATTTTTAGCCACATGCTTTCAGTTTTCCTCATCCATTTCACATGTTAGCACAGGTGAAAATATTTAATTAGTGTTTACATATTAGTTGCTTTTGTTTCAAGTGTGGTTAAACATTTGGGATGCACTGTTCAAAACGGCATTATGTAAGGCGTGTACAGTAGTGAAATTCAGAGACATCTTTGGTCATATGAACAGAAACTGTTTGCTCAGCTTGTCCATGTAATTACAGTAAATGCATGTGCAATGGCAAGAAAAAAAGCACGTAAGTTATGAACATTGTTCCTTCAGAAGTCTGTCTCTAGAAATCTAATATCTAGACACCATATGAAATGTGAAGTCATACGAATTTAATCCAGGTGATGATCAACTGCTGTTGAAGGATTCCTTAAGCATTGGGTAAAGGCATTAGTCTGAAAGTTATTTGCAGAGAAATTTCATGTACAGCTTCACATACTTGCAAAACTTTGCCAGCAATGCACTCTGAGTCATTTCATCCACATCTATATTTGGGCAGACCATTTGCTTAGGTATTTTATGCCATCTGTGAATGTTCATCTGCAGTTTATATGCCAGATGTGTACTGGCAGCATACATGCTACCAAGAAATGTAATAGTAAGCTCAGTGTTGCAAATAGATTGCAAAGATTTTATCTACACGATGAGAGTTTGCTAAATGAATGCATTAAATTTACATTTAAAGAGCAAAAAATATGACTTGCTGTCTGCCCTTTAAATGTATGTCTCAGGGAAGCCATTTTTACAGGTGCACGAGCAACAGCAGAAGGGAAGCTGTAACTCAGTTGATCCTAGCTGGTCTGTCATGGTGACATCGTTTCAGTCACTTTCCCATAACTTGAGTATTCCAGTTGTTTTACAATGTACTTTGCATCATTTAATCCTGACTGACTCGTGAAAGAGTCAAAAAAGACAAAGACACCATTTCGGTATTAAACTTCTCTTGGTACCACCACTGAACCATTTCCCTTCTCTTGGTGAGGGGAGAGCACTATATACCTCTATTTTAGCATGGTTTCCCTTTGAAATAGGGAAAAGAGAAGATGCAGTCCCCAGGAAGGATGCTGGAGGAAGGGAAGCCTTCTACCTTCTCTGATGTGCTCACTACATGATTACAAAATCTCAACCTTGAAAGAATAGTGGAATGGATTTTAAGATAGTTAGCCACAAATGCAGAGCGGGGAAAGAGTAGTTCAAAAGGGTAAAATTACAATAGCTCTTCTGCAGCAGTGACTGAGTTAATGCAGCAAGATGTGTGTGTGTGTGAGAGAGAGAATGGTGGGCAATTCTCTAAATGTTCAAGTTGTGTGGGAGGTATGCATACAAATCCACTTAACAGTTGAGTTACTGTGAGGCATATTCTTCCCACACAATATATAAGAAGAATTGAGCTCTATTTTAAGAGAGCATAAGATCTGCTAATAAAAGCATAACCTACAGGCCTGCTAGGCAAGTTAGCTCATGCAGAGCTTTGTGCTCTTGTGGCTAAACTAGGTAGCCTGGTACCAACTGTGGTCTAAATTTAACATGGATATCTATTACCCATATCTGTGACTGCAGCAGATATTCCCTAAGGCATCACTTAAACTGGTGAGGCCCGCTTCATGAGTAGGCATGAAACTTTGCTAACGAGTCCTGAAGCTTCCCACATTCTTCCTCCAAGAGTTGCTTGCTGTTGTGAGATGTCAAAGGTCTGACTGAAGTGAGGTCCCAGCCAAAAAGCAAATGCGCTGCCCCAAGGATTGAAGTAATGCTTTGTATATCCCAGGAGCCAGCAGCAGCTCAAGCATGACCAGAACCTTTCTAGTCCTCAGGTTCTGTAATCAAGACTCCGTTAGAGTCTTTGTTTGCTTAAAGACTAATACTCCTAGATTGTAGCTGTAAGAGCTTTCTAAATGTAGCTACAGCCAGAGCAGCCGTACCTGCTCAAGCTGCATGCAACCTAGAAATGTGCTTTTGAGGTGTGAATTGCTCTCGTATCTTTGCAGGCTAAAGTCATGGGAGAACCTACCCATGAACCACGGGGGAATTAGGGATGCAGTTGATTGATCCCTTGCTCAGGTAGGTGAATTCCTGTTGTTGGAAGATCTACAGGATCCTTATAGCCATATTCTTCCTGTGCTGTACAGCATAAATTCAGTCTTTGTTTTCAGGAGTTTTTAGACTGCTTGTGATGAATATAGAGAAGCAAATGTGTAGTGGTAGGAGCTATAAAAATGGTGGCCCTTTTTTCTCCTTGCTCTAAGAATATGGCTAGGAGATTTCTCAGGAGGGTACAGAGTCCTGGTATAATTCCTCACTGTGCTTTTAAGGAAGCAATTATTTTGTGCTGTTTTGAAGGATGAGCTCTGGTCCTTGCCTGACAAGTTTCAGTGCTAGTGCAACAGAGTGTTCTGACTTCTGACTGAAGTTCTGGGAAGTCTCTTTGCATTGAGGCCAAGGAACTAGCCAAAGCAGAGGCTCCAAGGCCTTTCTTAGGCTGGCCTTAAAACTACTGCCTTCTCTTCTCCATCCTTCTTCCGTGTGTTACCTCCTCACAGAAATTCTTGCTGTAATGGAACCCAAACTGAAAGCTTGGAGCTTTTTGGCATGATCTGTGCTCATTGCAATGTTCGTGTATCTCATGATACATATACCCATTTTAAATTGTTACATATAGAATGAATGCTATAGCAGTGTTCCAAGAACACTTAAAAGAAAAATCTTATTTGCTTGCTCCTTGTCCAAGACATCTTCATCTTATTTTGTGGTTTGGTGTCATGTCTGCAACCTTAACTTTGCCCTCTTTGTTCATTATTTTTCTTGTGTAAATACCCAGTTACCCCTTTCCATTGCTCTTAAGAATGTATTTTTTTGCTTGTATTGCATCAAGAGAAGCAGCTTGGCAAATGAGGTATCCTGATGGACAGAACTAGATTTGCTGTGCTAGTCTAAAAGACTATGATGAGTATAGTCATGGTAAGATGCGTGAGAGCATTCAGAGACTTAGTTGTCCTGCATTTAGTTAAGAGCTGTAGGTGTATTTAGCGTTAGAACTTAGAGCTGATTCTCAATAAGGGTGTATCTTTTGGGCATTTTAAAAGCCTAAGCAGAGGTTAAGAAGTATTAAGTCAGGAGCTGAGATGACTGCACAGGGCTTGATCCTGACTTTTAAAATAATTATCCAGAACATAGTTCTTGAAGAGATCTCTGTGTACTGTCTGCAGAATATTTCAGCTATAATAAGTGCCTGAAGAGGAATTAAAATTTTGCACCATTTTCCCATCTAAGCAATTGTATTTTATGCTAGAAGTATGCAGGGTAAAACACCACTAAGATCTTGCTTTGACATTCACCCTTTAGCTGGAAGGCACTGAAAGTCTAGATTGCTGCAGACAGATTTAAGTGGCTTTACATTTGAAAAGCTTGAAAATAATTTGCATAGACTTCACAACATTCAAATTTCTATTTACTTACAAAACCAGAGATGTTTATACTCCATTATGCAACACTAAGAAAGTCAGCCTTGGAGAGGTGCTATTGCCAGGCTGACTGATGTACTTATATGCCAGTACAATGTGGTGCACCTGGAGCTTTGTCTTTGGCAATAATCTGGCTGTGTCCTTTCCAGCCTCCTTTACCTCCGATGTGAACCATTAGCCATGAGGCTGCTCTTGGCAATGAGCTTCCCTACCACGCAGTGTAAAAGCTGTGAGGGCATGAAATCAACTTTTCTGAGCATTAATTGTTCAGCCCTCCAGAGCAAGGATGTACCAACCAAGTGTCTGCTTCTCCTCTAAGCCCAGCAAATGGCTTTGTTCCTGAACATCTTCCATCCACAGAAAACTGTTTTCTGAGCTTGGTGGTCTCTTTAGTCTGGACTAGCTGGTGTGAGTAAGAGCTTGGGTCCTGTATAGCTACTAACCTTCCCACTTTCTCCTGAAGATGAAAAGGAGGTTGTGCAGGTGGTGCTAATCTCATGACTTCTGTAGTCCTATAGTCCCTTCATATGCTCAAAAAGAAGTTCATTCTCCCCATTATCATTCTTCTGGAGGAAGAATCTATAGTTCGGCTTCCTGTAGTGCAACCTGTCCTGGGACATGTCCCTGAAATCACAGCAATACGGAGGAGAACGCACCTTTTGGGAACAAATTTCTCTAGCCTGGCTTTGCACAGTGGTGATCCCCGTCACTTGACTGGGCTAATCCATGTGCAAGTCGCCCAAGAAGACATGTCTTATGATTTATGGCCACTAATATTAATGCTTTTAATTAAAATGTATTAAAAGATGCTCTTATTACTGGTATTTAAAACAGCTTTTCAAGTCACAGTAGTTTAGTCATGGCTTATAACCACTTAGCCCTTCTTTGCACACCACCTTTAACCTCTGTTACTTCTGTTTGTAATATGCTTAAAGCTGCTATTCATTTTACTGGACTTCAATAAGCTACTTAGAAAGGTATTTTTGAATTATGACCTGATTCTTTGAAGTCAGCTTACCTGGTATTTTAAATGTCAGCTCTATAACTTCTTTTAGTATATAAGACAATTTTTCTATTTTAATTGTTACACTTATAATGCTGATCTTTGTACGTATACCTGTTAATTATATTCTCACACTGAATGCTCTACCTCAAGTTGAACGGATGATATGGGAATATTTGCAATGCATTGTGCAAGTACCTTACTATGTGTGGGATGTCCAAAGGCAGAGGATACCGTACATCACTCTGTGTTTGAGGTACAGCACGTGGCTGTGTTGATATAAAATCAAAAAAAGTATTTCATAAAGCAAAAGTCAAAGTCATTTTGCATGCACAATTGCTACAGGGAGCTTGGTTGTAGATTTGCATGTAAAATGTGTTCTGGCCATACTTTATACAAGGCAGGCTTTAATGGGTTTTGGACCCCACTGGGTAGGAGGCATTAGGTTATCCATTAATGTTTAATTACATGGAATGTGTGTTCAGTAGATTGTGCAGTTATCACCTGGAAGCCTTAAGGTTGGAACCTGTGAGCTGCTGATAGCCCCTGATTGCAGAGCTCTATGGGTGCTGATGTTGCAAAGATCAGATTTCTCATTTGTGGCTTCTTTGCAGTGGACCTTTTCTTTTGGCAGTTATCTGCACAGTCTTGTTGAGATAGCTTTGCAGGGTTATTAATAAATGTAGAAAGCTGCTGTATAATCTATTAATAGAAATGAGATTTTTCAAGTCTGGATAAAGGTAAACACATAGCTAGGTTGATTGAGGCTTTTCCAATGTAATTTGTTTCTTCATGAAAACATTTCAGTTCTCTGGGCTTGTATTGGTCAGTTTTCCTGTTTGTTGTGTTGTTTGTGCATTGTGGTAGGGCCAGGCAATACCTGTTCCCTCTAACCATAGTTTGCAAGTGGAAGGTAGTATAGAATTGGAAATAGGAGCATAGCTGCTGCTCCAATCTGTACAAGAAGCAAATAGGTGGCATAAATAGTTGTGTTTAGTTGGCTTTGCCCTGACTGTTTCAAAAGATATTACTTTTACCTTCATTAGGTAACATTTTCATTTCCTGGAAAAAAAAAAAAAAAAGTGTTTTGGAGATGAAATAGCGCAGGAAGAAAAGTAATTTTATTGTCAGGTGGTAGCATATAACTAGCCCAAAATGCAGCTGCAAGAAGAAAGGACAAATTAAAAATTAGCAACTGAGGAGAAAAAAAGAAGTAAGCTCATCTGCTGATAAGAAATGAAAGGACAATTCCCTAAAATCAGGAAACGAAAAGGAAAAGTAGCAGTACTTTAGTTTAGGATAAAAATGAGGCATGTGCACCAAAAGCACAGTCAAAACAAAAAGTGATGTATGCAAACAAACCTTAGGCTGAGGAATACCACACAAAAATGTGTCAGTCTGACTGTTCTTTTTATCTTCCTTTGTAACACAAAGAGCCAGGCAGCTTGGGGGTAAGGGATTAAGACTCAGTCTTTTGTCACTGGTTTCAATCAAGCCAGGTCGGTAGTGACTAATATTTGTGATAGCTGTGATGGCAGCCTTTGGATTTCTCTGAAATTACTCCATGATATCCCAGCTATTAGCTGACAGAAACCCTTTAAATGCTGGTCCCAGTGAAAGGGGAAATTAAATGTGGTATCCTTTGAAAGATGCATCCCAGAATGAGCAAATACCTTGAATGCCTAGTTTTGCCTGTGCAGTAACTTACAGCAGCACTGGAGTCATCTTAAAACAGCTTCCAACAGTCAGGGCTCTGTGTCTTGTCTTATGCTAGAATGCTAGCTATTCCAGGACAGGGCAACAAGAAGAGCTTGTTGGAGAGTCTCCCTTGTTTAGAATAACTGTAGGATGTGGCAGTGGCATGAGCTCCTGATTTTTTTTTCTCCAGAGATGCCTGTTAGCAGTGTGGTGTTTCTGTGCTGAGAATTCCAGTTACCTTGCTGGAGGAATCTCTATTCATCTATCTTCACAAATGCTAAACCCACTTGTGCTGAATGAATGAATCTATTGGTAAGCGTGAGGCTTAACACCGGTGGTAGGAGAGCTTGTGCAGACTGTCAGAGGCAATTTATTTCTTACTCATGGGAAGATGATCCTACTCCTATGGAGGACTTGCCTCCAAAGAGGACCCAAACAATAGACTCCTGAAAATTATTCTTCGCCAAATGAGTCTACACCAACTATACTGTTAATTATTTTCCAGATAGAATATTCTGCCTGCTGGGTACCACTGAGCTAGAAGACCTCAGAAAGTAAATATTGCTGCTCTCTGGCAAACATTTGCTGCACTAGTAGTATAACACAGGGAAGGATTTGTGCAAATAAACTCCATGCACGAGTAATAGTTGCATAATTTCAGAACTGGTCTTTTTCTCTTGCAGACCTGTAATTGTTCCACTTGCCCTAGAAGTCATGGACAGGCCAGCCAGCTTTAGTAAACAGCTCTTTCAAGGAGAGCTTGAAGTAGCGGCATAAAAGGTAGGAGATTTGAGAGACACTGTTCAGGCAAAATAAAGGATCAGCCAAGGAGTGCTTCTCAGATTTTGAGTGGAAATCTGAAGAAAAGTTCAGATACTCAAATCCTGAATATTCAAACTGATTGAATAGTGTAAATGGTGCTAGTGTTAGAGGAGACATACTTAAAATTCTGAATCAGGGACAAGTGATAAAACATACTTGGAGGAGATACCTTACAAAGACAGAGGAAAGTTAGCAGTTCAGAAACAAGTAAATAATGCTTCTCTTTCACATTAGCCAAGATTACTGTTTGTTTCACATTAGCACTTAGGGGTTCAAGTCTAGGCTAGACATTAGAAAAAGAATCTGAAGTCATAATAGCATGTATTAGGGTGGCTCAAAGGGATACCTCAGGTTCTGTCATCGCAGCTCTTAAGCTGGAGTTGACAAGATGCCGACGGAAGTCTAAGTAAAAATTCCTGTGCAGAATGGGCAGGGAGGTCAGGCTAGAGGGCCTAGGGCCCCTTACCAATGTGCTATCATCCTAATGGGGCCTGGTTTGTGTTACAAAGTGGACTACATACTCTTTTCTGCAGGTGTTCATTTATACAATTCTAGTCACATCAAATGAAGACTGGTCCGTAACCATTCAGTTCTGGACCTGTACATGGGATAATGTTATTTTTTTTTTTTTTTTTTTTTTTTTTTTCCTCTAGTGTGCCATCCATTTCAGTCTATCTTCCTGACTCTGAATAACTCTCATAGCCTTAACAAAACAGTATTGCATAAGGCAGAAATTAGTAAATTTGCCTAGTCTTCTCAATTTTGCTACTGTCTCTGGTCAGGTTTCAGCTTCAGGACTGCCAATCTGAAATGCATGGATCCCATACATATGCATTAGTAGGATACAGTTTCAAAACTGGTCTGTCAGCATTGTCCTCCACAGCCTGGCATTAGGAGAACTACTCGGGCAAGCTCAGCTCGCTAAGTATGAATCAGGGTTGTAATGTGCCATGTGAAGATTCAGTCACGGGTCTATGCTTAAGTGTACCAGGGATTATGGTCAAGTCATGTAGCATTGTGTTCATAGAGACATTTAAGTGCTTCAGGGTCCACCAAAATAGCCTTTAAATCTAAGCCTTCAACTCTCCCATATATTTTTGTTGGATAAAAGAAGACACTTCCTCTGCAAAAAAACCCTTGTCTCTTTAAATAATGAAATTGGGAAATAATTTTCAATTTTTCTAGCATTATCAGAGCCTTGGACTGAAAGCATCCCTGTCTTTGGCTGGACACAAAAGGCACATTTTTCCCATAGTCCCCCTCTCCCCACGAGTAGGAGCAGGAAGCAAATGCTCTTTACCCAAGCCAGGGAAAGGTGAGGAAATGCTGATACTTTTTGCATTAGGGAACCGGTGTAATGTCACATTCTAAGTCCCTGGCTGGCATCTGTCCAATTGTCTGGGTGGTTCCAGAGGGCAGCAAATAAAGGGAGGCTGACTGAGCCTGCAACATTACCAGAACAGTTCAGCCTTATAGAGACATGAGGTTGCATGCATATAGAAGAGGGAGGAAGACAAGAGGTTGACTTGAACAATATGAGTTGAAGTGAACTTGGAAAAGTAAATGGCTAGAATATCTGGGTCTTTAATGAAAGTTATAAGTAGGTATCTCCCAAAACCTTTAACATGAGTGATCATTCTGTCATTGCTGTTGGATCCTGTTTAAGTTCAAAGACTGAGTTCCTTGACAGCATTTCTAGATATGTAACAATTCATGAAGCACTATTGGAACAATGGAGTCACTTCAACCTATCAACATCTTTTTGATTAAAACAAAAGAAGGTGCAGAACAGTCTGAGATTGGATTTTCTTAAGCATGAGTGTTACTGAAGCCAAATCAACACTCAAGGCCCAAACAGGATTTTAAGCAGAAGAACTTTGAACTAGAACAGCTTCATAGGCAGTGAGATTTGGTGCATTTCTGAACAGCAGTAGTTTTCCTTGGATTTCGTGTTAAGTAAAAGTTCTGCATTCTGTTGCCAGGTCATATTTTCTCAGAAAGTGTACTCTAATTGGTCTGATCAGAACCAGCTATATGAACCCCACTTGGTGCTAAAAGAAGATTGTGTTGAAATGAGCTTCAAGTACAGTCTGTACAAATATGTATTGGGATGGAACCCAAATTTATGTTCAGAAGTGCTGATCTGTGAGAGCAAATGGTTGCATTCAATAAAGGATGCGTTTCAAGACCAAAAATATAGTGTTATGGGACCTTAATTATCCACTTAATTTTTCAATGCCTAAACACAGCTATATGTGCTTGTAACTATTAATACTGTTTCTAGGAAGTTATTTTGTTATTTATATTATTTTAGTAACCAGAGAAATCATTGTATTCCAGGCAAGTGTGCCGTTTCCCTTCACAATCTATGTAAAGCAAATGAGCAGAAAACACATCGTTAGAACAAAATGGGAGCAGATGTGTTTCAGGGGAGCAGTGTGAAGATAGATCTCATTGATGTTGCTTTCATTGGAAGGAGTTTTTGGGAGAAGAATAAGTATGTGAGTGAGAGTGATGACGGAAGATTAGGAAGAACTCACCATGTCCTTTTGGAGGGCGTGAGAGATAAGGACTGTTGCAGGGAAGAAAGAAATACCTCCATGGCAGTGAAGATTGGCAGTTAAGTAGAGAGAGCAAATTTAGATTTGCAATATGTAAGTGGGCTTAGAGGAGTGACAGACAAGGTGAACCTCAGAGAAGAGTTCCTGGAAATAAGGGTAGATTTCTGTACGGACAGCAGTTGCATTCCAAACCATAGAAGTAGCATGTGTCCTGATTTTCAAAAGGCTGTGAATGATTCAGGTTGCTACGTATCAAAACTGATCCACATTAACCATATTAAACAGTGAAATGGAAGTCACTTTTATAGAGTATTCTAAATAAGCTAAAAGTTTAAGGGAGACCTGTTGGGTCCTTATATCTGGGAACTATTTATAGTTCTGAAAACCAGTTCTGCTCAGGAGCCTGAGCTTGTACCTAGCTTATGACTATTTCTAATGTAGGAAAATACTGTCATGCTTCCCCTTCTCTGAATGCAGGAAAGTGCTTTAGTTTGTTTCTTCGAATGTGATGCCTAAAGTGACCTCTATATACATTAAGTGATTTTGTCAGACTGAAAGATCTCCCATTGTCCTCACCGTGTTCTTTCCGGCATTCTCCCTAAATACCTACGTATGGGCTAGGAAAAGTGCACAGAACAAACTGCTAGACATATGGTATTTGAAAGGATGTGCAGGAGTGCAGATTTGTCTTTTATCATCTCACTTAAGCAGTCCTATTATTCAACAGCTCTTGCAGACATTCATTATTCATCAGTCATCTTCCTCCCAAGTCGATTGCCAGGCAGAGTTGCCATGTGGAACAGCAGCCTTGCTGAGTGTGAAATGGGACAGATACTAGATTTTTGTTATGCAAGGAAATTGCCTGTTCCGGTAAAGGTCCGGTTTTATGGGCTTCTGGCACAACTAAGCAGAAGAAGTAAGTGCAAATGTATGGACATAGTCTTATTCCTTAAAAGATCAAGATATTCATTCAATAAGTAACTCCTTCCTGTAGAACTGAATCCAAGGCAGATTTTGCTAAGGCATTTTAATGTGGATGAGCTTTCCCCCTGATTTGGAAACTGCCACAAGTGCACAGAACACCAGGAAGTCCAGCCTATTTCCCCCAAAGCCGGGTGGCTCTTAGAGCACATTCTGGCTGTGGAGCAGATGCACTGTCAGATGCTGTCTTTACATGATGGAGGAGCCAAATGGGAATTTAAAAGAGCCACCCATCTATTGTTTATCTTAAGCTTAAAGAAATAGCTAGCCCATATTCACCCCATAGTGCCAACCTGAAAATGCCTTTCTGGAAAAGAAAATGGTGGAATTGTGACTGGATCCTTTGCTTTAATATATAAAGTAAGTACTTAAATGTTTGGTACAGTGATGATTTTACCTACTTTCTAAGGGTATCGGGATTCAGGGATGCCTAGTAGTCCCCTCTAGACCCTTCCAACTGGATTACCCTGTGATGACCAGGTTAGCTTCTGCCTTCCAAAACAATATACTCCACCTTCTCTAGTTCTCTGCAGGGTCAGGAATGGCATTTCAGGTCCTTCTACCACAGGTGCTATGTGTAGGGGCTTTAAACCCAAAACCATAAAAAATTTGTGCTGTGCATGTAATTTACGTTGTCTGCCTCAGGCATCAAATATCACATGTGGCAGATCAGCAGTGATTGAAGGAGTTGATATTTGTGCAGGAGGTTGGAAGGGCTATAGGATGTACAATGTAATGAAACAATTTTCTGACATAAGGAGCTTTCAGGCTTGAAGCAGGAGGGCACTGAGTTTATGGTTAATTACGAAGTAAAGTGAGTGCTGTCTGTCAAAGTGTGTTTGAAGTCCGTGTCACACAGCTTTGTGGCATGAACTGTGTGATTACGATCAAGTTCACTTGATGGCCTGAGAACTTCCCACCACCCCTACAAATAATGTGGATCTCTAGTGCAGAAATTCCTTTGCGTTTGAATGTTTGTACTAATATGACCAGTATAAAAATAACACTACAAAATAAAATAGCAAGAACAGGTATTAGCTATTTAAGCTCTGAGTCTTTCCTTTTCTAGGGGTACATTGAGATCTTGCATAAGAGCCAGTGACTTCTCTGGATAATGTTCAAGTAGAATTTAATTTTTGATTATATAATAAACTCTAAGCCTTAAGCAGCTGTAACCACCTGCTAAAATAAAATGAGTGTTTTATGAGAAAGCAACTGCATAAGGAGACTTGAGAATATTTTAATGCAAGTTTTTCTTTAACCTTTTTTTAGCTGAGCTTAATGATGCTTCCTTTGAGAGATCTTCTAGGCAAGGCTATCAGCGATAGACTTCTCAGCCACCAGTGCACCCTCTAGCTCAACCTCTATCTCCAGGACAAGGGACAAGCAAAGTACAAACGAGCAATCAGATTGCCAGCTCTTGCAAGATGCATATAACTGTTCTACTTCTCAACTTTACAGATCCTACATGGCTGCATGATACTGAACCGAAAGCAATTTAAAAGGCAACTTGCTTTAAATACTTAATATCTGAATCAGACTCTAGGATGTCAACAAAGCCATTTCACAGGGAAGGATGCTCCTTTCTTTTGTGCTGCTTGAACTTCATAATCCTGCTGTGATGCTAAATGGAATCTTTGTGCAAACTGTGAATGCTGATTTTTGAGCTATGTACAACAGTCGCTGGGCTTTTCATCAGCTGAGCTGATAGGAACCTTGTCACGCTTCATCTTTCGAGGCAGCTAATGGACAATCCAAGCAGATGTTAACACATTTATATTCATAAATATGAATATGCCAAAAATCTACTGAATTAAAGGAATCTCATTGTCCAAGGCTGTCTGAATGGGATGGTCTACCAGCAGCTACTTTTCACTAGGGCAGGAAAAGTGTTAGGACACTGACAGCTAAAGGGACCTGTACTCTGACTTAAATGCTTTATCCACATACTATGGTCAAGGTGTTTTAGGGGCAGAAAAACCTCAGGCTGAGCTGCAAGCAAGAGGGCCCTTGAAAGGAGTTTAGGGAAAAAAATGTTATTTTTGCAGATCTGCAGACCGATATCTATGAAAATAGTGAGCATTTGCAGCATATTTTGCACAGTCCTTGGACTGTAGCAGATATGTCCAGTAAGTGTGAAGTGGCAATCAAGAACCATAGCATCCAAGAAAGTAAAATGCGATTTACAGATGGAGGATATCAGTGGGGTGCTACTCACCGCAAACTCTCCCAAGAAGAGCCTGAGAATGAGTGAAGCAATGTCTGAATGGTGCTCAGCTACTAAAAAAGCTGAGTGCTTCAAAGTTCAGGTCCCAGGATAGCCTAGCATGAGATGAGGTGCTCCATCAAATCAGCAGGTGTTGCTAGTTTATAGCTACAAGTACAGATTTAACAGCAAGATATTCAAGACAAACTTACTTCAACAAGATAAAAGGAAACTGTGTGATACCCAGGTGAGGTGCCTGCAACCTGAATTTCCCAGGTAAAGTGTACTCTAAATCAAACCTGCAGTAGAGCATTCAGAAGGAAGTAAATATTTTACTAAAGTAGGAGACCATTCTGTGATTTAAACCTAGCATAAAGTTCCCAACCAGGTGCACATGCCTTTCAGATCAGAACTCCTGAAGAGCTGATGGGTTCCCCAGCTGTTCGTGTACTAACAGCCTATTCTTATTTACTTAACAAGGTGAGCATAATTTAAGATCTAGAAACATATCTTCACCCTCTTTGCAATAAAACTCTGTGGTTTTGGCATGTTTTTTTGAAATCTGACAGCCAGTTCTCCATGCAGTTCTTTGGTTGCTGCTTAAATGCCTTTGCAGTGTATTGTGACTGTGTGCTGTTTAAAGGCAGTTAACATTCCCTAGTTCAGAGGATGATTAAAAGCCAGCTGAAATCAATGGAGATAACCTGATTTGAGCTTTGGATCAGGCACCCTATGCCATCCCATGTGTTATGGGGCAGAAGTAAAGGCAAAATGACACTTTTGAGCAGCTTTTCACATTTCTTGCTTGAAGATGCTAGGAAATAATTACAGTCTAAAGCAGGTTCATTTTCTGTTTGATGTGGATTTAAAAAGAGCTTTTTATTAATGCACCCTCTTGTTTAACAGGCAGTGCAAAACTCCTTTTTATTCTAAAGATCTGCCTATCCAAAAGGTGTGCCTGCATGCTCTAGTACCTGGAGACAAAAACTGGAGAGCAAAGAAGGGAACTGATGATGCCTATATATATGAATGGCCTACTCTATTCTGCAGGAGAACTTGAGTTGATTCAGTATTTAATTTGTAAGTCTAATTTGTCATACACTGATAGCAAAGATTATTATGAATGTCAGCAGCTAATCTTAGAAAGTTTACAATCTGTTGAATGTAAAAAAGTTGCAGCACTGATATTTTCAGTGCATCTGGAAACCCTGTGTACTTGGGAGATACTCTGACTTTACTATGGTGAAGCCGTAAAAATAGATATAGTATATCCAGGCCAGTAATGGTATGTCTTTCTGGATCTCAAAATTCAGAAAGTTGAAGTCAAATATTTGAAGTAAGATTTATAGTTTTTCATCATTATATTTGATTGCAGTGAGTGCCCTTTGTAGAATGTCAGAAGAGTCCCTGTGCTTTTTTCATGGTATAAAAGCAAATGAAAATTTAAAAAAAGTGGAAACAAACATATAAAAATACATATTT
Organism: Platalea leucorodia; assembly: GCF_965183815.1. Classification (NCBI taxonomy): domain Eukaryota; kingdom Metazoa; phylum Chordata; class Aves; order Pelecaniformes; family Threskiornithidae; genus Platalea; species Platalea leucorodia. The sequence continues at coordinate 26,414,028 of NC_138830.1, read as the reverse complement.
CAGATTTTTCAAGCCCACAAATTCAGCTTTTCATATTTCAAATTAAATGCATAAAACTTGCAAAAATAATATTCATAAATATCTTGAATTCAAGTGTAGTCTAGCCACACACACTTTCATCATTTGTTAATTTTTGAAGAACATAGATGTGCAGTGGTGCACCTCAGAACACCTCCCATTCCCATGAACAGTCATAGAAAATGTAAGTTTTTCATGAGTGTTTACCTAAAGTTTGTCCATAAGTATTAAATATTCAGCATGATGAAGTCATAGTACAAAAACAATTTGAATTTTTTATAGCTTGCATAAAAAAACATCACAGTTTGTGCTTGACTAGTGTTGAATGAAGCATGAACTGAAATCCAGCTGTGCCTGTTTTGATTTTCATTCATGTTAAGTTGTATTAGAGTCCAGTTCAACCACCCCTTCACTGTATCTCAATCTATTCCATCAATCCCATTGTGTTACACAAGGTAAACACTGCATGAGCAAGGGTGGCAGAAGCAGATACTTGTTTCTTTGGAATTTGGCTCCAGTAAAGTGCATGACTTAGAGCAAAAAAATCACAAACCCAAGAACAACAGAAGATAGACAGTAATTTGAGTCGTAGCAAGCAACTGTCATAACAGGAAGATGCTAAATGATCTAAGCAAATACTTTAAGCGAGCATTTGTATTTTAAATTCAGCAAGTTAAGAACAGATCATGCTATTGCACAGCTTTGGCTGATGACCATATAGTTCCCCCTGAAGCTGAGAAAATTTCCAAATGAAGGAAGGACAATGTCTATGTTTTAATTTCATGCACTATAAACATAGTCTGCTTGGAGGGGAACAGTGCCCTGTTTTCCTTCTCTCTGGAAAGGCATACATCGTGAGACTGCAAGGAGCATCTTTCTTTGTCAATATAGGCTGCAGGTCCTGCTCAGCCATGCAATAAGTTCCTGATCTCCTTCTAACATAGACATCTAGGGGAAAAACACAAAGTTGCATGAATTAAATATTCAGAGTGCCTGTTTATACTAAAGTGTTTGGTTTTACTGTCTGTCCATATGTTGTATATGCAAAGGTTGACTACAGGTGTCACAGAGGCAGGCTCCCACTGTCCTATTTATTTTTATTTTTTTATTTTTTTTTTCTCAGAACAGCAGTCTTGTGGTACTTCAGTTCTTCCGTTTGGGACTAAATGTAAGTAGGAGGTTGACTAACAGAAAGCTAACATTCAGACCTCACAAAAGTCAGGGCTGGAACTATGTTTGACCAGGTATATACAGAGCCCATAATTTCTGTAGCTTGGATTTTGACTTGAAGGCAAACCTCAGTTATCTTGATTTTGACAAACACTAAAGTCAGAATATAATCTACCATTAGAGACTGACTGGGTTTTTTGTAATCATGCCATTTGTCCTGAAGGACTTGGAAAGACCTCTGTGCTTATTAATTCCTTTCTCTCAGAAATTATAATATCGTGTTGAAATTGCTTTCCTAGGAGAAGTATCTTCTTGTTTTCCACTGGTCCCTGTTTCTGCTTTCTCTTGCTTTCAGTTGTGATCCTTTAGTCCCACTTGATGAAACCAGTTTGGCTGAGGAAATTTCAGCCAGCTCTCAGAACCTATATTCTGGATCAGCGCCCAGCTTTGTTGCCTTTTTTTTAATAGGCTAATAGGCTGAAAATGCTGTCATTAACAACCAGCATGTGACAAACTTGAACCTGTTAAGAGAGGCTTTAGCATTTGATAAATATTGCTTCCTATGAAGCAACTTGAAACAGGGGCTCTAAAGCAGCAGAAATCTAATCCATGGTAGTGCTGATACTGCAATCTCTGCCTTTATCAGCTTCTCCAGATGCTCCCTGTATCTGATTCAAGAAAGAACCTGTGGTATTTGTATTCCTGCCATTGGTATTATGCTTCTGTTTGCAGAGAAAGATTGAAGTGTGTCATCCAAAACAAAGCAGGAGCTTAAGCTCACCTCTGCAAAACTCTTTAAGCTGAGAAACTACCTTCAGAACAAATTAACTGATAAATACAGAGTGAATTTTTTTGTATTCCCTGGAAATCTTTCACTTACTCAGATCGTCAGGGTGAAAGTAGGGCAAAACTGTCCAAGAGAGCACTAATGTCTCTGATACTTGGATTCAGTGTTCACTATTCAAGAATCCTGTATGGTCTTGGATATATTGCTGTGATTTTCAATGGTGATATAGTGAGGTTGTGAAGATGGTACTACAGAGATGGAGCTATGAGAATGAGGTACCTTCAACCATATGTTCTGTACTATATCTAGTGTGTGTGCATGTATATAAATATAGAGAGGAAACATCTTAAAATAACTTATTGAAGTGGTTATAAACCATTTATTTGTGCAAAATCTTTGATAAATCTTTCAAGGGAATTTCAGGTTGAAATTTTGTTTGGATTTTTGCATTTATCACATCATTCAGTTCCCTTTAAAGGAAAGCAGTTGAAAGGAAGGCTGTGAAAAAAGAGAGGAAAAATAACCAACCAAATTGAATATAAATTTAAACAACTTCAGAAAGCACAATGTTCTTGGAAAAGCATGAAAGCTTTAACCAGATTGTGTGATAAAAACAAGGTCAATCATTGTTTTTCATTAAAAATGCAGACATTTTGGCTAGTTCTTATTTTAGCGCCAAGCATGTAAATATGTCACTAAGAAGCACTTTTAGTCTAACATCTGAATTTCAAAAAAATAGTGCTTAAAAATCCTACTTTGCTGTAATTTGTGGTGAAAATCTTGTGATTGAGTTTTTCACTGGCAATAATGAGATGTTTTACCAGTGAATTCCTGGACTCTGGCACGTAATGTGGAAAACACAGGAAACATACTTAGCTCTTGAATAGATATAGTTTAAACGTGTGGCCTTTTCCCAAATCTTTTAAGGAGTGAAAAAAATTTTTTCCCAACAAAGTTATAAACAATAATAAAAATATCTGTGGTTGGCTACTGATATTTTTGAGAGCCTGGTTGACTTGAGGAAGAAGCAGGATAAGGGAAGGAATTTTGAAGCAGAGATCACCAGTATTGCCAGATACTTCACAAATCTGTTTATAAGCCAGGAAAGAAGGCGGCTTCTCTCAAGGCTAAGAGGAATGAATCACTGAAGTGGGAGGTATAGTGTCATCCAAGAAGAGAGAATCTGTTCTCCTTTGCATTGGAGCCAGCTGTTTAAAAGATTAAATAATACTTTCAGATACATTGGTGTGTTGCAAAGCAATGCAAACATCCTCAACTCTTAATGTTCGACTACATCAATCACTATTGTATTTATACATAGTTTGACTCTACTGTAATATACACATGATGGATGGAGCTACAATTGTGATATATCAAGCAATCATTTAAAACTTTGCTTGACCAAGTCTCTCTAAAAATTCTTCAGCTTGCATATTCAGAAGTCAGTGCTAAATCTCTAACTCTGTTGGTGACCTCCAGTTATTGAGAAGAAACTATTACAACTTTATCTTCAGCATCAACAATGCTAGTCCATTAAAGCCAGCCACACTGTTGAGTGAAACACAATGTTTTCCAAGGCATGGCTTCTCTTACCATCTCTCCCAGGATTTGGCAATTGGTAATTTTAGGACTAAAGTGCTGACTTTTGCATTTTGATGTGGAAAAAAAACACATTACTAATATTCTTCTGTGGGTTCTGGGTTCCAAGCACATGAAGGTATGTGCTTTTTTTTTTTTTTTTTTGTTTCTGTCTCCAAAGTAAGAACAACTCTTAAATTCGTAACAATTTCTGGGTTTCACCTTAAACACCTAATAAGCTCTAAAAAAGTTCTAGCAAAATGCTTTTATGCAGTTGGAAACCTCTAAAAGAGAAAAAAAGTTGCAATTTAGAGTGTATTTGATACTACTCTCTCTTCCTAGTGTTTACTTAGGATTTCTCCAAGACTTGTCTTGGTCCTTGGAAGCGAAGAACATGATGTGGTAGTGCTCAGTTTTGTCATTGCTTTTCACAGTGGACTTCAGAGCTATTTTTAAGGACTGGCAATCTAACCTCCCTCATCTGCTCCTTGCTCAGTGCTTCTGTGTGGCTGCATCTTCTCCCCTTTAATTCAGGGTGGAACTTCCATTTGTCACTTTTCTAACTTTATATTTCAAGTTTTCTCTTCATTTGTCCCATTGTTTCTCAGACCGAGAACTGCAATCTCCAAGGGAGATTGAAATTAATAAGGGGTATGAAAGTTTTGAGATTATGAAACGTTCTGTAAAAGTGAAAAATGTGTTATGACAAGAAAAGCTTTCGTACAGTTCTGTTCACAGCAGCAGCTCCATTCTTTATTTGCACTGGCAACCAGCTATTTCCAGCAAAGGTGAGTGGTTGCCACTAGTGCAGTTTGACTCTTTGTTCCGTGGCTGGTATGTTTATAGAAAGACAAATGAGCTAAAGCAGTATAATGTTTCTGACGTTGGGAACAGCAGAACCTGGCTGCTTTCCTTTCCCCTGCTATCCTGGGTTAGGCTGAGATACCCTTCTGTTTCCTAAGATGTTTGCATTTATACTGCTAGAAGTGTTTCTTCATTAGAACACTTCTAGCTTAGCTTTTCTGAAATGTTAGAAGAGTGATGCTCATCTATTCACTTTACATTCAAATTACTGAGCATATTGCTGGCTTACCTTTAGCTCTTCAGAGACACAAGATGTTGCATTCAGGCAGATGACAGACTTGGTAGCAGAGCGCTTTGCATTTGTCTGTCCCTCCCTTCCTGGTTTTGGGGCTGCTCCATAAACTTGCTTTTGCAAAGCAAGATCTCTGCATCTTTGTAGACAGATTTGCTAGCATAGGGAAGATACGGGTCTATTGGTATAAGCCTGCTTATCTCAGTGTATTACGTACTCACATCCTGGCATGATCTCTCTGTGCTGTAAGTCTTGGGTATGCAGACTCTAGAGGTTTTGATTTTTTTCTCAGACTTCTCAATTGGTTACGTCATTTTCTCAAAATAAAAGCCTTTGAAAATCAGATAGCTTTACTTTTAGGTAAGAGTAAGTATTTCCAGCTTGTCTACTGGTCCTGACTGTTAGTATTGTCTGTTTCGTAGTCTAAGGCCTAAAATCCATGCGGAAGAGCTGAAGTCTGCTCCCTAATAAAGTGCTTTGTTCTTAGCTGCAGTAGTGATGAACTCATTAGAGCTAATGACATCCTATGTGAAAGCATTTAGTCCTGAGCAAATCTTTGGAAAAAATAGGTCAAAGGGAAGTCTGGATTGTCAGTCGATCCCAATTTTTAGACCATTAACTAAGTTGGGTAGTATCTTTTATATGTCATCCTAAATTTATATTCAGTACCAGAACTGTATCTTCACTAGAGGCAGTAAGAGGTATTGGCCATTAAAAAGTAATATTCTACTGCACTAAAAAAGGTTGTATGAGGAGCTCCAGATTTAAATGGGAAAAGATAAGCATCCTTTCTTATTCACAGTACTATAATTACAGAAAGCAGTCTTTTTTCAAACAGTTATAGAACTTCTGCTTGTTCTTTTACTATCCTGACCATCTATTTGCCATTGTACTCTCTATTTAATTACTTATGATATAGTATACAGCTGATTGTGATTCCAAGATGGTAGTTGGTAGGCAGATAAATTCTACTAAAAAAAAGCCTCTGCTTTCATGAAGCTTCCTGAAGCACAGACGGAAAGCAGAGAAATAGAAGAGTGCATTCTAAATTCAATATGTTTTAAAGCTGAAGTTTTTTCACCTATTAAGAGCTTTTTCATCCATCTCTTTAACAGAGTAAATTACTTCTGTGAAACTCTTGCAAGGGGGTCAGTGATGTACTCAGAAGCTGTACTGTTGGATTAGTGCTTTCTTAACTTCCATAAATACGGTTCTTAAGGAAGAACTGTTTTGAAGCCATGCACATTGAAGCCAAAATTGCTGTGCAACAATGATTCAAAAGAATTCTGACAAATACTCTTTGCTTTTCTGTCTCTGTCCTCAGAATTTTCTAGGCCCACTCCATCTCCAGTCTAATTGCAGCAAAAACCATTAGAGTTTGATCTTTATTCTGATGTTTTTACAGGAACAAACTCCTTCCAGATTATTAACCTGGCATAACGGATCACAATATGGTAACGTGCCCTAGGGCTAGCATCACACTGAGGCAATTGCAATACTAAGTCATTGCAATGTCAAGTCTTGCACAGTGATAAATAGAAATTATATGTCTTGAAAAATGTGTGCACTTTGGATTTAGCACAAAGAATGTATATGGGAAACAGCCATTCTCCTGTTGCTGGCAGTTTTGCACCTATTTTAAAGGGTATATAAATTCTTGTGTATGAACTGTGTAACAACTTCAAGCAAGAAAAACAGCACTGGTGGTTTTTCTCAATATCGAAGCTAATGAAATGATATTTTGGCAGATCTAGAAATCCCATTTCCTGTTCGGCTTCTCTCCAGTGTTATTTCTAAGGAGGGATGTGAGGGAGTCAGTTAAAATGAAGGGATAACTATTCCAATAGACTGTAATCACACAATACCAAAGCATTCTCAGTAATGCAGTCCTCCTGTTAAAACAAAGCATGTAGAAAGTTCTGTCATTATACTGGCAAAGCAGTACTGAAACAATACTTTCCTGAATGGTAGCTGTATATTGAGACTCCTTGTTCTGAGGTCCAAATGTCCAGATCTGGTTGGTAATCTGTAGCCCTCTCACTGGCTCCTCCTTCAAACTATGTTTGGAAAGGACTGAGTACTCTACAATTTGCCTTCTCCTTCAGCCTACCTAGTTCTGCCCTAGATTGCTGCGTAGAACACTACTGCTACAAAGTCAGAGGGAGCCAACAGTGTGCTGTCCCAGTGCATGAGCTGCCCTACAGCACTGACGTGTGGCCACAGGGGTCAACACTCTAAGCTCCCAATTCAGTTCTGCTTTTACTCATCTCCAGAGGTCCCTTCCAACCTCAACCATTCTGTGATTTGATAACTAAGTCCTATTTTCAGAACTAGTTTTCATTCTCCATGGAGAAATGCATCAAATCTGCCCTCCAGGTTAACAAATTCCAGTAAGGCATTTAAAAGAAAGATGCAGGCTTTTTAAAAAAAAGACCTAGTTGCTGTCATTCAGCCATAGAGACTCATTTTCTCTCTGACCTCAAGGTTAGGTTATTACCAATTCAGTTAAGTCATCCTTAATAAGGCTGTATTTGCTAGGTCCAATCCAGCACATACAGAATATGTAGCAAGACTTGCCTTGACTTCAGTGGGATAGGATGGGATCCACAAGTGCAAACATAAGTATATGTACCTCTTCTGGAAGTTTCTGCATCAGTCTGTGCTGCCTGTGAAGCCCGAAATACAATATGTAAGCCCAGTAACATTTATGTAAATAGTCTTGCACAGCTCGCTGAAGCTGCTGATGCCTTTTGTGTTTTATCATGTATTGAATAGATGTTTAAGCATTGTGGTTGCCCTCAGCTTTTGGCTCAGAGCAATTTTTTTTTTTTTTTTTTTTTTTTGCTAAAGAAACATGAAGCTCATTGTAAAGAGAGCTAGAGCTTTTCCTGAGTTTGAATGCCCAGTTTGTTTTTTGGAGCATATGATCTCTACATTAAGGGAAGTACAGAAATGACTACATATCTCTAATGTAATCGCAGCTTTATGTGAGTAGCAGTCTAAGGAAAACTAAACTAGACCTATTTAGCCAGACAGAGAGTAACCTTTGGGCACTTGACATATCTGTTCTTTTCTAATAGCTTGTTGACATGTCAAGGTTCTACAAACTTCTGTGATTTTTGATTTAGAGATCGAGAAGTAAAGATAAGATTTTGAGATGGAAGTTCTAGGCTCAATCCTTGCATGCACATACTACCACTGATCTGTCCTGGGTCAAGTAACTGAAAGGACAGGTATTTTCTTGATGTACACCAATCCTGTACACACTGAGCATTTGATGATATATGAGCAGAGGTTTATAGAAACCTTGCCTTAACCAGTCTTTGAAGCAGTTGTAAACTGGATTACTAATGCTTCAGAAGTTCCTCTGCATTCTACCTGTAGAAGGTGACATCTCTATTGCCTAGATGATATCTGATAAAAAAGACTGTATTTAGCACATGTAGAGGTCCAACTAACAAATGTTTTTGGGAGGGGAAAAAGCCCATAGACAAAGGAACTTGGCATATCTGGAAAACAAGGAAGTCTGCTGTTGATCCTTCTGTTATGATATGCATTGATTGGTAGACCTCTACTCAGGGAATAGCTTGTACTAGATGGAAAGCTAGCTTTGCAGCAAATCTTGAAGTTCTTAGGCCACCTTTCCTCTACTGAGGAGGATAATATCTATCTATAACAGGGATAAACCAATTTGTACGTGTGTGTGTTCGTAATATAACAGCTATTTAGTAGCTTCATCAGCTTAGAAAAAACGAAGTAGCAAACCTACATGATACCTCTACTGAGCAGAAAATTAGCTAATCTCTACAGTACCCAGGCTGCCTCCCTTCCCATCTGCTGTGCCGTTTTGAAAGGAAATAATTCACTGTGTTCTTTCTCCCCTTGCCATAGTGGGAAGGGTTCTAGGAGGGGTGTGTGTATGGCTGTTGCCAAACATTAAAATGAAGGAAAATTGCTTTGAGTTCATCTTATATTTCTTTCCAAATAGCAATCCATGTAAGGAAAAAAGGTATTTTTTTTAACTGCAAGGGATGGACAGTTATAATAGTATGTGAGTATAAATTCTTTTAGTCTTTTTCTCTGTTGTGACTTCATAGCTTTCTATGCAAACCTCCTTTTTGTCCTGTTGAATTGTTACCACTCTGCACCTGGGTAATTCACAATTCTGTGTGGTGAGTGGCACTTGCTTTCTGGGATGCTGAGTCATTTGGGGTACCTTTTAAGGGTCTGAAGACCTAGGCTGTTAGCTTTCTTCTTAATCACTTACCTGAAAAGGACCACTCCTTGATAAACACTGGATCATCAGCAGTTTGATTAATGTGGACTGGGGTTTCTTTTATATAGGGTGGGTATATCCATGCATAGGTGCTGATCAGGTATGTAGTATTGCTTGTGTCCTTTGAGTATAGAGGAGCTGTAAGTTTGGTGCATAATATAATGGTATGAAGATATTTCTTATAATAAGGGACTGCAACAACTGATGGGGGAAAAAAAGCTTAGAAAATATGCTGAAAGAAATAGCAGATAAGTAATATGAAGTAGATCTAGCACTGAGAGAAAATGCTCTGAAATATTACACTGAAACAGCCTACTTCAAAAGACTGTAATCCCTTGAGGTGGACTTAATATAAGGCAGAGTATAAAAACTCTTCTTTAATATTGTGTCCGGGAAACCAAAATACAGGGAATCAGATCAGTGGCTCAGAGTTGTGTTAGACCTTGACCTTTGTGTGAGCTCTGCCTGCCTGTAGGTGTCCAGGACGCTCTTCCTCTTCAGAATTGTCTGAATTGAAAAAGTCCTGCTAGTTTTAGCCTGTATGCAAGCTTGTACGGGGAAGCGTTGAGTGGAATGATGTTTAGCTAAGGCAGCTGTCGCACACATGTCCAGAATGTATCTAGCTGCTGGTGGTGGTTTCCAGTCCCCTGAAATCCATTTGCTAGGCAACAGGGCTGTCACTTTTGTTCTTCATAACTCTCCAGTTTGGTCTAGGCCACTGGGAAAATGTCAGAAACACCTAGTTTAGGCAGGGCTTTTTGTGAGTCTCTGCGTAGGTGTTATTCTTTCCTGTGAGAGCAAATAGTCTCCAGGTGTTTTTTGGTGCAGCAGTCACATGAAATGAACAGTTAGCAAATGGGAAAAGCCCATTGCTTCACTGCTGCTGCAGGTAGTTCCAGAATTGTCTTCAGCTGTGGAAGGAGACCAAGAGTAACAGTGTAACTGTAGCCCAAGATCTGTGGGGAGTCTGTTTTCTAGCCTGTGTGCACCCAGCCTTCTGTGCTGACTTTGGTCTCTTGAATTTTTCACATTAAGTCAATTCTGTGCATGTGTCTCTGTTGGGGCCTGTAGCACCATAGTTATGCATCTAACAAGATAAAGCACAGCCCATTTACACTTAGTGCCTCTCTTCCTCACCCTTTGTATGACTGTCCTCCTTGGCTCTTTATTAGAAGTGCTGATTTACATAAATGATTGCTATTTGGTCTCATAGAGCTTAGAGGAGTAGAGGATCTTGGCTCACTGAAAGCTGTAGGACCTGGTCTGCTGTGGGGATTACCTTACGTTCCTCTTAATGGGAGTGTTTTCTAGACCTTGCAGCTCTTCTAATTCTCTGGAAGCTGTGAGTCAGAAGGTGCAGGGAGTCAGCTGCTCCTGGGTCCCAGTGAGCTCTTGGCTGAGCTCAGCAATAACCCAGTTCTAATTTACTGCTATTAGGTCAGTTTAGTCAAGTTGATTTTTCCTAGAAAACTTTGGCTATCTTGGAAAAATCAGTATTCCAAAGGGCTTTTTCTGCTTTTTATGCAGTAATTGTAAATCTCTTGTAAATCAGTGAGAAAAGAGTTCTGTCCTAAAACAGATGTTATTTCTTCTTTGGAGTGACTTTGCAGTTCTCTTCAAAACACTCCACTGGCATTTGTCTTGCTTTGATAGCTCCTGTGGATTCCAGAAAGACAGACATCCTAGGCTAGGATACTGGTTATTGCTTGGCAGTGGCATCATAACCCTGCAAAACAGATTGCATGGGAGCTCTATTCCAATGGGACCTAAACATTTGATAAAAATCTAATTAAAATGGTGAGGGGAAAATACGGTGTCCTTGTGATCAGTAGTAGTTTAAGCAGTAGTAAATCAAGAGCTACTTGTGAAGTTGCTATTTTGTCTGAGCAATGGTGGCAGGATTTGTCTTTAACAAGTACATTCATAAGTCTATGGGACCTGACGAGATGCATCCCAGAGTCTTGAGGGAATTGGCTGATGTAGTTGCCAAGCCACTCTCCATGGTATTTGAAAAGTCGTGGCAGTCACGTGAAGTCCCAGGTGACTGGAAAAAGGGAAACATTGCACCCATTTTTATAACGGACAGGAAGGAGGACGCTGGGAACTACCAACCTGTCAGCCTCACCTCTGTGCCTGGGAAGATCATGGAACAGATCCTCCTAGAAGTTATGCTAAGGCACATGGAGGTGATTCGAGACAGCCAGCGTGGCTTCACCAAGGGCAAGTCCCGCCTCACCAACCTAACGGCCTTCTATGATGGAGTGATTATGTCAGTGGACAAGGGAAGAGCTATAGATGTCATCTATCTGGACTTCTGTAAAGCCTTTGACACGGTCGCCCACAACATCTTCCTCTCTAAATTGGAGAGTTATGGATTTGATGGGTGGACTGTTTGGTGGATGAGGAATTGGTTGGATGGTTGCATCCAGAGGGTAGTGGTCAACAGCTCAATGTCCAGACGGAGATCGGTGACAAGCAGTGTCCCTCAGGGGTCCGTATTGGGACCAGTGCTGTTTAATATCTTCATCAATGACACAGTGGGATCAAGTGCACCCTCAGCAAATTTTCACATAACACCAAGCTGAGTGGTGCAATCGACACACCTGAGGGACAGGATGCCATCCAGAGGGACCTGGATCAGCTTGAGAAATGGGCCTGCGTGGACCTCATGAGGTTTAACAAGGCCAAGTGCAGAGTCCTGCACCTGGGTTGGGGCAACTGGTATTAATACAGACTGGGGCATGAAGGGATTGAGAGCAGTCCTGCCAAGAAGGACTTGGGGGTACTGGTGGAAGAAAAGCAGGAGAGAATGTGCTCTCGCAGCCCAGAAGGCCAACCTGGGCTGTATCAAAAGAAACGTGGTCAGCAGGTTGAGGGAAATGATTCTACCCTTCTACTCCACTCTGGTGAGACCCCCACCTGGAGTACTGCATCCAGCTCTGGAGGCCTCAGCACAGGAAAGACATGGACCTGTTGGAGCGGGTCCATGGAGGGCGACAAAAATGATCAGAGGGATGGAGCACCTCTCCTATGAGGAAAGGCTGGAAGAGCTGGCGTTGTTCAGCCTGGAGAAGAGAAGGCTGTGGGGAGACCTTATTGCGGCCTTTCAGTACTTAAAAGGGGCCTAAAAGAAAGGGACAAACTTTTTAGCAGGGCCTGTTGCAATAGGGCAAGGAAGGAGTAATGGTTTTAAACTAAAAGAGGGTAGATTCAGACTAGATATAAGGAAGAAATTTTTCATGGTGAGGGTGGTGAAACACTGGAATGGGTTGCCCAGAGAGGTGGTAGATGCCCCATCCTTGGAAACATTCAAGGCCAGGCTGGATGGGGCTCTGAGCAACCTGATCTAGTTGAAGATGTCCCTGCCAATTGCAGGGGGGATGGACTAGACCTTTAAAGGTCCCTTCCATCCCAAAGTATTCTATGATACTATGAAGTAGCTGTTGAATAACTTATATTAGGAACATGTGTGTATAAATTGTTTTATCCCTGTTATAGTCCTATACTATTACCTGAAATAAACACGTTATTGAAGAAAGTTAAAAAAACAAAACAAAACAAAACAAACCCAAACAAAACAATCCACATAGTTTTGCACTGTCTGGGAAATGAGCTTGCATAGTCAGTCTTGAGTTTGTGAATACTTAAACTGGTACTGTAGGGCACAGGCTCAGAGAATTTTGTTCCTAAACTCTGTATCCTATTTAAATTCCTCACTTACCATTGATTTTGGCTGAAGAATTTGTTGAATTTGGGCTTCTATTCCAGAAATATATTTTTCTTACCTTTTTTTTTTCTTCATAGCTTAAAGAAAATAACTGTGAAACTCTGATCACGAAGCTGTTTGGGAACAATGTGTTGTCTTCCTGACTGGTGGAGTTCTTGACATCATTCAAAGCTCTCAGCTGGTGGAGTGCCACACTGTTTTTGGTTTTCATCTGTTAAAGGTCTGCGCCATGTGGTGATCTTCATGCAAAATGGAGTCAGCAGGACTCCAAAGACTTCAAATTACAGTGGCATTAGTAAAATTTCAGTGAAGTACACAACTGTGCATTCTTTCAGTTGACTTCAATAGCCTCTGTACTGAGCGGATGCATATTGTTGAATTCTTCAACTTTTAAACCCTGTTTTAATGTTTGTGTATCCGAATAACATTATTGGCACCATGGAACAGTGCACATATAAATTGCAATGCTTGTATTAATTGTGCAGAGACATTCTCTAATTTTTTAACTACATGAAACATAGTAAAGTTAAGCTGAAAAAGCAATAAGCGAAGGCTGAAAAGGTTCCTTTTTCTTATAAGCATATCTTTCTGAGGGAATGGAAAGGTAATGCACAAATCAGATTTTAACAAGACCAACAGTAAAATAGTTTTTCTTGAAACAAGGGCAGTCAGAGCTCTTGTACTACCATAATATGAAGAAAAAAAAAAAAAGATAGGGAAAACGGTATCTTTCCCTAAAATGCTGGTGTTTTTCCCTGTTCACAGGGGATTTTTTTTTTTTTTTTTTCTAATGGTAGGATCTGGAAAACACTTCTATATGGTTTTTATTTTATTGTTTTCTATAAAGCCAATAAGAGTTTCTTATGTGGTCTCTTGTAAGGTATCATCATTTCTCTCTCTCTAGGAGCTTAGATTTCTTTCTCTGTGCTCACGTTCCGCTATTCCTGCTAATGTGCTGTGCAGGAAGAATTGCATTACATAGCTCTGCCGTGCAGCTGGGACTTCCTGGAGGTTTGCATTTTTAAGGCTTTCCCCATCGTACCCTGCAACCGAGGCAGCAGATAAATCTTGCTGGTCACATACTGTTGTGTAGGAGCACATGATGCTTGGGGGTGGGGGAGGAATTACTATCTGTGCCCTGTGGAAGCCAGATTGTTTCATGAGCCCCAGCACTGCTCGGTTCTGTACACATTTCAGTCATCTTATTGACATCTCAGAATTTATCCTTGGGAATACTGCTATGTAGTGGGAGGAAAATGAGATGCTGTTAGCAAACTGATAATTGAAAGTAATAAAAGCCTTAAGCAAATGCATAAAACTCTTCCCAATTATGGTATTTATGGCCCCAAACTGTTATAGAGATATTTATAGGTTCAGTGGAAATATAAAACATATGGTATCTTTATCCGGAAATATTCTTTCAATTATACCCTGCATGGATCTCATAAACATCCCTCTTTCATCTAAAAATTCTTCAGTACATTAGGTAAGAAACATCATTCCATTTTGTAGGGGAATGTGGTAAACAAACATCTTGTTCTAACAGATGTTGAAGTGTGTTTTACAGATTTCAATCAGCAAAAGGAATATTCTATAAGTTTTGGCTCTGGCAGCTCAAAGTACTGCAGCTGTTAGGCCACACATCTTGTATTTTGCTTTTCTACTTGCTATATTGGAGATTGTGTAAGATCAGCGTATTTTTTCCTGATCTTCATCTGTTAAAGCATAAGTGTCTTAATCTGCTTTCTTTGCAATGCACTAAAACTCTCCTGCTTTGCAAATGTAGCAGGATCATACCTTAATGCTTCTTCTAATGTATCTGTATAAGGAATTTTTGAGAGCACCCTCTCCAGCTTGTTAGCCTCTGGCAATTGTGCTTATAGGAACTGCACTGGCCTCTTCATAATGCATTGTTGTTTCAAAGCAATCCAGTGTTAACTGGGCAAGTGCCTTCCAGAATCTGCAACTCAGGTTTGACCTAAGCCTAGCAAAAGGAAGAGACTATAGGAATATCAGTAGGGTCAAGTCAAAAGGCAGTTTTATGCTTCATCTTGACTTTGAGAGCGGCCTGGTCCTGGTCAGTGCAACTGTTGTCTCTGTCTCTCCCTTTCCTGAAAAGAGGAGATTAGCACTGACTCAGATCTGTCACGTGGCTGGGAGTGGGGAATATTGTGCAACCTTTTTGCTGAGGTGGTTGCTTTCTGAGGTATGATTCGTAAACCTTGCACTAGTTTTCTGTGTGGGTAGAGAGGGAAGCAGACCTGGGATTTTTTTACCCTTTTTTTTTTTTTTTTTTTTTTTTCTTTTTAAGCACTTTGATGGATCGTGGAAGATTCTACCTTGTCTGAGGCACTGTGCCTGCAAGTGTTCCCTGGAGGTCAATTTGTCTCTGTACCTATCTTGATCTTGCAGAAGCTGAATTGTAATGCAATGCACACACTGTATTTGAGTTGTTTAGTGGAAGCCTTAATATTACAGCTCTAGGCTGGAATAGGCATTTTTGCTGAGTCCCTTAAGCATGTTGCTGTCAACTTCGTTCCAGATATTGCCATTTCGTATGAAAAGAGCCCCTCCAGCCTTGCTTGCCATGACTGCAGCTTGATTAAATTAGCCCCTATTCTGGTAGATCACCTTTCCTGTGAAAAAGTGAGTCTGTCAGACATGCCTCATGTTAAATTGAAATCACTGATTTCTGTTATCTTGTCTTCAAACTGTATTGGACTTGTTAATTGCAGTTACTTGGAAGTATTGGGCATATTCATCTCTGCCTAAGAGAATTTGTAGGAGGATGTCAGCCCATGGGATGGCTAGTGAAATATCCTTTGGTATTTGCCCCAGGCTTTAAAGCCCTTTTATAAGACTTGCCTTCCCAAATTTTCTACTTTTTTTTCCAGTTTTATTGCTACCAATCTCCCATCTGTCTGCTGGTTTGTCTTGCAGTATTCATAGAACACCACTTATTCTGGGATCTGTGAAGTCCCAAGACTTCTCTTGAAATTCTTCTTCAGGATCCCTGTTGCCTATAATGGCTGCATACAGTTAAAATGAGTATCACAAGGTGTAATTTTTTCTTCCTCAGCTCCTTCTCTTTCTTCAGTTTGTTGTATAACGTGCTAAAGAGCTATTGTGCATATAGGCAAAGTCTCTGGGTTTTTTTGTTTGTGCTTTTTTTTTTTTTTTTCTTTTGAAACTGCAGGACTGTGAATTGGTACTGTGGTGAAAAATACAACTCTTCTTGATATTTTCTGGATTCTTGTAAGGAAGGTGGAATCTATTGGCATGTCTTACGGGTGTGTCTATGGCTAGATCTTAAGTGCAGATCATCTTGCTGCTCCCATTCAAGATGGATGTTCAGAATCTCTGGCATGGTAACTCTGTTTATTCAAAATGCAAACCATAGAGAAACAATATAATTGGATAGGAAAATATGTTCTCTTAAAGTCAGGGAACACTAGAGGAGCTAATTTTCCTGATTTTCTCTGACACACGCGTCACTGATCGCTGGATATAAATTATTCAGATGTTAAAAAGATCACAGTTGTAAATATGAAAAGAGTTTGTAGCAATAATCACAACAAACCGATGTTACTAAATTACTGAAACAAATTATTCCTGTCATCATCCTGCAATTTTTTCTGTTTGACCTTTAAGCTCTGGCATATGCTTTTCTGTTAGAGTGCTGTGGTTGGAGAGCAAGCCACATTAATCGTGGCTGAGGGTTCTCTCTGGCTCAGGATGCAGAGCAGCACATCAAGCAGGGGGTATCAGCAGGGCTTCTGGCTCCTCATTAACCTGCACATGAATGATTTTCTAAATCTTCCATTCTCCAAGTGTGAACATTGCTTCAGAAGCATTTGAAGTGACTTTGGGGAAAGGTAACAGTTGAACTTGAAGTCCCACAGTTAAAACACGACCAGAATGACAAGGAAGAGTATAAAGGGTACTCATGAGATTATTGACCTAGGTATGGAGTGGTGACAAGCATGTGTCTGGTTGGGCTTTGGTTCTGTTTGCAGCCTTGCCTGTGGAACTGGTTTAGTTGGGAGAATGCATCTGTACAATGCTGTAAAGCACTCTCAGGCCTTCTGTCCCATCTACCTGCTCTGTGCTGTGTGGACTATGCAGAAGAGACTGTGGAGTCTGGAAGAAGGAAACACTGATGCAAGAGCTCTGTTTCTGAACAGGAAGACTGAGGATCCTGTAAAGATCTTGGGATGCACTTAGAACATAATGCACAGGATAAAAGTTAAATTTTCTTCTAGTTGACTCACTGGGAAGAATGAATTTATCCTCATAACAAGTGAGAGCCATCTTTCCTCATTCATGCTTACCAAGGCCCTACTACTAAGTAGCAGTCAAGCAGCATGTTATTTGACGTTTTCAGGGTGAAAAAGTCCCCCATAGAGACAGTTTTGTGGAGCTGATGTTGATGGATGCAGCTTCAGCATTTGACCTTTTATGTGTGAATTAGTGCTACAGAAAAATGGGGAAAGGGTGTTATTGCTCACATTTGGTTGCTGCTGCTTCCAACAGTTCAGTGCTTTCGTAATGCTGGTCCGGCCGGCTGCCTTACAGGCTGTGCAGCAAGCAGGTGGTACTTGAGAAGGCCTGATGGGATGCTCTTCCAATATTTGATTAAAATAGCATTGTCTTGGGAGATATGTTATTCCATCTATGTGAAACCCCATTGGGAAGCCTGAAAACTTCTGGGCTTTTTGTTGCCTTATTTGTGGTTCATCTTATGAATATCTAAATACAAGCAAGATGTCAATAGGCTGAGTATCCACCTTAATTTAAAGCAGCAAATTACTAAGCCACATAGGTTCTGATGTTCATTTGAGAAAGCAAAAGCTCTGTACGTGGAGCAACTGGGGGAACAACACTAAGCACCAAAACAACGAAGACCCTTTCAGTTAGAAAACTTTTTGCATTAAGTTCATTGCCAAGCAGGAGGCGGGTCCTGGCATAAGCTATTATCTCAGGTCAGCTGCCACATCTTCTAGAGGTGTTGCAGAACTGTGTGACCACTTTTGGGAAAGAGGAAGAATGTCTTTAGAGTGCCACCACTTGAAAATATACTGTGATTTCAACATCTACAGACTGGTTGCTAGATAAATGACTGACAGAACTCTCTGCTCCACAAGAAGGCATCCACTGCTGCATTTATTTATGGAAGAGGATTGGCTAGAATCACCCTGAATCTCAAGTAATGTGCAGCCCTTGTTATAAAAAGAAATCCTTGAAAAAAAAATCTCTTTACAGTTTCCACTAAGTTGTTCCTATAGTGCAAGCATGTGAAATTTTGCCTCAGAATCCCATGGCATGCTTTGGTCAGTTTAAGTGACTAATGCAGCTATCTCATGGGTGTGCAGCATCTGTTCTGGGCTGCTGAACTAAGCAAGTAACAGGGTTGTGAGAGCAAATCCTTCCTTGCTCTAATTCCAAAACATTTAGTGGTGTTGCACCAAGTATTGATTTGGCCCATTTTAATCTTAGAGCAGAACTGCTGCCAAAATTGAGGATAAGCATGACAACCATTACACTGATTTATCAAAGTAAAAGGGGAGTTGTATTAGGAATTTTGGAATTTAATGTAGTGCATAAATGGCATTTCCATCAGCAAAAAAATGAGAAGGTTGATTTATACCAGATAACTCCAATAATTTCTGAATTTCCATATTAATAGGAAAGTGGTACTTGCATTTGTGCTATTATCCCCATATGTGCCATCTTATAAATATAGGAATTTGGTAATTATCTGCAAAACTACTTTATTTTCAGATTATACCATAGAACTTAATGAATGGATTTTTTATTTTTTGTACCATCATATTTTTTGAAGTGTTTTATTGGGTCTGGTTTACTGTATTGAAAGGTAAACTCTGTTTAGCCAGGTTTGATAGTGTGTCTAAAACTAGATGTCTGCTAACCAGTTCATTTTCCTTTAACCAAAAGCACAGAACTGAGCCATACTTAGATTAGATGCTATTGATTTGTTACCTTTGTTTTATGACTTTAAGGACAATGTACTGAATAGGAATTTGCAAAAGATATATTGTTCATCGAAAAGGAATTCATGTAAACGGTATTGACGGTGAATAAAACTAGGGCTAAAACCATACCTCAGCACCATGATGTGGAGATGATAGGGTAAATATTAACACCTGTGTGAATGAGCCCTTCATACATGCTAGTGATCTTCTAGGAATGTAGTAGTGCTAGCCATATGTAAGGACTAAAGCTGGGAATATCAGGCAGAACACATTAGTACTTGATGGATAATACAGTATTTTGAAAAAGAAGCAGTGTATGAGGTTGAAGTGGTTCAGAATGAAAATTCTACTGCCAGGGGTTTGATTACACTCGATCCATATAATCACACTGCTTTTAAACTGTGAGCAGTCTTAATATCAGAGTCATTCTGTAGTTTTGGGAGTACTAGCCAGGAGACATTCAGCTGTTTTACATTGCCACATGTCTCCTTTGAGTTGTTGTTTTTTTTTTTTATTATTATTATTATTACTAGTACTTATGCAATAAAAAGTAGGATGAAAGTTATGGATATGAGACATTTCTAATGAAAAAGCCAACTTTTTTCCCCTATTACAAAAGATATCACAGCAAGTATCTGTTGATGGGGCTTTCTGCAATTGAGTTGTTCTGAACCAAGTCAGCCAGTGAAAGTTCGCTATATGAAAGTTCTTATTTCTGTAAAGGTGCCTACACCTTAGGAGTCATGGTTCTGTGTCTTGAATTGTGTATCTAGGAGCTTGCATGTTGAAAAGTTAAAACTTCCTCCTAGGTATCTCATTCTCATTTCTTTTCTAAGTGCAATGTTCAGTTCAGAGGAAATAAATTTCAGAGGGAAGCACTGTTTACCAGAAGAAGCTTTTCCTTGGGAGCAAAATACCTTACAAAAACTTGGCTTTGAGTGGTGCTTTCAAATTACCTTTGTATTCTGTGGTGTTAACTAGAAATTAGACACCCTATGCTGCCCTATATTTATGTGAAAGATTAGAAATCTGTGTATCACAGAATTGTTTCACCTGAAAAGTGGATATATACGAGGTTACTGCATGCCTTTTTGTCCACATTAATCACAAGAGATTTATGATGATGTCCCCATGCACTTTTCTTGTTGCAAGTATTGCTAGAAGGTTAAGTCACAGTCCATTTCGTATTATGCCTGTATTGCGTATGAATTGATAGAAGGAGAGCCGAGGCACTGAGTTCAGTATACCTTGTTCAAAATTTGGAGCAAGTATCTTAACACACTTGGCGGGGGGGAATAACCTACATTTTTGTGAATCTATTGCATGAAGAAAAGAGTTTGTGTACAGATATGCATAGCAGAGGCTGAGAGTACAGTATGGATAAGCTGTGACTGGGATGGCCTTTGTGGTGACAAACAGAGGAAATAGGTTGTCAGATGTAGACATTGTGTTAATAAGGAAAACAGTTTAGAACAGGAACTGGCATCTCTAATGATGTATGAATATGAATGTAGCGATGGTCCAAGTTAATTATCCAAGCATTGATTTTTACCTGAATGAAAATGGTACCAATCTGAATGTTGTGAAGATCTGGCCTTCTCAGAATGTTCTTTCTGTACCACCTGTAAGATGTACGCTTTGGTTTTTTTGTCCTTGTAGTTGAAAAATCACACACTCTTTGAGCTCTGAATGCTGTTGTGGGATGAAGCCACATTTGTAATGTCAAGGACTGAAACTATGCTCATTTACAGCACTAGCCACTCTGATCATCACAATGATTTCATCAGCCTTATTTCAGAAAACAAATGACGGTTGATTTAGCTGGGCAAAGTGATACTTCAGAACTGGCTTCAGCAATCTTTCTGTAGCTTGGCAGTTGGTCTGCAACAGATGAAACAGAGTAAACAGTCTATCATAGCTGAAATTGGAAGCAGGCACCTTGAAGCATATCTTGAATGTGCTTCTGTTATGTATGGAATTACAGAAGTTAGAAGATTTTTTTGAATGCTTCTGTGGTATTCCTGTTAAAATGTTAACTCAGTCTTGGGCACTGGAAAATCAAGAGCTTGGATCAAGTGATGCTTACAAAATTCTCTTGGATTTGAGTAGCTGCAGCTGATGCCCTGTTACGTTTCTAAGGAATCTCTTCTTCCTTTGAAGCTCAGCCACTTTTGTAACCATCAGTTAATATTGCCTGTGCACTTCAATAACAGTCCATGGAAGTCATTCTTTCCATCCCGTTCAATTGTCTTTTAATCAGGCTCAGGACATCTTCTCTGAGGAGCTGAGTGTCTCAGCTGTGAGGCAGATCTTTTGTCTCACATAGATTGACAGACCAAGTAAATGGGGAAAATGGGAGGATTGTTTGAATGCATTCAGTTTTCTAACATGATGTTGTCCATTACCACGCACTATTGCTTTTCACAGCCTCCCTCTAGAGATAACAATGTTTTTAGTCTTTGAATTTATGGAGTCTAATTCTTTTTTTACAGCTGCTCAGCCTACAGTCTTGGCCTCCAACTGGCTCTTCAAATAGAAGGGCTTTGCATGTTTCTTCCATTTTTACTCTCTACTGCAGAAGAATCTGTCTGCAGGCTGATGACCCTATCTGAACTTCATTCCTGGGTGCATGTGGTGCTGCTTTGGCTACATAGTAAGTTTTTCCTGCAAGTCAGGATTCACAACTAGTTAGTATGTTGGTTTCCTTCTTGGACTCTGTGTTAAGATGATTGCATGGTGCGGGCTGAAGGCAGTAGGTCGTGAGTTCTATCTCTAAGAGTTTTTCCAGCTGAGGTGCTTCTGACATCTTAGGCTGAGGAAAAAGCACATTCACTAATTACCTGACAGCTTCAGTTTTCTCACTGATTTTAGCAAAGTTCACATATTGCTACTATGCTCAGACATTCAGTAAGCTGTTGGACATTTTGGGCTGGGGAGTTCCTTTCCTTTGGGAATGATTAAATACAGTTGTCTGGAAGGAGACTGGAAAGGCTAAAGCAGCACTCTTCAGTCTCTTGCACACTGGATAAGTAAATCGGTATTCAAAGGGACTTACTCCAGACTTTTGGCAAAACTGCCCCTCTTCTGAAGATAACTTTTAAGATGGTAACAGGGCAGTGGGCCCCAGTTCACACAGTCTGCGTAGCTCTGGCTTCCCTAAAGGTGCACTGGCTTTCAGCATGTGAGGCTGGGACTCCAGGGGTAAGTCTGCATGGCTGGACTTAGAGACAGGGCTTGTCGGTGGCTCTGTGTGAAAGTTGGTGTTGCTGTGCTGCTCCCGGTGGTAGTAATCTCATGCAAAATTGGCTTGTGTCTCAGCAGTATGTTGTACAAAGTCATGAGTGGTACAGGCATTCAGGGAATTGCTTGAGAAAATGAAAGGTGAAGGGCAACAGTTGTTTAAGTACACTGTTTCAACACCTCAGTTGATGGAAATTGGCCTTCCCTGCAGAATTCATTAGAATGAAGCCTTTTTGTGCCAGCTGAGAGTCTGGTACACCTGTGGTTGATTTTCATCTTCAATTCAAACTAAAGAAAATATGATTCCTAGAAACTAGGACTCTTCCTCCTTATTGCCAGTGATCGCATATGCTTTTTTGTTCCTTGCCAAAGACCTGGAAGAGATTGCGGTAGAATCTGCGCAATTCAACTGAACACGGCATTCTTTTGCTTTGTCATGCTGGCCTTGCTCTTGATACAAAGCTTTCTGCTTTTGTCCTCCCATCTGTGGATTTATGTTGGCTCCTGCTAATGAGACTTAAAAGGAATAAGAACTGACCTCAAATTAAGACTGGGCTATTCCTGCAGAGCCATCCAAACCATTTATAATATTGATCAGTTAAGCCCCACGAATTCTTCAAGTCAATCAATGATGTGAACTGACAAGTTAAATTATTACAGTGAAAGCCCTGCTGTGCTAACTTAATTTATGTTGCAGGGCCTCAAAGCAGATTTTTATCAGTGTAGTCTTTCGGGTTTTTTCTTTTTTAAGACTGCAGTGAAAATGTTCTTTTTGAAAAACAGTGTTTCCTGTGAGGATGCATCACATCAAGTCAGTTGTCCAGTGGAACTAGAAATAATGCTGCTTTTATTTTAAATTCAATAATATAGGTATCTAGAGCTATAAAAACTTTTTATACATTGTGTGGCCCTGGGAAGATAAAGACAACTGGTATTTGTATTGTATTACCTTACCTGACTTGACGTATTTATTTTGGGGGCATGCTTCTATTACGTAAACAATAATTGGAGAGGAAAGCCACATATGGAAGAGACACAAAGTAGAACTTGTGGATTCTGGTGGTTACAGCCCTGGGAAAGAAGAGGAAAAATGTCTTCTGCAGTGCTGCAGTCAGGTCTCCATTCCTCACAAAGAGCACCAGGGCTCGGAGTCATGGAAATAATGCTGGAATGCTGTGCCTAGCCACTCCGGCCTTAAGTGTGTGACACAGTTGTGTGTTCACAAAGCAATGTAAAAGGAGGTTTGATGTCATGGCAATGAAGCTGATGACAGCCTGAAAGAGTGGAAAATAAAATGAAGACTTTTGTCTCTTTACTGTATACTCATGTAAGCCCTCACGTGAGACAGCTTAAGAAAAATCTGCTGCCTTACAGAAAAGGAGGAAAAACTACTTTGGGCAAGCTTCCTTTACATATAGTTTGCCCCAGTGCATTACTGCATAATGTCTTCCTGCTGTTGTGTTCCATTTTTTGAACACAGAAGTGACTTTTAAATGGTGCTTTTCAATGTATTTATAGGGGAAAAGTGTTAAAAATAGTGACAGAAAAAACTCTGAACTGATAGTGGATTCTGGGCATTGGACTTGCTCCGTTTGGATAAGGAACAAAGGCTTCATCCATGACACATGCTTTCCTTGCCATCTCTGCATCCAGACTAAGCAGCAATAATCTGTGGCTCTGGGCTGGGTCTTAGTATTTGGGCGTTGCTAGACCTTGACACACTGGCAGGTAGAGGTGATTCCAGCTATTCCACAGACTAAACAGTCCTTAATTAAATGATTAATAGTGCAGCAGAATGAAGTGCTAGATCTCAGCCATTAGTAGTTGGGACTGACTGGCTTCACTCCTCAGTCTGTTTTGGTTTCACTAATTTCATGTTTGAGTTTTTTCTCAAATGAAAGAGATCTGTGACTTCATATTTAATTACTTAAATTTTGTTGTCCTGGCAGATGGTCCTTTCCAAAAATGCAAATACCTAAAATTTGTCAAAGGGCAAGATTTTTAGGTTAAGGTGTGAGTCAGTGACAATGATTTGCAAGAACCCTGGGAATTAAATCCTAGTTTGTCACTTAAAGAAAAACAAAGATCCCTTAAGTTTTCAAGGACATTGTTTTGCAGTGTAATCAGCATCCTTAGTCCCCTTGACATGCATATTTGTAGGTGAAGTGTCCAGTCCTTCACCAACAAATGCTATTAAGCCAAAGTGCAGGGGGAAGGAGCCTGCTGTACCAGCTGCAAACCTATACTGTCTATCAGCAGTGACGCTTGAACGTTCTGTCCAAGTATCAAAGTCCCTTAAGAAAGTGAAGTGGATACTTTTCTATTGCAGTCTTCCCAGTATATGCACCTTATTTTCTTGCATTTTTTTCCGCTTTAATGATCCTGCTTAACAATGTAATTATCCATGTTAATGATATACATACTACCCTTCCATTGTTGTCTTTTTCTACTGAGTTGTAAGTATTGGGCAGATTGTGCACTTATATGGACGCTTATATATCCTGGCACTGTAACAGTGTGCTTGGATAGCTGTCCAGACTATCAGAGGAGATTTTTAGAGTTGTTTTTAGTTTCTTATTGATGGGGTGGTTGGTTTTTTGCACTTTGACTTTCAGGACACAAGCAAAGAAATGGGATCAGCTGCTGTCTGCCTATAGTCAACTTGCAGCTGCTGGGTTGTTCAAAACAATACATATAGTGTATGTATTTTTAGGTTTTTTTTCCTCAAACAGCCAAAAAGTTTTGCTCTGATTTTTACCCCTATACTCTTGAAGATAGTACTGTATTCATTTTGTTTGAATGAAAATTTATCTGTAGTGGAGATTTTTCTCTGACTGCAACACTTCCATAGTGCGTTAGGCTGTTTAAGCGAAGGTATAAAACAGGGTAGCATGAGCAAAGCAGTGCAAAAAACAGAGCCAGTCACGGCCTTGACCTGATTCATTGCAGTGAGGTGCTGTAATATTTTAAGGCCAATCAGATAGTTCACGTACTGAAAAGGTCCCTGCAATGCCGTGGTATTCTATGGAACAAGATAAAGATAAACCAGTGATGCTGGAAAGGATGTGTGCCAGGGTCTCCAAGACTCCTGAGTGTGGACTGTTTGAGAGGGGAGGGTTGGTGCACCAAGGGCAGTGTGCCTATGTATTTGTATATATTTTTTTCTTTAACTAAGCAAGACCTCCTGCAGAGGCATCTTAATGTGTCTAGGGGCAACTTTAAGTGCAACTCTATAAAATAGCAAGCAGCATACATAAACAAACCTATCGCAAGTTATAGTGAGTCGTTGGCACTAAATATAGAGCATTTATTTTACTGCTTCTGACTGATGCCGAGCTAAATCTGGAAGACAGAATAGACAATTGCGGTTCTTAACATCAGTGCTGTGCTCTTTCTAGGTATCTCAACCACCACATGCCCCTTTTGCTTGGAAACTGTGGCTTTTGTGCCATCTTAGTTTAGTTTTCTTTTTCGTTCCCCAGTCATTAACAGAGGTTCAGTGAATAGTACACATCACAGGCTGTGAGACACCCACTTGATGTTATTGCTTTTGAATCACTGGCTGCAATTACTCTTCTCTCCTCCTTTCAGAAATGTTATCTGTTCCTTATATTGCCCATAGCCTGCCTCTTCCCAAGACACTGAGGCAGAGATTTCGGACAGCATCTACCTGACTGGGTATCTGACTGACCCTGGGTTTGCTCCCATCTTTTCACGTTCTGGGTACCGAACTAACATATCTGGCTGTTCAGGCCATCACCAGGGTGTCCCAGAGTAGCAGTTGCAACAGACTCCTGAAGACCTTTTTCCAATGACTTCTTCAGAGAGGAATTCTTCCAGACAGAAGACTTCCTGTCACCTACGAGGGCTTTTGCTCACCAAAAATATCTTGAATGAATTTAATTTACTTCAGCTGATGATTAAAAGCATGTTATTTTAAAAATATGCTGTCCTTCCACGTGCTGCTTTCATCCCAGATGCATCCAGATACCTTCATGTTATTGGATATTGTCTCTGGTCCTGTCAATCACCCTTCATATCAGGCCTCACTAAGCCCTGATGAAATTGTGACTAGTCTAGCCATTGGTGAACAGAGTCCCATGGCAGTAAAGATGCTGTATTTTATTCTGCATTTTAATACTTTCTGTGAACATGGCCCTTAGTGACTGCAGGTCCCAGTCAAGGAGGAGGTACCTTCTACCTCTGTTCTTTGCATATGGCAGCAGCCATGAAATATCCTATTGTGGCAGCTGTACTAGAATGCCTAACAACGTCTAAGCTACCTCAGCCTTGGAGATGACTCAGGCATCAGTTTCAAACCACAGGACAGTGGCTCAGTGGGAATAAGTGATCTGTTAACTGTGATCTGTTAACTTCCTGTAGAGAGAGGAAGTTTGACAAAGGTTCTGCTATTCAGTTATCCTGTTTTCCTGAGTATTTCTATTTGAAACAAACGGTAACTGATTAAACTGAAGAGCTAATTCAACTGAAAACATATATTTCCACTCCTTCATTGCCTGCTTTAACTAAAGTTGGTCCCAAGCATTCTGGAAAATGCCTATAAACTCCTATCAAGACCATGCCTTCCCAGTAATAAGTCAGTTGAT
Source organism: Platalea leucorodia (assembly GCF_965183815.1). Classification (NCBI taxonomy): domain Eukaryota; kingdom Metazoa; phylum Chordata; class Aves; order Pelecaniformes; family Threskiornithidae; genus Platalea; species Platalea leucorodia. Next base: position 26,387,536 of record NC_138830.1, on the reverse strand, counting down.
TTTGGTTTTTGTGAGCATGTTTCATTGATTAAAAACTGTGTCCCTACAAAAGAAAATGTTGAGTGGGACAGTGCAACAGACTCCCCATGAGCTGATAGGACCCATTTATGTTGGGGCTTGCATAGAGCATACATGTTTATGGAAGGTCGAACACCACCATTTAGTTCAATCTCGCTTGTCATCACTGCATAGTACCTTTTCTCGCTCTGAAGACTTCCTTGAAAAAATTCTTCCTCTGACTTTTCAAAGGGTGACTGCTAGATAGTGTTTGGAGACTTCCCTGCTGCGACAACTGCCTTCGACAGACCTTTCAGAAAACTGAAAGAACAAATGCATTTGGAAGGAGCTTCTTTTAACTGTTTCCTTTGAAAAATTTTAAATGTTGCTTTTAGTGCTTAGCTCCCTAAGGTCAAATTTTCTTTCTCTTCCCTTGGAAAAAAAAATTGGCCAAATAAGGAGAACAGGCTGTATAAAATTGGATATGGGTCTTCCATTTGATGGCATAACTCTCAGGCGGATGGATAAATGTTTCCCACAAACAGTCTCCTCTTTCTTAACTCCAGCATTTATCATTAAGCTATCTCACCAGTTCCTGCTCCCCATATATTGCTTATGCTGAGAGCACTTGATAGCACAATCTCTAGGCATTAAATTCCAGGTATTTCTACACCTTTTTCCTGGGGCTTCTGCCATCTTAGAGAAATGTCAGTTCGCTTATACCTTCTGCCAGCTCTTATCTATCCATCTTCAGTGGGCCGTTATAAGGTTGTTTCCCATGATATCCTTCCTAGTGACATTTTACATGCATACTGTTTTCCCAAAACGAGTTTGCTGCATGCTAAATTTCATGGTAGAATGAATCTCTGCAGCTTAACTGGTACATTAAGCTGGGAAAGTGGTATGTTATAAGGAAAATGCTTTTAAGCACACTCCTAACAGATGATTTTAACTGGTGTTATGACTGGGTGCTGCTATCTTTCTGTTCACAATTTACAATACAAATGTCTTTTGGTCCTGCAATCCTTAAACAGATAGGAAAGAGACAACTAATTTGCATGGGTAATCTTATGAAAGCCACCTTTGTAATTAAGTGCAAACTGTGATTCAATCCACTGCCAGTATATTATGCCACTTCGATAAACTTTCATTTCATTATTGAAAGTCAAGATTCCCTTATTAAACTTTTCTATTAAAATAGAATGTGAAGAAGCTTCCAAAATCCACATTGCGTCTGCTATGTCACTTTTATTCTAATGTAATGTAAATAGACAAATAAGATATCCCATTGTGTTAGCCTAAGGGTGTTAAACATGCCCTTGAAACCAAAGACAAAATAAAGCATAATTAAAAATCTCATAGCAAGACAGCCCTATGGCACAGCTTCCATTCCTGGCAATGTGAAGCAAGGTGTATTAGGAGGCTGAGAACATCTTTAGCAAACTGCCTATGGGTATAATACATTCCTGCGCTGTGAACTGGGCTTAGCTCACAATGAGATAGTCTAATAGACAGCAAATCTCTCTCTACAGCTGAGCACGTTGCTGTCAGCCATAACCTTGAGACAGGACTGCAGCACTTTAGGTTGCCTAGGAAGCTTTATCCTAAGACTTTCTGTACCTTGGCAACCTAAGGAGGAGGAGGTATTTCAGTGAGACTGTGCTTATCAGCTGGAACAGAGAGACTTCAGTGGTGATGTGGTCTTTGCCTGAGGTGGCATGCTGAACAGTCCTGGTGCTGTTGTGAAACACTTCAGAGAAAGTTGGAACAGTTTCATGCAGCAGCATGTCAGGTAGCCCCATCTGCCTGTCTTCACAGGGGACCACTGGCCCTCCAGGCAGGCCATTTATAAATCGAAGAGCAATAAGAGAATATCTGTGATGCAGGACAATGCAGGTCTAACTCACCTGAGACTTGTTTAGAGATCTAAGCAATGCGTGGTCTACATCGTACAGTGCAGTGCCAAACAGGGAGGCAACCTCAATTCCTGGAAGCATTATGGTTGCGTTAGTGAAATGCTACAGTGGGTTTAATTACGCCTTCTTAGGTATCCTCTCTGCATCTTGATTTACTTGAGGTGTCAAACTGCCAGTGCTTGCAAGAGCAGAATCGGCTCAGTGCACATGAGGATACTGCCTTGGTGTCGGACTTGTGCCCCGCCAGCATCGTGTGGTGTCTGCACTGTGACCAGCTGAAGCGTGCCAGGCACAGACACCACTCGATTTGAAGGCAGGTAAACAAGAGTTTTCAGCTGGTAACTTGTGTCAGTGACGTATTAGTCATACTGAGGGAACACATCGTGTTGTCTTTGGACTCAGCTTCCTTGCCCCTGCTTTGCCGCTGTAATTTTCCTCCGCTGAACAGCTTTTAACCTAGTGGTTGGTGCGGTGTTATAGGCATGGTATTGACATACTGTTGTCAAGTTCCTCTAAGTGTTTTTGGTAAGCTGTGAGTATTCCAGCATACCACTTTACATATCTTATTTACTCCCCCCCTCCCCCCCCCCCCTTAATTTTTGTCCCATTTTGATGCTTTTTCTGTCTTTTAGACAAACTCATCCTTTTGATTATGGAATTGTAATCTTTGGATTATAGTAATCACTTAGAGGTCTGAGTTTGCCATGTGCTTGTATGTTCTCTCTTTGTCTTTGCACTAGTTTTTTTTTTTCTTCAGCTTTGAAAAATGCACCTTTGAAGTACTGAGCAAATATATTGGGAACAGTCCTCAGTCCATGTTGAATGATACGATATCCTCATTTTTTCCAAAGGCAATGACCAGTATGTCTGATTTCTATCAAACAGTTCCAAATACTTGGCATATCTTTTTGTGAATGAAAATGTTTTCTGATATTTGTTATTTTTGTAATCTTTAGGTGCCTACATATTTTCTCTGGAATTGAAGTTCTCATATTAAGTTTTATTTTTACACATTAGCAAAACAATTAAGGAGGAATTTCAGCTAAGTGGATTCATTAGATATTCTGAATCTCACTGGTATTTTTCCTTTGCGGCCTTTGGTAATTCTTTTACTGACTGGTAAGCTATTAAGATCCTTGTGTTTCTCTGTAGCACTGTGTGGATAAGAACAGTTCTGTGCCAGGTGTTGGTATTACAAAATCTCTAAAGTTGGAAATGAAATGCAAAAGAATTGAAGTGCCCTTTGAAGGCAGATAGTCTTAGTTGTGGGACAGCCTGTTACTTTGGAAGCATGTGAATCAGTGCCCTTCCACGTGGTGGTGTCTGGCAGAGATGTGGAGCCTTACAGCACTTATTCATACCATTTAACTAGTCTTGGTTGACAACTAGTGATTAGGACTAGTCAGATGCTTTCAAGCATTTTCCCTGCCTTTCATATCTCTAAAAGAAGAGAGAAACTGCATTCTTTTTTCTTGTGTTGTTTTGACTCCCCTGTATTGCTTCTGCTTAGTAAAGCTAGTGCAATTGAAGGGTAATTTTTTGATCCTAGTGGAGAATCTCTACTGTGCCATATTTCCTTGTGTGGCTGCCAGGAAGAGATCAGCCTCAAGTGACTGGAAGCAAGGCAAAGCTGAGGACGGACAATAGGAGAGAACATACTGTGGGTATTGTGGGTGTTGATCCAAGGTCTCAGATGTAATTGGAATTTTCTCATAACATAAAATGGAAGCACAGATATTTTCAAGGATGACAGAGCAGCTTCTTGGGGTTCTTTAAAATATTTTTCTACAAAATGAATTTATTCTTTTCTGAGGACTTGACTGAAAGAACAGATCATAATGTGTCCAAGAAATAAAAAAAAATATTCTGCGTAAAGCCTGTTTGTTGGCACAACTCTAAAAGCAGCGACTAAAATTAGTGCAATATGTTGGGGGAAAGCTCCAGACTTGCTGCTCATGACCAAGCTTTAATTCATCCTTTCCTGTATTGAAGAGGTGGGACCTTTCCTAGATTGATTGTTTCCATTCTAAATGTTATGGAATTATTAAGCAACGCTTCAGAGTGCACTGAATTTATGGCCATTATTTTCTAATGAATTCTGGTTGAACTGACAACTTTAATCAATTCTACCTTTCAGAAGTATAAATAGGAAGGAGAAATAAATAAATAATGCTTTGGCCACAAGGCAGTGCAATGTTTGGAAATGAAGCTTGAAATGTCCAACTGAGTTGCATTAATGAAATATTAGGTCTCAGGTTTGTAACCCTGGCTGGGATGTTATGGAACCCAGTGCTGGCATGTGGAGATTGTCTTGGAGATTTCCTTTAATCTTCTAAACTGGCAGGGTATGAAAGATTAAAATGCACTGGATCTATCAGAGTTGCCACCCCTAGTTCAGGCTAGTTATTAATGTGCTATGTGGACAGCAATACTTTATTAATTGTATTGCTGGCCACTGATCAATGTGACAAGCTTAGCAAAGAGCACAGTTATTCATCAGAGAGTTGTCAAGAAGTAATTGCCCTCATATGCATTAGAATAAGCTAGTGTGAGAAGCAGAATGGATGTGCTTTTATCATTTTTAGGTGCAGGTCTGTTGGTGCCAACGAAATTAAAATCTGCTAAGGTACTAGTAAATAAATAAATTGGAAAGGAATTCATTTTCTCTGACACAATCTTACCACTACAAAGTAAGACAAAGGGTCATACTTTAGTGGCATTTATATTTGAAAGTGGTTTAAAAGTTTGTTTTTTCAACAAATTCTTTTCTGTGTACAGTATTTGTTATCAGTTACACTTTTGTAAAGGCAGGCACATGGTTTGCAGCTCTTTCCTTATAAAGAAAAGGGGAATAGTTGAGATGTAGTTTTGCTGAAAACTGATCTTTAAGTTATAAAATGTACAATGGCACAGTTATTGTTACATACGGAATATATTTAGATATACTATGACATTCTTTCACCTTTTGTGGGAAAACACATTGGCAATAAACTATCAATGTTTTCCTTTCTGCAGAGGTGAAGACTTACACTTTTCACCAAAGACTGCTATTTTTTAAGGATTGTCAAAAGCACTGGGGAAGTGACAAAGGTAGGGCTGAATTCGTAATCTCTGTCCTGGTCCCTGCTGTACCTGACAATATTAAACTTTCTCACATGATATGTTTTCCCCATCATCCTAGATAATCTCATACTTCAGCTGTGGTGCTAACATGTGAAGGGAAGTCTGCTGGATGCAGTGCTACTTTGCACATCTGTGTGCAAGTTGTTATCATTGACCTCCGTGAGAATGGCAGGTTCTCATCTCCATTGGGTTTAAGAGGGTGAAGGAATTGTGCAGCCTTCGAATAGAGCTTAATCCAGCCAAACGCAATAGTAGTGTGTGCTTAGTGTAATACCTTGTTGAAGTCACCTTTCGGCTCAGTACTGGCCTGGCACCCAAACGTGGATATAGAATCTTAATAATGAGTGCTGTGGCTTGCATGCCTCAGGTTGAGTCTGACTGTAGTTTTTAGTTTCTTGTCTTGTGAGTGCCTTGGTCTATAACATCAATTTTCATGAAGCTTTGTATTTCATTTTATATTTAATACATGCACAAACTGGACTCACGCTATAGACTGCACACTATCTGCGTTTTGCTTTGCTTTCACTCTGCGTTTTTTCTGTGGATTTCTGAGAATCCATTTAACAGAAGGCCTGTAGAGAACCTGTCCCTGCAGATAACATTTCAGAATACGGCTGAGGCTAAACCTGACTGTAATGATTATTTATCATGCACCTAAACAATGATGTATTAGGCTGATTCTCCAGGACTGTCAGTCTTAACACATTTCAGATTGCTAAACTCTCTAAAAGTAATTTGATTGAGGCCAGCGATGGGCAGAATTCTGGGTTAAGGTAGGATTTTGTTGGAAAATAGAGCACTTTGGTAGGAAAGGATGAGCAAAGGGACAAGTTAGTATCTAGGTTATTAAAAGGAAAGCTGGCAATGTACGTAGTTTAGATTTGCTCATGATAGTCCATAGCCTGTGTGATAATGAGACCTGTTTAGAATGGATTTCCTTGGCATTCAACAGAATCGTTTTTAATGATCTCATCTGGAAGTTCTGCTTCTACCTTGCCAGTCAAAATGATCTGATCTAAATATTAAGGAAAGTGCTGATAATAGAGACTACTTTATCACACTCCTAATGCGTGCTACTAAGATAGGAGAAATAAAATATTCTTAAAGTAGGTATGAGAGATTCTTTGTCCAATTTCAAACCCACACAAACAGACAGGGGTGAAAACTGTGATATGACTTTAAACATCATTAGCGTGATCAGCTTAGAAAGAAAATGAGCAGTGAATGTAAAGTGAGAGGAAGGGGAATTCAGTTATGGAGCACACTGAAGCAGTAATTAAAGGACTGTTAAAGAATTTTCTGCCATGTCTAGTAAGATGAGGCCCTGTCTCTGATGGAAACTCTCTCATGCTTCACAGTGTAAGTGTATATCTTTATTGTACATGATAGAAGGCAGCCAGTGTTTTATTACTGACTCACAGAACAAACTCAGCCTTTGACAAAAGTCTTTATCCACACAGAGGGAGGAGGGGATTGTCAAGAACAAATATTCTGAATAGAAGAGTCTTGTAAAGACTAAAGTTAACGCATAAAATTAGTAAAGCCTCGTCTCAGCTTCCCCAGCACTAGTGTGAACAGTACTCAAGTCACATAGTCGTTGCAAAGCCCTTTCAGCATCCTCCAGCAAGACTATGAACTTCACAAAAGTCTGCCTTGCAAATTCTCTGCAGAACAGTTTTTCTAGTAACTCATCCAAATGCAACTTCATTAGCCGCTTTCTGATTTCTGGCCTTGAAACACTTTGCCCCAATGGCTAAAAAATTTTGTTGACAATGCTTTGGCTTATAGTTTGCTTTGATAAGTGCCAGACTGGCTGCTATAGTTTCTCTCGTTCCTTGATTCCTTCTCATCTTGGTGTTTGCCTACAGTTTTTAATACTCTGGCCACTGTTTGGGTGGTCTGTAGAACACTAGAATCTAAGCCTGAGTAGATTATTTGTATGTCACAATAAATTAGAGATTTTTGAATCAGTGCAGTTGGTTTGAAAAGGTGTTCCAGTATTCTGAAACAGGACAGTGAATTAGTTTTATCACTTACATTTTCTGTAGATTAGTAGATTCATTTTATTCTGTTCTCTATGGGGTTAAATTGGAGCCTTTGACCCTTGAAAAATGGAGCAGTCATCAAGGGGAGAATAGTTTTAAGGAATAATCATGGTAGCTAGATACTAATGCTTAGGCAGTTAAAGCTTTCAGATTATCTGATGCTGTCTTCTGTTCTAGTTTTTCACTGAACGAATAGGAGCTTTTCACATCCTGCAGATGCCAGCAGACACTATCATGTTCCTTTCTGCTTGTGTTGTGCATGTATGTAACCAGGGGCATGGCTGGTGTACACGTGTGTATGTCACATGAGGAAATCTTATGGCTGTATTCAAGGTGTACTGCCTTTTCTAAACATGACAAAATCCTGTGCTGAGTACTGAAGATGGACAAGTTGAAACCAAGTACATTTGTAAGAGTTGATCTTGGTCAATTAATTACTTGCGGCTGTAATATCTGCATTGGAAGCCTCATTTTCAGTCAACCCACTGGTTGCAGGAGGTGCAGAGCAAAATTCGTGTCTGATGTTATACAGAAGATTGTATTGAATTTATCATCCCTTTGCTTTGCTCTTTTGATCCTTACATTTTCTTTAACTAAAGGTTATGGCTTTAATGATAAATTTAGATTCTGCAATACATAGCTGGAGACACCAAGCAGTCAGAGCCTTAAATACGTACGTAGGGACTGCTATGTAATATTTTTTTCTCTCAGGCTACTCGTGACCATGGTTTTTGCCCTGCAAATTCTGCAGGCACATTTCTCTCCCTGAACGTCAGGAATTGATAATGTGCCCTTTGAATAGTGCCCTTTGAATAGTGAACCCCATCCAGATGAGATTCAGAAGTAGCTCTAGGGCAATAATTTAAATATCTGAACTAAAGGTCAGTAGGGGAGTGGGGGTGGGAATCTGTTGCGGGAGAGCTGAAGCCCTGAAAATGACAGCTATGTTTTGTTTCTTTCCATTCTGCACAGGTTACAGCTATTTCAGTTTTCAGCATCATGCCTGAATTTTGCAGTTCTTGACAATACGTAACCTTCAAACCCAACTGGAAAATACTAGCATTTGATGGCATTTTCCATAAGTAGGCAGAGATGACTTTGTAGGCCACCTGACCAACTCTGGGTAAAGTTCAGCTGAGGGACTTCTGTATGATCCATCCTTCAGCTGAAGAGGACAACAGAAGATGAAAGGCTGCATGCGGTCAGAAGTCCTGTATGTCAGGCAAGACACTAAACAAGCTGCCAAATGTGTCAGTTCTAAATGGACAGATTCTGATCTGTTAATCTGGTGTGACTTGGAGTTATTCTAAACTTAAGTCGTTACAAAAATCTGACTCAATTCTGTTCACTTCATGGGCTCCAAGTATATGTAGTAAATATTTCTAAAGCAGTATCTGCTCAGTCAGATAGGCCTGATTATAACAGCTTGTCAGTTACAATTAAAACCTTTCCCCTTAGAGTCTCAAATGTCTTTCCCAGTCTGCAGACTTACAATGTGACCCTCCAGTGTGACACCAACACATGGCATGACTGTCCACACTAATTCAGTCTGGCATTCCCTCTTGTGTTCTCTCCTGTTGAACTTCTTAATCTGTTGCTACTAAGAGTTTCAGGCTTGGAAACAGGAAGAATGTGCCTCTGTAGTATTACATACACACATGTATATATGTACTATACATATATATGTGTGTGTGTGTATATATATATATATAGAAGAATTCCTCATACACCAAGCTTTGTTTCCCTTTTGGAATATTTCTTCCTATTTTGTATTGTCATAGTATGTAGACATGACAACTGAGATTAGGAGCTGTCTGCACTGGATATTGTACAGAAATTCACAGTATGTCATGAGTTTACTCCAGGTGAGAGAAAGTATGCAGTAAGAGAAGTATAAACCCTCGTTAAGGGAGCAGAGGTTATGATGTCAGGGAGGAACAAAATGTTCCTTCCAGATTAAAAAAAAAACAAACAAGTGTAAGATGTTTCTGTCCCATTGCCATGCCCAAACCATAGAAGACGACTTCTTAAGAATCTTGTTTGATCTGTATGCAGTCCTACTTGGTGTCATGAAGTCATGCATATATTAATGTCACTCTGAGATTAGCATTTTCCTGTAGGAATGTTTGAATTGCATATCATAGACAATTAATACAAAAGTCCTCTTAGTGGTGCCTTCCATCTCAAGAGCATGAGGATTTTTCATTTTTGAAAAATGAAAAATGTTCTCTTTTCTGGTCTTTTTATGCTTTGCTTTATTAAAGAACTCTTGTGGTCAGCATCACACTATTAAAAAGCTAGAAGCTGATAGCCACGATATTTCATGTGTGGTAGGCTTTACAACGAATTACAACACTGACTGCTGAGGCTATCTAAGTTGCTGGAAAAATGGGTTTAATTGTCCATTCTGAAACTATTTCCAGGATCAAATAGAATTTCTTTAACTACTCATGCTCTTTATAACCCTGGTTCAATTCTGTTGCAGTAAATCTGATGGGAAAGCAGCACGGCAAGTTAAAAACAGCACTGATGTTTTATAGCACCAACATTAAACTATATGTCATCTTCAAATTAAAGTACTGGGCTGAAAGGTTTTCTACTTGTAACGATTTGTTACTATCTGGAGATCTAATCTGCGTTTTAGAAACTCTTCTTAACCAATGGTTAGGGGCAGTGTGTTTGTGTGGAGGGGTGTGTTTCTTTACAACGTCCATTTAGTTCACTAGCCTGCTGACATTTCTTCTTGTGCAGGTTTGAAGGAGAAGTTGCTCCTGTTTAATAAAAACTCTGATGTGTTGCTATCACTGGTTATGTAAGCATTTAATGACAACTGGGGACAAAATGAGCACAATCTATTATTTGGACTAATCCTTATTGTCTTACTGTCCTTACTGGACTCAATTTTCATTCATAACATATATGAAGCTAGTATGGATACTTCTATTTTGTCCTGGTTTAAGTGGCTGCTGGAGACGCAAGACAATGGAAAACTGGGCTTCTTATGCCTTACACTGTTTCCAGGATATATATTTTTTTTTCTATATAATTTTAAACACTTTGACACTTTTAATATTTATTATTTTTATTTATTTTGATATTTATTTATTTGTTGGTTGACAGCCGCCTGAACGTGAGCCAGCAGTGTGCCCAGGTGGCCAAGAGGGCCAATGGCATCCTGGCCTGTATCAGGAATAGTGTGGCCAGCAGGACCAGGGAGGTGATAGTGCCCCTGTACTCGGCACTGGTGAGGCCGCACCTCAAGTACTGGGTTCAGTTTTGGGCCCCTCACTACAAGAAGGACATTGAGGTGCTGGAGCGTGTCCAGAGGAGGGCAACGAAGCTGGTGAAGGGTCTAGAGCACAAGTCTTACGAGGAGCAGCTGAGGGAGCTGAGGTGGTTTAGTCTGGAGAAGAGGAGGCTGAGGGGAGACCTGATTGCTCTCTACAACTACCTGAAAGGAGGTTGTAGTGAGGTGGGGGTCGGCCTCTTCTCCCTAGTAGCAAGGGATAGGATGAGAGGAAATGGCCTCAAGCTGTGCCAGGGGAAGTTTAGGTTAGACATTAGGAAAAACTTCTTCACCGAAAGGGTGGTCAAGCATTGGAACAGGCTGCCCAGGGAAGTGGTTGAGTCTCCATCCCTGGAGGTATTTGAAGAACGGATAGATGTGGTGCTTGAAGACATGGTATAGATGGACTTGGCAGTGCTAGGTTAACGGTTGGACTCGATGATCTTAAGGGTCTTTTCCAACCTTGACGATTCTATGATTCTATGATTCTATGAATATTTGTAAAGTCCTGTGGTAAAGGGCATTGCTTTATGTAAGTTACATATGATTGCATGTAAATTGCCTAGGTAGGAAAGGTGAATTCTTCCAGGTAGATTGGAGGAGCCTGAAAGAATACCTTTCTGCAGCCTGGCTGATTCTCTTTCCAGTTCTGATACTCCTGGCTTATTACACCAGCCTTAGGCAGTGAACTGCTTCCTGTGTAGTACTCATGGTGCATGTCTTGGGTTTAACTAGCTTTCAGCTTGCTATTGCCCAGCATGGTAGCATAAGAGACCAAGGCAGCATCTTGTTCTTCCTTGCCATTTGCTAAAGCTTGTGCAGTTCCTAATAGTACTTGTATAGGTGAGGCCTTGAGCCTGTAGGTCAGTGAAAGTGAGCTGTTGCACCTACATAACCTTTTGTTGTACGCAACAGAGCTCCAAATACATGCAGCAGCCCTCGGCATCAGGCACCAAAGTTGTTTTTTCTTGAAGTAACTCAGTGAAGTGTATGAGGGTGTGATTTCTTTTTTTCAGCTTTGGAATGAGCAAGGATACTGAGATGTATCACAGAGAAGTTGAGGTTGGAAGGGACATCTGGAGGACATCTTGTCTTCCCAGCAGAGAGGCTCAAGCAGGGCCACCTAGAGCTTGTTGCCCAGAACCACATCCACATGACTTTTGAATACCTCCAAGGGTGGAGATTCCACGACCTCTATGGGCAACCTGTGCCAGTTCCCTCAGTCACCATCACAGTAAAAAAGTGTTCCCTTATGGTCAGTACCTCCTATGTTTCAGTTTGTGCCCACTGACTCTTGTCCTTTCACTGGGCACCACTGAAAAGAGCCTGGCTCCATCTTCTCAACACCTTCCATTCAGGTATTTGTATACGTTGGTAAGATTCCCTCAAGCCTTCTCTTCTCTAGGCAGAACAGTCCCAGCTTTCTCAGCCTTTCCTCATGTATGAGGTGCTCCAATCCCTTAATCATCTTAATGGCCCTTTGTTGGACTCGCTGTAGTATGTTCATGTCTCTGTTGTACTGTGGATCCCAGAACTGGACCCAGTGCTGCAGGTGTGGCCTCATCAGTGCTGCGTAGAAGGGAAGAATCGCCTCACTCAACCTGCTGGCAATACTCTGCCTAATGCAGCTGAGGATACCATTAGCCTTCTTTGTGGCAAGGGCACATTGCTGGCTCATGTTCAACTTGATGTCCACCAGGACCCTCAGGGGCAGGGGAGAAAGAAACAGGGTTTGAACCCAGAGGGTGGTCTTTCTTCGATTCAGACATTGGCTATGCCTTACTAGGACTAACCTCCAGGGAACTCTGTGACTTGCATGTGTTCTTTTTATAGAGGAAAAAGGCAAGGCTTCAGGCCATGTGTGGGTACACAGCTCCTTTCATCAGTCCCACTTGTAGCTGTGGTAAACTGAGGTGAATTGCCTGGCCTGCAGGTCCCCTTCAGGACTTCACTTGCTGAGAGTGGTAGTTAGATGTTTGAGCCTCAGGCTTGTAGTTGCTGTGAAGGGTATTGAATCTCAATAAGCGAAGTTGAAGGGATCAACATGGGATTTGGAGATGGGATGTGAATTCTTGACTGCCAGTTCAGACCTGTGGAGTGTTTTATCAGTGTAAGGGGATGAATCTGGTGATAGCATTTGCTCTTTTTTTAAATTTTATGAGCACAATCATTGCAAAGGCCATGCTCATCTTACAGCATATTTGTAGTTTTGTTTGCTTACTTTAAAGTGCATTTTATTTCCATGTTTATGCCCTGGGGACTTTACTAACTGATCTAGTTTGTTGAAAGTATGTGAGATTCCTTCTGAGAATACTTACTGTGCCAAAGTTTTCTTTCTTTTTAAATAATGAGCAATGCTCAAATTGGGTAATTCCAGAAGTTAAGAAATGGGGGGGGGGGGGCATGCAAGGAAGCATCTTCACTGCGTTTTTTCATTTGAAGGGAGTAGCCCATAAAAGTCTTCTGAAGTGTTTTTAAAAATATGTATTTGTGTGTATTGCCAACATGTTTCCTGAGAATTCAGTAGTGAATTAGGTCTCAGGAGATTTGACTTGTTTCCTTGGCTCTGTTCTAAAACCTCTCATAGCTTGAGACAAATCCTGGTTTCTTCATGCTTGTATTCCTTTCCTGTGAGAAGAATAATTGTAGATTTCTGAGAAAATGTAAGTCCGTTGTCTTTTTTTTTTTTTTTTTAAGGTAGTAAACTTCTGAGAGGAGGACTATCTAACTGTACATTTGTATGGCACTTAATGCACTCTGCAGATTCTGCCTTGAATTAAATTTTGAAAATGGGTGATTTCAGACTAAAACTTTCAGACTTTCACTTCCAGGTAAAAGTGATGCTGTCCAAAGCAGAAAAAACATACAAGTAGGAAAAAAAAAACCTCTCTTGGTTAATAAAATAAAAGTGGTACTTAATATCAACCAGCTTACTACTTTTCTGAAAAAAATGCAAGGAGGATGCCTTGAAATGAACAGAATATGAACACCATAGTTCATAGGACTCTCAAAATGTGCAAGTGCAGCTCCACCAAAATCTTAATCTGTTGCATTTGAATGTAGGACTTTACATCATCCTTGGGACCTGATTGTGGAGTCCCTTTTTCATCTCCCAGCTCTTCCAGTGCACTTTTTGTGACAGCGTTTCATATTGCCTGTGAAGAAGGTGCTTTAATTCAGTGGGAACTGAGATTGGAATGAGGGAAAAATATTGAATTGAAATGGTGTAGCAAGATAGTGTTGCTCACCTTGTGCTTCAAATGAAGATGTATTGCTAATAAAGTGCTCATCAATGTTTCTTTAAAAAGAATTGCTTGGGTAGCAAATTGAGGCAGATTTCTACCTTTATTTAATGAAATGTTCCTGTCAAACCTTGAAGGAAATGATTAGGTTTCTGGAGATCAGCTCATGATGAACACACTGATGAACACACATCATGCCATGCTGTTGCCCTAGGGACTTGGACATATTGTGGTATGTTGCTGTGTTCTGGGGAGCAAATTTTTTGTTTAAGAAATGCTCTATTGAAAGAGGAGGGTATGAGCAGAACAGTTAACTCCCAATACAATACGCAATGAGAAATTTTAAATGGAGGGCTCCACTTTAATTTTGGATGGAAGAAGGAAGATTAATGCATCACTGTACTGTGCTCATGAAAAATTTTTGTCTGTGTAGTTCTATATTACAAGTCATAAATGACATGAATCAAATGTGGGTTTATTTTAAATGTGTTAACAAGTTTCTTTGCAACAAATTAGCTTACAAAACTGAACAAAATATTGTTCTGCTGTATTTTTGGATCATTTCTTTTTAAGCAGTGTGCTTCTCAATTTCTGGAATGCATGAAGAACAGACCTTTTTATTTGGAGATGCAGGGAATTTCACTGGCAAGAAACTGATTAACTTTATAATAGAGTAACTTAGTTGCATTAGGCCTGGGTAGACCAATTGTGGTAAATCTAAAACTGATGTTAATCAAACCTGAATCTTCCTAGATTTTTGTTTAAATTGCTACTTTTGCCTATTCTTTTTTAGTACTATCTGTTTACGATGGAGCTAGTAATAAAAAAGCCAAAGGACTGTAAGAATGTGACTATTAATTCATTATGTAGTGCTTTGTGAAGCATGGCAGCATACTTGTGAGGCAGCCTATTCTGAGAAATTGATACTTTGAAGAACCAAAAGATTTGGACAGTTTACCTAGCTGTGAATTTTTCAGGCTTTTCAGCCAAGGTTGCTACTGCATGCCAAATCTTGCAGAGGCTTAATTTGAGATACAGTACCAGTTCAACAAAACTGTGTCTGTCCAAAGCAGAATTGAAGGTGATAAGATTAAGTGAATAGCTACCCTGTTTCCAGGGTAATCAAATTCAGTAATTAGGAGTTCAGCAATCTCAGTTCTTTTACGTAGTCCCTTAGTGTTATAATTAATGCAGTATTCAGTTTGCCAGTTTGTGGATTATGTTTAGATTATCACTCAGATGTGTGCCAGCTGGACTTCATTGCACCTGAAAGCCTTTAATATGAAGATTATCTGGAACCTTGATCCTAGTGCTAGTGACCTCTGTTATCTCTGGTCTTCAGAAAGTGCTTCTTTAATGGTACATTTGCACGGAGGAGCATGGCAGGCAGTCATCCACGGTATTTGTGCAGGTTCTGCTAATGAGTTAGGATCAGCACCTACCTTCCAATTACATTTTACTAATCTAGAAACTAACAGCTGCTGAGGTTTCTCTGTGGTTTTGTAGAAATCTGATCTTTCTCTTCTGTATCTAAATGAAGAACAGTGGAATGGTTTTGATTAGGAGTTAGAAGAGCTATAGGGACAGTGGTGCTGTCTGCCTTATTAACTAAGTCTGAACCTTTAATGTAACTGGCTTTAGAAGTCAGACTGGGAATTGATCCGGGATACATTTTTAGAGCAATCTGTGAGCAGAAAATGGAAGAGATCTTTCTAAAAAACAAACTCAGCTGCTTACTGTGTATAGGTCCATCTTGATCTAACATGAAGTTGTTGCCTCCCTTCTGTTCAATGGAATTAAGATTAAAAGCTTGTTTATGAGTTTTAAATAGCTCTGTGTAAATGCAGATTTCTAAGGTATAGACTAAAATCCATTAAAGACACCTCCAAAAAACAGGTATTAGAAACCCTTTTTAAAGTACTGCTAGTCCTATAAACTTATCTTCACACAATATTATGTCAAATTTATAGCAAAACAATTCACCATACATGCCACTACTCTGGAGGAGTTGGGCACTAGAGACACTAGATGTAATTCTGCTCTTAGTTGTACCTGTTCCACACTCCAACTTTACCCCTATTTTTCACCAGTATAAATGAAAGTCAGATTACCAGCTGTTGGCATTAATTTATTTCTGCTCTGTGCAACATGCTAGAGGCTGGAAAGAAATGTTCAGAGTTATGTGCCATTACTGGCAACAAATACATTCCTGAAGAAGACTTAAACGTGCAAGGAGAATAATGCAGAGACTGTGTGGCACTAGCTTTGAACCACAGCACGTGAGCCTGACCCCGTATCTGGAACAGCCATAGTGTTTGCTGCTGCTATTTGTACTGTCAGCCATGGAATTATTTCGCAAATGGCAGATTTTAGGTTCTGGCTCAAACTGGGATGTAATGCACACCCGTGTTTTCCAGCTTCTCTGCTGATACAGTAGCGGATAAATTTTCAGTGTGATGTGCTATCCCCATAGCTCATATTAGTGTTAATAGGAACTTTACAATTAAATCCCACAGCAAACACAGCCCTGAATTTAAATCAAACTTGTGAATAATTTGACCTACTTCTCCCTGCCCCGGTAGCTACCTTGAGTAGAGGCAAGCCTCAAACGACAAAAAAATTTTAGGGATAAAATCTTTTTATGCAACTGATACAGTCATAATAAATCAAACAGCCTTTGGGGAACACACTGCTTACATCTAAAGACTATTCCAGTTACAGGAGTAACTGGAGTTTTAAAGAGGATTTGTGTGTTCAGCACAAGATCTGGATTTACAGAGTTTAACTTGCAAGTTTCAGTCAATGGGCTTTCTGCCTGAAACCTCTAAAATACTTCTCCAAAGCACAAAACCAACAAGACTGCTTCTGAATCAATTCTCAGACTCTATTTCCATCACCTATTTACTTTGAGCCTTCTGAATTAGTCTGTTGGTGCCTCTAGAAAGTTACCAAAGTGGGGTACTACTGTTGGAGCCACAAAAAAAACCCCTCCCCTTCTGTGATGGGTAACTTGTTGCATGAAATGTCCAGAAACTACCTCTTCCTCTGAGGTTGCGTCGGTGCAATGACTTCCCCTGCTTAAAACCTGAGTGTCACAAAGTTATTCATAGGGACCTGTGAAAACAGCCTTACCAGTCTGTGACAGCAGTGATGGACAGGTTGCCAGTTCTATTTGTGGCTTTACTTGTAGGTAGCTCTTCTACAGCTTTTTCTCATAACATGTTTCCAAAAATTATAAAGGCTGTACACGATCTGTCTTTCTAATCCACATTCTTTAAAGCTATTGAAATAGCAGGGCTTTTTGTTGTTATTATTTGGCTATGAAACTGTTGGATAGTCCTTTCTAGTTAATCCAAAATGTTCTGACATTAAAGAAATATTTTTTTTAAATTAAACAATTTCCTCATTTAAGGTATAAGCAGCTCTGGGAAAAATATCCAAAATGTTTGATTTAGAAAATAAAAAATTTAAACTTCTGAACTGTATTTTTCATCAAATTTTGTGTTCAGTCCAAATATATGAATAATTTAGATATCAGACTATGGATTTTTAAAGCAAATGTAATAAGGAAAAAATCTTGGCAAGCTCTACTTGTCTTATTTTCCTTTGAGCATAGCAGAGAAAATTTGGACAAAAAGTGAGTTAAACTTTTGTTCTTTTCAGTACTGTCTGTGCCTCCTGACCCTCCCAGATCCTGCACAGAAGTACCCCCAGCAGCTTAAAATGGAGTTTTGGGAGAACCTTGTAGGGCTGCCCTTGCTACCTAAATTTGGCTTGAAAGGGCTATCCCTTAAAAATGTCAAGGATGAGTTTCTGTTGCAGATCAGTTCCTGTGTTTAGTATGCGAGGCTGAGGATGAAAGTGATATGTTAACAGGCCCAGCTCCTCAGCTGGGGCTGCTTAAGTTCCACTCTCCTTAGTGAAGTCGTGCAGTTTCGTGCCAGCTCAGGGTTTGATGCACAGTTTATTTTCTGAGAGAGGGGACCCTTTGGTAGCTGAAGAATAACTCACAGCTATGAAATTTCATAGCATCCTTTCAGCCTTTTACAAAGCAATCCATGGTGCCTCTAGGCATGTGACGTGTGGGAGGGTGTTTCATCAATACCACACTGATACTGTGTAAAAGCTTTTGTAAATAAGTCCCTTCTTGGATCTGCAATACCTCTGCATTAAAGGTAGTCAACAGTTAAAAGCTTTTGACTTCATCTTTTCTGTTCCTCTATGTGACTTTAAATCTGACAAATGTTTGAGCCTTTTTTGAAGTGAGAGATTGTGCAAGTGGGATTTCAGCTGCAGGACTGTCTCTTTGAAGGAGTTTTCTGCTGAAGTGAGTAATTGCCTTTCACCAAGACAAATTTGTGAGGCAGGGGAGGGGAGCTGATAGCTGTGACCACTTACAACTAGCTTCCTGATTTGGATAAATTAATGCAGATTGAAAATGTTATAATGCACACCTAAATGAGCAATATCCTCTGTGCACAGTGAGAGGTACTCCAGAACTTTGCACCACTGTGAAAATATTTGTTGCCATATGACTTTCTACAGGGAGGAATTAAAACAATTTTACTTATTTAAGGAAGCTGTGGAGGGGAAAACATCAGCTTTCTGTGCAATTAGCTGTTTTGTTTTTAATAGATCCTCCAGAGCATCAGCCCTGAACTGGATTTCCATGTCATTGTGGAATTTACTGGATAGTATAAGGAACTTGGAACAACTTGTGTAACTTGTATTTAAGAGGACCATTGTTTGGTGCCCACCTCTAAATACGCTACTTGTATCACTTAAACTGTTGAGGAGATAAATGTTTCTGCAATGGCAGCATATGGAGAAAAGTTCAGCAGCTTTAAACACTTAAGTCCCATGGAGCATCTTGGGATGTAGGATTACGTGTCATTAATGTAAAACAGTGAAGTATCTAGAATGTAATTGTGAGTGTCCGTCTGATACACAATGAGGCCAGAAGGGTGAGAGCTTTGTCTGATTCACTGCTGAACTCAAATACTTTGCATTTTCTGCATCTTCAATTTAAGGCTGATTAGCTTCACAGAGAAAAAAATACCTTTTTTTTTTTTTATATATGATACAATTGTTTTATAGTCTTAAGACTTGATTCTGTCATTGAGGCAGACTTTGGAGGCTTTCTGTTCGGTTTTTAAGATTCCCTCCCCCCACCCTGTTGGCATTTCCTTCTATTTTTTTGGAAGCTTATTCTCTTGGGGAAAGCTCTTTCTGCTTTGAAGATGTCAGGTTCCAGGCATCTGAACTTCTTAAAATGAAATTTGTTTTCTCATTCAAAGCACCTCTTTGGAGCTGGGCCCTTTGTTTTTAAAGGGATATTGCCAATTAAAATTGGCCACTGAGGGTAGATGTATCAACTTCAGACTTCTAAATTCTCATGGAAGTATTTCTTAAGAAAATAAATATTCTCTTTGCAGTATTTTAGAACCTAAACAAAAAAACTTGTGGTGAGGTTGATAAACAGAAAGCCCTTATTTCCCTATCCTTCTCAAGCCCTGTAAGTTCTGAGGTGCCAGCAAGTACTGTACAAAAATGTTTGCTTAAATTAGCTTTTCCTTAATTTCTAATTTTCAGTCCAAAATCTAAATGAGCCATTAAAGGAAACCACACTAATGAGATGTGCTGCAAAGCAAAATATGCCTAGGGCAAAAAGCAGGCTTTTAATTTGTTCAACTTAAATCTGTAACATCTGGCTGTGATGGATGATGTCACTAAGCACATTAAGAATATCAGAAATAGACTTTTGTAATCAGTGCCTCCACTGTTTGCCTTTCTCTGTTTGCTCAGTCATTTTCTTGGCACACAGTGATACAGGAAAATACAGTACAAAGGCTCCAAGCCATAAGTTGAACTTTTGTTTGGATGTGGACCATTGGGCCTGGTTGCCAACTCCTTGTCCAGTCAGTTTGCACCACAGCTGATATGGAACACAGAGAGAGCTGCTCTTAGCATTGGGTACCTCAGGGCTGCTCAGGAGCTAGGGATAGGTAGGAGCATCACTTAGAACAACAATCTCAAGAAGCTGGGGAGGTGGAGACTTCAAGCAGCAGTAAGTCAGAGTAGTTTTGTGCTGCTGCTTCTGTGCTCGGAGGCCTGGTTTGATTCCTGGTGGGCCTGGGGTTGGGAGGTAGGCATAACAGCTGGGGCTAGTACTCCCATGTAGTCTGAGCTGGTGAAGCAAGAACTTTGGAGTACAGCTGGACTCATACTGATAAATTCTGCTGCTTGTCACAGGCCTGAACAGCTTGCTCTTGAGAACGGCTGGCTTGTGGTGGCTCACTTATAGCATCAATGTGGCTAGCATGTGACAGCAGTTGGCAAAGTGTACCAGCACAGGCGCAGCATAGGCTGCCTTAGTCATCTAGTTAGGATAATTTTCCCTTTTCTCTTTTGCTACCAAAAGCAAAAGGCTGCTCATGTAAGTTTAGCTTGTTCACACATAAATGTTGCATGTTGCCCCCTGCTATGAAATGTGTTGTCTCATTATGTTTGTGTTTGCACTGTTAACTGGGTACCAAACCTTAGAATTGCCCAGGTGGAAGCAATAGGTTTGTTGACCACCAATCCTTGTAAGCAGGCTAAAATGAGATCTGAGGAACCCTGTAATCAGGTATTGTCTGTAAAACTATTCATAATTGCCTTCAGTCAAGTTGTTTCCAGACAAGGTGAACTGTGAGCTCTGAACTGCTCCACTGCTCCATTAAAAGTGGTGGAATCAACCCAGATTGCTTCCAGGAGCAGTTTGTTGGGTGGCTCCCCAATCATGTCAGGTGTGTACAGTTATAATCTGTGGAAAGAAGGCTGTAGTAGCAATTTTGTCTGTGCAGCCACCCTTTATTGTGGATTTTCTTGTGAAGCACTGTAAGCTTTATTTTCATCTACCAGCAGTTTCTCTCCTCTGCCTGGAGTAGTGATTGCCTTTTCTGAGGTCCACTGCCCAGTGGAAAGTCCTCTGTCCTGGTGCGTGCAGAGTTGGATTTCTAGTTGTAAAGTAGCCTGATTCCACCAGGTTCCTTTTCTGTTTTTTTCTAAAAAGGAACAAATCTAAGTGGAACAGGGCAATTGTTCTGTCTCATAGAAACAAAAGTTAGTTTCTTTTGCTGAGCATTAATTTTTAGAGAATCCTAGAAAACTCAGGCAATTCTTTCATGAGTGTGTTTTAAAACTAGATGGTTGTCATAATTCACAGCTTCTGCTCTGTGGGTCTTTCATACTTCATTGTCCTTTGAACGTTTTAGTGCACTGGACTATCTCTTTCTGCTTTGAATGTACTTGAAATCATATCTGTGTAGTCACGCTTTTCCCATTTGCCAAATGCAGGTAATGTCGTTCCACCATTTCTGTTTGCCAGGAGACTCTTTTATATTGCTTACAACAAAAATAGGGCCGCATATAGAAACTCCTCTGTGATGGGTAAAACTTAATGATGGGAGAACCAAGGATCACTAACACAATCTATTAGCTGAGAAGCAAAATGTGTGTGTATCTTGTTCCTGGCTGTGCAGAATTAGGGCACAAACCTGAACAGCTTGAACTGTGAGAACCACTCCTTTTACAGGTTCCCTGTAATTCAAGGGCACTCTCCTGAGGGCACTCTGCCGAGTGGAGTATCTCACCTTTGCTGATTTGTGCCTAAATTCCAAGTAACACAAATTCCCAGCTTTTCCACTTCGCTGCTCTTTGATTCCAGCAGAATTATAAAGAACAAAAATTCCAAGCTTCTTTCTGGTCCTTACTGTTCAAGAAAAAATAATATTGGCAACTTTCAGGGACAACTGAAAGAGAGGTTGGCTTTCATTTATGTCTGGGAAGCGCTGATGGCGAGACCTCTGGTCTAAGACCTGTGGTGGGCCCTGTCGAGTCTTTTTCATTGGAGGATCTAATCCATCTCTCTTAGGAGGTTCACAGAAGACATAATCAGATTGTCTAGTCTGATCCACTTGGTGTCACAGGTCACTGAATTTCATGCAGATTGCTCTGTAATGAGTCTTAGCCTGACATTCTCAACCATTGACAACATCTAAAGGGTCACAGCACTGTGGCAGTGGAGCCAAGGCCATGGAAAACTTTCCTCTTGAGTGGTTTTAGCTTCTGCATTGTCTTAATTCATGTCTAAAATTTGACCCCAGTTTCATTGCAGCATTTAAGTGTGCAACTCCATCAATTCCAATAGCTGCTGTCCTTCTAAATATGTCTTGACATCTGGGTCTTAGTGTGTACAGCTGGATTTTTAGATTCTACAGTGTAATGATTACATGGGTGTGTCTTGCAACTGCAGAACGTGGTGGTGAAGTGAGCTGTAAAATGAACCCAAAGTTGCAAATGGTACTCTGAAGTGAAATGCAAGCAACCTCTGTTTCTTATTCCAAATGCACTTTTCTAACACATTTTTTAGAAATGTCTCCAGTACTTAGAAATTTGGGATGAAAAGTTTCATTTATATTTTCTTTTACAGCTAACACCTTTGTAGGGAAAATAATCTGAAACGTGCTTTCAACAGCAGGAGAGAGGAGAGGAGAGAAACCTATAATCAGTAATGTTAAGAGCTGGATATGATGGAGGACAGACATTTGGAGCTGAATTTGTGATGTGAGAAGGCAACTTGGCGGCTCTGCACAGTTTTCAGTTGTTTTAAAGGGGGCATAATGCCATAGAACAGGAAGGTATCAGACCTCTCTGAGGCATGGGAGGGCGAGAGATTCTGGGCTCTGTTCCTAAATTGCAGGTCTAGCTATTCAAAGCAAATGTGGTGAGGAAGCTGGGGAATTTACTGCTTTAGAAACTCTCAGAAGTTGAAAAAATAACTAACATCACTGGGTCATGAGTTACAGTATGTAATTATAGTTTGTGAATATTTTGTTTTGTGAAAGAAAGGGGTACTGAATGGTAGACAGGGAAAGTCTTAATATTTTGGGGAAAGATCCTGCACTGGCCAAGGAGAATCATTGCCATGAACAAAAGGCTGATCCCCAAAGATATTTCGATGTGGATTCATCAGATTCATCTGGAAGTGAGATGCTCTTGGTCTTCTAAACCTAATTAACTTAATGGTCTTGCATTAGTACAATTAGATGAAAGCCCAAAAATGGATGGTTGAGATAGGTTGGACTAATGTAATTTTTATCTAAGATCGATTGCATGTTGTCTGAATATTCCCCTCATTTTATTATTTTAACTTGTAGCATGTAGCTTCATTTGATGGCCCCTTTCTCTTGCGCTGGGAGAGACCATGAACAATTGATCCCTGTATTTTTATACTACTTTTAATTTTGTCATATCCCTCTAAATTTTTTCTATTTGTAAATTAATTTCTTTTGTATTTGTATACACAATTTTATGCAAATAGAGAACAAATACAGCAGTTGAGTCTGCTTTAAAAAGTATGAATTCATTCTGTTTTCCTCTTGGCAACCACAGTGCAGCCTTATTTAAAGTTGCCCCTTGTCACTCTGCTACTGGCCACCTCAAAACATCTACATTCTCATTTGGATGGACTTTAGGTTCAGAGTACTCTGAAATGGCTGAGGTGGCGTGTGGTTTGTGTAAGCAAGTAATATATACTTTGGTAGAGGTGCTGGATATTTTATTTTAAAATTTGATATGCCTGGAGATGTCAGTCTGCTGGGTCAAAATTTGCTGGCCCTTGGGGATTTCTGCAAAAGTATAACAATCTGTTTATAAGATGCTGTGTCTTTTTTTTATTAGATTACTTATTGTTGCCAAAGAGAAGAAAGAGCTCGTTTCAGTGCATATGTGAAGCCCTGGGTCAATACAGCATGTGCATTTACAGCCTGAGCTGCGCTTTTGAGCTATACAAAGCTAAAAGCCATCAGAGGAGTGCATGCTGCAGAACTTGTAATCTGATGGTCTTGGAGCTTTTGTGATCTTTCTGCTACAACGCAACAGAAAACAAGCTTTTCATCAGGCAGAAGAGGTGAGAATAGCAAGCCCCACACTCAGACTCTGAATAGAAGACCAAACTTGTGAAACTGAAACATGACAGCGAGCTGAAGTGCATCAGTCTTAGCTTTGAGTTTGCAGGTGAGAGAGAGATTTTTGCCAGCTGGGTGTGGAAAAATGTGAAACTAAAAACCCTATAGGTAACTGAGTTCAGAGGAATATGGAAAGCTTGGTTACTTCACCCTGCACAAATACAGGTATACAGTCTTCAATTATATCAGATTACTTGAGTTAATTTATATTGCTCCATATTGCTCTTAATCAAAGTCAACCCCTCAGTTCAACTGATAGTCAGTTCTGTAATATTAAGTTTTTTGAGTTTTATGTCCACGTGGTTCTCTGAACCTAGTATTGGAAGTAGTGAGAAGCCTCAGGATATCTTGAGGCAGTAAAATTAATGGAAAGTTGGTTTAGTAGGCATGATCCTTGCCAAATAGGAAATGAGGTGGGCAAAAGTATTCTTCTGAGTTGAAGAAAACTTGATTTTTCCTATTCAGAAAAAACGAGATGAGGTTATTACCCTGATGTGTGGTTAAGTGTGTTAAAGTATGTTTATTTGGTAAGGGAATACCACTGGAATATAAGATATCTGAGATCAACCAAGAACGACAGTCCAAGTCTCCTCTCCCAAGAAATTTTTTCCATCCAAATATAGAGATCGTTTATTTGTTCTTTTGGACTTTGTTAGTGCTGGATCTCCATCAATCTTCTGTAGGTTTATGTAGCATTTCTTTGGGCGCAACTGGAACATGATGCATTTCCAGTAGTGAAAAATATAAGATTTTAAGGACACCTAATCCTAAACTGGAAAGAGACAGTTTGATATGTCATGTGCACTCTTCTACTGAATTCTGTGATGATATTGACAGTAGGACAGAATGAAAAACTAATCCAGTAAATCTTTACAGGAAAACTAAAAGGACAAGGCTGATTGCAGTGCATGGTTCAGGCTTTTCTTCTTGAGTGAGAGAATCAGTGGAAACTTGCAGTAATGAATTTTCATATGTTATTCTTAAAGTACAAATTGTCGTGCTGGGAGAGGTGGGGAGCCTTTTTCTTATCTGCTGGGACTTTCTCAAACTGAAAGATATTTGCTATGCTGAGAAATCAATGCAAGAGCGATTTCAAGGATATGTCCCACAGATCCCATTATTCAGTCAACCTGAAATTCATATCCCAATTTGACACTGAAAATAGAAAGTTTAGCATTTGTGCGAAGTGCACAAGTGCAACAAAGTACTTCAGCGTTCTAGTAAGAACATACTGTATTGACTGCTTGTTATTGACCAGTAGGCAAGTAGTGATAACATGTCATACTTTATCTACTATAAAGAGATGACTCCACTAAATGAAGGTAACTATGTAGAGGATGGAAGGTTTAGGAAGCCCATGGCACTAGCTCCTAACTAAAGACATGAGATACTAAGAGGAGAGATGAGGAGAGTGTCCAGCTTACTGAGTAATGATGTGTTGAGTTGCACAAAGAGGATAATCTGTAACCAGTCCTGGAACTGCACCCATGAGTGCTGCATCCAGGCCCACTGCACCAACTTCATATTCTGTGCTGCGTGAAGAGATGATCTCCATTATGAAACATAGCTTATCTTTTCCACACAAATCAGCCCTTGCTATAGTTTTGCAGACATTTTATAGCTTTTTATAAGTGCAAATAAATACAGAAAGTAGCTAACAATGCTGAAGAACAGCCCTGTTATCCAGGGCACTTTCTTTTTAAGTATTTTTTCAGTTCCTACTGACTTACCCAGGAAGAGACCTCCCCGGTCACAGGACTTCTGTTTTCCCCAAGCCTGTACTCCCTGCTGGCAGATGACCCAAAATGTTACAGAACCTGGCAGGGATCATTTGAACAAAAGGCTTTTTACAAAAATGGAAGTTTGCTTCTCTCCAAGTAGGTACCTTGAAGCTTCATCAGCAGTGCTGTATTCAACTAATTCATATTAAAATTGTAATTAGTCCGAGACTTCTTATTATTACATACTGCTGCAAAAAAAACAACCACCACCACCACCACCAACAACAAAAAACCCCAACAACAAAACAAAAAACCCCCCTGATAGCCAATTAATGTGTCATAAATATTTTGACATGATGCTAATTGCTGGCAGCTGTAAAATGCAGAATCTAACAACGTATTTGAGTTTAAACAAAAAGTAATTTGGACAAGTCCTGTGGTCTGTCTTGTGTAAGCTCAGACAAGATGATCCAAAGCAGTGGTC
Source organism: Platalea leucorodia (assembly GCF_965183815.1). Taxonomy (NCBI): domain Eukaryota; kingdom Metazoa; phylum Chordata; class Aves; order Pelecaniformes; family Threskiornithidae; genus Platalea; species Platalea leucorodia. The sequence goes on along the minus strand of NC_138830.1, from coordinate 26,361,712 downwards.
TAGGATTATTTCTGAACGGAAGGCAAAAAGGCTGGGTCTTTCAGTATTTCTTACATTTCCTATCAATAGAAGGATAAAAGACTCTACTAGAACAAGAGAGTGACGTTCCCTGCCTACAGACTAAACACATCCATCTCCCTACCCTGCAGCAAAAATGCTTTAACCTAAATCTAGCATTCTCACCTCTTGAATTAATGTGCAGTTGACTTATTTATGCTGAGTCTTAAATGCCCCAGTTTTTCTTGCACTGAGGCATTATGGACATCTCTTGGAGTGAAAGCTGATCATACTTCTCTCTCTGATGAGCCAAGGCTTTCAAGTTAACAGGCATACTAAGCTGCTTCACTCTTTTTTTTTTTTTTTTTTTTTAATTTGCTTCTCCTGTTCTTCATCTATTTCCAGTGTAGGATATGTGTTCAGAACTGTTACTTTGTTTCTGTAGTTGTGTAAAATGGAATAGGAAAGCATGCCCTCAAAATATATAGCTGCTAAATTATGCACATTTATTTCTAGTAGATGATATCTGTGTCTTATAACTGTAGCGGACCTGATGATTTCTTGAGCTGAAATCAACTCTTTGCACTTAAGCTCTATTTTATCATATTCAGATGTTGTTCTGATGCACATGGCTTAACTTAAGATAGTGATATTGAATTTTTGGCCGTTTAGCCAAATATGGTAGTGTTTCTTTCAGATGATCAGATAATAGTTGTTCAGAATCTGGCCACTAGAGTATGCACTCTTCTGTACAGAATCTGAAATACTGTTATTTTTTTCCCCCCTCTATATAACAAATGGAAGATGCACATGCACCTAGGTTTCCTATTAATTCCTACAGTGTTTCATTTCTTATTTGAAATTATGATTTATGTGGTGATTAGTGTAATTCTTCCTGAGGTGGTAAAAAAAAAGTTGATTGATTTCCCTCCCCCCGCCCCCCTTTTCTCATCTGGAGATTCCAGCTTTAAGATGTTCCAAGCCTTTGTTTTGGAAAGGTTGCAGGTCACCCCGGGAAGTGCCTGTGACTGTCTGCTGAAGTAAGTATGATACCCAGGGTGGGCGCACGCTTCCAGTGATCACCTTGGGCTACTCACCCTACAAAGGGGGCTACTTGTGCACAGCTATTGCTGCATTGGTGTTTTATGTGTTAGAAAGGTGGAAGAGCTTTGGTTAATTGAGTTTAAAACTCCTGTTCCAGTATTGTTTTAACTCAGAGATGGTAAAGAGGGACTGCCAGGGTAGGTTATCAAAGCAAACAGTAAGCATGGTTTCAATAAAAGGAAAGCCTGTTTCACTTTTCTGAGGCAGGATATTTCTTGTCTTGTTTGGGAGCATTGTCTAGGAGCCATATATAAGAAATTCTAAAAGGTAAGCAAAAAACTAGGACTTTGCATTAGTTTTACATGAAGCAGAAAAATTTCTGTGAGATTTTGCTGACTTGAGGTTATAGTTATTTATCAGCAGTAAAGTCTTGTTTGCTGCTGGAAACCTTTGCGTCACAGAATGACCTGGCCATCCACTCACCATCTGCTAAACATGATGCTGCTTAATTAAAAAAAAAAAAAAAAAGCGTATGATGTTTTATGGGGGAAGTATTTTGGGTTTTGTATGTATTTAAGTGTTGATAGCTCAAGTTATGGTCCCCCAGGTCCTTTACTGCACTGCTGTTACCTAGCCACTGCTGTTGCCTAACCTGTGGCAGTACATGTGCTTATGTCTTAAGTTCAGCATTTTGCATCTGACTTTGCTGAAGTGCATGATGCACATCAGCCCATTTCTCCTGTTTGTCAAGGCTCCTCTGAACAGCAGCTCTGATCTGTAGTCCATCAACCATCCCTCCAATTTGGTGTCATCCACAGACATGCTGACGGTGTGCTCTGCCCCATTGTCCAGGCTGTTTGAAGGTATTTGATAATATCACTCCCAGCATATCATTGGTTTGGGGACAGATGGGTCTTTGAAGTGTACTAGCGCTTCATGAAAATGGTATAAGTGGTGAACCTCTACCACCATGGGAGACTGCAGGCGGTTTGTGCACACAGGAGGGTGTGAGCATGTTGTGATTCAACAGTTTCCTGTCTGGCCCATTTCTCAGTCTCTACACTGGTGAACAAATAGGGTGAGGGATGTGTCATGTCCTTAGGACTTTCAGCTAGCAATAGCTGGATGGTATGTAGTTGTGCTGGTGGGCTGCCCAGCAGTCCTGCAATAACCTGCGTGTGGCTGCAGAGACCTGCTTTTATGACCCTGCTCTGGCCCCAATGTCCCAGCCCCTTTTCACAAGCAGGCCCTGATGGTTCTAGGTCTTTTGGGGCTCTCCTTGATCTTTTTATTGCGGGAGACCTTGTATTTTCAAGGCCCAACAGGTACAGGTGTATTCCTGAAGGTGGTCTGAAAGGATTTTACCTCAGTTTGCTAAGCACTGCAAAGTGTTGGACAAAAATGTAAACACCAAATTTGAAATTGGCACCATGGGTATTAGTAACATGGTATGTCTCTTCATTCTCTTCTAAAAAGGAGCAACCTATCATTGAAGTTATGAAAAAGCAAATTGGGAGTGAGCAGCATTTGGCTAAATACCTACAAATTTTACTTTTTTTTTTTTTGTATGTAGCCCTGTAACATGTGTCATGGTCTCTAACATCTGTCCTCACAGTTTGGAACCTTGGTTAGTAACTCTCTCCTTGGCAGTTCCCTCAGTTTCATGGTAGATCATTTCTTACACTTGAACTATGATTTCTACCTTTATTATTGTCTAGTCCAAGTGAATAAGGAAGCAAATCCTATAGAGATTACGTGAAAAGCTTTTATCTTGGTTGAAGAAATTGATCATGATCTACTTTACCAAGCTCCTATTTTGAGTCTATAATTTTCCATGGCCCTTCCACTATTCCACTAGATTATTGGGGGTAATAGTTAATGACAGGTATGATGTAAAACAGGACAGATGGATAACATCTACTGTTAAATGTCCTATTTTGGGCTTATAAAAGTGGGTGTCAAATGTTATTTCATGAGATGATGTGCTGTGAATCTTATTAGCATGAGAATGTAAAGAATGACCCCAAATCATTACAGTGCCATGAAGGTTGGTTAAAGAATGGAGAGGCATACTTTAGGGGAGAAAAAAAAACCAAACATAAAACCAGGCAGTCTTGAGTTTGCTATAATGCAATGCAAATGTAAAGTAACAAGAACAAATTCCATTGTAGCAGAAGGAAAAATGAACTCTACAGAGAGCATAGTAACTGCCATGTCTGACATCTGCCATAAATATTTTTGTGCATGATTTGGTGAAGTCATAAACAATTGCATTTCCAAGTGTGATCATTGATTTTTCTTCTAGGTTGACATAGTTATAGAGGCCACGGTTTTAGAAAATTTTGGCCTGATCTTTTGGAAACCACTTTGTCACAATCATCTCGTGTGTGCCAGTGGTCTTAAAAATGAAGCTTATGTGAAAAAGATGAAGCAAAGGTCTCGTGTAATCAGGTACTAAATTAGTAGCTGCTTTTGAAAAACATTTTTAAATCCTTTTGCCTCCTTATTGCTCAGATGGGACATGTCCAAGTTCACAGGAATAACGTAGGGCTTAATTTATTAAAGGTTGTAAAGCAATTTCAGATCTTCTGCAAGTTTCTATATAAGTATGAAATCTTAGAAGGTAATTTTGTGCTTGATCTTAGATTTGTTTGAAGTTAGTGGTGAATTTCCCATTGATATCATTAGCATGGCATGAGGCTCCTGGGGCAAAAGTCTCAGATCCATGGAGTGTATTTTGGTCTATTTTTGGACTTATGTTTGCATGAAGAGTGGAATGAGTGCAGGCATCTCTAATGAGTCAGAGGAGAGAATTCTCTAGTGGGCATAGTTATAATAAATTAGTTGCAGTTATCAGCTGAAGAAGAATTGGGACTAAAGGCGGGGAGGAAATGGTGACTACCTTGTCAGAGGCAGCATGATTCCTGACCTCCTCCAATACTCTTGAAGTCCTGAGCTAAAAATATAAATATTTTTAAAATAACTGGGATAATGGAGTGATTGCTGTCTGATTTGTTTCTTTTGTAATGAACATGATAATATCTGCTGCAACTAGTTCTGACAGTAGGAGCTGGGAGTTGCATTTTATTGGAAGCTGATGCATTCTGTTCTGTACAGTGTATCATTAGTTTTATTTGTTTTTTTTAAATTGTTTGGTTCTGCTAAATCTACTTAGATTAGATTACAAGGTGACTATGTACTTTAAATGTATTTGTATATTTGATTAAACATGACCATCTTCATTTTACAGATAGCATTGCTATGACCAGGCTAAAGCTGAGTAATCTGTGCTGTGAAAAGCTGCACAGTTTGCCAAGTAGTAGCTTTTGATTAATAAACTCAGCGTCTGTAATGATCTCACGCTGAAGCGCAGTCAGGTAGCGCTGTCGGTGGCTCTGGTACATGCAGTGAAGGATCCTTATTGTTCTGGCAAGAGCTGCTAGCTCTGGTCTAACTTCTCCTTGGACAGCAAGGAGTCCTCAGCCTGGAGGAAGCCCTTGTGCTCTGCGGGCTTGTACATTGTATGGAAGATCTCTGTGACTCTGCCAGGATGTCTGGCACAAATAAGTTCCTGAGAGGAAGGTGGCCCTGCAAACTTGGGGATGGCTCACTGGCTGCAGAGTCAGAGTCACCAGGTTTATAGAAGCTTTCTGGGCTCTAACATGCTGATTTCTTGTCAAATATGGGGCTGATGCAAGAGAGGCCAGGCATCTGCTACTGCTCTTCTGCTCTGTAACACATTTGGAAAGTTTTTTCTGTGCTTAGAGATTAGCAATTTTGCTACAGGTATCCAGGAATGTACGGGCCAAACCACAAAGCTCTTTAGATGCTCTACTCTTGTTATCTTTGAATTGATGACTGTCTGGTGTCTTCTTTTCTGAGTGGCGGGGGGTTTTTTTGTGGTTTTTTTTGCTTCATATATTCAAGTTTCTAAAGTGGCCCTTGGTTACTTTTATAGGTCAGATTTGATGCATATTACAGCTAACCGGGGTATATGCCCATCCTGTTTTCACTCCGTCCGGGGAGAGATTTTTTGCTACAAGCTCTGTTCCAATAAAGGTCATCAAACTGCCTGCCCCCTTTGTTTCTGTGAATTGTGGGAAGCCCTTTAGCAAGAAATGTTAAGTGAGGGTTCCCACATACCACCAAGACTATTATTATGCACTGCAAAAGGGCACACAGCATTAGCCAGCAATTGGGCCCAATTTGATTTGGCCTTTACTAACTTCATCCTTGGTTCCTACTAGACTACCTTATTTCTCTGTCAATTCATTTTCCATGTAGCTTAAAAACTTTTATATGCATTAAGACTTACAGTGTTCCCAATTTATTCCCCTTAATACAGTTTTTACATCTTTCTTTCCTTCTTCGCTGGATGGGTTCTCTCTAATGGTCAAGAAGACACATGCATCTGGAATTGTTTTAAGAGGACTTCCATTGGAGAATATTTTAAATAAAGTGTCCTGGACTTACAGAAATGCATATCTCACAAGAAAAATAAAATATGGCTAAAGTAAGAGGGATTTTTGAGAGTGAAGCCTGTTGACTTTAATAGGAATTGTGTTGTGTGATGGCATGGACATAGTTCTGATCAAAAATTCTGAAGTAAGTTATTTTACGTATGTAATAGGTACTGTACAAAAATGATGCAATCATAAATCATTTAATTGAAACTAATAAATCTGTCCAGCCAGAGTGATTTTTTTAAAAAAGTTACTGTGGTAGAATGTGAAATCCTGCACCTTGGCTTCAGAGCTTACAAAGCCAGTTCCCACCAGTATAGTCTCTCAGTGAATGAATGAGTCTTAATGGGCACGTATACATACCCAGGAAAAATCTGTTTATGTGAAGCATCTGCTTTACATTGAAATGTTGGCTTTCCAAGAATCTTTCAAGCTGTGTTGTGAGGCATGAGCAGGTCAAATGACTTATCCAAGTCTTGCAAAATGCCAGCTGAAATTAGGATCTAATGTGCTTCTGGCTTGATTCAGGTTTTTACTCAAGCCGCTAGAACACAAAGCTGCTTAGATGAGCCGGGAGGGAACCCTGGTGCAGTCAGCTTTGCACTTACGGATTGCAATTGAAAATGCTTAGGGATTCGCTTATGTCTCCGAATCCCATGTGGAAGCATAGTTCATTTTGAGAAGGGCAGAAAGATGTTTCTTGTTCTTAAAAAACAATCCTTGTAAAATGCTAATTAAATGATAAATATAATAGGAAAATTGTTAATTGCTTAGTTGCATTTCTTATTATCTATGGAAGTTTTTAATTATAAAGCAGAGTTGTTACATGAAGCCTGTAATGACAAGGGGAAAGTGAGTATGAATTCACTAGTGCTCAGCTGGATTCTCTTTATTGCCTTCCAAATAAAGCAGCCTGTCCTGAGCAGGAGATGTTGCTGCTTCTCTCTGGGAAGCAGGGGCTTTAGAGGAGGGAGTAAGTCCCCTCCAGGGACCAGGGTGGTGCAATGGGATTAGAATAATTCCCTAGGCTTCAGCTGCCATGCTCTGGGTTTGCTCAGGAGTTGAAGGAGAAGTTTCTATACAAGAAAAAAAAAATACTGTCACTGAACAACTTATGAACATAAATCCTCAATGACAGGCTGAGTGTCAGACTTGGGTTTTCAGCAGCAAAAAGGTACATTAGCCTTGCTAATATTTAAGATTAAGGGTGAGAGGGAGTAGCGTTATAAAAGAACTACTTTTCCTTGGACTCCTCTATTTTACTACACTGTTCTACCGAGGATATTACCTTAGCTTTCCTCTGGAACTTGGCCAGTGAACCTTGTGAAAGTTTTGTGGAGGCTTATTCCTGCCTAATTCAACTTTCAAAATGAAGTGAGATTTTTTCAATTGCTTTCCAGAACGTTGTCCTTGCTTGCTTCATCTAAGGGCCAAAGTTTAGACCAAATATTACGGTGTTTGAAATAGTTAAGCCTTCCTGATTTGTCATTAAATTGAGGTTTATTCTTGATCCTTAAATAGATGGTGAATTTGCCATATAGAGAAAAAAGGCTACTTTTGCAATGTTATGCTAAAATATCACACAAAAGTGCACACATTCAGAAATGTTATCTTCTATCAACATATAATTGAACATGCTGTCAGATGTGTCCAGAGAGTGACTTATATTCAGTGTGGCAATAAAAATACCCATTAAGTATCAAAAGGGAAAAAAAAATCTTTTGAAACATTTTTAATATGCTTGATGTTTTTGTTCTTTTGTGTAAATGAAATAGTACCAAATTTTTTAATTCTCATTTATTGTGCTCTAAGACTTAGCAAGTTGCTCTTTTACCCAGGAAGTAAATTGTTTTGCTATGCTTCATGACTGAACATTAATTAAGATTAGTAGATCCTGGCTTGGCTTTCCTTGGAATGATAACTGATGGCGTTCAAATTCATTGCTAAAATGCTGGTAATGTTCTGTGAAAAGTGAGATCTGAAATAAATCTCATGGTTCTGTGCTTTCAAAAATTACCAAAAAGCCAAAAATTAATTTCTCCTTTTGTTGTTTTATATTTTTTAAAATGCTGCTGACTTCAATACACGTATAGAATCTCCTAGGTGCTGCTTCAGTGGAATTAATTTTACATCTAACTCCATTATTTTAAGCTGTTATTAAAACCAGTTTTTCCTATCTGGGGAATTGTATTGACATAGCAAAGCGGTGTGCCCAGGGTATGAAAGCGTCTGCTTTATTAGCAATGTGATACTTTTCACATGCCATTTTCTTTACATCAAGTACTGGAAAGGAAAAGAACACATCTTTTAGCTGTGGATGTCTGGAGAAGAGTTGTTGCACACTAACATGGCAGTTAAAAGTAAAACTGCAGCATCAAACAGTCAGGTTTGAACGTGGCACTTTCCGGAATGCCAGTGCAGATATAATGTGCCTGCAGAAGTGGGTCAAAATAAATGACATGCAGTTGCCATCATCACACTTAGCTTTTGCATAGCCTTGTTCACTGCTCACTTGAGGAGACATAATATGGAATTAACTCTCTGTTACATGAGTTTATGTAGTGCTGTTTTCATAGGAGTACATCAGCTTAAGTTGTTAAATTTGGCAGGGGCTGATTTGATTGTGTGCTGATCTTCTCCATTTTACAGACAGGATTAGACAAAAGCCAAAATATTCGAGCTTCCTCTAATTTTGGATGCCCAATTTAAAATTCCAGGCAGTGGTTTTGCAAAATATATAATTGTTCTTGGTCACCAAGCAGTATGGAGGGGCGGGGGGGAGGTGGAAGAAATTATCCTGGTTTAAAAGGCATGAGTTTGTTTCAGCCCTCAGCCCAGGTGATCTGTGAGGTCCATGTAAAATAGCAGGAAACAAGTCCTGTGGAACAAATGTTCAGTTTTCTATATGATCTTGTCAAAGCATCCAAGATCAGATAATTCTTTAATAACAATATTATGACATTTAAAAACTCGGGGCTTTAACCCTGTGAGTAAGGATTTGGGTTTGTGTGCAATTGCTGCAAGTTACAGTTGTGCCCTGTGCTGTAGCGTTGGCTTGGGCAGTGGTGGAGCCTGGTAGATCCCAGACAATGTTACCAATGTTCTCCAGTTTGGGTTTTTTTTTTGGTTGCTTGGGTTTTGGTTGTTTTTTTTTGTTTTGTTTTTGGTGTTATTTTGTTTTTCATTTGTTCTTTTTTACTTTTCCCTTTTTCTTTTGTAAATACAGTGGAATCTGTCTGACCTGGAGGATTCATTTCAGTTTTTCCTCTTCAAAACCTGTTTTCGTATTTTGATAACAACAGAAAATCAAACTTCCAAGGTAATCCAGCCTACTTGAGACAGGATTATTTTCAGAGACCATCAAATGAAGGAATCATCACAAACTGAAGTCATGTTATGCCATAGAGCTCTCATGCAAAATTTTGATGTAAATGGGGTGCCAGATTATTTCAGGTGTTTCTTCAGTTGAAATTGCAAAAATGCTTTAATGAGTTACAGAAACAGCAAAGTAGAGAATTTCCAGTCTCTATAAAATGAAAAGTGTAATTCTGTAGCCTACAAGCAGCCAACTATCTTCAAACCTTTCTCTTTCTGAAAAAAAAAAAAAAAAAAAAAAAAGCTATTTGCCTGTAGTGGCCTATTTTCTAGTTGCATGACTTCGAATAAATACTTCTAGTGGCACAGCACTGGAGTGCCATGAATACTCCTCTTTGTTTTTATAGTATAAATTTGAAAATAATTCCCTGCTTTTAGTTGTGGGGTAAAAAGAAAATCATCAGTTTCAACTCTTTCCGATTTCAGAATTATCTGTCTTGCATTTACTCAAAAGTGTCATTTCAATACTTGTATTGAAATGACAAACTCAGTTGTTTTGCTTCAGACCTTCTATAGATGTCTTGTGGCAGTTCTGTTCTCAGGTGCACAGGCAGGATGGTATCAGTGAGACAAAATACAGTGATTTCTGTTTAATTGTGACAGTAGCAATGCCAAATGCATTGGCTCTGAGTGCTTCCTTGGGGTATGTTGTTCTATTTTGAGATCTAGCACAGTGCAATTCCAGTGTAACTTCCTGATTATTCATCTGTGTACTACACAGCTTGTCACTTTATCAAAAATATGGAGTTTTCCCATTTCTGTTATTCATAATAATTACTGCACTTACTCATCTCTAGCTTACCTGCAAGATTCAGTGCATATTGAATATGTAACTCATTTATCACAAAGTTGTGATGAATTTACCCCATATTCCCCTATTTGTCTCTGAAACATTTCCTACTTCCAGAAATCACGATGAAATTTGAAAATACCCAGATAATTCTGAAAAACTACAAGACTTCCAGTCGGTTAGCTGGTGTTTCTCAGTGTGGTCACAAATAATGGGATAGTAGTGACCTTGCTAAATACGGTAGAGTGGACTTGGCATGTTTAATTGCAGAGCTGCCTGTGCATTGCTTGTTCTCTTTGACTAAATTTAGTGAATATTACACTTGAACCCTGTTCTGTAGTAGCCAGGGAAATGGTATATAGCTGGTTAGGTATCTGCTATGTGTATTTCAGAAGTGCATTATCAACTTTTAAAGATTTTAATTTTTTTTGTGCAAAAGTATTGCTTCTGCACAGGCACTTTATTCCGTATTTGCACTGGAAAATGAGTAGTCTGATTTTTCAAATGTGCTGATGTCGTTGCAGATTTGCTAGCATTTTTTCCCAGTCTGGAAGGATGGGATATTTTTATGGCTGCTTTACCTTCTTATGATCATTTAGCTTATTTCTGCACCTGGGACAGTGTAATGCTGGGCACAGGTAGAAACTGGGAGAAGAGTGGCTGGAGACCAGCCCTGCAGAAATGGGTCTGGGGGTGCTGGATGGCTGCAGGCTCAATATGAGCCAGCAGTGCGCCCTGGCAGCCAAGAAGGCAAACTGCATCCTGGGGGGCATCAAACACAGCATAACTGGGTTGGTCCAAAGAGGTGATTATCCCACTGTATTCAGTGTTGGTGCGGCCTCACCTTGAATACTGTGTGCAATTCTGGGCCCCACAGTTTAAGAAGGATGTGAAGGTCCTTGAATGCATCCAGAGGAGGGCAACCAAGCTGGTGAAAGAGCTTGAAGGCATGTCCTATGAGGAGCAGCTGAGGACTTTTGGCTTGTCTAGTTTGGAGGAAAGGAGGCTGAGGGGCGACCTCATTGCTCTCTGCAGCTTCCTGAGGAGGGGATGTGGAGAGGGAGGTGTTGAGCTCTTCTCCCTGGTATCCAGTGATAGGACATGTGGGAATGGTTCAAAGCTGCACCAGGGGAGGTTCAGACCTGACATGGGGAAGCATTTCTTTAGCGAGAGAGTGGTCAGACACTGGAACAGGCCTCCTAGAGAGGTGGTCGGTGCCCCAAGCCTGTCAGTGTTTAAGAGGCAATTGGACAATGCCCTTAACATGCTTTAACTTTTGGGTCAGCCCTGAAGTGGTCAGGCAGTTGAACTAGATGTGATCATTGCAGGTCCCTTCCAACTGAAATAGTCTATTTTAACACTAGTATGTTACAGTGTCTTATTATCCTGGGTAGCTAGCAGCAGCAGGCAGAATTCCCTAAGAACTGCGTCTTACTTAACTTTCCCAGTGAATCTAAAATATGCTCCTACCTGCCACATTTCAGGTTAGCCCAATTACTGAACTGATTAAGGATTACTGGGGCATGCAGTGTAATCTGCATGGTATTATGAGTTGTATCTCATACTGCATTTGGAACTTGTGTCCTGATTTGAGGACACAAGCTGAAATTAGCTGTAACAGATGACGACCATTGCTGACTTTGGAGTTACTGTGAGACGTTTCGTCAGTATGCGTGATGGCATGCATACACCTCACACATCCTTTTCCATCAGCTGGAAAGTGAGTATATTCCTTTGCAACATCCCCATCTTGCTTCCAAGGCAGGCTTTCAGTTTCCCCCTATGAGCAGTGCTCTGTGGCATACTGCATTTAGAAAATGGCCAATAAGTTTTCAGTGTTTTAAAATCACTGCTCAGAAACTATTTGTGACAATAAGGGTAAGAGGCTGGAGAAGTTGGGAGCTGAGTGTAGATCTCCCAGCAGTGATCACTGGGAAGGTGAACTGGCTGGCCCAAAATTCCACCCATTCCTCTTCCTAAAAACAAATCAGTATATGATGGTATGTGACAACGGATGTTATCACCGAAAGGAAATGCTAATCCATGTCTAGTAAACCTCTGCAAGCTAAAATAAAGCTTTATGTACAGAAACAATTTATAAAATAGGATTCTAAATTAATGTGAGAGTACACCCTTTGAATAAATTTCTGCTCATACTGTGTACTTAACACACAATGGCATGCCAAGTTTGTCAAGAGACAACTCATTTTGGGCTTTCTTGTTTATAAACATGACTTCCCTTCCAAAGTCACGTTGTAAGACCAGACTTTAACACTGTGAATTGAACTGTGGGAGGTTCGGGGAGAGAACGTATTAAGGGATAGCTCTCAGAACTTTGCATAAAATAGTTTTTCTGTGTTCAGCAAGAACTTCCTTCTAAGGTTCATTATTTCAGGACTCTTGAGCAAATCTTGTCTCTAGCAGGAAATTAGTTTTTCTGGTTTGTTTTTTTTCTTTTTAAATTTATTTTTCTCATAAGTGATTTATATGTCTCTGTATGTTACTACTGAAACAATACTGCCCAGTATCACAGGATGGGTACAGATGTCTGCAGAATTTTTCTTTCACCTATTTCATATCTTTTCATAATATAACTTTGGACAGACCCTAGATGGTTCAGTGTTTCAGCCATACCGTTTTCCTTGCTAGAAAAGATAATGCTGAGCATTCTTCTTTCTGGCATCAGTCCCTTTTACCTTGCTAATGCTGCAGTAGCTAAAAACTAAGAATTGGAACTGCTGGACAGATGGCCCTCCTAACTATTTCATTAATCTGCAGGAGGCCTATTTTACTTATAAACTGCCCTGCCACATCCCTATGCCCGGCCTCCTTTAGGCCTGGCATTTAGGTCCAATTGTTTGAAACAATCTCTTGTTGTAGCTGGTTGGGGTGAAATGGAGCTATCTGTCAATTTGAAAAGGTCACTGGCTGTGTCAGAATGACAGTGATTCCAAATTATCCATTAATCTCCCAATTTAAAATTGTCATCCTTCTGATTACAGCCAGCCATCCACACAGGCTAAAATAGACTTCTTCTCTTACGCCCATGACCAAGCAGCTTTTTTATTAGCTGGCAGATAAAATTGGCAGTGCGCTCCAACATTAAATATTCATTGACTGCTCTCTAAAAAGAAATGGCTGCTAACAGGTTGAGAATGTATGAGAAAACAGCCAAAGAAATTACAATTGATTTTCTTGTCTTACCTGCTAAGGTTTGGGCTATATGATTAGTGTAACACACTTAGCATATTCCTATACTGGTTTGAGTCAAAGGGTAATAAATGCAAGAGCTTCCTTGCCCCCTTTTACATTTTTGCATTGTCTTGATATTGTTGACCCACACAGTATGTTAAATGAAGGGTAAATTAGTGTATAGAAAGTGTAACTCTCTATGGAAAATAAGATTTAATAGCTTTTTGCATTGTCCAAGGAATGTCTCTGGAAGATGGAAAAAGTCCCGGATAAGGAGTTCAGGCCTAAAAGGTATTTAGTTTTCCTACACAATATAGAATTGTGGTGCTGCTGAGGTTTAAGAGAATAGGGGAGAGCTGTATGCCACCTACTGCTCCAGAGGGGAAGGAAGGGCTTTGACTCTGCTTCTCCATGTCTATCATCTGACAAATTCTTTATTGTATTTAGTCAATGTTGTAACTGCCGAAATACTTTGCTGATGGACAATGTGTATTTGTCTCATACTTTTTCTACTATTCAGCTGTCTCTAATTGTCATGCAGTTGTGAGTCATTGCTGAATGAAATGGAAAATAATCATAACATTGTAGCCAGGAAGAAGTGGAAGGAGGGGATATAACTGTCCATCTTGAAATCTGTTGAATACTGTCACACTCAGGACTATTTTTTTTTTTTTTTTTCCCCTAGGAGTATGGCTTTAGAGTATTTACTGAAGCCAGTGTGCTGAGATTTGTAGAATGTGCTGATTGTTTATTTGCTTGTACGTTTTACTTTGTTGTAGATTGGACTTTTGAATGTGTCCAGAGCCAAACAGTGGCCACAGATGACTCTTGAGTTTTTTTACTTGTTTGCAATGGCCATATTGTATTCATTCATGGCAGACAACATGGCAGGTGTTTCCTGTGTACAAATAAGTATTGTACACCAAGGGACTAGCAAGACTTCCCATTCAGGTATAGCGAATAAAGGATTAGGTTATTTTGTAGCCAGCCGGAGAAACACAAGCTATATAGTTGACTGCAGCTTTACCAGTTAAACTTTATTTTCCAGTGAGCATTTGGGTTGTGTGCAGGTGCCAGCTCTGCTCACCTCTCTTCTGACTGCTTTTTTAGTCAGTTTGTTGGGATTGTGTAAAGCAGAAGGTCAGAGGAAAGCAGAATGTCTGCTGTATTACATATTTTGTCTTTTTCCAGTTCATTTCAGAGATATTTGACTTCTGGGGGAGGATGTGTGTGTATTTTTTTACTCTAGATTTTTTCCCTCTCTGTCTTTTGCAAGTTTAATTGCTCATTAAAAGGCACAGAGAACCACACACTGGCACAATGTTCTGATGAAACACCTAATGACTTTCAGCATTTGATTTATGGACACAGCTTAAGTTACACAGGGGCTTGTGTCAAAACAGGCCAGAGATAAGCTTGCATTTATCTATAGAAGTTAAGGGATAATTATGTAAAAGCATTACATTTTAAAGGAAAGAAAGACAGACCTGTGGGAAGTGCATTTTCGCAGCGTGTATTAGCAAAGCCCAATCAACCTCCTTGTGGGAGGACAATTAACAGAATTAAAAGTTGGAATTTTAATTATCATACAAATTAGAGGGAAATTAATCAGCTCGTATTTTATGACTTGACTTGGCTTTGAGCATTGCCGCTTGAATTTTATAGCAAAACTTTGATTAATTGAGACACTGCGTGAAAGCATAAAATCCTGACTTAGGTAGCATTTTAATGCCCGGCTTGCTTTCCATCTGCTACCTCCAATATGGGAAGTGGCAAAAATGAGATGATGCAGAAGCAAAACCTTTGTTTACCCCAGCAGTAGCCTCCAAAACCATACCCTGAGATTTCTCTGCATATGCTGGAAGTTGCTTTTTCTATAGCTCCTATTTTTACCTTCTGACTGCACAACATGTTGTTTTATAACAGATTCAAGAGTTTTCACTGACTGACTGGAAGCATCATTTCAATATCAGTCAAAACCCAGCTTTTTTTTTTTTTTTTTTTTTTTTTTTCTTTCCCAGAGCTGGACAAAAACTTTTAAAGGAGCAGCCTCAGTAATGAAGAGGAAACAGGATAAATGTTGATGCTATGAAGCCTGCATTATGGATCACCAAGAACGAGTAGCTTCATGTGAGAACTGAAAGCATCTACAAGTTTTTGTGTGACCTTTGGAACTGCTACCCCAGACTCAGCAATGCGTTATCTTGGCAGGTATTTGAACCTTCGCTTGGATTGTGCTAATCAGAACTTGAAAGCATTTAGAGCAGTTTGATGTGGCGCTATGGGAGTATGGCAAGTTTCAGTTCAGCTGCTGAAAATGTGGTTTTGATAAAATATTTACTCTTTTCATGGTTGTTTTTTCACACAAATGAAGTATTTTGGGGTTTGGTTCCAGACACTCATTAGAGATACAAAAGCTTGAGTGCTCCTTTTCCAGAAAATGGGAGATCTAGATTCAGACTCCCTACATAAAAAAAGGTACTGAATCTGGTGTTTGCACTTTGTTTATCTTTGTTTCTCTTCATTCCTCTTCCTCTAGTAACTATCTGTTGGCTTGGATCTGATAATCCTGAAAGACAATCTTGCCATAGTTGACACTGAAAATCAAAGAAGGACTAAAGCTAAACTCAGTCTAGGATAAAATGAAACCAAACACTTTGCAGTGCTGAGTTTGGGTTGTAAAAACAAAATTCAAATAACAAAGTCTTAGAAAACCCAAACCTGTTCTTCAGTCAGAACATAAGGCACAAACAGATTGCTGAAATAAACTAGACCACAATTTTATAGGGTCTCAAGTTAAGAAGGAGCTTAATTATGATGCTGGATTTAGTCTGGAGCTCAAGTAGTGATCTAGGAAGCTGGAGAGAAGTACTGGAAATGACTGTGTGCTAATGAGGACCCTAGTAGCAGCTTTCTGTGCTAGTTAATTTGCGACCTATGTGGAGATCTGTTGTCAAGCCTATAAAATAAGGTTTTGCAGAAGTAATCACCACTTCAAAGTCTAGAGATACAGCCTTAGGAAGCAGAAGCATGTTGACTGTTAAATTTCCATTTTGAACATTGTTTGGAAAGTTGACGTTGTTGCTTCCTACCTGCTGAATTGAGGAAAGCATAATGCCCTCCCCATCAAAATAGGTCTGGAGTTCAGCATTTCAAGACAGTAAACAGGAGAGTCTCTTTTGGCAACTGTGCCAAATATGCCATCTAAGACAACGTTGTCCATTTAGAAACACTAATCTGTTTGTGGATGTTCACCTTAATTGCAAAGGTTCAGCCTGTTTACCAAAAGGCTGAGGTCAAAGCATCCTGCTTTCCGCTCTGGATGTGCTGTTACTCAGTACTTTTCTTGGATTAAGACAGATTAGATCTCGGTATGATATAACATGTGTTTTTAGGGTGAATCCTTTGGCCACCTACACAGGTGTTCAGAGCCTCCAGAAGAACTCTCACAGCATGTCTGTGGAATAAGGTGATGAAACAGCCAAAGGCAAGAATGCTGTGTTCTGTTCTATATGGAATTCCAGCTTGTTTTTGAATGGGAAGATACGGTA
The DNA here is from genome assembly GCF_965183815.1 of Platalea leucorodia. Lineage (NCBI taxonomy): Eukaryota > Metazoa > Chordata > Aves > Pelecaniformes > Threskiornithidae > Platalea > Platalea leucorodia. The sequence goes on along the minus strand of NC_138830.1, from coordinate 26,345,300 downwards.
GGTAGGCCAAACAAGCTACTTCGAGCTCCACTGAATAGAGGTGAGGTATCTCTGCTCTAGTCCCTCTGATAAAGTAAGAGTCTCAAGGAATGGATTCCACAAGGCTGCAGTGTTTGACGTGGGACAGGAGAAAGTCAACGAGCTGGTAAAGGTCCAAGGATTTATTGCAGAGCAGGTATTATGCAAATCAAACTAATTACTTCATAGAACTGTCAGGTGGTCTGAATGGATGTGACCATCAGGATCTGTACAATGTCACTGTTTCACTTACATGTCATTTTACTTTGAGTTAGCTTGAGGTTGAAAACAAAATGTTCTTTTATCAAAGGTACAAGTGCAACTGAATTACTGTGTCTCTTCGAAACACCTCAATTTTAAAGCTCAACCAGAGAAGCTGAATTCGGTCCTGCAAGGTCTGAATACAACCTCAGCAAAGGCTGGTGGATGTAGAATAGAATAATTCCAGTTGGAAGAGACCTACAACAACCATCCAGTCTAGCTGCTTGACAACGTGTGGTACAGTGGAGTGCTGCACAGAGGTCCACAACTGGGTCTGAACAAGTTGGTGCAAGTACCTGAAGCAAGGCCACTAGCTCTGCCTAGAGAACCTGAGAGATGTGATCTCAGAGGGGACCAGTTCTCTGGATATGTCCCTCAGGGCTCATTCAGGAAGCTCCAAACTGAGTGCTGTGGTTTGCATTGATACTCTGGAGAGGTGCGTTGCTTGGCAATGAGTAAGGAGTCCTGCTCTGTGGCAGCACATCTGACTCAAAATAATCTCTCTGGTCTGAATGGTACAGGTAACAGGTTGAAGCCTGGACCCAATGGTTAAGGGAGGGAGAGACTTAGCTTACTAGAGGGAGGCACATAATGTCTTAGTAAATGCTTCCATGACTGAATTTTTTAGGAGCTGTTTTGCCAGTGCTGCTGGCCACTAAGTTAAATCAATTGTCCCTGTCCTAAAAATAAACTGAGAAATCTTGAGCTGTCCATTTTATTTGAGGAAATAGACACGTTCGTGACTGCCAGACTTGCAACTGTTTGCTTAAGGGTAAAAGGACTCTTGAGTTTTCCACCAAAGTTTGAAATAAAGAAGCCACTAACCTCTGTGTGAGATGAGGGGTGCTACTTTATCAGTATGGAAACTGAAGCTCCATGCAGTGGACTGAACAGCAGAGCAGGGAAGACACCACAAAATTCTTGGCTGCCAGTGCTACTTAATGGCATTTTCAACAGTATCTGAAACTTGGGGGATATCAGACAGAGCACACCGAAACTCCTCTAAAAGGCTGCTGTTGTAGCATATGGTCCCTGGGATCCCCTGGCCGATTTGAGTTCCTTCTGGGGCTCTTGGTGCCTTGCAGCTTCTTCCCCATGGTGGCCTGAAGACACTATCTGCTTGTAAATCTGGAAATGAAATGCTTACAGCATTTGGCATTCCTAATGTTCCTGTGAATAATTCATCCTCTTAAGATATACACACTCATAATGTTGGATGTACAGGGTCATTTAAAATGTACTATGAAAACTAGGGGGAATTTGACTCCTGTGACTTGATTTAACCTGGCTGGCAAACTCAGTTACAAAGCTGGACCTCTACTTAAAAAACAGATGCTGCATTTGAACAGAAGTGTTCTGCGGTAAATGGAAGTGCTTTTTAAATTTTTTTAAAGTACAGTTCTGCTTTGGAAGGGTCTGGAGTTTGCGTGAAGCAAGACACGTGTATCTGAATGTCAGAATTTTTTAAATGCACTTAGGAATAAAAAAAGCTAACATAATGAGAAGTTTTATAGTTTACCCTCACTAGAGCTTGATTCTAATGTTAGGGTAACTGTAACAAGAATTTCCAAAACAAAGTGTCCATGTGATGACTCTGCATCCCAGCATATGTTTCACATTAAAGTAAGCCCTCCAATTCTATATGCCGGATAATGAAGTCTACTTTTCCAATGATTGTGAATGTAGTAATTCTCTTATCTAAGACCATATGTCAGAGGGAAAAGAATTCCATTCTTGGTAAGTAATTAGTATTGATAATTCATTAAGTACAGCCTTCCCAGTCTAGAGTGTCATTTTCTAACATCACACATTTGACAGAGGCAACCCACTTTAGAGTTATGCATTTTTAAAACAGACCATATGAAGTGCCTGGTCCTGTCCGTTCTTGGAATATTAGATTAGGTAGGCCCTAATTTCACTCAGGATTTCGGCTCTTCTGTTCCTTGGCTGTCTTAATCGTTACACATATCTGAGCTTTAAGGCCATGCTTTCAAGCTTCACGAGTAGCACTATGCAACTTTGCCACGTCTTGAGAACTGAGACCTAGTTTCAAATTGTTAGTAAAATATCTCTTGACCTCCAAGAGTGTTTAATGGGACACTCACCTGGAGCAGGCGGGGGGAGAAAGTCTAAACTTGAGAACAGAAGCAATCAAAAGCCCTGGCTGGGGAAGAGGTGAAAGCTTGCACAGTGCCTAAGTTCTGACAGGTGTTTGCTCTAAAAGCCAAATTAATTGGTTTACTATCTCTCTAACAGAAATTCTGTAGAGCTCAAATTGACTTGGGGCCACTTGTAACTGTTGTGAAAAGGAGACTGTCACATGTCCAATTCAGACAGCTTCTGAAAAGGAGATGAGGTTTGAAATGCTCTGCTTTCACCATGTTTAGTTCAGATGTGTCAATAGATGTCTTTTTTTTCCAGCATACTTTCTAAACAGCAATCACTGTGCATTGTAATTGAATGGTGGCATCAATGGCCAAAAGCATACAAGGAAGCTGGAATTAAGGCTGGTAGGTTTTCTTCTCAGCTTGCCCTCAGCTGTAGCTATGAGGGTCTGTTTCTGCTGCTAGTGATGGAGATGTTCATAGCTGTAGATGATGGCCAGGGTTCTGCCATTACTCAGAACAGCATCATTCAGTTAAGGCAAATGCTCTGCTGGCAGGTATGGTGATACTCATATTTTGGGATAGTCTGTCATGGAGTTATCCCTTCCAGCTGGACTTGCCTCCACAGGCAGCTTTGTGCACTGGGCTATGCTAGAGGCATGTTTTATACTCCTTGTTTTGTTCATTCTAGCTGACTGGTGGAGCACAATGTCTTAACTCAGGGAAAAATGTGTTTGAGGAGCTCTCTGAATAGTTTTACCTGTATGGGACCTTCTGTCATAATTTGCTGTTGTGTCAGTGTCTCATTTTGCTGGGATTTGAACAGAACTATCAGTAAGTGAAAAATACAGCTACTGTTAGATTAGGAGCTATTTCATATTTGTCAGATCTCTAGAACTTTACTTGCAAAATTATTTAATCTCAAGCAAAACCAAACCATTGCTCTTATGATTCCATTTGATTATACTCCTTGTGTGGAGTATAATAAGCGGGACTCCTTGCTTCTGGTATCAAATAGTGGAGGTGCACTGCCATATAAAACTGCTGCAGAAGAGTAGTGTAGTCTTAAAAATATCCAGTTTCTTAAAAATATCCAGTTCCTAGTGTATACTGCAACATCTTCCTGTTAATCAAGAAAGACCTGAAACTTCCTATATAAATGGTACACAATTACAAAGGGATCTTTTTTTAAGTTTGAAGTCACCTAAGGGAGAACAAGTATGGATGAGTGAGCTTCATAATCAGTTAGAAGAGGTAATTATAAGCTGGTGGTATGAAGATTTTTAATCCTTTGAAAATGTGTGACCCATTTGTGCAACTTGCAGTATTCAAATCTTGAGGTCCACATGCCTTCTACTTGGAGGCTTCTAGCTATGCTTCTGTATGCTTTTTCTACATAGTAATGAGTGGGAAGAATATATACTACATTCTCATCTAATACTTTTGAATGCCATGGGTTATGCTGAGACCTCCATGCTGAACTCTCGGCCACCCTGATTGAGGTATTCCATGAACAGATTTCTGGGTGTTAGGCTGCCAGATCAGGTAGAACAGGAAGGAATTTGGTAATGTAGGTACTGATGTAGAAGTAATTTTAACTACTAGAGTTCAGCAGCTGAATGGGAAATGGATTGTGTGCTTGTGTTCATTCTTGCTGCTATGGATGTGAAAGTGAGTAGGCAGTACCTCTTTTCCCATTCCCTCCCCAATACACCTACGACCAGAATATACACCTCCTTTGGCTGGGAAGGCTTTGAAGTCCTGTGGGCAGTAATATGCCCTTACCATCTGAGCAGCTGTCCCTAAACTTGGTGCTGTAGGAAATTTGGCAGCTGTCCTGCTGAGGCCATTGTGCCTTCTAAAACAGCAGTCTGCTGCTGTTAGGCTTGTGATTACTTCTGCTTTCTCCACGTCTTGTTTTTGAATCCCTTTTCCCCAGTCTAGTCATGTTTCTCCTGCAGTATTTAATCATTGGGAGCTTCTGTCCCCCTGACTATTACTGCGTAGTGTGGTGTCCAAAGCTTGCTTTTTGAGAGGTGCATTTAAAAGTAACAAAAAAAGGCAAAACAAAACTGTGGGATATGTTTTATTCAATGGTGTTTGAGGTTGTAGTTCTCTGTCCTGTATCAATTAGCACATTTATATAGGACCCTGAATCTACTGTGATTTTAATGGAAGAAAACTGTGTTGGCTGCAAGCGAATTTCTCAGTCTCATTTAGCTGCTGCCATCGGAATGTATGACTTGGAGCCCTATCCAAGTATGAGTCCATTCCACGTTGCTTTTAAGGAGCTCCTGTATAGGACACAATTGTTCTCTCTTCCAGATAATCTGGTATCTCCAGGCCTATGGATGGAATTTATTTGCATCGTTTTTTCTCCAAGCTTGCTCTTTGTCCACCTTTGGTGTTTTGCATTTGCAGTGCTTGAGAGCAAATTGTGCTCAAGGAGGTTTGCGTCTTCCCTTGGCCCTGAAGAGGGTTCTTGCTTCCCGGTTTGATATTGATAGGACTCATCATAACTTCAGTGTAAATTGGAGTGACACTAATTTGTTTTCAGATACATGCTCCTGTCTTAAATGTTTAGGTCAGTGCGTGCTACTTTTGGCATACAACATGACTTTCTAAAGCCAATGCTTGTTCCTTATCCTTGTGCATTAGAATTTGATGCTTTCTGAAGTCCTCCAAAGTCAAACAACTTATTAACATGAGCACAGTTGCTTCAAGTTGCATCTTGGTGCCCAGGGCTGTAAACATGAGAAGCAACTCAATATAACTTGTGATTTCTATTCTGTTCTCTGTATCATTAAATTCACATGTGGCTGCTGTGATGGGAGTCCAACAACTCCCCTTACTGTTTTCTGCATTGCCTAAAGATATATATTTCCTATTCAACATTTTTCACAGGCATAAAGTTTCCAGTGAGTTTTCTCAGTTCTGAAGAGTAGTCATTTGCATTGCGTATGTATTGGAGCTGGTAGCAGACTCACGCATGGTTTCTGCCACAGTGAAATAAGGTGCATCTTCTGTTGTGTTGCCTTTAATGATGAAAGTAAGAGGAGGACTCCACCCTTTGCAACTTTTAAGTTCCAGCAGTTTTTTGTCTGGCTTTTTTTTGTTTGGCTTGGTATCAAACTGAGGACAAGGTGGAAAGGCGTGAATCTCACTGTGCTGATTATAAGCTCACTTTAGTGCTCATTCAAACCTAGTGAGAATGGATATGTAGGCCCAAGAACCCTTTACATAACCATAATCCAATGCTATTAGCATTTACATGAAAAGTCTAGGCAGTAGATTCAGTGTTTTTGTTATAAACAGCGTATAGGAAACCAAAAGGAGTTTCTGGTAGCTGTGCAGATGAAACTGCTTCTGCCTAAACTAAAAGATAGAAGTAGATAGAGAGAGGGCAAGTAACTTGAACCAGAGGAACTGGAAAGAAAGAGGATCCAGGGAAGAAATTTAAGTCATAGTTCAAGTCTGTCATCACTGACCTGCAAGGCCTCTCTGAGTTCTCTCAGTGGAATGAGAAAGACTAACTTACTCATTTGTACTTAAAGGACGTGAAATAAAAGTTAAATTATCTTTTTTTTTTTTTTTTTTTTTTACTCCAGGGAAAGGTCATATATAGTAATTTATATCTTCGAAAGAGAAATGTGTGAAAAATATAGCGATGTTAACTGTTAGTTAAATGTTGGCATGTTAAAATAGAAAAAAAATAGACAATCTTTCCATGCAGTGAGAGGAGATATTTGTTATTTCCATGTGATTTTGAGTAACTTATTCCTTCTCCAACACAATCTTTCTTTAATCCCCATAGACACTGATACGATGCAGATGGTAAAGGATAGATAACTTTTCTGGATAGAACATCTGGCTGCTTCATGATCTCCACAAGCTGGTGGCTTCCAAGCAGCCTAACCCAAGAGTAAGCCCTAATTGACTGTGAAACCTGCCTTGATCTAGATCATCTATCTGCTTTTTCAATGAGGATTTCATCATCTTAAGCCATTTTCCTATGGTGAAAACCAAGGGAGAGTTCTGCTTCCAAATTCTATAGAAGGCAAATATTTTGGATACGGGCTTCTGTGCTTCTACAGAGATCTATGTAATCTCACCGGATGCTGAGTATTTATGAAGACATCCCTTGCCAAAACCCTTAGGTAGGTATCACATTGTATTTTACTGGGTGCTTGGTCTGTTCTTTGAAATTGCACTTATGGGACAGCAGAGCTTATATTCTTTATTTAGGGGAAAAAAAAAAAAAGTTTTGTGTGAAAGTTTTAGTTATGCTGTTTACCTATCTAGAAAAAAGACATACCTCCCCCATTTACTCTTTTAATGAGGTGATGTAATTCTAACTAGTGAACTGTTGAAGAAGAATCCTCAAAATAGGTCAGAACAAAGCTGACAACATGTGTTACATTTAGCCAATCACATTTTACACACTTTGTTGTCCTGATTTTATTTAAATATTGTGTCTTTTTTCTTTCCCTCCATAAATGTTCCAATAATAAAACATTTTTGCTGAATAAAATGACAAGGGAAATATATGCTTAAATTCACAAATTAGTGTTCATTCTCCAACTGTGATCTGAATTATTGTCTAAATAATGTGGATGAAACACCTATTCCAAGAGCTCGCAGGATTTCTCGTTTATTTTGGGAGTGTGTATTTTGGTGTTTTTAGCAAAAGATTAATACATGTAGTATCTGTCAATAGCTGTAAATTGTCTAATGATATGCTTTCCATCTCTGCATGGGAAACAAAATATTCCTTTCTCAACTGCAGATCTTAGGGGTTATGTTTGTATGATAAACAGAACATTAGTGTAATTGTCAATTTTGCTTGTGCTACGATGCCATGGAAAATGGCTGTATTTTCAATATGACTGGGAATTGAAATATTTAACTGAGGAAGCCAAGCGTAGCCTTTTCATGATTACGTTATAAGAGCCAGAGACAGAAGATTAGCAGCAGTGAGGTTGATGCTTAAATTAGAAGTGTAAGGGACTACGTATACTGGATTGCTCCCGACTTCTGAGCAGCTGGTTCAAGTGCAGAAAGTATCCATTTCCCATATGTACTGGCTACACACTCAAAGCTGGGCATCCAAAAGCTGTATTAATTACTTGGCAGAAGTTTTTGTCAGGCTTATTGACAGGAAATTAGTTGGAAAAATCCCTGGGACACTTGGACAAGCACTGAACAATTGGAAAAAGCAGTGTTATTACATGTATAACTTCTGACCAGTTAAGGCGTGGCTCCCTCAGCATCAGACTTCACACCATGGGTAACCTAATACTGTACTGGAAGCAGCATTCCTTGTAGTACTTGTATGAAATGTAGTCTACAGATTTTTGAGGTTTAGACAGAAAAACATAATGCAAATTGAGTTTCTTGGTGTATTTCAAGGTATGTGGATAAGAGCAAGAGTTGAAAATTGATATCTCCATCTCCTTAGTGGATGTAAAGGGATGTTCCATGCAATTCCTTGCAAAACAAGGAGTATGAAAAGAGCCATATGGAAACACACATATGTCTCTGAATGCTCACTGCTGTGCAGTGGGTTCCCCTGGGGAGTCTCAGGGTTTATTATACTCTAACCTATGAATTTCACACCCTGAAACACTAAACAAAATTAGGTTCCTAATATGGGCCTTAAATTACTGCTTTTTAAAGCTCTTCTCATGCAAAGTATTTTTTCAGAGTGCGACTTGTAGCCAGCACGTAGAAGGGAAGGGGAGAAGATATGAAGTGATCTCATTTCTTTCACAGGACCATCCAGGGATCAGTCTGACTTCTGTTAAACAGTGGTTTTGAACCCCCCCCCCCAACTTACTGCCTATCAGGCAATCTTCTCAACTCTCATTTGTCTGTCAGGCATATCCCTTATCTTGGAGCTATGATTTTTTTGGTGCTATAATGCTATTTCTAATGCATTGTCTCTGCTTTCAGTTTGGAGTCATTTTCCTCCCCCTTCTGTAGGTGCTCTCCCTGAGTTTGATGGTCAAACTTTTCTAAGAGATGTCTCATCAATGCTTGTCCCATCTCCTCCCTAAACAACTCTATCAGATGAGCAGAAGAGGGTGGATAACTGACTATTGGATTCCAGTTAGTGAAGGTCAAGGTGGTCTCTGCCTGGTCTACCCTGTGCTTGTCATACAATTCTCTGTTATTACAGGGTTTATTCAAGCCTATAATCAGCTGAATTTCACTGAGATGGAACCTTCTGCTTCACTGAGTAGTTTTTTTTGCTGCAGTGTGGCCAGGCGTTGTCTACCCTTGACAGCATACATTAAATGTTGACAGATTTTATATTCTGGACCCATTGTATTTTTAGTTCTTCCAGCTCTCATTTAAGAAATGGGTAAAAAAAAGGAGAGGGGGGAAAAAAAAAAAAAGAAAAAAGGGGGGGAGGGAAGAGAGGGGAAAAAAAAAGAAAAAACCCAAGCAAACGTGAAGGTAATTATGGTATGTTAAGTCCAGTAATTCTCAATAGTCAGTGTCCACAGTGAGTATTTCTGGAGAATATGGTTTAATCCTTTGTCTGAAAACAAAGGTCTCCAAAATTTTTTAATGATTTACATTGTTGACCTGTTTTTTCAGCATCTATGTAATATATAACTGTCAGTTAATAAGTACAACATTGCTAAAAGCTAGTTTTGTCCTCACTTTAAACCTTGATCTAACTAACTAACTACAGAAGTGTGGTGCAGGCTGCAGATGACACAATTATTTTGTGCTTATGCGTAGGAATATGATGAGTATTTGCTAGCAATATTGTTCTGTCAAGGTTATATTGGTACTGCTATAGACATGTTATGAGGTTTGCATAATAAACTTATTTAGTTGTGACTGGGTAGAAACTGGTTTGAAATTGAACTGTACTGGAGAATTTCTTGAGGCCTTGAAAGATTCCATATGTTCTAATAATGAATTTCATAAGCATAAATTCTTGAAGGTTGTGTTTAATGCCTGTCTGGCCTTGGCCAAATCAAAGTCAAATCTTACTCTTGCCTCTTTAAGCTAAAAGATCTCTGGGGAAGAGAATATAAACCACTCTTTGCATGTGGTTTTGAGGCTACTTGAAAATTCTCTTTCATGCAAGTTTTAGCCTGGTCTCAAGTGCCTGTCTCTGTGACTAGTTCAAAACCGACTTTTCTGTTTTTTTGAGGTTTTATAGTAAAGTCATAGAAAATCTGTTGAGTTTTAGGTTAGGAAGGCTGTGCTGAGGAACTTAAGATTGTAGTACAAAGGGACAGGACGCTTCAAAAGGATAAGAAAAAAGGTCATCACCAGTTTTTCAGATCTTGGCCGTAACAGAGGATTTTCTAGATAAAAATATTCTGCTGTTTCCTCATACCATGCTATTTGAGGAGTACTGAAATAGGTGGATTGGGTTAGAAAATTTCTAAATAATAGTTTAAGTGCCAAAATGTCTGATACAAAGTCTATAGGAGGTGATGAGAATTTGGGGTGAGGTTTTATGGGACTTTCTGTGTGACTTCTGCTGGTTTAGTCATACTGACTTACAGAGGGAAATCTTTTCTCTTTATGCAAATTAAAAATGTGATTCTCTTTTTAAAAGATTTTTCTTGAGTCTTGGCACTAATGAGGTTTCTAAAAGTTGGAGGTGGTCAGTGTGGAGGAAGTACTTAGTGCCACTCTTGCTGACATTAGCTGCTTTTGTGCAACAATTCTTGTAATTGGAATTTTGGCCTGTGAATCCAACTTCTGCCCACTGATTTCTTGAAAATAGCTATTTCATAAGCTAGTGGCCATAGCCTAAAAAAAAATGTTAAGAGCTTTTTTACAAAAGGCATATTCTACATTTGACCTTCACGCTTCTGTCCCTGGAGCCTGCTATTCTTTGATTTTCCATGAACAGTGTCTCAAAGGAGTGTATGATATTCAGTGCGCTGCATTGTTCCAATTGTATATTGAAAACTATGAAGAAATATTTCAGTTCAGCCCTGGAGATGAGAGAAGTGAGGACAAGAACCAAAAATGATTCTCTGTACCCGTGTAGAACATTTCTTGCTGCTTTAAGAGTCGTCAGATGGAATAAATTAAATAATGCGGGCTTTCGTGAAAGACAGCTTAGCTGTCTCCAAATACAAAACTCCTCCTTAATTAATGAGTTCAGAGCCTTTGTCCGTGTGGAAATACTTTGTCAATGTGCAATGAGTACTTAGTTGTTATGGAACGATATTGAAGAAGAGAAGCTGAAATGTTATACCTATGTGTTTGCTTCTGCTTAATGTGAGAACTCAGGGCTCATACATCCATTTGGAGCTATTTTAATGTTGAAGGTTTTTGTCATAGAACAACTTAGAAAATGCTCAATCTCTGAACAATGCATGCTGCTTCTTCACATGTGGTGTTCTTTGGAGATGCAATCTCTTTTGAGAAGGGGAGAGAAATATATTCCCTGCTTTACAGCTGAAGGAAACAACTGTCTCTCTAGAACAAAATAGTGGTTCAAGGATGAAATTCCTTGAAGATGCCTAATACTTTGTTAACCTCATCTGTTTTAGGGCTGTTATACTTAAAAACAAGGGGACCACGCTGAAAATAAACCAGACTCCACATCTGGCTTTTCTTTCATAAAACTTCTCTCATTGTTTATGTGAGTGAGCTGTCCGCTATTAAGAAGTTACTAACTCTTTTTTTTTTCTTTACTCAGTTGAGTGTGAGGTGAAGCTCTATTTTCTGCTCCTTTAATGAATAAGCTACTTTAGTGAATGAGCTACTTACTTACATCCTGAACTGAGGTCTGTTGCTATAGGAGATGCTTTCTGAATATTTTTTCTCCACAGAAAATGGATGCTACATAGGCAAGTGGCTCTGGGCTGCTCCTTCTTGCTTGCAGACAAGGTACAGATGGAGGATTAAACTGCAGCTTTTCAGAGCCTGTGGTAAATTTTGTGCAAAATTTTTTTATAAATTTAGCAAAGGAAGAACTTGGCTTGTAGACTGAGGAGGACTGCTGGATGCTTTGAACTCTTTGAACTCTGCCACGGTGGAGTCAGAATAGAGGAAATGACATTGGTAATTCAGTACATGAAAGTACAGAGCCTTTCCTACACAGACATCGTTCACGCTCCCTGCGAGAAATTTGTGTATCTCTGCACTTTCAGTGGATTCACTTATTCATGCTTTGGGAGGAGCAGAAGGGAGGGAGTTAAAGCAGTTCAGTGTACACAGAAATCAGTGGAAAGACTCCCATTAACTTCAATGGATTTTGGATTTGGAACTTGAACTCTACTGTAAGGTCTCTTCAATAAAAGACCTTCTGTTTTTCTACTTAAACAAAAGTTCTTGAAGACTGAACTTCCCCCTAAAGGTGCTTGCACTGTGGATTTATTACAGTTGTGTGAAAGCAGCCACTTCTGTGCTTTTAATGCATTAACAGGCTGCCGGTTGAATAAGATTGTATGTTTGGGAGGAAAAGAAATACAGAGAGGTGCTACAGACAGTGCTTGGAATGGTAATGAGAATGGCAGTTCATTAGGATTAGCAATGCAAAAAAGGTTCCAGTTAATGAACAATGAAAACATTTTGGCAGTTGCAGGGTTGATTATTGCAAGGCTGTTCATGCTGCTATAATTCAAGCATCTAACGTGACTGTCCATTATCAGCTCAGATTTTGAGAGGTTTATTATTCCATCAAAACATTAGTTGTATGCTGAGAGTTGGCATGGAAGACAGGCAAGCGAGTAAGTTACATTGTATGTAGTATCTGTATATTTAATAGAGCGAGACTGTAAATGAAGCCAAGAGCCAAGTATCTTTAGACCCAAATTAAAATGCCTGCTATCTTACTCTTATTAGAAAGTCTTGAGAGAGACTGCATGGGCATGACTAGATGATGCTACTGGAAATGGTTCTGTTCAGTTTATCAGCACGCACAGCTCCAACCTGTCAACATCATCCCAAGGTCTGTCTGTAGAAGATGGGCCTTTTATGAGCAATAGCTGTGCTAAAGCAGGCCTCTGACTGAATAACTCGCTTTTAAATGTAGAACTGTATAGAGGATAAACCCATATGAGAAAACACAGAGTAGCATTTAACTGTTACTGAAGATGCTGAGGTTTGACTTCTCCACTATTCCCATGGAAAACAACAGCTTTGCCTCTGACATTAGTGGAAGCGCAGTTAGTGCTGAGCTAACCTTCATAGGAAAGTTTCTCAGGAGAAGAGTAGGGGATAACAAGAGTGATGAGGAGAGTGGCTGCTAACTTGTGGTGTCTTCTGCACAATAGTGGAAACCTAGGTTCAAGTCTGGCTTGGAATCAAAGGCTTCAGACTATTTGCTTTTCTGGGCTTCTTACTACCTATTGAAAGAACTTGGTTTTAATCTGATGTGAAACCAAAAATGCCTTCTGATTTCCCAGTCAGCTCTAGTCAAAGCTGTTTTCTTAGAGTTGGCAATTTGTGTTGGCAATCCCTAGCACAGTAAAAATGAACACAAGTACCCAGAAGTAATGCTTTGTTAAGAAAAGTCAAGGTTTGTTCTGTGGGACTGAAAGATCTTCCATTTGGAGTGAAGATTTCTCTTGACTTCTGTTTCCCACTCTGTTTTTTAAATTGATTTACTTCCTTCCATCTGAATTGCACGTCTTCTATCTAACGGTGCTTTGAATCAACAGTCCCAAGCGCCCACCTCCCCTCTGCAGCAGATGGTGCGAGTAACCTGGCCCCATTTCCACCATCAGTGAGCAGCAAAAGATGCTGCCAGGTTGTTGGCTGCTGTAGAGGCCTTGTGGTGGTTACGATTTAGCTGTAGAGAATGATGCTCCCTGACAATTAAGTAGCACAGTTGGTATTAAGCAAATGTGAATATTATTGTCTAGAAAATGGTGCAGGGAGCTAATCAGTGTGATTTTCTTATTGCTGTGAAATTATCTGTGAAAATAGCAGCTCAACCTGATGCTTTGGTAAACTGTGTGCATTATTCCACTGGATGGTTAATTCCAGTCAGAGGACCTACTTTCCCTCTGATGTGGAGGGGTTTGCTGCCTCCCTCACCACTTCTCTTGCCCTATTAATTACTATGAAAGGGATTACTTTATTTAACTCTTTGGGTTAGAGTTGGCTAAAGCTTGAAAACTTGCTTTTATCAGTAGCATTGTCACTAAGTGTCAGTCAGGTTTGATGTGGCTTGTGATGTTACAGTCTTAACCAAGGAGTTGGTCCTGTGCTGGGTCCCTTCTCATGCTGACGTTGATGGGAATGTTGAACACTAACTTTTTGCTGGATCAATTCTCTTGCAAACTACTGGGCACCAAGAAAAAGATGCTGCCAGACTGATTTCATTAGGGTCTGTGAAAATAACAGTTTTTTAATAAATACATCCTGAAACTCTTTTTGACTATTACTGTTCAGGCTGGAATTAAACCCTTAAAGTTTCCTTGGGGATGAGGCCTTTGTACAAAATACTGTACTAATGTAGATAGTTTGTGGTGAGCAGCGGTCTGTAGCAGTGGCTCACAACCACTAAGATGCACCACCATAAAAAGAGATTGCAGGTCCTCTGATACCCTGTTGCCTGTCTGCCTGCTACAGAGGCCTCTCAAAGGGATTTTTGCCCCATGCTTGCTCCGTTCTTCCCCTCGTCTGTGGACCATTCTCTTGTCTCTCATTGCAGACGAACTGGAGAGAGCGTCAATACAGGGCCAAGAGGTTTGGCTTCAGCTCTGGCTGGGGGGAAGACAGGGTTAAACAATGGTACGGACAGGCTGGTTTTGTCCTGTTTCTCCCATGGTCAGGAGAAGAGGTAGTAGTTGAGATGCAAAGAGAGGGTGAAGGAGTTGAGGTGGAAAAGACAGATTACAGATAGCAAGAAGAACAGGGAATACCCATATAAAGTACATTGGAAACTGTAGCCCTGAGAACAGACATGTCAAAAGCTTCCCTCCATTAGAAAAGCCAGGGTGAGTAGCCAGCTTTCCTGCTCAAACTTCCAGTTCCGCACTCAATCTGCAAGGTAGTGCTACATCCCAGTTGCATGTTCTTGTTCTTTCAGCCATCCAGTAGCTGAAACAATACAGTGAGCTTCAAATTGCTGCTGAGCCACCTGAATTATGTATTACACATAGCCAGTCATGACTCCTGGCCTGGTCAAACCCTGGTTTAACTTCTCCTTTAATTTAATGATCCTGTACAACTAGAGGAGATCTGTGTATGTCATGGCCATAATAGACACTTTCTTAGCCTTGTGATATGTGCAGTCTGCACTGTTAGTTCTGTTGATGTATGGGTTTTGCTTACAACTGCTGTGTATGCTATGGGTGTTAGCTTTGTAGAACAACCTTTAATGTCGCATCAATACTTTGTTCAGTGATCAATGCAGAAGGCTTGTACTGTGTGTGTATCTAGTGACAGAGGCCTGGAGCTGAACATCTCCAGCTTGTTCAACAAGGGCTGCCAAATAGTTTTACCCCCTGTACTAGAGATGAGGTCAACAGGAGTAGAGAGAGAAAGCTGTGGGAATAAGAGCCCTACTATGAGGGTCACAATGCAACAGATGGGATTGTTGTGAGTGTTTGGGGTTGATTTAACTCTTTCCCCAGACCTGCTTCTGAACTGATATCCTGCCTCTACCCAAGAGTCTAGCATCATAACTTCATCTGACCTGCTTTTCCTTTTAGAGTGCTGCTACGTAGCTTTAGAAATGAAGAGTTTATTAGATACCTGAATGGCAATTGACCCTAGAAAATTTGTTCCCAGAGATGCTTATAATGTGTCCTGGAGGGGCAAACCTTTAACAAGCCATTTAACTGAGTTCTTTCAGGGTGGTTCCCAACTTGTACTCTCCCCCAGCCCACCTTTAGCATTCCCCATTCTGTAGGGAGCAGTATATAATAGTTTTCTTTGACAGACTTTTATATTTATGCTGGACGTTGCAAACTGCAAGGGCACTATTGTAGTTCATCTATGCTATGGCTGTAATTGAAGTTGTTCTATCAGATTTCTGTTTTGCTGCCAAAAGCAAATGCATTTAGATAAAGGATGATTGTAGAATCAAACAATGGCATGTAGTAGATATGCTAATTAATATCTAACAGCTATTTTCTTTAATGAAATTAAGTGCAGAAACATCTTAGCTATTTGAATGTGTTAAATCAGGACACACCTTTTTTTTTTTTTTTTTTTTTTTTTTTTTCTTCTTTCAAATTATGCCAGGGATAATAGTCAAAATACCAAGCAAATTTTCTGCTATGGAATATAATGAAATTTAATGATAACATAACAACTATTCTATTGAAACTAATTTAGAAGCCTATTTCAGACTCTTCATTTAATGTGTTACCAAAATAAATTGTATGTAATTGTAAACAGCAGCCTCACAGTGTGGGTTACTGAATTAACAATGGGATGCAGGAAGATGTAAGAAGTTAAAAGGATAAAAGCCCACTTGAAACCATTTTAATTTAAATGGTTTCTGATAACCACATTGTCCTGTGAGATTCCCTTTCCTGGGCTAGTTCTTGTAGCCTTTAATTCTTTCCCATTGTTTTTTTCTTTCTATCGTGACAATTGCTACAAATTGGCAACCAATAAACTAGAAGCATGGTAATACAGCTGAAGTCATGCACTAAATAGATGTTAAATAGGCTTATAACTGCCTATTTAGGCAATAAACTGCCTTTCGCATTCACTGTCTGAATTTCATAGTTAGGAACAAATCCTTTAGACACGTTAAGTATGGGGTTACCCTAATGTTTAACTTGACTCTTGGAAGAGGCTAGATGATTCAGAAGTGAATTAAGCTGAGAGCTAGGTGAGGTCTCCCAGGCAGGACAAATTGCTTTTACATCTTTTGTTTCATTTTTAGGAGAACGGCACAATCTTACAGCAAAATCTGTTTAAAATAACGAAATTATGGTTGTTTGCAAAAAATGAGGGATCTTGCGTAACTTCACGCTGGGAGAGAATGGACTTGTGCTCTTCTGGGTGATATGGTGCACTGAAGCAGAAGACAGCTTGCTCTTGTCACTGCCGCGGTATTTGCACGGTGTTCTGCAGGTATGTATGAGTTTTCTTTACTTGGAGCCAAACCTGCCCAGAAGTCATGCAGCTACATCAGCACAATGCAGGCAGATATGTCTAACGCTTATTAGTCAAGGCTCTGCATTGGTTAGCTGTGCCTGTAGACCTTATCCTTCAGGCTTGATCCACGTCCAACTGACTTAGAACATGGACATAGTGAACAAGTCTGCCTGAGAATGCTGTGATAGACATACCCTGGGAGATCTGCTTCACTTTTGGGTGCTGACTTTCTAGAAGGCGAGACAGTCATGCTTACCTGTCCTTGGCATGGATCTGGCATTTGTCAGAAAAGCTGCACGTTTGAACCGTGTTGCCTTGTTTGCAGCGTAGTTCTTTTTCTCTGTATTGTCCCTGCATTCAGAAATATATTCACCAATGTTCTCACTGGTTCAGCCAGAGTTAAATATTGTAAAAAGACCAAATAAGCCAGCGTAGGTGACAATATGTACCTTACCCCACAGTCAGCCACCCTCAGGTCTGTACAGAACAGCAAACAGTGGGCCTGACTCTCTTGCCCCTGACATGGCAATGCAGCTCCAGTTACTTTGAAGGAATTTCTCTTGTTTATAAATTGATGATCAGGATATGTTAATATTTTTATTGTGTTTTAATACAAGACACAGAAGAAGTTTTGAGGGACACAACTGGCTTTTTATTCCCATGCAGGAATAAGTAAAGACGGTGTGGTTATTTGCAGCAATTCTTTGAGTTGGTGCCTTCAGGGAAAAGGGCTTGTTTCTTGGAATTGTTCTCTCAGCTGACAGGTAGCAAAATAGATTAGATGACTGCAACACAAAAGTTAAGTTGGTACTGCGCAAGTGCCAGGCGTTGAGACAGGGACTACTGCAACTGAGAAAGTAGGTTTACCCATCTTGCAGGTGAGTATTTGGAGTGATCTAGCAGGAAGCAGGCTGCTTCCCAGGAATACTGGGCTGCTGAAGAGCAAAGCTGCTCCAAACTGTAGTGAGACACTTGCACGTGGGGAATTTCCCAGACCATTTTTTCTTCTATTCATTAGTGCTTGCTCAGCCTGTCCCCACAAGCATAGGCAACCCTTCCTGCACAGCTGCAGCTGGTGGGGTTGAACAAGCAGTTTCAGCACAGATGAACAGTTTACTGCTTTTTATTTAGGTGATGTCGAGTTTGCCAATTCCCAGTGCTTGTCCTGGAAGAAGGCAGGTACGTTTACCTACTTTACACAAAATTTTTGGCTGAATCCTGTCTGCCGCACCTAATGGTGTGCCTTGGGTGAATGTCTTTCTCACTTTGTGCTAACCTTTCTGACAGGACTGACTTGCACAGTACTACAAGAGAGGCTCCTAAAGGGGCTCCTTGTTGCTGCTCTAGTTTCTTTATAGCTCAGTGATTTTGCAGGTACCATCACAGCTACATAGGGCTGGAGGCTGCTGGTAGGAGATAATAAAGAAATAAAACTACCTTAGGAATGATCTGATGCACTTTCAGAACTGGGGCAGAGAGATGGCAGTACCTTGTGTCTCTCAAGATGGATGGTGCTCCCTTGTCAGAACTAGGAGACAGGCCTGCCTCTGGTCTTTTTTTTGAAATTTATTTTCTCTGTGTGTGCCTCTCCTTGGGAAGTCCAGTGATACTTGTGTGAAGTCACCCACATTGAATGTGAGGGGTTTTTGTCCCCATCTTGTGTCTGGACAGTTTAGATAGATAGTGCAAAAATGAATGAAGTTACAGTTAAATCGTATGATGCCAACCCTAGAGAGTCATGCTTCTGTAGCCAGAGCCTATATAAAAGCTCCTGTTTATATAGGAGGAACCCATCCTATATAAATGACTAGGTGCCTTGGTCTGCAGTCCAGCCCCTGTTAAATTACCGTCTCACTGTTGAAACAGAGGAGGCAGCTTAATGTCCTAAATCTGCCTGTGGTGGTACAAGCTGGGAAGAAACTTCATGGAGGGAAGAAATCCCTTTGAAGTGTTTACTCACAAAGGTCCTGTGCAGGACAAGGAGCAGGTGAGCAGTCTGTTAGACAAAAGCAAACAGCAAGCTGCTAAGTCCAAGTCTCATCACTGCTGTAGACAGCAGAGCAGCTTTCGAGGTGCAAGGGCAGCCCGGGTTAGGGACTGGGTCAAGACGTGGCTGGGGCTGCTACACTACAGTAGTATGTTGTCACCATATAGAAGCAGGCTACCCAGTGGAAGCACCACACCTATTTCATGGTGACAGTACAGCTACTCTGCATAAAGCTACTGCCACATCTCAGTGAGTTATATTTTCTCCCAGATGGCTTACTAAGTTGTTGTGATATCCTGGGTGATTCCCTTAATATCTGCTGTGACAGAACTTCACATTTGCAAACTGTTTGGCAGAAGGTGACATTTGACTCTCTCCCAAAGCTTTGCACAGCGTTGACAGGAGCAGAAGATAGGCCCCCAATTTATTCCTGTCAAAAAAATAACTCTGAAACTCTTGACAGACGCGTTGTGTAAGGAGGCACTGTTTTTAGAGTTGCTTTCTAAAATTGTACTCATGCTCAGATTTCCTGAACCAGCATTTAAATGCCTAGTGCTATTCTAGAAAAACCTTATATCAGCATAGCATTTTGCTGACCATTCAGAACAGTCTGTACATCATGAGAACCCATTATGACTATTTATTTCAAGTCAGAGTGCTGCCAGTGGGGATAGCTGTATGATAACAAGCAATCTAAGCTCAAGGTTACTTGGCTACCTGGGGCACAGGGAGGAAGAGTGACGCCCACAGACACATTTTAGATCATATCCTGCCTCGGAACCTTGATGATCTTTATAGACCAGACAAAGATATAAATTTTTAAAATAGGAGGTGTCACACAGTGCAAGAAACTTACCCAGTGTCAGATGGGAATTCTATGGCAGGACTGGAAAAAACAGTCTCATAGCTCACTGTCTTAGCAACAAGCCTATTCTCTATATTTTCATAGCATAATTTTTTTCAAAAGCCCAGCTGCTTTGCTGGGTTTTGAGTGTGCAGATCTTGGTCCATGGAATGAGTGTGCTGTGCAGATGTGTATAAGCAGATACCTACTTCGTCTGCCTTGCTTTCGAACCAGAGAAACAGTCCCTGGAACTAGAGTTTGCCTTACAGGTCTGGATTTAGGCTTGTTACATGATTTCAGGCCTTAAAACTGGATGTGTTTTTGTTTGGTGGTGATTTTTGTTGTGGTTTTCGTTTTTTGTTTGTGGTTTTTTTTTGGTTTTTTTTTTTTTTTTTTTTTTTTTCCTCTGGAAGCTTGGTTTTACTGTCTAAAAGATATACTTCACATGAAGGGACGGTTAGGACAGAGAGGGGGAAGCCTGGGTCTGTAAACGCACCCTCATACAACTACTATACTCAGGTCAGGATAGCTTCTGATACAGAGGGTTGTTTGACACTGCCCATAATCACGATCTTCCAGTTTTACTCCCAGTCTTGAAATAAACCCTTGTGATCTGAGTCACTTCAGCTCATTAGTATTTTTTTTTCTTTTAGCTGTTTGTGGCAGTTTCCTTATGTTTGGGGTTCTTCCAACCATTCTTTACAGAAGGCTAATGTGAGGGCTGGGCGGATTTTTAAAAGGGCTTTGAAGATAATGCTATATCAAAAAATACGTGGGGAAAGTGTTTCATCTTGTTGGACCAGGCCTAGTTTTGGGGGCAGCTGCATCTCCTGGTGTGCTGGTAGCTTTACAGGGAGGTACAGAGATTTAGAAATGTAGCAGTTTCTTCTTATGTGCCTTTGGCATTTCTGTGCTACTGGGGTTCCTTCTGCAAAGGGAAGGCAACCTCCACCAGGAAGAAGGTTTGTACTTCCCAGCCGTCGTCTTAGCTGATCTGAATTTACTTCTTTTATTTATATTGCGTTAGGATTCCGCTCCACCAATTATTTCTTCTTTTTAGGCATGGCAGCCTCAGGAATTAAAAATAACAGACAAAACACGAAAGCCATTAACTTTTTAAGGCACATGGAGGTGGAGGATCATAGTGGTCAGAGCAGCTGTACTGGAAGCAGAGAACTTGGAGCGCTTTCAGTCAAGGTGCTCTAGGGGCGTTCCGGAGCTGTTTTTAACAACCGCAGTCCAGCAGGCTGCGTTAGGTTTTTACTACGATGTTTGTGCAATGAAATTAATTTGAGTCCGCTAATTGCGTTTGCAGTAGCTGCTGCAATCTGGAAAAGGGAACACTGCTGCGATGTCAGTGTGTATATCAAACATTTTGCACAATCAGTGGTAGATTTGGATGTTTATTGATGAGATTGGTTCTTATATTTACATTTGGACATATTTGAAAGTTACTCAATATCCTGTGGCTGGGGGGAAAAAAAAATCTCCTGTTGAATCTCTTACTAATTGTGTAAATAGTTTAGTATAATGGCATAAAATACTCTTCACAAATGTGCACACATTTTAAAAGGATCCAGCTATACTTTCCCCACTTCTGCAGAGTATTGCTATACCTTACAAGGAGCCCAACTGATTTCACAGGAACTACTAATAGATTAATACTTGATGCATGAAAAGTGGCATTCATCTTTGAAATGAATTCAGCTATGATTGTGATCTTAATATATTTTAAAAAAATTTGCTAGCATAAGTGTTCAACAAAACAGCTAATTTAAATTAATCTTGCACTATCTGTATTAATAAAAAGCAAATTTCAATTTGAAATTAAGTCTCACTGAAAATCTGACTCTTCATTTGAAAAAATGTGATGTGTGGAGACAAAGATAAACCATTGTCTGGTCAAAAATCAAATTGTGCCCTGGAGCAGCCTCCTGTTCTCCATCCTTTATACAGTGAGACCAGGCACTGAACTTCGTTCTTCAGGGTTGGTGCCCAAAGTTAGGCCATATGAATTACCTCTGTCTACCAGACAACACATGATAGGAGACAATCCTTGTACTGAAAAGATCATTAGAATACAGCATAAAAGGGAATAGACAAAAAAGTGTAGCCTTTTTAAAGAACCTGGTCCAGGTTAAAAACTTGAGTGGTCACTTACACTCTAGTTGCTCCAGGAACTGAGGCAGCTCTCCAGCATGTAAGGATTGAGCCTAAACTCAACTCCATGTAATGCCTCTATTCGTGAAGTCATCCTTTAAGGTGACAGTGTGCTATATACCAATAGATAGCATTGCAAACCTTGGAAATAGCTCGTGGACTTAACATGTGGCTAACATCTATCTGTTGTGTTTCTATAATCCGTGCGCAGGAACAAAAGCGGCCAGCACATAATGGGACCAAGAGAAACGGACTAGGAAATTCCAAATCTGATATATGCTTTAGAGAGAGAGCATAAAACCTACTCACCAGACATTGACTTTCTTACCACACTAGTAGCAGAGTAGTAGATCTTGCACTGCTCAATTCTATTATAAATGTTATGAGTCCAAACTGAATTGAGATGTACTGATAGTGGCCCAGCGAGAAAATTGTTCATTCCTTCTCTCTAACTCTTTGTCATAGTATGTGAAAAGCGCTATTCTCAATTGCAACTAATAAAGTACAATCCAATATGAAAAAATGGGCTGGTAGAAACCACATCAAATTGCAACTGGAAATGACAGTGTGTCAAGCAAAGGCATCCAGTGATGCTGCTAGGGTTCACCTTTGCCTAGTGTGATGTATTTGACTGCAGAGTCAGTCAGGAATTTAGCAAAGCAGCGTGTATGACTCCTCTGTGGACTGCAGTGAAACCTGCAATGTTCCTGGAAGCTGAAAAATGAATCATTATTTTCCATGGTTCCTGTTTTATGGTCCTGTGGAGTCTTTCCTTAGTCACAAAGGACTGTTTTATGTAGGAGTCCTTTACAGTTCATTAGGTGGTTAAGATGAAATTATGTAATGTCTAACGTTTAAAAACTGCACAAGAATCAGGAGGAGTGCTGAGAGCAGGAGGCAGCACTTTTGGTATGAACTCAATAAAGAGCTTTGAAGAAATTAGTAAAGACAACATAGTATTGAATTAGACTATGAAACTTATTGCCACAGGGAGCTGTTGAAGCTGGGAGCTCTGGAGATCAGCCATTGATGTGGATTTCAGAATATATTCAGTATTGTGTTGTTAATTGTTTTAAGAGGGCTATTAAGCTGCATACCTGGGATTTTAATAGATTTATGTGAATCAGTAGACATATATGGAGAAAGCAAAAGATTCCTCGTCTTCCAGTTGAAATTTCTTATATTTTCTTCAGAGGATGCCAACAGAGACCTCCTGGACCTTTAGATCTAGTCTAGTTGGACAGTGCTGTATTTAACATACATGTTATGTTACATACTTGTCCTGTGAAAAGCTCTTGTTTTTCTTGAAAAATCTTAAGACTTTTGCCATTTCACCTGATTTTTTTGTCAACTTCATTGACCACCTGTCAGTCTACTGCAGTTTCACTGGAGTGTCACAAGGCAGTGAACGTGAAGCGTACTTTTTCCAGTATCCATAAGCATCAGTTTTGGGACCCAAGGAGGCTGTGCAAGCCAGCAGTTTGTTCCAACCTCCTGTTAGATTGAATGGCATAAATTAGTAATTTTTTCCTTTTTTCCCTTTAGAAATGTTACTGCATGTCAAAGCTAGGAGAAATTTGGATCAGCTTTAGCGATCACTTTAATGGTTTGTACTGGCAGTCTGTATTTCTTCCAGGAGCAAAATAAGTGTCCCTAAGAGTGGTATTTGTTTGCCAGACTGTGTTGTCACTAGCAGTGGCTAGTGTTTTTGGTTTGGTCTTTGAAAATGGAAAAAAATGAATTCCCTACTACTTACTCATGTTTTTTGAGGGTATAAGTTTCTGAGAACCACTAGGTTTAATAGAGGATACTTGAAAACATGCATTTATGGGGCCACATGTGAAAACACTTGCAGGAAATCACTAAAAAAGTACTTAAAACAGAAGATATTTTGCTTTATGTTTGTGAGGCTGCCTTGACCAGGTGTTTGTGGTAATAGGAATGATGAAGCTTGGATGTTAGGGTAATGAGAAAAGCCAAATATTGTAGAAAGTTTGACTTTGGCAGTTATACTTATTCTGCAGTACAGCTCTAATCCAAACACGTTTTGGATGGATCTTAGTGGATCAGGTTTTGTGGGTCATCTTTCAAGACCTTGGCTTTCGTTTTGCGTTCAAAACAACGCAGCAGGATTTTGAAGACCTCACTCTGCTTTTACAGCTCTCTACAATGTGCTCACAGTGGAGTATGTCAGATGAAGACCTGCTGTTTTAGGTGCTTAAGTGAGTTTAAAATCATGAAACTGCTAACTTTGGGGGTGAATACCACCACCCCAGCTGAGAACTGTGTGGAAACTGAGCCCCCTCTAAAATTAGCTGTAGTGAAACAGGCTATGGGGGGGTGGGGGGAATCCAGTAAAACTATGTAACTTGTTAAAACCTTTGCGTGGAAGTTCTGTCTTCAGCTTCTTTTCCGTTTCAGCTACTTGTATGTTGCTCTGTGAAGTGATACTGAAAACACTCATTTAGGGACCAATTACAGAGCAGCAACTGTCAGCTCCTTTGGTATTGCAAAAACTCATCCAGATTTGTTTTAAAATGTGCTACTCTTTTTACCAATCTTCCTTATTGCTGACACATGCAGTTCTTGTTCTGAATGAATATGACTCAGGACTACCTACTCTTGAATGCGTGTTGAAATGAAGTTTGTGCCATATTTGAGTCAACCGCAGGACGGTCTCTGTATCGCAGACCTTTACTTAAACAGCCTTGCCAACATTGGCCTAGTGGGGAATATGTCAAAGCCTCATAAGTATCTCCAGTTATTTCTCCTGTCTTCATGTCATCCCCTCATGATTTCTCCTGCACATTCTCTGTAGGAAAACTGATTTCTTGAGATCTTATTCAGTATTTGTGTGGAGTCGTTTGACAGGCTGCAGATGTGGTTTGCCCAAAGGCAGGCAACTTGGGTTTCTCAGATTCCCTGCCCTGAACGGTGGAGATTGTAAGCCCAAAGTTGGCGTGTATTGGAAACCTGAAATCTCATCTTCCTAACCCCCTCTTCCAATCGCCTACAGAGCCTGGGGACATACCAGCCACACAGTCAGAGGAGATTCTCCTTGGGGAATAGCTTGCCTAGTTTGTATTGTTAAAACTTAATGAGTTCATGCAATTGACTCTGCTGCAATTATTTCTTAGTGATGTATAACAAGTAGCTGTTCTTACAGGCTTATAAAATGTTCCAGAGCTCCATTAATTTGCCCTTCATTAGCTATGTAATTTTGCTAATGACCCAAGATATTTAGAGGCATTGTGTCCTAAGAGAATTATGAGTTTGACTGTGAGGCCTTATGGAAGAGTTGCACACACAGCTCCATCCCATCTTACTATCAGAAATTCGTTCTGCCCTGCTGCATCTAATTGTATTTTTTACTTCTGTACTGAAGTAGAGTCATCTCCTATTGATAAATGAATAATTATTTCACATATGAAATTACACATTTAATGGAAGTTTGAAGTGTTAGAGTGTTAAATGATTAAATTTGTGAATTGTGTAATATTGCTGGGCATAATGATGCATTTAACCATTAACAGTTTTCCACTGCATTGCCTTTTAAGTTCTCATGTAGTGTATTATATATTCTTGTTGCCTTTTCATCAGGTGTTAATAATTGTGGAAAATAAGGGTTAGAGCCTGGAAAGGGAAGTATCCCAACTGTGATAACAGAAAGAAAAATGATGTGTGTCACTGGAGATCCCAGTTGGTATGGCAGGGTCTGAGAAGTATACGGTATCAGAAATATTTGGAGAAGTGACTTTTTAAGATTCACTATACAATATCTCCTTAGCTTTTTCATTTTCACATTAGTATAAAGGAGCAAAAATAACAGAGGAAATTGCAAAGAAGTGGTGTGTGGAACAACATAGGCTGCAGTTTCTACTGTAGTCTGTCTGAACAGCTCTCGGTGTCCATCAGCCCTGGAGATTCATGTGTGATTTGTCACGTTACCTTCCCATGACACTAGCAGGAGGAGAACTTGTGTGAGACCTGGGCTCTGCTATACTTGACAGTGTGGAGCTACTTTAATTTGCTTGGAAGCAAAAGGTTTTGTTTCCCTAATTAATAGCTAAGGTGTGATGCAGAAAACAAGTCTGTGGCCTGTGCTGTTAGGCTGGCACTTGCAGAGGTATGACCAGAGTGGCTCCAGCTGACTTGGCCACTGCTGCTGCATGGGAACATGGCTATTTTCTCAGCTTTTCTGGAGCGAACGGCAGCAACTGGACCACAATGGCTGCATAAGTACCCAAATCCATCACAGGTAGCAGCCATGCCTGGGCCCAGCCACTTCTCTGCAAGTTGCAGGGTAGATGTGACCAGGGAAATGCAGGGAGCAGGCAGCAGAACTGGAGATAGATAAATGCTGAATTCATGTCCCACAGCGATACCTCGTTAGATTGTGCTTTCAATTTTTCACTTGTCTGCAGCTTATACCTGTAAGAAGCTGACTGACCTCTGTGTTTTGGGTACGAGATAAAGGTTTCCATAAGGGTTATATCTCTACTGATACTGAAGTAAATCGCCTTTCATAGATCAGGCAACATCATATCACTGTTAGACCAAAGTTGAAACAATCCCTAGAAAAGCCTGAAAAGCCTCAGAAACTGACTTAAACATTATCTTTGAAAGGAAAGTCGTTTTGCTTCGAGATTATCATCAAAATTTAGATGCTGTACATTGTACTAGGATAAAGAGGGAATTTGGCAGATGAGCTTTTGCCTCTGGAGCCCCCAGATGACTGGAACAAGCTTCCCTTTCAGCTTAAATCAGCAAACAGCATAATCTCCTTTAAGCCTGGGGTTTAAATGGCTGTTTGAAGGAGGATTGTGCAAAATCTATTTCCAGTAATATGGTTACTGGAGCTAAAGAGTATGTGTTGTTTTCATGAGATTTTGGATGGCCCTGTGGTGTGCATTAAATTATTGCAAGAATTCTGCAGTTGATGGCTTTCACTTATTCTTTAGACAGATGAACTGGTGGTTTTTCTGTAAAACTGAAGGCAGCTCCTTGGTTCTTGGACACTTCTTTAAATGCAGTAAACAGAGTAGCTGTCAATACCCTGAGTGGTCGCTTATGCTGGCTGTAAGAAAGGTAGTTGTGTTTGTTGTGCCCATCAAGAATCACAGTTAGTTTCCTCTTCTGCCATGTCTAATACCAGCGGGAGAGTCATTGATCTCACTAAGTCAACAGCAGCAACCTTTCTTCCATCAACGAATCAAGGATTAACACACCACAGACTTGAAAGCAAAGGTGTTGGGAGGAAGAGGAAACGGGATTTGCGTGTTCTGATTTGATGGGAGCTAACAGAAGTGGCCGCCCCATCATATGGCTCTCCTGTTATTGTGATACCCAGCAGGATACTTCTATTTTCACTCTCTTGTTGCCTGTTCTTTGTGGCAAATACGAGGCAGCTGTGGTTTTAAACTTGCATAAGCGAAAGCTTTAAGTGTCTTACTGTTCCTGTAAAAGAGGAAGCACTTAACCAGGAGTTGTCATAAGCGATATCTATGCTGGTAGCAAACAAGAGGTTGCCCAAGAATTTTTTTTCTTAGTTTTCTACCTTGTTTGAAGAGCTATTGGCCAGCTGTGCTGCTGGCTGGGGCAAAACGTTAATTTTGCACTTGGATGACTCCAGTGTTTGCTGTCTGGGGGACTGCAGCAAGCAAAGAGAAATTAATGTTAATGGAGTATGACTGCCTGATCATTTAGAGCGGGCTGCTGTGGTGCTTGCTGAGCCAACAGCTCTCCTGCTTTCAGGATCTGCACTGAATGTCTCTGGGTGGGACTGGGCTGCTCCTGAGGCATCCCAGTTTGCTTGATAACATTTATACCTCGGATGGTGTAGCTGTGTCCTTAGTGGTTTGTCCTGCTTGGAGTGTGTATTCCTGGTGGCAATTGCCTTTCCATTCCAGCTGGTGCGGTTTGAAGACCTGGCCTTTATGAAATAAAGGCCTGAGAATGCTGCACTTCCACCCCTCCTGGGTGGCCCAGTCTGTGGTCCAGCTCAGTGGAAGCAGAGGCCTTTTTGCTCTTGAGCCTTCTCCAGGTTTTTTGAGCATATTGTTCCTGAAAAAAATCACCTATTTGTGGGCTTCAGTGACAGAGTATCTTGATGAGAGATTAACTATGCGTGAATATTTATTAGGAGTACTAGCAAATAACTTTCCTGCAAAGCTGCAGGCAACACTCTCAAATATCTGAGCTAAATTACAGGTTTTTGCAAATAAAATGCTACATGTTCTCTGCCTCTGCTAGAGCAACTGACAGGGGTTTTGCCAAGAAATAAACACTGAAAGCACATTTGTTTCTAGATTTCCACATCTCTATTGCTTTTATTTTCAATAAAAGGGAGTACTTGTGGACTGTTCTTCCTTCTTTCCTGCCTTCCCCCACATCAAGAATCTCCCTCCTTTGTTGGATGCGGAGGGAAACATTACCAGGAAGGATGAGGAGAAGGCTGAGGTACTTAATGCCTTCTTTGCCTCAGTCTTTAATAGTCAGACTGGTCATCCTCGGTGTTTTCAGGCCCGTGAGCTGGGAGATGGAGATAGGATGCAGAGTGAAGCCCCAGTTGTCAAAGAGGTGGCAGTCACTGACCTGCTCCTCCACCTCAATGCTCACAAGTCCATGGGGCCAGACAGTATCCACCCGAGGACACTGAGGGAGCTGGCAGAGGAGCTGGCCAAACCACTATCCCTCATCATTTATCAGCAGTCCTGGTCAGCCGGGGAGGTCCCAGATGGCTGGAAGTTAGCAAATGTGATGCCCCTCTACAAGAAGGGTCGGATGGAGGATCCCAGGAACTACAGGCCTGTCAGCCTGACCTTGGTGCTGGGAAAGGTCGTGGAGCAGATCATCTTGAGTGCCATTACGCGGCATGTGTGGGACAACCAGGGGATCAGGCTCAGCCAGCATGGGTTTATGAAAGGGAGATCCTGTTTCTCTAACTTGGTCTCCTTCTATGACAAGGTGACCCGCTTAGTGGATGAGGGGAAGGCTGTGGATGTTGTCTACCTGGACTTCAGTAAAGCCTTTGACACTGTTTCCCACAGCACACTCCTATAGAGAAACTGACTGCTCATGGCTTGAATGGGCGTACTCTTCGCTGGGTGAAAAGCTGGCTGGATGGCCGGGCCCAAAGAGTTGTGGTGAAGGGAGTCAAATGCAGTTGGCGGCCGGTCACAAGTGGTGTTCCCCAGGGCTCAGTATTGGGGCCGGTCCTGTTTAATATCTTCATTGATGATCTGGATGAGGGTATTGAGTGCACCCTCAGTAAGTTTGGAGACAACACCAAGTTGGGTGGAAGTGTTGATCTGCTGGAGGGTAGGAAGGCCCTGCAGAGGGACCTGGACAGGCTGGATGGTTGGGCCAGGGCCAACTGTATGAGATTCAACAAGGCTCAGTGCCGGGTCCTGCACTTGGGTCCCAACAACCCCATGCAACGCTGCAGGCTGGGGGAGGAGTGGCTGGAGAGCTGCCTGGCAGAAAAGGACCTGGGGGTGTTGGTCAACAGCTGCCTGAACATGAGCCAGCAGTGTGCCCAGGTGGCCAAGAGGGCCAATGGCATCCTGGCTTGTATCAGGAATAGTGTGGCCAGCAGGACCAGGGAGGTGATTGTCCCTCTGTACTCAGCATTGGTGAGGCCGCACCTCGAGTACTGTGTTCAGTTTTGGGCCCCTCACTACAAGAAGGACGTCGAGGTGCTGGAGCGTGTCCAGAGGAGGGCAACGAAGCTGGTGAAGGGTCTGGAGCACAAGTCTTATGAGGAGCAGCTGAGGGAGCTGAGGTGGTTTAGTCTGAAGAAGAGGAGGCTGAGGGGAGACCTTATTGCTCTCTACAACTACCTGAAAGGAGGCTGTGGTGAGGTGGGGGTCAGTCTCTTCTCCCTAGTAACAAGTGATAGAATGAGAGGAAATAGCCTCAAGCTGTGCCAGGGGAGGTTTAGGTTAGACATTAGGAAAAACTTCTTCACCGAGAGGGTGGTCAGGCATTGGAACAGGCTGCCCAGGGAAGTGCCTGAGTCTCCATCCCTGGAGGTATTTAAAAGATGTGTAGACGTGGTGCTCGAGGACATAGTTTAGTGGTGGACTTGGCAGTGCTAGGTTAACGGCTGGACTCGATGATGTTAAGGGTCTTTTCCAACCTTAACCATTCTATGATTCTAAGGTTGAAGGCAAAAGCTGAAACTACCTTTTATAGTTCTCCAAGGGAAGGTGTAGCAATTAATGTTATAATAATGTGATAATTATCAATGGGAGAAGAAGGTGATTTTATTTTAAAACAAATGCTAGCTCATTCATGCTCTCCTAAGCACCAAGATGCATGTGTCCAAGTGGGCAGGCCGGCATCCAGGCACCAAGGGGTGTGTCCCATGTTCCTGGACACAAAGCAGAGGACAAGGTATGCTGGCTATCTAGTCCTCGTTATGTATCCTGCATCCTTCCAAGCTTGGTTGAGTATATGCTGGTTTTGAATGTGCCTGTTGTACCCTTTAGGAGCTCATGGTAATTGTTATCCTTTTGTCTATTGTGTCTTGCTTCTCTCCATCATTAGGATTTACTTACTTTTTTTATCTGAGTGTTGTCTTGGCTCTTCCCCTATTCTGTGTCTTCCCACCATCATCTCTTAATGGGTTTAGTCTCTATTTAGTATCCTTTATTTTTCTCATCTAGGAGTCCCTGAGAAATTGACTGTAGATTTATTGGATCATGACCTGCCGTCAGCACGCGCCACCCTTGTATTCCTTCTTCTGCTGTTCCTTCCGGTGCTTCCACACCCATACCTTCCCATCCACACCCCATTCATACTGCTCTCAACATTTCTATTACGTATTTCTACAAAGTGACCACGTTAGTTCATTCTGTACTGTTACACAGCGCTGTACTCTGCTGTGGAGGTGACTGCACTCCCTTGCAGTCTATTGTGAATATGGCAAGTTGCATGAGCACTTAATTTATTTATCATTTCATATTTTAAATATTTAAGTGAATTGCTGGCACTGCATAGATAATATCTGTAGATCGTAACAACTGATCATGTATGGTTATGGTAATCTGGAGAAAATGCAAATGAACTATGAAAACTGCTTTGTCTATAAATAAAACCATTTAGCTTCAAAGCAGTATTGCCATGGAAATTCTTCACTGATAAAGTATGTGAGTGAGGCTTTTCTCATTTAGATTTCCTGAGCCTTTTTATATTGTGTTGACAAGATACCAGAGGGAAAAAAGCTATAAACTCAATATTGCGTATTTAAAAGATGGTATTTTATTTCATCTTCTTAATTCCAAATCTTTCCATTTACAGTATACAGCCATGAATTGAAATTTATAACAAATGAGGAAAAAAGGGATAGGAAATGTTATTGTTGACAAGGTCTAACTAAATCCAGTGCTTGCTGAAAATTTTTGACTTTGTTTCCAGTTGGCTTCAGTCCTATATTTGTAAATACTCTTCTAATCAATATTTCTCAAATGCCTGCAGAAAACTTTCTCGGAACCACACACAAGATGAAGAGCCCCTAAGGGAGGATATCTGAGGGAAAGCATACTTAACTGATCTATGAGAGTGGTGCACATTAAATCCAATCACCATGAATGCGAGATTCAACATGTGCCAGTCTTGCTAGCGTTTACTTTTTTGTTTTGGCTCTGTGGGCAGAACTGAGCTCCGTGCTACATCAGCCTCACTAGTGTTGCGCTGAAGGAGCTAGAAGGAGCCAGTTAGAAGCTAGCTTAGATATTGCTGTACAATTTCATCGTGTCCCGAGTCTTCCATGCGTTGTGCCTAGTAATCCTTATCTAGCAGAGTTAGTAATTAGCACCTTATTTTGCTTTTCTGAAACTATAATTCTGCTATTATTACTGTATTTGTGTGATAGCCGTTCACTCAACAGTACTGACTTTGTCTAGATTAGTTATGGATATATTATCATATTTCTGTGGGATTATTCAAGGCAGCTGATAGTGTTTCTTCTGCCAAAGTTTTTGTTAAATCATGTTGTGCTGGACTGGATATAAAGCTGGCATAAAGTTACTCTTTAAAGAATTCATTTTCTTTTTTATGTGAACTGGCGGAATGGAACCATACCAATTCAGTACTTTGCATCTGTGACTCCAGTGCTTTTTGATTTCATAGTAGGTATCTGTAACTGCATTTACCCTCTCCTAGAATGACAATTTGATATCGCAGTCCAAAAATCATGTCAAACTTTATGTTCTGAATCAAACTCAGCAATTGCTGGATGAAGCTCTAATACAGAGTTATGCATGTCTTATCACACTTTTTATCTCATGTCTCTGTGGGAGCTGTTCTCTGTGTGGAAACTTCTTGCACAGTTACACAATCTTCAGATAGATCTGGATGTACAATGGTGCAGCAATACAAATAGAAGTCATCTAACAGCTTATTTCAAGTTATGGAGAAAGAGCTTTGTTCAATTTCCATTTTTTAGCATACATTAAAAACAATCAGACAAACCAGCCCGTCAGTATTATCAGTAGAAGACTAGCGTCTTTATGAATTAGTGATCAGCGGTTAAGATAACACTTCCCTTTATTGATCATAGACTGCTGCATTCAATTAAAATGACAAATAATTTCATGAAATTACTCAGCTCACTGGGGGTGACCAAGCATGCCATGCACACTGTTAATGTCACCCAAAGGAAAACTTCAAATCGGTAATACATCCATTGCACCATTCCCTCTTCTCACAGCAGGAGCTGGCTGAGTGCCCTCTGCTACCTCTGCACGCACACAGATTGCTCATCCCAGAGGCCTTGGTTCAGTGTTAGAGAAGTGCACCATTAGCTGCTGGCATTCTGCATGTGATTTTATCTTCCTATGGTAAGGAGGTGTTATCTGCTTTGATTGAATTAAGTGTATTGCTGACCCATCATGAAGCTCTCTCAAAATCCATGCTGTGAACAGCAAGAGCCCTTGTTTTTTGCATCACTAAAAGTAGGAAAGCAGTGTAAATCCCCATGGCTCCTTAGCAGAACTGAAGAGCCGATTTGCAGTCAAAAGTGCAAGTTCCTTTGAGAAGTTAATGTCTGACAGTTGAGAGGAGAAAGCTTTGTTGATAAGGCAGCAGATTTTAAAAGTATCGAAGCATTCCAAAAGGACGGTTCAACTTGACACACAAAGCAGAAGGCAAATGGACTTTCAGCTCCATTGTGACCCTGGGAGTTTTGGTTTCTTTCAGCACACCCCTTTTGGCTGAATTTGCCTCTCCTGAGCAGATGGTGTTGCACGTTCCTTCGGCAAGCCTCAGTCAGAAATATCACAGCCTTCTTGGTTTACTGGTGAGCCACAAGGTTATTTCACTCTAACAATGCTTGATTTCTCTTTTTCTCACCTGCAGAAATCAAAGTATTCCCATACCCATCACTTAGCAGTTGCTCCTCAGAACAGTTTGTTTCCTTTTCAAGTGGAAATCTACAGATTTGTCACCCTTTGAGGATTAGATGAATGATCACCAGCCCTTTGCTGGGAGTGCAGACAGCCTTGGCTTCTGTACTCTGCTGAGCTGTGCAGCAGTAAATTAGACCACTGCTGTCTTCTGTGGGGAAATGCCGATATGATTCCTCTTGTGTCCCCAGTTGCCTTGGGGGGGGGGAAATCATGAAAGCCACTTTTTTCTCTTTTCCTCTTTCCTGAGCAGATGAATTGCAATAGTGAATTGTCCTCTAACTTTTTTTTGTAGAAAAAATGGACATATTTGATATATGATAACTTGCACAGCATTTTTGAGTATGATCTTGATTGAATAAGGTTCAGTTGTACAGATCGCTGCACGCACATGTGTAATGATCACTACTGTGGTGGCTGTGAAGGTCAAATAGCAAAAGAAAAAGATTCTTTGAATGTGTGGAGAAAAGAGAACATGCAAACAGCAAATGTATTTTCTTCAGCCTCTGAAAGTAGTTCTTTTGATTTGGTGATACTTACTTTCTGCACAAGCAGGGTGCTTACTGGCATATTCCTGTCTGCGTTGGGGGTTTCTTTTTCTGATAAGGAATTAATCATATTTCATGTTGTTTCAAGGTTCTGTATTTGGCGATGAACATTGAGCCAGAAGCAGTTCACATTTTATGGTCCTTTGATTTAATGTGTAAAAATCAGCAGAGTGAAGATTGATAGTTTTGCATATTTTCAATCATAGAATCACAGTTTCTCTGACTTTGTTTAATCTTCTGAATTCATGACTTAATTCATGGCCTGACTTTGTGTGTATGTTCTTCTCAGGAAACAGAAATTTTAATGCTTTAGAAGCTCATGTAGATATGGGGTTTACCTTTTTAAAACATTAATAGTTTTGGGTTGGGGGAAAGGTCATTTATATGTACCTAGTAGTTCTGTGTTGGAGGCTAGAGGGCAGTAAGAAATACAGTGAGAGCTGTAAGCTGTTAGCTAGCTAAGGCTAGTTAAAATAAAAAGTTAAACTGGACAAAGCTTTCCCTATAGATAGAAGAAGTGTTACTTTGCTGAAAATCCCACTGAACGTTGATTTTATAACTTAGGAACTCTTCTGACAGCTAAAGCTGCCTATAAAACTTTTATGTCACCATTATTACTGAATCATCTCTTGCAGTGTACGTTATATATAGTGATTTTTTTAACCACTAAATTGTGTTCAATTAATTTTCTAACAACTAGACTTTCCAAATGAGTTTTCCTTTTTTCTTTTTCTTTTCTTTTCCCCCCAACCATCTGCATTGTGGAAGCTGAAGTGCTTCCTACCTGTTGAATATTCATTTGGGTGGCAGGAACATGCTTGAAATAAATTCTTGCCTATGTAGTTTTGCATGCTTCCCCTACCAGAGGAGTGTGTTAAAGACTTAAAAGAGGATGCTTCCATCTGGCACAGCTGTGACCAGATGTGCATCACATCTTAGGAATGCCATCCTCAGGAATGACGGATTGCCAAATGAGGAAGCCTGTTGTGGGAACCGAGCAGAAGAACCTGCAGGAAATTTGAACCGATTGAAGTGGAGGTGTTTGGAGCACTGCTGCACCTTCTGTCTGAACCAATTTGTTTGAAGAACCTCCAAGGTTGGCAGCCCAGCGCCTGCTGTTGCAGACATAGTTTTACTTTAGGTTTGATTTACTTCCATTTTGAATTAGAGCATTCACCTGCAAGTTTAGTGTGTGAATTTTCCATCAGTTAGTTTAATCCATTTTCATTACTTCTCTATAGACAAATCCGCAATTATTTATTGTGACTTTTTTTTATTGTTCTTGCTTTCTTGATAGCATTTTGTGATACTTTTTCATCAGATACCCAGTCCAGCCTTCAGCTGGAGGAAGCAAGGCAAGATGAGGTAGAGAATTACTTTACCTATTATCCAACAAGAGTCTTCATATTATATATACAGTAGCCTTTAACAATGTTGATGATTTTGGGCTTTTTTGAGGAAAGATTAAATTCCTCTTCCTCTAAGAGTTGTGGGGTTGCTGAACCTGGATGGACATAAGGAAGATTGGAAGAAAAACGTGTCACCTACAATAACCTCTCAGGAATGTAAGGATGCTTTAGATACTCAACTCCTTTCCTCCAAATCGAGTTAAACTGTGCTGGGAGCTGAGTGAAACAGAACAGAGGGAATTGCTCTCATTAGCCCAGTTAAGGCGCCCTTGCCTTCCCATAGCAGCAGCACGTGGGCGATCCATACAGACATTGTGTTGGACAGTTTTCTTAGTGCTCAGCTTAGAGCAGTGGTATGGAAGAGCAGTGATGTACTCGTCCTAAACAGACCATCCAAGCATTACGGGAATTGGCTTCAGCTTTCTAGAGCTACTCATGCAAAAACTTGTTACAAACTCAGGAGGGTGAGTGCTATCTGCTTGGTGTTGCATGGCTGCTTCTTTTATATTTAATCCATGCTAGACTTTCATGGGTTAATCATTTATAAGTGTGAGGTTTCTTGTGACATGCTTGGCCAAATCCGATGTATAGACTTCAATTTGAAGCGAGCAGAGTGTTGAAAAATGAAATGTTTTTGAAAGTTAAATTGCAGTCATTTATATGAAAATGCCTTAGGTAGTTCATTTTTCCCCCCAAAATATACTCATTTTATAGCACATTAATAATTCATGTGCATATTGGTTGCAGACATAAAGCACAAAAATATACATGCTTTATAAAGCATGGATTTTTATGAAACAAACATGAATTGCTACTATCTGAATGATAGTAATGCCTGATTAGCTCCCATACTATTTAATTTTTTGATGGATGTTCACGATTATTCATTGACACAAGAAAGAAACAGGATCCTCTGCAGTGCTTTGCAAGAAGTCTCCAGAAACACATCTCCTGCAACATCAGATTTATAGGCACAGCAAGACACACGTGAGGCAGTGAAGTTTAACTGTCTATTTGTTGCGTTCATGGCAAGCTACTGCACTCTGGTTTGCAAATCCAAATTCAGGAAGAAGATATTGAATGTATGGGATAACACAGGTAGCCGCTTCATCTGTGCACTAAAATGAGGATCTCCAGGGATTACTGTATTTCTTGATTTGTGATGAGTGATTCTCTCTCAAGAATCAAGGAGGTGTGTCAGTGTAGCTCAGCTTTTGCTGTTCTGGAACAGGATGCAAGTCACTGCAATTGGAATGAGGGACATGAGCAAAGTGAATTTTAGTCTGTGTTCAGGGTCCTAATTTATGCATTAAACTCAAGAATATTAATTTTTCAGAAATGCCAGAAGTTAGAGTAACAACTTGTTTGCTTGATTTCATGCCAGCTCCCAAGATTAGCTGTTAAATATGGCAATGAAAGGCATTCCTGCTCCAGGGGGATGCGCTGTGGAAGAAGCAGTCATTCTCTTTTAATGGTGTTTGCCATAGAGGACAATGCAAAAGTAGTTTGATTTTTGTCAGTGGTGTTTTCCAACCATCTATCTTCTCACATTTCAGTTGTGGTATCATGTTATCTATTTCATGGGGCAGATGTGCCCGGTCAGGGGAGCGTGGCCATGTGCTGCCTGGAGCTGTTGGAGAGAATGATGTTGTACATGTAAACATCGGGAGGACAAGACCCTAGAGAAGGATGTAGTGCCTTTTGGCATATAAGTGCAGTTGCCTAGATATCCGTCACTGAATTAGTACAGCTCGATGAATTGGCTTTGAGGACATTCCTGGAGACAGGAGAAGTAACACATGAAATATGGGAATGACTTTACATTGCAGGATCACAAGGTCTCTTCCAACAAACCTGAGCCAGATGAAGGCTCTTTTGGTCTGGGTGAGGCACACTGGGAAGAATAACTTTCCGGTTGATGATTCAGAGAGAGAAAAATATTTAGGGTTTTTAATCCATCGGTGCATTTTTGTCAGCTTTTGGAGATACTAGGGTAATTTTATTCAGAGAAATCTCTTGAAGTTACTGGTGTACTATCAGAAGAAAGCAGGATGTGCTTTGCTGAAGAAGCAATAATGAATGGGCTGGAACAAAGATTGCTGCAGTGCTTGGGTGCCTTTGCCAGGGGCCAGAGGTGCTGGATTGTGATTTCAGAGGCAGTTGTGACAGGCTGCTTCTTTTGATAGTGCAACTTCTCACTTAAAGGTAGTGACTTACCTTACCTGAGAGGATAGCGTGCCATAGACCTGTCTCAGAAGCCTGAATATTCAGGACGAAGATGCTTGCTTGGGAAGCCACCATCAGAGAAGTGAAGCCCTGTCATGCTCTGGTATCTCCACAGGTTTCTGGTCAGTGTAAATGGAATCTGTAAGGATATATTTAACCTGTTGAGTCAAAGTACAAGTCTGAGTAAGGGACGCTCCTTACCTATGCCCTCCCTTCAACTTATTAGTTGGCAGATGCAGTGACTTCAGCCAGCCTGGATTAGTTCTGCCTTAGTAGAGAAGGTCTGTCTTACAGGTCTTTTCCTCCAGAATTCATTAATTCTCTGGCTTTGAGAAAGCCTGGATGTATTGACTTCTGGGGCTTAATGTACAACGTTATCGTTGCAAGCATTTCTAGGAGGGAAGGATTAAGAGTTTTAGGGCTGCAGACAGAAAAGTACTAATTTGAAATTTTTCCTTGCAGCTCTCAAGTATTCTTACCCTTATAGGAAATGGCCACAGGAAGTTTGGGCGAAGGTGGCGATTTCTTACACAGGTTATTTCACGGATCTGATTTTTAGTTTCTTACAGTGCCACGGGTTAAGTGTTACAGGCATTTTTAAAAATAGAATAATAATGACAATTGCAAGTGTTGGGAGATATATTTTGGAGGAGAGGACTGCAGTTATGTCTTAAAAGAGTAAAAAAGAGTTCTTTAATTCTGTGCTGGGTTTTTGCTCCTGTGGTCTTTTAGTGAGGTGTATGGTTTTGAATACGCCTTTGAGGACTGTTGCACAGTAAGAGAGTATAATCAAATCACTTAAGGGGTTGATATGGCTTTTTCTGTGGATTATCTGGATGTGGCTGCAATAACAGTGTGTTTTTCCTCTAGCAAATCAGTGCTGTATGCTGCCACGAAATGCCTGCACACTTAAACTTTATTGCAAATTTAAATTACTTACATTATTTTGTTGGACAGTAATTCCCTGAGGCATTATAAACCAAATCATTAATTACTGTTTCTAATGTGCACGATCCATTGGAAAACATTAAACAACACTCACGATTCCCTTTATTGTTATTGCTCTTTCAATCCCTGAGGCAGCAGATCAGATGGAAACTCCTGGGCAATCTCATACTGACATTTTGTGCTTCTGACAGAGAGTGCTATAGGCTGCAGATGTTCATGGGACCATATGGTATCTGCATATTGTCTTCTGGAATTATTATAAAATATACTGTTTTGGAGGGGAAAGATAATCTGATCATAAATATTAATCAGTGCAGCTGTAGTTTAAATGACTGTAAAAGTGTCATAATGGAATTCCAGACTTTTCCTGTTTTCATTCACCGATGTATTTTTTTCCATACCACTTTACAAGTAAAAAAACATTTTTCAAATAACTCTTTGGTAATCCTACATTTTGTCTGAAAACCAGCTGAGGTTTTTTTCTTGACACAAACATCTGAACAAAGATGCATTGTACAAGCAAAATACAATTCTTATCAGGAGATCTAAACCAGTGGCTTCCCCAGCAAAAAACTGTTGTCTTGTTTTTCTCTGAACTCTAATAACCACAACTGTAGAGCTGAAAATTCTGCTTTTCTGTCTCAGCTTCAGTAACGCTAGGGCATCAGTGAAAACCCTAGCACAGTCTCATGATGAAGCCTGGGTGGAAGGTCTTGTTGAATTTGACTCTATGACCTTCTCTGTTTTTCCTGTAAGTAAGTATATTTTCAATACCTCAGGAAGATTTGTTTGAACAAAGCTAGCTATTACTGGGTCTCTTAGAGTGGCTTTGTAATGCTTACCTGTATGTTGCTTTCTTCCTAAGGCCCCTTGATGTCAAATGTGAGCATCTACTGAAGTACTCCTTTCACAGGGTGCACAGTTATATGCTTCGTGCATCACTTTATAGTAGCCTCTGTTTTACTGGGCAATAGCTAGCTTATGGATCATGTCTGGTTTACATCTGAGCCCGTTTCTTGTGCCCATGAGGTGCAAGGAAACTGGCGCTGAATATCCAACTTGGACTTAGCACATTCAGTGGAGATTGGTTGTCTACAGAATTCATTTCTCCCTTTGGTTTTGCTTGTAGTGGGCTTCTTGGACATTTGGCCATGTTACATGGCGCTTTTTTTAAACTAAGGGTTTTTGGCTTAAGAACATGTAAAAAGACTGGGAGGAGGGTTTAATTCCTTCAGTGCAGTTCATCAAATTCTCTAAATACTCTTGTTTTGATTTTGCTTTTAATTTGTGGCATTAATTTATGGCTCTGTATGCCTGCTTGTAGAGAATTGTCTGCATATTCTGCAGTGCCAATAAAATAAACATTAGCTGTCATGTTGTAATTACGCTACATGATGGCAGAGCATTTGATTGCTGTCTTATAGTGAGGGTGGTAAAAGCACTTATGACAGCCTCGTGCCTTCTCATATATGTTTTGTTAGAAGCTGTCTTTAAGAGTGTTTTGTTTTTTCTTTGGGCTTTTTTTTTTTTTAAAAAAAAAAAAAAGGTGAGGATGTGGAAATACTCTCAGTACTCTGAGCATACTTGCTGTGAGGTGATTAGGAGAGACTTTAATGCTGTGTCCTTGAAGGACCTCCTATACTTTCTTAACCCATAAAAGTGAGTGTCAATAACTTGTACAGAAAATTCTTCAGAAAATTATTTGACATGTATGGCAATGACCCCAGATTAAATGGCATGAATTAAGAAGAGGAACAGGGCTAAACCAGGGCAGGGTCTGCTAGTGCCTATCACACAGCAGTGTAGGTATGGGACTCCAAGCACTGGGCCACAAGTTTTGCAATTACTGCTTTAAATCACTTTTTTTCTGAAAGTGAAACTAAAAGACTGTGTATCTAAGAATCTAGGAGCTTTTTAATTTGTGCTGTTAAGAAAATCTGAAGGCATTTTGAATTACTTCAAGACCTTTTCCATGGTATAAACAAATCAGCAGAATGAAATTCTTCTCTGAGAGGAGCCCAAGTGAATCCCAGTTGTTCCCCATTGCAGTGCCATTAATTTTACATTGCCTGCAGGTCAAATGCAGTAACAGTGATGTAATGGGCAGAGAGTTTGGCCCGTGGAACACTCTTAGTGTAATGGGGATGGCTTCCCCTCAATTTTTGATGTAATAGATTGCCCTGATTTTCTCAGCTACTGACATTTTGCATGTTTAGTTATTAGACCTAGGCATGTTCATATGAGTCAGAATTACAGTGCGTGAATGACAGACCAAGTACTTTAGGCATTATGAAACTATATTTTAGGTTTACCAAAACACAAATATATCTATCACATCCTTTCCTAGGAAAATGTAGTTCAATTTAATGGGATTCACCAAAGCTGCTGAATATAGCTCAATAGCTAGCTCAGCATCTAATGGAATATGAGCCTCTCACTGCAGTTCTCCTTCTTTACAATTTTCCTCCTTGTTATTTATGTTCTTTCATCTTGGCCTCATCCTTTCTTTGTAAATGCTAATAAGGCAATAATTGATGTAGTCCTGCCCAGGCCAAAGTACTGACCTCTGTTTTACTGTTGATTAGCAGAGATAGGTGAAGTGTGTGTATGAATATGCTGGATATTTTAAGTCTCTTCAATTTCTGCATTGTCTTACATTAACATTTTTATCATGTGGAGAGCTGTGAAACATCAGGTATTAGATTTTCTGCTGTAGTAGAGTTACACTGAGACACTGTCAGAATATTGAGTATGTGCAGCCTTCATCACAGGGGGACCCTGGATTCCTATTTGGGAACTCAAATGTTTGTGTGTGGAAAAAATTTATCAATCTCTTGGAGTCTTCTAATTTGCTTTTTGGAATAATTAAACATATAAAACCTGTGCAAATCCCCTCTCTTACCCTAAAACCTGTACTTAATTTTAGCAGTGGAAGTGAATTTGGTAGATATATAGAGTTTTCTGATAATGTAAGATTTTAAAACATGACCTGAAAGTGTGATGTAGAGTATTGAAATACTACATATTTGAAGGACGTACAGAGTCCAAACTTCTTCCCTATTACAACTCTACTACTTAAACTGTAAAAGGCCCCCCTGTGATAAGTAAAACTATTAGAGGGTGAAGTTGGAGGAGGATGCCACTGGTTCAAGACAGATATTCTATGAATAAAAACTTCCCCTAAGGACTTTTCATTTCTCTAGGGAATTTTCTAGCAGTCTCCAAGCTGCTTAGTGGAGAGGAATTTACTGGTAACTTTCAGATGGAGTACTAATTTCAAGGGTGTCACACTGCCACGAGTGCAGGTTTCTGTAATGAAAATCCTGAGATCCTCGCCCTCGCAGCAGTTCTGGGGAAGACTGGTTATATCAGCTCATCTGTTGGACTCTGACGGTTAAGGAGAGTGAGAAACAAAAACAGAGCCCTGATCCAAAACTGAGTTGTTAGCTGGAATTGCCAGTTTTCAGCTAGTGTTCCCACAAGAATATTCTGGAATAAATTGAATTTATGCATAAACAAGTCATATTTGGGATTGGATGAGGGAGAAGAATAGGGGTTAAAACTGCAATAATCTTCTTTTCTTTAATCCTGCAGGCTTGCTCCACTGTTAAGGATTCCGTGGAGGCCAGCGCTGAAAAGTGGTGTCATATGTACAAGAAAAATGTTGTTCTGACGAGTGATGGTGGAGTACGAGAGCAGCATGGACAAGAAAGCAGAGATCAACAGTTGAATCTACTTTTTTAAACCTTGTAAGTTCCCCACAGCAGGATGTCTTCACTAACCTGTGTTGTTGTGGTGATGAGTATAGATTCTGCAAAAGCACCTCAGGATTGCTTTTGAAATGGAGATGCAGAAGCTAGTAGCATGGCAAAGTTGGGTGATGGAGTCAGATTGGGTTTTGGGGGGGTTTGGGGTTTTTTTTTTGTTTTTTTTTTTTCCCTGCCAGTCCCAAGCACTTACTGTGGATTCACATTGCTTAGCAGTTCTTCCTGACACTCTTCAACTCCCCTCTCAGATATTTTCATTTTACTGAAAATATTTAGTAGAAATATCTTTAGCAACTTGGTGGGTTTTGTGTGATCGGCTTTTCAGTACAAATTGGGATGCAATATTGTAACTTAGGCAATTGGATTTTTCTTACCAAGTAACTCAAAACTAAATCAAATTTACATTGGCTAGGGAATCAATGCAACGGGAGCACAAAGGCAGGAATCACAGAGGAAACCAAGCAGTGAATTCTAGTTCAGTAAAGGATTTCCCAGAGATGTGTAGAAATGCTTTGCACCATCCTGAGCTCTTACATCTAATTACATTGGACTACATTTGAGGAAGGATTTGAGCTTACATTCAACTCATTACAAACTTTGGGGGTGGGAAGGAAGTATCAAGATTATGTAATGTTTTGTTATCCCTTTTGATTTGAGCATTTCCTAGGGTGGAGTGAGCTAAAGCACAAGAAGGGGGTAAATGAATGCAGCAAATTTGCAAATTAAATTCAACGCAGAGTAACTCAATGTAGGAGCTCAGGCCATCTCCCTGTGTGATAGAGCACCCCTAATGACAACTTGCTGCTTGTCTCTAGTTACAAAGGTGATCGTTAGGAATGAAAATGGCGGTTCAGTTGGATAGGACCAGTGTAACTGGATGGTTCATTTAAACTCACAATGTATTCAGCCCTTTCTGTAGTGTGAGATTGAAAAGGCACACAAACACTTGAAGGAAAAATGAGATCCATGACCAACTAGTAGGCTTAAGAGCAGAGCTGATTGTGTTGAAACAGTAAGATCAACATCATGTTGTGAGAAGAATGATGCAAGTAGTGCATACCACCCAACATCTCGCATGCTGATATAACTGTAGCTGAAAAAGACTGGATATGAGCCAGAATTATTACTGGAGAGCTGAGAGACATAACAAGATAAATGCCACCTTCTTTTAGTCTGTAACTGGTCATAGTAATTGGCCTAATAATGTCATCTTACAGTTATTTATATGCAGCAGTACTGGGATTGATTTCATTTATGTACTGTAGAGACAAAGATAAGAGAGAAACCATATGCATTTTGATGGATGCCATATGATTCTGGTTCTCATCCTCCAAATTCCTCCCATTCTCCTCATGTTTTATAGGAGTGAAAAATAAGAACATATGTATCTCTTTTCATAGTTTTAAATTTTGAGGTTTTAGCTTACTAATGTTCCATCTGCTTGTTACCACGAACTACAGGAGCAGCGCATTTTCTTGACACCGTTTAGCGTGTTCTAAAAAGAGGGAGCAGATCGGAAAAATTAATAATGGAAAAATATACAGCACAAAGAAAATGTACCTCCCCTGCAAATCCCAAGCCTAGGTCTTTGGATATGCCTGTATCTGAGTTGGGGGGATGGCTGACTGCTGTGCACAGTGTTAATAAAAGGCACCGCTGTCAAACAGGCATGTATGAAGGAGGGTAAAAAGACTGACTACTGACCTAACTTCAGGAAGATGATGTGCTTAATATAGTACTTTCCAGAACTGGCTAATCAAAATGTTTATGGCATCATATATTCTGAATAAGCATCCTAAATACTTGGTGCTCACTTTTGTATCTGTTATTCTGTAAGAAGTAGTATAGGGCTGCGTGTGTGGAAATCCCAGTCTCTGAGGGACAAGAGTTAAAATGAAATAAGTATTAGGTATGGGAACTAACTTTGTATGAGAACTTTGGGCTTTCTGCTTGCAGCTCTTTGCAGGATTTTGTTTATTCTCTTACCTTTCTCACCATATCTGGTGGGGAAGGAATGGCTGAAATGAATGAGGGACTAGCAGGAGGGTCACTATCTCATCCTTCCATGCCAGAAAGGTAGCATTTGGACACTCAGACCACCTTTTGGTGCAGGCTTTGGTTGTACAAGGTGCTCTACGAGTGCAGAATAAATCAGTGACCTCAAACAGTCTGATCAAAGGACCTAATCCCGATTTCGTCAAACTTTCTTAATCCACTTTGAATCAGACCCTACGCAGATTGAGCATGGGTAATTATTTACTGTTTTACCAAATAATTGATATTACAAGGTCACAGAAAAAAGCTGGCTTGTCAGCTGAGCTGGGCTTTTGAATTCAGACTTTCTAATTTCGATTTGATCACACAACTGTTCTTGAGCCACTGTCTGCGACATTGTGTCATAACAGGAAAACACATCTGCAGGCATTCTGGCACTGTCATTTGTAGATCGGTCAAACAAAAAGATGATTATATATCTTTCTAACACACTGTTATCAGCATTTCTGGATGTTCCCATTTTGCACACGTTTTGAGTGATCAGAGATGGTATGATATAACTGATCAGTGATAGTTTGCACCCTTCCAAAAATATCTCCAGCTTAGTCATTTTATTATAAATGCTAATAATTATAATTATCTTCTGCACTTGGAAAATGTCTCTAATTGATAGCAGTAACATGGAGGTGTCAGGAATTTTTATAGGTGAGGATCTGCTGAGCCCCTTACGAGTGTTAAAAAATATATCTAAAAATAAAACTACTTGATGACCTACTTGCTAATATTTTTTTAAAAAAAATCATATTAGGTAGCTAGCTCTACCAGTAACTAGGCAGAACTTGATTGCTGATATTTTTGAAATGTCTGATTTATAGATCAGTGAAGGAAAAGGACAGTATTTAATAATTTTTGAGGAAAAAATTGCTTGTCGTTGAATACCTCTCTACATTAGGTATGATAAATGATAAGAATTGGTTTTCTTTAACTATTTATATATAGAGGGAGAGTATATACAACATATATAGTAGATATAACACACTTTTTTTTAATATATATAAATTAAGGTGAA
This sequence comes from Platalea leucorodia, assembly GCF_965183815.1. Lineage (NCBI taxonomy): Eukaryota > Metazoa > Chordata > Aves > Pelecaniformes > Threskiornithidae > Platalea > Platalea leucorodia. Next base: position 26,300,503 of record NC_138830.1, on the reverse strand, counting down.
CTATGAAATGAAGTTTTCTGGATGGTTACAGCTGCTAGGAGCCAGGATGCACAGGCCTGTTTCATGGCGCTGTGGAGCACAGAAGGAACTTTGGCTGTAGCCAAGTGGACCTTGGCCAGGCACTCTGAGGCTTGTCACTTGGTCTTGCTCTTCCTTTTTGGCTTGCTATGAAAAGAGCTATTGCATGATATGCAGAACTGCAGTGCTTTCACCGCATTCAGGATCTGATCCAGAGCCCAGGGAAATCACTAACAGCAATGGACAAGCTCCTTTGGGGCATTAACTACCCCAGTAGCGGATTTCAGTGTTCACCATCCTCCTGGCTGTCTTCCCAGTGACGTGAAAGGGAGTTTTGTCCACATTAGGACTGGTGAGCACTGGGGGATTTCTCTCTGTTCCAGCCCAAGAATGTTTTGTGGGCCTGTTGAAATCACTCCGTGTTGGCAGTCTGATGTACATCTTGCGTTCTTCCAAAACACTAAGCCTGAGCAGGGAAGGGCTGGAGGAATATAATGTCTAGGAGAAGGTTGCCAGCACCAATAATCTTTTAATTACTCCATCTTTGGAGTTTCTTCTTAGCTAACTTTTTCCTATCACCATTTTAGTGAAAAAAAAAAAGCAGGTAACCATTCTTTTGTTGAGACAGAGCCAGAGACGTGACTGAATAAATACCTAAACCACAGGCAATGGGACTGCCTGAAGTGACCCAGTCAGGTACAGCCTGTTCCAGTGTAAAGGGGTCAGTGAAAAACAGTAGCTTGTGTTGCTGCTGGCAAGCCCCTGCAGAAGAGTTACAGAGAAACAGCAGTGCCCACCCACACCTGTGACTGTGAGAACTTGGGTGGCTTGTAATGTTTTCCTCCTTTTTGTTGTAATGCTTTAAGGTATGTGAAATGGCAAATGAGCACACTGCTGTTTACAAGGAGCTGAATTGGTATAGTGGAAGAATTTACTGCAGGAAGACTCGTTAAGTGGATGCCTGGGAAGCGTGCGTTTGACTTATGGGACAGGGACAACTATTACATCTCAACACTGGAAGAACACAGAGGATGGATTAAAAGACAGATCCTCAAATACATACCCAAATGGTTAGATATTTGACAGTTTGTCTGCGGAAAAGGCGTAGACCACCTAGTATGGAGAACTTTCAGAAGACTTAGTTGTTTCAGTAAGGACACTGTGGGTTTGAACATTTGTCTGAGTCTTGTTCCTAATCTGTAGCATTTGCTGCAAATCAGTTTTTTCAAAATGTTTTGAGAATGTGCTGCTTTGTAAGATCTGTTAGTATACCACCCACAGATTTATAAGCTTTGCAGAGCTATAGGGAGGTGGAAGATCACTAAAATCTGTTTTCATTTGCCAAGCTGTAGATTATGGAAGTTATTGTCCAAGTGGTGAGTTGGGTGAGTGAGTTCATTAAGAATTGAATTTTCAGTGGAAGTCAAAGGGGGTTTAGGGTTGTAGCAATCTGAAGCTCATTTTTGTAAATTCCATATCAGTAGGTAAAAGTTTGAGAAGCTCATAACTACTGTACACCTGGCTCATTTCTAAAACCTTTTCATGTTAAATGAGACATGTAAAATTCCCAGTTCAGTAAAATATTTAAGTACATATTGAAGTCAATCCTGTTAAATCCAGCAATTAAACCAATGCCAGTGAGTTTTGAGCATATACCTAAAGCTAAAACATGTGCTTAGCTTCTTTGTGATATAAGCATTTCATTCTTTTAAAGTTTTAGTTGGACTCAAGAACAGAGCTATGCTTCAGATTATTTTATCTGAATGGGCTTGGTCTTCTCTGTATGCTGTTCTACAGCCTTAGAAAAACCGTCCACTCTCCCAGAAGACATTGTGTATGCTATGGTGTAAATTCCACCGTGTAGTAGATGCTGCATGAAAGTGCTTTAGAAGTGAGAAGACCTCATCTATGCTTCTCTGTTTGGCATAAATGCTGGAACTAGAAGGCCACAAAACTGGTTCTAACTGGTTCTAAGAAATGGATGAGCTTTAATGATGCTCATAAGCATACCATGAGCAGGCTTGTTGAAGTTACTGAAATGCTAAACCAGTAGGCAGTAATAGAGGTACCACAATAATTATAATCAATGTTAGGAGGCCCAGCCGTTTGCCAATAAAATGTCTGCCAATAACTTAAATGACATTTAGTAACTTACAAATTCAGCCAGAAATGCAACTCCTGACCATCCCAGTGGTACTCTGGAGTCTTCCTCTGAACGTGGCCAGCTCGGATCAAAAGATCCCTCTCAGTTCTCAGATGGCAGTGCTCCAGGGTACTGCCCTTCAAGCCCCTGTTTTAGTTTGTGTTAAAAAAGTAAGAACACAAATGAAAGCTGCCGAAATACTTGCTTCTCCTGAATTATTTCCCAGGTCTGATTTTTAAAAATGAGCATTTCACTTTACCAGTGTTCCCTCAGGTAGATGCTGCTTCTAACCTTCTTGCCTTGTATGTTCTGGGTCTTGTGTTATGTCCCTGAGACATTTTTGTTCCATGGCAGCAAGGCTGTGTCTTCACCTACCTTGTCTGCTTTCAGAGGTTTTGCCTGATTCTGTGGTAGCTGGCATGAAAACCTCTGATGATTTTGAATATTTTAATGTGTGACAAAGTACGATAAACGATAAAAATCTCACTTAAAGAGGGGGGAGTGAATGATGAACCCATAAAGCCAGCCTCTTCATCTTCTAAACTGATTTTATTACAGCTGTAATAGGAGCAATTTCAGTTAAAAGGCTCTTGTCAGACAACAGTTACTGTAGATTACAGCCGCATAAGAAACAGTCTTGGTCAAAGACAAATCAGGAATTGCTCTAAAAAGGTGATCATTTTCTCAAAACTCCCTTCCACTTAAAATGACCAGATTTTAATCTAATGAGCAATAAAGAGAATTAATTAAGTCACAGGTGGTGCAACTCTATTAACTGGTGTTCTTGAAAAGAGCAAAAAGCTTTTCTGGAGAATTTGTGGAAATGAATGTCATTGGCCACATTTCAAAATCAGGCATCTTTTAAGAAGTAAATTCTCCTATTACCCTCCAAAACCCGACCTTGCCCGAACTGGCATTTTGTATTAAATGGAGTTGTTCCATAATTTGCAATCTCTCTTTTAGCAGTCCAACTGGAATGATTCACTTGCATAAAGCACATTGAGGATAATACAGAGCTTAGTGTGCAATATGAGCTCATCAAGTAGACGTTATTGCACAAAATGGGAGCCATCTGAAGCTTTTGTCAAGTGCGTCCTGCTGCCTTCAGAGTGAAGGTTCGGGAATGTAGTCTGCAGTTTGAATATTGAAATTTCTCAGTAGAGCTACAGAACTATTAAGCTAGTCCTCCTGAGGAAGTTATGTGCCTCTCTGACTAGCAGGACTATTTCAGTGTTGCCCTGTCATTCTGCTTCTCTTGTTTGACTGTTCCGTCCAGCAAAATGTCTGTCTGCCTAGAGTCTATCCTATATGATACAGAGTGACCACACTTCTGTAATAGAGGAGCCGTGTTTCAAAACCACAATATGGCAAGGAGTATCCCTTTTACGCCACCCCTAAATTTTCCCAAATAAGGGACCCATCCCCATTTTCCAGCTTTTCTATTGTCAGATCTTTATGCCTCATTTTCAGAAAAACTTACTTTGCTCCTGTATCTCCAGGATTCCCCTACATCTTTGTATAGCACACTTGCAAATCGCTGAGCCCCAGGTCCCCCATCTCATCTCCTGCTGTATTTCCTGCTCTTGCCCCGATTCATTCATTCTCACCCTGAATTCATTCAGCTCCAAGTACACCAGCATCACTGTTACCATAGCTTTAGCTGGGTATAGCGGTTTCCACACTTGGCCTAGGAGTCAGATCTGTTCTCTGCACTTTCAGCCATGACTTGCACATTTGCAATGCTCCAGTCTGTTCTGCCTGCAGTGATTCCTTTCTCCATCATCCTTTGCAGACTATGCCAAGCAGCGGGGGCTGTGGAGGAGGGTGCAAGTGGTTTGAGGGTTTAGCTGATGCTGGGAGCGTAGTAGGTTCTCGACCAGATTGTGTGCTGGACCTCAGTCCAGCAACGTGTCCCCTCCTCGTCACGTAACACAGTATGCCAGAGCCACATCAAGGAAGAAGACAGAGTTGTGGAGTGGCCCATTGACTGAACTATACTTACACAGCTTGCACGCTGCGTGTATATTATGGATCAGAGGTTGGCCACCAAGTTATAGAAATTTTCATTCTACAGGTCTCCCCAGGTGACAAATGCTACTGGCGGTGGGATTTTATTGCTGTTCAAAACTTACACACTTAAGTCATTTTGATCTGACCACTTGGAGCACTCGGAGAAGTATAGCTTATTGTATTTGTTGCAATTAGTTGCTTTCTTTATTTTCCCTGTTTTGCAAAGAATAAAGACAACATGGAATGACTCAAGGTCATGGAAGATTTAGCCCTGCTTTCTGTAGCACTCTGAAAATATTTATTTGGATAGCTTAGGCTAGGGATTGCAAAGGAGCTAAAAAGTTGGGCATCTGCTGAAGCATGCACTGAAATGCAATAGGACCTGAGTGCTGAATTGCTTAACAGGCTCTGAAGTTCCGAACAATGTGAAACTGTGTTGAATGGTCGTCTTTGATATAACCAGAACGATATGAAGGATTGGCTTTAGGTCTGAGTAGACAGCAACTGAAGTTGGTAAGAGATTTAAGTACTGTTGATAATATACTGTCTGTCTTAAGACACTCCTTAAAAATGGACATACATAGATTGTGGCCTTGTAGTCATATGGTGGCCACAAGCTTTAGGAAATTATTTCTAAACGTCACGTTCAGCAAGTTCCTTTTGCAATGCTGGGGCTCAAATTATCAGTCAGTGATGTAGTCCAATTGTCTGAACAGTTGAAAGTGCTTTAAAATAACTTTAAAAATGTATAAATATAATTTTCTGACATTTGGGCTTAAATAAGAGCTCCCTTGCATGACACGTTTCATTCTGGAGTGAATTTTTACTGCTGAGTTATAAACCCCTGGAGTAGTGGTTTCTAATAAAAATGCTGACAGACCCTTAATGATAGCTGCACGAATAGTGCTGCTGTAATAAAGAGAAAAAGGGAATCATCAGACTTGCTTTTTTAATTTTTTTTTTTATATAGTAGGCCTTTGAGAGAGGATTCAATGCTGATGATATTCATGGAGCACTGCTAAGAGTTATAAAATTGTTGACAAATATATGGTCTTTTTACAGAATACCAAAAAATGAAATATTTTGATTTGGCAATTCAAGAGTTGCCGATGACAAAGGAGCCAGTGAACATTAAGCCTTTACATTATTTATTATGAACACTGCATCTCACAAAAAAGCATAAGCAATATTAGAAAGCATCTGAGTGGAAAAACTGATTATTTTGTTATTCGGTGCCTGCGTTGCATGACATTTTTCATTTTAGTTATCTGTAGCACTACACACTGTTGGTAGAAACTGTTTTTCCTATGTTGAAAAGTCGTTTATAGAGCAAGATACTAATCTTATGGAAATGAGTTGAAATGGCATTCATCAGGCTTAGGCAGATATGTCGAAGCTATTTTGATCCCATTCAGACTTTCTGGGTTTAAACTGCACAGTATCTGCCAAGATCTGCAAGGCAGCACAGGAGAGGCCAGTGGCAATTACAAGGAAGGCAGCAAGGTGGTGGTGAATGCTCGGTCGTGCCGCTCTCCCACCGAGAGTACACGCTGCTTCTGCTGGGGCCACAGGAAAACTGCCGTGTTGCTCCTGCTGGCTTTTGTGCTGGGTTTTGTGCTGTCACTTTGTATTTGCTGGCCATAGGTTAAGGCAAGAAGAGAGTTTTGGATCTGGCATTGCTGAGGAAGTTTGCATATGATTCCCACCCGCACACCTGGGAGGCAAAGTGTGTCTTAGGGGAAAGGCTGGTGAGGCTGGTCCTCTCCAAGCTGCGTGCTCAGTTTCTCCAGGCACTTCAGCAACTTTCCTTCATAGGGGGCTGGAGGTAGGTAACTACGGCTGCACGGTGTCTGTAGCAGCTGTGGGTGCCTCCCTCTCTTTTGCAGGACTAGAGCGACTGCCTTTCCAAAGGGGCATGAAGATGGGAGAAGTGCTGTGGTTGCACACTTTCAAAGGCCGGCAGTTGCCTGGGGTGTGGGTGCAAGGAGGTACCAGTGGTATCTCAAGTGACACACAGGAGCATTAGAAGGCACTGCATGCAGTAGCAGTTAAATCCTGCGGGGAGGCTGCTGGCTGTGTGGCTTTTTTTGTACCCTTGAAAGTTAGCTACAGCACTCAAATTTGATTCTGTGACATGTTTCTTAAAGCCCATCACAAATAGTGAATAGGCTTGCTTGGACCTTGTTTGGAAAATTGATAGAAGGCAGAACAGTGGTTTAGCTGTTGAAATGACATTGTAAAGACAGGCTTGGGAAACAAACCTCTTGCTCTTCTTAGAGGAGATGTGATGCTGTAAATATGCCCAGCTTTGCCTTAAATTAGGGCATAGCATCTTTTTGGGTGCTTATTTTTGAATGCTTCAAAATCAACCTGACATAACACTTCTACGTTTTGTTTTTCTTTCCGGTGTACCGTTTGTCGTGGGTACCTGACCAACAGAAATGATATAACCAGACTTGTTCTTTCTCTCTGCCTAGGCAGGTGTGTGTGTCTGAGCAACATAGAATCTGGATGTCTTACAAGCATTTAAAATGAAAAAATTTTGTCTTCTGTGACTACTTCTACTCTTAAAGGACTTTTGGCACTATTCACTGTTTTCCTTAGGTATTTTCTGTATGCAGCAGCACTGTCCAAGTAATGCATTCAGGCAGGTAATGACTTATTGTACTGCTACAACTTCTAATAAATTCCCAGAATCCAACACCTGCTTGGTTTGGAGGTCCTGCTTCTTATGATAATCCCCTGTCTGTCTTCAGGTTCACTGTCTGATGGGTAGCAGAAGTACTACAAGTAACCCTGGTGAAAAATCTTGAGCCAAGTGCTCAGTGCTCATGGAGGTTGGCTGTATGTTGGTTTCCAGCCAGGTCGGTAGCTGAAAGGCATTATTAATGTTCAGAGTAGACGGTTTCCTGCAATGAAAATAAAGAGCAGGTTTTTAATGTGCAAAATCAACCTTATTTTAATTACAACAGCTCTGGCTGCCAATGCGGTTTAAATATAATTATTTTTAGTTTAAATATTCTCTCTGGGTATAGCAGGTCCATTCCCTTCTCTGTCCTATTCCATTGCATGACTTAGATCTAATATACCACAGAACTTGTGGGAGTGTTGATTATAAAATGAGTGAGCTGTGAGTCAGAGACCACAGTGAGCTGGGAAACATGAGGGCAGAGCTGAGCCTAGGTGTTGGCTGAGGGGGGCACACAGGATCTGGGCCTAAAATACAGAGGAGCAGTGTATCCAAATATACAGGAGCAGAGGCTAATAGAGTTTAAAACTTTTTGTACATTGTAGACATCTGAATTTAAGGTATGCTGTTGAACTCTATTTATTTGAGGTATTAACTCTGAGTAATTTCCTAGGGAAGAGAGAAAAATAAGGCTTTGAAAATCAAGGCTAAATATTTGACAAAGCTGTTTCCTAGTACTCTGTAAAGTGTCTCGCTTTTCCAGTATCTGCAGGCCCATTATACATTTACATAAACTATAGTGGTTTGGGTGGGGTTTTTATGTTGGATTTTTTCATGTAGCGTATGCTCATTTGGCAGTTACCGACTCTGCTAATAACTCTACCAATGGGTCTGGTATTAGTACCGTCTCTATAAAGGTAATATAATAATCTTGTTACCTCTTTGTCTTTTCTAAGAATTGCTGAAACACATTTCTGTTGAAATGCCCCTGAGCTTTATTTCCTCTCTCTGACATGATTCTCAAATGTACACATGTGGCAGCACAATGGGGAGACTGAGATGTGACATCCATTTCTTGGCAGCTCAGAGGCAGGAAGCTCATTTGATCCATCATCACCCTGTAACAAAGATATAAAGCCAGTGTAAAAAGAACTGATTGGGAATGTTTGCTCAAAGAATGAAAAGGGTAAATATAAAGAAAAAGAAAAACCTGGGAAGAAGTAGCCTTGGAATATCTGAACCCACATCTGAGGACAGGGCTGTATTTCCTATCCCCATCTCAGCAGCAGAATGTTCTGCAGATGCGGTATGCCGAGGACTGGCCCACAGGAGCGTGGGGCATTCTGGACAGTATCACGTGCTTGTAACAAGCTTTGCAGACAGTTAAGTCTGAGTCTTCAGCCTTGAATCTTAAAAGTGCTTATACTTCTGTGCAGAAGGAGAAAGACTTGAGGGGTATCTTAGCATCCCACCTAGGTGGCCTACACAAGTGCTGATGCCCGATATCCTGAAGTAGACAATTTGGGATAATTTACCTTCGCAAACTGCTCCTCCTAAATCACATACTTGCAACCCGCTGGAAATCTTGATGCGGGAATGCTTCCCCTTCAAAAGTTCATTCGTGGTAGAACTCTGTGTAGAAACTTGCACTTCATCAACTCATACCAAGTTCCAGAGGTAAGTTACTCCATCTTATGCCTAGCTTGCACTATAAATGCAATACATTTATACAATAAATGACAAGAAAAGCTGCTTCTGAGCTTTTTTTGTAGAAGTGTGATGGGAACCTAGCCCAGCAAAGTAGAACCACCAGACACCGGGAAAGAGCAAAGTTAAAAGATGTTCTTTACTGTCACATTATGCATGTGCCTTGCAATGGAGCCTGTAATTGCATGAGCATACACAGTCAATTCCTAGTGCAGTAAGTTGATGCAATTTAACCCAAACACTTAACCATAGCTTCAGTCCTGAAATCTTGCACTTCTGTTGCTTTAATTGCAACAATTACAGAGGTGATAGAGGGGGGAAAAACATTAGTTTTTCATGAGAAGGTAACATCAAATGCATATTTGGCGCACTCTGCTCAGTACATTCTTGTTTCTGAAAACACTCCTGGGTGTGGATCTGTCCTATTCTGTTGCAGGACTTAGATCTAATATACCACCAAACTTCATACCAGGCCACCCTCTGAGGTAATGATATGCATAGCATTTCAAGTTGAGAACACACAAATGACCTCCAAAAAGTGAGAAACTAATTAAAACCAAAAGCAGATGCTTGCCATGTGTTTGCAATTGAGACTGCAAATGGGGAAGAGTATTTCAGGGTCAAATTCTGGTCAGTCATGCAGAATTTGACTGTGTGAAAGCAGCAGCTGTGTAACAGGGAGGGGAATTGCCCCTTGGTGGCTTAGAGAGGTAATGTGGAAAATGTGGGGTAAATGATAGGCTAATTTCTGTTTGGTTTTGGTTTTTTTTTTTTTTTTTTCCCTCCTGTAGAGTTTAATGCTGCAGCTCTTTACTCATGTGAGTAGTAGAAGGAGATGGTGTGTTGTGAACCAAACATCTTGAAAACTGATTTCTCTGGGCCTGCTGTGACTCGCATGACGATGACCTTGAACCAGTCAGCTAAGTTCAGTTCCTCAGTTGGTCCTCAGTTCCCTAGTTGCTAATAAAGGGCAGGAGGGAACTATGTCCTTTCCTGGCCACTGTGGTGGAGATTCCCTGATGTACAACATACAGTTTAGATCCCTCCAGTTTTAGCAGCCTCTGGGCATCCAAGGTGTATTTCCAGCAGTTTCCAAGTATTCAACAGTATCCATCTTTCTAGAAGAGGGCGTTTAGGGGAAGGTGACAACTTCAGCTCTGGATTTTTCTGCCAGTCTGATTTCTCATAGGCAGTTTATACCAAGGTTAAAGTCATCTTATCTGGCTTTCAACTGGCATGGAGGTTGTAACCTGCACTCAGTGAATTTTACGTTTACCCTGAATTTCATCTGCCATTTTATAGCCCAGTCAAATCTGCTCCACAATGCTATTCTACAGTTGTTCACAATGATCCCTTATTTACCACCTGGAGCAACCTAGTATCAGCAAACTATGTTGTTCACGTTCTTTTCCAGAATAGAACATTTACAAACATTTTGAAGGAGCTCAGTTTTCTGTCTTTTGATCAATTATTTATCCTTGTGAGACCCTTGCTTCTGATTATGGCTGCTTAGTTTCCTTAAAAGCTACTGCTGGGGACCTTGCTGAATGCTTTCAGGAAGTCCAAGTGTACCATAGGAATGTGATTTTCCTTGTCTTCCTGAGTTGTTCAGGGAATTTCAGTAGGTCTGTGAAGCTTGACTGCCCTTTATGAAGCTGTGTTTGTTTTTTCCCAAAATGTTACATTTGTTCATATAGCACAAATTGATTTCTTTACAGTAGCTTCTATTTATTTGCCTTGGAGAGTCATTGGACTTATTAGTCCATAGTTCCCCTGGTTTCTCCAGGTATCACATTGCCACCTCCAGCACCAGGGTGATTTTGATCAAGAGGCTATGTAGCACAGCTGAGAGTCTGAGCTATTTCATCCTATAGTTCTTTCAGAACTACTGCCTAATATACTCTTGTCCGATGATTTGTTGGTTTTCACTTTGTCTGCCTTTATAACATCTTCTATTCACAATTCAATCTCAGAAGGATCCTGAGATGCCCTCAAAAATGGTTCTGGCCTAGGAACTTCTGAGGTTTGCAGCTGTTCTGTCTTCCATCTACCATAGACAGGTAAGCAATAGTGATCCTGGTCAATACTTGCAGGTTTAATGTTGGATGCTTCTGCAGTTCCCCGGGGAGCAGTATGTGATGTAATGGAACTGGCAATCATCTAAGTAAGTTGCTCCTTTCTGACCTAGATTTGGTCCAAGTCCTATACATATGCTGCATTATATAAACGAAGCACGCGCGCATCTCTCTGCAGGTATAAGGGGAGCAAGCTTACAAACCTCATGTGAACAGATGCTCAGAATATTCAGTTCAGCCTTTGATAACCTCCTGTTACTATTAACCTATGGCAACTGAGACCACATTTTAGTAGAACTTGGCCATAATTTTAAGTGACTCAAAAACCCCCAAATTAAATCACCTTATGGAGCAGGGAGAGACTTGATTTACAGCTCTGGTACTTTCATAACGGGATATTCCATTGGGGAAAAAAAGATATTGAGTCTCTTTGAATCTTTCATATGTGAATAGTGTTTAAATAATTGATAAAGCCTGTCCTTATTGTTGACTTATTATTTTTTCTGGTTTTGTACCTTACATTGAAGGAAGTGACATTAATCAGAAGTTTGGAGTTTAAGTCATCATCTCTTCCTAAAGGCTCAAGGGAAATGAAAACAGACTGATCATTTCCTAGCAGGAGAGGGAGAATTCCCTGAACACTATGACATGACAAATTACTGGATCCTGGCCATATGGGGAAGGAGAACATTCCTGGATAGGGATCACCAGTGCTCAAAAGAGAAGGATGACATATTCCTGCTTTATAATTATCCAAAAAGGCAGATGTGGAGGCACAATTATTTCATGTTCATAGAAATTTGCACAGGAGAAACTGAATGCTGGAGGGTCTTTTATCAGTACCAAAGGAAGAAGCAAATATAATGGAGACTTACCTGTAGTCTAATAAAAGGAAAAAAAAAAAAGGTATTAAATCAACACATGAAGTAGATGTGTTGAATTTAAGCCAGTAAAACAAGCATATTTTAGAGGACACAGAGCTCTTAATGCCCGTTATTTTCTCCATAATGTGGGACAAGTCACTCCACCTACTGAGATAAGGGTTCCCCTCATTCCTCAACTCTCTACTGTATTAGGATGACACCAGGGAGTTGTATGATTAGAGTATGAAGAGATATGACCAAAATTTGTGCCATCAAAACTCCTTAACAGGAGATTTGGGGGTTTTGCTATGGTTTGCTGTGTTAGGAAGCGATTTAGCTGTCACGGGTACAAAGAACAACTTTGCTGGGGTGCTCACAGTGCAGAAGGTGAGGAGTCCTGTGTCAGCAGAGCTGGTATTTAGAGACAAAGTGCTCTTACACCCCTCTGTGTAGAGAGTAGTAGATTAAAAATCAAAACTCTACAAAGGTGCTAAAGAGGAGTATGGGACCCTTTCCCGTATTTCATCCATGAGTACTTATATCAGCACTTCACAGGGGGAAAATAAATCACCTTGACAAGAGGTAAAGAGCCCTGTACTAAAACCCCTGCTCATGGGATAGCCAGGAGCTTTGTTGGCTTTGCTGACCTCTTTCAAGTCAAGAGTTCCTCAGTTATTCATAACAATCTAGAGGAAGCAAAATTTGGATCAAATGTTGATTAAATGAATTGTCAAATTTATGGATTTGCTTTGGTCTTAGTTACAGACTTTGAAAGGCCAAAGGGCAGGCCTTGTGATCTCTGAATACTTCTGTTCCCTTTCTGTAAAGTAGCTGTAAGAATGCTTGCATATATTTAGGCCTTATGTTGTCTGAAAACAAAAAGGTAGGAGTTACTCTGCAGTGAAGGCATGCTGACCTACAGGACCTTTTGTGTCTGTGTTGTGTTGCATCAGGGAAAAGATGTTGGTCTAGTATTTTTCCTCTAGTGAGAGATCAGGCTGCTTACTATTAAAAAATACTAGAGCGATACTGCAGCCATGCGTCTACTGAATCCTCAATTGCCACTTTTGGACAGGCATTTGGTAGCTGTAGAGAAGGAGGGTATGGTGAGGTATTGCAATGTTTCCTCCAGGCATCGATCAAGCTAGTAAAAAAGAAAATGGATTTTGAAGCTGTGCCTGACCAAAATCACTCTGGTGCAGCTATTCCTGTAAGAATTGTGTGTTGGAGTTTTGGATGATTGCATGCACACAGGAGGAAATTGCTGTTTGCAACTTCTGCACAACTATTGAGATCCAAGAGTAATCTCCTCCAGTTCTAGACATTTACAGGGCCTTTATGCTGAATTGTCAATCCTGCATTCTGCACACCTTAAAGAAATTTATTTCTTTAGTCCATGAAGTCTGTTTTCTTTGGGCTGTCATGTGCAGTATTCTCAGGTGTTTGTGGCAGTGGAGAGGGAAACACATATCAGACTGAAGGCTGGGAGTAATAATGTTCTTGCAAAAGTTAGCCCAAATTATCTTGCAAAACCCATCTTTCTGACTGCCGTGTTGAGGGATGTCCCAGTGTATGGACAGTGAAAGCTTGCCAATTACATTTTAAGCAGAATTAAAATTAAAAAATATAGGGTAACATAGTATCAGACTTCTGAATTGGCTATGAAAATGTCTTCAGTTAAAGATACTGGGATTGCCATTGGGAAGACCCATTATACTACTTGTATTTGATTTTGATGTCCTGTATGTGATCTTCCTACAAGGTGTAGGGTTGGGCTTTGTGGCTGTGACACAGACACGTTTTTGAAATAGTGCACAACAAGGTTCAGCTACAGAACTGTCTCCATTTGACAGACATACACCGTATCTCCATGGTTTCGTTGCCCAAGTGCAAAAAGATATGGACGCTTACTTTTCCCGTACTGTTTGTCTTGTTCTTCTTGGTTCCTTTCAGATTGAAGACTGTCTTTCTGTATGTGTAAACTTGAAAACAGTGCGGACTGGAATTTGGTTAGATCTTCTAGGTATAGTTGAATCCAAATGCATAATGTAATTGAGGGAACATTTGTTAAAGGGTATCTGGCGGATCTTGCCCTTCAAATGAAAGAAGGGATTTGGGTTATGCTTAATCCAAGTGATCTTTGTTCTCTGATTCTCATTCTGTCTGCTCTTGTGTCATGTTTTCACAGGACTCCACTGACTGCCTTGTTTGTGTTCAAGTTGTTTGGGATCCATGTAAATTAATGACTGTTTTTCTTCAGTATATTAAATCCCTCTAATTCCTGCATATAGTCAGTTTGCTGGACGCTCATGAACCTTGTGAATAGGCAGTCCCTGAAGTGTGCTGTACTGCATGCAGTTCTTTTTGTTTGACACTTGCTCTCATCAGCATTTAAAAATCTGATATGATGGTAATTAAAGCCTGGATACTCTCCAGCTTTTTTTGGTGGCTTAATCGTACTTTGTGCTTTTTATGAAACTCAGTATTGAATATCAACAGCCGTGCTGATTGCTCACAAGCTGTAAAGACAAGGGCAAGGCATTCTTACCTTCAGGCATTTTCCATGTTCCCTTGTATTCATGAAGAAATAGCATATCCTAATCCTTTGTGTGTTGAGTTTTTCTTTGGCTATCGTACTGATACACACTGAGCAGAATAGAAAAACACAGGGGACTCCGTTATCTAAACATCTCAAATGAGACAATTTGAAGCTGTACAATTCTGGAGTTACAGTGCAAATTCTCTCTGGATGCCTATGAATAGCCTTTCCACCCACCAGGGAATTTGATTCTATCTTGAATGGTTTTATTCACATGTTTAATAACGTTGGACAGTTTGAATACATGTACTTTTCAGTCCTGCCAATAGATCTTGTACCTTTGCTAATTTTCATTTGGACACTAGCAACAAAGGGCAGAAAGCAAAGATGCCAAGACCTGCCTTCTCTGCAAATCTGGTTGTGTTCTGGGGCCAGATTCAGCCTTGCCATAAGCGGATGTAATTTCCTCAGACATCTCTGAATTTGGAGGCTAATTATATGTAATATGAAATGTGCAGGAGACTGATATAATGCCTCCTACCCTTCTTTCAGTGCTTTGTAAGAACAGTCTTTGAAAGTCATATAATTAGCCAAAATAGCAAACGGCAAGTTGGCACTGTGAACATGAAGCTTGACAGTGCAAGTAAGCAATTAAGGGTTAGCTGCATTGCAGATGAATCAGCCTTTTCTTTTTTCACTGTGTGTGATTTTTGCAGAATGAAATGCTGCTCTTGGGTGAGGATGAGTGAAGGGGCCCAATACTTTTATCTTTGAGGAATTCATTAATGTTTGTCTTGAGTCAGAATCATAAAATCTACCCTAGGGTTACCTAGGGCAACTAGGTAAGGAAAGTAAAAAACACCGGGAGTACCGAGAATCTTCCTCTAAACAGAACACCACCATCAGAAACCTTTGCAGTAGTGGCACAGTTGGTAAGCTTTGAACCAAAGCAGTGTTAATAATGCTATGGTTTTCCCTGTGATTGCTTTCATTTAATCCTGTATCTGCAGTTCTCTCTTTTTTTTTTTTTTTTTTTTTTGTGATATGCACACAGACGCATGCACTCAGTTTTCCTCTCCTTTCACACAGTAACATTCATTAGTGTTTCAGTTCTTTTGCGAAGTGGACTCTCTCTCGTGTGTGTGTTCCATCAGGTATAGTGTAGCTTCTTCCTTCCGGAGTTTTGGAAAACTCCAAGAGAATATTTTTTTTAATTGGGAAGGCTTTGGAAAAAGGAAAACATAATCGTAGAATTGTTTAGGTTGGAAAATACCTTTAAGATCATCAAGTCCAACTGTTAACCTAGCACTGCCAAGTCCACCACTAAACCATGTCCCTAAGCACCACAAAAAACTTCTCACAATTGTATCCCCATCTTCTTTATTTTGTTAGTATCTAAACTGTATAATTTTTAAAGAAAGGCTTTTGGCTCTGGATGTTCAAATATTTCAATTTCTTTTAACAAAAAGTGGGAAGCAGGTTCTGCTCCCAGTTTGGTGTCTTTTTCCACAGACCTGCCAGTCAAATTGAGTTTAGAGGGCTCAGTCCCACCCATGATTCTCTACCTGAAGGGAGCATGAAGTTAGGAGTATACCTCAGCCCGTGTGTTGTATGGCTCTGTTTTCTAAGTGACTATATCGTGACTATTAATATGGTGCTTCAGGATATGATGTCTCTCAATGGGACTTCGTGTTTCTAATGAAGATAATGAATTGTATTACTCGGTTAACTGAAGCAGGGGTCTTAAATTTTAGGTGCTCCCAAGGTAGCTGGCGTAGCTATCGGGCAGTGAGGGAGGCGGCAGGAAGCGTGCTTTCTGCTCCAGGGCAGCTGGCCTTTGACCACCAGCTGACTCCATGCACAGGACGAGGGATGACAGGACTGTCCCCACTGTAGGGGGTCACCTCTAAAGCAAATAGGGGATCCTCCCACTGCGCAGGGGTCACAGGCAATGAACTGCCCCCAGTCCTGAGCTCAGAGACAAAGAACAGGCCTAAGCTACAAAGAATTATGATTTACATATGGCAAGATTTTTTTGCCACTGATCTACTCTGATGCTGTGCAAAACACTTCTCTTAGTCCCCAGTTCCTCTTTCTTTTCTTCTCCTCCCCTGAAGAACTAGAGCAATGTGCCTTCAATCAATGCTTGCTGATAAAAGAAGGCAAGCCTTACCATAGCCAGATCCTGCAATCCCCTCTCTGTTAGTATCATGGTACTTACTTTGTTAGGTATTATAAATAAGATTAAAAGAAGTGGTTGTCCTGAACAATTTAAATCCTGAGCAAATCAGCCAGTCAGACTATACATATATGTATGTTACAAATGCAGGACCAGAACACATATCAATCCATTAACAGCAAAAGAGGATGAAACGTCCTATATTTTATAAGAAAAAAATTCAGGTCCTTTTATACCTAGCTGCTACTAGGAAAGCATTGTCCCTTCAATCCTAATTCAAATAATGTTTTCTAGCACAAGGTATCATCTCCTTGCTGAGGCTATAATTATTATTGTGGCCTCTCTTGACCCAAGAAGCTAATAAAAAAGTCTGGGGAGGGAGATTTTCTGTCAGTTGTTCCACTTAAGATGAGAAATTGGTAAGGTAAGGGTGACTTCAATGCAGTCCTATGTATTTATAAAGAATTTACAAAGGCCTGTGTCCCTGAACACAGCAGGACTCAAGAAAGCTCACTTAAAAGCTGTCATCTTTGGCTTTTCCTGGGGCCATGTTGTTAATGCTTGCTCAGTGTCCGTGGTTTTCTCTCTTCTGGCTTCTCAGTGCACAATTTTGCTTTTCTTCTTTTTTGATCATTTCTGCTGATCAGTGCCTTGTCCCCTGGATGTGCAGCCTGACATCCTTGGGAACCTCTCCATGGAATAAATAGTTCTGTTTGTTAGGGGTATGTAACCGTTCCCTTGCTTTATATTGCCTCTCTTCCCTATATGCTATTGTGTGCATCAGCAGGGTTTGTATCAACCCAGAAGAGAAGTGGTTTTGCCCTGTGTTAGTGCCTGAACCCCAGAGGTGCCCCAGGACTTTGCTGTTAGACATTTAACATGCAGGGCAATGGGGACCTCACCCTGAAATTTTGTGTAAACATTGGGGGCAAGGAGATCATTGAGGATATAAAGGAGATGATTGGCTAGCTTTTTGGTGAAGCTGCTTCCCTGTGTAAGTAGCAACCTGGCAGAAAGCTAGACAGGTTTTATCTGAAAAGGTAAAAGATGCAGAGCTGGCAGTTCTGAGTTAAGGCTTTTCCGCCCAGACTGGCAGATACTTCCCTCCAAGTCAAGGAATCACCATGTCCAAACTGTGAGCCTGGTAGTGGGGGAGGATCTGTGGCTGGTGGGAGAAAGAGTTTCTAGTTGTGTGGCCGTTGGGCTTGAACTGGCCATTGGCCACCCTGGGAAGTGATGTAAACAAGATTGGCTTTGGAAGGAGACCAGTTAGTGACCCCAAGTGTTGAAGCATGAGTCAACTTGTGACAAGTGTTTGTTCACTTATGTTTAAGTCTGTGTCCCCCAGTTTTTCTTCTGAAGCACTCAGCATCTTTTCTTAAATACTAAGAGTAGTTCTGGATACAGAATGCTTCTGAAGATCATGGCCTGAATATCTGTATCTAAGTGTGCTCGAATGCATCTGTGCACCTAGAAAACACTTCAGCAAATGAAATTCATGATACCTAGTAGCTGATAGATACAAAAATGTTGCTGTGGGCCTGATCTTTACATCAGACGTGGGCTCAAACCCACACTGTAGTGTCTGTGTCTTCACTCTGCATGTGAAGAACATCTTTCCTTGTTGTCACTTTGGATTCTTAGCACAGAAGTGCACTTCTGCGAGGTCTGGAGTGCCATTATTTCTTCAGGAAAGCTCGGTCTGTGACTGTCTTTCGCAAAACTTGGGTGAGAAATTGAGAGCATCCTTTGAAACTTCTCATAAGTACCGACCATGATAAAAGGGGCTCTTGTATTGCACTCGACTTTGCCACAGACAGCAGTGTTATATCCTATTGCCTTGCTCATGAGAAGCACCAGTGTGTTGGAACAAGGATGAATTTACTGATGGAAGGACCAAGCGTGCTAGTATCTCTTCCAGCCACATGGCAATGCCTGGGATGTGACTCATGACAGGGGACTACCAGGGCGCTGCGTCATCATAGACCACACAATCTAGATCTGATTTGAGGATATCACGTTCAGTCAGTGGAGTTATTTATTCTGATAATTCACAGCTCTGAGCATGAATGGTGGCTCTGGGCACTGCTTGGTATTTCCATATATTGACTCTACTTAAATATCTCTCTGACTGGAGATAAAAAGAAAACTGTATGTTGCACTAAAGCCTTATACTCCTGTCGTTTCTGTTTAGTTTCAGGCATGTTGCTGAGCACAGGATACGTCCCCGATCTGAGACAAAAAAGAACAGTTTTCCTTTGCTAATGGAATAAGTTATTTTAGTGTAAAGTACAAGCTAGGAATTGGCGCCTGTTTTCCTGTTTGAAGCTAAACAAGGTCAGTTCAGCTAAATTACACTGTGAGACAGCTCCTGAAAAGTTAAGGAAATCAGAAAATCTGCAGATTCTATTAATGTGAGCTGCTCTAGATGCTTTTGGAATACAGAATCAGCAAGAACAAAAAAGTATTTTGGGAAATAGCTACACTGGTTCAGTGCAAAATCATAAACAGACAAGAACAAGCAAAGATTATTCAGATAATGGTCTCAACTGAGAATAGCTAATCGGGCCAATTAGCCGTTATGATGTAGCTGCCTTATCATAGAATCATAGAATTGTTTTGGTTGGAAAAGGCCTTTAAGATCATTGAGTCCAACTGTTAACCTAGCACTGCCAAGTTTACCACTAAACCGTGTCCCTAAGCACCACTCTACACATCTTTTAAATACCTCCAGGGATGGGGACTCAGGCACTTCCCTGGGCAGCCTGTTCCAGTGCCTGACTGCCCTTTCAGTGAAGAAATTTTTCCTAATATCCAATCTAAACCTCCCCTGGTGCAGCTTGAGGCCATTTCCTCTTGTGCTATCGCTTCTTACTGGGGAGAAGAGACTGACCCCCCACCTCGCTACAACCTCCTTTCAGGTAGTTGTAGAGAGCAATAAGGTCTCCCCTCAGCCTCCTCTTCTTCAGACTAAACCACCCCAGCTCCCTCAGCCGCCCCTCATAAGACTTGTGCTCTAGACCCTTCACCAGCTTCGTTGCCCTCCTCTGGACACGCTCCAGCACCTCGATGTCCTTCTTGTAGTGAGGGGCCCAAAACTGAACCCAGCACTCGAGGTGCGGCCTCACCAATGCTGAGTACAGAGGGACAATCACCTCCCTGGTCCTGCTGGCCACACTATTCCTGATACAAGCCAGGATGCCATGGGCCCTCCTGGCCACCTGGGCACACTGCTGGCTCATGTTCAGGCAGCTGTTGACCAACACCCCTGGGTCCTTTTCTGCCAGGCAGCTCTCCAGCCACTCCTCCCCAAGCCTGTAGCGTTGCATGGGGTTGTTGGGACCCAAGTGCAGGACCCGGCACTGAGCCTTGTTGAATCTCATCCAGTTGGCCTCAGCCCATCGATCCAGCCTGTCCAGGTCCCTCTGCAGGGCCTTCCTACCCTCCAGCAGATCAACGTTTCCACCCAACTTGGTGTCAATCTGCAGACTTACTGAGGGTGCACTCAATACCCTCATCCAGATCATCAATGAAGATATTGAACAGGACCGGCCCCAATACTGAGCCCTGGGGAACACCGCTTGTGACCGGCCGCCAACTGCAATTGACTCCCTTCACCACAACTCTTTGGGCTCAGTTGTCCAGCCAGTTTTTAACCCAGCGAAGAATACGCCCGTCCAAGCCATGGGCAGCCAGTTTCTCCAGGAGAATGCTGATGGAGACAGTGTCAAAGGCTTTACTGAAGTCCAGGTAGACAACATCCACAGCCTTTCCCTCATTTGCTAAGCGGGTCACCTTGTCATAGAAGGAGACCAGGTTGGTGAAGCAGGACCTCCCTTTCCTAAACCCATGCTGACTGGGCCTGGATGTCCCGTACGTGCTGTGTGATGGCACTCAGGATGATCTGCTCCATAACCTTCCCCAGAATCGAAGTCAGGCTGACAGCCCTGTAATTCCACGGATCCTCCTTCTGGCCTTTCTTTTAGATGGGTGTCGCATTTGCTAACCTCCAGTCACCTGGGACCTCCCCGGTTAGCCAGGACTGCTGATAAAGGATTGAAAGTGGCTTGGTGAGCACCTCTGCCAGCTCCCTCAGTACCCTTGGGTGGATTTCATTTGGCCCCATGGACTTGTGTGTGTCTAAGTGGTGTAGCACGTCGCTAACTATTTCCCCTTGGATTATGGGGGCTTCGTTCTGCTCCCCGTCCCTGTCTTCCAGCTCAGGGGGCTGAGTACCCTGAGAACAACTGGTCTTACTATTAAAGACTGAGGCAAAGAAGGCATTAAGTACCTCAGCCTTTTCCTTGTCCTCTGTTACAATGTTGCCCCCCACATCCAATAAAGGAGGGAGATTCTTCTTAGCCCTCCTTTTGTTGCTAAT
The DNA here is from genome assembly GCF_965183815.1 of Platalea leucorodia. Lineage (NCBI taxonomy): Eukaryota > Metazoa > Chordata > Aves > Pelecaniformes > Threskiornithidae > Platalea > Platalea leucorodia. The sequence goes on along the minus strand of NC_138830.1, from coordinate 26,279,899 downwards.
GTATTTATAGAAACATTTTTTGTTGTCTTTTACAGCAGTAGCCAAACTAAGTTTTAGTTGGGCTTTGACCCTTTTAATTTTCTCCCTGCATAACCTCATGACATCCTTGTAGTCCTCCTGAGTTGCATGCCCCTTCTTCCAAAGGTCATAAACTCTCCTTTTTTTCCTGAGTTCCAGCCAAAGCTCTCTGTTCAGCCAGGCCGGTCTTCTTCCCCACTGTCTCGTCTTTCAGCACATGGGGACAGCCTGCTCCTGCGCCTTTAGGATTTCCTTCCTGAAGACTGTCCAGCCTTCCTGGACTCCTTTGCCCTTCAGGACTGCCTCCCAAGGGACTGTCAACCAGGCTCCTAAACAGGCCAAAGTCTGCCCTCCAGAAGACCAAGGTAGCAGTTCTGCTGACCCACCTCCTTACTTCTCCAAGGATCAAAAAGTATCGTTTCATGATTGCTATGCCCAAGGTGGCCTCCAACCATCACATCACCCCCCCAGTCCTTCTCTGTTCACAAAAAACAGGTCCAGCAGGGCACCTTCCCTAGTTGGTTTCCTCACCGGCTGTGGCACGAAGTTGTCTTCCACATGCTCCAGGAACCTCTGAGACTGTTTCCTCTCTGCTGTATTGTATTTCCAGCAGATACCTGGTAAGTTAAAGTCCCCCATGAGACCAAGGGCTAGCAATTGTGAGACTTCTCCCAGCTGCTTATAGAATACTTCGTCCACCTCTTCATCCTGGTTGGGTGGTCTGTAACAGATTCCCACCATATCTGCCTTGTTGGCCTTCCCCCTGATTCTTACCCATAGGCTGCAATTTAAGGGATCGACAGTAGGAGGATGAGTATAATTATAATGGACATAATTAAGGAAAAGATGATCACATAAAGGATTAAGAGGAGAGTATTATGAAAGATGGCTGAAAACAGTGAGGTATTTCCCATAGTTCATGCTTATTTCCATGTTTAATGTGTTGCTGCTTTATGAATGACAGAGATGGGCAAAGTCTTGCTACCCATAACTGGGAAAGAGAAGTTAATAAGGAAGATATATGGCTCAGTACATGTGCATCTAATTAAGAAAGGTAGCTGTAATGTATGTTTTGGACAGAGAAAGGGAAATATAGGAGGCAGTATTCCGGCACAGTGAATGGGTAATTATAGCAATGAAAAGTTAGAGAATCCTATTCAGGAAACAGCGGGGAAAACATGCTTTAACCAGAGACTTTTGGTAGAATATGTAGATGTAGGCAGATTGACTTTATCACTGAATTCAGGAAGTGATTCAAGGTGTAGCTAGGGAACACTGAACTCCTCTAATGACCAAAGGGTATCTGCCGTACTGGTCTGGATTACTGAATGTGTTGTCTAGGAACATTTTAAGAGGAAACTTGGTTTCTTCTAGAATGGAAATGTAGTAAAGCAAAGCATTGGTAGTTAGAGGGATTTTTAGAGGGAAAGGTTTGAAAATGATGTGCGAGCATCCTTGGTAAAAAAAATACAGGTGGCAGTCTCCAAAGGGAGAAGGCCATCTCAAGTGGTGTTTTCCTAACCGTTTCTTCTGTTAGTGCATAATTTGTATATGAATAGATTTAAATTGTTGTTTGAAATAGCCTGAGTAGCCTTTCATGATGGGTAGAAGAAAAGAGTCTTTTATATTTAAGCCTGGATGCTACTTGGTATCCTGTCGGCTTCCATCTTTATCTGTTCATTGTTTAAATTGCCTAATTGCTGTATTTTCATTTATGTAATTTAACTTCCTCTTACTATAAAGAAATTTTAATTTAGCATTAACAGATTATTTAAAGATTGTTTTTATGTTTGTATCATATTGGTGCTTTAAAATTTTTTCAGAGCCAAAGACTTTTAAAAAACTATCTGCAGGTTCCAGCTGAAACATGTAAGCTAAATTACAGACTATTAATTAGAAAAACAAAAGAAATCATGAAGTTGGTTAACACTTTCTGTGCTGGATGGTGTCTGTGCTCTGCCCTGACACCTCTGTGCGCTCTACCTGTTTTTGGCACTTGTGTTTGTGTATAACGTTAGGCTGAGGGGAGGCTCTCTGTTTCCCCCAGGACAAGAACTACTACTGCCAATGACTGTTGCTTCGAGTCTTTGGCCTGAAATACTTTCTTTCTATATCAGTTGTTCACCATGTCAGCCTGTGAAATGGCAATAGGTTAAGTTGACCATGAATATTTCCATGAACTATTTGCATGTATTTGTATTGATATTTCACTGGCATGTGCACTTTTGGCATTACTGCTAATGTTATACTGGCAAGTGTAGAAGGAAAAAAGCAATAGGTAAGAGAACACAGGCATACAAAGTACTATTCCTTCATCTTATTCATGAAAACATAAAATTTTAGATTTGTTGCCTGCAGAATTGCAAGTATACCCAAAGAGTCTGTTCTTGTCCTGTCCCTTTTTTGGTCCATAACATTTTACTCACTATTCCAGACCACACATACCTGCAAGAGCCATTCAACTAAAATATTCCCCTCCGATTGCTTGTCTCCTGAAAAATGTCAAGAACCCTGGAGTCTTGCCAAAGAAATTATGCCCCATGTGTGAATCTGGAGTGAGAGCAGTGAATACAGGTCTTCCTGAAAAGAGTCTATCCCCCTGCTCCATACCTTTCACACATGCAGATTTCATCTCCTCCCCACCATGAGACAGACTAAAGGCTTTGTAACATCTGAAATGAAAAAGGATGTGAGAATGTTCTGAATGGGAGTTAAGCTAAATCATTTCTCATGGGGTAGTCTCCATCTCAGATAAGTTTCGGAAGTATAGTCATCTTCAAAGTCAGGATTATTCCATTGCATTCCTGTCATGTTCAAAAGCATACAAAGGAAGTGGGTGTTTGTTACAGCCCATGAATGAGGGAACGCTCGGGTTGCCTTTGCCCATCAATGAGTTCTTTTATTGTCTGTTCTTCTGGAGACTGGACTCCTCAGGAGGAGTCTCTGAATGGTTCTTGTAGCAAGGGGGACTAAGGGGTTCCAGGAGTGTAACGTCTGTGGTCAAGTTTAAGGTATGTTTTTACCTGAACAGAGTGGAAGAACAAAGGAGGCTTTTGGGTTTTCTCAAAGGCAAGTGCAGCTCTGTGCATGCATGAAGAGGGCTGGAGTACTTGCATAAGAGCAATCTGGATGGAAGCAAATTAAAGAGCAAGCCAGTACTTAACCTGAGGGAGATGCATCTGTATGCTGCTCACAGAGCCCTGAGGTGGGCTAAGCTGGCGTAAGCAAACCCCCATTCAGTTCAGCAGTGTAGTGTTTGAATAACAGAAGCAGAAAAGCAGACATCCAGGTAGAACACTAGGATTTAAAAGTTTCTGAAGGGTTGACCTGGAGGTCAGATTCTGTTCACTCTTTGTGCCAAAGAGCCCTACAAGGACAGAAGGCTGTTTTGAATTGTTGGGACTGCTCTGGTTCTGCGCAGACACCACAGGGTTGCTGCCGATGTTGCTCATCCTTGGGCTGTCTGTCCCCGGGGGCTCAGGGTAAAGGAATTAAAGCAAACAGAGCTTTTGCCCTTAAAGCAAACAGAACTTCGGAAGATGCTCTAAACTCTTGGATTTGTTGAACGAATGTGGTGTTAGCCTGCTCTGCCATGCCGCTTCACTTATAAGATCAGGGCAATTTGAAAGCACGGACTGTACCTGAGGGGCTCAGGGCCATGTTGTTTGCAGCTAACCCATGGATGATTTTTCATTTGGGATTTGCGTCCGAAGGATAGTTCCTCTGAGAATGTCTCCTGATGGCTTTGTGCGCATGTTCTTCTTATACACATGCAGTTCTATACCTAGAAAGCACAAACAAGTGAATAATATGTTTTTCAGTTCTTTTGGGGCAGAAGTGTTTTCCTAAGTAGGTTTCAGGTAAATTACTGTGTTCTGTAAATTAATATTTTTCTACAGATGTGGGTTTAAATTGTTTTTCTTGTGGATTATGAATTTTGTGAATTGTTTCAGTGATGCTTTTAGGAGCATAAATAGATAAAACAGAAATAAGAATTGTTTGTGCCAAGACTTGATAGATGTTTTCTTGTTTCTGGGAACAAGTAGGCAGCTGGTTGATGTTTTTTTTTTTTTTCCTTTTTTTCCAATGCTGCTGAGAGATAGTCTGGCGCATACGGCAGAGGTGAAATTTAGTTGCTGTCTGTGGAGCTTAAATACAACTACTGTAATTAAAAATTATGACCTACCTATAAAGCTGGGAAACTGAAACTGAGCCATATATTATTACTGAGGTGTGGTACCTCAGCGCAGTGCTTTCCCTGCACTGGTGTTTCGGTAGTGAGACTCCAGACTGTCCAGGGAAATGCTCGAGTCTCGCTCCTGCCTTCTAAAGATTGCTAACAAAGTAAACCTTGTACTTCTTGATGTACTGGTGGGCTGGTTACAGAGGACCATGTGATTCATATTGCTGTCTCCCCAGCTGTTTTAAAATGTGTTAGAAATACGACATTGCAAAAGTATAGAGATGTTATCAGAAAGTTCTCTTTCCTCTAAAAATGCACTCTCACTTGTAGCAGACAGTCACTTTGGATCTGTCAATTTATGAGCCCGCTTTTAGAAACACCTTATGGGCACTCCCCTGAGGGTGTTAAGTGTTCAGCCCCTGACAAGCCAATCCCTGCTGTAAATTTCTTCACTGGATATGTCCAAAATCACTTTCAGAAATCCTGTCCAAAGGCTTTTCTATTAGTCTTTCGTGTGCGCAGTGGCTGTGGTTACTCCAGGGGTGCGATCGGATGGGAATTAATCTTACAGAAATCGGAGAGAGGGTAGTTCCCTTGACCAAGTGTAGGAGCCTTGGGACCGGGAGCCTTACTGTGAATGTATGATCGGCAGTATACAAAAGTACAGCAACGTTGTCTTCAGTTTGCTTATATCCAAAAGCTTCCCTGGAGTATCACAGAATTTAGTAATGTAACATCAAACAAGGGTTTGCCCTTTAATATTATTTGGGTTTTTTGGTTGGTTTTTTTTGTTTTGTTTTGTTTTTTTTTCAGGTACTTTAGCTCAACAGAAGCCTTCTGCATCAGCTGAAACACTGTTAAATGTTCTTGCTTTTTAGGAAATTTTCAGCATAGCAGCTGGAATGGAGCCAACTAATAACTAACTTCAGTAGAAGAGGCCTGGAACCTTTGAAATGATCACAGGGACAGGCAGACCAGCAGTTGATCTGATGAGGTGATTAAGAATCAAGCATCCATGACAAATAGCCCTTTGGAGGAAGTTAGCTTTTGTGGGAGCAACTTGAGCTGACCCTGAGGTAGGATAATTACCCTGAAATGACATGAATTGCCAGGCACACTTACATATATTTTAGTTTCTTGCCCTTCTGATCGTAATTAAGTGCCTCTACCAGATCAAAAGCTGTTTTAACTCATTTGGAAATAAAATTACCGTGCCTACTGTGTTGTGTAAAGTTTAGGAAAACCTTAATGAAACAAATCCTGTCAAGGGAGGCTGCTTTGCTGTCCCAAGGTACTTATTTTAAATCAAATGGGTATGGATTTGTAACTTAAATTTGTTGCATGTGTTGTGTGGAATCTCTTTGTGGGTAACCGTTGATTCAAATAGCACTGCATATTGAAGTGCTGGGAACTTGGGTTTTCTCATGTGACACCTCTCTCCTTATACGGATCCCTGCCACCAGGACTCACCTCAACAAATACTTTATTTTCACTTAAGTTCTAAAGCATTAAACCTTGTTTTGTTTGAGTGTACCTACTCATTCTGGGTTTGTCAGTGTAGTTACAGAACTGCAGGACTTGGGCTGTTTATATCTGGCACAATTATGCACTTCAGACCTGGCAAAACTGCTCACAAGCTTTAGTTTTGCATAATACTTTTTGTCTTACTCAGTAGTCTCTCTTCTTTTTGGGCTCCGAATTCTAGTAAACATGAGAACTCAAATGCAAACTTGACTATATTAAAAAGTGAAAACTATTTTTTTTTCTGTAATAGATATAAAATAATATGAAATCAAAATTAGGTATTATTTCCCTCAAGCAAAATTTAGTATGAAGCATGTGTTATTCTTATATTTCAGACCAAACTTGAAGTTTTGTTCTGATTCATTGAAAGCTTTGTGGATTTCAGTCAGACTTGTATTCTAGTATTTGGTGGGTTTGTGTATTCACTCAGCTTTTCTCTCCCTACTGTTTACGTTTAGACATTACTCTTGAAATCAAGGGCAGGATTATAAAAGGTCAGTATATTGAATGAAAGTTTTGATTTATGAAAATCCAGAGAGGGATAGCTGTATTTGTAGCTGTCATGTTTTCTTTAAACAAAAATAGCAGCCTTATTTTAATGAAAACTGTGTAAGATAAAGACCTTGCTGAGTAAGTTAAAATTTAGTTTAATGCTAAGACTGTATTGCTTTAAAATTTGTGAAAGTCAACACCAGAAAAATGGATTCTTGAGTTAAATCAGAACTAAATGTTCCCAGCTCCAGAATTGTAACTCTGCTTTTTAGAGTAGAACAACTTATAAAGCATGGATCTGGACTGAGATCAGGAATTTAAAACTCTGGCATTTTGGTCCACTTCCCTACCTACCTTAAGTGAGTCGTGTCCAAAAGCTTTCTGTTTATTTACTTGTATTTACTGATACTCGGTGTGTATACCGCATTGCCATTGGGAGGTTGGGGTGAGCTCCTGCTGTCATTGCTCTTCTCTCTCAGTCACTTTTCACTAATAATGTTTTTTCCAAAAGGTACTTTGTTGTTCAGTACTAGACTTAGTCGGGACCTTGCTGACATTGACCGCTTGCTTCATTGTCATATTTTGCAGTATGCAGTGAATGCTCTTGATTAATTCCTAAGTATGTTCACCTGTTAATAGCTTGCATTAAATGCCACAAGGAAATCTTGTCTTGGCTGTGACTAACAGTGGCTGCCAGCTCTCAAACAGGACATGTTTAACAAGCGGTCCTTGCTGTTCCTGGTAAGGACATACACCGTTCATGGCATGGTGGAGACAAAAGATCAGTTCTGCACAGTTCTGAACATTCAAAATCTTAATTGCATTTGTGGGAATGCAGAGTGTTTTTTCCAGCTGGACTGTGACTGCACTAGACTGAGAGAATGAAGAGCTTTCTTCGTTAGCTAGCTCTACTCAGTGTGAATTTGTTTGGTGTGGTTCATCTTTGATGCAGTACCCCACAACTGCAGGCAGTACCCCAACACATGCAGATTTTGTGCAGATATCTTTGTGGCTTTCTGGAGCTGCTTAGGTTTGGGGGTTTTTTGTGCCTTCAGGCAGCAGAAGAAATAATGCATGGAAATAATCTCTGAAGAACACTGTCAACTGTCAAAATGAACGTTTCCATGTGAGTTAAGTATCAATGAGCCTTTTGCCTAGTGCTGATATTGGGAATACTCATATCTCCACCCCACAGTGGGCTGAGTACTGAGCGGGGGTGCTGCTTTACTTATGAAGTGGAGCTAAACTGTTCACCCTTTTGATAATGAAAGTGGGCATGTTCCCTGACCCTTTTCTGTCTCAAAAATAAGATTTTAAGTTTAGAAAAACTGCCTTTTGACCATAACTCATCCTTCATCCCCATTCTCTTCTGCAGCCCTTCTTCATTCTTCACACACGTTCATGAAGAAATAGGCAAGTATACTCGCTAAGACCTCTGGGACATTACAGGAGACTGTAAGGAGAATGGAAACAATCAATGTTTATCTTGCACCAAAGGAAATTCCTCTCTGGCTTTAGAGTTACAACTTCTTGCTAATTTGCAGACACACTATGTATTTTTCACTCCATTGTGCTTAGAAAGCTAGTCCAGACAGATAAAAATTGTTGACAGACAAAAATTAAAATGAGGTTATATAGGTCAAAGGGGTGGCGGATGGTGTGTGACTGTGTTCACATTGAATTGTTGTCATCTCTCCTCTCTCAAATGCTCTTCCTTTCCCACATTGTATCATTATATTGTTACAGAAAGATTGTTTTCCTTTTTTAAAACCTCAGATGGGTTCAGGAAAAGGGACTGACAAGTCTTTCTCAGAGATGTCCAGTAACCAGAATTGCTGAGTACACTTCATAGTCTCTGAACATCACAGATCTATTTTCTTAAGATACAACCCTGGGTAGCACAAGAACTGTTACAGATCTTGGAACTGCAGTTTTTCGCTGTATTCTGGGAATTGCAGTGCATTGCTGTCCTATGTAGACATTGCCCTCCCAGTCCCATGAGCTGGCACAGTGCCACACTGGCTTGTGTATTTCAGCAACAGGGAGGCCCAACATAGCTGCCCACCAATTTAGAGAAGTTAGAAATATGCATCCTAGTTCGATACTATACTATTTGCATTGACTGGATGATGGAAATCTAACTCATTCCCCCTTGACTGTACTACTCAAGTGATTGCTTTCTTGAGTAAACCATAGAGGTTAGGGAATCCATACAGAATACATCAATATCTGGTGTCATGGTTTAACCCCAGCCAGCAACTAAGCACCACACAGCCGCTTGCTCAGAGAGAATCAGAAGGGTAAAAGTGAGAAAACTCATGGGTTGAGATAAAGACAGTTTTAGCATGTAGAGCAAAACAAGGAATTCATTCACCACTTCCCATCGGCAGGCAGGTGTTCAGCCATCTCTGGGAAAGCAGGGCTCCATCAAGCATAACAGTTACTTGGGAAGACAAAAGCCATCACTCCGAATGTCCCCCCATTCCTCCTCCTTCTCCCAGCTTTACATGCTGAGCATGATGTCATATGATATGGCATAGCCCTTTGGCCAGTTGGGGTCAGCTGTCCCGGCTGTGTCCCCTCCCAGCTTCTTGTGCACCCCCAGCCTGCTCGCTGGTGGGGTGGGGTGAGAAGCAGAAAAGGCCTTGACTCTGTATAAGCAGTGCTCAGCAGTAACAAAAACATCCCTGTGTTATCAGCACTGTTTTCAGCACAAATCCAGAACATAGCCTTCTACTAGCTACTATGAAGAAAATTAACTCTATCCCAGCCAAAACCAGCACATCTGGTTACATGGCTCAAGATTTCCAGTACAGATTTTTTTCTTTTGATGGCTTATGAAAAAGGTATGCATGTCCTTGCATCCTGCTATTTTCATTGTATACCAATGCCTCTCTAGTGTTAAACACAGTTGCTGCAGAGTTATACTGCACATGGAATTTGCCTTAGCTTAAACAGGAGTCATTCCACTGGCTTCACAAGAATTACATTTCTCTATGCTGCAACAACACTCAACTGTGTAGCACAAACCTTTTGTGAAGATGTGTCGTGACGCACTGGGGAGGAACAGAAGAAAGGATAAGCTGAGCTTTGGAAATTACCATCAATTAATTTGCTCTTGTGATAATGATTTCACAAAAATTATGTATCATCTGTTATAATTTGCTTTTTTTTTGTTACTAATGGATGCTCTTCAGATGCAAAATAAGTCCAAAAGGTGAATGTCTTAACTTCATGGCCAAAAATCTTTCCTGAACATTTGTCATAGACTCTTCCCTGCTCCTTTGGCCCTTGGATTCTGTCTGTGCTGAGCAGCTGCCTTTGTTTTGTTCTCCTCCCTCATCGCCCTGTCCCTATGGATTGTACAACCTTGGGGCAACACACTTGGGAGGGTATGGGAGAAACCAGGACAGCACTGGGGAGAGAGTTGAAAAGATGATAGAAAGTCAGTGAGGAAGTTCTCAAAGAGAGGTAACAGGTCTCTGGAAGAAGAGAACTGAGATTATTAAACTTCAGAAAATAAAAAGTTGGTATTTGAAACTCATAAGTCAACAGTGACATTAAATCCTTTGTGTATTCAACTTATATAAAATTCCACAGATTCAGAGGCAGAAGATTGAGCACTTGACAGTATCTCTCCGATTTCTGTCAGTCGCACATTACCTGTTCTCAAGAGCAGAAAGATGTTGCAAATTCTAATGGCACTGTAGATTATCCAAGAAATGAGTTTCAGGCCTAAAACTCCCTTGCATCACTTCTCTCTTCTGTCTGCCCTTGCCCTGAGAAATGTATTGTTGTAGTTTGGATGTTTATGTTTAATTTCTACCTGAAGAGGCTTTGGAAATCGGGTAGAACTAGTGCGTTTTGATTCTAGTAGGTGGAGGCATCTTGAACTGCTTGACACTGTTGGCTTCAGTTGCAGCTCTGGTGGAGGGGGGAGGTGGAATTAACATTAAACCATTTTAAATTGTAGCACTTGACTAACTACAATTATAGCAAAATGCTTTCTAAAGTATCTGATTATATCTTACAGTCAGAAGTTCTAAATAAAATGGATAAACATACATTAAGAAGGAAAACAAGAGCGATTGTTCAGTATAGAAAACAAGAGGGCTTGCTAAGTATGATTATTAAAGCTTGCATGAGGTGTTAGTGTTTTGTTCATTCTTTAGTGTTATATATTTAGAAAAGGAGGCTGAACTGTCACCTTCGTAACGGAATCACTTATCAACCGAATGCATTAAGTATGAAACAGATCACTTATATTGCATTTACATGGTTAATCTGTCTACCACATTCTGAGTTTCTTCCCTACTCAGTCAGTGGAAGATTAGAGCCTTTTTTTCGTAATTGCTTTGTTAAACCACTTCACTGAAATTAGCATTTAAATAAGGGCAAATTGAGCACTGAACTGAATTTCCATGAAAATGCGATAAAACCCAAACCTATACAATATATATAAGCAGAGATAGCTCCAGCATATGTACGCTTTGTGTTGAGCATGAAAGCGGCCAGGATACAGTTGCCTTCTAGGACAAGGACAGCTTATATGTGTGTTTGTATGGCTTGCCAGGACAGTGAGTGCCGATTTACCTAGCATTTCTGAATACAACTATTAGCACAAAATATTAATACATGTGGAGGGCTCTTTTTGGTCTGCTAACATGTTTATGTATGTGCAGCCTCAATTTGGGATTCGGCTTACTCCTTTCAGATGCAATGATGAATAAAAAATGAGGGAGAAAGGGGGTTTAGCATATGGGATTCCTTCAGTATGCTGTCTTTTATCATCCTTCCAGATGACAACAGTTGAGTGAGAAAGTGATTTGTACCTCGGGGTCATTTGGCCAGCCTTAAAGGGAGGGCAAGTGCTTAACGCACTGTGTGAGCAAGGCTTGCCAGAAGTTCTCTCAAATTTCACACATGCTCACTTCATTGGCTTTTAAAAGAAACGTGTGAGCCAACTGGATGGATGCAAAGCCTGAACTCTTCTGCAGGTCACCTTTGTTTTTATTTTGGTGGGAAGGACAGGTCAGTGTCAATGTGTCTACCCTGATGTCAGGATAAGGGCAGAGGGACCTACTAGAGTCTTCCAGGAGGACTGTTATCTCCAGGAAATGGATATTCAATTCCCATGCTGGGCTCCAGGTCTGGTTCTTTGAACTTTGTAAAAGGCACAGCCTTGTCGTGCAATTTGGAATAGTCAAATGGCATAACCCCTTAAGAAAGGATTTTTTTAATCTCTGTCCCTTCCAGATACTGGAAAGAAAGATATTCCTCTATTAAGATGTGGAGGAACAGGAACATGGTACAAAGGAAGGTGAAAGAAAGTCAGGTAATGTGATGACAAAAGTCAGAGAGAGGAGTGGGTGTAAGTACATGGTATGGGAGGAGGAGAAAAAGGACGTGAGGACTGGGGGTGGGGAAGAGATTCCTGACAGAATGCCTGCATTGGCCAGAAATTGTATTATTAAATGTCTGAGCATTTGAAGTCCACCCATCACTAGCTTATAACTGAAGGAATTTGTAGTTAAACTTGATCTGACTGCATTATCATATCACTGTCTTAATTAGGATTATTATTAAGATGCATCCTTAAAACTTGCTTATTCTGCATGTGTGTTGGCATATATGGCCATGCAGTGCTGCCAACATGAATGAGATTTTTCAGGAGCAGATGAAGACCCACCGGTCACTATGGATGAGAAGTCAGGTTTATGGCATTTCTGCTTATTGTTGAAACTTTCTATTCCCAGGGCAGTGTCCTCTGTGCCGTGGTGCTGAGAGATGTGCAGCAGAACCCATTGGGGCCGCTCTCAGCTTCCTCTGCCCTTCAGACAACTGAATAATGGACTCATTCTCCTCCCAAAACATAGAGGGTTTTGGAAGCAGCGGAGTAAGATTTTAAAAAATTGCCACTGTGGTGAAACACCTCTTTTCATGGGAAGCCTACATTCAAATTGCAAACTCTGTGCACACACCCAGGGGTTTTGCTCAGAGGAGATAGAGGAGATAGTAGCCCTGGACCTGGATGGTGCTTTCCACTGAGGTGTGAGCAGCTATTTTAGATTGACCTATATTCCATCTTATTTATCTGTTTTTCACTAGGATTTCAGTGAAGAGCTACACTTATTTTTACTGTTACTGTACAATTCTTTTTTCTTATGTAACTTCCTCTAGTTAATGTTTTCCTACTGGCTTGTTTATATATCATCTCTATGAACTGCAGTTGCGGAACATTGGTCCATTCAGTTTTCTGAGTCTGCTGCCCTACACATCTATGAAAGGAAGCAGCAGTATGATTCTTCATAGAGATGAAGAACATGGGACAGCTGTGTGGGGTCACACCACAGGGCTGTGTAGCACAGTACTTTGTCTACTTTGGCTTTCTACAGGAGGAAGGCGCTTGGGTTTGTCTGCATAAGGAGCCAGGCTACGAGGAAACATAAGTCTTTCCAATGACCTTCAGTTTAAGGACCTTCACTTAGAGATGGCATTGAACTCTTGACTGTATTCCCTGATGAATCTGTTTCCTGTTAATCTATTTGGTAATCTCTTTGTTGACCCGTATATGCTCTTGACCTCCAAACATCCCGTGGCAATTAACTCCACAGTGTAATGATGTGTTATGTGAAAAAAGCATGACTGAGGGGAAGGAGCGTCAAAAGGTGAGATTGATAAAAAGCCTGAATAATACAGGTATCAACTGAATGAAAACTTTGTAGGTCTGCTTAGTATTGGACTCCAGATTTGATCATGGTTCTGCTCTCACTCTGATTTTTATGCTAGTCTGGCATTGCCATTTTTAGGTGAGATCAAAATTAGGCAAAAATACTTCTAAGGGAAGGCAATATCTGATGCTTCCAATTAAAAAAAAAAAAATCAGCTTTTAATGAGAAATAACCCAATGCTTAAGAGAGATGGCTTCTTGCAAAATCTAAGGAACATCTGAAATCTATGAAAATAACCAAGCTCGTGTTCTTTCCCTTTCATATAGGTACCCATGTGTTTAATTAGAAATAACGTTGAAGTCTTGGAGTGCTGCAGTTGTGATAAGAGTTGATGTATTAGGCTTTGATACAGTTAGTTTGAAGAAATTCAATTAATAATTAAGGTGTTTGCTGATATCAGTCATGAAGCACATTCAGAGGCAATTATTGCATTCTACATATCTGATTTAGACAAAAACATTTTTATGTCTATGCTTTAATCCCTTGTTCCATAGACAAAGGATGCGAGGTGTCTGACCAGAGAGGGAGGGGTGAGAGAGATGAGAAATGCCAGCCAAACCTTAAGCCAATTTAAACAAGGTACCTGGTCACCCTGTTGGCATTGCTGTTTCATACAAAAACTGTGTATTTCTGCAAGGTTATTTGAATCTTTTTTCCCCCTGCTGCGTGAATGAATCACAGTAAGAAGCTTTAGACTGTCTGTAGATTTCATTCCTTTTAAAGTGAAGGGCTTTTAAAAAGACCCAGAGTCATCCTCAGTGGGTGTAAAACGGCAGAGTACCACTGGAACCAGTGGAGCCATGCCACTTTATTTTATCAGGATTTAACACCTTTATTTTTGTTATTTTATTCAGTTTTGCACCATATCATACATTTAGATTTTTATCGAAGGTGAAGGCTTTCAACACTCTTTCTCCTCAGTTTGAGAATGAGCATTTTGTAAATGCTGCCTTGCTACTGTATCTCTCCTCCAGCCACACACACATACATTATTTTTTTCCTCTTTTCATCCATCATCTGCCTTCCTTTCCCCTTGTCCCCACTCCCAAAGTTCAAATCCAGGCCATGGTTCCTTTGTTGTTCAAACTGAAAGTATGAGCTCAGGTATTAAGAAGATACATCTCTGACGGCTGCATCGGCCAAGTTAGGGTTAGTATTCTGCTAGTGCAAGGGAGGTAGTTGCTGCTGATGTTAGGATCATTTACCCAGGTAAGGGGGACAGCAGATGTTCATCTCTGCTGTTCACACTGTTCCTGTCCCACAGTGTTACTGGACAAGATTTTTTTTTTTTTCTTTCCCCCTCAATATAGCAGTGTATGAAACAAAGCTGGATATTTGGAACAGATTTCCTATTGTAGGCACACAGCAATGAGCCACCCCCACAGTGGGTACCCACAGGCTTCATTCAGGTGGGTTGGGAAATACAGTCAAAGTTAATGCCAAAGCAAGTGCCCCAGTAATTCCGTTTCCTAAAGTGTATGTTGCATGTACATCCCGCTACTATAAAAATACTGAGTTGCGTATCTTATAACTGCTGGCTAATGAGTCTCTTGACCTCCTGCTGTCATGCTAATGCAACTGCTCACTTGGAACCTTCATGAGCCCATAAATTACTCCTTTTCTTAATACCCTTTTACAGATTGCTGCTATCTCTGTAATGGAGACTACCTATCTCATGAATTTGTAATTGTGCTGAAATATTGGAGCCTTGAAAGTAGCATGTGGACTAAAATACAAATACAGTAGGTGTACTGCTGCCAAAAGGCTATATAAAGTGAGTTAAGCTATAAATTACTGTAGATTAAGAAATTATTTTATCCTTTGGACTCTAGTATTACTTGGATCCTTCCTTATATGCAAGTTGGAGAAATGTAACGGTAAGTGTAAAGAAGATGTGGTATTGCATATGTCAAATGCATAAACACACACACAAAATATAAAATTTACCATATAGGAAGTTTCTCATGGCAATAAATGGAAGAAATACTGTTTCCCCTCCTAGAGTTTGATATATGTGAATATCGTCCCAGGTGAACTTTTCTCAATAATTCTTGTTTTTTAGTAAAATGTGGCTTGTGAAATAAAAATACAGTGCAGAGACTCTTACAAGCATAGGTAACATCTGACAGCTTTTCAGTTGGATTTAAATATTTATAGACACACGTGGGGACTTCACAAAAAGGACCTGAAGTTGTAATTCTGTATTGCTTTAAGAAATCCTTTTGCAAGAATTCTCTGTGAAACCCATGTGATTTGTTTTATGTGTAAAACACGTAGTTTTGGAATGTGACATATAACCGGGTGAATCATATAGGCAAGGAGGTCCAGTTTTCGTTGTGTTTTTGGGACTGACATAATTTTGTCACACCAGACACTAATAGGTGATATGTCTTTGTTCAGTGCACGATTCTAGATAGCGCTTTTCAAAGGAAGCGAATGCTCCTTTTTACACAGGGAGAAATGCAGAGGGAGGGAGGCAACGGAGCTCGCCCAAGCCAGTGTGGGAGACCAGCTACAGAGCAGGATCACAGCCAGGGTCTCCAGAGCCCTTGTACTGTCTAGTTCACATGGATTCTGGTGGGTTTAAAGTTGTTTGGTTTTGGTTTTAATTTTTTAACAATAAACCCTTTATCTAGCAATAAAGATTTTGTGAATAATTTAGTAGGTTGCCATTCCATAAAAAACCCCAACACTGGAGTTGTGTGACTATTAATTAGAAAAAGAACAGAAGATTTTATACTTTTTTTTTACTGGCATTAAACTGCTTGTGTATCTATATATAATTTATAGTTTTGATTTTATCAATGCATAAGTTTGGGTTGTCGGGAGAGCCAGAGCGTGCACTATCAGGACAAATAAAGGGGGATGATCTAACTATGTCCGAACATTTTTTTGTTCAGTTCCTCTCTCAAGGGTTAGGAATAGTATTCTTTCATATCTTGTGCGCTTTGTTGGACATCGAGAAATCTATCAGCTTTTCTACAATGTTTTTAACAAGTCTGAAAATATTCTAAGACAACACTTGAAAATCTTTTAAAGGTATTTTACCTTATTTTCTAATTTCAATCTGTTTTTTTAATGACAAGTAAATAAATCTTATGGTGGTGAGAGAGAACATCCCTTCACATTTTTTTTGCATTCCTCTTGAAGTGCAAAGCCCCAACAGTGAAGGATAAAAGGAACACACAGAGTTAATGATGGGAAAGCGTGCAGTACCATCTGCAACCGGGCCCAGTGTGATCATGTGCTGAGCTTTAAAAGTTTTAAAAAAAAAAAAAATGAAAGCCTACTCCAGTTCCAATCTGATCCAGTATCCTTGAAGCAAAGTCTCCCACTGACAGGAAGGAAAACTGGGATGGACCCTTAGGCACATCAGATGTGACTGCAGTCGCAAAATCTCAGGCCTGAGAGAGAACCAGCATATGTAATTTTCTCTCAGTTTCAAAATATTTCTTTTTAATTCTGTTAGTACTGATTAAAGGCAATCCAACAGGCAAATATCCTTCCATAGCAAATGGCTGATTAAATGTTATTATGAATTTATGCTCAAATGATGGCACATATCACTGTGTGTCAGTTGCTTACTTTTGTTTGAAATTACAGTAAATCATAGTGGTACTTACTACTGGCTATAAAATGAAATTTATTGCCCCAGCATTACTTTTAGCAGAGTAAAATGAATCCCAGATACAACATTCTCCATAGCGTACAGTTATTTTTGCCCCACTAACTGATTATTATTAAATGTCTGGACATGTTTGTGTTATTACATTGAATTGTCATTTTTCCTCCTTCCTGGGATAAATCCACTTACACTGGTCTTTAATTGTTCACAGCACTGTGTCTTCCACACAGGAGATGTGGAGCTGGCTAATGCTGAAATTGCTGATGGCTGGCCTTGCTGCAATGGGAAGGGGTGCTGGATGCTCTGCAGCTTGGGGTTTTTTCCACAATAGCTTTTGTACCTTCCTATTAGTCCTCTTTCTTCTTGATGTCTTTGGGGGCAAGATTGAGGCTCTGAGGAATAATAGGAAGCAAACTTTTCTGAAATATCTTTGACACTGCTACTTGAAATCTTGAGTGAGTTTGATGAGTACTTACTAAGTGCTGTAGTCCTTAGTTAATAGATGGATTAAATACTAGCAGCCCAAATGGGCTACTTATTTACGTAGATGTCAGCTGCCCCCCTGCCTTGGAATCATAACAGGAACGTCTTCCTCTTAGAACAGAGCAAAAACACTTCGCATTTACAGCATCTGCACAAGTGCTCAAGAACCTGAATATTCAAACGAGCAAGAATTTGTTGTTTTGAATTTCAGTTTTACTTGCCTTCACATGGAAACTAGTGAATGTCTGGAAATGAGATACTGCAGAGTCTGGTGTATGCAAATTAATTTTAATGTTTTGTGACTTTAATGGATTTTCTGATAGATGACATTGTTATTTAAAGCAACTCTGTACACGGCTAAGAAAGTGTATATGAGTATGGACAGGGACAGGACTGCTGAAGGATAGGGGCAGATTTCATTCCCAAGCACATTATTTTAT
Organism: Platalea leucorodia; assembly: GCF_965183815.1. Taxonomy (NCBI): domain Eukaryota; kingdom Metazoa; phylum Chordata; class Aves; order Pelecaniformes; family Threskiornithidae; genus Platalea; species Platalea leucorodia. The sequence goes on along the minus strand of NC_138830.1, from coordinate 26,262,403 downwards.
ACCAGCTGACTCTCCTGTTGAGCTCATTTAAATGGGCTGGATCAGTTCACACATGTTTCATATGGTTAAATTGAAAATTGCTTCTGAGCCCCCCTCAAATTCATAAGCTTCTCTGAGTATTCAGTTAATTTCATACATTATAATCTGGATGGGAGCAGGGGGAGGAGAGGAGGTTACCTCTTTCTGTTAAGTGTAATTCTTACGATATGCTAAGTTCAGACAAACCAGTTGGATGACAAGCACTAATCAATAAATTTTGTCTCCATTCATTGTTCGTAACGGTGTAGTCCTGTGGCTGCAAGCTGGCAGCTGCCTTTCATCTCACAGAATGCTCTGCCTTCATGAAATTGTTAACAGCATCCCTGCCTTTGACAGTTGTATCTACACAAGTTTATTGAACTTCAGTCAAATGCAATGAAGATACAATTGTGTCACTGCTTGCCCTCAGTTGCGTTGTCTACCAGGCTAAGTAAAATCTCTGGACTACTAGTCTTTCATCACTGCACATGAATTGAATGAAGGAAGAAGTATTTCTTTATGGTCTGAAGATCAGCTGAAGCGTGATTTAAAGGTTGTCAGTTTGATTTCAGGCTAGTGATAATGCTTTTAATGTAAGATCTTGCTCTGCAGGGCTGCTTTTTTATTGAACTATGTTCAAATATTTGCCTGAATCTGAAAAATAACTGTTTTGTGTAGCTTTCCTCTCAGTAGTGCAGAAATCATTAACCACAGAGGCCCTGATTTAATGAAGTATTTTGATTCCAGTGCAACTTCAATGTATTGCAAAATGCTGTACTGAGTTAGAATCTCCAGTCTCAGTTTTACAATAGGTAAGGTGCTAAAGGAACTAGAGCAGTGGAGAAGATGGACCTGTTTTACTGAATTTTCTTCATTGAAACAAGTGTATTTTTGGCAGTTCAGCAAAATAAATGATACTGCTTCTTAAATTATAGACTTTACAGAGAGGTTGATAGCATTGAACAACATGCATTGGGGAAGTGATGAATCTTTTTTTGAGTACAGTGGGTACATAGGTTTCCAGTCCTTCTTGAAATCTGGCCGTTTGTTCAGGTGACCTTTGTCAGTGTTGAAGAAAGAAGCAAATTTAGTTACCAGTGTTAAAAAAATTAGTGAACAGTTAGGGTACAGCGTTACCTCTCTGAGACTTTTTGGAAGAAACTTCTGTAAGAAGTTACAGATTAAATTTAAGCAGAGGTTTAATGGGCATTTTAGTAGAATTAGGTGGCTTTTCAAGCCATTTTTAAAGGCAGTTGCAGTTCCGTCTTTGGAACAGGTGAAACAGTAATAAATGCCTATTTGATCTGTAGCCATAGAATTGGAATAAATACAGAGTAAAAGAACATGCTAGTAATATTGCTGATTCTTGACTTTGCCAACTGTATTCTTTCAGCGCTGGATATTCTTTTGAGGTGCTGTGATTTCTGCCCTCTTTACCCAAGAGGGAAAGTCCAGTCTTGCTATTCCTCTGTGCACAGAATTGAGGAGCGCTGTCTCCCGTAAGTGATCCTACTGGAGCTCCAATATGAATGAATACTCTTCATTAGTAGAATAAGAAGAATAAGGAATGTAGACAAAGCTTCAGACCGGGGCCAAACAGTCTGTTTACAAGGTTCATGTCCTTCTGAAAGGCAAGCAATATGTGGAGAAAAGCTTTGTCCTCTTTCTGCCTTCACACAGTACACGAGGATTTCGCACAACAGCAACCAGCAAGTGCAGGACTCTGACGCTCTGATTTTCTCTGCTTTTTCTGTGAACGCTCCTAGTATTCCTCAAAGATTCCTAGTAATATAATAATAAAAATACATTTGCCTCCTGCTTCTGCCACAGCCCAAATTGTTTTCAGAGGCAGTGGGAGCAGATAACCTTTCAGCCAAAAATGCTTAGCAGTCTTTGATGTGTCCTGTACGCCAAGATGCTTACGAGAGGCAATGCCTACCTGCCTCCAACTCTGTGTGAGGCAATTAAATACTCTGTTGTGTGCTCTGCAGGGCCCATGGCATTAATACCAGTATTCACTGAGGAAGAGGAATTTTCCAGGCTTCCAACTTCTGTGGGTACAGCTTCAAAGCTGTGCAGGGTGCAGGTAATGCTCAGTGACGCTCTCTGAACTCAGTCATTAGGCAACTGCAGTAAAACAAGACTGTTTAGAAATGTAAAATAAGAAACACATGCCCCTCAGGACAGGCCAGGGGGAGCAGAGGTACACTGGAAATGTAGACTAGAGTGAGAGGTTTGTTTTTACTGCCAGTGAAATGCCGTGGTGTGTGAGCTTTAACTGCAAGGATTGCTGAGAAATTAAGATTAAAAGTGGCAACCTTTTGCACAGTGGGAGACAGACCAGGGCTGAAGCAAGATAAGGGCAGGAATTTGTATGCAGAGGGAAGCGTAATTCAGGGCTCTGCAGGGAAAAAGGGGTGGAGGGCAGGGAGGAGAAGGAGACCTTGCTGACAAACAGCAACTTAGCTCTGCTATGTGTGCTATGAGGGAAAGGGAAAAGGACAAGAGAGAAAGGAGATGCCACAGCTCCAGAGGCCTGGTGTGTTGTAACACCACATGTCCCTAAGATGCAAGAGCAAGGGGACTTCTGAAAAAATTAATTAGCACAGCAGGGCACTTTTTTGTTGGAGATGCACAATATGAACATGCTTAATACTCTACCAGAGACCGTAGTTAGAGAGATGATTTTTTTTTCTTTTTTTTTTTTAACCTGTTTGCCAGAGGGACTGGATAAAGATATAGCAGAATGACCTGCCTCAATTGCTCCTCTTTAGGCTCCTCCAACTACACCCAAGTTGCTTTTCCCAGTTATGGACAAATTTCATTTTTGATTTTGCATAATACTTGCATATTCTTTCTCTAAATGGTTATGTTTAAATATTTCTGGTTTAGGGGAGGTGGAGACTGAGCTTAAAGAAATTGATTGAATTTTTGCCCTAGTAGCTAGTTCTATTGGTCTAGGAAGAGCTTGACTATTTCTTCCTGTTACAGTGGGGAACATGCTCTTGTTTACACCTCTGCCTCTTGTCAGAGCAGTTTAGAACAGGTAGCTAAAATGATAATTTTTCCTAAGCATATTAGTGAGCATGACAAAAATACAGGAGTGGCAGATGTAGAAAAAGAGAAAGAAGAGGGGTAGCCATATGGGGAGGAAGGCAAGGCTCTGCCAAGGCTCTTAAGAGCTGTGGCCCAACCTTAAACTTACACAGCGTATTTCTTTGGAAAACAAATGAGGTGAGTTGTTTAACACCAGTGTATAGCTCCCAGGAGGTATTGTAATCTTTTGGGGGATCTCATAAAATAAAGTGCCCTGGGGTTGTCTTACTTGTGGGTGCTGAACACTTGGTTCTTTTTGGGGGGGGGTTACGACTGAAGCTTTCAAAGGGCACAAGGAAAGCCCTTTCATTTCCTGCAACAAGGGGATCCTGGAGGGAATCGTCTGTTGAAAAGATGTAAACTATAAACCTGCAAGCATGAAGGCTTTTTTTTTTTAACACTATAATGGTAAGTATGGATGAGGTACCGCAGTGCTACAAACAATTGTTCTGCACAAAAATGACAACAAGATCTATGGGGAGACTGAAGCACCATTTCCCTGGATTCTAGAAAAATGTCTAAATATCACAGAAAATAAGTCATAGAATATTTGACAAATCATGCAGATAAATTTTAAAGTGGAATTCTTTCCTAAGTGAAGGATTTCATTGTTGATCAGTAAGCTTTATAGACATGATACTTTAATTTTCAGAAAATCTCTCTATGGAATGTGGTTATCTCAGTATATCTTTGTGCCTTCATATGAGGCTTAACTTCATCTTATCCTTGATACCAATTAATGAATCATTCACCGTACTGCAGCGGCTCACTAAAAATTGTTAGCTGCACAAGCACAGCTCACAGGACAATCTGTTACCTTGAAAGTCAGATAATAACACCTTCGATAATAGATGATAGCACCTTCACAGCACCTGTCTATGCAGTATGCAGTATGTTAGATGTAACTGAATAGTGGTACTTAAATTTTTACACCTCTGTTTGTCAAGGAAAAAAAGAAGTCCAATTGGTATGAGATGAAAAGTAACGATGTTTTAGCCCAAAGGACAAAATCCTTATGCTCGTACAATAGGTCTGGAAATTATTGTCTTGCTGTGGGTTTTCATAAAAATGGTGTTTTCCAATCTACTGTAGATTTTAATTGCTCTGAAAACAAATGTGTTGTGCCAGCTTGTAGACAGAGTATTTCATCAAAGTGCAACCAAGCCCTGTAGCACAGTACCTTCTGAGGCTCAGAGCCACCTGTGACCACCTGCTTTCTCTCAGCAATATGCCACAGTACCTCAGGCTGCTAATTTTGTTTTCAAAATAATCTGCTACTTCTGTTTTGTTAGGCTCTTTTCCTAATTTTGTTAACACAGTCAGTGCAATTAAGGGGAAGAAACAGAATATGATTTATTGATAATGCCAGATACATAGTGGTCTGTAAACAGGATCGATTGCGTATTTAACTGATGCAAATCTCTGTAGTTCAATTCCTCCCTACCAAATACCTCTGGTTTTCTTTTATCCCTGCTTAATACATTAGCAATGCTTTTTTTATTAACTGGGTAGCTTTGGGAAGAGCAGTTATCCTACGAGCTAGTGAATTTCTTGCCTGGGTAGCAATCCCACTGCAAAACTTATTGTATGAGACTGAGCACCACAAGTACACCGTAGGACTCCCACCCTTCGAGCTGCACAGAAATGTGACCTTTGGTCTGCCTGTGCAAGAGAGGGAAGCTTTCTCTTCCATAGGCTGGCAGATGCTGAACATTGTTCACCTACTGCAAGGTGAAGACTCCTATTAACTGTTGGTGCTCCTTCAGCACTAAGCGTTCTGGCTACAGAAATGTCTTTGAGTGTTAAATTAGCTGTAGCTAATGACAGATGGTTCTCATGAGTTTAGCAGAGCAGTTTGAAATCCAAATTTTATTTTCAGTCCCAACAGAGAAGCTTAAGGTGCTGGAGTTATGGCCAGCCAACTAGTTAGGTTTGAAGAAATCTTTCAGATAGACAAAAGGGACTTTCAAACTGCAGAAAAGCAATATGTACCTTCATTCTTGCTTCACAGATGGAGAGGATGTTGCAGTTTTTGCAGACCACCGTGCCACTGGGGAGATGGGACTGGTGCCCCAAAGATCCTGCCTGTTGTTTACATCTGTGCTTCCCCATTGCTGTGCCGTGGTGTGTGAAGTCCTGCTGCAGACAAGTCCCTGTTTTCTCAAGCAGAGATGGGAAGGATGCTTAAACTTGTTGAAGCAGAGAGCTCGTTCTTGCAAGAATACTAACTTGTATAATCCCGATTCTGTACTTTGCCAGAGTTTTTTCCGTAAGTGAATGTTATTGTATCTGGATCTCACACTGGTGGGTGCTCAGCTACTAGGATTAAGCTCTTTTGACTGTTTATCCCTGGAGCACAAAACAGACTGGAGACCCTGTGTGGCACCTCCTCCTCTGGCACCATCTTTCCATTCAGCATGTTACACTGGTGGATCCTGGGAATGCTCTGATCCACCAGCCTCTACTCCCTCCATCAGCTTCCTTGCTGGCTGGTTTGGTTTTTTTTTTTTTTTTTTTTTCCTTTTTCTCATGGATTTGGTACAGACATCAACTGTCAGCACTATGCCTGTGCTACCAGGCCTTGACTGCCCTGACCAGCCTTACCAGGAGCCTCTACAAGGACCCAAGTTCCAGTGTGTCCAGGTGTGAGGACCTCTCTGGGAGGAGAGGCAGCTGTCCTGGCTCTGGGGGCACTAACAAGCCTTGATTGCCCCATCAGCCTCAGCTGGGGCTTCCTCCCACCCTGGTACCTCAGTGTGGGTGTCCCTGCTGCCTCAGCTCCAGTGTAGGTGTGCTGATTTCCAGTCCCCTCTGCCCCTGGCTCCCAAGTGGCCATTGGACCCATGCTGTAGCTGTCTCTGGCTCTTTTTGCTCCTGACTGGACTCTCTGGATGGACCCTAGACCTGGTTCATTGCTCGCCATGTCCAGGAGTGTTGATGGATGCTTGGACGCTGGGCTCAGACGCTGAGGGACACAGCCCTGTTGGTGAGGGCTCTGCCTGTGCTGGGGTCACCCCTGGCTCCCAAATCGCTTTCCCTGAGGAAGCAGCCGGCCCTCGCTGCCCTTGGACAGTAATACAGTGTTTCCAAGTGTCAACTGCATGGTCTGCTAAACCAGGAGAGGAGGAGGCCCCATTCTTCTTGACTGGGAGCAAGACTTGGGTAGCTGGTAAGTAAACTGCTTTATTGATAATATACATGTAGCTCTTCTCTCCCAGGACTGAGTTGTCTGAAGGCAGCAGGGCCGAGAGGTGCTGTGGTGCAGGTGTCATCAGGCAGGGTCTGCCCCGGCTTTGCTCCTCATCGCCCATCTGTGAAGTGCCCAACCAAGAGGGCTGGCAGACCCGCTTCAGCAGAAGATGGGCCATGCTGAGCCTGAGCAGGGTGTGCTGGGGTTTGTGTTCTTATCTGTTATACCTCCTCCCATCTCTCAATACAGGCTGTTTGGTTTTCTTCAGGAGCTGTGTAGTTGATAATCTTTAGCAGGTTTGCCCCTAGTCATTAGGAGAGGCTGTTTCTTCCTGGTGAAACCCTGCTGCATTTATTGTTACTATCTGTGTTTCACAGAAGTGTGAAACACCCATGAAAAGAAAAGAGGCTATTGAGTGATGAGTGTGTCTTTTTTCCTTTGCTTTATTTTCTTTTCTCCATGCGCCTACCATCTTCATCTTTAGAAAATGGCCTACTTATCTCCCAAACATAGTTGCATTCTTTGTTTAATGTCCCTCTTCAGGAACTTATTCTGTATGGAAATTACCCTGTACAGGAAATAACTTACCTTTAACTGTCATCCTTTGCAATTCTCTCATTTTTAGATTGTTTTCTTGTGGGCTTTTTTTCGGCCAGCTCGTAGAACAATGAGGCTGGAGACTGCTGGCATACAATAGCTTTGACAAACTGAGTGTCAGTTTGATGTGCTCCAGACCATCTGCTTCCTGGGACGGCTAATTCTGGCCAGTGTTAACTCCAGCTGCGAGGAGCTGCAGCCCCAGATTCTGCTGGGGAAATCAAGGGCATGAGAACAAACCCCAGCAGGGAGTTAAATTAATGTGAAATACAACAGTACCCATGTGAAGATGCTACCAAAATGGTCAGCCTGCTGCAAAGTGTTGGTTGGAATGGCTCAGACTGGAGTTCGGGTCTTTGTGACTGTAGTTATTTTTTCCCTGTGAGATACTGATTTTTTTTTTTTTTTTTTTTAATGCTGATCAGAAGAATAGGTTGATTTATCACGTTAAAATTCAAAGGCATTGGAGGAGGCTAAAATCCTTCTATTTCCAAAGCATTCCTATTACAAAGAGCAGACCCTCAGATAGCTGTCTGTTAAGGGATTGTATGTCTTTTCCTATGAAGCTTTTATTGGAGAGAGACCCTCCATACATAGCAGTCCTGAGTGAGCTATGGTTGCTATGGCTGAGAGGGAGAGATGGGGGCTGAAGCCTCTGTAGCCAGCACGAAAGCCCGGGTTTGCTTTGTGTCATGTTCCAAAACATATAACCAGAGATACTCGGAGCTTGTACACTGCACACTCACTCTCTTACTTGCTTTGTGATACCTTACGTGTGTCCCCATGCCAGTAGAATCAGGGGAAGAGTCCTAGGACTTTTACTACCTATCACAGAATAAAACCAGATCTTCCCAGAGATACTGCCCTGCTTTGAATGAAATGCAGCAGAAAGCCCAATCAAGCAGAGACCGAGATTCAGGAGGAAATGCGGTATAGTAGTAAAATCTTATGTAATCTTATGCTATATCAGGTATGTACACAATGACTAATTGAGGAGCAGCTATTCATAATGTTGTTACACTTTTTATGATCTTCCCCAAACTACTGTCAGCTACTGCTTTGAAGATAAGAGCCGATAAGAAAAGGTTTTCTTATTGGCTCTGTAATGCTTGAAACTGCAACATGTGACTGCTTTCTAAATATGAACTTTTTTCTAATGCCGCTTGGGTTGCTGTTTCGTCATTTCAATTACATGGGTGCTGAGTTAGAGCAAAAGAAGGTCAATTTTGGATTCCCAGTTTGACTTTTAAGTTGTTTGGGGTTTGTGGTTTTTTTTGTAGCCCTTGAAGTTACTGAGTTACTCAGTTCACCTTTCTAGTTCAGCTTCCAGGTGCGAGTGTTGAAGAGCTGTGTAAATCAGGCCCAAGAATCTGGATTTGGGCATCTTTTCCAACGTGTTTGAGATAATTTTCTTTTCCCAGTGAGGCGGCAGGGTTTTTTTGAAGCTGATGATAGCTAATTCAAAGCAATGAAATTGTGAAGTACCATAGGCCCGGATTGAGAGGCCTGTTAGCGACCAGGATATTGGTAGGATCTGGATATAGTCTCAATGTTTTGAGCTAGGTATTGAGATGGAGGGAGTCAAAGATATTTCTTGGCAATATGCCTGAGTGGCACGGAACTGGCAGATTCATCTCTTGGGTTACCGTCACCTGACATTTCATGCGAGAATGCTCTTTTTACAAATCTATATTGGACATGAGTGTGCTCCCATAGGGCTAGGGAGGAGGAGAGGAGGTGTAGCAATTTCTGTAACGTGCTAACTGAAAGAAAAATTGTCTTGGCAGGCTCGCTTTGTAGTTGGCAAAGGCTGCACATGCCTTTTCTCCAGGCACATAGGCAGGGATGCAGCTACTGGTCCCTTCTTGTTTAAAGCTATGCCAAATAGAGCATGTTTGAGTTTGCTTTCCGAAATCTGAAGAGGCCTGCAAAAAAACTAGATGAAACAATGGGATATCTTCAATCAGGGAAGGAAAACAAATATAACTTACATCCACAGTAGTTCAGGTATGGGTAGAGATTCTGTGAGGAAGGCAGAGCCTTATTATTCATGTTGGCCAACAAGTACAGAATAAGAACTGATGGCTTTAGTAAAGAAAATGGAGGTTAAGTCTTTAAATCAAGCTTTGAATGTGTTTTGTCAGGCTGTTCCAACAGCAAGGCAGTAATGCACTGCATCGTGCAACTGAAAGGTGACTGCTGCTGTTATGCTTTGATACTAGAACAGTTGACAGTGCCAAGTACAATTGTTAAAGCATTTACCTACACTCTGCCAGCTGAGTTAAACTCCAAAAAGATTTGCACAGAAGTACAGTACTGAGTGAAACTACCACATTGGTGGAAAGACAGAAAATCTGGTAGTCTGTTTATTTAATATACACATATTTTTTTTATTCAGCTGGGATGCAGTCAGGATGATGGGTGTAACTGAATTCCTTGTGTTTCCTGCAGTTGTGCTGTAGAAAGCTAGTTTAAAAAAGAAAAAAAAAAGTTATGAATGGGTGGGTTGAGATGTGGAAGTGCCAGAAGGAAGGGATATCAGAATGGCAGGTGTTGATGACCTCTACGTTAGCAGGTTATCGAGATCCTGGCACATCCACCTACAGCTTTTCAGGACACCCTGATCAGAAAAACAAGGGGCAGCCTAAAGAAGGAGCAGTCCACACCCGGGCAAAAGCAGAAAACAGACTCTTTAAGACACCCAGGTAAGGAAATAAAGGATAGTAAGTCCTAATGCAGAAGGGTGAGATGGAATGGAGAGAAAAAAAAATCACAATCGCTGTCAGTTCCTAAAGGGTACGAAAGGCACATCCAAACCCAGCACATGCTCAGCAGGCTTTGGAGGACACAGGAGACGTGACAAGGACTCAATGGCCTGGTCCTCTGCATTGTTTCCAGACCGCGTGGGCATACATGTCTGGGTGCCTGGGTGCTGGCTGCCCCACTTGGACACATGAATCTTAGCACTTGTGAGAAAGTGATTGAACTAGGATTTGTTTTAAAATAAAGTAAATTTTATATTCTAAATGAATTTTCAGTCAATTATTTTAAAATAAAATAAGCTCATGCATTGAGCTTTGCTACAATATTCCAACATTCTTTCCTGAGGAAAAGCTTGTCGACAACAGAGAAAAGCTTGTGAAGGAAAGGACTTTTCTCAAATTAGGAGTAAGGTGCTAATACTCCATTATCTTGTCTGGCTGTTTTGTAGTGTTTGAACATAAAAACAGCCTGAACAGTGTGACAATGAACTCTAACTAGCATAGGGGAGTAACTGGCTGACATCATTAGCATTAGGATGTTGAAGAGGGCCAGTAACAGGCGGAAGATATGACCATTTTCACTAGGCATAATATAGATAAATTACATGATGAGTATATATTTGAATAAATTTGTACTTGGTCTTTGCTTGACTCCAGAAACAAGACAGCAGCAAGGTAGTTTTGAATACCTGCTGTATTTCTGTAACAGTGCTATGCCGAGGGCACCATCAAAGTTCACGAGCAGAGCTAGCTCGACTGTTTGCTGTGGACAATTTAGGAAATATCCCTGGGGTTGAATACACTTGACATACCTCCTGCAGCTTACCTTTTTAACAGGTCAGGCTGTTACCCAAGAACAAGTGGGAAAGTAAAGAAGCCTGTTTTTTTTTTTTTAATTTTTTTTTTTTCCTTCTTCATTTTTGCTGAGCCAAGGTCAGGTAAATAACTGCCACCAATAAAGTGAGAGAATATTGTTCACTGGTGGCAGTCACTGGCATCCTACTCAAACACTGTGTAAATGTCAGGCTTTATCCTAATGGAAAGTCAAAATTGGCTCAGCGACTGAATTATCTGTAGGTAATCTCTGCTCTTGGGTCTCTGCATATATGAATTATGAAAAGGAAAGTTAAATGGAGAATTTGGCAACTTCTGTGCTCTGTTGTCAGAAGTTGGTCTATGCGCTTTCTTAATGTAGTGACATAAGACTATTTCTTAGATATTTTTAAGCAAAATGCAAGAAAGCGTTAATTACAGTGTTTTGATCTTGTTGCTGCTGTTTGCATTGAATGAAAGAATCGTCCTGGGGTCTTGTCTGTCACTTCTGGCCTCTATCCAGTGTCTCTTTGTTTTCTCTCTTTGTCGTCGTTCCCCCCCCCCAAGTGTTTTGGACACTTCAGAAGCAGAGTAATGCCACAGCAGGGTAACTAGAGGCTGTGATCTGAGTTCATTCTCCCTCATCACAAGCTGAAATGCCTAAATAAAAAGCATAGTTGCCTTTGGGGTGGGGGGAGGTTTCAGGAAGAGGACGATCACCAAAAATTTGAATTGCTGTTTGGAGAAGCCTGTCTTTGTTTTGGCTGCTTAGGAAGTTCAGGCAATTATGCTTGAAACTGGATGTCTTACCTGGGTGGGATGAATCTAGTCATCCTTGCCTTTTTGAGGGCAGAGGGCCCATTCGTCATTTGCCTCAAAAGATCCTGAACTTTGTATAGTCACATTGAAAATAAGAAAGATGATGGTTTTATGGGCACTAAACAATCAGGAACAAAACTGTACAAAACGTTGAATATACTTTTTCAATCTCCTATTTTTGGGTCATACCCAGTTTTTACTTGTGCGTTTTTCAGCATTTCTCCTCAGTGAGAATCTTCTGATATATATATATTTTTAAATCTTTATCCTGGATTGTTCAAAAAAACATGCCTTCTCTGTGGTGAAAATAAAGTTCCTTCTCCTGTCAAGGCTGAGCTTTCAGAAACATGACTGAGCTGTTTTAGATCAAAACTTTCAGCAAAAATACTTGCCTTTGGGAAGGCCAACCTCAGAAACTTTCTGTACGGTATAAAGTCTGGGAATATGCATTAATGGAACTTGGTGTTCACAGGGGAAACACTCATGAAAGAGTAACTCAGCCTACATGGGGATATGCTGCTTTAAGAGGTTTTTGTTTGAAAAATGTGAAACTGTCAAAGTTGAAGTCCTTTACTTAAATGTACATGACTTCTGGAGGAATACAGGCATATTTGTCCTGAAAAGCTCTGCCTCCTCCTAGGTGAAAGCGACCTGGCCTTGGAGCTTCTGAGTCCCTGCTGCACGGGCTGCCTCGAAGGGAAGGACCTTGGGGTCCTCTTTAGCAGCAGCGTGGGAAGCCGGGAGGGCCGGCACAGGGGAGGGCTTGCCTGCTCGCTGTGCTGCCGGTCCTGGCCCTGCTGCAAGGGGTTGAGTCCTGGCTGGAGCCCTCGAGGCTGCCATGCTCCGTGCTGTTGGACCAAAGGCCCCCAGCACAGAAATGCTGGGTCTTCTCACACTTTTCCATCTACTGAGTTTTCAGTGTCCGACCAGGATCCCCTGACCTGGCGTACCAGTGCTTACTTTTTGCAAAATTATCAGAGCATACTAATAGAAACTCTTCCGAGTCTTCTTTTTTTTTTTTTTCTTTTTTTTTGGTAGGAATGAGTTATCGGCATTTCCTGTAGTAAAGACTTACAAGCCAGTCTGCTTCCCTCTGGTTGTTGGTGTTCCTCTTGACTGTGAGCAGGCATGGTGGTGCCAAGGTCTAAACCCTTGGCTTTGGACCCTGCGAGCTGCAGGCACTTTGCAGACTTATGTAGTAGTGTTCTGCTGAAGTCGAAGTTGTTATGTTGATGTCTGTCCTAGGTGAGGATTTGGTCTTTTGTACCTAATAGTTGGCTATGTCTTCTGGTGTACATAGGCAGGTAAACTGGTGGGAGGGGAGAGCAAACCGGATTGAGGCGAGGTTGTTTTCTTGGGATTTTTTTTTTTTTTTTTAATTTTGCCCATTGCTTTTGGGTTCCTTCCTATTCCTATTTGAAACAGTACTAGTTTAACAGCCTCATGTGAAGGGGTTGTAATTTAGGGAGCAGGTCAGACTGCTGAATCTCCTGTCAGTTATTATTTAGGAGCAACGTCTTCTTAGCTCTGAACTCTACAGTGCAGACACAAGCAGGCATGGTTCAGTTGGCAACTTGGCATTATTAGCTATAAAGTATAACACTGGGCTTTGTGTGACGGTTTTAATCAACTTCTCCCTCAAGGTCACCCTTAGCTTCTGAGTTATGGGAGTCCCAAAACCTGTTGTGATTTATTTTGATGAAGGTAAGTCAGTCCATGTTTTCTGGCAGTTTGGCTGTTCTGTGATCTGTAACTACATTGCTTCTAGTACTAAAAATACGCTCTGGACAAATACATGTGGATGGACAGCTCAAATAATAGCAATCCATCTTAGCAAATGGCATTAGTTCTTTTATTGCTTCTTTCAGCTGACTTGTCCCTTCATAATAGGAGAGGCTCATTACTCCCATAGGAGGTTCAGAAAAACCACTTTTGTCCGAAAAACTGTTAGCTTTCAGGTTCAACACTCAGATGGTTTGGGAAGTGACAAAGGGATTTGTAAAGATTCTTGGGCAGCTCAAGTCAGAGTGAGGAGGGGGAGCTGGGTGCCCGACAGTGCTCCAGCCGCTCAGCCTAATGGCTATAAAATTCAAAGCCATTTATATTTGCTGTTTTCCCTTGTGCTCCCATTTGCAGATGCACATACAGCAGGGATCAGGAGGATGCCTTGCAAGGTCAGCATGTCTGCCTTAGGAATGGTATACGGCTTGTATCAAAAGGATTACAAAGTGGCTGCTGTTAAAATAACTCAGTAGATACTGTGGTAAAAATCTGTGGAGGTTATAATTGTGGTACAAGGATGAAACTCAAGTTTATCCTGCTGCAATTTTGATGCAGCTGAATATCAGGGTTGTGCCTGTATGGATACCCAGCCCACTTAATGAGCAGTTCCCTGGGTCGTCCAGGAACTCTGGAGCTAATCTCTGCAGAGGGGACGAGTCTGACTGCCTGAAGACAGGGTTGTTGCCTGAACTCCTTTGCCCCACAGCAAAGCAACAGACAGGAGCTCTGCATACAGGACTTTCAGACAGTCCCAGAGACTTTCCCAGGTGGCTCCTCCTGTGCACAGACTAACTGGTAGACACTGCTTGTATGCTGGGATATGCTGGTTAACTTCCTGAGCAGAGAAACCAGGAGCACCTGGGGGTTCTCCCTGTTGGCATCTGCTGTAGACAAAGGTGTTGACCGAACTGTACGGAGATAACTTTACATATTCAGACAGAACTGCTCAGTAGGACTGGTCTTGTAGAGCAGTCTTTGTTCATGGTTAACATAGTTAAGAGATGGTTTGTACATAATTTAAGGTAATGAATAGAAATGGATCATGCCTATGCTGGAGTAGTCGCGTAGGTCTGCAGGTGGGATGTAAGAATTCTCCAGCATGGTTTGGGGAGTGTTATCTCATCCAGCTGAAGGCACCTTTGCAAGGACACTTGCAGTGGAGACACCCATCACTAGCTGGACAGCACCTGACCATCCTGTTCAAGAGGTTTGATTCTATAAATAAGCATTACCCAATGCAAACAATACCAATAAATCAGGTCTTTTTATCAAGCACTCTTGTCTGTGTCCATGCAACAGCATCCATTCAGCACAAGTGGGATGCTTCCATTGGGTTGCTGCTAGTATCTACCCTTTATTGACTGTTCTTCAATGAGCTGGGAGAAAATCTTGTAATGTTAGTGAAAGATGTTAGTAATTGTGAAAGTGATAGGCATCAAGTTTTGCAAAACCAAAGTCCGTGTTGGATGGTGCAGCTTTCTGGCAGTGATTATTTTCAAGCCTGTAGTAATGTGGGCACTAGTTGTGGGGACAGGAAGCTTCAAGAGGCAGAATCCTGATGTGGATGCAAGTGCTGCTATGGCTACATCTGCCTGTACATCTAAAAAAGACACAAGCCCTTAAAAACTACCTAGGTAACTAGGTCATTGTTAAGTACAAAGTCTAGATTACAGTGTAAAAAAGACTGAATATGTTCTCTGCACTTTTTCCTTAGAAAAAGCCCTTCATAGAAACCTTGCCTTTATTTATAAAACAATTTCAGCTAATGATATCTGGCTGATTCAGATGGTGTTCCAGGATTTGAATGAAGTCAACAGCTTGTCCGTGACTGTTTGTCAGAGAATGTGTGCAGGCTATTTGCTGCAAGATGAGATTGAAAGAAAAAATCACCACCATTGAGGTGATGTAGGAAGGCTGCCATCTTTCTCCCGTTATCTACGTTCACTAAGCTAAAAGGATGTATTGTTGCTTTCTGTTCTAATGTTCTGTATGTCCAATGCTTCGTCAACTAGCGGCCAGACAAATTACTACTTTATTGAAAGTAGGCAAAAGCCCACTTCAGGTAAAGTGCAACTTAAAAAGATTGCTTCTGCCTTAGCATTGGCCAGCATGTTTCCCACACTTTACCAAAATGCTTCACATTACTAGATTAAAACTTAAGCAGATGGTGACCTTTTACAGAAGTGTTTCTGTGTATTGCTCCCACTGAGCTTGTCAGTCCTATAGCTTTTTAGTTGATTGCTATAGCCACTCTGAAATGGGTCTTCTGAGGCTCTGCTGCTTTGCTGTTCTGCCTGGACCCTTCAATTGAAGGTATTTCATCTTTTTTTCTGGACTCCTACACACAAATAAAGAAGGAGTAGAATTTATACTTTTAAGTAACAGACATGGGGCAAAACAACAGGCTTACTTTTTCAGGCAAAAATTACTGCCTTTATCAGGGAAAGGAAAAGATTTTAAATTTTTAAGGTTTTCCAGTCTGATCCTGCAGACTACAGCATTGAGAAGCCTTCGCTACTACTTCTGTAAAGTGTGTTGGAAAGGGCAACCTCACCTTCGTTGCTACATCTGGACTGAAGTATTTGGAAAATACTGTGCAGACTTTGAAGACGGTGGGCAGGAATTAGGTCTTTGCACTTTTCTAGGTGCTCCTTACTGCTGCTTCCAATCTGACCAATTTCTGGATAGACAGTGGCTCCTCTGTGGAGCTTGGCTATCTCTGCCATCACTGTGGGTATTTGATGTTATCATCGGAGAGTCACTGTTTGTTCTAAATATGCAGGGAGTTTCTGAGTCATGAGCTGTTTTTAGACTTTTAAATCTGTCTTTTTAGTCTTCTTATCTGTCCTAAATATGCAGAGGAGTTTGGTCCAATTAATTTCTCCAACACAAGAATTATGAAGTATCCTACTACTGCTTTTTAAATAGCCAGATTTCACTAGAGATTAGAGCTTCAGGATACAGTGTCTTGAAGAATCCCTGTGGCAATATCTGAAAAGAAACATCAGTGTCATGTTCTTTCTATTTTTAATGCACTTCACTATGGAAACAGATTCATGTTTCTCTGCTGTGTGTGTTTGTCCATCTCCCTAGTAATTTTGAACTGTTGGATAATATCAATCAAATGTGACAGAGGTAAAGGTCTCAAAAGATAATTAGATTCCTGCAAGTATTTGTGAAAGTTACTGTCTGGATAGAGAGAGGAGATTCTACTTTATGCCTTTATAAACTTAGTCTGCAGCATGTGTTTAACCTTTATTAGATATAATGAATTTACAACGAGGGGAATTTACCTTTCATACTCTAAACGTGGGTAAAACTGCAGCTGGAGCAAGGTGATCCTGTTTCCATCATTTCAGACACTTGCCGAGCTGTATGCTTACGCTGAAGAAACTTGGACCGGGGCAGAACGAGCACTGTGACTTTGCTCTTTGCAGGTGGTAATAGGCACTGATTGAGTTTTGGCTTTAAGTGATGGTTTCTGATTGAAGCAGTCAGGCCTCAGCTACTTGTGCTCTATAAAGCGTGGTCTCAGTATGACAACCCTGGTTAGGTCTGCTGACTGGTGTGCCTGGAGTGAGGTGGGGCAGTTAGGACAATTTTGTTTCTTCTGTTACTCTGTTTAGGGCTGTAAACTTGCGGACCTCTGCAGTGTTGAATTGTGTGGTGTACACCTATGCTTGTATCCATTTGTATTCCCTAATGCCCCCGCTTAGTTTCAGACCTGTCTGAAGCAGAATGAACTCCTGAATTGGAGCTTTTTACAACCGAGGTGTCCCGTCCATCCACACACACCCACAACTTCTGACCTTATTCAGTGGCCCAAGAGAATGGATTTCCGGCTCAGTTTCTCCTCCAGACTGTCTCCATCCAAATGTAAACTGTGGGATGACTTTAAGAATGTCTAATGTTGTTATTTTGATTACCTATTAACTATTTATTAGCCTAACTGCTCTTTTTAATGCTGTTAATGCCATTTTTAAAATATCATGCAGCCTCAGGGTTGCAACAAAGATAGTCTTAAATTGGCTATTTTTGCAAGCATCTCCTGGATTCACCTTTTCTCTTAATGGTTTGCCTGTCTTTCGTACGCACCTGAGTAAGAGAACACGTACCAGGAGGCCCATAAACAGTCCAGTGCTCCTATTCACCTTGCCTTGCAGCACAAGAATAAAGGAATGCTCGCTGACGGAAAGAGTTAGGGAAACACGTATCATGACAGATAAACGGTGTGGAGCCTTTGCTGTCATGGGATATCATTAAGGCAAACAGTGTGGCAAGACTCGGTGTCTTCAATACCAATAGCAGCAAAATAATGTAACATTTGTAGCTGCAGCCGGCAAATCAAATGTTACTGTGCAAAGGATACCAATAGCAGAACTGGCAAAACTGTTTTGAAGGACATCCTTGAGTAGTTTAGGATGGTTAATTTAGGTTTTGTACTTGCGACTGATAATTGACAAGAAATAAAAGGTAGAAATTATTTGTTTGCTATGAGAAGCTGAAAATACCCATGTTCCCCACTTGTGCCAGCGACTTTTTCCCCTCTGTTTCCCATTCCCAGCTCCAGGTGCTTGCTGTGCTGAGTACTCTGCCATCCCAGGAGTTTGATGGACAAGAACTGGAAGGAATGAGACACTTTGCAGGGCAGGGAGGGGAAGGGATAATGGAAAGAGAGTACAATCAACTGACAGTCAGTGGTTTTGCCGCCTCCTTCTCTGCCAAACACTTCCCAAGCTTCTGATGGACTGTCTGCCTCAAGTAGAGAAATACTTGATAACAAGTTTAAAGGAGATGGGTAGCAAAGGGCCCTTTGGCTTTGAAAATCATTAATTGCTGTGCTCCTTTCCCTGGGTTTTTGTGTTTGTGCTTGTAAGCTATGCTGCAGAGCTGTGCTGGAGGTGGAAAGGGGAGAACAGTCTATTCCAGCAATGCTTTAGTAGGTGGGTACCTTTCACAAAGGTAATATTTAGCTTTGGTGCAACAGGGGCGGTATTTTACCAGCATGGTATAAGTATCTTTCAAGTTGAGACCTTCTTCTCTTGGAGTGTTAGCTTGAAGTCTTCATGTCTGCTCTTTCACTGTAAGGCAGGCTTTCTCAAACTATAATGTGATTCTGGGTGGGCTGGCTGAGAAATTTGATTTGCTTTTTGTTTACTCTGAAAATAACTCTCAGTAGATTTTGGGAGGAGGGGATAGGGAGGAAGAGAGATGGTTCTCTGCTGGTCTTCTCCAGCGCTATTTAAAACATTAAATTGCGCTCTGGTATAAGCAGAACTAGATCTAATGTCTGACGACATAGCAGAGATGGATGAGGATGCAAGAAGATTAATTAGCCTTTAATATGTATGACTTACATACTTAACCTTTTGCCCTTAGTGCTATCAGTTACCCTGAAGAATAGTATCTCTGAAGTTCTTGTATAGGCTTTGTGAAACAGCAGTGCAGCGTGTATTTAAACATGACATAGCGAAAGAGGAAAGAAAGTTACATGTCTTTTGTTTGAAGATGAAACAGCTTCTAAACAAACAAATTGAAAATTGGGTCAGCTATCTCCAAATACAAAATATTTGGAAAAACAGGAGGAAAGGCATTAGGCTCATGTTTGAATATGCATACTCAAGATAATGATCCCTAGAGTGTCACCAGAGGGGTTCTGAAGACACCTGACTTTCAAAGGGGCTCTGCATCTATGTGTCTTCCTGAGGTCTGCCTTTCAGAAATTAGGACAAAGAAATGTTGCAGATTCCTTGCAGGTGAAAAGATTTGGTTTATTTGGTTTATCCTCCTGCCTTATAAAACACGCTATCTGGAACTATAAGCAGTGTATTTCGCTGCTTCTGGTGGGATCTTTGTAGTCGTTACTGAAGCTGTTTATGTACCTGTGTCTCCTGTCCCTGACTTTTATCTCAGTCATGTTTGCTACAACCTTAGAAGTCATACTTAAGGTGGAGCATAGAACTTAATATGTTTTCTGCTTTGTATTGCAATATTTCTAGAGTAAACATAATGTGAATGCTTAGGAAATTGGGTAAATGAATTTATGCTAAAATTTCAGTGGGGACCCAGACCTTGATCCTACAATGAAATTCACCCCTGCAGAGCTCACAGCAGCATCAGGACCTGTGCTTTTATAAAATCCTCTTTGTCATTATTGGGAAGGTGTCTTCAAAAAATCTCTACATAGATTGGGTAGCTCTCTAAAATAATTGGTTGAATATTAATTTCTGTGGCTCAGTGCAATTATATTAATTATGGGGAACTCATTAGGCACTAATGTAAATATTAGAACCTCTTCTGTAACATTCACTGTAATTTAATGCTAATTCACAGAACCATTAT
Source organism: Platalea leucorodia (assembly GCF_965183815.1). Taxonomy (NCBI): domain Eukaryota; kingdom Metazoa; phylum Chordata; class Aves; order Pelecaniformes; family Threskiornithidae; genus Platalea; species Platalea leucorodia. Next base: position 26,242,984 of record NC_138830.1, on the reverse strand, counting down.
TAAACTGTTAATAGCCAGGGCTGCAATTCATTCAAGTACATAACATCTTGCGCAATCAGTAAAGCATTTCAGTTGGTGAGCAACATGCATTATAGTCCACATATGTGCTTTTGAACATATAGTCATGAGCTGTTTGCAGGCTTCCCATCACAAGTTAGAGAAGGCTTAGAGTAAACTGTCAAAGATTTCTTGGAGTATTGGCTAACCTGGCCTCTCTGGTTGTCCTAACTGCAATAAATGCGTGGTTCTGTGGCTAAACTACTGCATAACTTTTTATCTCATGTAATCTGTTTGGAAGCTGAGGTGATTACATCTCCTACATAATTTTAAAACTTGTCATGGTAACAGAGGCAGTTTCCCGATGTTGTGTTTATTTTGTATCCATGCGCTTTAGATTCCCTTGGCATACAGGTTGCTAATAGTGGGGTTGTTTCTGTTCACATACACAGCTTGTAGTCATCTGATGCAGCTTGTAGTCATCTGATAACGCTGGTGCAAAAGGGGATGACCTAGTTGTTTTTCATGAAATATTCACATCTGTTATTTTGTTAGTCATGGGGGCAAAAAGGTAGAAATGAAGTCAGTTTGAAATAACTGGGTGTGAGGGCCAATGAATTCCAGGCTTTGGAGAATGCTGTCTTTTAATACAAAGCTTTCTATTCTCAAGTGATAAAAACACAACCCAAAAGAAGCGCTGACATGAGATCTGGCTAGAATGTAGGTGCCTAAAATTACTGTCCTGAAGAAGTCTGTGTAGCTGCTGTCAAATCTCTGGAAGGGATTTAAAAAATAAAAATCTTAGCTACCTGGAACTGTGCTGGTGCCCAGCCTTGGCAGGCCTGAAGGGCTGCACCCAAGTCCGCCTGGGGTGAGGAAGCTGGGTGCTTGTCCCCGTTAGTGCCCTGAGGAGCTCCGTGGGGTGACAGCTGCGCTGGCGGAGGGAGGCCACTCAGCCTTGTTGTGGCTCCTGCTTCATGCTGCATGCGTTTTTTATTTTTTACCTCTGGCTGAGGGAAGCAGAGGGACCTGAATTCGACTGCCTCTCCTTCTTGAGAGTGTGAATTCGTATCCCCTGTTGTCCTGCACAGTGCTGAAGCCACTGGACTACTGGCAGTTTGGGCTGGAGGCATGCCCTACCCGCCCTTATGGAAGGATTTGGGGAATAGTGGTCAAAATGCAGGAAAGGAATGAGGGCAAATGCCTGAAAGGTTAGAAACGTGGGTTCCAGTCATAATCTGAGAGTAATTTATAGACTCTCTATAATTTATATACATTTCTCTGAAATAATTTTTGGTTGAAATTCTTGCCCCCTTCCCCATCCCTGCAGACCCAGGCAGTTCTGAACCTTGACGTCCCATCCTGGAGGAGCGCAGTGTTGCACACAGGGAGAGGAACCTCCTTGAGAGCTGCTGTTTTGAAAGGAGCAAAGAAAGGGCCTCCTTTCCAATCTTCCAGAGAGAGTTGGGCTGTGGGTTCCCAGTGCAAAGAGGTTCTGCTTCCTCCTTGAGTGTGGGTGTTGGAAGAATAAACTTTGAGTTTCAAACTGGCTCTTAGCATTTTCATTTGCAGTGAGCTGAAGACATTGAATAGCAAATATGCTGATGCCAGGTAGCACTTTTCTTGAACGTCTTGAGCTGGCCTGGAAGCAGTCTGCATGCTATCTCTGCCCAAGCAGCGTATCGGGAGTGCAGGTATGTCTCTCAGGATCATGATGCTTTCTTTTCTGTGGTCAGATGACTAAAAGCTAGCTGATGCACAATCTAACTCCTACAGACTAACTGAAAATGTTTCTGCTTTAATGGGCTATATTGCCCTCAGCACTAACTATTCTCCTTTTCAAAAACAAAGTCACAGTAGCAGCCTTGCTGGTTTAATAAACACAGAATTAAAAGAACAGCATTTTAAGACCTTTTTTTTTAAATCTTATTTCATTAAATGATCAGTTTAAAATAACTTTACATACCATCTTTAACAGCACCATCTGGTGGCTTTCAGGTAATGTTAACATTAATCATGGCTGGAGCTGTTTCTTACAGTATTACAGGATATGAAATGTTTGGGTTGTTTTATTATGAATACCAGAGGAGGCGTGTGGATTCTGTATGGGTAAATATGGCATAAAAACATAGACCTTGACAAAAGCATGTTGCTGAACTCCCACACATTCTGAGTATGTGGGGTAAACCAGTGCAGAACTCCAGGGTTGTATGTGCATAAATATTTAACGTGCATAAATATTTGAGTGCTAGAAGAGGGATATTTTCTCATTCCTATAATATGTTTAAAGACTCCTACTTACAATACAAAATCTTCTATTAAACATTATTTTATGCTTGCTTCTAATCTCCTTACATGTATGTAGAGTCAGGAGAGATCAGTGAAGTCACTGATTGGAAGAACAGCCTTCTGAACAGCATGGGGAATTTAAAATATATTGAGGGCTTAGGAGTGTGAACTTTCATTTTGATTTATTCAGTCTTAGCAAACAGAGAAGGTTGATATCACAGCAGGGAATGAGTGGGAAGAAAGACAATCCATGTTCAGCCAGAGAAGCTTCGAAACACAACCGAAGACAGAATCTCTTTCTGTTACGAGCCTTTGTGTAGAAAGCAGTACTGATGAACAGTTTCTGGAGCTGATGGGTGATGGCCATAGAAATGCCACTAGAATTCCTGCACAGGAATTGGAGTGGGCAAAGTATCCTGTGTGTCCTTCCCTCCCCCAGTTGGTATTCAACATGTCCATGTTCAGCGTGCTACTTTACATTACATTATTGATGTATGAGTGGCATTAAGTGTAAGGCCGTGCAGATTTAGAGCTTTGTTCTCATTGTAATAACAGCTGATGATTCAGCACGAAGCTCTTGCTTATGTTTTGGTATCTGCGCTATCTAGAAAATCCAATTCCTTCAGTGTTAGGTGATCCGTCTGGCTAAGTATGTTGTCAGCAATTACGGTTTTGTACAACAAGCCTTGGCATCAACAGCTTAGCACTGGCTTCGCTGATTAGAAGCAGAACTTTTGTTGACCATTTGTAAAGCAGTTTGCTTACAGCTTCCAGGACAGAACCCTTTCCAGAAAAGAGCTTTCTATGCCTTCCATTGGCTTTGTCTTCTGGTTGATAACATGAAATAAAGATGACCTGGAAAATACAAAGCTCAAGTATTTGCAACTGCTGGTTATTATCTCTAAGAAATGTAGATTATTTAAAAAAAAAAAAAAAATCTATTTGGAATTTGTATTGGGAAAGCCCAAATTAAAAGATTGCAGGAAGCAGTTTGGCGTAGTAGGTAGCAAGGTGCTGGCCTGACTGTCTCAAAAGATGTGTGCTCTGTAGCTAACTGGGGCTAATAGGCATGACTGGCCAAGTCACTGTTATTTCCTCTGTGCCTGTTCCTGTGTGTGGCCTAATACTGTAGTGAGCATCATGAACTGCATCCTCGACAGATGCATGCCCCCCCCCCCCCTCGTATCATTGTAATGGAATGTTGTCTATTTACAGCAACTTGGAAGGTACCCTTGTCTGGCAGAACTTGGAGGCATAGCAAATGCAGTCCGTGTTTTTTTCCAGAGAAATGGTATCTATTTTGTGTATTTCCACTGAGCTTTCTGCTTCATATCTGGAATGAAAGTGAAATAGCAAGTGATGAAAACAGTGATGAAAATGATGATGAGGATTTATGTGTATAATAATTATCTGCAGATATTAAAGCTTTGCAGTACCCTTTTTCAGAGATATTCATATAAGTCAGTGAGATCTGATGACTTGGTCAAGGTCACATAGCAAGTTTGTGGCAAAGACAGAAATAGAAATTGCATCTTAAGAGTCAGTACAGTATCATATTCACAGGCTTCCATTTGTACAGACGCTGGTTGTTACAAACACTCTTGTGCTGTATGACGTGGCAAGGCCGCAAACTATGAAGAAAGAGGGAGGCACACCCAGAAATAAGCTTAGCAGTGGATACTAGGTTTAAAAATTTGCTTTTGCATCTTCAAAGTTGGCATAACTCTGTTAACTTCAGTAAAATTAAGGTCATAAAAAATTTACAGAAACAGTGGCTAAAAGGTTCTTTGATTCTTTGTCTTGATGAAGAAACTGGCAAACACTTACCCCAGGCACCCTCGATATAACCATCCTCACTAACGGGTGACGGGTAGGACACGTGTGCAGAGCTGAGCCTACTTCGATCGTAGGAGCCAGGAAGCTGTGTTTGTCCTGTATAGTTTAAGGGAGCTGCTGTCTGCGGTATCAGCATTCAGAGCTGTCCTATTGCTATGCGAAAATTCTTCTCACTTTCGGCCCTGTCGTAGTGGCATAAGTTGTACTTTTCTGAGCAAGAAAGCTACCTTTGACTTAGTGCCGAATTGTGTACAAACCTGGTTCAGAATGTCAGTTCAAGAGCAGAAATAGTATAATTAGTTCCAGGATCCGTGCAGGAGAAACAGAAGCCAAATAATCTACCGCAGCCATGCTCAACTTCAAGAAGCCTGTGGAAATAGGGAGCTAGCTCATGCCAGCTTGTTAAAAAGGAAGCTGGAAGTTACAGATGGTATGGATGTGATACTGGAGGCAGAGAACAAATGTTTCCCACCTATTGAGAAACACTTCAGAAAGGGCAGAAAGGAAGCATCATCGCTTAATAGCGGCATGATGGTTGCTGTTGAAAGCAAGAGAGAGTCCTCTAAAAGCTTAAAGCTTTATCTAAATGAGGAAAATATAAAGGATTATAAAAACTGACAGGTTAAATGTAGAAATGCAATAAGCCAGACTGAAAAAAGAGTTAGAGAATCACTTGCAAAAGGCATCAAAACTAGTAAGAAATGCATCTTCAAAAACATCAGCATCGGGGAGCCTGCCAGAAAAATCTCTAGGGCTGGTAGATGCTCAGAAATGACAAATGAATTCTTTGCATCTGTTGCTCATTGTGAAGAAATGGTAGTTCCCTGTGCTGGAGCACTTTTTAAAGAAGAATTAATCAGAAAAATCTCTTTCAAATTGAAGAGTTCGTAGGGGAGCTTATGAATCAAATAAAGAAGTTGCCAAGTCATTTGTTATTAACCAAAGCTTTCTGTAGGAATTCAAGAACGAAATAGAAAGACTAACTGTGGTGTTGCATAAAAGCACTCTGGTACCGGAGGACTGAAAGATGGTAAATGTGATATGACTTTCTAAAAAGATGATACGGCGAACCACAGGCTGATGAGCTTGAGATATGTACAAGAAAAAATCGCTAGTGGAATTACTAGATACAGGGATAAACTTCTTGCAAAGTCAACAGTCAGCCTGGCTTTTGTAAGGAGAAGTCAGGCCATGCAAAATGCTGGAGCTTTTTTAATGAGTTAGCAAGCATATCTTCTGGGACCCATGGTGGTCAGCAGATGCATAAATGATGCAGTAAGAGTTGAATACTTGATGTCATTCATTATTGTCCTGAATAACTTTGAATTATTAATGATGACTGAAGAATTTTATAAGAACCTAGTGAAACTGAGTTACTGGGCAGTGAAATACAAAAGAAACGTGCTGTAGATGAACAAAGTGATGTATACGGGGGAGCAGGGAACCTGAATGAGAGATGGGTGGGCTCTGAGCTGGTTCTTGAGCAAGATCTCAGATTATGGTAGAAATGCCATATCAGTGTTCAGGAGTGGTCCAACAGGTATGTCAAATATTAGAGTTGTTAGGACAATAACAGAGAGCAAAATTGGAGTGGCCTTAAATGCTTTATATGCTAATATTAATGCACAGAACTTCTGCATCCTGATTACTGTATACAGTTATGGTTCCTTTACTCCCTAAACATGCTAAAACTGAACGAAGTGGTGAGAAGGCAGCAAGGCTGATGAAAGGCTTGGAATGGGCTCTATAAAAGAAATGAGTAATGAGGCTAGGGCTTTTCAGCATGGAAAGGAGACTACTGAGGCAAATGGTGATAGAGGGCTATAAAGTCATGTGGCCTGGAGAGAGCGGGTAGAGATTGATCTCTCTAATTCAGTAGAGAGAGGGGGACATTGAATTGAGCTGGCAGGAGACTGGTTCAGGGTAAGTGTCACTATTTGTGTGACCCATTCTTATGTTCCTTCCTAGTTACCTGGTTTTGGCCACTGTTAGAGGCAGCATAGTGGGCAGGGTGGGCCTTTGTATCTCCTGCTATAGTTGTCTTATGTTTGGCTTGAAGTAGTTGGGGAAACCACTGCTGCAGCTGTTAACAGCAGAACTGGCTTTCCATCAGTATGTCAGCCCGTCGTCTTTAGTGATACTTCAGGGTCAGAAATCAAGCAGTTGAGCATAGACAGCTGCTTATCCTGACCAAGCAGCTTGTGCTAAGATTCTTGCAGTAAATTTGTTTTGTCATTAATTCAGAGATGCTCCGTGCACGTGGAACAGTGGGGAAGGTCTGAACAGCATCTCCATAGCCACTTGTGAATAGCTGGACCCCAGCCCCCAAGGCAGAGATGCCAGACTGCTTCTGCAGTCTCGCTGGGGCACAGTGATACAGAGGCAGGAAACTGTAGCCCTAGGCAATGAAACGGGAATATTGTGCTTGGGTTTGCCATGAGTTGTGTTTTGGTTTCAGCAGTATTTTGAAAATCAAAATGTTGTGCGTAATTCTAAAAGACTACAGAAGCCGAAAGATAAAAGCATGAGAGTCCCATATGTTTTTACAATATTAAAACAACTGCAACTAAAGCTGGGTCACTGCCAGCCTTTATCAAAAGGCTGCACTTTTGCATTCCAAGCAACAAAGGACTAAATGACAAAGAACATACTGACCCTTTGTTATACAACTGTAGAGGGGAAGAAAAAATCTCAGAAAGTATTGACATTTTTCTTTGAAGAGTCTTTTCATGTTACTTTCAGACGTGAAAGGTAAGAACATGCTACAGGTACACACCACACTGGTTAAAGGAATAGCTGAGAGTACGTGTCTGCACATGAAAGTTGCTAGGAATGGTGTGTTTATCTACGGGGACATCTAGAAAGGTACTGCTGCATATCCTTGAGTTCTCATTTTATGCCCGTTCAAGTAGGTGAGAGTCCCTAATCTGAGAGAGGTAAGGAAACCTGCAGTTTTGTTGTGAGAAGAGGTGGCTTCTTACTGCTGACACTAAAAACTCCTTTTCTTGTTCTTGGCAGGAGGCATCTAGTCACCCTGTAGCACCTTGCCATACCCTGAACTTATTTTTAAACTCCTTTCCTTCAGAGTAACGGCCTCCTGGGACTCTGTATGTCATAAATTCAGCCAGTGTAGGAGGAATTCTGCAACTATTTTCAACTGAAGATACTGTCTTTATATTGAGATTCAACTTGAACAAATGTGAGATTTAGCATCAAAAGACCCTGTTCGGTCATCACTATGCTCAGTGTCATTCAAGAACCTGTTGGTCCTATTATCAGTGGTTTTGGCTTTAAGGGCTAAGATGCAGAGAGTTGATTAGTCCTGGCTGAACTCTCATGAACAGAAACTAAGAACTGTTAAACTTTGAGCTTTAAGATTAATATTTTAAAAACCCACAAGAACTCTTCTTTATGTAAAAAGAAAATTGGTATTTTATCATAATGATGGTTTTGATGTACTTTTCTGCTATGAACCTAGAAGTGTAGATGGAGAGTGCAGATCCCTACCAAAGGTCATGACTTTTCTTGCTGCATTGGAGATGAGATCTGAGCTGACGTCTGTTTAATCCAATTCTCCTGTTACTATGCCATCTATTTTGGATTAAGAAATGTTAAAAATGTAATAAGTTGTCTACCAGGAATAGTTGCATGCTTTTTCTGAGTTCCTGTTGATTAAAAGTGGGCTTCTTTCCAATGCAGAGTGATTTTTTTTCTTTTAATTTCTTTCCCATATCATAGAATGTTTAAAAAATCTTTAATAGCCTTCAAAATGCTTATTCATATCACTGCACAGTATATTTCTTAAATATGCAAAGTAGTCTCTTGACAGTAATTTCCAAAGGCAGTGGACAAAAGTGGGTTCAATTTTGGCGCGTACCAATTTCATTAGATAGCTGAATTTGCAAGCAGGAAACAAATATGGAAATACAGATATTAAAAGGTAAATCAGTGCAAATTATTCTTTTCTAATTATTTTTCTCATTGAGAAGTTTAATGTTAGTTTCCCTAGATAATGTAGAAGCTGTTTGGGAGTTATAGGAACAAAGGTGAGTAAGTACAGTGTTCATACACCTTGAAATATTTGAAAGAACATTTTAGTTAATCATGAACTAGGTTATATTAGTGAAATGTTAACATATTTTTATGTATAAAATTAAATGGATCAGGTACTTGATATTACAAGATAAATTTTTGGTACTTTGGCACAAAGTACCATTTTCTGTTGGGGAAACTAAAAGAATTGCAAGAAATTCTGGATAAATTAAGCCTAGCCATTATTTCTTGAGTGCTCAAAAACTGCCTTTAGTGGAAATAAGAAATTGCCCTTCTCCCTCCCATGCTTTAGAAAAAGTTGTCAGCTTTTTGGGCCAAGCTTTCTGAGGAAAAGATTTAGCCAGTTTTTGCTAGTTGTAAGTTGAAATGAAAATAAGAAACACTATAATGTTGATTATTAGACCTAGAAAGATCAGATTCAGTAACATGTGAACTGAATGCTAAAACACTGGCATAGAGCATACATGGCATGAATCATCCCAATTAAATGGAGGAAATTACTTAGCCACATGAAAAAATTATGCCCTGACATTAAAAGCTACTAGTGTGTTTTACTTTTTTTCTGGCACTTTATTATTCCTGAAGCTTTAAAGAACTCCAGCCTCGTAGCCCCCACGATAAGTGTTCTAATTATGAACACTAAGAATGTCTTCTGATTGTTTTGAGTTAGCTAATAACTTGGTATGCTAAATAAATCAAGCAGTTCCCAATCCAAATGTAGCGTCTGGCTTTGGAAATACAGTGTGCTCCCTCTCTGCTGTGTGAAATAGGTCTGAACAGCTGGAACAAATGTTCTTGTCACTAAATTATAAATTACAGCTGTCGAGAATAAAACATTTAGTTCCAGCACTCAAGAAATAGATTTTTAAGAAGTCTTCCCATTTATCAGTTTAGCCATTGATTATGTGTGTAAGGTCATTGAATCAGAGCAGTAATGAATGGAATTCTTGATGGCTCAAATACCAGACTAAACGTACCCATAGTTTTACATCCAGGAACTTGATAATACTTAAAAATGCCTCAAAGCATTTAAGGAACTAACGCTATATGTAACCACTTATGTACTGCCTTTCTGATCACCAGTAACATGTTTGCTGGGTAGGAGAGTTAAGATCAATTTGCTTCCATGAGCTCCTTACTTGTCAGATTTTCAGTGTGTCAAGTCTTGCATAGTAGCTGTTTAACTTCTCCAAGGTTGTGATTGCCCTGATGGCTTATGGGGGTGGTAGGAGATCAGGGCTAGGGTCAGACTGAGCTGCCTAGCATTAACCATTTAACTGACAGCCTTGTTTTCCTTGGTGCAAGAAGCAGGAGGAGGGATGTTGCTGTATGTGTTCCAAAATGGATGTGATCTACCATCGTGGTCTGCTGCTGGTCCTCAGGCTTGTCTTGAGATGAAACCTGAAATAAGCATAGAAATTTGATCCAGTATTTTTTTTTTAATATTGGTCTCGCTACCTGATATTTGAACAGTTTTATTTTTCACATATGCTGATGGCTTTAGTCCTCACCAGCGTAGAGCAGGCTGCTGGCTTCAACCTTTTCAAGTTTTGTACGCTTGTTTTCACAAATCTCTACTAATTACAGTTGTTTTGAACGGAAGGTGAAGGAATATCTGCAGTGTGCTTGTGACACTGCTGTGCTTGCATACTGTTTCTGTGTTCAAGATTTCTGTTTGTGAAATCAATTCAGCATCTTTCAGATGCCATTCCAATGGAAATAGCTAAGATGTGCAAGCATGTGTTACAGAACCTTTTGAAGTGATGTGCAGTTGGGAGGAACTATAAGGGAGGAAAAAATATGTTCTTGTGCTTGCAGAAATACCTGAAGACCATTTTTCTTAAAGATGTGTCATGGGCTTGACACCTATTGGTTCTGACGCCTTCTGTGATGCTTCCTCCAGAGTTAAAGTTTTCTTTCTGAGTATTTCATGAAAGTCTGCATTGCGAAGGTTTTTCCAGTCTGAACACCTACATGCTTTCTTTCTCCACCTTTCTCTATCAGTATTGATAAAACTCGCAGGAACCAAGTTATCTTTGAGATTCCTATGATGCTATCCAAGTAAGTCTTGAAAAACTATGGCTAGGCTCAAGAGGGAGAGGGGGCACAGTCTTTGCGTAAGTTCCTTTAAACAGAAAACCAAAGCTAAATAACAGCTGTGAAGATATTTTCCATGGTCTGATGTTGGCTATTGTTCTCTTTCCAAATGCCCTTCCTCAGCTTGTTAATTCTTCATTCTTCAGAATTTGCATTGACAAGGCAAAAAATACTTCTGCAGAAGAGTCGTAGGTTTAACAGATGTAAATATGTTTGAGGACATCATTCTTACTAAAATTTGTTTTAGATTCCATTTCATTTTAGAATGAGAGATGTTTATCTCGACTGACTTCCATCTTCAAGTATCAATAAAACCAACTTAAAAAAAACCAAACCACACCACAAACTAATAAAAGCCAGTAATTACAACTAGGGTAAGGGGTAGAAATAGGCACTTTTTGGCTGAACAGTAGTTGGTGAAGAAAAGAGGAAGCACTTATGTATCAGGTGTAAGTTGATAGCTCAGCAATTTATTAAACAGATTAATCCTCTTTCTGCCTCAGGAATATCACTGAGCTATTTAGTTCCCTTCACCTTCTCTTCAAATGTATTCAGTAAATATTTTTCTGTACGCTGCTGTCAAACTCTGAATTCGGTACTGTAGAGGGGTATCCAGAAGTTGTGATATGGTGGGTTTTAGTTCCTGTGTTGGAAAAGCACACAAATATTCTCTGCACAGATTAGTTTCAATTGGAAATTCACTTCGAGAAAATATTTCTGTGGTAAACTAGGTCATTCAAATTGCAGAAGACACGAGAAGTATGTTGACCAAATGGGCAAAATGAATTTGTTAGGAAATTGAGTCTGGACAGAGGCATCTCTCTATCCAGATGGTATCTCAGCTCAATCATTCAGCTTGAACAACAAATAGTATTTTTGTTTCCCTGGTATGCACCACAAATGCTTTGCCTCTGGGGACATAAATTATGTTTCAAAACTAGAGAGATTGTTAAGTTAGTATAGCTTGCAAATTAAAGGCTAGATCTTATCCCTGGTAGGCATCTATTTCTTCTGGATTTACTTAATATAAGCTTTTGGTTGTATTATTCTACCTCTTGCTCTGGTCAGTCAGAGTCACTCATAGTTGCTATGCAGCATGTTCCTTACAGGGTTAAATGCAGCATTTATGATAAACTCTGAAATTATCTCAAAGGCCTTTATGTAAAATATTTCTTTGCAATAAAATTATCACTATATGTGCTAAAGAATTCTGTCTTCCAATTTCATATTGTGCAAATTCACATTTTAAAAGTCATATTTTGAGCACTCCCCACTAGCCTGATGGCTAGTGCAGCTGCAGTTTTATTCCATGGTCTGAAAACAGTATCTCCTAGCCAACAATAAAAGAGGAAAAAAAAAAAAGAAAAAACTGGGTAGTGCTCAGTGGCTCACTGTAAGCCCTCTCCCCCAGACAGTCTCTCAAGGTTCAGAAACCCAAAGACAAAAAGATGAATTTTTAATCCACACAGGCCAAATGTCAGTGTGTGTGTATATATACATTCTTTATTTGCTGCTGAATCGGCAGAAATGGCAAAAGATGCTTTTTTGATTTAAAGGAATTTTAGGCCTCCGTCTTGCTTAGTCTTTGCTTTTCTAATGAGGTTGCCTGTGACAGTGGCAAAGGTGGATGTGGTTTCGGATGGGAGTGCAGGCATGCCAGGGAACAGCTCTCGCTTTCTTCTAGTTCAGAACAGAGGGAAACTATATGAGAGAGACTTGAGCGCTGGTTTCAGAATAACTTACAGATGTGCCTATATTAAATAGTCAACTTAGATATCTGTACTTGTTTCTTGTTCTGTTTCACCTCTCTTCAAAATCTGAAATTTGCACGTTTAAAATAAATGATATGTGAACAATGAATTTCTTACACTTAATTATTTCAGAACCATGAAGAATAAAATGGGGACACAGATAGCTGTACGCATTTGACTACTAGTATCACTGGATTTGTGCTTATGCTCCCTGTACACTAAGAAATTCTTCTACAAATAAATGTTTGTAGCAGTATGTGATTTCCTGAATCAGTTTCAGGCCTCCTTTATGACTTTATAATGGAATCCAGTGAGGATGGCTGTCCCAAACAGCTACATGTTAAGTGGAAACCGATCAATCTTTTAAGCTGTATTGCTATTTATTTTCTTGTACTACCTTTCCTGAACTGTGATGAGTATGCTCACTGTGTACTCACTATACTCCTGTACTGTACTTAAAGGGGAAACTATCTTATGTCTATAAAACAGAAGAGGGCCGGGTTTTTTTGCTGCTATTGCATTTTAACATACTAAGAATTTCTCATTTTTCTTCTTCGTATTTTCTTTTGAAGTCAATTATTTTAAATTAGCTCATGAAATGTTTTGAAGAATAAATGATTTCCTTTCTGCTTTGAACTAAAGGAAAAGTAATTAAGTAGTGCTGAACTGAACAAACACCCATTACTTTTAGGTACCACAGACTTATTTCCCTATAATTTTTTTATAGGTCAGTCAAGCTGCAAATTACCCAGGAAAGCCCTCAGGTAGACCTTCTGTTAATTATCTGACATGGCTGCTTGCTTTTAAACCAAGAACGAACAGTTGAAGACCTGTGTTTGTAGTAAAGAAGGCAAATTTAAAAGAAAAGAGATTAAAACAGTTCAATATGAAAAGAACTGTTTCAAAGCTGTTCTCAATATGGTCCCACCCTGAAGGCAGATGGCGGTAAAGGCTGAAAACGTTAACTTAAGAGAAGATTAAAATGACCAAATATATCTAGTTTGCTGAAATGGCAGAATATGCCTAGCCTATGGGTAATAGTAGATAGCTGTCTGCCTATGAATTTTTGAGTGACATTTCCTCTATGCAAGTCACTCTAGGTTCAAGTTGTTTAGACATGGTCAAAGAGAAATTACAAATGATATAGTGTGGTCCTCTACACTGTTATCTCACATTTGCCTTCCTTATGTCTCTCCATCTACACAGTCTGTGACTTGGGAGACCCAAAGCATATTTTATAGCTAGATTAACAGCTGGGAATACTATGTGTAGTGCATACAACTTAACATTCGTTGGGTTTTTTTCAGTGAAGAGACATTATCAGCTGTTGTGCCCAGTGTGTTCTCATCCATTAATCACTCCTATGTCCTCTTCTGCAGACATATCCTTGGAAGGCATCAATTTTACTGGAATATAATCTGGAAAATTTTCCTGTTTCAGTTGAGAAGTAGAAATGTTCCTTTCACAAGCTCTTTAAACTCTCTTCTTTAGTAACACTATGTTGTAACTGTGATACCTGAAGGTAAAGTATGCCTGAGTGCTTTAAATGGGGAAAAACTAGCATCTGAAAAAAACAGGAGGCTTTTCCTGCACAAGATTACTGTCTGTTCTAGCGTCATAAAAAGGAACTATTAATTGGCTTGGTAATGTAACTTGACAAATGTGAATTTCGGTTTTTTATTTTCCGCAGTGTCCTAAGCAGACAACTAGGTCTATATAGCAGAAAGGCCCGAAAAAGGTTCAGTCTGTACGTATTACTTACAAACACTTGAAAATGGGACAGCGTACTAGTGAATTGAGCCTCAGTTGTTTACCTCCCCATTCAGAAATGTGTTAGGTCCAGTGGCAGTAAGTTTCCAATATGAAGTGTTACACACAACAGTATAGTGGATACACATCCCTGTGTAAAGCCTGGGACTTTAGGCTACTATAAACATAGCATACTGGTCATACATGCCATGCATTTGGGAAGCTGCCATTCTTTAACGCTGAGATCACTGTTAAGGTTTACATTACGATGGAAGTTGCAGGAAGCGTAGCTCGAACGGGAAGAAACCACTTTTTAGGGTGCTCCATCTTGTTGAAAGTGAAGCAGTTGCTGCTGGTTTAACCTCATCTATCCCATTACTTGCCCTCCACCCACCGCATCCCCCTGCCCCGTGTGAAATGGAGCAATGGCAACAGCAGTACAAACATTGGTACAGTGGGATTCATTTTCATTCCTCTGGGGTTATGGGTTTGGGTTTTTTGGTTGTTTGGTCGGTTTGGCTTTTTTGTATTGCATGCTTGTTTGACGCCGTTTTTAACTCTTAACTGTTCATTTTGTACAAATCTACCTCTCTGGAGTTGCTCTGGGTCTGGTCTTGCAAGGTGCTGAGGACTGACCTTAGAAAAGCAATGTAAGCAGTTGGCCCGCTGTGGCTGCAGATGCAACTCAGATACTGAAGCATTTGCTACTTTAGAGCTGTTTATTGCCCAAAAGTGTGTCTGTAAGGTGTTCTTGGTTTTAATTCCATTTAGCGTATCTTCCTTCATCCTAGGCAGGCATATTTTTTGCCATCTTCAGAAGAGTTTCAAACAGTTGGCTGTCATTATACGTTCTTTAGTTCATTAACTTCCCATTGATGGTGTGTGGCGTGTAGTGTGTGTCAAGGAAGAATGTTAGTTATAAGGTAGACGTGGTTGTAGTTGAGCTTGAGGTTCCCTCTTTTGTCATTTCTGATGAATTTGTCTATACAGTGGGAATTTTGTACCAGTCTAAACCTATGTATGTGTATTGAATAAATGCATGTAAACCTTAGTCCATTTTACATTCAGTGGGCCTTCTAATCCACTCTTACAGGCATCTATTCCATCCCACTAGCTATGTTAGCTTTTAAATGAGCAGGTCTGATCATTAGCAGAAGACTTTCTACTTGTATGTCAACACAAATGTGAAGAATTTTCTATTTCTTATAGGAATAGTATTGACTGTTAACTTCGTTTTCTTGCAGTGGTGGTTCCTGTTACATAGGATAACTATTTTTTCTGGGTATGGATACCTGTCCTAAGACTTTTTTGGAGACTTGCACTTGAGAAGCTCTGCCAGGACAAAATAAGATATTTCTACAGTTTGCATGTCTGATAGATTCTTTTTTGGAGCAGTTTAATACATTGCTGGGATTTAAAGGTGTGCTGAATCTAATGTTCCAGGAGTTGAGGAAATATTCATTAGAATGCATTGTCTCTTGCTGAGTTTGACCTTCACTACCCTGCTGGAGTGCACTGCAATTTTTTAGCTGCTTTCATTCTGCTTTTCCTCCCTGGATGATAATAAAAGTGAAGCAGTTTGCATGTCCAGCCTTAGTTGTCTGCAGTCTTGATGCTTTCCTGCCATTCAGGCTCCTGCTGAGGTCAGTGTCCCTGTGCCTGTGTCTTCAAATCTCCAGTCTTTGTCTTGGCTTCTAGTTTTGACAAGCAGGTAATGAAGTAGTTTTGCTTTCTGTATTGCCCTCACACTTAGGAGCTTGTGCTGTGTATTGGTTTGCATAGTAATTCTGTCCTGATTTTTAGAACTTAAAAGGTTGACAGTTCCTGCAGTCTGTTAAGCTTTCTGCAGAAGCAGAGACTCCCTTTTAATCTTCTTTATTATTAGAAACTCTATTCAGTCTTGTGGAAGAATGCTTAGTATTAGCACTGGAAGAGCAGCAGTTTTAAAACTAACAATGAAGTACAATGCTGGCACTGGCCTGATCAACACCTAGGAAACTGGGGAGAGAGATGTTCTTTCCTCTTTTCCAGCTCTTAAAGCTAGTGGAAGGAAATGGTGCCTGAAGTCTGTGCTGGCTATTGCATTGCAATATTAAGAAGCGTGACTAAAGAAGCATTCTTGCCACAGTAATAAAAGAGAAAGGATACTGGTTAGTTGTTACTAGCAGACCGAAAAGGGCCAGTTTATTTGCCCATACCTACTGTTTTATGAATGTAAAAGTTTCACTGAATTCCAAGAGTGTTAGAATTGGTGGAAAACAACACAAGTAAGTTTGGGTTTTCAGAACAATTGCATGTAATTGTAATCCCTCCCTCCCACCACAATTAACTTCTTAATAGGTCGTGAGATTTTTCCGGCATTAGTTCAAACTGAGAAATTCTAGCACAATGTCACTAATATGCTTATTTTGGAAGGCAACTGGAGGAAGTGGTTGTTGGTACCATTCATCCTCTGTTCCGATAAGTCTTCCAAAGCCTGAATGATGTAGTTTTCACTTAATTTACTTGGCTAACAGAGCAGGTCCAAGACTGACCCTTCCACATATGGAAATACGTGGTCATGAGTAAGTTGCCTCTTGGTCAGGTGTCAAGCCTCTGTCTGGATCAGTTACATCATAAGACAGGGTGCAATATCTCTGCAGTCAGGATAACACACAGCCTTGCAGTTGCACCCCCGATGCTAAAAGTCTCAGATTGGATTACCAGTAACTGGTTTCTTTCTTTCCGAATACTTTGGAAGATTGCTGCATTCATCCCAGCAAATGCAGTCTGGTAGCTCCCACCACGGACAACTGGAAGCCAGGTCCAAGTTCACAGGTTTCACTTCAAATTTGATACTGATTTATTACCACTGTTATACATTCTGTGAAGTGATGTGAGTGTTCTGGAGCTTTGCTGATTGTCTTTGCAAGTCTGAGTTTGGGTCTAGGCTCAACATATCTTTCTGAGAGAGATGAGGCAGCAGACCATTTTAGTCCATTGGGTGGGCACTGGGTCTTTTTTCTTACGCTTGTGAACCTTTAGAAGTGTTGCTCATCACTGATTGATAGATGAGGTTCTGAAACAGCTATAATTAAGATACTGTTCACACTGCCATAATTACAAGATAAAGCAATTTTATTAACCAGGATTATTTATTAGTCACAGCAATCAAAGCTATGTTTCGATTAGTCACAGGAGGACCTGACAGAACATGGATGTTAACATTAAGTATCTAATGTATTAATTTGTAAACCTGTCATATTTGTCATGGTGGCAGTAAATGGTGTTAAACTGCTTTTTCAATAGATTCATTAGTGGTAACCTTTTGCGCTGATACATCTGCCACAATTTTTAAAATATTTCTTGATTTATTTTTTTAAGCACATCAGTTATGAAGATTTAAATTAGGCTCATTAGAAAGAATTGGGATTTTATTAAACACAAATTAGGAAAATTCTTTAATTGCTTTGGGTTATTAAATTTGGCACCTAATGTATCTCAGCCACTACCTCAAATTTCATCAAGAAATGTTTGTTTTAGTTCTCAAACAAAATCTGATCCTATAACTATTAAAGGAAAAAAACAGAGTTGAGAGGCTCTCGACAGTTTTGAATTGTTTCCAATTCCGAAATTCTTCACCATGTCACTGTTTCTTTATCCTTCTCCACCAAAGAGGACATTTTATATGTTTAGCAGGGAGTTCAGAATTAGCTCTGTGAATTAACAGGTGATAACTTAGTTAATGATCATGTAAGCACAGAATGTAGCTCGTGATTGAATTTTAATTCGGACCTTCGTTTTTTGGTTACTTTAATGACATATCTTCCATGCCAATGTATGGTTCCTGAGATAAGATTTCTACAGAGAAATCTTAAATTACAGTTTCTTGTCCGAGGAGCTGCTATAGTCCGCTTGATTAAACAGTAGGGTTAATTTCAGCTGGCATTGACTATTACACTTTCCTGAAAACCTGTTATCGTGCAGGCTCAGGCAGCAAGGTTGAGAAACACACAGGAAAGGATGCTAAAATATGTCAGTGCATCAAAGTGAAGCCAGCTGTGTAATTCAAATAGGTTTGCTAGCAGTATACTAAATCTGGTAGCACAATTAACAGTAATGGGCCTGTAGCTGTAAAACCTTGGTATGGGCTCGCCCTAAATGTATACAGGACTGGCACAGGTAACATCAGTTGCTAGCTGTGGAGTTTGTATTACTGTGTTTGACAGTTAACTCTGTTATCTAGGTTGGTGCTGGCATGGGTATGCCTATTGCACTGTGCACATTCCCATGTTGTGCTGGGTAGCCGGGAATAAAGCTTGCATTCTAAACCAAAGCATTGTTTCATATCTCATCCCTGGCAAAATGTGCTGGACGTGCTTATGTGCCACAAACCACTTGAACATGTTGGTGAGGCTCTTTACTGCTTAAAAATAGAAGTTTATTTGTACATACCACTTGTAAAAACAGAACAGCAAAATCTTTCTTGGGACTTTCAGTCAATGGAAAATTCGCTGTTGTCTTTCCTGAGCACAAGTCCTTCTGGCACTTTGATTCTGTAGCAACAGGCTTGGATTTTACACAGGTAAAATACAGCAAATGTTTTGAAGCCTAAAATTCTTCAGTTGTAAACTTACAGCTTGTGACTTGCTGAGCTGTGACTGGTCAAGTGGTGATGGTACAGGATTTTCCTTTCCGTGGGAGACAGAATGTTTCAGTATTTTCTAATGCTAATGTGGAACCGGTCCCAGTTCTCCCACCCTTGAGTATAGGGAAGTTAGAATTTATGTTGAAAGCTATAAGTAGTGCAGCAGCAAAGCAGAAAATTTCCAGCCTCAAGTGAACACGCGTGATATTAGTTCAATGTCTTAGATGCAATGCTTCAGAGAAACAGAAATCAGGAACAGAAGAAGATAGTTTTGCTTTACCTTTTGCTGTAAATGTAACTGCATCTTAAGTTTTGTCTTCTACAGGTTTCATGTTTGCCTGATGATATTTTGTTTTATTTTGTTTTCTTCAACAGTATGTTTCTGTAATTCTTGCTTGTATTCCTGTGGTCTGTTTGAAACTCAACTTCTATTTTCAGCAGAAATAATATTACTGTAAATGCTGGCTTAGTTTGTTTCATCATACTGCGTTAGACCTCTTCCACAATGCTATAGAAGGTGCTGAATTAAAGCATTAGTTACTCCACTGATTATGCTTCTATTTAGCAGTTTTAGCACAATTTGTTCAGGTTTGGGTTTTTTTAGTGCTTTTGTCTAGGCTTTTTGACTGTTTGACTTTAATAATGATGAAAACCAAATTCGGATGCGGTTACAGGTAAAAATTGCAGCTATGGAGGTGCAATTAATGTACTGCCATACAGTAGCTGCAATTACATTAATACAAGTAATGCCATTTGTAATTATATAGATACCTTGTATGGTTATATTTATGTGACTGTGCCCATACTAAAGGAAGGAGATGTATCTGTGCACTTGCCATGAGTGGTTTTTTTGTAGGAGGCATTGGTCTAAACTTGTGTGTATATAATTACATATTGTATTTTATACAAATGTAAAATGTGCATGCTAACTTATAGTCATGGAAGTAACATAAGAATACTGGATTAGGAGGGAAAGTTTAGGTAAATCTCATTTCATAGCTGTAGTAGGTCTAGCCTGAAGTCTAGTCCCTGTGCCTGAAAGTCTGGCCTTGAGCTCTCTTGAAAAGGTGATTCTTAATTTCCCAAAGGCTCTGTAAAGACACAGTAACACAAAGAGATGGGATATAGAACAAAAGCAACTGTTAGTTTAGCTGTACATTTACTGAAAATAGCATATGGAATTGTTCTCTCCAAGGAGCAATCGAGGTGTAAGAGTATCAAGGGATGTTTTTGCAGGTAATTTCTCCTTTCCTAAAGATTGTATGTCTCTCCCCTGAACTGCTCATCTAGTTTCTCTGGGAAGCTTAGCCATGAGTGTGTATACTCAGGCCTGACTGTGTGTATGTATGTGCACACATAATAGTACCAAATGGTACCTTCTTTTGTCTAAGCTACTTTACTCAGCATAGGAAAACTTTTCTTTGCCAGCTTGTCGTTATGAAGAAAGGTCTACCATACGTGAAGCATACACAAATTAAGCTCAGAGGAGAGAGCATCTTTAACACACAGTAAGAGTGTTAAAAGTAAGGGGGTTTGCATTATCTTATTGTCAACATATTTTAACACTATAGCAAGGGGCTAAAGTCTAGAGAGCTGCTGTAGATGATAGGATGCTTGTTTGTAACAGATCCCTGACTTCCTAACTTGTTTTTATAAAAGCCTGTGTCTGTAGCACATATGTAGCTCACAGTATGGCCAGGAATTCAAGTTTATCTATGGTAATTTTGTAGGAGGTATGCTGACCTGTTTCTATCGTTTTCTTTGCTAAAGCAGCAGCTCAGATGAGCAAAATTTGAGGTGTTCACTGTTTTTTCAACTTGCTTTTGTTCAGTAATACTGAATGCTAGATAAATGTCCTTGATTCAAAGTGCAGGAAATAAGTATTCCCTTGAGGCAGTTGAACTGGGGAGCTACCGAAATGAAGTTAATCCTTTGGAACAAATGCATAGTATTATTAGGGAAAGATTCCCGTTCATTTCCTGTGTCTCTTGCTTGATGGAATATCCAGTAATCCAGTAAGGATTTTAGGCTTCTCGGCCTAGCTCAAAGTAGGCTGTAGCTCAGACATTTTGCAAGACTACAGAGTGATTGGTGAGATTGAATGAGGAGTATTATAAGTGTGTTGTGCTTAGTGTTGCTCTGAACTACTCTTAAGGTATACGTCTCAAAGATTTGCCTTGCTAAGGTATGCTTATACCCATAACACCTCCTCAAAGGAAAGCACACACAAGGCATAAATGCAACATGAATACAGGATAATGTGCCTTGGAAGAAAGAGGAGGACCAGAAAGCACGATGAGATTATCAAGAGCAGAATCAGGCGTGAATCACTGTTAGAAGCACAGATGTCACTCTCCAGAAAAAAATTATCTGTAAGTGTCTGCATCAGGGGAACAAGTGACCTGCTCAAGCCACACCACAGATGCGTAGAGATGTGCTGTCCCCTGGGGATTTACATTGCCCTGTGTTTCGAGCTCTCTGTGTCTGACTGTTGGCCCCCAGAGAGAAGCTGAAGGAAGGATGTGCCAGAAACAGCTAAATTCTTACTCTGTTCTCTGAACTACTTGTTATTCTCATCATGTGTTGAGGGTATCTCCTCTGGGGATCAGAATAAAGTAAAACAAAACTGTCCCTTGGTCAAACCTGTTTTTTCTCTATGTAGGCTGTTTGCGATGCTGTGGTCTCATCACATGTGCACAGACCCCCAGTCACTGGGGTCTGTTCTCAAGAGGTCCCGTCTTGCTTTTGGTTCTTATTTCCCTGAAGCAGGCAAGGCAGGTCTGAGCTCTAGAGCAGAATCCTTGGGTGAGATACTTAGTTGATGTTTTTACAGAGCACCCTTATTGTTAATTTGGGCTTATCTACTTGCAAGTATATATGCAGCATCTGGTAAGAACCTTTAAAACAGAGAAATTGTTCAGCTAAATGTATAGATCTTGGACTTGAAGCTCCACTGATACAGATGGCATGTCCATTATGCTTGTCGATTCAAAGATACTAAGCCGAGTATCTGTATGTACAAAACATCTATTTTTCTTGGATTTGAGAGAGTAGTTGCAAAAATAGTTGTGTGACGTTTGTAAGCAGATGAGGCAATTAATTATAGTACAGCATATTGAGCATTGTACTTAAGGAAGCTAGAGTTTAAAGTTTCTGGACTCTTAGCTGTGGCACACCTGTGCTATCAGAGTTTTCGTTTTGCCATTAATATACGACTCTGTGATACTTGCTCAGCTTTCTGAATTTGAGGAAACTGAGTGACAGTTCTGCTGCTGGATCAAGGCTGTGTCTGAGAGGCCAGAGCCTGGTGGCTGTTGAAATAGGCCCACTGTGGTAAGAAGGCCATTGTTCATCTTTTCTCTGTGTGGTCGTGTTATATGAAGATGGCTTTTACAGTCCAAGTTGTTCACAACCAAATTGGACTTACTATTCTGAAGTGTCCAGAAGGGAGAGATAGCCAAAGCAGGTGAGCCCCAAAATAGATAGGGATTGTAAAATCATACCCCAGCTCACAGAAGCGTTCCCTTTCAGATCAGCCTAGAGAGAAGACGGCTTCCTTGTCAGATCAGTGGGCTTTGTCTAAATTGACTAAACCTTTATTTAAATAAATGATTGGCATACACCATTATCAGTTTTCAAGAACTGGCAGGTAGACAATTAAATGCATTATGAATCTTCCCAAATGTATCTCAAAGATACATTTGAGGTTTGTAACTGAAACTTATTAATGTTAAAATCTGCAACGTGTAGTAAATAAACTTGGATTTCAAATAGTGACAATTCACTCGCTATTGTTTGATTATGTCATTCCTGTAATATGGTTTACTCCTTGATTGAATTAGTTCAGGTGGTATTAAAGCATTAATTTTACAGTAATGTATACTCCAGCGATTCCAGACAAGTTCTATTTTCAGTTTCTATCAGTACTTTGTTACAGCCAAGACCAGGTTCCCTTCCTGTCAAGCATTTGTACATTCGTGAAGGAGAGTGAGCTCTTTGGAGGCAGGAATTTCAAAGTGGGTGACAATAAAGGGCAAGGAGGCTAAGTGACTGTCCTACAGGCAGGTAGCAGCTCAGCAGTGCGGCGTGCAGTTGAACATAGGCAGAGTGATTTTCAGTCCTGAGGGTTCTCTAGCATCATGTTACCTGTGAATGTCTGTGCTTTTAACATTTCTGGGCTTGTAACGTATGGAGAAGTACATGTAGTCAAATCAAGGCTTATTTCTGATTCTTAATAAAATATTTTTCTGCCTAAATAGGGCAAATTGCTCTGGGATGGAATGACCTGAATAAATTCCTGTCAGAAGGCTCTTCTAGTCTGTGAAGTGAGCTGGCTGTCCAGTTATATTTTCTAGCAGAGGTGGATTGTATTTGGATTTCATGCTATCAAATTGAGGTGGAAATGAAAAAGGCATGGAAAGGGTTGTACCTTCCATACTACTTAGCTGCCTCAGATCTCAGCTTAAGGAGATAGGTATCAGCAAGGCTACAAAACAGTCCCATTTATCAAGGTATGGGTTTTTACCAGGCAGGGCCAAGTTTCCAACTTGGTGCTTTTGAAGAACTCTAAAATTTTACCTTGAATCCCGAAGTAATGCTGTTTATTCCAACAAATTTCTATCATCTATTACATTTTCCATATGTAACACCTGTGTACATTTGAAGTTGATAGAGGAGGGCCATATGAAGTTTTAAATGCTGACAGTTGTGAGAAAGGTCTGGATTTATCTGCTTTTCCATTTAAGCCTTGTATACAGTGGCAGAAAAATCAACAGAGTTCTTAACAAAATGCTCATTGAGGTTTCACTCTTCTGGCCAGAGGAAACGTTAACATACTTCAGCTTTTCTGTAATAATTGGATAGCGTTGCTAACATCTTGCCCCCTCTGCCAGTATATTTCTCTGCAAAATGGGTAATTCACCCCTGGTTTAGTTTTGCTAACAAATATACACAGTCTTTGAAAAGTCAGATATTCATTCTTCTGTCTTGACATTGCTTTCCTCAACTTTTACAGTGAAAATGTGTCACTCATGTATTTGTGCAACAAAGTTGTACCTTTTGAAGTGCTTACTAACTTTGAAATGCTGGAAGAGAATGTTGCTGTTGCAGATGTCTGTCAGTCCTCCCCTATCAATCTCAACACTTTTTTGGCAAACTGTAGGAGAACTAACGACCTACAAATGCAGAAATAGGAGTGTGCTTGTAAACTGTAGAAATTTGATCATGCTTTGTGCTTATGTGAGCTTCTTTAAAGAAGGGTGGCAATATATTGCCCATGTTCTTTGGTAGGAATATAGAATATTTTAAAGTCCATTATGCAAATCCATTTATTGTTCTTAAAACCATTAGGTTTTTTGTTTTGGTTTGTTTTTTTCCACTTGTGTCTCTGAGGAAAGTGTTTGCGTAAGTCTGCAATACAGAAAGCAGAAGATACCCAAACTCTTGTTGACATAAAGAGGACAGAAAATACGTGATGTTCTTTTTTACATAAACACCTCCTGTTTTTCAGGGGATATTGTGATCTGTGGGAATCCTCAATAAGCCATGCATATGCTTGTTAATGATAAGCAATGCCAGAGAAGGTGCTACTGTGAAATGTGATACCATTTGCCCAATTTAAGACAACAATAAACTGCCTTAAAAAGCACAGTGGAGGAAGACTAGACTATTTAATTTGTTTGCAAGATATTTTTCTGAATTACACTGGTTACTAATTATTTTATTAAGAGGAGCAGGACACTGCAGAAGCTCTTTTTCTAGGGTTTCGTTTATGTCCCTAGCAGAATTCGGTATTGAATTGGTAGTAGACCCTTTTCAGGAGACTCACGCAATTGTGACCTGTGGTGCTGTCTCTCAGCCTTTGTGCTCCAGCTATACTTTCTGTAGTGTGTGGAAACATACCCCCTTCCACACGTGGGCCCCTGCCCCTGCTCTCCTTGGCTGAGGCTTTTTACTGAACCAGCTGGAACCAGCTGTGACCAGCATGGGGCAGTTCTGGTGGCCCCCGCACCGGCCCCAGCAGCCTCCCACTCTCCAAGTGCTGCTGGTTATGCTTATAGTACAAGAGCTTTTCAGGTGGGGAGCACTTCTCTCTCTGTAAGAGACTGTATAGTCTACGTGACCTGAATACAGGCCTAGTGGCAAAGTTTATTTAAAATTGTCCAATATTTGGAGGTTTGTCCATCATGAACCACCAAGGACTGCAACTTTTATGGCTGGATGCCGCCCTCGGTTGAACCTCTGACGGATTCAGGGAGAGGCCAGGCTAGCAGGAGGCTGTCATCCTGGCGGAGCATGGCGCTTCCATCACCGATCTGGGAAGCAGCTGGGGGAGGAACATGGGGAGGTGGCTGTTGTGGGAGGATGGTGGCGGGAAGGCTGCCCGTGGCCGTCCCTGAAAACGTGGCTGTTGTGGGAGGATTGTGGCGGGAAGGCTGCCCGTGGCTGTCCCTGAAAACATGGCTGCAGCAGAATCCCCGGACAGTCTGGATGTCCCACGTCCTTAGATTTGTTCCTTTAGCTAAATTATCTAAATGTTTTGGTTGCTCCAGGCACTTAATATTGTTCTGTAGATACGGAGCACCAGTGAAGTTATATGTGATAGTGTGTCAAATTAAAAACAACTGCCCTGTGTACCCATTAGTGCAATTGATTTTTAAAAGAGATTTACTTGTGGTGGTTAACCTTGGGCACACCTGACTGAATACCATTTCATACCATTATGCTTGTATTTCCTTGAACATTTATAGGTTGTAATGAGCTTGAGGCACCAGGGTTTCATAAGGCTGAGGAAGTTACTAATGACATAACTTGGAGCCCGTAGCTTTTTTCATCTCTTGTAGGAGGCAAATGGAATAGGATTCTGTCCTTCAAAGATGTAGCTTGGTTTTGGGGTAAACCTCTAACTTTTTTTTTTTCCCCAGTGATGACTGAGAATAGATGTGCTGCATCCAGTGTGAATATTGACAAAAATTGAGTGATTGTGGTTGACAGAGGGTTTCGTGGTGAATTCAGAGGTTGGGTCTGTGCTTAGCAGGTGGACAAGGAGGCAGGGCAGTTGGAGGATGTTGAATAAGCTGTGTGTGCCACTGCTAACTAAAAATCACCAGAGCTAGAACACAAAAGGCCTAGAGGCCAAGCACTGCCACTGAGGTTTGGAAACTCTAGAGTATTGCAAACGTTGGTGTGTTTCAATAAACTACTGACATTTTCCCCAGTTGGAGGCAGGAGGAAGGTGGTATTGGTGCTTTTGGACTGTGACTAGTTTCTAAAACACGGGTTTCTAAAACGTGAGAATGTTTGGTTCATGCAAGTTTTGTGAAGATGGGAAAAGTAAATGCTTAGCAAAGAATCAGCTCAGTTTTTCTTTTTGGTTTTGAGGGTTTCGGGTTTTTTTCATAAGACGCAGCTGTTCTTGCTGGAAAACCTGTTTGTTTTGTTTCCAATGGAAACAGGAGTTGGAAGTTGGAGGAGGAAGAGAACAGCAGGAATTGAAAGCAAATTGGTAAATTCAGCCTGCTGTTGTGACATGTGTTTGTGGTGTGAGCTGGACCTACAGAGCCTGATTAGCACATTCCTAGCAGATAGAGCTGTTTGCACAATGGGAGGAATGGCAGAATTAAAGTTAGCTGGCTGTGTATACAGCATGTCAAAAAAACATGAGCAGGGGAAATCATCAAGTTGTTTTTAATGAACCTGGTAGTAGTCATTCTGTTGCAGGGGAGATGAAAAGCAGAAGCTAAGGGCTGTTGCGGTTTTATGGCTTTTCAAGAAGCATCGAACTGAACTTTGATTCAACAGGAAGAAAAACATCAATTACAAATCACACTTGTTCTGATGCTCAATAGTTCAGCTGCTGGTTAAAAACAAACAGCTACAAATGGGATAAGAAATATTAAAGCTGGAAGGGTTTCTAATTACTGGAGGAGTGAGGCTATTGAATACCCTTTCTTTAAGGACAACACTAACTATTATGAAGTGAAGCGTTCATGAAAAAAGGATTTAGATGTCTTTTTCATGGTAGAAGTTGGAAGAGATGCCCTGGAGAATCCTCTTCTAGCACTTTCCCATTTTTGGATGTGATAAGTTTGAGGAGGAACAGAAGTTGAATAGAAGGGTTATCTGAAAATCAACCCACGTGCACATGTCAGGAGTACCAGGCTGCAGCTGCTCTGTAAATAGTTGCTTTACTCAAGATCCATTTTAGCTTAATGAACTTGCTTGTTACTCAGCACATGGTATGCGGAGAACACCAAGCTCTGTAAATTAAGTAATGATTGATCTGAGCTATGTGTTAATTTCTTCATGCTATTGTCATTCCTCCTACCAGTTCCCTGAACACAATTAAGTGTACTCAGATCCTATTTTAGGACCTGCTCTCGGGCAGTTATTCAGAGCAAATGGCTGGAACTTTTTTTTTTTTTTCTTTTTTCTTTTTTTTGTGTAAAAAAGGAAAAGTATTGCAAGCCCTTTAAAAGCATGTCTGTAATAAGAAACCATGCTTCTGTTCCTTTAGGCAGTAAACACTGATTAAAATGAACTAGTATGATGCATTAGTGCAGGTTCTAAGCTATGCAGTTCCTGAAGGTTATAGTGTAATACATAGTGGTATTATGCATAAATTCTAACCAGAGAAGCTGTGCAGTAGCTTTTTTAGGAGGGAAGACTACATTGTTTCTGTGATAAATGGTAACACCAGCAGTGACAAATTTTACTTGTGGCAAAATGCTAGGAAAATTGATGACTAACTAGGAGAAGTTCATGTGACAGTTGCTGTCCAGGTTTATCTGGCAGCTTGATCTGGAGTGTAGCATGTTATGATGAGTGACTGGGAACTGAGTAAAATTTTCCTGTATAATGAGAATGTGATTTAGGTGCATTTGGTTTGACAGAGATGGAGCTGTGTGAATCACAGCAGATGCAAGGGTTGCAGAGGAAGTATTGCTGAACAGCCCAACGCTGTAAAAGCTGGGACTGTGACGCGCACCTTGGACAACGCTTCATCACTACGTTAGCAACCCACGGATGGGCTGCATTGCAGAACTAATTGCTTTATTCACTGCATTACAAAATTCAGACATACTGCATCAAGAACTTTCTTCATTACGCTTTCTGTTTTCTAAGAAGTTTGACTTTATTTCAAGGAACAAGCTCTATTTATTAGATTATTCAAACAGGAGAGTCATTCTGTGCTTACCATAGAGCTTTCATCATGGTATTCCAGTGATAGAAGAGATTGGCTCCTTCCTCAGAGGTGCCACCTTTGGCAGTTTATATTAAGCCAAGACCTATTTTTATGAAATGGGAAAATGATAACATTTCTTTGTTATGACTGAATATGATTTCAGTAGGAAAAACTCAGTATGTCTTTGTAGAGGAAGATGAAGTATTGTTGTTCTGTTAGAGCTCTTTGAAGGAGCAGGTTGATAACAATGATCTGCTTGATGTGGTGTTTATATTTCCAAAAGCTTAAAAAAAGTCTTTCACTCAAGGCTTCTAAAGTATCCAAGTTGTTACAGAATAAGCATTTGTAGAAGAATGCCATCTATATATCCTTTGTAAATAAACAGATTAAAAAACCCAGACAGTTACAGGTATTATTGACCAGATTTCATTACTAGTAGTGTAACTAAGACTTGTAGCATTCACTATATTCTTAACTGACCTGGAAAAAGTACTGAATTAGGGAGGAAACAGTTTGGGTTATTCCAGAGTGTCGAAATGACACTCATGCTGTGAGTATAAAGAGTTGCAGAAAGTGTCATGAGTGAACAATACAATGCCAGATGAAACTCAGTGTTGATAAGCACAAAGAAATGTGTTGAGGGAAAAACAGTCCTAACTATCTGTCTGTGTTGATGGGGTTTAAATTAGTTATTATTGCTTATGAAAGAGATTTTTGAATAATTTTGGCTAATTCTTAAAATATCGGCTTAATGGTTACGTAGCATGCAAAAGAATAAGAGAAGGTTAGGAATTACTGTGAAAAGACTAGAGAATGCAATATGCCACTCCTTGAATGTATAACTTGAAGGGAACAGAAGAGTACACAGAATTAATCTCAAGGGTGTATTAGAGCTGGGGAAGGTGCAAATAAGGGAGCTCAGAAGTGTTAAACAGCTTACGTAGAGGGGAAATGCCAAGGTCAGTTTGCTTCACGGAAAGGACAAATGAGGAGGGCATGGCAGATATCTGTAAAATTCTGAGCTGTTGGGAGGAAGGAACTTAAGTGAGGACATAAATATTGTATGAGAACAAAGAGCATCCACTGACATTTCAGTCTTCTGGATGCTGAAAGACAGTGAGATGGCAGAGTGGGGCTCCACTATGGGAATGCTGTATCAGCCCAGATTGCTCGGAGTTGGTTTGGTGCCTCCTGCCTGCCTTGTGAATACCGTCATACTCCTCTACCAAATAATCAAACTGAAGGTCTTTGGGTAGCGCAGGCAGCTGGGAGTGCACCTACAGCAGTCTGTTAGTGTGCCATATTTCACTATTACCTTTCTGACTTGTCTCTACCACCTTCTATTTATCAGCTGGTGAAGGTGTTGCTTTTTATCATTGTCATCGTGAGCTCTGAAGTATGAATGTATTCTTGTAGTGCAAAAGGTCAACAGGTTCTCTTTGGCTTTAAGTACTACTGTAGTAATCATTAATGGTGATCAGTTGTTGAGTGACCTAGCTCGTAAAAACTCTGAATATTTTTTCTGGACTTTTCCCTGTAGATCTCCTTGCTTAATTCCATGGGTGCTTCATTATTACATATAAATATTAAAAATACATTGATCCACCACCGAAGCTAAATTTATACCAAATAATGAATTGTACACTGGGTTCTGCAGAGCATAACACTTGTGCTCAAAATCAAGAACTCATGTGGCATCTCTCAAATACTTTGAGCAGCAAAGCAGAGCACCAACCTTTAACTTCTGCTTGTAAGATTGATTTTTTTTTTTTTATGCCTCGATCAGAGTAATTAAATGATTTTTTTCATTGTGTCACCAGATGAAGGCAATGAGCAGTGCTAGTAGTGTTGATAATGCATTACGTAAGGAGAAACAGTTGCAAAGATATATTTTTCATGTGTAATTGATTTTAACAAGACTGTCAACCCTCTTTTGTTTAGGGTTATGTTGTTGTTTACGAGCAGGAGAAGGAAAGTTTCTTTGTCAGTAGTCTTACGTACCTGATGGCCTAATACATGGAGCAGTGACTGTATAATAACCTGTGTTTTGCCTGTAGTTTGCCTCCAAGAAGCTTTGGACTATCTTTAGCTGCTACTTGGGTCTGTTCAGCGTGTGATACTCTGAACACTCTTGGAGGGTGGGTTCTCCATTGCCTAGTACTTTGTTCAAGTGTCATGTCACGTCGTGTCCCCCCCCCGCCCCGGCTACAGCTAATTTGAAATGCCACCCTTTTAGGACAGTAATGTGCTACATCCTCTTGGCTGGTGGTGTCTTTCATGCTTTAGAAATCACTGGGTTAAAATTAAGGCCACTGAATTCCATAGCATTGTTTCCATCCTTACTACAGGATTAATATTTGGATTTCTGCTTCAGTTTGAATTTAGCACTTTCTTAAGATACTTTAATACTTGCTTACAGTTAAGCATTTCTGTAAACAGTTCCAGCAAATCCATTAATCATTTCCAAAGTACAAAAGAGTAATGCAGCTAAACTGAACTCTCCCTTTCCATCTTCTGTACAGATTCAGCTTCCTCGGGGTTTTTGTAACTGTTGACATTGAAAGAAGGGAAAGGCGACTGGAGAGCTGCACTCTGGGAACACCTCATCACTCCTCTCAGAAAGCGGCTGTCTTGTCTGAGGTAAATGAGGTAATAACAAGAGAAAAAGTGGGCTCGTGTTATAGCAACAAGATGTAGTTGCTTGCGTGTTTAAATGCATTCTTGATAGTATTATTGCATAGTAGGTTTACATTTCCCATACTTCTGCCTCATACTTCTCTCTGCGGTGCATATTTGATGTTGGGAAGAATCAAGTGTATCAGACAATTGGTAAGCAATAGTAGTATACAGAAGGTGGTATTTCTCTTCTGCCAGCCCCTCCACAGAACCAGAAGTGATCCTGGAAAAGAAATTCTTGCAAAAGATGAGACCAGCCTTTGAAAGGGAGACCATGACACAGGTGAAATGAGGGCAAGCTCATCCAGCTGCAGAGGCAGGGCCAGAATTTGGGTCCAAAGTTTGTAATGATGTAATAAATAATAATAAATAAATAATGTAAAGGTAATTTAGCTATGGACCAAATTAATCAAGGAGGGTGGCTCTTTCCAGTCTGTGTTTGAATGAACATTCTTAGACTCAGTAAAGTCCTCTACAAGAAGAGTATTAAAGTAAATTATTTACATCTTTAAGTCAGTTATTTACTTGAATATAGAGAGACTATCAGTCCTCAGAGATAACTGTTGTACTGAGAGCAGGGGAGGAGGAGAGGAAGATAGAGGAGGCTTCCTTTTTCCTTAACCTGTACCTGCTGGCGTGACCAAGCCATGAATGCTGTGTAGAGATGGTTTAGGATCATTTAATATTACTCTTGCTTGCAACAATGCTAGAAGGATAATAGCTCAGCCCCCTCTTGCCAGAGCATGTTTGCTATTGCATGTAGTTGGTACCAGAACTGCTTGTGGATGACAACCGGTAGACTTGGGGATTTCTTTTGATCTGGAGGTGTAAAATCTTCCATGTTGGGGTTATGCAGTAAGTGCCAGTGTGAGTTTAAGCTTGTTTTCCCTGTTATTTGAAATATTAGGTCAAGCTGTGTGCAGTAAAATAGGTAAATGTGTAGAAGCATAAACCCACCCCCCTACAAACCCTTAGAGTACTTAAACTTATGAAGGATTTAATTTGTATTACCAATAGAGGGCTCACTTCAGTCCAAGTCATAAGGACTGGCACTTACTAAATCAGTTTTGTACATGTCCTGCCCCTTCAGGAAGATGCAAGTCTGGTGGCTGCCTTATTCTTGAGGCTAGTAAAGAGGTATAAAGGTGCAATAGATACGAATAGTGTTGCACAGATAATTTTTAGCATCCTAGTTGTAGATGATTGTCACCAAAGTTTAAGAAATGTTTTGGATATCTAATAATTTAATACATTAGATTTAAACATGATAGTTTAACCTTCAATATGAAAGGTAAGCCTTAAGTATGTTTACCTGAAGTGCTTCTTTCAAGGCTTGTTTCTTAGCAGTGATCTGTCTTTTTATTTGTTTCTGTTTTCGATCAACTTGAGATTATTTTTTTTTAAGTGGGAACAAGGTAAAGCAAAGAGAAAAATTATTCCTACTCTAGGCTGTTGCAGTTGAAATACATCTTTATTTCTTTAGTGAAGCAACTTTATGCAAATAAAAACTACCAGCAATATAGTACCCAAAATAAAACAGCAAGCACTAAGTCAAGTAGGAAAGTTGTAAAACAGTGTTCCATTGCTGAATGTTAAATATTCAAATAAACATTGTAAAAACTTCAGGAAGACTTTATGGGGCCATAGATGCACAGTGTAAAATCATTCAAGTTCTGCTATCAAACCATACCAATTGTTCAACATATTCTTATCAGTCCAAGTTGAAAGTGAGTGTCTTGAGGGAGTGAAGTACTTAAGCTAGTGCATATGTGTAATTCATCTCTCAAACTGCATGTATCCTGTTGTTTTCCGTATTACGCCTTTGCATATAGAATCAAGACAGTGATTAAGTGCACAGAACATTGATGACATAAATAAAATGCGTGCAAACATACATCAGTATCTGAACAAAGGAGACAGTTTGTTTCACCTAAGTGTGCTGTTACTGCCCTGGGTGGATGCTGTGTGTGCATTGGCAAGTGCCACAAGGAGAACTAAGGAAGCTCTGTAATAGGACTGCATGGGCAAAAAATTGCAAGACTGCTTGCAAAAATATGGAAGAAAAAGGCAGAATAATAGCAGAAAAAAGGACTTAATGTTAATCTAGAGATTTTTTCCTAGATTAGTTTCTTTTTTTCTATAGTTGAAATGTATTTAATGGAAAAAAACACCTTTAGGAAAGACTTCAGTGGAAGCACTAGTTGAATTTGAAATATTTTAAAGAACTGGCTTTATTCTCTAATGGCCTAGTATTCTGTGGCATTGTATTTCTATTACTGGAAGTAGACTTGTCTAGTAATGAATAGCAGGGAATGATTTGTTATCTGGTGGTCAACAAGCCTATGGTGAACATGAGTCCCAAAGCTTATGTTCCTCATGAAGAAATTGTTTGAAAATGTGTTGACAGGTAAAGAAGCTTTAAGTGTTCAGATATGTTTTGACCTTCTTCTCACTGAGTAATACTTTATTCTGCAAATAGTCTCATTGAAATCAATGGGACTGTTTTACAGAAAAAAATAAGTGGGAGTGAGAGTGGCAGAACCGGATTGTCAGACTCTGAAGTAGATGAACAAGATACTAGAAATGAAAAATACCTGTTAAGTAGTCTCAAGATCAAATTTGCTAATCAACCACATTGTTTATCACCTGGAGTAGCTGAGGTCTTTCCATCTGTAAACTCTGCTTGTGCACGTGCCCTGTTTCTGTCTGTCAGCTGTCTCTCCTTATGCAGGAGATGACTAGGAGAGAAGACCGTCTATGGGTTGATTTGTAGCGCCTTGATGGTTTTTACCGCAAAAGTAGATGGCATATCTAGGTAGCCTGAGCTTACTCAATAAGGTTACCTATAAAGTTAATCTGGATCCAAATACAGAAGAGATGTGGATTTTATAAGAAGGATACTGTGGAAACTTGAATTTAAGCTGAGATGCTAAACTCTCTAAAACTTCAGGGATTTTTGGTAAAACATCAGCTCAGGGTAGAAAAAGTTCCAGAGAGAAATTGTACAGGTGTGATTCAACAACAGTTATTGCAGTAACCGTTATTTAATTGGCTATTTCTATAATCAAGTAATTGTTCTGACAGTTCTTTTAAGAGTTTGGTTTAGCTTTAAATAAACTGAAAAGAGGAAGGATGGAAATCCTTAAGTGTAATCAATATTTTATTTTAAGAAATAAAATCACACCTCGTATTTGTTGTCCAGGACCTGAGTTACAGGCTGAAACCTAATTTGTCTTCCGTTTTTTGGTTTTGGCTTACACAAAGGTTTCTGTTGACAGAGAATAAATGATCGTGTGGAAAAGACATGCCCTTGGGACTTGCAAGATCTGTGCTTAGTTCTTAGCTCAGCGCCAATATTCCTTGAAATCACTTAATCTGGATGTGTTTCCCATCTGTTCTGCTTTTCTAGGTGGCAAGGTTTTGTGACCATGTTGGCATACAGACGAATACAGGGGATCCCAAGTGTTACTCACAGCCTCTTGTTGCTGTGGAAATGCATATGCCAGTGAAACTAATTCCTGGTTTATGTCCTTAAGTGATTAGATCTTAATTATATGCAAGTGTATATTCTTCATTTGCAAGGAATGGTGGGGAACATTTACAAATATGTTCCTCCTATACAGAAAACTGATTGAATAAGCATGAGGGGAGTGATTTAAGAAGGACAGCAGGTTGTAAGCTTATGGAGGTCTTCTTGTAGGAGGGAGCAGAGCAGAACAGTTTTGAGTCACCCATTTAAGCTGTTTATGTCCTTGTGACTTTGTAGTTTAATTTTCCAGCCACGATGGCCTGGTCAGACGTGCCCAGGCCTCTTCCTGAGTACACGATGCTGAAGTGCAGTGTTGGAGAAGGATGGGTTGGAATGGAAGTGGTTAGTTATGTATTAAAAGCTAGTAATGAGGAGTCCCAAAGAGTTTATTCTGGCAGTTAAAAAGGTTGTAGCTACACTTTCCTGGGTTCATTAGAGAAAGATGCATTTTTGCTAATGTAAATTGATAAAGCTCTAGTTATTGCTACCCTCTCAGATAGGCTGAATATTTAAACTTGAGAATCTCAGGTATCACTGAATTAAAACCACGGGCTGTTACTTTAGTTGCTGGGGGAAAGAAAAAAAAAAATCCCAGAAATTTGTGTTGATCTCCTATTGTATTGCTAGATTGACCCCTCCCCAATCCCTGCCTTTTATAAGCTGCCTTTGGTTCTAGAGTTGTGCTCTATCATGTAGAAGTATAGCTAACCTTTGATCTCCTATGGTATGTTAACTGCTGGCTTTAAATGAAGTTTTTCTTGGAACAGACATCCTATGCCACACAACTTTACTTAAATCCAGTTTATTTGAAGACAGATGGTGTTTTAAATTTACTAAATAGATACTAGTGCTGTGTGGTATGCACACTTTTTGGCAAGCTGCTTTTCTGATCTGTCTTTAAAAGCTGTTTAAAATATATATTCATCAGTTTTGTGATGAAGACTTCATCGTATGGGGCAACACAGCAGAAGAGGTTTTTGAGAAAGGGAAGAAAATAGTTCAAATCCTTCTGAAAACTGGTTTTGCCATAAAACAAAGTAAGGTCAAGGGACCTTCACAGGACATCCAGTTTTTAGGAAAAAAATGGCAAGATGGATGTTGTCAGATCCCAATGGATGTGATCAACAAAATAACAGCTATGTGTCCACCAACTAGCAAAAAGGAAACAAAAGCTTTCTTAGGTGTTGTATGTTTTTAGAGAATGCATATTCCAAATTACAGTCTGATTGTAAGCCCTCGCTATCAAGTGACCCAGAAGAACAACAATTTCAAATGGGGCCCCAAGCAACGACAAGCATTTGAACAAATTAAACAGGAGATAGTTCATGCAATAGCCCTCAGGCCAGTCCAGGCACAACAAGATGTTAAAAATGAGCTCTACACTGCAGCCAGGGAGAATGGCCCTACCTGGAGCCTTTGGCAGAAAGCACCAGGGGAGACTCGAAGTCCACCCCTAGGGTTTTGGAGTTGGGGATGCAGAGGATCCGAGGCTGGCTATACTCCAACTGAAGAAGAGATATTGGCAGCATATGAAGGCGTCCGAGCTGCTTCGGAAGTGGTTGGTACTGAAGCACAGCTCCTCTTGGCACCCCGACTGCTGGTGCTGGGCTGGATGTTCAAAGGGAGGGTCCCCTTTACACATCATGCAACTGACGCTGAATGGAGTAAGTGGGTCGCACTGATCACACAACAGGCTCGAATAGGAAACCCCAGTCGCCCAGGAATCTTGGAAGTGATCATGGACTGGCCAGAAGGCAAAAATTTTGGAATATCGCCAGAGGAGGAGGTGACATGTGCTGAAGAGGCCCCACTGTACAATAAGCTGCCAGAAAATGAGAAGCAATATGCCCTGTTCACTGATGGGTCCTGTCGTCTTGTGGGAAAGCATTGTAGGTGGAAGGCTGCTGTATGGAATCCCATACAACTAGTCGCAGAAACTGCTGAAGGAGAAGGTGAATTGAGTCAGTTTGCAGAGGTGAAAGCCATCCAGCTGGCTTTAGATATTGCTGGACAAGAAAAGTGGCTAGTGCTCTGTCTCTATACTGACTCCTGGATGGTGGCAAATGCCTTATGGGAGTGGTTGCAGCAGTGGAAGCAGAACAACTGGCAGCGCAGAGGCAAACCCATCTGGGCTGCTGCACTGTGGCAAGGTACTGCTGCCTGGGTAAAGAACCTGGTTGTAAAAGTACATCACGTAGATGCTCACGTACCCAAGAGTCGGGCCACTGAAGAACATCGAAACAAGGAGGTGGATCAGGTTGCTAAGATTGAAGTGGCTCAGGTGGATCTGGACTGGCAACATAAGGGTGAATTATTTCTAGCTTGGTAGGCCCATGACACCTCAGGCCATCAGGAAAGAGATGCAACATATGGATGGGCTTGTGATTGAGGGGTGGACTTGACCATGGACGCTAGTGCACAGGTTATCCATGAATGTA
The DNA here is from genome assembly GCF_965183815.1 of Platalea leucorodia. NCBI lineage: Eukaryota > Metazoa > Chordata > Aves > Pelecaniformes > Threskiornithidae > Platalea > Platalea leucorodia. The sequence continues at coordinate 26,206,758 of NC_138830.1, read as the reverse complement.
AAACATGTGCTGCAATGAAGCAAGACAAGCGGTTAAAGCGTCTTTGGTATGGAGGATGCTGGCTGAAATATAAATATGGGGAGGCCTGGCAGATTGATTATATCACACTCCCACAAACCCACCAAGGCAAGCGCCATGTGCTTACAATGGTGGAAGCCACCACTGGATGGCTGGAAACATATCCCATGCCCCATGCCACCACCTGGAACACTATCCTGGGCCTTGAAAAGCAAGTCCTCTGGCAACATGGCACCCCAGAAAGAACTGAGTCAGACAACGGGACTCACTTCCAAAATAACCTCATAGACACCTGGGCCAAAGAGGATGGCATTGAGTGGGTATATCACATCCCCTATCATGCACCGGCCTCCGGGAAAATTGAACAATACAGTGGACTGTTAAAAACTACACTGAGAGCAATGGGTGCTGGGATGTTCCAACACTGGGATACACATTTAGCAAAGGCCTGGATAGCCAATGCTAGGGAATCTGCCAGTCGAGCCGGCCCTGCACAGTCAAAACTGTAATGTACTGTAGAGGGGGATAAAAGTCCCTGTAGTGCACATAAAAAATATGCTGGGGAAGACAGTCTGGGTTATTCCTGCCTCAGGCAAAGGCAAACCCACCTGTGGGACTGCTTTTGCTCAAGGACCTGGGTGCATTTGGTGGATAATGCAGGAGGATGGGGAAGTCTGGTGTGTACCTCAAGGGGATTTGATTTTGGGTGAGAATAGCCAATGATTTGAATTGTAAGGTGTTAACTGCTATATAATACTGTATGTCATCACTACTATGGTTGCTATATGCCATATCAACAGTATCACAGTAAGAATTACCCAGATTAATGAAAAATGAATTTTGATGAAACTGAGCAAAGTGCAGCGATGATAGAACTGGACAAGTGCAGCAGTGCTGGAACCAGAACTGGCTTCAGCATGCAACAGTCTAACACCACACACTATCTCTCCTGCCCCGAAGGACTGTTATGAAAGATGGAGCCCAAAGTCATGGACTAAATGAACTCAACAGACATTTTAGAGGGATGGCCCATAGACGAAGGGAATGATATCTGTGTGTATATATCAAAAGACAGGAAAGGTGGTGGTGATTAATTGGGATGTATTGGAAAGTGAGGGACCTGGGCATGATGTAGATGGTATAGAATAAGGGGTGGATATTGTCCTCGTTTCAGCTGGGATAGAGTTAATTTTCTTCCTAGTAGCTGGTATAGTGCTGTGTTTTGGATTTAGCATGAGAATAATGTTGATAACACACTGATGTTTTAGTTGTTACTGAGCAGTGCTTACACTAAGTCAAGGACTTTTCAGCTTCTCGTTCTGCCCTGCCAGTGAGTAGACTGGAGGTGCAGAAGAAGCTGGGAGGGGACACAGCCGGGACAGCTGACCCAAACAGGCCAAAGGGATATTCCATACCATATGACATCATGCTGAACAAAAAACTGGGAAGGTTGGCCCAGGGAGCAGAGACGCTGCCTGGGAACTGGCTGAGCATCAGCCAGCAGGTGGTGAGCAATTGCATTGTGCATCGCTTGATGTATATTCTTTTATCATTATTATTCTTTTCCCTTCCTTTTCTGTCCTGTTAAATTGTCTTTATCTCAACCCGTGAGTTTTACCTTTTTTCTGATTCTCTCCCCCATCCCACTGCGTGGGATGAGTGAGCGAATGGCTGCGTGGTGTTTAGCTGCCTGCCGGATTAAACCATGACACCTACCTCCCTCATGCCTGTGAAGGTGTGGTTTGTGTTTTTTTTCAGGTAATGGGGAATAGTGGCTACTAAAATTACTGTCCATACTTCACATAAAGTTACTATTGGAAATCCAGGCAAAAAGTTGTAGCCTACTTATACAAGGAAGAACAGCTTATATCTGATTTTATTTAGGTTTCAGAAGCTCTTGGTGGCAGAGACACCTTCCCTGTGTGTGCTGTCCCTTGTTTCCCTTAGCCTAGTGTCGTGGTTTAACCCCAGCCAGCAACTAAGCACCACGCAGCCGCTCGCTCACTCCCCACCAGTGGGGTGGGGGAGAGAATCAGAAGGGTAAAAGGGAGGAAACTCGTGGGTTGAGATAAGAACAGTTTAATAATTGAAGTAAAATGAAATAGAGCCGTTAAATAGGCAAAGCAAAAACCGTGCACGCAAACAAAACAGAACAAGAATTCATTCACTACTTCCCATCGGCAGGCAGGTGTTCAGCCATCCCCAGGAAAGCAGGGCTCCATCACGCGTAATGGTTACTTGGGAGGACAAACGCCATCATACCCAATCTGCCCCCTTCCTTCTTCTTCCCCCAGCTTATATACTGAGCATGACGTCATATGGTACGGCATAGCCCTTGGGCCAGTCTGGGTCAGCTGTCCTGGCTGTGCCCCCTCCCAGCTTCTTGTGTACCCGGCAGAGCATGGGCAGTTGAAAAGTCCTTTACCACTGTGAGTGCCACTTAGCAACTACTTAGCAAGAACAAAACGTCAGTGTATCCTCGACATTGTTCTCATCCTAAACCCAAAACACAGCCCCATACCAGCTACCAAGAAGAAAATTAACTCTATCCCAGCTGAAACCAGGACACCTAGTTAGAGGGAATAGCAATTTTATGCTAAAATATCTAAAGCAGCAAAGCTCAGTTGTGTCCATTGCTTTCAGACTTTTGTACAAAACTCAGTCTGTAGGTTTAGATTACAGTTCCCTAATATGAATTCTAATTCTTCAGAATGGGATTTTTAGGTGCCATTATGGAGAGGTTCACTGTGGCCTGGACCACAGCAGAGAATGGAACAGAGAGAGGCCAGCACTGAGCGTTTCATAACGTTCTGCCTTGCTGTGGATCACTTCTGTTCATTGGAAGTGGTGGAAATTGGAAGTGGTGGAAATTGGGTGAAATACTCAAGGATCCTTTTTTTTTTTTTTTTTTTATCTCAAATATAAGATGAGTCAAAATGTGCCCTTCAAAATAACCATGAAATGCTTTGATTCGAGCTAAAAGATAAAGGCAAAACTTTTTCTGCAGTTGTTTAAGAATGGCAGAGAATTGGTCACAGGGATAAATCAATAGGTTTTTTTCACTGTCAAGCGACACAAATGATGTCATGGGAAGCAGTTTTGGTAAACAACATTTGTCTCTGTTTCTCCATTTTCTGTGCTTAATGACAATTATTCATGCCAATTAAATATTCATTAACTGATTTGAAAATGCACTTGATATTGTAAGTGCACTAGCATCTATTAAAATTATATATTTTTTAAAATAATTTCTTTTTTAAGTGAAAGGAGCAGTGGTCTCAATATACTTCAAACAGATGACAGGCCACTTATTATAAACTTGCTTCATATGTTTTTCATCCCAGGATCTCACAGTTAATATACTAAACCTCATAGCTAATATGCCTGCCCTCAAGGAGCTTTGAAAAGAATTCATTTTGAAATATAGGGAGCTCTCTGTGAATGTGGTATTAAAAAGGGGATGGATTTTTTTCAAAACTTCTCAGCCTCTGTGTGGGGAGTACAGTTTAGTGAGTACCAGGTGCCTTGAAAATACTAGCCCACTGCATACTGAGTTGAATATATTTACAATTTAATATTTGCTATCGTATTAAAAAATATTAACCAGCGTATTCTGGGTGGGTGGAGCCAAGTGCTGTCTGCTGTTCAGTATGCTCCTTCTAAATATATTTGTGGATATACTTGATTGTATCAAGTGCATAATGATGGATGCCCAAATCCTGATGAATGCCTGTGGATATCAACATGATTTTCATGTCTTAGGTGTTCCCTAAGTCTAGACTAGTTGCAACAATGTTGACTCATCAGTGCAAATACCTCTGAGGGAGATGCTTCACTGATATAAGCTCATTTTACACTAGTGCTTTGTATATGTGGGATTATGTCACCATAGCATCCATAGCATCACTGCAATACTACAAGTCAAAAAAAGGAGAAACAGGTAAAATGGAGTGAGGGGAAGGTGGAGGAGGAGACTGGAAGGCAGTACCTGGTGTGTAATGGGCACTTCCCTTAACTTCCCAAATATCTAAGGCAGTGGTATCTGCCCTGGTCTTGGTATTAAGAGTGACCCTAGGCAAAGTAAAAGCCTAGGGTTTTTACTAGAAAAGACAAAGAAAATAGTTGTTATCTGCATGTATCGTGCCAGAGTCTGAAAGGCCATGGAGGTTGCTAGCTTGGGATTGCCAAGGAAGGAGTCGGATCGTGTAGGACAAGGAGTGCTGCTGACAGAAGCCATGATTGCAACCTCTGCCCTCCCCCTGCACCTCTGTCCCCCCTCACTAGGAAAAGCTGTGAGCCCTGGCCTCTTCACCCTCCTGCTCTGCGCCTCCCTACTGCTTGGCCTGCTGCAGGAACTTGACTCTTGCCAAACCTCAGCCCCTCATTTCAGAAGTGACAAGACTTGGTTTTATCTGCTATGAGGGAAACATTTACCAACTGAGATTATAAGATTTTGTGTGTGTGTGTTTGTGTGTGTGTGTGTGTGTGTTTTTTGCGTGGATAACATCACAGCATACAGGACAATATTAATCTGGTCCATGTTTTCTCTCAACCTACTTTCATTTCTCTTCCAGCAACAAAAGCCTGCACTTATTTAGACCAGCTGTAGCTTTCTCCAAAACTCATGAGATAAGATTTGTATGTGGTACAAATATTTGTATATGGTAGGAATATGGCATATGGTTCTTCATTCTATTCAGACAGGATCTACTGCATCTCTGTTTGGTATGATCAGTGGTTTGTAATCTGTGATAAAAATGGCTTGATCTTACACTTGAACACAGCGGGCCTGATGTGCTCTCCCTTGCGGCCTTGGTCCCTCTGTGCAGTCCAGTCCCCCCGTAGAAAATGGGATAGAAGGTGAATAATAGGGCTGCAGTAAGTGGGGAGCTCTGATGTTTTCTTGCATTGTAGAATTGGCACAGGTATCAGGTGGTTGCCTGAAGGCAGTGAAGATTTGTGGCTTTTGTAGTTGAATGTGATGAAATGAATTTATAATGGAATTGATTATGGGCCAATGGAATTGATTCAAGCCTCTGTTAGCCCTAGGTTTGTGATTGCTTTGCTCAGCGTGAGTAGCCCATAGCATCTGGCTGTGTATCCTGATAGGTAATAAAATGGAAGTGGGAGAATTTACAAAAAACACAGCTATTTAGTAACCTAAAAAAAAAATTTTCAATAACTGTGATGACTTCAGTCTGTATTTATTAACTCTATAATTTAAGAAATGACAATTAATGGGCTAAAGAAGAAAAGAATTTAAGATTATTAAGTTGGTGCCTTTTATGTTACGATAAGACCAGTAGAAATGTAGCGTCTGCTCTTCCGTTGTCTTGACACTGTGGATGGAGTGGTGAGTTTGCAAACAGTGCCTAGGGGTTACAGAGTGTGGACAGCAGCACCTCAGGTGCACTTTGTACAGATGATGGTTGCTTGACAAGCCTCGGGGATGTGCAGAGTGTGTGCTTAAAAGTATGCTTGGCTTTCCTTAAAATGCTTGGGTAACTCCCAGTGCTGCTAGTAAGAAATAACTCTGTTATGGCAATGGTGGAGGCTGCATGAGCTCTTAATTTGGAGTTCAGTTCAGGTAAATGATTTCGGTTCCTTCCAGCCTGTCTCCTGGACTGCAGTGGGGCAGTGCAATTCCATGGTTCTACCTAGACTGAGACATCAGGAAGGCGGGGGGAAATATAACCTAAAAACTTGTTAGTTCTTCTGTAGCAACGGTGCCCAGCTTAGCTGAGTCTCTGTAGGTCCATTTGCATACCAAGGAATGTTTAAAAATAATTGTTTTAAAATTTGACTAGCATTTGGAAGTACAATGTTGTAGTTTAAATTATAGATTGGGAAGCTAGAAGAAATTAATTTTAAATCTCTGGCATTTCAAAGATTAATACCTTCCAGGATATTTTTTATTCTGTCTTCTGTATTAGCTTAGAAGCTAAATTAAAATGAGCCAGCACCTCTCAGGTTTTGAAGTTGTTTAGACCAAATTTTGACTCGTAAAAATGTCTGACACTTCGTAGGTACAGAATTAAACAAATGCAACTTGTGTGCACCTCTAGAAAGGCCTAAGTGAAATAACTTGAAATATTCAACGTCATCAAACGATCACACCATTTTTCCCCAGATAAAATTGCATGAAGAGCGGTAGAGTTGTGTTAATTTTTACATCCGTAGGAAGTAGCATATAGCTTCACATGAAGGTCTCTCCTGTTAAGTTGCAGTCATTTCCCAGAATGCCTTCAAAAGTCGAGACTTTTCTGTCAGAACATAGAAAATTACTCCCTTCTAATTTTGTAACAGAGGTTATTTGAGGCTTTCTATATAAAGGCAACTTGAAAATGTAGTGAAGACAGGTGTACATTTTGTGTTCGCTTTGCATGCCCAAAAGCCCTGTGCTCTGGAATTCCTGATGAAGAACATGTCTGTATGTCTGTCAGTTACACACAGTTGCAGTGCTGTCATGACTCACTTTCTTTCGTAAGAAATTCAGAGTTTAGATTCATTTTCAGGGATGTTTTTAAGTATGCCCAGGATTCAGAAGGACCTATTTGATGGGGCTAATCAAAACAATTACCCAGTGAAGTAATTTCCCAAAAGAGCAGCTTGTTTTGGCTGTCAGTCTTTCCTCTGTTCGTAGCTGTTCATTTATCATTTGCCAAGACATGTGGTGGTGATTTTATGTTTTAAGCAATCCGTTTTAAAAAAAAAAAAAAAAAAATCACAAAAAAAACCTTATTGGTGAAAGTTTCTTTCAAAGAGTTACCAAAGGATTTATTTCACTTTGTCAGCATTCTGTACTAATTATTTCACATATTCTTAGATCTTCTAAAATTAAGACTTCAGTTCTGAGTTCAATAAAAGAAAATAATTTATCAAAATTATCCTAAAATGATGAGTGATATTTTATTATTATAAAATATAGTAATGTTCTGTGTTGAACCATTTACCCACTTCAAACCCTGTAAGGTATTTTTGAGTGGTCTCAAAATCATTCAATAGATTGGATTGTCATGAGGAGTTAGTAGAAAGGCAGTGGTTGCCCACGTAATTATTCCGAAGTAGAGGTGCCACAGTTGTGTAGCAGCTATTAGTAAGGTTTCTTTTCTTTAAGAGAGCTCTGCTTATCAGCCTTGGCTAATTTTCCAAGTCTGTCTGCCTACCTAGTCTTTGGAAAGATTTTTGTTCAGAGTATTGCCACTAACAGGGCTGTGCTGAAACAGATGATTCTTTAGTGGTTAATATAAAGAACTCTCTGATCAATGGGAAGTCTCTTAACCTCTGCTTCCTGAGCAGAATAAATTCGTTCAGTGTCCTGAAGATGCTTCAGTGGTCTGGAGACTTTAAAAAATAATGAAGAAAATATTATCAGGATGTTACCTACTAGAGCAACACAACAGGAAATTAAATCAATTAAATAGTAATGCAGAATACAAAGAAAAAACTACTTTAGCATAAAAATATGCAGAGGAAGCACTATTTAAAAAAGATAGTAATCCGATTAAAATAGTATGCACAGAATTATTTCACTGTGACATTAAGCTGGAGGGAGGGTTGTGATGGGAGGCAAGCCGTCAGATAGTATCCCTGACAGTTCTGCAACACTGAGGTCCAGGTGATGAAAACTTAGTGAATATGGGCACCTGCTTTAGGCCTCTGTCCAATATCACTTTTGAAAATCCATCAGACGTGGATGGGATTCCTGTCGTCATCTCTATGGTTGTTCTTAGCTCTGTTCTCTGTATTCAATTACCACAAATGCTTGTATGGATTTAACTTATACTGTGGGTATGATGATCCCAGTTTGCACAAAAATCTCACAGGTTTAATAGGATTTTTAAAGAATTTTTGTTCAGTTTGGACTTTTTAGGATGCAATGGTAAGGAACACCTCCAAATGCAGCTGATTTCATGTACTCAGTTATTCTCTGGCAATTGTCAACTTTTCAGCTGACTTATCAAGATAGACTCTTGAAATATTTCAAGTAGTAAAACTGTTTCCCATTGGAATAGCTTTGTGCTCTTTCCACGTAAGGACAATATTGTGCCTTGGGGTTTGGCCAGACAACAACCTTTCCTCCTGTTAATTGACTGCCAATTAGCCTGAAAGCAAACTAGCATTTATGTAAATGTCCATCAAGATACTTCAGTTGTAAAAGTACAATTTGTAAGTGCTAGCAAAGGCTCAGACTTAAAATCCAGCTTCTGTTTGGCCCCTGAGATATTGCAGTGCTTTCAGAGCTGCAGTCTCTTGAAAGGCTTTGATTCCTGGCTTTTCTTCAACTTCTCAGCATCTAAACCCCCTCCTGCAGTTTTTATGCCTGTCGTAAGTGTGTTGGTTGAGAAAAAAGAAATGGGTAAAGTAATACAGCTCCATGTGTAGATGTAGTTAGATACACATATGTAACTGCATCTACACTGGCAGTTAAGATGGCTTCATTATCGGTGTTCCTATACTAATGTAGTATGATACGAAAAATGTTTAGCCAAGAAGAAATGTAGAGACAGCACTTCATATTGCGAAACTGCTCTGTATTTAGCTGAAATCCTTGGTAATTACCTAAAAGCCAGCTTGGGTATCTCTAGAGTGCTGAAGGGATGTACGCATATGCACGTACATGGAAGCAGACATATCCACAGAGTATTTTAAAGATACTATTTCTATCAAAATTCTGCTCATGATACCCTTATAAATTAAAATAATTCGCATTGCTTTGTTCTGTTCATAAGTGGTGATGAAATAGAGGATCTGGAACATGTCTTGCATGTCTGGTCTCCTCCAGTGCTGCCCACAGCAGGGATATTGAGCTGTTCACATCTAATTTTACAGACTGTGGCCGGAAGTGAGTCTTGAAAGACAAAAACTATTCAGGATTCAGATTCAGAATGTAACATGCATTGCCCTGCTTGCTAGCAGCATCTGTATTGCTTAGTGCTTTTTCAAAGCTGTATTCAGCTTAGATTGTCAAGTTAACTAGATCTTGTATGGAAGACTATATGGATGAGCCCATCACACAGCACTTGCAGGACAACCAGGCCCAGTCAGCATGGGTTTAGGAAAGGGAGGTCCTGCTTCACTAACCTGGTCTCCTTCTATGACAAGGTGACCTGCTTAGCAAATGAGGGAAAGGCTGTGGATGTTGTCTACCTGGACTTCAGTAAAGCCTTTGACACTGTTTCCCACAGCACACTCCTATAGAGAAACTGACTGCTCATGGCTTGGATGGGCGTACTCTTCGCTGGGTGAAAAGCTGGCTGGACAACCGAGCCCAAAGAGTTGTGGTGAAGGGAGTTAAACCCAGTTGGCGACCGGTCACAAGTGGTGTTCCCCAGGGCTCAGTACTGGGGCCGGTCCTGTTTAATATCTTCATTGATGATCTGGATGAGGGTATCGAGTGCACCCTCAGTAAGTTTGGAGACAACACCAAGTTGGGTGGAAGTGTCGATCTGCTGGAGGGTAGGAAGGCCCTACAGAGGGACCTGGACAGGCTGGATGGTTGGGCCAGGGCCAGCTGTATGAGACTCAACAAGGCTCAGTGCCGGGTCCTGCACTTGGGTCCCAACAACCCCATGCAACGCTACAGGCTTGGGGAGGAGTGGCTGGAGAGCTGCCTGGCAGAAAAGGACCCAGGGGTGTTGGTCAACAGCTGGCTGAACATGAGCCAGCAGTGTGCCCAGGTGGCCAAGAGGGCCAATGGCATCCTGGCTTGTATCAGGAATAGTGTGGCCAGCAGGACCAGGGAGGTGATTGTCCCTCTGTACTCGGCACTGGTGAGGCCGAACCTCAAACACTGTGTTTGGTTTTGGGTGCTGGAGCCTGTCCAGAGAAGGCCAACGAAGCTGGTGAAGGGTCTAGAGCACAAGTTGTATGAGGAGCAGCTGAGGGAGCTGGGGTTGTTTAGTTTGGAGAAGAGGAGGCTGAGGGGAGACCTTATTGCTCTCTACAACTACCTGAAAGGAGGTTGTAGCGAGGTGGGGGTCAGTCTCTTCTCCCCAGTAAGAAGCAATAGGACAAGAGGAAATGGCCTCAAGTTGCACCAGGGGAGGTTTAGATTGGATATTAGGAAAAACTTCTTCACCGAAAGGGTGGTCAGGCACTGGAACAGGCTGCCCAGGGAAGTGCCTGAGTCTCCATCCCTGGAGGTATTTAAAAGATGTGTAGATGTGGTGCTTAGGGACATAGTTTAGTGGTGGACTTGGCAGTGCTAGGTTAATGGTTGGACTCAATGATCTTAAGGGTCTTTTCCAACCTAAATGATTCTATGATACTTTCATACTTACCTTTATTTGAAGCACTCAGTTCTGACATGTTTCCTGACCAGCTCCTTAGTTACAGTATGTGGAAGTCTGTCTGTCCCCCAAGCATGACAGGTTTTTTTACCTGCAGGTCTTCAGTCTTTTAATGGCCTTTTTTATTTTTTTTAAGGTTAGAGTCAGCAGTTGCTGGTCAGTCTTTCTCATATTCAGCATATCTAGGGTTGCTCTAGGGTCTGTTTTACTTGCAATGTAATTATACTTCACTGTATTATTTTCTGCCGTTCTTTCCCTTTATATAGAATTAAAGTATCTAGATATTTTATGGTGCTTTGTCTTAAAGTAGTTTACAAACAAAGGTTAACATTATCACCCCTTTTTGCAAATTAAATACTTATGGGGAACAGGGACACGTAAGGCAGATCTTTCGAGATCATTCAGTAATGAGGAATAAAACTAAAAATTAGTGTGATGCTGCAGTCACTGAATATTGCTGTCTCCTTGATATTGATGTCCAGAAATAGCTAGATCAGTACTGATTTGGAAATATTATTTTAATTTTAATCTTTTCATATCTTTTTCTTTGGAAGTTTGTTCTGTCAAAGCCAGGAAGTTGACTCTCAGCTCAGTTTATTTTTCTAATGTCACTCAATTTCTCCTAGTTAAACTGTTTTTATGTAACCAGGTTTGTCTTTCAGTATAAGAATTCCAGAAAAAACACTAGATCTTAAATTCAAGATTCAAATGATGGATTGTGTATCCATTCAAATCAGTGGCAAAACTCCCAGTTACTCCAAACTGCTTGCATAAAAATGAGTGACAACATAAGATTACTAAACATTATCTTTCTTTCTTTGAGAACATTTTTTGATTAGTCATTAGGAAAAAAAGTCGCTTTGATTGGGTAGAATGAGATACTATTGAATCTGAATCAAACAATTTAAACTGGTTCTAAGCTAAGCATAATTTGTCATTATCCAAGATGATTGTAAATGGCTTCCTTGGAAAGGGATTTAATTGGGGCAGATGGATTAGACAAGGCTGTCCAATCTCTGACTAGCTGGATGAAAATACTGCTGTCTCAAGTCAGTGAAGATGGAGGAATAATGTATCAGTGACAGGAAAAAAAAGTTCAATAAACTGATTGTGGGTTTGGTTGGTTGGTTGGTTGGTTGGTTGGTTTTTTTTTACTAACACCTCTCATTCAAAATTCTGACTGTGAAGTTGTATATTCAAGCACAGCACCATATCTGTTTTTAGAAGATTGTCTAACTGGGGTGAATAGGATAATTCTTGTGAGTTGAGCAACATCTGAGTTGTATATCTATCTCTACAAATCTCCCTTCTAGAATATTAAGAGCAAAAATAGGTAATTTTCAGGTCTGTTTTCCAAAGTACACAAGCATGTTCTCAATCAAAAATACTGTGGACTAGAGAGAGAGAGAGAAAGAGAGATGTATATAGAGATAGATAGATAGATGTGAAGTCCTTCAGCAGCTCGTACAGTTGGGAAGGCTATATACAATGTTGACAGTAAATTATTAGGCTGGATACATACTTCTGCAATACAATTTTTCCTTATTCAACTTCTTGCCAGAAGAGCTTGTATTGTCTTTCCAAAGTTAACAGAATGTAGTTACCCTAAAGAACATTTAGGCAGAGTGTCTTTCTAGTAGTAGTGCTGTAGTAGCTAAATCTAACACAGCTTTTCTGTATGTAAGCAGGACACTTCCATTCTGTCATTGCCCGCCTCAGTCATCATGGCACTTACCTCAGGCATTTGGAGCACAGGTTTGGTGCCTTCAGTTGCCAACAAATACTTCAGAAATGTATATAATTTTGCTATTATAATAAAAACAAGTTGCAAGTCATCCCTGAATTTAGTGGTGACAGCCAAGCCTAGTGTTCCATTTGAGTTCAGCACATCATAGTTTTCCATTAAAGGCTGATGCTGTCCAGAGGACTGTTAGTATTTCTATTCATTCTTCCCTGAGTTAGTACACACCATCCCAGTGATGTGTCTGAATTCCAGTGTGACAAAACAATATGAAATTGATAGAAATCACTGTGTAGCTACATACTGTAAGTGTAGAAATTGATGAGCTGTTGCAAATATTTTATCATCTATGCAAAAGTGAATGTGAAATTTTGCTTAACGTGGTCCCATGCTTGGCTGTATGAGATTTTGGGCTGACTGTCAGGTTCGTGGAGGAGCACAAAATCAAAGTTTGTGTGGTTCTGTCTATCCCCCAGCTGAAGGATAATGTTCTGGAACACAGATATTGTATGAATAAGGTGCCCAGACAAAAACTGGCAGTTACTGTGTTAGCCTGGGTGGGAGGAGGGAAAAGTAAAAAAGTTTCCTAGTTCCTATGATTAAAATCACTTTATTCAGTACATTTTCCTAGAAATTTGTGTGCAAGCTGTGTCTGAGCTATTGGCTGTTCAGGACGTTCCACTTTGGAACAGGCAAAATACATCCTCCTCTAGAAGAAGAGTTTAAGAGCTCCATTTGAAGTACCTCAGAGGTATTCCCCCCAAGGAGGAGGAGATCTAGGGGCTTTGGGGATTTGCTCCATCTCTAGCAATGTCTAGCTGAGATTTCTCCTCGATTGGCTCACCCTTCCAAGACCTGTCACTCAGCCCTGTTCCTGTGGGGTTTTTTTGGTCTGGGGGAGGAAACCAAAATGGAAGACTTGTTTGTTTATCTCATAAAGACTACACTTCCACCAGCACCGTATCTTTTGGAAATGCCCCAGTATCAGCAAACACTGATCTTATATTTACCCTTTGCAATGGATAAATTTTATCTTAATTTCTTATTTTCGGCTCTGAGCACTACGGAGTAGGCATCATGAAGCATTTATAGACCAAGTACCTGTACCTCCTTTCCTGGAGGACAAGAGAAAAATTGTCTGACCAGCCTCTCTAGCTGCCTAAACTTGTGCTAGAATCGCATCACCATTGGATTATCTCATGTCAGTACACTAGAGACAGACCTCTCCTAGTCCTTCAGGCCTGGTATTCCTTTTAAGCTGGTGAACAGTGATGTTTTAGTTTGTGTTCCTAAAAGAAAAATTAGAGCTGGGGTGAGGCATTCAGGGGCTAGTTCCTCTTACAGTACTATGTTAGACAGAAAGATCCTGGTGTGAAGATTTGGCTGGGTACATGGTTCTCCTGCTTTATTTGTTGGTCTGAGAGTTAATACTTTTGGCCACATGCCTAGGAGATGTGGGGCAGCTCACCGAGAGCGAGTTTTCCTCACATTCTCCATCAGCGCAAGCTCACAGTGTGTATGTTAGACTCTCTGGTAAAGCTGGTCCAGTGAGCTTCTCTATTTCATCTCCCACAGTGAGAACTAACACAGAGTGGAAGCTGTGTAGATAGGTACTTGACCCATCTGACTTCTGACTTGAAGTGCCCTCTGACTTTTCAGTGACTGAGCTTCTTTGAAATGTAACCACACAGGTTCCATACCTGTTTTCCATCCCAAGAATCAGAAACACTTGAATTGGAATTATTAAAGATATAAATGCTATGTACATTTTTTTTTCAGCTGGATGAAAAACTGTTTGTCTCGTGAATCATCAGGAAATGAACCTCAAATTGGGGTCTGTGTGTCTTGGTGAATGTAAGATGAGTCTGAGCTAATTAAAAGATTGTTGTACCTTGACTTCAATATTGGTGGTTTCCAGCTGGATAAGAGCCTGAGTGGATCTTGTTCATTCTTGTCCACAAGTCTGTTCAGGCACAGTGTGGTGGGTAATTGCAGGTATCCTGCCTATTAACTGTAGCTTCTGGGAGCACTAATTGATTTGGATGAACTGAGTTTTTTTAATACACCTGTATTGAGGATATATGTCTTGAATGAATGCTGTATGGACAGTGTATTACCTATTCTAAGAAATAAATATCGCTGATTTATTTTATTTGTAAAAATTAATATCCTTGAGAATACTCAAGAACATAAGAGGTTAACATAAGCAGGATGCTGAGAAGTAAACACTAATTTTGAATGCCATAAGGCAAGTATTAGAGGTAGTGGTCCTCTTGTAAGACACTAGGGTAGCTTTTAGATTTTCTAATATTCCTATATTCAAAGTCCAGACCAAATATACTCATTTTTAACTTTGACATTTGCCCTTCTGTGATTACTGATACCACAACTGTGTTGTTCTGTCATCATGCATCATGTATCATTTGGACACAAAACAGGCTTCCAAATCCTCTTTCCTGCAAGGGAATTGACCTTCTCATTAGTTGGAAATAACACTGTGATAGATAATCAATATTTAGTTGAAATACCAGCATCTCATCTTAGGCATTACTCATCCTTATTTCTGGAAAGTGTTCAGACTAAAAGCAAAATGTTTAGACTCAGCTGTGGACGGCAAATCTGCCCTTATACATACAAATCATGTGTATACAAGTGTTATTTTGAATGTACAAATTGCAGATTTGCATCTCTGAAGCTCGTTGTGCGTCAGTCTGACCTTCCACTCAAGACCCTGTATCAAAACATAAAACAGTTGCCCTGAGTGCCGCCAGGTTTCCCTGCTGACAGGGACTTAGTGAGAATTGCTGCTGGGACCTTTATGAAACAATTCAATGGCTATTTTTTTTTTTTCAGCTGCTGTGGAGACTTGGTAGAAAATCACTGTTTTTCTCCTCATACTTCAAAAACTGTGTCAGATAAAAATGGATGCAAGTATCGATTAGCATTCAGAATTGTGAAGTCAATTCAGTTTTGGCATTTTAAAAGAAAATGCACCTTCACCTACCCATTTTCTGTAAAGTTGAAGGAAGAACCAAGCAACTATCTTAAAATGTGGCTTCAGCTTTTAATGGAAGTGTGACCTAATATGCCTTGGCTCAGCTCAGGTCTGCTTGAGCTGTAATCAGGCTAAAGGTTTTGTGAATATGAAAGTGTCTTTGTCACTTATCTCTAACAAGGCTGCGTAAATTCTATGCCAACATATGTATGTTTCCAGTGAAGCTGAAGACCCTTCCTTACCACATTACTTACACTCTCTGGAGACTGGATTCCCTTTAGATTTATTGGCCATCCCCTCTAGTTTTACACTTCTTGGTATTTTTTTTTAAAGTTTAATAGAGATGCAGACAAATACTACAATTATTGCAGGAGGACTCTAAAGGAGCATTTCTTCTATCCTGTCTGCAGAAACAAATGGGTCAAGATAGCTACTGAAATGTGTTTGCTTTTACCCCACCATGGTTAAGATATCGCCTCTATTCACAGCTCCATCCTGAGAGCCGCGTAATCAAATCTGTGTCTAGGTCTGCTTATGAAAAGCTGATCGGAGCAGCCTGTGTATTTAACAGCTGCGATTTAATGAGGTGGAATGCTTGAAACAAAAGCCACCTCATTCTCCCTTAGCTTAGGGTTGTCGTATGTGTATCAGGAATGCTACAGGGCATGGCATCAAAATTAGCTTTTTGCTTCTGTATGGGCTATTTCATTTCTTAACAAGTATAGCAGAGTATATAACAAAGTGAAAGTAAATGTAGACCTAAGTCTTACTCTGGTACCAGTGACGAAAACATTCACAAGATAGAAACCCTGCAATCGCTGTTATTTGTGTGGATGGCTGTTCTCTCATGGAAATTATGATTACTGTGGTTCTTGTGGTGTTCAGGGTTACATCCTCAACCTGTCTAGTGGCAGGATTGGACCTCAACACAAAGGCAGAAGAATCCAGGCCTTAACGTAGCGTATACTTAGATGTGGCATATCAAAACTGTAAGGTATGCTTTGCTTTTGTTCTGGCAATGTCAATAGTAAGTAGAGGAAGAGAAAGTAATGGTCATGTGTTTTTCTCAAGATAAATGCTGAGATCATGTTAAAAGTAAGTTTTTGAGAATAATCTGTGCTGGAATAGTTAAGCATCAAATCGTTCTCCAGATTAGTAATATGAATTTCCCTGGCAACACTGAGAGAAGCTATTCCAAAATGGGTCTCTTGCAGCCTAGACGCTGGTTGCTTTGTCAGTCGGTATTACCCTGGCAGAGCAAGCTCAGCTGGGCACTAATCGAGATTAAATCAAGGATGAAGCAGTAGGCATGTTTTATGCCCATTCTGACCAAGTATAAAATTACCTAACAAATAAGTATAAAATTATTTTAGAATAAGGATCAATCTATGTGTCTAAAAGTTAGTGTCAGTTAAAAGACAAGTTCTTTTCTCTCTTATCATTCACCTTTAATTCCATACACGCAGTGAAACGTACCTAAGCATGTGGGAAAAATACATAGCTGGTAGTATTTGATTCAGACGATAAACCATAAACTGTACAGAAGGGCTATTGCATCTGCTAAATTTAGATTTTGTTGAAATGCTGTGAGAATTGATCAAATTAAAGAAGAAATTACGCTTCATTTTGTTTGCTCTTCTGACACAGAATTTCAAATAGTTTGAAGGGATAAGAAACCCTAAACAAGCACAAACGCCTCAGGAGCTGCAGACTGCATTTTCGTTCCTCAGTCGTGGTTTTATGTGCTTTAAAATGGAGTTTGGACACTTTATTTTCAGGCATGTCTTTTTGCACAATGCGATAGTGTCAACATTTTAGTGAGCAATACCTGGTTACCTAATGCAGTAATGGTTCCAGATGCACTGCTTTTTATATTCTGCAGTTGTTTCAGTCAAGAAAAGCAAGCGCGATTGTAAAACGGCTTTCTGGGAATCACTGCTTTTGTTTGTTCATCCACCAGTGGAAGCCTGTGATAAGGCTGAGTTTATACAACAGTAATACAGGATTTATGATACATAGACAAAAGAATGTCTTATTAAGGCCAATAGCAGTAGAACCAGAGTGATTAGTATTTTCAAAACAGTTTTGAGTTTTGAAGTGTAAATGACTACTGAAGTAATGCAAAGATTGGCAACAACCCTTTAAAAGTTTGAGGCTTAGCGTAACTTAAGATGTGGCTTTTATCTGAATAAAGTTGGAAGTTACACAAGTTTAATTCTGCAAGATGCTGATGATTTTGCCAAACCTCTCTTAAAATCAAGTTTTTAAAAAAAAAAAAAAAAAAATCACTTGCCTGTCTGTTCAATGCTTCATTGCTCTTGCAGGTGATGGACGTGCAGCTGCTTTGTGGGAAATGCTGGAATTACAGTAACGGATTTGATCAGTGACTTGTCTAAACTAGTCTCTTCTCTCCAATCAGGAATCACGATCTAGATATCCTGACTTCACTAGATTGCCAAGAAACAGATAAACCAGGGTTGTTTTTTGAGGGGAATAATTTCCCAGTGTGCACTGCTGCAGCTTTAGTCTTCAAAATGAGGCTGAGGTGCACAGCTCTGCGGTAGGGCTCTTGACACAGGTGGCTCGTTTTGCTCCCATCTGCTTCTTCAAAGTATCTCGGCTTTGCCTGCATTTCATCCTAAGATGGTAACACTGTTTTATTCTTCTGTTAGAAGTACGTTCAACTGTTATGCTATTGTTGCTTGTTTCATTTAAATTGGAAAATTTTATTTTAAGGAAACTATTGTGAACAAAATAGTACTAGCAACAACTTGTACTTAGTTCCTGTTCTTAGCCTCTATCTTACTCTGAGGAGGCTGTTAATGCAAAGGCTAGGTTGATGTGTGAAGATACTCTTTTGAGAGGAAATATTTTCCTCCCAATACTACTAAAAATGATCTAGTTCTATCATCTTTTATCTTCATACTCAGTTGTCCTCCTTTGTGTATGCCTTTGGCAGTTATCTATTTGTTTAATTGTTGCATCCATACAATTGTTTTTTGGGGTTGGGGTGGTCATATTCTGGTTTTCTGGGAGTTTTTTTACCTTTCAGACATGGGTATCTGTTGAATTTCAGATGTGAAAAGAAATCTGGAAAGAAACTCTCCATGTATAGGACAATTTTGGCTACATAAGTTTTTTTTAAATAGTCCAACTTTTAACGGCTCGTTAATGATCATGAGATATGTGCTCGTCCGTGATCAATTAGGCCGGTGTATTTTTATTCTTAAGTAAAAGTAGATACTATAAGAGTGGGCTGCTGCTTTCAAATTTATCATAGGTGGCCTTTTGTTTTTAGATTAAACTTGCTCAATTAGTCTATCAGCAATTTTATAGAGCCAGAGAAATATGCATATTTTTCTCAATGCCCAGAAGAGCAAAGGAAGCGTAATATAAAACATTAATCTACATTGGTGATGGATGATGTTGCTTCTTGTGGTGTCTTATTCTTACCATCTGAGTGCAGATTTTGCAGAAACTGAATATGACCCCGATTGTGCCAGAAATATTAAGCTTATCCCTTTCTTTTGAACATACTCGTGATGGGGAGAGGGAGAATGCTGAAGCTGCTGTATAAACCTGACTGAAAGCTTCTTAACGAAGTGTAGGTATCATATTAAAAAACTAAGCACAATTTTTTCTGTTATAAAGGTGTTGCATGTTGTTGTGGTAGGTTGAATATAATGGATTTTTTTGTTTATCTCTCTCACAAATGTTAATTGACTAATGTAGTAACTTTACTCTCAAGACAACTTGGCTACTGTGTATAAAAATACTTATTTACAGTATTCTGATCATTTCTAGATGACTGTTTCATATGGATTCATAATAGAGAGCGATTCATCAATAATTCAGGAACCACGCTTAGTTAGCATGGTAAGTGCAAGGACAGGTATGGAAAGAATATTATTAGAGGGGACCAATAAAAGAGTAAGAAAATCCTGGAATACTAGTGTAATCATGTGTATTCTGAAAAGCAGCCAGCGCTCATTTTGATATACAGTGGATGTCACCTTTGCAAATGAAACAGTGGAAGCTACCTTAGCAAGGAATATAAAAATGCGAAGATCAGTTATGCACAAAAAGGAAATTAAAAAGTAACTTTTATATATAGATGTGATTAAAACTGTAGAATAGTTTTTAATCCTTTTGGGACAGGTATCCTGATGTGTCATTTATTGGCAATAGACTTTGCCCTTAGGATTCACTCCAGGCTTCAAGGAGTTATAGTTCATACAGGGAATTATTTTTTGTTGAAACTTACTGACAAGCGGCATGAAGACTGGCCCTCTTGGGATCAGCGTGGCTGGGGATGGGGAGGAGGAGAAAAGAATGGCTTTCATTTGCAGCTAACATTGTAGCGCCATAAAGGGCCCAAAGTCTATCACACTGGAATAGATTTTTGGGGAATTTGCAATGAGGTATAGAGAAAGAGAAGCTACAATACAAGCAGAATAGAGTGCTTCATCTTATAGCTTCGGGTGCAACCTAACAGCAGATATTCCCAACACTTGTAATGGATGCTTGCTGCATGGCAAGTAATTCTAGGCAGAGAATAGATCTGAAGGTTGCTCCAGTCAAACCACTAGCTGAGCTTTAAATGGTAGAATAGCTTATGTTGGGGTGTCATAAACTTATTCTCCCACATTCTGTAATCCCATGTCCTACAGCAGGTCCTTTCTGGGGAAGACAGACTTGAAGTTGCAACCATTTTGAATTTCTAAATTGTTTCATATGAGTATCCCTTCTTCTGCACCAAGACATTGGAAGAGTAAAGGAGTCCTCTGATACGCTTAACAGCTGCCTTTGTGGAGCTCTAGGTTGAACCATGGTGTAGAACCATGCCTTGTTACTGAATGTTAAAGGTATTCTTAGATACATCTACATAGATGCCCTCCTCTT
The DNA here is from genome assembly GCF_965183815.1 of Platalea leucorodia. Classification (NCBI taxonomy): domain Eukaryota; kingdom Metazoa; phylum Chordata; class Aves; order Pelecaniformes; family Threskiornithidae; genus Platalea; species Platalea leucorodia. The sequence continues at coordinate 26,186,810 of NC_138830.1, read as the reverse complement.
TAGGACAGTTGTGTTTTTACATGGAGGACAAATGGTATTTAAGCTCAGAGACTGACTGCTTTCTCATTTGGCAGTAGTGATAAAGGGAACTAGATCTCTGGTAACCTAGCTTGTAACCAAGCATTATCTGTAAGTACTTAGGACAGTCGAGCATTAATTTCAGTACTTGTATTCATGATAAGATGGAAGGGGAGAGCTTTCTGACTCATATGTCAGGCATACTAGAAGTGGGAGGCAGGAAAAAACTGTTAGAGCACAGCTAGTGCTCAGAAACTGTTTTCTGATGGGGATTGTTAACATCACAGGGATTAGGTAGCTGGCTATTTTTAGATGCCTATAACTTTTAGAGGCAATTTGAAGCAGTAGATATCACCTAGGGCATGTTTTTGTGCTGCCAGAACAGCACCTTGAGATAAGCAGGCCTTCTCTCAGTTTGGAATCCTTAATTTCCTTCAGGACAGAGACTGCATAAATTCAGACTTGCACGTTACGACCTCTCTGTCAAACAGCTTGTGAAATGCTCTCTGAGAAGGAGAGCCAGCTGGGCACTTAGTTGAGTGGTAAGAAGGGAAGAATTGGCATCAATTGTAGCAGCAGCAAGGAGGCACATTCACAGATGTTCATTTACTTTCTCTCTCCTGCAGGGCTGACATGAAAAGAAATAAAGGTTAGAATCAACAGAGGAATACGCATTTTTAATTAAAACAAAGATGCAGGATGTGTCAGGAAATATTTTTAATTTAAAATTAAAGGGGAGAGGATCAAGTTAATTGATGAACTCTGGCTTCCTGAGGCCACTCTGATCTCCTAAAATGACAATGAAGTTGGGTTAAATAGCTACTAGCAGGGCCTGGACCCCTCCTCAGATGCTGTCATTCTCAAGATGTATAAACGTGCTAGTTGTAGACAAGAGAAATTCAGAGAATAGAATTGCTCCAGATACTCTGCCCTGCTCTCTGAGCAATGTAATACAATCACAGAAACAGCATTCCTCAGATTTATATTGTCATGAATGGAAGAAGAGTTTGGTCCCTGTTGTATAGTAAGAAATATCACTTTAGTGACAACCGCATTTGTAGTGTTTGTTGGCACTGCAGATTCCACCTAGCTGCAAGCAAGCAAACTGGCTTTTGCATCTCATCATTGAATTTGTGGACCTTTTACCTGTGACACATTGAGTTATTTGTAAATAAATCAAGGTTTGACTAACAGAGTCAAGTTGGGATTAGGGTCTCCAAAGTGCTCCTTTTAATTTTGGCCACACCTGCTTCATTTTGGCCTAATTTGAGTTATCAAAGCCGCACAAAGTAATTGAATTGTATCAGGAAAACTACCATTTTGATATAAACTGGTCTTGTGCTGTAGCAGTTCAGCATTAAGGAAACTGATCTGGCTTTGATCACTATGTGACTTGGTCAGAATTGTTTATTCAGGCACCAAAATGAATCTGGCTTGATTTTCAAATGTTAAGTGGAGTTTACTTGTAGAAAACGGAGCTTATTACTCGTGAGATAAGCAAGCTTGATATGAAGCTGTAGAGACAGGTTGAATAAGGAAACTACTAGAGCTCTTATTAAATTTTTGCTGAAGTCGCTATAGTTCTAATTAGATCACTTAAACCAGGAGCATGTTGCTTTCTTTTCCTTAGACTCTTCAGTCTGTAGTCTGAAATGGAGTTTAAGAAATTGTCACCCAGGAGTTCTAGGAAAGTGGAGAGGTGAATCCAGGTCCTGCAAGCCTTGGTATGGTATAGCCAACAGAGACCCTTTACCAGAATATGCACTTCCAGAAGTATAAAGTAATGCTTCACTTTGCCCGAGTGTGTGTGGGAACAGCACAAAGCCAAAGGTCAGAGATTTGTAAAATGTTAAAGGGCAAGAGATATACTCTTTACAGAACTTCACTGAAAATTTATCATCCCATTTGCTGAAGTTGCTTTGAAAAGAATAGCCAGATTATTTGATTTGGTCTTCTAACGGTTTATATTGTCATCCTTTCATTTCTGTTTTTTTCTTTTGTCAAGGCTATGTGTTTTTTCTCTTTAAAAAACAAACAAACAAAAAACCACACAAAAGCCCACAACAACAAAAAGCTACTAAATCAGAAATACTGGAAAGTAATTGCAGGAGTTGTTTTTCTGAAGATGAGTTGCTTTATAACATCCCCAACAGAACTTTAGAGTTAAATACGCTTGAACAGCACTTGGCACTTGTTGTTATATTAATGATAATTGATTCTCAAACACACACAAATCTATACTATGGTGCAAGCTCTGTGACATCCCAAAATGCTTTGCTTGAGTTGCAATACCTGAACTACTCCAGGATTTAAATCAAAATGTAATTATTTTGTTCCTCATAAATCAGCATCCCTGAAGATAATACCAGCTTGTATAAGAACCCAATGGCTGTGCAGCCATTCATCTTCTGAAGAGCCAGAGTGTTTGTAATAGTTGTATGAGAAGTTAGTGACTCCTCGAACTTGGAGACTACTAGTTTTGTGCAGAGCAATGGTGTACTTTTAATGTGGTGAAAGTACATACCCAAAAGTTAGACAGACCTATGAAGCGTAACACAGCTGATTCGACAAGATTAAGTGCTTCACCTCTCTGCAGATGTAGCTGTCTTTCTCCTTCACCTGTAAAACATGAAACACCATTTTCTATTTATGCTGTGAGACCATGGCTGTAAAATGCCCAGATACTGCGCTGAGAGCCTGAGAAGTATAAATAAAATACAATACTTTGGAGTTTCCATTCTCTCTGTTCAGTTCTCCCGGTGTCGGTAGGCGTTAATTGTGTTTCTTTGTTACACAATGTTGGCATATACTGGAAGTAATGAATTTGGGTTTTTAAGGCATCTCAATGTATTGAATACAATTATCTCTGCTCTTCTGGTCATTGACACCCTAGTAATGGACAGATTTCAAAAACCTGATCTGTTGGCTAAAGCCAAGAGTCTTTTCTAAACCTCTTGTGTTTGGTGTTGTGAGGGTGACTTCAGTGAGTTGTCACTGACAATCAAAGCCAAGCTTAACTCTGTGTGTGAATGCTCTTTTAAATTGCAGCACAAGTTTACCGAGGATGCACACTCATTAATCGTGTTCCATACCAGAAGTATTAAAAGCCTATTTTATTTTTTTAAGGTAACAAATTCTTAAGGCAGACCCCATGAAGGTTGTTCTAAAGCTTCATGCTTTGAAATGTGTTCCATGTCATAATTAGCTTTGTGCATGCCCACGTAACATATGCTTTTAATTAGTGGAATCCATATGGATTTTAACATAGACTCAAGCTAACACAAGACACATGGACTTGAGGAGGGTGAATTTTTAGGCTTCGGTTGCAGGAAAGGCTAAGCCCAAAGGTACAACAAATCAAGACTTGTTTAACATGATTACCATGTGACCTGGCTTTAGCTAACAATTCTGGTTTTAAGCAAACATGAAATGCAGGTTTTGAGTCTGAATGAAAACCAGTGACATTAACATAAGAATTCTTGTGCAGTAAGGTAACCGGGGTTGTCTCTGCTGCTCCATTCCTATGCTTCTGCTTCTTTTCTAAAACTATCATAAATAAAAAGATACCTGCAGGTTCTGAGCATCTCTCTCAGGGAACTGCGTGCATCTGTAGAAGTAAGTTCCTATTGCCACGATACTCTCTGGCTGAACCATCTCTCTTCATAGTTGTGGGCTTGGAATTGTGTTCTGACCCTGGCAAAACCAGTGGGTTCTGTGAGCCTGGACTTTGCACTGGAGCGTTTTGGCCGATGCTCTCCAATGAAACTAGTGCTAGAAGCATATAAATCTTATCAAAATGCAGTTATTGCCAGCACAGCACACGTAGATCTTTAGTGGATCAAGTTGCATCTGGGTGTGCTTGTGGACTGAAAAATAAATTCTCTATGGAAGTAACTTTCATTAAGCCTGAACTTCAAATTCGCATATATGATTCTGGCTTTTAATTTTACAGGGAGGAGGGCATCGGTGAAAAGCTGGTGCTGTAATTGCTTTGCTCTGTCTCAGGCCCTGCATCTGTGCCATCAGTCTTGTGTGACTTTCTAGTTTTTCATTCCCCCATTTCCTCTGACTGCAGAGCGACTCCTGATTACAGAGCAGGTGTCCCTGAAGGCTGCTAATGTTACTTCAGAAGCTGTGGTCCCTTCTCTCACTGACCACATCCTTGTGTTACTTTTAAACTAAGTCTTTTGCCAGCTGCTCTTAAGCAACTGGAATGTATTGCTTTCCGTAGCCTTTGATGTTTAGTAGCGAGGCTCTGAGAGAAACACATCAGTGCTGGTGACATTTAGTCAGGTCCTGTCTGGGATGAGACACAACGGCAGTCAGTTCAGCCATCTGCTTTACAGGTTTTGTAGGCAATATCGCATCCATGAATGAACTTTATCAAGGGTGCAGAGAGCAATGCTTGCAAGAGTTGAAGTATGCTTCCTACCTTCATCTGGTTGCCTCTTCGGCCTGTAAATGTTACTCCTATCCAGAGGACTGCCTGTCTTGCTTCATTTAAGCCTCGCTGCAAGATACCTGGTACTATGCTTTATTTATTGCATGCTATTCACACCTTGTTCTGAGTAGAGAAGTATTGATTTCCTTATGAGCTTTTCTGTGGTACACATCATTTTGAGATGAGTGTTTCACAAATGCTAATTGATCCTCAGCTTGTCCATTAGGTGACAGGATGGTGGGTATTCTCATTCTCCAGATGAAGAGCTGAGACTCAAACTAAGCCAAAAAAAACAAGGCAACTCATTTCTGTTTGCCTAATTTGAAGTGACACTGCCCTGGCTTCTCACAGCAGTCCAGATCATGTAACAATTCAGATGTTGACAGCCTGCAGTCCTGTGACCCCAGCTGCAGCTGTGAGCACATAGGGCTCCCGCGTTTCAGACCGTGGGGTCTCAGAATACCCAAAAATGAGCAATGTGATTAGTGGCCCCTGTGGGAAATTTGGTTAAAACTATGCATTTGGTCTGTAGGAACTCATACAGAGTGGCGATAATAATTGGTGCCCTTTGGGACATGAGGGTCTGCCTTAACCATGAGAAAGTCCTTTCTCTCATTGCTCCCCACTCTTCGCAGCTCCAGTGAGCCCCTCGTGTCCCATGGCCAAGTCTCCTGCCATGTGGTATGAACCTGTTCCAGAGATCCTGACGACCTTCCCTCTTCCACTGGTAGCAACCATGTTTCTTTTCCAAATTTCCTGATTAACATAATTAACTTCAACCCAGAGCAATTGTCCTTATCATCAGAACATGTTGCTAGGTTTCTACAAAGCAATCCATTCTGTCTGTACTTTTAGAGGTAACGATATTAAAGCTTAAAATGTAAAGCCATGTACTGGGCCTTGGGTAAAGACAGGCATACAGATCTGGTTTCCTGAATCCAAGTTGAGTGTTGTCTACATTGTGTGTATCCTTGCTGTCACCCAGAATTACTGCAGTGCAAAATTAATCCAGCATCAACTTCCTGCTGAAATGTGCTGCAAATCCACACAAAATACCTAATTTCAGCAGCAAGGTAGTTATTACCAACGTGCTCTTTTTTTTTCTCCTGGTGAACTGAATTTGCCTAGCCTTTTTATTATGTTCATACTTTAAAGAGGTAATAAAAATGAGGCTGTAAATAAGGTATTCCCTATAAGAAGGAAGCCAGTGCAGCCCTTACAAACAAACAAACTTTATTCAGACCAGCTATTTTTGCTGGCAGTTGCTGTGTTCACCCCTTGTAGTGGTTTCAGGGATATTGTCAGAGCAGCACAGAAAGGTACTGCATGTCTTAGTTTAAAAATGCCCTCTCCCCCCTGCCTTACTTGGACAAAGGAGCAGGTTTGCTGGTCTCATCCCCCCTAGCCATTTGTGCTCGTCATGAAACTGCTGTGCAGTTGGCTGCAAATGGCAAGCTGTGCTGAAAATAGCAGGGCTTCCTGCGGATAAGGATTTTAAGGTGCACTGGTGGCAGGAGGGCAGTGTGAAGAGGCTGGCTACTTCCCTTGCTTGTTATGACTAGCTTTTGCTAAAGGCTGTTTGTGCCTGTATTTCTTGAGCATTTACTTCAAGATTAATTGAGAAGCATCATCTGAGACTTAGATTTATTATACCTGTTTAGATGAAAACAAAACAAAACTTTTCTTGGATTTTTACAGTTCTTCTCTTTTCCTCCTAACTAGCAAGCCCTAGGTCTGGCATCTTTTGATATGAATAAAGGGTAAATAAAGAAGCTTTTATTTAGCAACTGCAGGTTGCAGAATTTCTGACGTTAAAAATGGGTAGTTGTTACCAATGGAGGCTGCTTTCTTGCTTTCCAAAAAAATGGACCATGCTCTGCGTGTGTGTCACAGTAGGAAAGAGGTCAACTCTACTGGTAGCTTTTAATTGCTATGGCATACCGTAATGCCCTTCCTTTTCCTTCCTCACATGTGCTTTTTTCAGCTGTGCAGCAATTGTGGACAGAAGAGTGAGTATAGTAAAGAAAAAAATAAATGAGAGACTCTGTGCAGCCTGTCACTTCTCTGGTATTTTGGGACAAGGATATCTGCTTCTTTATTTGGGAGAACTATAAATTGGCCGTCTGCTGAAAGACCAGGGGCCAAAGTTGCACGCTTGTATTTGTGGAAACAGAAATCAGCTACTTCTGGCCAGCTATGATCTGCAGCAGAGTAGGAGGAGTCCCTGGGGTCTGTGGGGTCTCTGGACACGTCTGTTGTCTCCTCCTGGGGAGTGTGACCTGCTGGGAGGAGGTAGGTGGGTGCAGCGCTGCCAGGCTTTTCGCAGGGTCTGAAGCTGTGTTACTTTGTGGAATGAGTTGAGGGCAGCTTGGGGGGTGATCTTGTTTTTTATTTGGTTTTTCTTAAGAGTTCAGTGGGAAGCAAATATCTTTGTCTCTAGAACAGTATACGAGTTCTTCCCACCTTTATGGGGTGCTGGTTAGTGCTGTCCATGTAACAGATGCGAAAGCCTTTACTCTGAGAGACCCATAAAATTTTTCAAAACACATTTCACTTCGAAGCTTTACCCTCACCCAAGAGGCACTGGTGGTGGGTGGGAGCCAGTCCGGTTACAGCACAGAGCTGATATTATTCAGATGTAAGGCTTTGGGGGAAGAGAAACATTTCCTTGCTGTGACTGTACAATTCTGCATCTAGCTGTAGGTACCTGATGGGAGTTCATTGTACTGTTTCAGTATACATAACTGTTTCTGAGAGTATCTGCAGCACATCAAGTTCCTTGACGTTATATCGAAGAATCCCGATGCTTTCCCACAGCATCATACCCTGGTGTGTGTTTAGTTTTCCCATAATGTTGCCTGCCCTTCCATGTAAATACCAAGAAAAGAGGGTGGGAAAAGGTTGGGATTTTCCAGATGGGTTATTAGATGAGAGCGTAAAATGCTGTAGGAAGTTATATTCCCTTGAAGCCACAAGGGAAGGTTCAGCATGAGGTCACTGGGAGCTCTATAGCACTCAATAACATAAGACTGTGTGACCCAATGTGTGCAAGCTTTGCCGTTGAGGCTGATTAGGCACAGGCCCGCTGTGCGCTGGGGGCCCGGGCGAGCTGTGACTGCACTGACACAGCCTGTGTGCATCGGCTGCAGTAACGCTGAGCTCGGGTGCTCAGCCTGCCCTGGCCTTCGAGGCCAGTCTGTGTCAAGTGAGACACCTGGTTGTGTTCCCCTGCCCTCCCCCTCATTACTCTCTTTATTGATATACTTATCTTTATTTGGTGCAGTGTTCTTAAGTTTCATCAGGTTAACTGCAGCATTACAGCATGTGGGTTTTTTAAGCTTGTTCTTTTTTTTTTTTTCCATGAGAATGGTCTGTGTAAGAAGCTTTGAGATGTCTTTGCAGAAGACATATACTAGGATTGGATGAGGAGCTGCTTTTTTTCTTTTTCTTGCTTTCCAGGCACTTTGCAGCCTTTTTTCTCCACATAATTCAGCCCCAGGCACAGCATGTGAGCAGTTTTCATCTGTAGACTTGTTAGCTTTGCTTCTCCAGCTTCCAATCTTTGCTTTTTTTCCTGTGACCTGCTGTTCTGTTTGGCAGCTTTGGGTCAACATTTTAAGGGTGGTTCCCGTCACCTGGACTGTACAAGTGCTCGTAAGTGAATGCCTGTTTTGAGCGTATTTTGTTGTTGCTCCCAGGCTGGTGAACCGCTGCTGCTGCCAGCTTATAGCCCCCCCAGGGTGTGAGATGCATGTTGCGCCCAAGCTTTGGATGAGAACAGCGTGACAGAAAAAGTAAGATTTATTCCACAGTATTGAAAATAATGGATTTGTTTCTGATAACTCTTCTTTTCTCAAAAATTAAAAAAGTCAGATGTATTTAAAGGCTTACAGGGTTTATTTCAGTTTCTGTCCTGCTGTAAGGACAAAGTGGGGAAGGAGAACATGGAAAGAGTGTTAAGAGGGGAAAAGGAAGAGCAAACTTTTTCTCCTTGTAGTCTTTTTCAGCTGTCTATATTTCCAGTATATGCAATGCATTTCTTTTTTTAGGGGTAATTTTTTCTGAAACCTAGGAAGAAAAACTTCCCCCATCCTTTCCATTGAGATGATCTCCCAGTGTGGAACTACTATTTGAAAGCACTGTCCTTCCATTAACAGCCAGTAGTGAAATGCAGAACAGGGCTGTAGGCAAACTAAGTTCACTTTGCTCTTTTTTTCCAGGGACAATACTTGAGGTGTCAGTGGCAGGAAGACAGCTGCCATATTGCATTCTTTTCATTTTGTCACTCAGTATAGGATTTACCCTCTGTAACTTTAGCAATCTAAACTTAGGTTTTTAGCCTTAGTTCAAGGCAAGAAGAGGGTCGTGTTTAAAAGCTGATTTATCCTCTCCTAAACAGATAAACAGATGTTTGGAGGAGTTGAAATCAACCTTAGAAAAAGCTTGTCTTTCCCAGCTGACTGTAGAGGAAACAGTAGAAGGAATAGCTTTGGCTGTCTTCCAAAAACTTCCGTCTTGCCTAATTTCAGATACTTTTCTCACATTTAGTAACTCTTCCTGGTTGTTGTCAATGCATCAAGAATCCTTCTGAAACAACACTGGTGATATTCATTTGCACTTCTGGCTACAGGATGAGAGGAAAAAGGAATACCTTTTAATGGTCTTCTCTGGATGAGGCTTCCTTCTGGTTTTGTGGTCTAGTAAACATACTGCTGCTGGTTTCATCGTGGTTCTCCTCCACCCAAAGCTCAACATACGCGTTTCTAAGTTAACAGCTTTTTTTCAACTTCAGGGTTAGAAAAGTAAGAAACAAACAGAGAATTTCAAAGCACAAAAAAAAAAAAAAAAGGATTTAGACAAGCTTTTCTCCCTGTTCTCCTATGTACTTTGCAAAACTTCTCCAGCTTCGGAAAAGTTAGGGACAAAAGAAAAATGAAATGCCACCTTCTGCCACTAACTTATTGAAGCTGGCAAAGCTTTGAAAATGGAAAAGGTGAGGCAGAAGGAGGAGAACAGGAAGGAGGACGTGAAAGAAACACAGTTTCTGCAGAATTTTTATTGCACTGAGACAAAGAAGGAGAAAATGCAGGAGGCAACATGTCAAAACTCCGATTCTTAGTTTGTAAAAAACAAATGGAAATGCCATTCCTTTTCTCCTTCTTTTCTTTTTCTGAAGTGGTTTCGCAAAAAAGTTCTTACTAGAAGAAAAATTCAATAACATAATTTTATCTTTTTTTTTACCTAGTTGTGATTGCTGTCACGTAAACAACATAACGTGGCAGCAGTTGTATTTGTATGCTGCTGCAGATAAGATGTGCATATTTTTAACAATTTTGGCACCTTCTTCTACTGCATCTCAAGTCATGTTACTGAGCATGTTTGTTTAGAACACAATGACTTAGCAAAACAAAGAAGAAATCCATCCTTTTGTGCAGCCCAGTGGGGAATGCTGCCATACTCAATATTATTCATCTCTCTTGTGAGTTTACTGTGTGTTGGATACCTTGACAAACACCGTCCTAGTCTGGAGGGAACTAGCAGCATCAACACTTCAACAAAAGTAATTTCTAATTCAGTCTAACTGGCATACTGGGCAGAAATAACTTGAATAATTGAGTGAATCATAATGCTGGCACTGCAGCTGTCTGGATGAATTCTGCGGTGATAACATTCAACCAACTAGTCTGAAGCATGCCCCTGGTATTGGCAACTATATTCACAGGAATTTGTACATCAAGTAATGCAGTTCAAGGGTGGAGAACATTTTCATCCTGTTTTTAGGGTAACAGTGCTGGACTTCTGCTTTCCCAAGTACAGGTTTGGAATTTGCATCTTGTAGAGCCTGGATGGACCACCATGTCTTACCGCTGTCTTCTCTTGCCCTGTCCAGCCGTCTTTGCCCTCGGCTCCACTGTCTTTCCTGAAAGACTGCAAACACTGAAAGAATGCTTTGTATATTAGGTCACCTTTCAAAAAGTCAAATATTTAATTTACTGCAGGATCATTGTAAAGAGAGAGGATAAAATAATGCACATCTTGTTTTAGTTTTGATAGAAGAGAACAATGGTAAATAACGGGGTGTGTAAAATTAAATATAGGGCCAATATTTTTCAGGATAATGAGACTCTAACTCAACACGCTGATTTTAATGGGCTATCCTGAATAACTTAAAGTCATTACATATATCTAGGAACATATATGTGTCTAAGTTCAGGTTTTTGAATATAAACTTGGGTGGATTTTTGAAAAATTTTGGCCAGTGTGAACAAGATCCAGTGGTAATACAAGAAGACTGCGAGTTATAAATGTGTACATTGCATCTACTGCATGAATCACTCTGGAAAACGGTGTAATGCTATTGCTAATCAATTGTATTACTATCATCTTTGTGTTCTCTGAAATTTTTATTACTTCATATTTCTTCATGGTCAGAATAAAAATGTATTAATTTAACAAGCCAAGAGCCTAAATAGTATATTATTTCAGGGTAGAAGGTAGAGTATACTAGTCTGTAATGATCTATTGCAGTTGAGGATTACTATTCAATTGTTTTTCGTCTAAAGAAGACAAAAATACCAGCAATGTCAATTTTGATTTTCTTTGAATGAGTTCTGTTTAAAATGTGGCTTATCATTGAAACAGAAGGAGCTTCCTCAATTCACAGTCCCTAAACTGTGTCACAGAGGGTACAGAACAAGAATATTTTTGAAATCTTGAAAATCCTTCTGACAGGAGTTGTTTTTCTTGCATTCTGTAAGCATGCAAGAGAAGTATGAGCTTTGTATCTGATAAACCACGTTTTGTGATAATGATATTGTGGCAACGCAGAACCTCTACTATAGGAAGTAATTTTGTTGATGATCTGCATCTAGACCAAGTGTCATCATGCCTTTGCTGAAAATACCACTTTTTGCAAATATTCCCCAAGCATTTGTACCAAACAAAACCTGAAACCTTTACTGAGTGTTGTAAGAATAAGCACACTTAAGTGAATTTCTATTTTCTTTGAACAGTACAAGCAACTACTCTGATTCTTTTTGACATCTACTTGTGCTCATATTGATTTGATTTTATAAGCCTTCCCTATAATTAGAAATTCTTTCTGTGTGTAGAGGAAGTAACCGTATGCACATTTTAATCCTTTAGTGGATGCAGTGTCTGGCAAAAATCTTGGAAGATTTTCTGAAGTGTTTATCTAAAGCATTAGAGAACTGTCCTTTCCAGAGAGTATCTCAAACATTTCTAGGTCTGGGGAGCTTGGACTTGAATTGTTTTTTCATTGCATTTTATTGAGTAAAGGTTCGGTGCCCTTCTGTCTTTTGGGACTATAATCATATTTCTAGTAGACAGATAATTGTAGGTGTTATTTATGTCAGATTGTATTCAGTGGCCAACTCCCAGTAGGTTATGCTGAAGGAATGTTATCCCTCACACAAAAACTTCAGCAGTTCTCTGGCTAGCTTGTCTTCAGGATTAAAAGAGGCTGCCCTTGCTAGGGGCTGGTGTGAAAAGATAACTGATAGTCTTTGGCATTATGCTTTGTGGCAGTTTATAAAAATCTGGCAAAAATATCCCAATGTTTATGCTTCTGTCTCAAACTTCAGAAGAAGGTATTGATTCAGTCAAAAAAATTCCATATGATGATCCTATTTTATGAGTGAATTTAAGCTTTCGTACAGTGGAGTAGCTTATTTGTCAAAGCCATTGGACTGGTGTGTCCGAGATCTTGGTTATTTTCTCTGCTAGTTTGCAAGTTTTTAAAATTATGTTGAGGGAGACCACCTCTATTTCCATCCATAAAACAGGGGCAATACTTGTTTTCTGTCATTGCCTGCTGGTTTCAAGAGAAGGTTTTCAGAAGTATGGTTTGTTGGACTGTTCCTATATCTATTACCATGTCGATAGCAAGTTTCTCTTTAATAAGTGATAGAGGAGATAGGTCAGTACTAAATGCTCTTCAAAAAAACCCCAAAATATTACAGTAAAGAGAGGAATTCCTGTATTTAACAACAGTTAGTGTTTAATAAAATGGGTCTCTGATTTTGGTTGTGCACTGAAAAGGCTTCTTTATAATGCCACAGTAATAAACCCACATTTTGCAATAACAGAGCTAGTAAAGAAACATCTTTGTCTATGGACGAATTTTGTAAATCTTAGGAATACTTTCCTCTGAAGGATGCTGTAGATACGTATTAAGTGGGAAATGGGTTATTGCTTAAGGCTCTCCTTGGGCACTGAAAATCAGTGCTGTCACATTCAGATGTATTTAAATTCTTTCCAAACAATTTGGGCATCTTAAAGAGAAAATAAAAGTAAGTATCACATTATCCACCTGTGTTTTAATCTTTCTTCCCCTTCTTGCATTTAACTTCTAAAAAATGAGTTATGTACTTAGGCAAATTCCTTTTTCACCCTCCATAAGCAACTGGATGGCTCTTTCTGCTAGTGATTCATAGCTTCGTTATTGAAATGGCAGCCTAATCGCAGGACTAAGAGCCAACTGGTGTTGTGGAGTGAAATGATCAGTTGAACGGTGATGTTTAAAATGAGAAATATTACCACGGTACCTTCAAGTTCAGCTGCTGCAGAAGAAAAGGGGAATGGTTGATTCCTGTCTGTTTTCTTCCCCTCTGCTGCCTCCCATTCCCTCACTGACACACTCAGAATCGAGTTGTGCAGCAGCCTAATTTTATATCAGATCTTTCATTTCACTCCTTGCCATTATTTAGGATCTAGTTGCAGCTGCATTGTGTATGCTTAACAAATAAAAGCTTTCAGAGAACATCATTCAATTCCCACCTCCTGCTAAGGGTTTTCGAAGTGTAATACATCACAGAATCAAAATGACTTTCACTAAAAGTTCATGCTGTTTAAATCACACCAAATGTTATATTGAGCTGTAGCATACATAATTCATGTATCATTAACAGCTTCTACAAGTCTTTGGCTGCATGGCATACCAATGAATCAGAATGTGTGGGTATTTTTTGATACCTGCCTTTACTTAAATTGTATTTAGGAGCAACAGCGTGTAATTGTACTAACTTGGAAAATCAAACAGGCGTGTAATAAATTATCGTTTGTGATTGACATGGTGAAGTAGGTCTCTTTCCCTTCCTGATGTTGTGTAAGCAAGCTATTTTAAACAGGAAAGACTCAATAGATTTTTGTGCTACTATTAGTATTATTAATAAAAATCCATTTTCATTGTTTATAATGTGAGAATTCTCCTGCAGTCACTTAATTCATTACATGGCTGATGAATCCACAGTGTTCTTTAGTAAGACAGACAGTCTGTTTCGTCAATTTGAATCTATTTCACAAGATGCTAGTTTGGACAAGTGAACATGGTCAGGAAGATGGTCACGGGATTACTAGTGTGTTAAGCCTGTTACTTATGTCCCTAACAGATATTTGGCTTCTAATAACGCTCACAGCTCTATGATTGCATATGTCTCTCATTCCTACCATTATCCTCCTCTTGTCACGCAAGTGTCAGAGGCTTTGATTCAGGAGGTCTGTTAGTGCCAACTGAAGCACGCTGAAGGTGCTAAAATCCCCATGTCAGATTTAGGAGCACGCTGCCTGACTGAATCAGAACCCTAGCTCTGCCTGCATGTAGGGATTGTAATTCTGTTAAAGGATCTGAAGGCAGTGAAATATCCTGTATTGTTCAATACATGAGGATGTTAATCTGATTGCAATAAGGATGCTGGAGAACCCATACACAGTAGAACTACCTTGTGATCCATGGTTGCCAACAAAACGAAACTGACTGTCAAAATCATGGAAGACCGTACCTTGCAATCAATGATCTCATGCTGGCTACGTGAACTTGATGACTAGGAAATGGAGGTGGCCAGCGTCTCGCAAAACATATGTTTTTCTGAAGTGGAATTACAAATGTTGATTATAGCTCCTGACTAATTGGCAAACAAGTAGGTTAGAGGTTTTCTACAAGAGGCTTCATATTCAGAAATGCAGCTATTCTAATACATACATTCTGGCCTTAGTCATTGATATACCAATTTATTTAAGCAAAACTTCGATTTAAATATGTATTTAAAGTAGATTTGGGCCCCAGGTACTTGTCTATATACCTGTATTTAACAATCTTTAATAATAAATTGCAACTTAGGAAGCCTTTTGACTGGTTACCAGGAGGAAATTTTTTTCCAAAATGATAATGTTTATCAGCCTTCAGATTCCATGGGAAACAGCCCCAATGGATGACGTCTCAGAATTAAGTGATCTGCACTTTTCAATTAATACTGTTTTAACCTATCCTGTACTTGATATAGTACTAGTATTATGTTAGGAAGTTGTATTAATAATATGTTCTTTTGTTGTGATTGCTGCTGGAAGTTGAAGCGTGGTGTTCACTTTCAAGAAAGTAGCATGTCACCTGTCTACTCTACCCGACTTTTTTTTTTTTTAATTTTTAGGACAACTGAGAACCGAATTATCAGTAAAGATTCCTCAAAAAAGTGCAACTTCTAACTGTACTACTTATGCCTAGAGAGTTCCCTGCTTGTTCTTAGAACTTAACTTTCCATGAACTCAAAGTTGCAGTGTGAAGGATATGCAGATCTTCCTGCCTTTCTGACTTCCCGTTACAGTAGCTACGAAGCAAGCAGCCCTGATCTCAGCATTAGCTCACTGGTTACCTCGTTTTGGTGGCACTGGGTTTGTCGCCTTGTTTTTTTTTAAATAGAATAAATAGATTATTTCAGTTGGAAGGGACCTACAACGATCACCTAGTCCAACTGCCTGACCATTTCAGGGCTGACCAAGTTAGAGCATGTTATTAAGGACATTGTCCAAATGCCTCTTAAACACTGACAGGCTTGGTGCATCGACCACCTCTCTAGGAAGCCTATCCCAGTGTTTGACCACCTTCTCGCTAAAGAAATGCTTCTTCATGTCAGGTCTGAACCTCCCCTGGTTCAGCTTTGAACCATTCCCCCACATCCTATCACTGGATACTAGGCAGAAGAGATCAGCATCTCCCTCTCCACACCCCCTCCTCAAGGAGCTGCAGAGAGCAATGAGGTCGCCCCTCAGCCTCCTTTTCTGTCCTCCTAGACTTTCTCCAGTCAGTTTGGTTACCTTTGTGACAGAATTTGACTATGAGAATTAGCATGTATCTAACTACAGTCACAGCACACAGAGATTTGTGGGGGCTGTGTCATCTCCTGGGATGCTCTGGGTGTTGATGATCAGTCACCACCTTGTGATGAAGGTAGTGTCTGAGGCACAGTTGCACAGAACTGTAAAGAATGTTTTCCCGAGTGGGCAAGTTGGTGAGTTAGGAAATAGTGTAGCTCACACGAAACAAACATTGTGCCTCGTGCATGCAAACCTGAAATTACATGCCTGTGTGATCCTCTGGGCATAGCGCATAAGGTGACTGTGCAGTAAAATCTCAAATGGTTCTGGTATTAAACCCCTGAATTATTTACTTTTGTGAAATGGCCACGCATAGAAAAAAACCCAGCTGTTAAAAATGTTAATACCTTCTAATTCAGCAAACGCTTATGCCAGTTTATTTTTCCCTAAATCTTCATGCTTTTAAAGAGCAACTGAATGAGCATCACTCTGAGCCTGGGCAGAAGAGAGGAGCTGTACTCTGTCCTTTCACTGCAGGGTCTTTGCTCCTGCTTTCCACTGAGCTGTGGTTAAATGAGCTAGAGCCAATTATACTCACCCTAGCAAGAAATCTGGAAAAAAAAATTTAGCTTATTAAAAATTGTTTTAATCAAACATCAGGACTTACCAAATATTTTTACCAGGTATCTGTGGCATAACATGAAAAAATGGAGAATGTTCTTGTGAAAAATGGTACACTTTTAATATCACTAACAATTAATGTGACAAACAGCCATGTTAGTATTTAATTTACCTTTTAAAAACAAATTTAATTGAGACTTAATTTTTTTTTTTATTTCTGATTTACCACTGTTCATAACCAGGAAAAACAAAGCAGTAAAGTAAGGGCTGGTCCGATAGCAGGAAGTGAAGCTGGGAGAAATGGATGAATCGCACCTAAAAGCAGTGTTCTCTGAGCGCTTGGCATTTCTAGCGTGACTTCTGTGTTACCCTGCAAATAAGTAGCCCTCTTGGGCACTGAACTGTTTATTCAAGTTCTGAGGTTCTGACTTTTCTCTGTATGATTCAAGCTGTATCTAAGTCATGTCTTCTTAAAGCTGCAATGAGGTGTAACTGATCTTGCCGTCTGCAAAAGCAGATCTACTCAGCTCTGCCACTGGGCTCCGGAGAGACGGAGAACCTGTTCTGCACCGGCCAGTGCGCTGGTCTGCTAACGCAGAGGGCAGCACTGCCCGCACAGCAGCGGGTCAATGGCTAAAGGGTTAGCAGAAGGCAGAAGCATCTGAAAATGCTGTTATCCTCTCCCTAGTAAGCTTTGCTTTACCTCCACCTGGTTGACTTCCAGTTATTTATGCTGTAAGGAAACAGATGACATGGTAATGAGTTCTTTGTCGGTTGGTTACTGCTGAGATGTGTGATTACCAGTTTAGATGCATCATCTCAGAATTTAAATGAATCTTTAACTGCAGGAAAGTACAGTACGCATCTGCATACAGTTCTGTACAAATACAAAAGGGTTTTTAAGTGCTCTGAAGCACAGCTCCTAAAGATATGGCAGTCAGCCATGGTTTAGCTGGGCATGAATTAGCATGGTATATCCCTAGTGTAAAACATCCTTAGTATTTAGAAAAAATAAAATATAATCACTACCAAATTCTCTATAGTTTTTGCATAGAATTTCTGTTTTTTCTTGCTGGGAGCTATGAGTGCCTGCATTTTAAAACGGAGAGATGCTGACTGGGGGTTTGCACTGTAGGATTAGCTACAAGAATACATGTGTGTGCTGAGGTGGTCCCTGCCCTGAGGACATACAGTTTAAAAGATTGAGGGAGGTGGGGAGGAGGAAAGGAAGCATTTATGTTCATTGTATAGTTTGTGTCTTCCTCAGCTCTGGATTTGGTTGCATGAGTAAGAATAGAACTAGCATTTTGTGTGTTTTGTAAAGGTTAGCCTTCCTCTTCCAAGCCTGATATTTGGGCAAGCTTGCTTGCATGCTTGATCACAGAATTATTTTCAGCTCAGTTTCTGTTTTCTGTTGGTGTTTGAGGAAACTTTCTCCAGCCTTCCAAAAAAAACCTTAATGGTGAGAGAAGTGGAGATGTTTTCTCCTAGCAGGCAAGTCCTCTCTGATTTTTCCACAATATCTGCCTCAGT
The DNA here is from genome assembly GCF_965183815.1 of Platalea leucorodia. NCBI lineage: Eukaryota > Metazoa > Chordata > Aves > Pelecaniformes > Threskiornithidae > Platalea > Platalea leucorodia. The sequence continues at coordinate 26,169,088 of NC_138830.1, read as the reverse complement.
GTGTGCACATGCGTGGGTGTTGTGTTTGGGGAGGGGTGTGTGTCAAGAAATCGAGTTTGCCAGGAAAGTAATGCAGGTGTCTGGGAAGTGAATGTAAGTATCCTGATGGCAGACTTGACTTTCCTCGCATATCTTTTGCAGTTCTTCGGGATTTTTAGACCATAGTTTGAAAAACACAGGTACTGTGTACCCCACTAATGAGAATTTCTCATTTTCAACAAGAAATACCAATCTCTAAACCTTAGGCAGAAGAATATCAGTGGCAGACATGTCTTTATTGTGAAGGGGCTCAGCTTCTAAAGCCATTTGAGGTTGGATCCAGTGCTGTTGTCATATGTTGTAGTAAGCTGACCCTAGTCTTAAATGCATGGCTTTGGGCTAGATGTGTGTTCTTATTAGTGTACGTTATTAATAAAACACATTATTCATGAGGAGTAGTGAGCTCCTGCCCATTAGCGCGGCATGCGCTTTGCCCCACGCGATGTGGCCCCGCAGCCACTCAGCTCCTCTCCCGCCTGTGTGGGACCCCAGCCGCTGCTGTAGCAGAGCTAGCGAAGCAGCGACCTCGGGGGCATCGGGGGACGGGCCAGCTGGCTGGTGGGAGCAGGACACCGGGAGGAAGCTTTGGTGCTCCTGGTCGCTCAGGCTGCTGACAGAACTTTTATAGTGCTTATTACTGTGGTTGGTGCTCCAAGGTGTACTTGTAGACAGACTTTCCCCAAAGCTCACCACCCCTGATCTCACTGTTTCACTCTCTGTGTTAGGAAATGATTGAGGAAAGAAAGAGGCTACTGTAACAGGGGAAGGAATAAAAAAGCTTTGTGAGCTGGGTTGGGCCACTGATGCTGGCTAGTTTGAGGCAGTAGCCAGGCCTACCTACATATCCCCTAGGGAAAGATGATGATATCCATTTACTGAAGCTTTCTGTTTCACAGTTACACTCACTGTGCTCCTGTGTGCCTCTCACCCGGTGTCATTCCTCGTGCAGAGAAAATGCCTCTCCCTTGACTCTGAGCTGGTACCGTTGTATCAGTGGTGGTTGATGGGATTTGGAGTTGTTGAGAACAACTGCTGTTGGGTTTTCTGTGCAGTGGAAGCAGAGGTGACAATCTGACCCGCAGACAATTATGGTAATTCCCCACAACATGACCCTTCTGCCAGTTTGATGACAGAACATTTGGGGATTCAAAGGAGCAAGAGGTTAAAGCAGACAACCAAGGAATGGCTTTGGAAGCATAACTCTACCCTGAGATGTTAAGTACGGGCACGGTTGCGATCTGAGAAATTCATGAATGTCACCAATACAGTCTGCTGAAGTGATAGCTATAAAATGAAAGATTTAAAGGAGGCAATCATAATGGTTAACAGCGGTATGAAAAAGCTTAAACATGTTCATAAATTTCAATAACTGCTGAGCAATATAGTGGATTCATCTAGGAGAGATTTAATTTGAAAAATGCTAAATAGGAGATACAAAGACTGGAAACACAGACATTTCTCCTGCAGATGGAGTCTTTTGGTGAGAAATTTACATTGTACTTCAGCTGAAGTGATATTAAATGCAAGTACAATGTGGTAGAAAAGGAATTATAAAATAAATTATAGAAAGAGTTTTAAAATTTGCACATTAAGGAAAAAAGCTTTATTTTGTATTCTCACTTCAGATGGTATTTGTGTCTAGATCTATAAATGACCATGCATGCTGAATGAAATTTTGGTGTCAATTATATAGATATTTAATAGAAAATAAAAATGACTGAAGTCTTATCACAGGGAAGTATAAGCAAATGTACTTGTGTGCAAGTATCCAGAATACATACATCATTTAAATAGATGCATATTATTTAGAATACAAATACTTTAGATGAATTTTAAATTTTCTGTGTTTAAATTAATTGTATACTGAGGCAGAACCTTTCATTGCAGATAGTTTTAGCAAGATGCATCAGTGCACTACGATTTTTGAGATGGTGAATACCTTCTTTGTGTTGCTAATTGCAGCTGTGCAGTCTGCAAATGAAGGATATCCAGCATCTTATTTCCAATTTCAATCATTTTATTCCTGTTGATAAACAGCCCTTATCTTCTTCCCACACACCAGATAGATTTTACATTATTTTATAAATGAGAATTTTCCATTGTGCTGCAGCATATTGTTAGCAAGCTTGAGCTTTATTAAAAAGAAATAGAAACATAGAATTTGGAAAGTTTCTCCTCATTCAAGTGACTTATTTTTAGATGTACTGATGCTGCTTGCAGTAATGATTAAATTAATGAAGGTTGTGTGGTCTGAAGTGGCCATACTAGTCATTACTGTGCTCTGTTCTGATCTAAACCCTGCTGCACTCCCACCTCAGCCAGAACACCAGCCCGCTTCAGATGGGCGTGGAAATGATCACAGCTCCGACTGCACTGTGGTTCTTCTGAACTGGGGGCCTGAATTTAAGAAAGGCAGAGCACCAACTACCTCGGTTCAAATTGCTGTTTGGCAGGTATGTTGAGCATCCCAAGCCCTGGTGTCCTGATTTCTTGTGTTATGATCACAGTGAGATGTTGAATGCTTACGAGCAATCAGCTTGACCTGGGTCACTGCCTGTGATGAAGGAGATCTGTTCTGCTGTATGTATCCAGCCCCCTGCAAGAAGCAGCACAGCCCTGTGGATCAGTGTGTTGCTTATGGAAGTGCCACCTCAGAAGTGTTTTAGGTGCTGAATCCATCTTTTGAAGTCATATGGGAGCTGACTTGATGTTTCAGGGGGAAACATCTGAGTAGGCAGCCCTGTAACAACTAGTAGGTTTGAAACACTGAGGACCTTTCTTTAAAGCAAAAAGGTTGTGTTTTCATCTTGTGTCTCCCTGTAGTAGGTAAAGGTACACAGCTATTTTCTGAGTTTGGGCTAAATTTCACTATCCATCCTTGCTGGTTTTATGTATCTCCCTGATCCTAAGGCAGTATGTATTTAAAAAGAAGACAAAAATATACACAAAAGTGTACACTTTTAGCAGAGAGTGGAAATCAGAATGGCTGAACTTAGAAGGCAGGCACTATTGGGAGAGTGAAGCAAAGGGAATTTCCCTTTCCGTGGTCACCAAAAGCTACTCCTAAATACTGGAAGTCATGAGTTCCCCTCAACTGAAACAGAATATGTTCTCCACGTTTGATTATGGAAGAAAGGTGATAACAAAAACGTGTGTTAAGAGAGTTTGGGACGAGGAAATACAGCTACTGGCAGAAGGGTGATTGACCTAGTAAGGAACTCAATACCAATGTTTAATTCTCAAGATATGTTACATTTTTGCCATGATGCTTTATATTCTGAATGGCTTTACTGGTGCAGTTCCATTTGCTTCACAAACCGCTCGAAATACAAGGAGATTTCTAGAGAGTAAGAATAATGATTTCCAATAACAGAATGAAATATTTTAGCTGACAGGTTCAGTGGCATGGCTCTGTGAATCCTCCTACATTCCCTGCCAAATACAACATCAGTTTTGTTTGACTTCGTGCAAATCTGGTTGGAGAGAAGGGGCCCTTATCTCTCTGTATACTTACTTGCACTCCATATAGGTGCATAAATATTCCCAAACACGTTTGTGCTGGTGTCTCAGCAAAGCATATGGAATTTCACATTGATTTGTGAACTCTATAAAACACTAATGGAGCTGCTGCTTTAGCTTTCAGTGAATTGGGAGAGACTCAGTGATGGGAAGCTGCAGGCAAATTCTCCCTTTGCTGGTCCCAATAGTGCCTTCCTTGTAACTTTAGCCATTCTGGTTTCCACTGTCCTCAGATTCATTTCTCTCATTTGGGAAGCCACACAAACTCACTCATGATACAACTCAGAAATGAGTTCTATCTCCCTACATCTGATACACTTTATTTATTTCTAAGCACAGCTCTCTAAAAGGGCAAACAAACCACACAATTCCATGCATAATGTGTACACCTACAGTGCTGTAAAATGCTTCATCAGGAAGAGACGGGGAACATCGCTCTTCTCCTTTTTATTGTGAACTGAATTGTACTGCATTCAACAGCCTACACATGCCGATTTGTTATCTCTGTGCTCTGATGAAAATGATTCTGCATTACATATGTTTTATGTATGTGCCTGTGGGTACATCAGTGATACCTTACACTGCTGTTTAGGGCACAGCCTCAGGACACCTTGATATTCAGAATCAAGTTCTGTTATAACAAGGTCATCTGCTTGTAAAGAGCTTTTCATTGCTATGTACTTTTTACAAACTATTTTTGTATATCATTAGTCCAGTCACTGCTGGAGCAGTTGTTTTTGTGGTAAAATGATGTTATTTCACAGCACAGTCACTCAATTGTCACAGGCAGTAGCTGAAGGACGAAATTAAACAAGCAGAAACCTAGCTGGAATGTAGATAGTGATCAGAATTACTGACCTTGACCTCATTTGTGAGAAGCCATGAGATCTCTGGTGGCAAACTGTATCTTCCTCACTCAGTACCAAATTATTTTTTTATAAAAACCAACACCCTACATATGCAGCAACATGATTCCCTCACATGCTGCTCAAAGGTATTTGTGTCGTAGTGAATTCAGGATACGTTCTATCAACTGAAACATCGTCTGCTTCTCCGAACACGCAGGAGGCTGCTTTTCTCTCCGGAAGCTGGAGGAGGCAGTAAGATGGTTTATTGGGGTTAGGAGTTTTTTTTGAGGAGGTGAGAATAGAAAACAGACTGAAGCCATGCAGCACTGAACGTGGAGCAGTGTGGGGGCTGTAGTTACTGAGATCTAGGGGATGGTGTGCTTATTGCTGGACCGAGTGTAGGGGTCTGCACAGCAACTGTGTCTGGCTTCAGGGGTTTGGCCTGATGCTGTCAGCAGAGGCCATGGGTAATGATGTTAGCCACTGAATCTAGTCTGACTTCTTCCCAAGTGGCCTTAATGCTAAGGATGCACTCAATGGACTTGTGGTTTCTAAAGCTAGAGCCAGGCTTTTGACATTGTTTTAGTAACTGCTAGGAGTGTTTTCTGTTGGCTTAAACCAAAGTATCCACATGCAGGACACTGTTAAAATAAAGGGATTTAGACTGGGTGAAATCCAGGCTGCTTTTCTGCGTACAGACTGAAGTCCATATGTTGGGATATTTCCTTGCTGTCCCCTGTGAATTGGTGGAGAGGAAGGGTGGCACACAGAGATGAAAGGGACGGTCTGGCTGTTGGGTCTGACTTCTCCCCTAGCTGCACTTCATTGTCTTTTTTTCTTCCTCTAATCACTTTTGTTCATTTTGATCATTTGTTTTCCCCTGGACATAGTCCCCTGTGGGAACCTTTATCAGCTGAGTGAACTGCTGCACACATTTCATTAATGCATAAATGAGCAGGCTGAGAGCATTGCACTGATCAGCAGATGCCTCGTTATCTGTGGTACCCTTGCTGTGATGCCCTGGGGGATAGGGGGACTTTCTACTGTGAGTATATACACTATTATTTCCCTTCCTTGCTTTTCTTATTGTATGTGCACAAATAATTAAACAAATGTGTCATTATAATTTAGTGTTTTCATACTATAATCTCTCTTCTCCCATCTTCCTAGCAGAATAATATATTTCAGACTCTCAATCTCACCTTTGAGGCTATGTGAACACTTCTGATTTTGTTCTGTACTCTTACTCTTTGCACAAGAAAGCCTGGTGCTAGTAATGATGGGATTTGTGCAATCAACCTGGAGAACCTGGCACTGCATTTCATATGCTGAGGGTTTAGAGGCACAGTCCAGAGTCTTCAGAAGCCAGCTGGACATTCATTGCCTCCAGGTAAAGAAGATTTTAAAAAAAAAAAAAAAAAAAAAAGTCTATCTTTTACCAGTCCTTTGTGTTTGTTGCAAGACCAAAAGACTTGCTGGGAAAGAAATATCAAACCTGAAACTTCGTTGATCGTTGTCACCAGGAAAAATACCCTTTTCAAAGTGAGAGGTGGTCATGTAAAAGCACCAGTTCTGTTGAAGTCATTGCTTGGTTTAGTCTCCATGACCGTTTCCCAAAGCTGCAGTGGCTTTGAATGTTCTTGAAAATTCTCTTCTAGCATCTTGAATCTTCACTGATAAAACTTTAGGCATTAAAAGCCTCCATCTTTGTTTGCTGCTGTTTTCTGGACGCGTTCATCTGCTATGGGCTTGCTGATGCCTCTATGGGTAAGCCTGATGGGACCTTTGCAGCTGATAAAACTGACTTGAACTACACTTCCCTGGAGGCACAACTTGGTGTAAAACAAAGTGAGTGCAGAAGTGGGCCCAATTCTTACCAATCCCTCTCTTTGAACAGGGAAATCCTCATGATGGTGCCTGGTAGCCCTGCTGCTGCAATGGGGAGAGGCAGGCTGGATCCCCTATGTGCAGCACTATTTGCAGCACTATTTGCTTTTTCACAGTACTGTAAGCCATGTAAAAATCACACTAATTTCCATTTGGTTCATGTTTTCAAGCTTTTCTGATTTGCAAGAGCTAGGGACTGTAATGTTAAAAATGCCAGCATGTGACTCCAGTGGTTGGTATTTGGTATTCTCTTAATTTGCTAGTCTTGATTTGCCTTACTCTTGAGTTTAGTCAAAGCCTTGACTCGTGCTTTTTCATTAAGCTAACTTAAAATCCTCTTTTATATCATACATAATAATGGTAGCAAGGACTATGAGAATTCATTGCATTCAGTTGCTTTTAGCAACTTTTTAACAAAGTAGTAAAGTTAATATGTAAGAAATGGATTTACAGTACAAATGGAGAAAGCTAATACCCAAGCCATATACCCAGCTTCCCAAAATTCAGCTCGAAAACTTCAGCTCCAGAATATTGTATTTTGAAAATCAACTTTCTTTCCAAATCACTGCCTTACATGGATTGTGGAGTGATCCATTAGTGGGAAGTCAGCATTGGTTCCATGCGTACATTGCAAAATATATGGTACAGTTCACTGCAATATGTACTTTTGCCTTACAATTTTGGTATGCAGTCCAGAATATTACAAATAAGAATTTCCAATATGTCAGGTGTATAACACACATAGTATTTCTCCCTTTTTTTTTTTTTGTTTTCTTTTCAGCCTTTGTTCCTCTTTTACTACAAAAGAGCCAGGAGACAATCTACAGTGCCAGAGTATGGCACAAGTGTGGACGCAGTATTTCAGTTTATTCCATTCTCGTAAAATCTCTTGGTATCTACACATCAACTTTCTAGGAGCTGTCAAAAAAGGTTTCCAAGTGTAGTAATTGTATACCTTTCACAAGTATACATGAGTTTATTTTGATTTTAAGTTCACTGAGAGGTGAATTTTTCAATGGGCCTGCTGGTGAACAGCCTTTTCAGTTTGTATCATTCATCAATTTACACATCACTAAAATATGTCTGTCTTTGACTGGGTTGTACAAATAGAAAATATTAAGTTGAAAGTTTGCCTTGTGAACCAGAATTAAAGTTAGCAAAATATACGTACTGAAATGTTATGCTTTGCTCTTAAGTCAAGGTATAAAGTGAAAGGTTAATAGACTATATTCATACGTTATATTTAAAGAGCATGTTTACCTAAGACTGCAGTTAGGGAGTATAAAAACTTAGAGCACAGTCCTTTCCTCAAAAGCCTCCAGCCTGAATGGACAAGGCAAGTGAGAGGAACGAGGAGAAACGGAGCTGAAAAAGCTTTCCTCTGGCTGCTGATTGCAGTAAGAATGGGGCCAGTGCTCTGGAAGACTGTCCTTGGGCTCTGTGTGAGCAAACAGTTTCAGCAGGCAGAGACGAGAGGTAAAAAGGTCTGTAACACACTGGGGATCAGGTTTATCCCTGTGGGGTCCAAATTCTTGAACATTGTGCAGAAAAACCTTCTAATACCTGATGGTTTTTTAGATGACCTATATAGTGGTTCTCATGCTTGGTTTGATGGGTTATCATGTAAATCTTTGCTACAAATCCATAAGGTTAGATTCATTCTTTTTATAGGTTCTTATGTAGCATACTCTGCAGGATATGTGTGTGTGAAACTTCAGTAGCTTCACATTAAGGTGACTTTTTTTTCAAGGGACACAGGCAAACTGGCTTTAGAGTTGGAAATTAAACCCAGACTGATGGCTAGTCCAGAGCTTTACCCATTAGACTACTATCACAAAAATATATTTCAATTAATGCTCTAATTTGCTGTATCTTTTATTTTAAGTTTTCATTTCCTGTAGAGTTATGTTTCCACAAAATTTGGCCTGGATACTTGTGTAGTTGAGTTCTAGTAGCTGCAGCTGTCTGATTTCAGAGTGATAGTGATGAACTTGCTTTTGCAGCTGATGTTCCCATGTATGGGCTGCTGGAGCTACCCTAGGGGTATTCCTGGCTGAAATGAAGCCATGTGCACAGCACTGGTTGCTTCATTGCTATTTTAATATTTCTTCTGCTGAAATTTTCAAATATGCTGCACACAGGCGGGAAAGACTTTGGGGATATACATAGGTATACCTCACTGTTCCAGTAGATCTATGCGTTGCATGTGGTAACACAAGAGAGTTTTTAAAATGTCATCTCTGTGATAAGCTCAGTTTTCAATATTTAATCTTTTCCTCTATGCTGGGTGTCACAGAAGCTGTAAAAACCCATGATGAGAGAAGTAGACAACACAGAAGGGGATATAACCCACAGTGGTGGGGTTACAAGATGCTAGGCAAAGTTATGGGTCAGGATGCCATAAAGCCCTATTTTATATACCAGATTCAATGATCTGCTCTGCTTTTGACTTTCCGTGCAAGGTAGGTGGTAAATACAAATCCTGCTCATGTCTCATGGTTCTGTTTACAAGCACCCAACTTGTGAGCCAGAACACGAATTGATTCCATGCTAACTGTACACTGACACATTTAAGAATGCCTAAGAGTGACTTTGTGCTAGGTGGCTTATTCCATTCTGAGCATAGAGCAAGATATCTAGTATATTAGTATCTCAATACTTCAAGCTGCTGGTTTTTATGGTTAACTTTAAAGATTTGGCATTGGCACTGAGAGTGGCTGAACCATGGCAGCCCATGGCTTTGTGTGAACTTGCCTGTTTTGCCAAGAAGCAGCACACAAGCCTGGAATCTGCTCTCTGCTCACGGGCGACACGGGTGTCCGGTGCTGTGTAGTCATGGAGGAGGAGCTCCCAAGGCTGGGTCTGGTCCACACTGACTTCTCAGCTGGGCAGTCCTGAGCTGTTCTTCAGCCTGCTAGTTTGAAGGTAAACTTCTAGAGGAGCAGCAGCCGCTGCTCTCCGTGTGGGATGTTGATGCCAGGTGACTGCTGTCCAGAATGACACTTGCAATGACTGCACATGCTCATTTAATTGTAGGCTTGGCTGTGGATCATGTGACCGTGCTATGAAGGATGCAAGCCTGTAAAGAAGCCACGTGGTTTAGATTCTTAACTTTTTAATGAGACAGTGGTAAAGAAGCCAGGGTCCCAAGTTTTTGTGTTCAGAAATTTAGCTGCAGATTAATAGTGACAGTACTGTGTAAAATATCTCTTAGGGTTTTCCTTCTGGTTCACCTTTTTCCTCTAGTCTGACAGTGATAACACTTGTAAAGCGTTTTGTAATAATGGTCTTTCAAACCTCTAGTTAATAACATCATTGAGAGAAACTATTTGTCAGAATAGAAAATGCCGTACTGTGTTTCAGGCTTGCAAACACTTCTTGATTTTGCCACAGAAGGATGTTGGGGAAAGGGGAACTTTTAGTCTGATTTCTGAGAAGAGACTGTATTCTCAAGGGTATAGTGTTGACAAAGAAAAGCCAGAAGCTGCTTTTGGTTTGATTTGAACCAGCCACTGGAAAGAGAGGACAATATGGTAATGTTTGAGCAAGAAAGGGCAAGGTTTATAGAAGCACAGCTTACATCTTGAGCTTTGGAAAGTTCTTCCCCAGCCCATAGTTATTAATGTTTTCTCAGATGGTCTCTTGACTGATTTGTGGAAACGTAGTTCCAAAATGAGCAGAAGAAAGTCTTGATGTTCAAGCAAAAGTTGATTGCATGTGTTTAACAATAATCACTGTTTTCAAACAGTCCTTTCTACCCCTCTCAGGGTAGAGCCTTTGCATTCCTGAATCAGAATTAACAGGAAAGAAAAAAATAAAAGAAAGCACTTGCTTAAGTATGCTGACCTACGTTAACTTGTACATGTTTCTTCATTAGTAAGGAAAGACTTGATATCTGTTCCTCACTTGTGAATTACCTCCTGCTTCAGAGGTGAACTATCCACTATACATTATCTTTCCTCCTATCACACAAACTGTAGATTGTATCTGGATACGCATTCCATGTGTTATGTGCACAGTATAACTTTGGTTGAAGAGTAAATGGGAAAACTTATAGCTAGTGTTTTAATATGCTTGACAAAGCAGCAGGACACTGTAATTAAAATAACACAGTGCAGCATGGAATGGGACAGGTTCCCATAATGAACAGCTTAAAATGCCGATAAGTGCTCATCTGTCACTGTTACAGCATACCAAACCATTGGTTACAAAAAGAAGCACTTGTTTAGCAGCAGGTGCTGTGCTGGCGACACAACTGAAGAAAACTTGTGATCTTGTGATCTTACCCTTGAAAGCTTCCTTCTTAAACTCTGTAAACCTGCATCATTTCTATGCTTTTCTAATTCAGCCATAAGCATTTAATGCCTTTTACGCAACTACATGCCTCTAAACAAAGCAGACCTGCTTCTGCCCTGGGAATCTATATATGGATCCTCCCTGTGTCACACTGAGCTTGCAGTCAATCACTAGGTCATCCGCTTTAGACTCCTCAGAGACTTCTTTGTCAGTCACAGCCAGCGATGAGTTGGTGCCTTATATGATGAGGTATTTTTGTTTTAAAGGAGAGTATGAGAGACATCTATAGACTCTGATGGGCTTGTGGATGTGGAGAGAGCTTTGTGGAGTATTCCTAAATTCCCATCCCTCTGCAGATATGCTTTAATAAAAGAGTGTGCTCAGCCTTAAATTATTGTTAAGCACTCAGCTTAGCTTGGCATAAATGATGATATAATCAATATTTAAAGATACTGCACCATTCAACATAGTCACATTTAACTGGAGCCTATGTCAAGTTGTTTAAGGTGTTTGGGAATTTAAGCCTGCTTTCAAAGTGTCTAATTAATTGGGAATTTCAGTGCTGAGTGTAACAGTGGCTCAAGACCTTTAAGAAAATGGCCTAAAACTTTATACTTCTTAATTTCTGACTATGAACCATAACCAGGGATTATACCATACAGGCACACAGAAAAAGGGCTGAGCCTTTTACTGCGGAAAGAAATGCTTAATTTCTGTGGCACATCTGTTGTGCTGGTCAGTCCATAAGTGAAAGGCAAGAAATCATTTCAGTTTTTTGCAGGCAGAAAACTGACTCTCCCTAGACACTGTGTAGCTTTAGATCCTCTTGAGGCTGTCAATTCTCAATTCCTGTTTTGAGGATTCACAATTCAAACCCAGTTCCAGGCTACACTTAAAGTGAGGAAAAAAAGTCTATATTTTCCCTTCTTCAAAAAAAATCTGAATGTTTTTTAAATCTGTGAAAGTGTCCATGTGAGTGAAGTTCTCCATGTGCTAGTGTTGGCAGTGTTGGATCTTGACTAAGTAGATGTACCTGTGTAGACAGACTCATACATGCACACATATGTACATAGATTTACATGGGGGGAGAAAGAAACTTTCTACGCTATAGCAAACTGATGTGGAAGGGAATAAGTATAAACTCACTGAATCAAAGAGTTCAAACTGTTAATTTCTGGTAGTATATGTGAATATACTTTAAGTACTACTTTAGTGGTGAAGAGCTGTAAATGTATCAGTCTGTCAGTGAGAATTACACGTTATATCCTTTCCACGTTAATCCTGCTGCCTTTCCCATCTTTGTCTCTTTCTCACTTCTGTCAGCGGCTCTTGCTGTCCATTCCAGGACTCACTCACAGAGAGATCAGCAGCCATGCTAAAGGACACAAATAGATAATTTTATATGATAATTTTACATCATATTAAAAACCAAGCAAACAAGCAAACTTACAAACAAGACTTGGGTACGAATCTGCAGCAGTAACAGAAAACTTATTGAAAGGAATAAAAAGAAAAACCAAACAACTCTTCAGAAGAGCAATGCAAGAGTGGCATTAAGTGGCCATTACATGGCCAATGTATTATTGCCCGTTCTTGTCTCTACTTGCATTGAACAGAGGTAGCCTGGCCAATGGCTGCTGCGTTCCTGTGATTCTGGAAACATGTTCAGTTCATAGAATCATAATCATAGAATGCTTTGGGATGCAAGGGATCTTTAAAGGTCATCCAGTCCATCCCCCCTGCAATGGGCAGGGACATCTACAACTAGATCAGGTCGCTCATAGCCCCGTCCAACCTGTCCTTGAATGTTTCCAAGGATGAGGCATCTACCACCTCTCTGGGCAACCTGTTCCAGTGTTTCACTACCCTCATCGTAAAAAATTTCTTCCTTATATCTAGTCTGAATCTACCCTCTTTTAGTTTAAAACCATTACCCCTTGTCCTATCGCTACTGGCCTTGCTAAAAAGTCTGTCCCCATCTTTCTTATAAGTCCTCTTTAAGTACTGAAAGGCTGCAATAAGGTCTCCCCACAGCCTTCTTTTGAAAGGCTCGCTTGTCCTGGACATGAACTCAAGCTTAAAATTGCTTGGAGTGTGGTAGCTTTGTGAGGTAGCTGCCATTTTGTTGAGGGGGACTGATAGTCCATGCAGCTCACAGGGACAAAGTCTGTAAGAGGCTCATGCTGAGCTCTTGGAGGTGTTTGAAAACATCATGAAAAATTATATGACAGTGTTTGAAAACCGTGGTGTGTGCTGGTTTATCTTTGTGAGTTTGCAAGCAGTCTGGGTGGTTCTCCTGAGGAGACGCCTTTCCCTCAGGGGCGGTGCCATGAGGTGGCCGAGGCCTCGGCTCCCCTCTGCAACCCCAGAGGCCTTTCCCTGAGCAGCCGTGGTGCCCCACGTGAGAGGTCACATCCACTGAGCTGCTGGCCATTGCTCTTCAAGACACAACAAAAAACTTGGCTTTTCAGGTTTGCCTTGAGGGTGAAACTTGCTGAGGAGATTTTAAAGCAGGAGGTTTGTCTAATATAATTTTGGTTTAATGGTGGGGAGGGATTGTGTAAGAGCCAAAAGACTAGTGACAGTTTTAATTACCTCAGATTTAGCAGCTTGATGATTAGTAGAAAGTTAAGAGTTCTTGTTCTTTTGGTTACACACTCCAGGTATTCAGACCTTTGTCTAATGTTTGATTAAATTAGTTTGACCCTTCTAAACAACTAAATTTCCTATCTTTTTCAAGGCAGTGACTTTTTCTCTACTGCTGCAGTAGTTTGCATTGAAAATGAGAATTGTCTGTGTGCCAGGAGTTAGGGCGAATTGTGTAGTTGATTTTTTTGGTGGGGAAGTAAGAAGTTGATGTGGGGCTGCCTCTCCCAGCTCCTGACTTAGCAGCACGCTGCCCCACATGGCAGTACTTCTCTGGAGAAAAGATGAGGTAAAAACTCAGCACCCTTATTCCTCTCCACCTGCCCACTTGACTGATGCCTCAGAAAGCTGGGCCGACAGTCGCCCCAGCAAGGCAGGATAGTGCTTGTCAGGAAGCAGGCACTAGCTTGCTTGCTTTGGGGGTGTGAGGTATATTAGCTATACTTTCAAATCCTTTGTTTTTCTCTGCTTGAGAAATTTCGAGATCTGGGAGTTTGTTGTCAGAGGAGAGAAAACTGTTCCTTTCATGAAACGTGTTAATTTAGTCAAAACCAGTTTGACAGGAAAAAGAATGGGTTTACCTCTGCTCATCATGGTTTTCATAGCTCTAACAGCATGATGCGGTTGTGTGGAATCCATACTTGCTCCCTAAAATATTGGGGTTCATAAAACTATAAGATCCTTTATATAACCTGTCTTCACTGAATGAAGTTTCTCATTTATGGAGTTGAACACCAGAAGAGGCTCTTTTGTATAATACATTTTCTAGTCATGACAAGACTGTATGATCTCTCTCTCCTCTGCCCTGCTTGCAGACTCCTGATGAGAAGACATGAATCAAGTGAGGTTTTCTATCTTTTTTTGTTCTTTTTTTCTTTTTTTTTTTCCTAGTTAATTACCCTTAGTGTCGAAGGATAGTTTGAATTTGTCAGGCATAACTTCCTCCTGCAGTTTCTTGTTATGCCATCTTTGACCAAATTAAAAAGTTCTTCAGTACTAGATATTTTTCTCCCCCAAGCTGATCTGTCTCCGTATCTTTTTCAAATTACTTTTCTCTCTGAAGACTTTAACCCAGTCTTTGAATTGAGTTTTTCTTCTCTGACATCTTTTCATGTATTTAAAAAATCTATTTTGAAAATGTGGGCATGAGAAGTAGATCCAATATTTTGATAGCTGTTCCAGCTTTGCTGTATATGAGCCTAAAAATATCTCTTGGTTCCTCTCTGCTGCTGTTTTGTATACCTGTGACCATACTAGTCCTCTAGCAGCATTTAGGGGCAATAATATTCAACTGCTATTCAGTCTTAGGACTGTATTACTTTTAGAATCAACTTAGAGCTCTCTAGTATGTGGATTCCCTTCTAAGTATGTCCTGTATTGTAAAATACAAAGTAGGGCTAAAATACAGTTTAGGGCTAAAATGCTTTGTTTTTTTTAAATTAATATCTTTAATTGGACCTATCATACTAAATAAGCCAAAGTGCTCTGAAAACCTACCCGGAATTTTATGCACATCTTCTTATTCATCTGTCACCAGCTAACCTTTCTTTCAGTGGATTAAGATGGAATAAAATACATTGATTGGCATCAGTTGGTCATTATCGGTCTCACATTCCAATATGATTTCTCACTGAAAATGAATTCTTTAATTCTTTTCATTATCTGTAATCCATTTAATGTTGGTATTGTATAGGGCTAGTGTAGTCAGAATGTTCAGTGGCGTTCAAGTACGTTACCAAAATCTGAGATTACAGGTTTTTACCATTTTCAGCTAAAGTGGTAGGTGTACATCATGTTACTACTTGGAATATGAATGAAATAGTTATTCAATATCTTATCTTACATGTGTAATTACATGTGTAAGAGATGGTAAAACCATAAGTAACAACCTTATGCTCCTATTAGGATTTATTTTGTTTCTGATTTCTTTGACATGGAAAAGTACTAGTGACTGTGATCTAACCAGAATTCTTGCAAAACTTAACAACGTCTGTTTCAGTTCACTTTAAAGTTCAACATGACTCTTACATTAATTAACTGATTTTTCTGTCCTCAGCAGATAAGATCTCTAAGGTTGATTTTTTAAGGAGTTGTTGAGATAATGCACTTCAATATACTTTCTTACGTGAGTGATTAATAATAATAATTTAAAAAATGCAGTCCTGAGCATTTTGTGTTCTTGTAGGGAGCGCTTACTGCAGGCTTTGTGCCTCATCAAGTGTCAGTCATTTAGATTTAGAGTGCCTTTTGAGCTCTGTACCTTAAGCAGCTGTTCTGTGCCACCTTTGAAACAAAAATAAAATGATCAAAGAGAGTCAAATGAGAATGCATTATCCACTGTATCACAAAGACAGGTTTTCAAGCCTATTTAACCACAGTGAATAGATAATCTGGCATTTAGATATCCAATAACATATTCAAAATTAAAATTACATATATGAGAACTGCAGTCAATATGAAGATCAGTCATCTGAATTGTCACTAAAGGCTATTTAATCCTCTCAGCCTGACTATGCATTTGGTTATCTCCAGAGGTGTACACCCTGCAGATTGCAAACAGAAAGAGTTAAATTTGCAACACTTGATTTCCATTAGAATTTTTACCACAATAACAGGTTTCTTTGTCCCACTTTCTCTTCGTTGTCATGAGAACAAGACAACATCATTTATATCCCCAGTGTAGTCAGAAGCAAAACTATAAACTTTTAATGCACTTATAATCATACACTTCAACCTTTTTAATATTCAGTGTTTTCCTTGATTGGCCTTTCACCTTTCCTTCATGGGTTATCGAGGCAATAAACAAGGGAGTGGGGGAATAACTGGTGACTCAAACTTCTGAACTCTGAAAATGTCACTGACTTATATTTTACAGCTTTTCTTTGGTATGTATGACACATGGAAATGCCAATACAATGGTCTCAGTTCAGACTGATCAAATCCCTTCTTGCTGCTGCAGATCAAACCCAAAACTTCCTTTATGAGTCTCCAGGGGGACCTATGGCTGCTCGACACCAGAGTAACCAGCCAGGCGTTACCTCCTGCAGGTCCTTTTCCTCAGTGTACAAGTGGTTGTGGAGGGGCTGGAAAGTGGTATTGACTGCTTGCTGTTGCCGTAGCCTCAGCGTGCTCTGGGCTGAAGTGCATGCCAATGCCTATGTTGAGCACAAACTTGCTCTGGATACAAATGGTTTGGATACAGGCCTAACTAGGTGTTTGTATTGGATGAGCTCAGAAGCATAGCAGGAGGGAAAGGGCAGGTGTCCCAGCAATCTCTGAGAGACACCTCTGCCTATGGTGCACACTTGTCACAAGTCCACCATATGTCCCACTGTGGCTTGCTGAGGCAGCACATTGGTGGCATTTGGCAGACAAATCAGCCTTGTCTTCCTAGAGAATCCTAAAGTCATGTCTAGCAGAATATTTATTATGGGGTTCCCATACTATGGGATAGGGATGGAATTGAATATAGGATACTGAACGTGTTCAGCTTTTGATTTTCTAATTGGGGCATTGTTGGTGCTTGGCTCGGTAGTATGGACAGAGGTATCTGCTGTACACCTAGTTTGTAGCAATTCATCTGTGAGGGCACTTTGGGAGTGTGTCTTTCCCTTAAGAGTCACTGAATCTGCTAATGCCTTGAAAATGCTGTTAACCCTCTCCTTACTGAGCTCATGTCACATGTCAAGAGCAGTGGTGGGGTAGTACATAGGGAGAGAACCATTGCTGTTTTATGTGTGTGTAGTGAGGTGGCTTTAGATGGCAAAGATGAATAGGCTGAGCTATATTGACTGTAAAATAGGTACTTGGATTTTTCTTGCTGAGAATCCAGCTATAGAAACAAAATCATACTTATACCTTGGGCTTAAAGACAATATAAAATGAGACCTCTAGAATTTGTCAGCTGATAGAAGAGATGACGTGTTTGGTTCACTCAGCTTAGGACAAGCTATAAATCAAAGCAGCCACTTTTTTTTTTTTTTTTTCTTCTTATATTTTAATGGGGACAGCTGTGGGAAGCCAGATTAAAGCCCAAAGCTGCAGTAACCAGGACAACACCAAGGTTTTAATAAAATTGAACATCGATAAGGAAGGAAAAAACCTGCCCTGCTGCATTATCTTCAAATTTGAATAGCTTAAGGACTGGCAGAAGGTTTCTTTATAATTGTTTGATTTGCGTGAAACACTTGACCTTTTCTGATGAGTTGCCAAATATCACAAAGGATTTTATTTTTACTTTTGGTAAAAAGCATTTGATCCACTTCATCGATTTTTAATTTTTTAGAAGCATGACAGCACGCAATCGTTCATTTAAAGTCAGGAATTTCACAGTCCAAATAGTTGGACCAAAATAAGAGTTCACGATTTTTACTGCAGCTTTTGTGACTTGAATATTCTGACCGTTCTGATGCCTGTCAGCATTATGAATAGCAAATTGGTCCTTAAAGATGTTTACATTTGTTTTGCATTAACAATGTAGTTTCTGATTTTATTTGGAATGTTTCTTCGTGTTTACATATGACCTGCTATACTGAATGCCACCAACTACAAAGTATATGAAATCTTATAGCTTGCGTATTTCATAGGAAATGGAAGGTCTGTAACATTACTTATGCTTGAGCTGCTGATACTGTTGGTGAACAACGGACAGAAAAGAGGATATATATTAAGAAAAAAAAAAAAGTGTGTCACAAGGGCTCAAAATGAGTTTTGTGGCCACAGCAGACTGACAGGAGAAGGCTAACAAGGCATAGAAAGCCCTAAAGCCAAACAATCCCTAATCTTGCAAATGATCCCATTCCTATTGATGTTGACTATTTGCCTGCAGCAGATTACAGATACTTCTTTTGAGAAAGAATATTTAGCTTTCCTTCTTGCTGGGTGTCAGTCTCATCAAAAGAAAGATGGAAGTTAACTTTCCTCTGAGCTTTCTGTTCACATTTACCTTCTTTTCTGTTTTCTTATCTCTCCAGACTGTCAGACTGAAATATGGAATAGTCAACTGTGCAAACAAAACCCCTTGCTATTTCTCCGAATCTTTCAGCGCTGCCTGCCATTAAAGCTTTTACCATACTGAAGACCGATGATTTAATATTACTGCAATGCTCTGTTTTCTCTAGGTATACTTTTTATGGAATAAAAGGAATACTACATAAATGATCAGAAAGTTGCCTGTTGGTAAAGGTAGCCTACTTGTTAGTTGAATTGCTCCAGGTAAGCTGGCTTACTGATCCAGCCTGCAGCTAGAGCTAAGGAAATACTTGTCTAGAGCACGTAAATGCTTTAGAGAACCCAGAATGGATGAAGCAGGTTCTATCATATTCATAGGCCTTGGAGACTCATATATATATTCCTTCCAAGAGAATATACATATGTATGTATTTTATCAGTAGTCTCAGTCCAGAGTATCTTTAGATAGCTGCACAAGCTAAGCATCTCCTGTTCAAGGAGATTCATTCTTTCTTTGTCTTAGGTACAAAAGGCAGTACACATGCGACATCCCTGCTGCCCCTCGTCTGACCCTCTGTCATACTGGCACGGAGGGAGTTGGACAGAATGGCAGGAGCTGCAGTGCTCAGCTCTCGGAGAACTCGCACCTTCTAATCAGCCAACAAGCAGTTGCCCAAAGTTAAATTAGACATTGAGACCGCTCTTGGTTGTGCAAGGCACATTTTGAATTCTGGCAAGCACCTTGTGCATCTGGGCTGCAGTATTTCTCTGAGGGTGAGTGCAACAAACATCAAGCGTGTTTTGATGAAAGCCCACTGAGAGTTGAAAGTTACGGAATGGCTGCTGTTGGCAACATGCTGTGGCTCTGCTCAAAAGCTGGTGGTGGTACCAGAGCAGTTCTGGTGAGCACTTGGGCTGCATTCATGATCTGTGTTCACCTGAGTGACTTGTTGGGGTTTTTTTCAGGCTGGTTTAGCATGCAATTTGTTTGAATCTACAGCTTCCATTAAAAGCTAGCACAAATAATCAAAGAATACATAGACTGATGCTGGCTCTGTTAATCAGTTCAGCTGCTCCAGGCCTCAATCCATTCCCTGTCTCTGGAGACTGTTGGTTGCTCAAGTGACAAAGTTTTACTGTCCAGTAGGGCTGGAGAATCAGGTGTGCATTTTCTTCAGTGAATCTCTATTTTACTCCAAGTGGAACAGTTTCTAGTGTACTTTTCCTCAGTTCATGTTAACGTTTTACTCGTGGTGGTCTGGCTCTTTGCAAACATAGGAAGTGTCTGTGTGACTGCCAAATTTTAGAAGAGTGCCCTAACTCATATTTTGTTTGTATAAAAAGGATTGAGATAGGATAGTTCTATAGCCACATATTCTTTTTCTTTGCTTGTATTTTACTAAAGTAAAAAATATTCACTGCTGCAACATTGATGCCAAGTCTGCTGCTCTAATTTGTGTTAGAGGTTTGCTGGGTCTCTAAGAACTTGCATGGAGATATATCTGTCCTGTGGGATCCAATGAGGTCTGGGTGGCTCTAAAGAGATACAGAAGCACAACTTGGTGTTTGGGGTACAAAATATTTTGCTAGTAGACTTTTTCTGGACTTTATATGTGATTTTGAGAATTGCACTGTAAATGAAGCACAGAAATCTCTGTCTCAGGTTCCTTTTAGACAGTCAAGTTCTTCTGAAAATCTAGATTGACATGACTTGCTGTCAACTGCCACCTGCCAAAGTCGATTAGTGGGAAAGCTGAGACAAGTCGCATCTGATTTGAAGCCTGTTAAGAAAGTTCTTAAGACTGAATCTCCATGGTCTTCATTTGACTTGGGCTAAATTTGGACCCAAATTTGCTCTTTACTTACAAGACTGCCCTCGTTTGTCTTTACTGATATTTTCACTGTACCTTTATTTAGCATGAATGCCATATTAAGTGCTGAATGGGAATGTTATGAAGTGTGTGGACCGGAAAGGCAAGCAATATTATTAGAAAACTTGCATCTTGAATGTGCAATTTACTGTGATGTCAAATATTTCATATTCTGTCCAAATGTTGAATCTTTTCTTCATAAAATTCTGCTGAATATTTGGTATGTCTAGGTAAAAATAAAATTACCAATAAACCTAAAATAATATGGGTCTTAACCCATATAATTATGCACGATTTTGTAAATTTTCTTAATTATTGAACGAAAGCTGCCATAGGCTGAAGGCAGGCATGTGCTGCTGCAGTTTTCTCCTGGCAAACAGACGAAAGAACGGTGCTGCTAAGCTCCTTTCAATTGGTCATATGTCCTCTGTGTATATATTGGCCCATGCCAAGCTATAGGTGTCACTCTAGCATCTTTAGTAGAGCTCTGCTTTCCTGTACTAACAGGGGACCTAGTCCTTTGTGGCTGTATACCAAGGCATGTTATCACACCAGTTTAATAGCCAAAATGAGGGAAAAACGGGATAAAGTATTTCCAGGCATTCTTAAAATGACTGCGGCCTCTGTCGTTGTCATAATCTGTGCTGCTGTCATGTTCAGATAACATAAATCTCTTCATATCATGTCTGTAGATGGTGAAAATGCTTGAAACTCCCAATATAAGTAAGCACACACTGCATTTGGCAATCATCTCGGTTTAGTAAAGAGTTGGTGATTTCATAGGCTAGGAAATAGTTTTTGCAATGGAAATTACTCTGTTAAATTCTGTCCTTATATTGTCATTTGTTCTTCAATGGAAATATATTTGTTGTCAGGCTTGCCATACAGTCTGGAGGAGAGAGTAAGTGATGATTTCATTTAATGGCAATCAGTGTGATCCAGCTGAAATCCCTTACTGTATTACAGACAGGTTTCTCATTAATCTGGCATGGTTTTCTGCTATGATAGATCTTTACACATTTACCTCCTAGAGGATTTTTTAAATCTTGAAGAATTATCTTACAGGGTGTTGTGTATAAAGGCTAATATTTTGTAAATTCCTGAAGTTAGGAAATTGAAGGAGTGGTCTCCTCCAGCACTACCATGCCTTCCATGGACTATAGAATGCTCTGGCCTAGCCTGAAGGTCAGTATTGGGGTGGGCCTGGCATAATTTCTGTTTTCTTTCCACATTTGCACTGAGGGATTGTGTGACCTTGACAAATGCCTTTACCCCTCTGTGGTTATTTCCCTTCCTGTCCATTGTCTCATCTTCCCAGTTTGCAAACTTCCCAAGGCTTGGATTATTTGTGCATGTACGGTGCAAAGCACAAAAGTCATTCTGGTGTGGGAATTAAGATACAGACTTTAAGGGACTTTGCATAAATCACAGGGCGATGGAATCAACTGATTGTATCAATCTTACACTAGTCCTCCTTATCAAAAATATCCAGTCCTCATGGGCACAGCAAAACTAAAGAATGTGACCTGACTGTAAGTGCAATTGTGATCACTGCCTTGGGCCACAGACTTTCTTGGCTGAGGCTGCTCCATGCTCAGAGGAACAGCAGTGCATGGGGAAAAAAAGGACTCCTTAACTGCCCCAGGGGGAAAGAGGATCTTAATTCATCTAGGTTCAGTTGAGGAATTTCTGTGGTGACCTTATAGCAAGGTACCTTGCTAAGCTGCATGACAGCTCGTCATTGTAATAATCCTTCCCACATTTTAAATCATGTTAGCCAACAGGGGTAGAATGAAATCTTGATCTTGTTGAAATCAGCAGCCAAAGTGCCAGTTGTTTTTATCAGAAATTCACGCCTAGTCTGAAGGATTGCCAAGTAGTGGAGTTCAAATTGTCATTGCAGATGCTTGGAAACTGAGCTGCTTTTATGGCATGTCATGCCTTGAAAGAATAAATGCCGGTTAAGAGGATAAGTAGAAATGATACATACTCCAAGAAAGCTGCCGAGTTTCTGTATTCTTAGTTATGTCATTAAGGTTTTACAGGTGTTCACTGTCTAAGGTTTGCATCTAGTGCTTGGTAAGTACATCAAGTCTGGATACAGGACAAGATCCAGCAGTGAAGAAAAAAGGAACAAAGTATGTCTTAAATGTACATTTGCAAAGAAATATGTCACAGTTCACAGAATTTTGAAATAGTGGTAACTGCAGAAAAGAGAATGAGTTGTTGGGCAAGGTGGGACTGGCTCGGTTGGAAATTGTGCTTTGCATATTTTACAAGCATCAGACCTTGTGGGCAGTTGATCAAAGTTTAAGTGTAAATTAAAGCAGTATGTTTTCTGGGGGAGCGTATATGAATAATAGAAGATGTTAACTTACAGAGAGACAGCCATTTGGTAGCTGCCATAATTCCTGGAAAGGGAAATTAAAACACATGTGGGTCCACTTCTTTGTCATTTGATGTTTTTAATAATGCTATTAATTCACTTTATATTAAACAGTCATCAAAGATGAGGTGAGTGACTAGACGTTAAATTAGTGGACTATTTTTTCTGTCCATAAAACCTGTTTAACACTAAGCACCAAGCCCAAAAGATATTAAAGAACTACAACTCCTTCGTTCTGCGCAATATTACTTTAAAATAAAGTTAATCTAAGACATGATGTGCATCTATAGGTTTTACAAGAGCCTATAAATTTCAGGAAATTAACTTCCTCATAATCACGTGTTCAAGCTAGTCTTTTTGTACAGGCATTTTATTTTTAGGTTAATCACTGCTGGATTTTTTTTCAGAAATCTGTTTATGTTCAGTCTCTTGAAAGGGACAAGAAAGCTGCTTTTATTTATGAAACTGGGATTTCTTTCAATCACTTGTATTAGGAAATGCTCGCTGTTAATGAAAATACAGGCATACATCACTGGATATCTGCTTTCATGTTAATTAGCTGATTATTCAATTACTATGCATATCAAAGAATTTGTCATGGTTTATTTTGCAAAACAGAGGGACAAAATTTGAGGTAAGGTGAACCAAAAATAATGCTATTGATTTCATTAGTCTCAGACAAGTTTCTCTCAGTTGAAGGTCTGACTTGAAAATCATAATGTGCTTCAATATGAGGTCATCCTGCAGCTGCTTTTAGAAGGTCTCAGTTTATTCTCTTTATTGATATTTCTCCTTTGTGTGCTGATGTTCCTGAGTTGACTTCTGAAGTTGAAACAAATATAAACTCCATAGCAAGCCAGAGGCATTATGAAGTTGTCTCTGACACTTTTATAAACATGCACAATTCTTATTTCCAGTAAGGATCAGATTTGTCACCTCAGTTGTTATCTACATCTTAAGTCAAGGGCACTTCAACAGCAGTTGCTTTCTGCTGATTAATATTTACTTGCATGGTCTTGTCAGTTAGTACTTGAAACCCAGAAGGCACAAAAACAGAGTTCAGTTTCTGTAATCACAGGCAATAATGCACCATTCTGAAGTTATTGCAGCAATTTTACAAAAAAAGATTAAGACAATTTGCATAAATCAAGCAATGACCTTATACATGCCTTTCTGACAGTTTTTGCAAATTATAAGAACGCTCTTCAAAAAAACAAAGAGAATAGTGATCTCTTCCCTACAGTATGACTTTCAGTCTCAGAGGCTTGACTCAGTGATTGAAACAAACATCTTTCAATCTTTTTGAGAATGGAAAAACTAGTTTTAAGTGCAGAGTTAGAATATAAAAGGATTTAGCAGGAAACATGGACGCTGAGATTGTTCAACACAAAGGGAAAGGCTTACACAACTCACAGCCCTACATGAGTTTCTTTTTTAGCAAACACCTTTTTTATTCCATTGACAGCAAAGCCGATTTTGTATGTCTACATGGAGTGGATTTGCTGAAAAACTTCCACAGGTAAAATGTTCTTCAGTCCCCATCAAATATAAATAAAAGCAGAAGTTTTGTAGCCTCATTGCTGGGGCACATTACCCTCTTTCACCATTACCTCCAGTTATTTAGTGAATTGAGATATCTGCTGTCAGTTTTCTGTCTGAATCTGGGACTTCTTGTGTCAGATCCTCTCACTGCAAAATGAGTGTGATCTAGCGTTTCATAGGGTTTGTTTTTGGTGGTATTCCCCTTCATCTCACCACTGAATGAGCCACTTCCAATTGGTGAAAACGGGGGTTTATGACGACTGGGATGTTTTAGTGACTAGCTGTGTTCTACTGCTGCTTTTCCATTACAAGGTGACATATTCAATGTAAGAAACTGACTGAAATATAGCACTCTCCCGGGTGTAAAGGTAGCATAAGCCGATGAGAATCAGCTCAGGAAAGGCAGCATTCATTCATAGTTCATCTCTTTTTTTGTGTCAGTAAGCTAATAAGGAGAATAGCTGAAACCCACAGACTGCTTCCTTTCCTATTGTCCCCCAGAGTGTAGCTTGTGGGACTGGAAGAGTGAAAATTACATTACCTTCTCATTCTTCAGATGAGTTGGATACCAAGGGATGCTTGAATAAAGTTCTAATCAACAGCTAGGTTTCTGTGTGTAGTCAGAGAGGAGAAAAAAAAAAAAAACCAAACAAAAAACCGTGAATGCAAGATAATTATAAAGTCAGTCTCTGGCACAACAATTACTGTAAAAGGGAAGTCAAAGAACAACCTGCTCTCCTTTGAGGCATTAAAAGATGGTGTTGTCAAGGTATACTGACTCCTGACCTCGTTTTCTCTGTGTGCTGTTATGAGCAGGTGGCAGGGAATACGGCTTGTGTGTGTCCTTTCAGTCTCAGAAATCTGGGAGGCTTATGTCATCCTTTCTTTTATAATAAACATTCAACCTTCCCTGTTATCTCTTCCCAATATTTCTTTGTCCTTATTGACCTTGCTTTGTCCTTGCTTAAATATATACTTGTCAGGTGAAAGACCACATCTATGTGTTTTTAATTGTGTAATAAAGTTTTACATGATTAAAACTGGAGTGGTGAGAGTGAGATTGAGACATGACTATCTGCTTATACCCTTGCAAATTTTCTGCAACCTGTAATTACCTGGGCATAAGCTAAGTACTTTAGGTGTCTGAGTCCTTTGGCTGTAGGTGCAATCGAGTGCCGTACTATCTCTAAATGACCAACTGTTTCTTAAAAACTTAAGTTGAAAAAAATGGAGATTTTAGGATGAGCCGAAAATTGGACCCTACGTATGTTTGGGTTTACTGTTCCTAATTCTTGGCTTGAACTATGAGAAGGGATTGTTTAACATGGTAGAATATGAAATAAATTGTTATTAAAAATTGGTAGTGTATTTTGAGTCACATCTGCTATAGCAGTATGAATTGTGGCCTTTGGAAAAATAATATGCAGGGAAGTAGGAGCACGCAATTCATCTTAAGAGTAACTTTAATGAAGCAGAGGGAACTTTCCACGCAGGTACAAATGGTGACTTCTGCATGTCCTGTGGCTTAGTAAACCTTAGTTGGATTTGTCTGGGTCTCACAGAAGTTTCTTCAGTATCTTCGACGGGAGCAACTTACCAGTCCTGAGGTTCGTATTTCAGGTTTCTGAACTGCTTTCCATGCAACCGCTTTTGAATATATACAGTTGAAAGTACAGTGGGCCCTTAATTATCCAAAGGGATTGGGACCATATCACTTCTGGATTATTGAAAGTTCACATTTCTGCATTATGTCTGTTGCTTGTACAAATACGAGCTCTTCAGATATGCTGCTGAGGTGTTTCCCTGAAAATGAGTGCCTTGACATTAGACAAAGTGCGAGAAAATGTGTGCACTAAATGTGATAAATACATAGAAATAAAAACCAGAAGCACAATGGCAAAAGGAAAATCAGAGGCAAACAGCAAGTTGTCCAAGTCAGTGAGTAGAAAATAGTAGGATTCTGTTGTACTTGAGTTTGAACTATTTATATTCTTCAAGACTTTAATGCCCATCACAAAGAAACTCAACGGAAATTCTCAGCTGGAAGGCAGGCACAAATTGAATCATGTTTAACTGGATGAAGATGAAGGGTTATATTGGAATGTTATGGACAATGTTGTTAGAAGATGGCAGAATTGACAGTCCAGATAGTTTAAATGTATGTGAGGGATGCTTTCCAGACTCAGTCACTGGACCTTTGCAAGCATATCAGTGTAGTCCATCCAATAAGTCAGCAAGCTGGTGACTGCTTGATGCAGTTTCTCTCTTCTGATTTTTCTGGAAAGTCCCAGAAAAAATTGCCTGTTAAAACATGGATGAAATAAATACTCGTTCTTTCTTGTTGTCGCTGCAGGAGGATACCTTCTGCTTAACTGTGCCAAAACCTTGGCAGATCCTTTTATGTGCTTAATAAGAGAGCATAGCAAAAGAAGGGATTTAAAAACAAACAATACATGCCAAGACATAAATCTTTATTTTATAAAAAGTAGCATAAAGTGAATGATGGGTCTGGTGCATGTTAGGAAAAGGGCTGCACTATTAATTGTTTGAAGCTGACCCATGCTAGGACACCAGTCAAAGTTAATGAGCTGAGTGTACATTAAAAGGACAATACAGAACTCATCTGCTTTAATGGCATCTCTTCTCTGCTTTTGACTGCACCTTCAGGTAACGTAGAAATGATGAATGAGGCACTTAGATTAAAAACTTTGTGGATTATAATTAACTGAATTCAAATCTGAAAGACTAGCATTGCTTATTATAGAAATTGACTTACGGCAGGTATGACAGCCCTCACCTGAGCATTTCAATTTACCAACAGAAGGTTTTTTTAATAAGTATTTATTTAAACAGTGCATGCTGTATCTCTTCTCTTCTGGCTGCCAGTCTGAAAGACATTGATCATCTTTCTTGCTATATGCTTGGTTGGCTGAGTTTTAAGCGTTTTCAAAGAAAGTAAGAAATAATAGAACCTACTTGTTGACATGGAAGCGAAAGAAAGCAGTAAATGTTCTGTGGGGTTTTGTTTAGTTTTGGTGTTTAGGTTTGTTGATTTTTTTAGATAGAATTGTGCAACCATAAGGGTGAGTAGTGTAACATGCAAGAAATTTCATGGAAGTGATTCCAGGGACTATATTTTCTGTCAAGAGTGGGAATGTGAAGGTATTGTTTCTTTCTTATGCTTCTTTCGTTTAGCCTGAGAGAGGCAGAAGAAGCTGGAGGCTCTGCCATTATTTAGTTGTGTTACACCCGAGCCTGGTGGCTACCAGTGGGATGGAGCTCTTACAATGTTGAGTGCTGCACAAATGCGTGGTAAGAAAAGGGATTTACCTTTTTGGAATTTATAGTCTAAATGAATGCAACAGACAAATTACAAGAGAGGCTGCTTAAATCTTGTAGGTCATTTTAATGTTGCTTGTGAGTTCTTGTTTAGTTTTGCTGCTCTTTCCATGCTAAAGTGAGTCAGTTTAAAAAAAAAAAATTGTTGATTTTCTTTTTGTTTTCTTTTTTGTTTGTTTGTTTTCTTTCTTAAACAACTGTTCAAAGATTTTTGAGTTCTTAATGCCTCACAAAGTCCAGAAAGGCCCCCCAAGTAGTTACTCCCAGTGTCTCTCAATTTAGAGTTTATTTCCTTAGGATTTGTTCCTGTACCTTTAAAGCCAAGAAGAACCTTATGTAGAGGCTTCTGCCTGTGAATGCCATATAAATTATGTAGCATAGCCTGAGAGCCTTTATTAAACTTGAGCTGGAGATCTGAAATTGGGAATTTATGGCTTTTTAGAGTTTGGATCATTGTATTTCTTCCCGAGGGCAAACGTTATATGGCTAGATTCATCCTATGTCTTCTCCTGCCTTCGGCAGTATAACCATAGGCCATTCTGTGGGGAGATGTCTTGAAAGAAGACTAGTATTACAAGGATCCCTGCCTGGGAGAAATGTAACTGAATAGCTGATGCGGGTTTATGCTGCCTTCTAAGAGGCACATGCTTTAAACAACAGCAGGAAATATTGCAGTGGCAAGCAGAGAGCTGTACCCAGTATCTACCGATTCCGGAGAGATTGCTGGGGTCCTACTGGGTTGGACAAGACTTCATGGCGCATAGTGGCTGTTTAACATTTAGTCTGTTTGGCTGGAATTAAGCAGGATCATGAGATGTTAGACATAGCAATATAATTCTTGTTTAAACTTTAACCTGCAGCTACTGATAGTATATACAATTAAAAAAGAATGAGAACATATGTTCTTCTAAATAAAACTTTTGTTTGTAGTCTAGAGTTTTCCAAAGCACTGGAAGCAGCAGTATCTGCATTTTTAAAGCCTATCAAGACTTTGTCCAGAGAACAAAGGAAACTGCTAGTGCATTCTGCCACGGAGTTTTGTCTGCCTGAGTCGAAGGTTTGGACTGCAGCTCAGCAACCTGCTTAATCTTAACCTGAAATCTGGACAGGCCTTGTACTGCAGCTCCTCTGACTGATGAGAGGCTGCACTGGTGCCCTGGTGCTGGTTCTCTTCCAGGTGGAAAGCTGCAGTGGTAGAAAGGACCTACAGTAAAATTTGGAAAACATGCTCGTAACTGCTTTCTCCCTTCAGGAAAGGGGAGTGTTGTGCGAGCTAGGACCCGACCATGACCTTTGCTTTGGTTGCTCTGTATCATGCTGGCTCCAAGACTAGCCTGTGGTGTGAAGGGACATTGCTGGAGGGGAAACAGGGAAAAGGGACAGCAGAGTAGACCTGAACATGGTTTCTGCTGAAGAAAGACCTCAGAGGACAGTCTGGTGCACTGAAGAATTGCCATGAATGGATGAAAGCCCTTCATCTTTAGCATCCTGGAGTAGTGTCTGACCTGAGAGATGAGCTGTTGCCCTACCAGTTGGAAAAAGGGCCTAATGTGGAGTGTTAATAGAGTAGGGCTGGGAAGTTCATGAGTTTGGTTAAAGGGCAGTTGGGGCATAACCTCACCTCTCTGAAATCACAATGCTTTTGTGACCAGCAAAGGTCCTAAGGAAATTGCGAGTTTGGGTCTACAAGGGAATGGTTCAGCCATGGGAGAGTCAATATCAGTTTAAAAAAAAATAACCAGAAGGGTGTTTTTTTGGGCTAGCCTTACTGTTTCTTAAGCAGGTGAGAAGACTTATCACATTACCAATTTTTTTTACTGAGTGACTCTCATGAAGTGAGAACACATGGAACAGCAAGTTGCCATCAAGTCTAACAAGTTACAGAGACTTTTATTTTACATTGTAAAGTCAGTGTGTATACAGAGTAGAATCAGATGTGTGCCTTGGTCACTTTTTAATGGCATGAAAGATTTAAGGGAATTGTTCTTAGCATTTCCAGCATTATAATATGAGAGCACAAGGAGGATCTTGGTATTTAAACGTGGCTGTGTGTAGGCATAGCACCCTTTACTGCACACTATTAGCTGAGGATTAAAGGAGATGTAAGACTCTGACAGTAATGAGCCTTATGGTTTTCCTGTTCATCTTGTCAGTAAAAATAACCAAGACTTGCTAGGGTTCAGTGGTGGTATCTGTTACCATGGAGACTGGGGTTCAAGTTATTTTTAGGGCACAGAAAATTGTGATTGTGGACCCATATCAAACCTTTCTCCTTTAAAGCAAATATTGTGTATAGGCACTGTTAAAGACTTTAATTTGCAGAAGTACCTGTGCTGTAAGAAGCAGGAATGTTAAGGATCAGACCAAAGGTCACTGGGAGCTCAATTCTTCCACTGATGGGGAAGCTAAGCAATAAAAAGTCACTCTTGATGAAGTGCCTTAGAAGGTTGTAATTACTGATGTCTGAGGAAAAGCAGTGCTTAACAAAAGCAAAACTTGAAAGAACTATTGCTCTGTGGGTGATATTAAATAACACACACAATGGACTAAAAGAAACAGGGAACCAGAATCATGTCTTAGTGTGGCCCACAGAATTATTGTGCCAGATTTTAATGTCTTGGGGCACTTCATAAAAAGAAAGCTCCTTGGACTGGATTTTTAGCATCAACTGTTCATACACAGAGTATATGGCACAGTCTCCCCATCTACTGTCCTCTTCGCTGGAGTACACCTGCTTGTATAAACCAGCTAGGTGCGTTACATGTATCCCATTCATATATGATGCAATTTTTGGTGTTAGAACTTACTGTGAACCACAGTAACCTTAACTTGAACCTGCTCTGCTTGTGGCAATAGGAAGCTTCCTTCCTGACTTCTAGCATCTTGCTGAAGAGATGAAGAATAATGTTGATATTGTGCAACTTTTAACTCTGTGGTTTTGAAGTGATGTGTTTAACTATCAGGTACACATAGTATTCTGTCCAATTTGTCCAGTGCTTTTAGATTATACCAGATATTTTCCTGTGCTGTCACAGCATGTAGTTTTAGGCTGGTTGAGAGAAATGTGCATGCATTATAATCTAATTTCTCATTTCTTAGTTTTAAGCCACCTCATCACAAGTGACCGATGTGTAGTGTTATCATTTGCAAGCTGATAAAATGTAGCAGTGTATTCTAATGAAACTGTTCATGTAAATTAGGAAGAGTTTCTGAAGCTAATATCCAGTTGATTTTCAGTTAGCAATCGTGAGTACAATTTTTGGAAATCTGTGCAGGAAATGATCAAGAAGAACATCTGGTTTTGAAAATAGCAATTTAAATTTCAAAGAAACTATTTACATTTTAATAGCCCTATTCTCTGAAAGTTCCTGAGGTCTGATACTTCTGATTAGGAAAATGA
The DNA here is from genome assembly GCF_965183815.1 of Platalea leucorodia. NCBI lineage: Eukaryota > Metazoa > Chordata > Aves > Pelecaniformes > Threskiornithidae > Platalea > Platalea leucorodia. The sequence continues at coordinate 26,138,365 of NC_138830.1, read as the reverse complement.
TCTCTGGACCCACACTTTGTATTTGGTATTCATTATAGTAACAGCCCTAATGAAATTATCTTGTATTAATGTGGATGCATGTAATGTGCAATTACAGAGGAATTCCATTGTCAATTAGCAATGAATTGTCATAGCATTCCTTTAAAGCCTGGGATTTCACCAAAAGGCTTGGAAAACAGCATCTAAAATAATTCTCCAAGGGTCAAACTGAAAAGTATTTCAGTCGCTTCTTTTAATCAGGAGAAGCTCTTTTTTGTTTTCAGGTTCTTTGCCAATATAACTTGCTAAAAGGCTGACTGATGCAGGGGTAGACTTTCAAGCAGCCTTATTCTATTTAAAATTTAGGCTCCTCAATGACTTGGATATTTTTAAATACTCTCTCATTGGTATCTATTAATCAGTGCCACAATATTTAATAAGTCTTCTCAATATGCAAAGAGCTTAGTATTGTTCTTGATCTTTTGGAGGGCTTAGAGTTACTATAAGTTACATGTGTGTGTCCGTATATAAAATGCACCCTGACACTTCAGCCTGGGGCTTACCTTAGGACAATTGACAACATTGCCTAATAACATTGCCAGATGCTTCCCATGATAAGGTTTCACTGTTAGTGATCTGTAATTTTGAAAATGTCAGGAGACTGAAATTTTCAGTGTAAGATATTTGCTAAAGACTGATTGTTTGATTGTTTGGGGGGGGGGGGGGGGGGCAGGGGGCTGTGGCACAGAGCCAGAAAAGCTTCACCATTGTCAAGAATGAAGCTGGGACACAACACGTTCACCTCTGCTAAAATTCTGGTGACTTTTCCTTTGAAGAGGCCTAATGCCCTGACTTTTCGAGGCAGGAAATTGAAATCTAGTAGGGATTAGCCATTGGGTCAAGGATGTGCCTTTTGATTTCCTCCTGAAATTGAAATCAAGCCCGTCCATTTGGGGATTTTTCTAATCATTGCAGCCTGCGATGTGCCAGCTGGGTTTTTTTTTTTTGTTAGCCTCTGTCTATCCTTCCTCCCAAAATCACTGCACAAACAGGGAGGTACAGAGAGCATGATCATCTCTGACTTCCTTCTGATCTTTCCTCCACACTTAATTTGTATAAGTCCCATGAAGGACTCCCTTCTGCTACCTTGCAAAGATAGTCCTAGCCTCTGTTTTCTAACATGATACTCTTTCTCATCTAATTCACTTCTTTGGCATTCTCATGGGCTTAACATTTGGCACCCTTTTCTCTAGAAAATCTTAAACAACTCTCATCGAGAGTTTTATATATCATGACAAGTTTATAACTCAACCAGAAGTTTTCAAACATGCTTAAGGAATGCGGGGGTTCTCATCTCCAATGACAAACCTTCAGGAGGTTTTCAAAATGTCAGGCTAGATTATTAGGAAACACCAATGTATAAAGACAAATTACATGCCTAAGCGAAGGCCAGAACAGAGATCCGTGAAACCTCTTTATAAATTAGTTCAGTGGGTTAAAGAATTTATATATGGTTAGAGTTCAAATTAAGATTGCCAGCTTGGCAGTTAGGCTGTGGTGGGCAGTTGTTTACTACAACATCACCTAAAGTTTTGTCGACAGATCATCACAGTTGCTGTTTTTTATTCAAGAAATTCATGCCTGGAGCATCTGATGTGAAGTGTATTGGAAGAGATGTGTGCAGTGCATCTGTCTGTACTAAGACAGTTACTAGCCCCTGCTGTCAATCTAATCATTTTCAGAAGCCCTAAAAAAAAACAATGTAGTTTTAGAGAAGTGTTGATGTTTGTGAGATGCTCAAATACTACATGTATGGGAGCCAAATGCCTAAGTGATTAGGCAGATATAGCCACCATTTTATAAAGGCAGAGAACAAAGTACAGTAAATGTTTAATCATTTGTTTTATTTAGGTCTTTCTATTTATTCACTATTACAATGCTTGAGAAACTTAAAAATATTGGGTTTTTTTTCTTTGTTGTGCAGTCATAGGCACATTCCCATCTTATGGGGAAAGAACAGAAGCCAAAACATCCCCTATAAAACTTACTTCAAGCTAATAGAGGAACTCCTTCCAACTTCAATAGACTTTGGATCCCACCCTGGGAGATCTTATGGGTTGCCCCAAAACACTTACGGAGTCTGTGCGGGAGCCAGGAGGAAATCCAGTCCTAATACACCTTACCTTAGTTCAATGCCATTTCCTCAACCACTCTTAAGAATGTGTTGACCTAAATTTGGTGGGAGAGGTGCAAGCTAGCTCAAGAGCACTTCCACTGCTAGGACTGAAGTCACTCCAGATGTCATGCCAGTGTAACAGATAACCAAATCCTGCTGGGCATGTCTGTTGGGTGCAGTGGAGCTTGATGCCCAAGTCGCTGCGCTAATGTCAGTCCTGCTAATTAGTCCATTTGGTGTAGCACAGTGCTCATCTCAGCTGACCAGCTGAGGTCCAGGATTGCAGTGTCGGGCACAAGCTGTTGAGCTCTGCCAGGATACATTGTACTGCAGAGAAAATTGAAATTACCACCTGTGCTGCTTTAAAATCTCTCCCTATCTTGACTATGCAAAATGGAGAAGATAATAGTACTAATTTTTATTACAGTGAAGCTGGGTGACTTCGGGAGAGGTCGGAGCTGCTGTTTCAAGAAAAACTTGCATGTACAATAAAGCCATTTCTGTCCTGGCATTTAATGACAGTGTCTTGGCCAGACCTGGTATTATAATCTTCTTGATTAAAACCTTTTTGGATTTCTTGATTCAGACCAAGACTCTGAAAACTGCCTATTGCTTGATAGATCAATAAAGAAATAAATTTGGAGACAAAAGCAAATAAAATAGACCAGAATCACAGCTGAAGTAACTGCAATAACAAACTTGGATTTTATAAAATGATCTTTTAAAAGCACAAAATTTATTGCACCCAATTCAGTTAGTTCGTTTGCTTTAAATTTAAATGCTTATCTTTTGTATGCTATCGAGAATACTTGGCCTCCAAGTGGGCTCTGTTCAGGCCTGTTATCGAAAGGTGGTCCAGATTCTCTGTGAACAGGCAGGACGGAACTGATTTCATTTCAACTGCAGTGACCTGCAGAGACTGAAAGGGCTGTTACCAAGGCAGGAAGGTCTTTGGATGCTGTCGCTACAGACTCTGCTATGTTTCACAGAGTTTGGGTGTTTGGACCTTGATAGATTTGGAGTACTCTCTTCTGCTGTCATAAGCTGCTTAAAGGAATACTGCCAGTCTGGGTGTATTGATGGGTCCCAATTAATCACAATCAGTGAATGCATAGAGTAGGTGTGATTTTCCTCCAGCCATTGTCAGACTAGTTCAGCCTGTCTACTTATGTCCATGAATATATCAAAGTTTCAGCAGAAACCCAGTGCCTGCAGGTTAAGCTAGCCATTGAAGTAATACTTGTTCTGTGTGAATTTGTATTTTGATTTGCAAAGAGCATGTAAACGCCAAATATTGTTTCAGTGAAGTAGCTGCTTTGCAGATGCACATAATTTTTGTTGAGATATTTGCACTGGTAAATATTAAAATTTGACTGTATTTGTAAAATTATATTCATTAAGGCAAACTGCATGCAGTCTTTAATATACTTATGTAAACAATGTTCATATAACATGTTCTTCTTATGGATGCATCTGAAACTTAATGCAGCTCATGTTGCTATTTGTTTGAGCACTTTTTTGGGGTGGAGAAATGATGACTGTCACACCTGAATATGATGCCTTTGGTTATTTTCTTTGAGGGTCCTGCTCTTGAAGAAATACCACTGGGTCAGTTTTCCATAAAATTCTACCTGGCCATGACAGCCTTCAGTTTAAATCAGTGGTACAACCCAAGCTGAGTTAAGATGCCAAGTGAAATTTTTCTTTTTGCTTTTTTCTGCATTTTTATTTCAATGAATTGTGATGTAAAAAATTCTACCATTAAATGTGAACAATGAGTTTAATGGTTTTACATTACTATTAAGGCACTACTTTACCACTTCAGTACTACTGTACTGTGTACTTCATTTTGTATTTCTATATTTTTGCATAATGCATAGGAATCACTGATGAGGTAAAAATACTGGCTTTCCAGTCACTCTACAAATAACAAGAGTTTTTCTTGCAGACTTGACTTGATTGAATATTATTGGTGTTTAATTTTTTTACATCTGCAATGTGTTAGATACCAACCATTCAAGAAGCATGTTCCCATCCAAACAATACTCTTTAAGTACGGTGCCAGAACTGTCATGAGCTCACTCCTCATTATAGTTGCCTGTAATTTCCCTGTGTTGCAGAATCACGGAGCTGGAAGAAATCTCCATTCCTCTGTAAGATGCCTGTGTTCGAGTAACCTCTGCCCGATACTGGCAGATTAGGGACAGAGAAGCTGAGGTGTTTGCTTGAATGCAGGGACTCCATTTCTAAACTGCTCTCAAAACCCTCCATTACTGGAAACTGTACAGCACTTTCAAGCAGTCTATTAAAGAAACTATGCATTAATTTTGAAAGACCTGCTACTGACTCATGCTAAACTTAGAAGCAAAGTTGTTTCTAAATACCATGTTTCTTCCTTTTCCTAGGTAACAACCAGAACTTGGCCCTGGTCCTGCAGTGAGTTCCCCTTTGATAATGCTGCACAGTTCCAGGATTTCCAAGGACACAGTTATTCTAATAAAAGGAAGTGATCCTACTTCATTTTAGTGGAGGTCGGCAGCTTAACTGTTCCCACTGTCTGTCATCTGAATGGTGGCTAGTGCCTTCAGGTGAGTTAATGCTTTTAATGTTTGCTAAAACAAGCTTGTCTAATCTTGGTATCTAATCTTGTCTAATAAGCACTGTCTAGTCTTGGGAAACAAATGCAGCCTAAACTTACATGTGTGTGAGTGCAATGTTGCCTCCTGGCGTCACTGGCCTCTTACTCACAGGTAAAACACTGATCTTCTGAGAATTGCTGAAGAAAAAAAATTACCTTCCTTGGATATTTTATGAGTGTATAGACCACCAATTGCTGATAATAGCCTGTAAAATTGAAACACAGCTCCTCTGGAATTGCACCATTCTGTGGCAGGGTAGCATGACCCTCCTAGGAGAGCTTCCCTTCTCTCCTTTGGAGCTAAGCAGGGAACAGATATCCCCCGATCCCCCTTCTGGAATGAATTGTGCCCCCAAATGTGTGTCAGTGCTGCTCTGCAGGTCAGTCTGAGGGTAAGCTCTCCTCTCCCAACTGTCTGTCAGGGGTGGTTTGATATTGGGAAATAAGAGAAGTTGAGGTGTTTGTTTGAATGCAAGAACTACAATGCTTGGTTCCTTCTACAACGTGAGTATTAGAGGGTTGGATACAGTAGAGTTAAAGCTCAGAGTAGTGCAAAGGCCTCATCAGAAACATGCAACTCAGTATGTTTTAGGAGAGGCTATATAAACAGAGACAGCTGAAGAAGTGTGCAGACGAAGTTAGGACAGAGGTCTCCATTGTCACAAGTGCTGTGGAGAAGGTGAATGGGGAGATTATGTTTCTTACAGTACAGAAATCAGAAAGCACCACTGATGAGCATGTTTGGAACAAACCAAGAGGAGGTATTTTTTCATACATTGTATAGTAATAGTTGTGGAATGTTGCCAGAGGCTATAGAGGAGATTGGAAATGGATTTAGAAAAACAACTGACAAGTTCAGGGATGAGAGTTTCCATCAGTGGCAAGAAGCCTGAGGGTCCAGATAGAGCTTCTAGAAATCCCTCCGCTGCTGATTCCTGGAGTGTATGGCAGGGAAATAAACATCCTATGAGAAGAGTTTTCCTTAAGGAAAGAGTAAAGAAAAATTTGCTATTAGCCACTGAAAAGTAAAGTTTACAAGGTCAGGTAAATCCATAGTCAGGCCCTGAGTATCTGTTCTTGTGTTTGCTGCGTCCTTTGTATTCCTGCAGTGGGCTTGTAGCAAGACAAAGCTTAACTAGCAACATTTATTTCCATTTGTTGAATTCCTGGTAATATTACTTAAGATAATGACTGCACACTAACTTAGGTTATCTTGTTAAACACAGTTACAGTGGTTTCAAAGGTGCTTCATGATATTTGGTACTTTATATTGCCTCTTCACTTAAAAGCCAACTGACCGTTGGACAATGGGCAGCAGTATTCTGTCAAATGTGGCTGCTACACTCTTGTTCTGCATTATTATGCTTTGGAAGGGATAATTGTGCCTTTCCATGCCAGACTTGGAGCATAGTAGGCATGTCCCATTCGTGTCACAGGGCTGGTTATTCCTGCAGCAGACACAAGAGAAATTCAAGGGTTGCTTGCAAAAATACTACCTTTTCATTGCTTGTCACAAGCTCTCTTCTCCATTTCTTATGAGCTTCCTCACCAAAGGACAGGGCTAACAACAAGTGATTGTAGTCCTGCTGTTCCTCACTGGCCTGCTAAAGGGGGCTGCCATGAAGCAGAGTAGCTTGTGATTCAAATCATGGAGCCCTGGTATGATCTTTGTGCAGTGGAACAGGGAGTTAGAGAATGTGTACCTCTAAGAGATGTACTGCCTCTGCAATGGCCCCTTCTTAGCAATGGAACATAAAAACATTATTTAGCCCTAATCAGCACAGTTTTGTTAGTCTGACAAACTCTTCTCAGGAACTGTAACTCTGATTTGGCTGTTCAAAGTAGAACTAAAAGATCGGTCTCAAAAATTGTTCTAGACCTACTACAATAAGAGTCAGAATTTTCTGCCTTTTTTGCGGCTCAGGGTGGAGCTTGATCATTCACTGATTCCTTCAGTCTTTGAGAAATGTGACAGCTGGCTATGAGACCCCCTTCCATCATTACATCTTTTCTATAGAAGCATGTTAACACCTGTACTTTCAAAGCATTATTCAGGGATTCAACCACGACTTGTGCTAGTAACGGCAGGAAATGCACAGCTAAATCTCTACCTGTTACTTGAAGAACTTGCCTTTTGCTATTCCAGGGTTATCTTTTGAAAAATAACATTTTTAAGTGTTCAAATTACTTTCTTTAAACTATAACTGCTTCATCAAGAAAAGGGTAAGCCTGCTCTTTTTGTATGCCTCCGCCTGGATGAGCAATGCCTGTGAAATACCACTTTCAGCAATGCCAGTTTTAAAACTTGCATCCATGCATTAACTAGATGTTCTTGGCTGAATGTGTCTTATTACAGTTATTAACAGGCCGCAGAAAATAGATAATTGGGAAATGAAAATGAAAGATTGCTATACCTTCTTTGTGTAAGTAAGCAAAATAGGAAAGGTGGCTTTACAGACACATTTACAAAACCTCGTGCAAGGAGAGGAGAGGAGTGGCTGTGAAAGAGCCTTATACACTTCGTGGGTTTTATTGGTTAGGATTTGTAAATTATTTGGAAACTTCCTTGGCCAGAACCTGTTGGACATGTGCCTTGTACAGTGAGGCTTAAAGTGTGGAAAGGTAGAGGGGAAGACATACAGGAGGGTAGGGTGAGGAAGAGAGTGTTAGGTTTGTTCAGCAGGACTACTCAGGGTAAAGATACCAGTGGCTGTAGGAGGCTAGGCCAGTCTGTCTCGCCCAATACTTTATCTCTGGCTATGGCCAGTGGTCGAAGTCTGTAAGATAATGAGAAAACATGCCAATGATGCACTCTTCAGACTTTCACTCAGTAGTCTCCCAGCCTCCAGCAGTTTCAAGCTCTGGGTCTTCCTGAACCAGAGATGATATTTCTATTTTTTATAATCCACATTAGATCGCTTTTCTGTTGATATGCTCAGTTAGTTTTTGAACTTTAAGCTTTATGGCATTTGCAGTGTCCTGTAGCAGGGAATTCCATAGACAGTGTTCAAGGAGGGAAGCCTGGTTTGCGTGGTTTTGAGTTTGCCTTTTGCTAATTTAATCTGACTACTTGAAGGTACTAAGAGGTAGTAGTAACTCTGAGTCCTTACTCATGTATGTAGAGTTAGGATTGTTTTCTGCCATGTGTATGACTTCATGTTTCATTACATATAATTTAATTTCCTAATTGTTTTCATATTTTTTCAGTCTTGGAAGGTCCTTTTGCGACATTTGGTCTCTACCTTTAATATCCAAGATAGCTATGTTTCATTGCCAGATTTCACCATTATTCACTTTGTTTTCAAACCACTTATGAGTATGCTGAACAGTGTGCAACCAAGGTTAACAGTACACTGTATCCTGAAGAGAACCAGGCAGTGGAAAGAAACGGACAGCAAATTGCCATTGCAATCAAGGAAGACTTGGTGGGTGCAAAGCGGGATAGTAAAAGCAATGCAGAGCCTGGGTGCTTGTGACATGGGACCTTGTAGGTGCCAGCAGCTCTAATGGTTGGATAGAGGTGGCTACAAGGTTGGCTCAACAGAGTGACCTCACTGCTGGTTTGGAAGAGAGGTGCAGGGCCACAAATGCCAAGCACGTCCCTTGTCTCAAGTACCTTAAGACAACAGTTCTCAAACTAAAGGCTGCAACATTAATGAGGTCGTGGATGATTTGCAGTGTTGGTGATGATATTGAAAGACCTTTTTTTACTTCATTGTCTGCTTTCAAGGTAAGAACTGTAGCTCTTCTTTTGCTTGGAACATTGCCATTACTCCTAGATAGGTGACAGGTATGTTGGGGCAGTACCTCTCCCCTCTTATCCAGAGATAAGAGGGCTGCCTGTGCTGGTGGTGGAGGTGGGCACCATCTGAGTTAGCTTTATCATTGCTCCCTCGTTCAGAGCTGCTGCTTGATAACTTTCTCCCCTATATCCTCACCCATCCAGAGCAGCTCTTTACAATGTGTGCAGCAAATTAGGGAACTGAGAGGTGAGCAGGTATGAAAGCTCAGGGCTGGCGAATCTCTCTGAACAATCTGTGTTCATTTGTCATGTGTGGGCATTGTAGTGAAGACAAGGACAATGAGATTTATTACCAGTGGTAGAAACTTCAGAAGCACAACCCAAAATTGTTCCTAATATACTTCCAGATTAGATACAATCAGAACTGGAATGCAGCCTGTGTCAATATGTCATTTTGTGAATAAGAAGCATTTGTATTCAAGAATTTTTTTCTTATGGATCAACTGTTACCATGCACAACTAGACTTTAGAAGCAGATTATTTGAACCTCAGGCAATTTATGGTTTGTGTACTTACGGAAATCTTCATCTTTAAATGCTAGTGACAGAAGATAGATATTCATACACAGCAGCTCTTTTCCCTAAATTCCCTTTCACACAGTTTCACTGAATAATGAGCCTGACCTCGGTGCCAGGGAAGGTCATGGAGCAGATCATCTTGAGTGCCATTATGCAGCAAGTGCGGGACAACCGAGGGATCAGGCCCAGTCAGCATGGGTTTATGAAAGGGAGATCCTGTTTCTCTAACTTGGTCTCCTTCTATGACAAGGTGACCTGCTTAGTGGATGAGGGGAAGGCTGTGGATGTTGTCTACTTGGACTTTAGTAAGGCCTTTGACACTGTCTCCCACAGCATTCTCCTGGAGAAGCTGGCTGCACACGGCTTGGATGGGTGCACTCTGTGCTGGGTTAAAAACTGGCTGGACGGCCGAGCCCAGAGAGTGGTGGTGAATGGAGTCAAATGCAGTTGGCGGCCGGTCGCGAGTGGTGTTCCCCAGGGCTCAGTACTGGGGCCGGTCCTGTTCAATATCTTCATCGATGATCTGGATGAGGGGATCGAGTGCACCCTCAGTAAGTTTGGAGACAACACCAAGTTGGGTGGAAGTGTCGATCTGCTGGAGGGTAGGAAGGCCCTGCAGAGGGACCTGGACAGGCTGGATGGTTGGGCCAGGGCCAGCTGTATGAGATTCAACAAGGCTCAGTGCTGGGTCCTGCACTTGGGTCACAACAACCCCATGCAACGCTACAGGCTTGGGGAGGAGTGGCTGGAGAGCTGCCTGGCAGAAAAGGACCTGGGGGTGTTGGTTGACAGCCGCCTGAACATGAGCCAGCAGTGTGCTCAGGTGGCCAAGAGGGCCAATGGCATCCTGGCTTGTATCAAGAATAGTGTGGCCAGCAGGACCAGGGAGGTGATAGTGCCCCTGTACTCGGCATTGGTGAGGCCGCACCTCAAGTACTGTGTTCAGTTTTGGGCCCCTCACTACAAGAAGGACATTGAGGTGCTGGAGCGTGTCCAGAGGAGGGCAACGAAGCTGGTGAAGGGTGTAGAGAACAAGTCTTATGAGGGGCGGCTGAGGGAGCTGGGGTTGTTTAGGCTGGAGAAGAGAAGGCTCAAGGGAGACCTTATTGCTCTCTACAACTACCTGAAAGGAGGTTGTAGCGAGGTGGGGGTCAGTCTCTTCTCCCTAGTAGCAAGGGATAGGACGAGAGGAAACGGCCTCAAGCTGCACCAGGGGAGGTTTACGTTAGATATTAGGAAAAACTTCTTCACCGAAAGGTTTGTCAAGCATTGGAACAGGCTGCCCAGGGAAGTGGTTGAGTCTCCATCCTTGGAGGTATTTAAAGAACGGATAGATGTGGTGCTCGAGGACATGGTATAGATGGACTTGGCAGTGATAGGTTGACGGTTGGACTCGATGATATTAAGGGTCTTTTCCAACCTTGACGATTCTATGATTCTATGATAATAAGTCAAAATGTATTCTCCTCTAACCTTCAAATGCAGGACACTATTGTATAACAGATTTCACGCTCTGGTCAGAGTAGGAGAAAGTCATGTCCTTTTCCAGGGGAGCTTCTGCAGGGGAATAGCTAACCAATGCACATGTCCAGTGCTGTCAATCTTTCACTTACAGTATGTCATTGTCTTCTGGGAGGTCTCTGAACCACATCAGGTTGGATAACTTGTGAAATAGGACCGGAATATAACACCAAAAAAATGTTCTGAGGACAAATACTTAGATTCTGCTTTTCTTGTGATTGAAACACGATGTGCCTACAGATACCTAAATAAAGATAGCTTTCTTTGTACCTGTCTCTATCTTCCTTGCTCAAAAATGAGTGTTCTTTATTGATAAAATGTTAGTCTGCATTTTTGTCAATTTTGTTTTAAATTATGAACTTGCCTGAAATACACAGCTATAAATATGTCTCTTCTCTGGGTTATTGACAAAATATGTCACAGAAATATGGGTCCCTGCTCCTAAATTTAGCAATAGTGGCTTGTTACTAATTTCAGAGATCAACAGTAGAATCTGCAGGAGACTATTGCAAAAACATCCTGTAAAATCAGTATGCCTTACATAAATTTGCCAAATCCAGATAAACAGAAATATACCTTTTGCCTTTGTTATGGTCACATTTGTATGTATCTGCTTGTGTTGCAGCTATTTGAACATTTATATTATAATTATGCATGTATAATAATGAATGTTAATCATCTGTGTCACAGATTAAAGCCTTTCAACAATGCTAGTCAGCCTTTTTACTCTGCAGCTACAGTCAGAGGTTGTAGCTGATGAGAGAATTTGGTTTGTGTCAGTTATCACTGAAACCTGCCTGTGACTTTGTGTCTTACTGCATCATGTTCATGCATTTTTTGAACTGTATTGGCAAAAACAGTGAAGTTACTCATTAGTAAGGATTTTTCAAGGCATTGAAATATAGTTCAGAGATCGTTATTTGAGTCTTCATGATAATGACAGGGTGTTTCTACGTGCCATCTAAAGTTGTTTTGCAGTAAGGATTTAAGTAAACAGAAGAAAGGAATATGTGAAATCAGCTGTATAGCAGAATGAGAAATCAAACATACGCCCAGTTGTTGAAGATGCTTGTAAACAACATGAGTATGATTGCTTGAAGGAATGATAGACAATTAGTGTCCAGCAAAAAGGAGTCGGTGTATTAAGAATAGCTTTGTTGTTAAGCTAGAGAGATCACAAGTTGATCATGCTGTGTTCATTAATTTTCCAGTTTCCCCTTATAGGGAAATACTCAGTTCTTAATGTCAAACAAGGTATGAAAGTGATTGAGGGATACAAGTTTCTGGTAGGGAAAAGAATCTTTTTCAGTGTGTATAGTAATAGGGTGGTTCTCTATTGTAGGCACTCTTTAAATGTGACCAGGTAGCCTGCCTCGCCGCTGCCTCACATTTCTCTCATCTTCTTGTGAAAGGTACAGTAATTGGCAAAGTTACTTTCAGAAAAGTGTTTGGTGTAGTTGTTACTTCTAGTGCTTAGCAGTAGCTGGAAAAGGAGGGATTGTCATCATCAGATGGACAAAAGCTTTTGGGCCCTGGACTGTGATCTAGCTGTTTCATGCTTGTGCTGTTTGAGCTGTGGTACTAAGAGGAGGTATTCATGGCAGGGGCGGGTATTTACAACAGGTGACATTTCATTTGAAATATCTTTTTCCTTAGTTTTCATTTGTGGTTTCTTGTTGTTTGGCTGCCATCCCATTGTAAAATTGCCTTTCCCACCTTCTGACTCAGGACAATGCCAAGTGTTCCAGTAGTTTCCTGGAAAGCTTCTGGTTCCTGCCTTGCTAGCTTTAACTGGGAACATCTTTTAGAACTTTCTGGCAGGATAGGTGGAGGAAAGAGGCTACTGCTGAGGAAGGAACAGTGCCATTGTGAAGGACAGAGAGATAAGACTTTGCAACAGAGTGCAAATTTAACTGTTTCTCTGCTTTCACCTGATTGAAGCAAGGTGAGGAGGGGAATCAGTTCAAACAGAATTTGTTCATGCATCTTTTGCATTGATGTCTGATGGAGTAGCACAGATACGCTGATAGGCATTTGAGGGAAAAACCTTGTAGCTTCATCTTCTTTTGTGCATTATTGGAAATGTGACTATTTGAAAGAGCCTCCTGAGAAACACCATTTTTGTGAGACACCCAGGAAAGCAACAGTCCAATAATCCTAGTCACCATATTTCAGACAACATAAACAATACATTGCAAGATACCACAGTAGGATTCATATTGTATTAGTTATTCATTAGTTAGGATTTAGAAATGATGAGGAGCTGTGCCCTGGAATGAGTCCATTTCAGTCATTCATGGGATCTGAATTTACATTCTTGTGTCAGTCAGGATAGGACTGCCATAATTTGGATGCACTGATTTCTATCTCAATGTACAGTGGTATCGTACCCTCCTTTAGTTCTCGGTTGGAAAGGACTGGCAGCAGGAGAAAACTTCAAGTTGCATCAATTGCTTTTGAAAGCATAGTGGTATGTAACTACCTCTTGGGAATCCACAGGAAAAAGAGATAAAGTGCAACAGCATTCTGGCTTGCTGTATCATTCTGTAGCCAGGCCCTTGGTTAGGGATCCAAGTATGAAAGAGCGGTAATAGTGCTCAGACAAGCAGTAATTTGTATGTACATTTCACAAAAGAATTGCCATGGGATTTCACTGGACACAAGTTTAACATATCCTATTGTGAGTATGGACAATACTGCGCTGCAGGAGTAGGATTGTTTCAGAGCAGGAGTGGATCTTGCAGCACTGCTAATTTTTCACCTTTGTGCACTCAATCCAGTTTTACTAGCAATGTCTCTGCCATTTACATGAGTGTAAGGCATACTGGAGTGGACAAGGTACCAGGAAACACCAGTTGCTTTCAAATGCAAGTACAAGTGCAAGGGGAGATTTTTAGAAACTTGGATACATGTTCTACCAATGTAGCCTCAAAGTCTCTAAACCTTTCTCCAAAAAAATTCAGAGTACAGCACAGTATAAGGATGTTGTCAGTTCTTCGTACTAATTGTAGGGAGTTTCTGCATTGTCTCAAAGATATGAAAGATTTTATTGGCTTCTTAAGACAGCTGTGCATAATGTGACATTTAAGTGTCTTTTTATGGAGATGTGATGCAGTTTTCCTCCAGGTTCTCGTTCTTGTGCAGGACTTTTAAATACTAAATTCAAAAGATCCACCCATACTAATTTTTTTAATTGCAGAGTTGGAGTACTCAGATTTCCTAAACCCTGTCATTTCAGTACTCCTCAACTACTGAAATTTGAATTCCAGTTACTTAGTGCTTGTGATCTTCCGTCAAACTGTTACAAAGTACTTTTTGTCCCCTTCTTCCTTCCTCATTTCCTCTGTCTCTCCTATCAGTGCAGCGGAGGTCTGTGACCACATTACCATTAAAAACCGTAAGAAATTGTATTATAAAAGAGAGCAATTCAACATGAAATACTGTACAGTAAAATACTGTACTATACAGCACACTTTTTATCAGTTCCTACTATGAAGTAATGTCCAATTCTAAATAATTGGGGCAAAACTAGCAGTAATTCTAAACTGTCTTAATTTTTAACTATGCCTAAATTTCAGTAAGGTCTAATTGGGAGAAGCATGACACCTCTGAGTTCTGTTAGGTTTGGGAGTCATTTGTTCTAAATTTCAGAGCCTGTTTTCAGTTTGATGCAGAAATTATTTATTGTATAAAATCTTGATACTCTTGGGAGATCTTGATCTTGATACCCTTGTGGGTTGATATCTTCAGAACAAGTAGGACATCCTTTTTTCTTAGCATGGGAAAAAAGCCAAATCTCCCTCAAATGATAAAGTTCTTTTTTGTTTTCCAGGATTTCAGGCAGCACTTCAGCATTTGGTATTTTCACATGGAGGTGTCTAAGAGGGAGGTGGATGTCAGAAAATCATTTCCCACTCCTTTAGAGGTTTCTTAGTAAAACCAGAGGCTTGGTCCATAACTTTTTTTCTTTTTTTTTTTTTTTTTTTAAGCTTTGGGGGGAGAATCTCAGCTGTGAGAGGTCCCTTCCATTCTCTATGAAACTCATCAGTGATGTGATGACATAAAGCCCTGTGTTACCACACAGCGTGTCACATTGGTTCAGCATGTGTGAGTCAACTTGTACCAACATAGTGCATAATTGTCATGTTTTCCAGTAATGAATTGCTACTGGAAACAGCATTCTTGCTAGTAGGTAGGGAGCCCTTTCCAGTGGAAGAGGAGGAAAGGAGTCTTTCTGTTCCTTCCCTGTTCTGTGGGAGAACAAGTTCTTTGCTCCTTACTGGATGGCTCCTGCCAGTTACCAGTCATGAGACTGGCAGTCTGAATACTTTCATGAGAAACTCTTACCTTCTGTCCTGGCAGAAAATTGTACACTGTACTAACAGATTGCCAGTAGATCCCAACTGATCAGTACTTCACCCTGAGCATAGCCTTTGTAATTGTAATGAATCACACTTTTATCTGTGGCACAACGTGTGTCACTCACGACACTTTGAATATTGCAGCTGATCCTCTTGAAAACAAGAGTTAAACCAGGATATTCTGTGACATCAAGAAACTTATTTCCAAGAAAAGCTGCTGAGCTAATACTTCAGGGGGATTATTTATTGGGAAACTGTTGATGAAGTTAGACAATGGGGGTTTTTTTCCCTTTTTTTTACTGGATGTGGAATTCCTCTAATTGCCTCTTTCACCTCTGCAATTGACTCAATTTACTTTTTCATCAGCTCAGTGGATGGGGAGATGGTATAAGAAGATGGTTTTGCTCATTTGTAACACCTTCTCTGCCCCTTGCAGTAGCAGAGCTGTCAGAAGATAGTAGCTCCGAGTTGCTTGCTTTGAGTGACAATGTAACACATCAGGCCAGGCATAGCCTCTCTAGATTGTTGCTCTTTGCTGATCCTCCTACAATGTTTTGACTGTTGTATTTATTTGTTAATATTTAATGAAATTTTTCTATATATCATTCTCCTGTGGCTATGGATTCATCTACTAAAGCCCATCAACTCTATTCCTATACAGTCTCCATGTGACAGAATATAGCCCTTTGCAGATGAGAAGATGCTTTAAATTAAACTCCTGTTTTTGTGCCTAGTAAAGGTAATTAAGCGGTTTGCTATGAGATTCAGGGAGAGGTTGAACAGAAGATGTTGAACAGGGAGATTTGATGACATCTTTAACCTCTCCCACGATGTTCTGCCAGAGTAGAGGACTGAGAAAGTGCAAAGCCATCATCTAGGCAATAAGTATCAGATGTATTCTCAGACCCAGCCAATATGGCAGTGCCCCACCCACTGAAGTATCTCCGTGTGTTTGAACCCATACAAGATCATGCAAAATGCAGCCCCGTGTAATCCTCCTCCACCTGTACCTGTGGGACCACGCTTTTCTTGGAAGGCTTGGTGTCTGGACGCCTTCTGCAGTATTTTTGCTATACATCTAAATATATAAGTAAGTATTTCAAAGTATTCAGGCAGCTGGGGTGATTTTCTTATATACTTCAGGAGAGAAAATTATGCCAAAGAATAGAGCTAAATTGTTCCCTACCATCACCCCTTTTTTTCCTCATTTGCTCAGGGTAGCAGACCGTTAAGAGTTCCCTTCTTCATGAGGAGAATTAGCCAGTTTGGGGAGATGAAGAACATTATATTAAAATATATCCCTAAAGACAGTAACAACCTAACAAGCTACAAATTGAAATAATGGGACAGTGTTGTACTAGTGTTTGAAGTGGAGACAGTTTCACTGTCTGTCATATTTTCTTAACATCATTTTTTTCACCCATCTTAAAAAAGAAAAGAAAAAAGTATAATCTAAAGTATGAATGGAATTGGAGCATGGATGGAGATTCAAAAATGGCACACTGCAGGATCGTTTTAGAAAATTCTTATTCCCTGTTGCAGTCTGAGGGTGGGAGAGAGTGAAATCAAATTTCCATTACATTGCCTTTTCTAAGATAATTAATCAACATGCTTTCCCATTAGAACATCCAGCCTGTTAGTAGCCAGGCATTGAGATGCTGTTATAATAATAGGTGTGCTTTCAGGAATTGATCCTAAGGCAGCCCTGATCCTGTTCAGTAACTATACTTCCAATAACATCTTAAGGAAGATAGTATTAGGTATACTCCCAAGAATCAATCACGCTCCTGTTAAGTCCCGATTTGATTGTCAGGCTCGGGGAAGGTTTGTAATGATCCCAAGAGTGAAATTAAGATACAAACGAGGTCATATGCTGCCAATCAGACATTTTATTGGATAAATATAAAAGAGTAAAGCAATAGGAAAGGCAGGAAATATTAGGAGGCAATGAAGCAAGCATTCAGAGAGATAAGCAAAGGATAGTCACACCATGGATCCAGTGGCGTCCCGTTGGTCCTCAGTCTTCAGTTTTTCCATGGTGGATGGCCACACTCAGGTTTCATTGTGCCGTCTTTTGTCCAGTGTTGGAGAGGGAGTTTGCCCTCTCGTTTCGGTTTGGTTACCCAGGGCAACTTCACGTACCCAACACAGGCACATCTAATCACACAATATATATTGTTGGTGGGCAAGCGGCCTGACCCAGATACCAGTTGGTGTCCTATTCTTGGTGGTGCCTGATAAGCCAAAGAATGGCCTGCTGCTTCAGCAAGTTTGCACAAGTTTCCTTGCAAGCTAGTGGTACTTGATAAGCCAAAGAATGGTCTGCCCTCAGGTCTTATCAGACAAGAGAGTGGTCTGCTGTCCGGTCTTATCAGATAAACACACACAAGCAAGCTTTGAGACAATTGTTCTTAACACTTCAGTCTCTTACAGCTCCTCAGAAGGATTACAGCACTAATGAATTACATACCAGAAAGGAAAATCTGTTTCGATATTGGATGTGGCTTTAGAATTTACTAACTTAGGTTTGTGTTATTTTGGGACCTCATCTGTAATGTCAGTGGTTACCTCTGCACTGATGCTCATGGGAGGTACTTTTAGTTGGTTTGTATTTTTTTTTTTTCTTTTTTCCTTTTTTTGTATTGTGAAGAGTGTAGCTGAAGAGAGCCTCTTGATGGAAAGAGTGCTGTGCAGTTCTGCTCTTCACCAGTTTTAGTTCTTAATTGTGCACAAATGTTGGAGATACCAAGCTCTTACACGTCACTTTTCATCAGCTCTTAAAACACTTAACCGAGAAGATGAATATCCCGTCATTGTACAAAGACATGAAACTGATGCTCCAGCGACTTGCTTAAGATGTTTTAGCAGTACTTGCAGAGCTGGGCACAGAGCTCCGGCTCTGTCCTGGTCCGGTGCCCTGTGCAAGGGATGACTTAAGACAGAAGTGGGATTCTGTGACTGTGGTCACAAGTGTCTAAGGGGGATAAAAATCCCTTTGTGCAAACAACAGAAATTTTAAAGGCGGCTTATGGATGAACGTAACTCTTTGAGGCTTAGAGTTATTCCCTCTGCTCAAAGAAGAGATCTGTTAATCGTCAGTATGTGGGATTGGGCCAGCTGAGAAATGAGGTTGATAGTGGGTGAAGCACACCCAAGAGTGTTCAGTCCCAGGGAAATGGCTGTAACAGAGGTGTGACTTTGTGCATTGCAATTCTTTCTGTTTCTGGGCCCTCCTTTATTTATCCAAAACTGAGTTTTATGGGATTCCCTTCTCTCTTATGTGGTTTGCCTTGCTACTTTGGGTTTCTAGGCACCTATGTTTAAATCCATCAGGGAATATTTTGAATACAGTTTGCACAGTGCCATCTTTCCAAAGAAACTACACCAATTAATCTTTGCCACAAAGGCCACTTATATGGATTATATGCTAACACTAGCTTGAGTTTTGATAGAAACACTTGTCAGAGTATTTCTGCCAAGGTCCTAAAATTGCCAATTTCTCTGCTTTCATCAACCAGAACAGATGACTCTTTTCAGCATTAAAAGCAATGTAGGAATAAGCTAGAAAAGCAAATGGATTTCAAATTTTACTCTGCTTACAGTGATGGCTACGATAGCCAGCTTGGGGAGGATACAGTACAGTTTCTTTTGTACGAACCTGTCAGGCTATATCCTCAGGACTCTGGTAATAAATTGCCCAGAGAATTATGGGTGAGATTATGTAAGGCACTTCTAAGAGGCAAATGTGGATCTTTCAACCAGCAGGAATGAGGAAAATAGGATGATATGAAACCATTTTTGTGTTATCCTAATAATGATCTTGTTCTCTTGTCTCTGTCTTTAGACCACCTTGAGGATCTGTTTTTTCATGGCTGCCTGGCATAGCCACTGTGATTTCTCATATCTGATTATAACCCTGATACATTCATCATGGCTTGGAGTGAGGTCTTTGAAAACAGACTTGTGTCTGTCTTCCCCCAAAGTCTGTGCCAAAGATACACTGGCATTTTATAAACAAGCTAGACAGGACATAGGATCTTGCATTAAATACTGAAGAAAATTTAGTACTGCTATCTCAGAGATTCCAAAATGAGGAGATGGATGTGCCAGTATTGTGAGATGAGATCTTTCTTCTTAATCTATCTTTGCTTGTTTAAACTACTGCTGCAGGAGGTTTATTTTCTATGGAAACTATGCAGTTCCCTACTCTGGAGGCTTCAGGAGCCGTACACTCAGTTCTTCTGCATCTTGGATTCTTTCTTAAATTTGATATGGTGAATTTTCCTGACTGCCCTGTATGTGTAGCATTAGATGTCAGAGTGACCTTTCTGAAATGCAAAACTTGCCCAACATCCACTGGATTCACTGGGAGTCCTTGCTGGATACTAATGTTGTTTGTAGGTTATCTGAAATAGCTAATTCAATCTACTTTAATAAAATATTCCTGTGTTCCAAACAGTCTTGCATTTTCTCAGCCAAATATCTTTGTTATAAATATTCCATTTCCATAAATCTCTCTGATATACATTTGACAGTTGTTATGTTATTCATGTCATGTATAAATGCTGTAAGTGCTGTGCAGTCCTCTCTCTTTCAGGTCTTCAGTAGCCAAAATAGATGTCTGAAAATGTTATGGATGTGTTTTTCCAGAAGGTTTCAAAAACTTTGTCTATTTTATCCATTTTTTAGTTAAAATTTAAAGTCTTGAATGAATCATGCACAGCATGACAGCTCTGACAGTTCTATTCACACCGTGTAGCCTTAGATTGTTCTTTCTCTGGACCTTTCCTTTTATCACACCATTTTGCCCTTAAGTACTCTTTATTTTGGAGATGTTGATGGCCACCACTGTAGTTGCTGGTAGTTCTCTGAACTGTGTTTAAGCATCAGTCATTTCAAAGGTCCAGTACTAATGCTGTCTGTAATAATTGCAGTGTTCTCCTCTTAAATGACTGCAGCAGAACTACTGTTATTATAAGCAGTCACAGCAAAACTAGAGGTGTGGCTGTCTGCTTGCTTGAGGCAAGAACTGTTCTCACTAAGTTCAGAAAAAAGCACTCTAAAATGAGTAGAAATACCATTGATGTTGATGCCAACTATTTAGCTTCCATCTAGCAATCTTTGCCTCCCTTTGAAAGATGTCTGCTTTTCTCTCTGTGGTTTTAGTGTTGCAAAGAGTCATGCTGTCAAATCAACCTTTTCCTAAACTGTTTATTTCTAGCTTCATATAGCTGGGGAAGGGAAGTTCCCCAAGAGTTTGCCTGTTTGATATGACGGAAGTTGAGCTGGGAGTCAAAGTGCAAACATTAACTTCAGTCGTCACTATAGAAAAGACAGTAGTTATAAATACTACATCATGTTGGATGACAACAGTAATTTTTTATTGTAGCTATGTTGGTGTAACTGTAGACTTTTTATTAGATTTGTGTTGCTCTGACCAGAGAAGAATTTTTTTTAAATTGTTTTTCAATGAATTTCCTGCTGTTAACCATCTGATTTATTAAATAAAAGATTTTCTGGCAGCCACTTCCTATTCATCCAGGGAATCAATTTTCAGCATATTCTAGAGCAGGGTTTTATAAAGGGCCAAGTCCTTTACACCTACAGATGTATAGGTAGATTCATGGCTTTTCCAAAAATTGAAGGGGAGGCTTAAGACATTGACATAACTGTTCACCTTTTTCATGAGATGCTCTGTTGCTATTAAAACAGTGGCTATATAAAGGGGTCCATTCTCTTAGCGTGTCTCAATGGATTTTCTCAGGGTGGACTCAGTTAGAAGGAGCAGAAATAGGAAAAGGCAAGGAAGGCCAAGTGCCACAAAAACTAAAACGTGCAGACAACGTAGCCTCCTAGAAACTGAACAGGCACCAGCAGGGCAGCCTGCTTTCAAATTCAGTTTGACAGAGTGAATTGAGCAATTTTTCTGCTGAAGCTGTTTTCTTGGCGCTCAGAAGAAATGGCTTCATTTCCAGGTTATGATTTACCGAGAACAGAAAAGTAAACTGATCTGCAGGGCTTCTACTTCAATACCAGAAGCAGAGCACTAAATAGTCTGAGGCTTAGTTTTCTGTAGACTGGAATGAAATGAACAGGCCTGAATCCTGGCACAACAGAGATCTGGTATGGAAATACAAACACTTCTATTCCAGAAGCTCAGGGAAGGATAGCACAGGGAAGTTTTCCTACTCACTAGCTTGTGGTCTGGATGTCCCAATGTCCTCTAATATGTGCACAATGTATATATTGCAATTTGTGCTGTCATGTTACCCTTGTGTTTTGGAAGTAAATGTAATTATCTGAACTCTTGAGCTTTTTGCTGTTCTGAACTACCGATGTGTTGCTGGTTTTAAAGGCACTTGGTAGAGGGTTAATTGGATTTGTGAATGAGAGTCATTTCTAACTCTAAATGAGAAAACAGGATCTATGAGAAAAGAATAAATGAACTTGGCTTGTTTAAAGACTAAGGGGAAACCTAACAGAAACATGAATAAGGTTGTTTAAAAAAACAAAAAAGAATAAATTCTTTTCGGTGTTCATTGGATATAGAAAGAAGTTAAAGAAATTGGAAGAAAAAGCAGTTTTTAATGGTAAATATATTTAAGCAGTGGTACATAGCGTGAAGTCAAAATCACCAGATATTACTAAGGACAGGTTAGGTACATTGCTTAGGGATGGTGTAAGATGGCTGAACTTCTGTTGGAGCACAAGAGGCAGGATATGATGCCATTTCAACTAAATTTTCTCTTGTTTACTGGTGTGCGTGACTTTTTAATGGAAAGTCATGAATGGCTTTAATATTCTGACACACAAACAGAGAGGAAAAAGTGTGGAAGCTGAACTGATACATCCTCTGAAGAGACGGAGAATTTCTAGAGCCACAAATATTTAAGGACAGCAGTTAAGAGAAACAGGGGGGGAGGAACAACCTGTTGTTGAAGGAGTTTTTCTGCTGTGGGAAATTGGGGAGCAAGCACTTACTCAAAGACAAATTTCAATGAACTGGAAATTCTGATGCACTCTGCTTTTTATTTACTTTACTCTACTTTCTATTCATCTATATTTAAACATATATAAACATGTTGGAAATTGCCTGCTGTGAGTAACTCACTAAAAACTGTTGGGCTGCACCGAATGCTTGTCTTCACCCCTTTATCCATGATGTTTGCTACATACAAGGAAACCCCATCTCTTGGCTCAGCTGCAGCAAAGACCTTTTCTGTTCTGGTGATGAAGCTGTAATGCCTCTGTCCACACTTGATCTAGGAAGTTAGTAGCAGTAAGCACGGACCATCTCTGCTCTCTTACAGTCTTTCTTCAAAATAAAACACTGCTTTAAGGGCTCTGCTGAGGGTCGGACCTCCCCTTGTTATCTCATAGGAAAGAGCTATCAGGTACACAATCAATCTGGCAGCCAGACTCCTGAAAGGTCTGGCAGTTTCATGAAGCATGGCTATAAAAATCTGTACTCAAATCAGGAGAAAGAAGAGCTAAGCTTGTTTAACATCGAAGGACTCAAAGAAAAGGGATTTCCCACTCTGATTATGGTAGGCGGTTTTTGGGTTGAAGTGGGTGGGAGCCTGTGAAGAGGTAGGTGAGGGAGGACTCAGAACTGGCCTCTGTGATGGGGAAACAGTAGTAGGGAAGGGAGTGATGTGTTAAAAGCCCAAGGCTCATTAGGGGCAAAATCTGACCCTGACCAGTGGGAGGAGTAATTGTTCCCTATGCCTTGTGGCAATCAGTGGTAGGCTCACTTTCTGTCCTTGCTCTATGATCTGACTTTGAGTGCGTGAAACACTAAGAAAGAAGATTGAAATTATGCATGCAAAATATGAGCATGCCAAAAGCTATCTGCATGCAGAAAATGTCTGCTCAGAAGAGCTCGTCTGTACTTGTACAAACAGATGTGGGATTTTGTCTGATCTGTGAGGATCAAGCAAGTAAGCTGCAAGCAGGTAGCTGTAAATGAAAGAGAGCAGGAGTTAGACATCATCCAGCCTCACACTGAGGTCTCGTACTGGATCTGCAAGAGAACTCTTTTAGTTTGTGCCTGGATTGATGTTGTAGGCCATAAAGGGCAATATTGTTTTTCTGTATTGTGTCAATATATTACTCTGTTTGATACCATGTTTTATTTCCTCATCAATGCTAAAGATCAAGCCCTACTATGAAGTGTTTTGCTTCTTGAGAGCTATGCAGCTGTTCTGGGAGATGGTCTGTAAAAATATCATTGGGGGGGGGGGGAGAGAGAGAGAGAGAGAGAGAGGGAGACAGCTACATCCAGTAGTTCTGAAACTGGAGGCCTATACCTATAAGGTGAAAAAAGTTTACTACTACAAGAATTGTGCAAAGCTAAAGATTAATGTAGTTTGTTCTAAGTAAACAGGAGCCCCCCAGGGAAGTAGTGGTGTACTTGAATAGTCCTACACATATACTCTGTACTAAGTAATCCCTCTGTAACAAAACAAATGAACAAAAACTTCTTGTAACTTTGCAGCGATGAGCACTTACTCATTAGACCTCTTTCCCTTCCCCTTGTGTGTATACACATGCATTCTTTCATTCATATGCTCTTTAAATGTGTAATTTCTTTTTTTCCCCTGAAGTTTGCTGCAGCAGTTTTTCTTTTCTGCTCCTCAGAGTGTGTATGTATGGGTGTCGTGGTTTAACTCCAGCCAGCCACTAAGCACCACGCAGCCGCTCACTCACTCCACCACCGGTGGGATAGGGGAGAGAATCAGAAGGGTGAAAGGGAGAAAACTCGTGGGTTGAGATAAGAACAGTTTAATAATTGAAGTAAAATAAAATAGAACAGTTAAATAGGCAAAGCAAAAACCGTGCACGCAAACAAAGCAAAACAAGGAATTCGTTCACTACTTCCCATCGGCAGGCAGGGGTTCAGCCATCCCCAGGAAAGCAGGGCTCCATCACGCGTAACGGTTGCTTGGGGAGACAAACGCCATCATACCCAATGTCCCCCCTTCCTTCTTCTTCCCCCAGCTTATATACTGAGCATGACGTCATATGGTATGGCATAGCCCTTGGGCCAGTCTGGGTCAGCACCCCCCGGCTGTGCCCCCTCCCAGCTTCTTGTGTACCCGGCAGAGCAGGGGAAGCTGAAAAGTCCTTGACCAGTGTGAACGCCACTTAGCACCTATTTAGCAACAGCTTAGCACTACTTAGCAAGAACCAAAGCATCAGTGTATCATCGACATTGTTCTCATCCTAAACCCAAAACACAGCCCCACACCGGCTACCAAGACGAAAATTAACTCTATCCCAGCTGAAACCAGGACAATGGGGGAAGGCAAGTTAATAGCCAGAAACTATAGAATTCACACCTGAATAATTGTATACGGCTATTCAAGTTGCACCGTGAGGAAGTCTTTGGGGAAGAAAAATTGTTCCTGCTGATTCTGAGTCAATTCCTGTTAATACGTTCAGCAACTTGAGTGTCAGGTTAACTGTTGATACTGACTGAATGAACATCATCCTTTATTTTCTCCAAACCCTGTAAGTGATGAATCACAATCATGATAAACTCTGGCTATGCCAAAAAAAATCAGCTGTATTTATGTTTTTTCTGCAGTCTAATAACCTCAGTTACTAAGTTGGACAGCTGTCAAATACACCCTAAGTCTTTCAAACTACAGAAGTCCTTAAGATTCTGTGAAAATGCTGATAAATGTTTCTGAGATTTTTAAGCTTTAACATCCATAAGAATTCCACAGAAAACATGGGATGAAAACAGACTTCCAATTTTTCTGAGATTTTTCTTGACAAAATTATTTTTCTGACCGCCTTTATTTCAGCACTTGGCCAGGTGAAGTGGAGAAAATATTTACCACTGTTCCATGTGCAGCCGTTAAAACTTTGTGCTAGATCCTTCAGGGTCTGGGCCGTAAAAGAAGCTACAGGTGACCCAAACAACAAAGGCTGACTGTCACAGTTCTTCAGCCTCCTGCTAAAGGAGATAAAGCAGGCACAGAGAGGGAGAAGACCCTCTCCATTGCTGGGGCAAAGGCAGGACTTAACCCAGCTCAGAGTCCCCAGCAGTTAACCCAGCAATGTCATTGCTGAAAAATAAAACTGCAGGACAGGTGTACACCACCTGATGTGTGATTATCACACCTGCTTTATTGTCATCTCGTCCCTAGACTAGGTGAGTACAGAGGAGGCCTGTAGTCTGCAATTCTTGGGTTAAAAAAAGGAATATCTGGCTGGTTTACAGGAAGATGGAGCAGTAAATGCAGACAATAAGCAACAGAAATGAGTGTGTAAGCAGGGGTTGCTGTCTGTTCTTCAGCTGAAGTTCAGGACAGTGGCAACATACCTGTACTTTAGTTTGCCCTGGAAGTATGGATAAATTGTATACATTCCAGCTGTAGCTTAAAGGGGTATTTTTGCTTGGGAAACTTTTGCTCCATTCCTACAAGCACTTGCTCACATGTTTCTCTTTAATGGAAGCTCATCCATTGACATGGATTGGACCTGTTACACGTTTAAGATGGAAGCATGTGTGCAGGATTGGATTCTGTATGGGTGAGTGACATTTGTAAACTTCTACATATTTCATACAGCAATATAATAAATCTTATTTTAACTGTACCATTCTTTTTGTAATTTCAATACGTAACTAGTTTCTTGGACAATAAGAATGTAAGGAAATGTAAGAAAGTAGTTTAAACAAATTTCATAGTTTAACAAATTACCGACTATTTATAAAGTGCAAATGCAGCTAGAATTACCTTCTTCTCTGATTATATGAACTTTTAATTAACTTAATCAATGAAATTCATATCCCAAACAATTAATTTTGGAAAGAAAGACAATCCATCAATTTTATCTTAAAAAAAGCCCCACAACACCCACACTACAATTAAATGAATGCCAGTGTAACTTTGAGACCATTTTTCATGTAGAGAATCTGTTCTAACTTCTGTCTAATGAGTCTTTCCCCATGGATCTACCAGAGCTCAGACCCACTCCCACAAAGGCCACTTCACACAACAGGGCTCCCCTTGAGGCCTGATTCCTCACCTTTCTTCCAGTGATGACAATGGTGTGGCTTGGGCTGCTTAATTACATCCCCTTCAAAGTGTGCATCTGTGCTATGTATTTATTCTCCTTGCGTGCAGAAGTTAAGTATCAATGGAGAAAAAAAAAATTGTCTCTGCTTGTTGAAGCTCTGACTTAACAAGAGCTGCTTGCCAGGGTGGAGGGGTCTTTGACTTGTACACCTTGTACTGACCCTCACAGTTGACTTGGGCAGTCTCTCACATTAGTCTGAAATTCCCAGTTCTTTCTCATCACTCTCTTTTCTTCTATCTCCAGGTCTTTTTCAATTGTGTTACACTCTGTCCTTCTCATGTTGGTGTTATTTTTTGAATACAAATACAGTTGAACTCAGGCTAGTTACCAGGGAGGTTACCAGGTACAAAAGTCTGAAGGATTGCCAGTTTTGATTTTAGCTTCCATCCACAAGTCTTTGGAAGGGTTTTGGATGCTGGGATTTAGTAAGTGGTTAAAAAAGAAAATGTCTAAAATGGGAGCTACAAGTAGGTGGTTACACTACTTGAAAGAACATCCTGTCTCTAAAACTGCTAGAGAATCAGATGTCCTCAAATTGATATCACAATGACTCAACTGATCTGATAGTCTCACCAGTTAGAGGTGGGTGATATAGGACTGTGCACTCCAGCAGAGCAGAAATTTCCTCTGACAGGATTTTTTGAGCTGTATGCCATGGCAAACAAGCACTTGTCCGCCAAACAGGAAGGGCAAGAAGGAATTTGTGCTCCAAGCAGTATGTTGCCTTCTGGCACCTCTACAGCTCTTCCTACACAAAGCTTTTGGCAAAGCCACAGACCTAGCTGACAACTGGGAATTTACAATTAGCTGAATGCACGATTTATAATAACGATCATCCTCTTTCATACTGTTTTATGAATGAGTGATTTTATGGAATGGAATTTTATATTAGGGTATGTTCCTCTAATTGACCTTTTCAGCTGTCTCAGCACTGGATTGCAAAATCTGGTAGTGAGCTGAACAATGTTGCTAAAATAAATACCAGCGCAGAGAAGAG
Organism: Platalea leucorodia; assembly: GCF_965183815.1. NCBI lineage: Eukaryota > Metazoa > Chordata > Aves > Pelecaniformes > Threskiornithidae > Platalea > Platalea leucorodia. Next base: position 26,111,282 of record NC_138830.1, on the reverse strand, counting down.
GGAAGCAAGCTAGTGACAAACTGTACAGGGAGCCTGCTTTACGCTGTGTACATCTCCAAACAGTTTTTACAGCTTCTTTAATAAAGAAACAAGCTATGTCACCCACAGCCTGGAGAAAGGGCCACAAACTCTGCAGTAGATCATTAATATGTTAATATTGAAAGCAGTAAAGAATTTGCAATACAACTTTGATGTTAGCCAGTCTGCAACTGAAAACTAGTATATGGGAAGCTTCTGGGTTCCAGCAATGACGACGTACCAGCAGGCCCATCTGAGACGTTGTTGTGCCTGTACAAGATTGTGGTTCTGCCTATGATTTATACCCATGCTTGCCTGGTTCTTGACTTCCTACCAGAAACTTTTCAGGCTTCTGCTTCCCCTGCTTGTTCATTCCCTCCAATGAGTTCCAACCATAACTAACTCAGCTCTGTTTAGTAATCTCTGCTGCTGGCAAAATGAAATGGAGTCTGCATGGAGGGGCTGCCCATGTTTTCAGAGAATCTGATGGCTTTTCTGGTTCATTTTAGCAGTCATGGCTGCCTACTTTTTCTGCTTGATTCTACAGTTCAGCCTAATTTTGCCCATCTTTGATAGGCTGTTTCTCCAGGTCCCAAGATTTCTCTGTAATATCAGGACTGGGTCTACAAATGAACTCCCCGTTAATTGAAGGTTCCTGCTGCCATAACAGCAGGCCTAACTTATACATGATGCATCTCACTGCCACAGTCCCTGTCAAAGCTCAGTTAATGGTTTTGCACTAAGGAGCAAATCTGCCATTTCTTGCTACAGTGCATGTATGCATGGTTGGTCACCAGTTCACATCTTCTGCAAGTCCTTCTTGGTGCATTTAGGTGCTTCAGCAAAGCTTGATACAGTGGCCTGTGCTGCCTAAGGGGACAGTTCCAGTCCTCCCTTCTCCCTCCTGTGTCCGTAGCCACAAGTTCAAACAAGTTCTGCTGCTGCTTTGACTGCATTGTGGAATGACTCACCTTGCTGGTCCTGCAGAAGCTATTCACTGCTCTTTTTGGCTGCCTGATTAGCCTGTTGACTTTGCTCACCTGAAGTCATGCGAAATGTGGATCTTGATGTATCTGCTTGAGGAAGCAAGCATCAAGCCTACAGCCTTTCAGACTTGAAAACAATTTTTTCTTTAAGCTGCATACTACTGGGAAAACCAGTAAGGATAACTTCAGAAATGTAGTGAGAGCTCTGAGGGAATTTTTGAAGTGTGAACTTAACTACTTTGGACTGGCTGTCATGTCCTACGTACTTAAATGTGAAACAATGCTTCTCTTTTAGCCCCCGTAGTGTTAGAAAGTGGAGGAAAGCTTTTCTTCACAGCAGCTGAGCAGCAGAGCTAGTGCTGATATGGATATCACTTACTGCATCAACCTTTTGGTATTACATGCAGATCTGAATTGATCCAAAAATGGATTCTTGATTTTGAAATAGTAACAGAGAAACTAAAGAAAAGAAACATAAATGAAATGTAGATTAAGAGCAGTGATAATACATAAGGTCAGTTTCTGATTCACCAAAATTCCTGCACATTATTCTCTAGTCACCATTTCTGGATTGGACTTGATTAATTTATGTCTGTTCTTTAGGCCAAACCCCTGTTGCTGAGAAACTATTTCTGTTAATTTAGAACAGTTTTGTAGCAGATCCCTCCAAATGTTTGGGTTTGAAAGTATAAGCTCTATGCATATATTAAGTCTTATTCGGGTCACTCCAGTAACTACACTGAGCTATATGTTCTAAACCTGAGACCAGAGAAGTGTTTTCAAAAGAACCTTATGACATAAATTCAATTTCTTTGTTTTGAACAGAAAAGATAAATGAAAGAGCTAATTCAGAGCCTGATTTCGAAAAATAAAATGGAAGAAGAAAGAAAACCTAGTAGAAATTCAGGCTGTAAAAATGTGACCGCATTTAGGGAAAGGTTCATGTACTTATGCTGTTTTCGGATCTCAGTACTGTTACATACTAGTGCTTCTTGTGAATTAAATAGTACTTCCCACTCTGAGTTAATTTAGATTTTTAGCTCATTCAGGAAAGCAGTGATGGATTTGATGGCTGAAAATTTTTGATAGAAATGAAAACAAATCTGAATAGATTCATTTTTAAAAGTCATACCTAGAAAACAAACTCAGTTTAGTTCCATTTGTCCCTGTAGAAAGCTACCATATTGCTACTGGGATGATAAATAGCCTTAATGTCTCTTACAGAGCTGGGGAAACAAATCCTCCAAGTTTCTATCATAAATAAAATTGCAGAGATTCCTTTGGTGCCCTATTTAATTGTGTTCTAATTATTACCCAACAAATGCAACTACATGTGATATAGCTTTTAAGCTGTGGTATTTATGAACCATGTGTTCTCTCTACATAATTAATTTAGGCTCTTTAGTGGTTGTTTTTCCTGTCTATACACAAATTCTGCAACACTTTCTTAAATGATTTTGATCTTTAAGTCCAAGACAACTGATAAGGCTGTAGGTGTACACTAGACTTTGGTTACTCCTTTCATGTCTTTTTGCAGGTAGGATATAGGCTGTTTGTTCCAGCACTGGTACCCTCATCTAGCTTTTCTGTGTGGCTGTATATGCATCAGCTAAACTAATCCAAGTTCCCAGAGCCCAGGGGTAATTAGCTCCACAGTGAAAACACACCTTAAAAATAAACAGATTAGGTGGGTAAATGTACCAAATGGATAATGGATATTCCAAAATTTACATAATGCTTAAAATCAGATTATTCAGAATTATGGAGAGTGGTAGCCCTGTGCAAGAGGTATTATTTTCGTGTTTCTGAATTCCATTGGTGAGTGATTAGTGGGTTCTTTGAATGATGGACTTGGTCTGAAAAGGTGATACAAAATTGTCTCTATTGTTGGTTAGTTACGTGTGCCCTCTCACCAGAAAAAGGAAATAAGATGATACAGACTGTATAAAAAAACACATTGGAGGCCAGTGGTGTCAGGAAGTTGAGCTAGAAATGTGATGAATAATTACCTTGTTTAACTTTGATTTTGAACGTGCTGTGTGTTTAGGGCTGCATTTGGGAAATCATCTATGTTGCTCATGGGATTAAATTATATTATTTTCAGTGTTTTGTGAGCCCTTATGGACCTCCTTTTCCTCTTACGTGATAATTCACAAAATCTGGCTGAGCGACACGTTGGTAATATATATGTGCTTGCATTTAATAGAGTCATTTAGAGCCAAGGTTAGTGAGATGTCCTTCCTTATTCCTACTGTTATATGAGAGTAAAGGCACTTCAGAATTGCACTTAAAAATATATTTAAATTTAGCAAGTCTGTGTTTGCTTTCTTTGAATTGGAGCCCAGATTAACAAATTGTGTATCTGTTTGCTGGTACCAATTAAGCCCTGCTAGACGATGAATGTCTGAGGTTTTTTTAAACCTGCAACAGCGCTGGAAATACTGAGCTGCTTCATCCATAACAGTGAAACAGTTTTTAGCACAGGAGGAGCAGGTACTTTTTTTTTTTTTTTTTTTTTTTGCAAGGCAGCAAGCTTGACATTCTGGAGTTAATGCATTATTTTCAATTCTATGTTAGGCTGAGCATTAAATGTAATGGTTTATGAGTATTCTTTTTCCCAGATGCATGATTTTCAGTAAACTAACCAGAAGTGGAATACCATGGGGCTGTAGCAACTCCTTCTGCTTTGCAAATCCGAAGCTGAAGCACATTTATTCCATTTGGAGTTCTTAGAAGTGTAGCAAAGCCACGATGTTAGTATTGTATCAAAAAGGAAGGTTTATGTGTGATACTAAATCTGGAATTGTCAAACTGAAATGTAGTAAGTAAATGACATCATATTAATAATTCACTAGGCTGCCAGAGTTCATAGAATTAGAATACATTTTATATCAGCTCTTAAACTGCCTCATCAGTATGCACACCAGAGACTAAAAAATACAGAGTATCATATATAACAATCCTTGCACTTGCATGACAAATTGAAATCTTCAGGCAGATACTCTACAAATGTTTTTCTTTCAGGAAAGAATCTAATGACTATATTGTCAGTGCTGAGTTTTTTACTTTGTCTTTCTCTTATAACCTGGAGCATCTGGGTCAATGATTTAAGCGAAATAATTGCATTATGTTTCATTATTAAATAACTATAAATTAATAAAAATAAAATCAAATGTTTACCTTACATTTATTTATGAGGGGGCTCACAAAAGGGATTTTGTAGTCAGAATTTAGAAACTTTCTTCTTTTTCAGAATGTTCTTAATCATGTAATATTTTTCACCCTGAAGAAAGGATAAGAATGGTCTTAAGTATTATAAATTACTCTGTCAAAAAAGAAGTACTTCATTCTTCTATACTTTTAGGCAGTACATTTTATTCCCCTCCTAACACCAGTCTTAAATACTGTTTTAAACTCTCTTACTTTAGGATTCATATCATATGTAGTCAGCAAAAGCTAAGTTTATAGTTGCCCAATGATGGGTTAAAAGACAAAGAAGACCAGGATACTATAGTAGAGCTGCCAATTTTTCAAGGTAATGCTTTTTTTTTCCCCAGAGTTCTTTATGAAGTTTTGCCTCCATGTGGGATTGTGTGATACTGTACAGATGGTACTCTGAATTTTTTTTATGGCTTGGTCTTTCCAATGCTGGCTAACCTCATTAAAAGGAAGTTTAATGCAAGCAGCACCCAATATGTCTGTGCAGAGGACTGGATCTCACCTTAATAAAGTGGAGTGTTCTGCATCCCCTGGAGACGTCCATGTTCTTCCTCCTCTAACACATGGGCCAGAGCAGCTGGAACAGTGTCCTGAGGAAAGCAGACTGTACTCTTAAGGAGCTGGGGCAATCATCTTCCCTTGCCTGGGGTGGGAAGGGCAGTGGATTAGAAGGTAAATAGTGATGTTTTCCTTCACTGTTTAGTTCCCTATTTGCTCTCAGGTTGGAACAATATTGCGTTGTCCTTTCCCTGGGGTTCTGTAGCATATACATAGCTGAGTGCAAAGCCCTTAAACCCTGTGTGTTTTGGAAAGATGCCACAAGAGTACAAAGAAGGTGAATCAAAATTTCATGCGCACATCAAAGAAAAGTTAAATGAAAAATGAAGGCAATTTTTAATTATGATTAAAAATAAAAAAGTAAACATAAATATAAACATCCTTGATATCAACAGAAAACAGTGCTTGCTATAGAACACATCAGCAGGTGGGTTTTTTTCTTTTTCCCCAAGTAAATGGGTTGAGCCAAATTGTGTTCTTGGCAGAGAGGACAATGAACCACTGAAGATGAAAGCACTGGAATGGAATACCATTGTACTCTGCCATTGAGGCTATTATTTGAGTCAAGCACATGAAATGAACTTCTGTCTTCCATGCATGTAAACAGCAGATTGGATGTTAATTGGAAAGTACTGGAGTAGTGGGAAAACCTGGTTGGAATTGTGCTTTTGGTATTTTCTTCTGTTTACTTTCTGAACAAGCCCTGGTAATTTTACATTTTACAGGCTATTGAATTGCTGGACAGATAAGATATTTTAACAGTGTGCTATAATTAATTCTGTACTTAAAGGTTTTTCCTCCAGAGTGCATGAGGTCGGAGAAAAACTTCACCAGTGATTTCTTTTTTTTTTTTTTTTTCTCCCCTTAAGTTGATTTAAAATTTATCCTTTCCAGACAGGTCAAATCTTCAATGGATACAAAATGGCAAAGTTCCATTGAAGCCAGGGTGTTCTACGGTTTTACAGCAGTTGAGGATTTCTTTCAAGAAATATCCAGTGAATAAAGATAGAGGAGCTAGCCAACTGGCTTAACACTGAATTGGAAACCTTAACATCAAACCTCTTTTTGAAAGACCCTGAAGGTTGTAAAGAAAATGTTGCGGAGGTGATGGAATGTGGCCTCCCATCACAGACAAAGTGCTGGCTCAAGGAAGGCCAAACAGAGTTGCTGGTACAAAGAAAACTGCTTAGCTCAAGATGAAAGGCTTGTCCCGTGAGCTGCTGGGTACCTTTGCCTCTCGGGGGAAGTAAGTAAAAGCTGCAGGTGTCAGATAGCATAATGCTCATATTGGTGTTCTGAGCTGGAAAAACGGTTCATGTGTGTGTCCTTTCCTGTATCATTAAAACACTCTTTTGTAAAACAGAATGAAGCAGAAATATGAAGGCAGATTTTTTGTTAGCTGAGAATCTGGCCAGGCATTATCCAGTGAACTCCTGGAAAGTGTTGATGTGATTTCAGCTACAATAGCATCAGCAGAACTGATGAATAGAATCCAGTGAAAGAGAAATCAAATGGGCTGAAAAGCATAACCATTCATAGTGTTTTACTCATTTTTCAAGGAGTTAGAAATGAGGCCATTATTAGTGATATAACAGGAACAAATTTTGTTTGTATCTTCCATTGATGAGGCCTGGAATTTTTACATGTAACATGCCATACACTTGGGAAGGAAGAATAGCCCCTGTAGCACAGATTCTGGACTGTCAATGAATGCTGTTGCTCCTGAATGGGAGTTTTTGACCCTCTGTATAGTGTGGTCAGTAGTTCCGGTAGTGAGCCTTGCATGAGGTGAAATGTTTTATGGCAGAAATAACTGGGGAGCTCTTCATGATTCTGGCAAGGATCCAGGAGACGACAATATGAAAATGATAAATAAGAAAAGGTTTTCAAGAAGTGGCAACCATGTGTTCACAAATAGGGCTTGCATGCAACTTGTACTGTCTTTATAGTAAGAAAGCTATTTCTCGTGCAATTGGACAAAATTTTGAGAGTTGGTGAAGTTGCATTCTTTTACTGTGGCAAAGCCCATATATTCACAATTTCACATTTGAATGCAGAAAGGTAAGAGTCTGGACTATGAAAAATGAGCACCTCAAAACATGACAAGGAGAAGAATCTCACCACAGTCACTCTGTTTCCAATGTTGTTGAACTGTGGAGTCTCTCGTCTTGACTATATGGTCACTGTTGAGCAGCGTTTTACGCTTCAAAGCAGAGGTCCACCATCTGTGTTCTAAGTAGGCCTGTTCTGTGGCTGCACCTTCCAGGCCAAGGGTTACAGGTTTTATCAAGTGTATAGTGCAAATTTTGTTTTCCAATCAACAGTGGTAGTAAATCCCACAGTAAACTGCACAGAATGATAGTACAAAAAGCACCAGAAAACATAACAGTGGAGTCACGATTGCATCAGAATTCTGTGATGGGGCCTTAAAATACCAGCAAAGTCTTCCTGGAGATAGGGATTTCACAGGAATTGCAATGAGGCATTTCAGCCTAGCATTCATTGCCAAGATTCCCTTGGGACGTTCAAGAATGACACTGTGGCAGGTTGCTGCCTATCAGTTCTTAAATCGGAATCATTATTTCCATGGCAACGGCAAGTGTATAATGTACCCAAGGCCTTAGGGCACTTTGGCATATCTGATGGTTATGTAATGTTGTGTCTAGTCACAACTAAATTTCATTTAACAGATAAAAAGCAAGGGGTAATTTATGGTCCCAGTTTTTGATTCTTTGATAAATGAACGACCTTTCCAAGTTGTGGTTGTGTAGTGACTCAGTAAGTGTCTTGATGTCTTGTGCTCCTTTGCAGTTTACAGTAAACACGGTTGAATTACTTGCATTTGTTCTGGTAACCCTTTGCTCCACTCTTACAGTGATAGGGTGCCTTGTAAGGCAAACCCCTTATGGGTGAGGCAGGATGAACTTCCCTAAGAAGTTAATCAAGTTTTCTTCCCCATAACTGGCTACTTTTGTCTTTGCAGAGATTTCTTTCGTTACTCATTCAATAAAACAGTCTGACATGTTAGGCTTTTCCTATAATATCTTTGTGCTTCTGCATTTTGTGATTTCTGCCAGAATCCCTCTGAATGACAGTGATTCTGCTTTCCCAAAGTCAGATGAGAAACTTAGGCTCATCTTGCTGATAGTTCCTACCTGGAAGGGATGGTTTCAGTTAGCATTTAAGATAGAAGAACAGTTTGATTTTCTTTTTTCTTCTAAGGTACAAAAAAATTGATTTTTTTTCTTTGGCTTAATATTAGAAAAAGTAAATTGCCTTCCCATTTTCTCAGCTTAACTTACTGTGTTATATTTAAACTAGAGGGCTAAGAGGAGAAAAAAATCTGTGGAGATTTCTGCAGTTCCATAAATCATGAGAGTGAAGCTGGTGTGTTTGAATGAAATCCAAGCAAGCAACAGCTTTCTGGTAATGTGTAATGTGATTACCTGCAAGCTCAGAGCTTAATTTTATTTCTCCTAAGCATTCATCTGGGCAGGCGACAGTTTTGAATTAGTATCTGTGGAGCAGTTCTGGATTTTCTGGTGCTGAAATAATTTTTCCTTCCCACCACAACAAGTTCAGTGAAATGTAGCTATGATTGCAGCTTATCTGCCTTTGAGGCAGAATCGGATAGGAACATATAGTAAAACCTGTGGTCTGCTTGTCCTTTCTCTTAGAGTCTCTCAAACTGGTCTGTATTGGAAATTTCAGAGGCAGCTGAGAGCACATCCTCACGTCCCTCAGCTGCGAGGGAATGGGCTAGACAGGGAGTCAAGAGATCAGAGTTGCACATTAGGGCTTTTAGATGTACCTAAGTTATGAAGTGTTAAAGAATGGTATTTTTCATTTCTTTCTTTTTCCTTTTTGCCTTTCGTATGAGTGGCCCTTATTTCATGAAATGATGATATCTGTGTCTGAACAAAATAAAACCATTGTTTATAAAGGAACGGAAAGAAGCAGTTAAAGAAGAACAACTTTTATTTTCTAGCATAGAACAATAATTTACAACTCATAGTAACTTGACAGTATTTGCTGCTCTAATCTCCATGTGGCAGTATTTCAGGTCTAAATTAAATGCAACTCGAAATGCCGCAATAAAAAGCAAATTACAAGTGTTGCAAATGCCATATTTTACAGCTGTCCACTGTGCCCATTGTAGAGGAGATTTGATACTGCTTTGGCAAAAGTCACCAAGTGTATGTTGCATATAGTCTTAAAAATCTCTTTTTGTGTCTGAGAGGAATATGCAGTCTTGAAGGAGATACTACTATATTGCTCATTAGTATTGAGTTAATTTTGGTTGTGTTGGAGAGAGAACAAGCAAGCAGCAAGACACTGTTTTAGTCTCTATGAAGTTCTGTTCTTTCTTGTGCATTTATTTTGTGTATATAGGGAAAAAAGTCAGAAATACATTGTAAAAACTTCCAGTACAGACAGGTCTGTGACACCATTCAAACATGTTATCACATGGCTGGTTTAGACTTCTCAAGCTCAGGTAAAATAGGAGTTCATTCAAGTAGGGCATAGGCATCCTCTATCAGTCATTAGGGCAGCTGGCTAGAAATTTATGATAACATTCATTAAATGTAGGTCTTTGCAGCAGTATTTAGGTTGCATGTCCAACAATTACTATCATAGTGCACTTTAAATATACACTCATGTCTATCAAATGGCTATTAAGAAATTTCAAAGAATTTGAAATTTGACAAAACAGTGGTGGTTTGAGCTTTCACTGCTCTCTGGCTGCTGCTGGGTAATATTCAGATTCGGTAGTGGTGGATGGGTTGGAAGATGAAGGACAGTATTTTGCCCTTGGTGCTCTGAAAGGGTAGGGAAAAAAGCTGTAGAAAGCAGGTGTGTGCACTGGAGTGCTTGGGAGCACCCAAAAAAGCACGGGTAAAAAGATTCTAATCTTTCCTACATGAAACTGGACTGTGTCTGTCAAAAGCATTTCAAAGAAGCCTCGTACTGTAAGTTTCTGCATTTGTTCTGTCCTCATGGTTAGTGAAGAGTGATTGACAGTGGGTTGGGGAGGAAGAGGTGGGTTTGGTTTTTTAATGTACCATTTGACACCAGTACCTTTCTACTTTTGTCCCCTGAAGAAGTGACCAGGGTTACACCTACAGTGCCTTGCCTCTCTTCTGTACCTGTTTATATCCTTCCAGGGACCAAGGATCACTTGCTGTAAAATCCATTTGACTCTTGGATATCAAGTCAGGAGTTTCTGAGTGGTCACCAGTACAAAGTGTAAATGCGAGAATATTTCATTTTTTACTGTTAGAATCTCACTAGATAAATTTTTATGACTCGTGCTGTAGAAGGACAGGTTAGATATCACATAGGTCCTTTTTTGGATTTCAAATCTGCTCAATTTATTATCCTTATGGTATTACTTAGGACTTCTGGGATTCCTGAGCCACAAAATCTTGCCTTGTTCTCTGTATCTGTATTCAGTTACGGTTTTTGCAGCAGGGAATTCTCTTAGTTTTGCTATCCCCAGTGCAACTGCAGAGAATAAGCCTGGCAATTTATGTTACAGTATCACTGTAACTATTGCACTTGTAGGTATTTTATTCTGCATTTTAGATCAATTTCTTGCCTGAACTAGACTTCTAGGAGGTTTCTTCCTTGTACCTGATATTTTCTGAGCTCTCCATGTTGACTTAAATGGGAGCAGAATTAGATCAACAACTCCCTTTTGGGAGCACAGAGTCAAACCAACGTGGAGCACGCTGAGGTGCCTGCTTGAACGTGTTCTGGAAGCACTTCGGCATTTTTACTCTCCTGCCTGAGAAAACTACATCACCTGCAGGATGAAGAGGTCTGCACAGAAAACTCTGTTCTTCTAGCAGCTCATTCATATGTCCTAGTGTTTATCATGTAGTCTTGGTAGCGTTCCTCAAACTTGCTTATATGTATTTGTGAAAGTTTCTAAAATATTAAAGATACTAGTCAGTCATCACTAGTGGACTAAGAGTATGTGCTATGGAGTTTCCACACTATAGCAGTCCATTAAAATGGCTTTTCCTATAACATCTTGAAGTGTACCAGACACTCAGTACTGGTAAGGTTCCTGTGTTCTTTCTACACTAGAATTTACCAGGTATGATAGTTTGAGGGAGCACTCATGGCTATAAGTATGTCACTGCGATACCTGTTGACCAGATATGTTTTCTGTGTAAATGACAGCTCCTTATGATTAACTGCCTGTACTCACTTAATAACGAAGAGGATTTATTACATCTGACAGATGTAGTGATGTGGTATCAAGAACATGGATCACAAAATGTTGCCGTCAGAATCCTTTTCGGACTGAAGATGACTTTCACATTTCCATAATACGTGCTGTTCCTCTTCTCCAGATGGCGCTTCTACTGTTAGTGTCACCAGCTCCCCGTCACAGATTAATGGGGCACACTAACCTATCTGGTAAATTGAAACCTGACTCCTCCATATTTCTTGTGCATAGTACGTTGTCATTAACATCCTCACCATTAACATCAAGAAGCAGCCGCTCTTCATCTCTCTCTCTGCTTTGAGTACCTGCGTGTCCTGCCGAAATAGCCATTCATTACTTTGAGGAAGAGCCATGTGATGATTTCTGTGTAGTTTGTGAGGCTTATAGGGAACAACACGTAACAGGCTGGTTAAATACCAGATAGATTTTGTTACATAATTACTTTGCTGTTTTTGTGAACAGAGTGATTTTTTAAATTAAAATTTACATTCCATAACTTATCATTTTGACTCCATTGCTCCTTATCCTCTATGGACATTCTGAGTGCAGATAATTTTAATTAAAAAAAGCCGACAGTTGCCTAACATGAAAAATATGAAGGAATGATATTGTATTCCTTTTTAAACATAATAATTGCTATGCTAATACTTTGTACTATACTAATAGTTCCTACTAGACTGTTTTAAAATATTCTTTACAAAGAAAAAGATTTTTGAAGAGAGAAAAATTAGCTGCTGCTTCTAAAGTCTGATACACAAATTCACAGAGAAAAAAAATCCTATTGACTTCAAGGGCTTTGGATCAGACCCACGCGAATAAATTCAGCAAAGCATGTGAAGTACATGATTAACCTTCAGAATGTGTTCAAATCACTCTCCTCAACAAAGCACATAAGCACTTGCTTAAATTTGAGTATTTGATTAGCTGTCTGAAGTATTCGCTGAAGAAAGACCAAAGCACTACCACTTTTAGCTAATGTTATCTACCTAATGCTTGCATCTACCTAATGTGATTGCATTCACATGTGAATCTGTTTTGTGCAAAATGCCAAAATGTCAATTTTTACTTTCAGTCTTCATGGGGCTTCTAATGCAGTGACAATTTAAAAGAGCAGGGGGTCACAACAGTACATTTGAATTAAAGCTATTCATTTTGAATTTGATTTCTAACAATTTTTTTTATAATGAAAAAAATTTAAAAATGAAAAGTAAGCTTGAGTCAAAATATTGAAATTGAATTTTAAAAGTTAATTTTATCAGAACTCTAAATTTTATTAAAAAGCAAATCCAAATCACAACACAAAGTCAAAATAAATTTATTTCTTTGGAAAGTTTATACTCCTTGAAACATTTTTCAGCTGGAGAAGTACTTTACTGGGAAATGTCTACATGACTCTAATGCTGATATATCACAAAACTGTTTTGAAATGAGAGCAGGCAATTAATGTTATTCTGATTCACTGTGTTAAAACCAGAACAATGCAATTGCACTTAGTTTTGCTTGTGACATTTGGGCATTCACTTTATAGAGCTTTAAACATTTCTAATTAAGAAATGTTTACAGTAAGAAGGCGGCAAATATAATTAAGTATTTTTCCCCTTGCTTTTTTAAAGGCTCAGTATTCATTTAGAGTTCTGGAAATGATTCTGTGACTGTAAATGCAGAAAGGAATGACAGTTTATGCCTGAAGAGACTTCCCAGATCACAGTGACACAATTTGAACTAAGCTGCCTGTAGTGAGCAGCTTTTGCCCCATCCAGAATACACCTGATCTCCCAGCCCATAATTTACATTGTAGTGTGTTCATCGAGGCAGCACTTTTGCCAATAATATTTGAGATGGGCTCAGACACCAACCTGCAGGTTGATGTGGAACAGTATAGTTTCATCTTTGTGTTTTCTTAGTGAACAAACAAGAGGAAAAAACCTGTAGGTGGATGTGGACTTGTTAAAGAAGAAAAAGTCACTTGCCTTCTAACTCTTCCACCTCCTTGTAATGCCTGCAGTTATATCCATGCACGCTGCCTCTGTGTGATGCTCCCTGCTGTCCTACAGCAAAGATCTAACTTTCGTGAGTGAAATCAAGGCACGTGTGCTGTTTTGCTGGAGGAGAAGGCAGCCAAGCAGCAGTACATTTGTTCACCGTAGGTATCCTCTCCAGCACTTTATTTGCATTTGCCTGCTCTAGACAGAATTTGCATCTGTTCCAGAGGCACCATGCTGTGTATAAAGTATTCAACAGACAGATGTTTGTAATAATTAGCAGATTTTGACTGCTATCTGTTAGGCACACAGCAGGTGAGGTATCTAACACTGATGTTCAGTAGCCCACTAAGCTTGCTCTAATGGCCCCTGCTGAGGAAACTTATATAGTCTGTTACCAGGTAAAACAGGACAGCAGTCCTACAGCCAGTACTTTACTGCCAGCAATCATATGGAAGACTGTGTCCCTTGATTACAAAGAACCAGTCTCTGCGTGGTTTTGAGGTGTCCTTTCCCTGGTCCCTGTGAACCAGCCTTTCTTCTCCTTGCTGATACCAGTGCATGGAAAGGCCGTTACGGAAGTTGCACCTGAGTGACTTTGGATGGGAAAGCTGCTCCTGTGGGCATGGACGGTGGGAGTGCCTGAGCTGTACTGAATGCAGCGATGTGCTCGTCCTTCTGGAGAGGAGTATGCCTGGCCACGAGTCTGGGTGCTGGGTCCGTAGGTTTTTTATTGTTGGGGATTGCTGTGAAGCTAGGACCAAGTGACATAAACAGCAAATTGACCTGATTGCTGGCAGCGTTTTAAGTCATTTTTTGTGTTTTGCAGCTTGTCTTTTAATACTATTGTGCTATTCAGGGACGTGAGATATTAGGCAATCAGGCCTTTATACTCTAACAGAAGCAGTGAAAAAAATCACAGGTACCAAATTTGTTCTTCCTCTGGCTTGACCTTCTCCTTTTTCACTCTCAACTTGTCCTATTGGCATGGAAACCACATTTTTACTTTTGTTGCCTGCCTCTCTCTTCCCTCCTGCCCTTATTAATCATCTTCTAGCTGTTTAAGTCTAATGTTCCAGGTAAGTATTTCAGACAGAATGACTTGTTGCAACCCCAGCCATGCAGAAACCCTATTTTTCATGTGTCTTCTGAAACAGAAAATTTGCTTCCCTCATTTCAAGGCAAATTCAATGCAGTATGACAATATAAATTGAGTTTCTCCATCTCAGTAAATGGAAAAGCCTCAGTTTTGGACCGTTTGAAATGGACGTAACTTGGTCCCACTAGTCAAGACACTGGGTTGCACAGAATGAGTCACTGATGTACTGATACTCACATACCGAAAAAGAGCTTGTCTGGTACTGAATGGAATGCTTCAGCCATGCAATTTCAGTGGGGTATCACCTTTGATATATAATATACATGCTTTGATAAAAGGCATGACGAGCTGTAATTGTTTCTCAGCAACTTCTACTCACCCCCTCTTGTAGAAAATCAAGATTAAAGAATTATATATTAATCCATTTTGACTATCCAACTGTTCTTCTCCCACAGGGGAAATCTTTCAGGATCAGCAGCTTATACAGTACAATAGTCCTGAAATTTTTGTACAAGTTTGTAGATATTTCTACAGCTGTTTGTAGGTAAAAAAGAGACTAAATCTGATCACCAGAACATTATGATTACTCTTCTCCTTTTCCTCCACTACGATTCGCATAAGAATTTATCAGCTAGTAAATCATACATTGCTAGGTTGAAAGGCCGTTACGTTAGTCCAGGGTCTTAATGTTTCAGATGCTCCAAAATACTGGTGTTTATCCTTAGCAGATGTTATGAGAACAACCACTACACTTACACCTGGCCAGAGGAACATCTGGATTTCTAATATCCAGAGGTTTTAAGGTCCTCTCTATTGTCACCTGCTAATGCAGAATTATATTTTCTGTGCTTTTAAATGCATGGAAATTGTTACAGAGACACTCTTTATCAAGGATGCGAATTGGCAAATGGGTATCTTTTGGTGCAGAAACTCTGTGAACTCTTTTGTCTTTTGAACCTGACATGAAATAAAAGTCTGAAAAACTGCTGATATTGCTACATTAATTTCAATTGTTTATCTGTGAGACCAGCCTGGAGGAGAGAGGAGGGAAAAATGACTTTGTAAAAACTTTGACAAAACAGATTTAACTATGGCTTCTTGTTTGGTTGGATGGTTGGGTTTTCTCCTAGAAGATTTTTTTCTGTTGCCTTTAATTACATCTCCATGGGTTCATTTCCTTGGCAAGCTTTGAAAGAGAAAGAGCGAGGAGAGCTTTCATGCCAAGATGGTTTCTCCAAGTTCTTACTAATCCATACTTCATAGTAGTTTTATCAGTAATTGGTTTGGGTATGTTGGCAGTGCTTGATAGCTTTCAGCTGGGTTTGTACAGTCAAACACGTTTTCATAATCTACAGAATATTGTTCTCTTAGATCTTGTTTGTTCTTCTTTTCCAAAATAACTTTTTTTTTTTTTTTCAAATATTGCAATGTTTGATGTTTGCTGTTCCATTGTAATAGAATGTATGACATAACTTAGGTAATGTATAGGAGAGTAAACCCCATACATGTACTGTGCTTCTTACTAATTACAGAAGGCTCAACTCAGTTCTTCTGGGACAAAACAGAAGAACCTAATAAAGAAAGGGGAAGTCATCATTAAGATGGTCTGCACTTGTGAATATTATCCTTATAAACTGACATTTGATGAATATATTTCTGCATCCAAAACCCAGTGTAATGGCAATGAATCATGTAATCAGACTTATTTCATCCTCACTACTGCTAAGGTGCTTAGCCAGCAGGTCTAAAAAGTGCTGTGGCACACAGCAGTAATGGAATTTTTGGGTAATTTCCCATTACCTACATGTGTCAACCTCTTTCAGTACTCTGAAAATTCTGCAGCTCAGCAGGAGGAAGTGGCAAAATGCCGTTTGCGTCTGCTGAACTTGATGATATGATGGTTTGGGAGTGGACATTTCTCTCTATTGCAGATCAGGCTGTGACCATGAAAATTATTTTGGATAGAGCCAACAATGCGGCTATGAGCTGATGAGGGTAGATTTGGGATTTGAAAATCCAGGAAAGGTAAAACTGAAGGAAGCCACTAATCTTCATGTGTGTGAAGATTCTGAATACAAAAGATAAATAAACTTCCCTGCATATTGACTGTGCTAGGGATAAAATGTACTATGCTTAGAGCAGGAGAGAGCTAGGGCAAAGCATCAAGCAGGAGAGTTGTGTGCTGAAATAGATTGCATAGGAAAGCAATGGAGTCTTCAGTCAATGGAGATTTGCAAGAGCAGACCGGACATGAGGTTTTAAATCCTCTTTCTGCTGACAGAAAGAGGAGATTACAGGTTCTGGTGACAGCAACAGAAGTACCAGGCTATGTGCTGGTTTCCTAAGGTTTCTTAAGTCCCTTGAGCTCCTCTCTAAAAAAACATAATTTCGGACTTTCTGTGGAATTAAAATTTTGCAAAAGGCATGTTGGTGAGATGCAGTGGCTCTCTTCCTGAGGGCCTGTGAATCTGCACAGGGCAGCGTGGCTGTGAGGTTCCCTGGTTGGTGTACACCCATCACTGCACAGCTGTCCAGCCATTCCCCAGCGGTGGTGTTCCCCAGGTGACACTGCCCTGCAACTCTGCCACCGCTGTGCTGGTAATGCCACCAAGATGTGTTGGATGGATCGTTACTACCAGGGACTCTGGTGCAGAGTGCAGTGCTAAGCACCATGTTCAGTGTGCCCAGGTCTTCTGGGCTATGCCACAAACATGATGGGAGCGGTGACCACAGCACACTAATGAAGCCTGGGGTGGGGTGGGAGGCAGAGGTCACTGTGAAGTGGACTGAGCTTCCTCAAGACCCAGCAGCCACTATTTCTGGTTGTCCCTGTTCGATACCAGAGCCCTTACATCCTCATAAAGATATTCAGGGGCTAGAGGTGGATCAGTGAGAAATTCAGAAGTACGGGAAGGGCTGGCTCTGAGCTGCTCCCTGCCATTAGCTCAGGCCATGGGTGTTATCTCACGCTGGAGCCGTATCCCCAGGCTGTCAATTATATAAGAGGGGAGAAACATGCACACCCTGAAAAAAAAACCAACTTTTAACTGTCTTTGCAGTTACAGAACAAAGCCCATTTTTCTTAGTAGTTTTGTCATTCCTTTTTACATTTGACCATTACTATGAATAATGTAAATGAGCATTTGCCACCTGGGGTAAGGCTAACTAAAATGTTAAATGTGACTTTAAATGGCCTGTCTACCACCACTTCATCATGTTACATTTTAGAGCCATCGCTTGTTTAACTGGAAGGCTGCTTCCTGCTGCTTCATAGCCATTGGGGTAGCACAGACAGAGCTGTATGTGCTGGGGATGTGAGCTGCATGCCACAGTTAGCCGTGATTAATGGATGCAGTTATAAATAAGTGTGTACATGTGTATAGTGATCTTTGAAGTACATCATAAAGTGCAATGTCAAAGTGAAAAATCTAACACTGGGACATCTCTGAAGAGGTAGCAACACCCTTTGGATCTTTTCACTGTCGCTCCTTTGTATCGTCAGCTTCTGCTGCTTCGTTGCAATCTATAGCTGCCAATGCGTTTATACAAAAACGATGCTCAGTGGGAGAGGCTCTAAAATGGTGCTTAGTGTTTATGTGGAGAAAAAGATTCATGTCTCTTCAAAGGGAATTGTGAAAATGCATTTGTCAATATGCATGGAGTAAATTAAGAAGCAGATATGTTTAATAGGTTGCTTGTGGAATGAGAATATGGTTCCCCTCTGAGACAGGCTTTATCAAGGCTGTGCCTGTGTGTGTGACTTTTTTTCCCTGCCATAAGAGCAATGCAGTGATACCAGTACCCTGCAGACTTTTGAGTGCAAGCACAGGGTGCTGAAGGGGACTAACTGGGGGGAGGGTTTACTGTTATGGAGACTTTGCACAATCCCCCGAGTCGTCTGTCCTGTTCCTGCCATCCCTCCTCCATTCCCCATCTCACTTTGAATCTTATAGCCACACACGCACACAAATCAATTCACAGTTGCACATGGCAGGCAAGAGACAACAGACATCAACTGAGACAACAGAGGGTCTGACTGGATATAAGGAGAAACTTTTCCCCCATGAGGACAATCAGGCATTGGGACCTGTTGTCCAGGGAGGATGTGCCATCTCCATTTTTGGAGGTTCTCAAGCCCAGTCAGGTAGAGCACTGAGCAACCTCATCTGATCTCATTGTGGACCCTGCTTCGAAGCAGGAGGTTCTTCCAGCCTGGATTACTGTGTGACTATAAATCCTTCCCTGCCTCAGAGGCTGTAGGGACTCTTAGGAGGGGGTGGGCTGGAGGTTTCTGTTGCACAAAGGGACTATACATGGTCATTCTGGTTGCAGGTGTAAAGATTTGACTGTAGGGTGTGAAACCAAAGGTAACCAGCAAAAGAAGTGCAAGATAACATCGAATGGGGAATCCCCATTGTTAGAAGGATACTGGATATGGAGTTTCTCAGCTGGGAACTATGTTAACGGCCCAAGGAACCCATCCCTTGTCCATCAGCCTTATCTTTGCATGAGAGCTGAGCAGATCTTCCTGTTTCCGTGTGCGTGCTGAGCAAACCCTGCTGAAACATGCAGAGGAAGCACAGGCTCGCTATGGGAACACCTGCTACAATGTGCTCCCTGTCCCTCTGTAAATCTGCCCAGCCCATCTGTGGCATGGAAACATCACCACCAGAATGAAGGAGGGGCTGCCAAGACAGATGCAGGTCTCCCACCTTCAACCAGATTGCAAAATTAATGAGGCTCACAGAGGAGAGGGTTGATCTGTACCCTAAAGAACATGGTCAAGCACAATGGGACTAGGAGGAATCCCTGTCATGGATCAGGGGCTTACAGGACACTGGCACTGATAGGGAAGCAAGCGTACCTGCGCAGGCTTTCTGCCCACTCTGCTGTTGGAGTGGGGTTTTCCTTCTCTGTTGTACATACCCCTCTGGGGGCAGATACTATGCTCCTTCACTGTGCAATAAGCTGAAGACTTTTAAGAGAGCCTGAGTGACTTAGATACCCCACGTAATTGGTAATTGAATTGGGTTCTTTTGGGCTTCTTGAAAATTCCCTGTTGTTCAAGTCTCCGTTTCATACAATTGCTTAGCTGATATGTACTTGAATTCCTGGCTATAGAGCGGCCTGCAGGCAGTAACACGGTACACAAGACACATTACCCCCAGGTGACTTTGGATGCTGAGGCTCCCATCCTTTTTCTGTTTAGAAAGGACTTAATGGGCAAAAGGGAAGGAGGAGCAGTGCTCACTACGGAAATTACCCTCCCTGTTAGTGAGTCATCAAGATCTCAAAAGAAATTATCATGAATGCTGGTAAATCAATGTCCTAACAGAGGGAGCAAAAGATGGAGTACTACTTAATGGCTGCTACAGCCCACCCACTGGCATTAGAAAACAAGTTGGCCGGCTTCTCAAGCAGCCATCTGTCATTTCGGTGGTGAAAAAGACTGTGTACGCCTAGCAGACTTCAGTCTGAGTGGTGCTCATGCTGCTGGTGCTAAGACACTTTTGCCACTTCTGACTATTCTCACTGACAGAATAAAAATCAGAAAGTCTGGCATCCAGTGGGGAGACACTTGTCAAAACGAGGTGATTGTAAAACAGATCTTTTCAGTGTAAGTAACTGTGATTGGATCACGCTTCTTATCTGCAAGTCCGAAACCAGAGGATTTTCCCTGGATGGTTTAACATTGCCTGTTTCGTGGCATTGCAGATAACTTTGAGGCATAGTGGTAAGGAGCTGGAGGTAAAATTGCAGAGCACATAGGGGTTTGGAACTGTTTTAGCCCCTCTTATGAGCTCCCCAAAATGTCACAGTCAAAAAGAAGGCCACTGTCACTGAGAAACCAGGAGCCTGATTTAGGGGGAGTGTAAGGCAACTGGAAAGGAAAAAAGTTTTAAAGTATCTGACACATAACAAATGGAAGAAAGGGGAAGATGGTGGGTCATAAAGCAGTAACTGGAAATTCAGGGAGAAGAGGAGTAACTAAAGTTGAAATCTAAGTCATCAGCAAGACAATCGGAAGATGGGGGGGGGAAGGGGAGGCGCTGAAGGTATGTTAAAGCACAAGAAATACATAGCAGTTGCAACAGTCCATTCTTAGGAAATGGTAACACTGCCAGTGAAAGCATAGAAGAGGCAATTTTCAGTAGATGTTTCTGTCTTCTAGCTGAGGAAAGGCAAGGTGATGTATCCTTTTCATATGAGAATGCAACGTTTTCATCTCTCACAACGAAGAGTGTGTTAAACCTCAGGTACAGAAGTTACACTTCTTGAGTTTGGCAAATGTAGATTAACTTGCATCCTGTAGTTGTAAAAGAGCTGGCCAAAGACTGATGTTATGGTTTTTTTTTTTTTTTTTTTTTTTTTTTTGGTTGTTGTTGTTGTTGTTGTTTTGTTTTTCAAAAATCCTAGAACCCTGGGAGAGTTTTGAGGCACTAAAGAGAAATTAATGTTTCAGAACTCGAAAAGCAGAAATGGATTGATCCATGTCAATAAAATTCAGGTAAATGTAAGTCAACTTGATATAAGACTCAGACAAAAGGAGGACAAATACATGAATCTTGTAATAAATGGTTAAAATATGTAAGTTCTTTAATTAATACTGCTTGGTATTGGCTTGTGGAAAAATGGATCCTGTTAGACTAGCTTTTTGATAGTATTATAAACTTATTTGATTAAATTAATAGTGTTTGTATAATGTACTTTTGCTTGGTACCTTGGAATATTTTGATTGAGAAACAGTACAAGATGACCTTAGTTCCTATTAAGTTTTATTTCTGGCTCATAGGTGTTGAACTCTAAGAGCAGCTAAGTCATTACCATGCTGGTGTGCTTGTAGGGAGACCCTGCAATATTTTTTCAGTGACCTGAGAGACAGCCTGAAGTTACTGAACAAAGCTTGCGGATGTCACGGCAGCTCTGGAGTTACAAATAATTAAAAGGCCAGATCACTGTTGCAGGTGTAAGAGATAGAGACGTTGTAACATGGCAAAATGTAGATTTCTATGCCTAGAGAAAAGGCAGCATACCAATTTGAATGTGGACAGAGGCTTTCTCCCCTTTGTTTGTTCTCCCCTTCCCCCAAATTTGAAAGTTAAATGTAATTGCTTAATATTTCGGAGTCTCAGTCCCAAGAAAAAGTCCTCTTCCCTGTTCAAGTCCCAGGAGCTTCCTTGTCTGGCTGGAGCAGGCAGGCGCAGCCTCCAGCGCCAGCCCCCTGCTGGGCTATGGGCCTGGGCAGGCAGGACAGGCTGTGCACAGCCCCTAGGGCTTGCATCAGGAAGAGTCTGAACTGGGGGTAAATCTGGATTGTTGGGCGGACATAGCTTTGGGGGAGGAACACTGGATGTGGGCCCTATGTCGAGTGGTTCAGAGTCACAGTGATACTTTTGGGTGCATTGGGTGTCTCACTTCTCTTTGGACACTTCTCTCAGGCCAACACCGCCTCCTGCTCACCACGATGGCATTTGCAGCCAGTTTTCCACAGGGGCAGCTGCAATGAGCAGGGGTTGCTCCTCTGCTGCCTCCAGGGCTTTGTTCTGGCAGGGAAGGGTAGGATGGGGGAGGCAGCATTGAAACGTCACTGAAAGGACTGGAGATCATGCTATTATATTGTGACTCTGGACACTGAAGCTTTTGAGTGAAATGAGGAAAAGGAGGATGATGTCCCTTTATGACTGTCTGCGTGAGGATCCAGTCTTGGTAAGAGACTTCATTTGAACAAGTAAACGTATGAGAAGACACAAGATTTAGTGGATGTAGCTGGACATGTTAAAAATTTTGAAGTTAAGAATGGCTGACAAATATTTAGCAGTAGGGATAATGAATACCCAGAAAAATCTTTCTAAAAGTGTGCTTGGACTCTTCACTGCTGGCAATTTGAAGACTAAAGCTGACTTGTTTTAGTCCAAGGTATGAACTGCTCCAGACAAGAACTGAGCAAACACTAAGGCCTGTGTTATGCAGGAGAACATCTCAGTGATTGCAGCAGTCCTTCTTGGCTGCACCATCGGTGATGTGAAGGGTAGTGTGAAGCCAGGCAGATGCAGTAGTAAATGAGCTGATCATCTGAATGAATCCCCTTTACCCACTTGAATTATGAGGATAGGATGCTTCTCACTGTGATGACACTCAAACTTGGCTCATCCTCATCAGTGTGTCTGATGTACTGTGTGCCTATTTGCAAAATCTCAGGGGATGCTAATCAAGTTGTCTTTTCATCTCCTAGCTAGCAGCACTTTTAAGGAAGCACTAAGGCAATACTTCAACACGTCATTTCTCTTCATTTTTTGGGGAGGTGATGTGGGACACTTTAAGTCACCAGTTAGTACACAGCAGTAGATCTTGAAGACAGTCGTCTTCTATATTCCAGTACAAGTAGTAGTAGAATGCCAACTCCTGTGGGAGCTAAATGAAAACTAAATAAGAAATTCATCCTTGCTTAATTCTCAGAAAATTAAATTCAATTAACAAAAACTGAATCAAATGTCTCCTGAGCAAAGGACTTAATCATTGCTTATTGTCTAGAGAGCCTAAACAGGGAGGCAATACTTCTGCTGCGACTAGTATTCTCAGCCATTACCAATCTGCTTGTGTTTCTTGGCTCTGTAAGTCCTTACCAAGGTAAATATCTAACTCCCAATTTTTACCAGCTATTACCACCACTATTTTGAAAATCAAGGTTAGCTGTTTCAGTGCATTATTTCAATGCAGCACTGGATTCAGCTCTGGTCTGCCTTCTTCCACCCTCCATGTGGGCAAGCTTTTAGTGGAAAGGATATCTGGAAAACTCTTGAGCTTGGTGTTTACTCATGGGAAGTTTATATATAGTCTTGGTATTAGGGAGAGAGGAGAACGCTTCTTCTACTGGGGTTGAAAATTAAGGAGGTAAGAAATCATCTGTAGTTTTCTTAGGATGACAGTCAGTAGAAATAAAGGATATGGTAAGCAAAACAAATACTGTGGAATCTCAAACTGCTGATACACAGCTGTGTACAGTGCAACTAGTAACACCTGCAGTATGTTTGGTTGTACCATAAATATGTATATAATAACCTAGCCCGCCCTTCCTTATTACAAAGCTTTATTAAAAGTACTGCAGCAAAATCTGACCCTGACCTGGCCACCTTCC
The DNA here is from genome assembly GCF_965183815.1 of Platalea leucorodia. Taxonomy (NCBI): domain Eukaryota; kingdom Metazoa; phylum Chordata; class Aves; order Pelecaniformes; family Threskiornithidae; genus Platalea; species Platalea leucorodia. The sequence continues at coordinate 26,088,046 of NC_138830.1, read as the reverse complement.
CCCCGCCCCCACCCCCCCCCGGTGGATTCAGTGGTTAGTGTCTGTCATATAGATTTGTCAGAACTGATCATTAGATTCACTCCTCAGAGTCGCAGGCCCCACTTCCGCAAATTCAGTGGGGCTGGGCTTAAGGCTGGTTTTGCAGCAGTAGGGCAAGTCCCCTTGGAAAAGCTGAGCACACGCGTGACTTTTTGCAGTGTTGGAGGAACGCAGAGAGCCCCTCAGCAGCACAGGCTTGAATGTGCTGATGCTCCGTTTTAGGGCCTGCATCTGTAAATTGCATTATAAGTTGTTATAATTTGATTCCAAGGTCAAATGATAAGGCATCATCAAAATAACCTTGAAGAACCAGGAAAGGTCATTGTGGCTACTTCTGTACATCTCAGATTCTGCTGGGAGAGGCTTCTTCCTGCATGCTCTAGGATGCTGTGCTGAGTATGGGGTACTGTTATGTCTAAGAGATAAGGAGCTCCCCAGATGTGTACTTAGTATTTAACAGCACTCCTTGCTCTCTTCCAGTTTATTTCCCTGTTAGATGCTGTGCAAAGAGACACGAGCTCAACTAAGACCTGGAAGCCATGAGACAAAAGCTTTAGGTGCTATCAGATATGGCAGCTGCTGTATCTCTGCTCTGTATGTCATTAAGAAAGCACCTCTGTCATCCCATCCCTCCGCTAGGAAGCGAGGGCTGGGAAGAGGGGAAAATGAATAGCTGAGCTTCCGTGCACAGTGCCAGATGCAATATATTGAGAGCATACACCAGATTAGGCCTATTTGCAAAGTGGATAGAACAGTATTAGAACACTTTAATTTGCCCTTTCAAGAAAATACAGGTTGAAAAACTGAAAAGCCAGCTTTCCATCAAACTTCTTTATTCATCAAGGGTGCACAACTGAAGGCAAAAACATAGGTTGTCCATTCAGCAGTCAGACAATATGGGAAGAGAAGACATTCCCTTGCTTCCCTGTGACACTCATCCACATGGAGTGGCCTTATCACAAGGGTGAGAGGGGAAGTGAGAAAATTAGCCCCCAAGTCCACTACTTTCGTTTCACAGAGGCGGACAGAGAAGTGCTGTGGAGGAGAAGGCAAGCAGGAGACGAGCATTTGGACTCTTACACCGTCTCACTCAACCCACACAGGTTAGCTGAAAACAGGGGGAAGTAACTCCCTATTTGGCAGGCACCAATTGCTGCTGCTCCTCCTTCTGGGGCAGGTAGAAACCACCTGGGCAGGAGTGCAGCAGCATATTACTCTTTGCTATGGGCCCTGGCTGGATTCTTAAGCTTGCCATTAAATCTTAATACCGTGTCTGCTTTTCTTTTTAATTTTCGTTTCATGATATTTGCTGGGCTTTTCCTCTAGTAAGTTCACATAACTTCCAGTAGGGTTTTTGGACCATACCCTGCTGCCTCCTGAATTTGGATGAAGCGGATTAGTTTCAGTGCAGGTTAACCTGTGTAACATGGAATGAGGGGAGCCTCTCAACCTTTTGAATTGTACCATTGTTCCTTAACAGCATTATGTGGTGTAGCCAGCCATTAATCACTCCTGATTCTTAAATTATGAATCGTTAATGAGAGTGCAGAAGAAACAGCATACAAATGAAAAGTGGATTTCATTATTAAAGCAATTTTAACATCATCTCTGAAGATAAGAAAATAAAGTCTGATTTTCTATAATAGAAAATAATTATGAATCTTAATCATTAACTTGAAAATATAAATTTACACACATCGTTCTCACAAAGAGCAAAAAATATTCAAGCTTTGCTATTCTCCTTATGTTACATTTTAAACGCAAGGAAAAGCACTGCAAGCATTTTCAGAAATTGATCAGTGAGCCAAAATTTGATGGGCCTACTGACCTGAAGTAGCAATTTACTCTTTGAGTAGTCTCCATGATATCAGTGGAGGTTCTTTTCCTGGAAGAAGGAGGTTCCTTTCCTGGTCCTTTTATAATTGATATGTATAAAAGTATCAGACTTCAAATATAAATTACTTGATACACTTGAAATAGTTTAGGTCATGCTGTGAGTTCCCTTTGGCCATGTATGGGAATAGGTCCCAGCATATTCCTTAGATGCTTTGCATGAGTAATCACAGTGTAGAAGAACAACCAGCCTTCTTTCAGAGCATGATTAAACTTCTACACAGTGTACACTGCTTCTTAAAGCATTTAAAATATTTTCCTTCTTACAGTGAGAGAATTTGTTATGATCACAGCAGTAATTTCCGTGTTTGCAACTGGAGGGAAAACAACCCAGCAAATACGCACTTCCATTGCATTGCATACACATTCACATGTGCAGAGGCCACATTCATCACAGCAGGTGTTCCTGCACTTCCACTGCCATAAACCGGAGCCTGTGGGAAAGAGAAGATTCAATAGGAAAGGAGGGGTAAGAGCAGTGTGTGAGCCTGGGAGTAGGTCTACAGTAAAAACAGATTAGGCAGACTTGGCTGCTCTAATAAAGAGAACTGGAAGAGAAAAATAAAAATGATGGAAAAAGATAAGGGAAGCTTATAATAGACCTGCAGGATGGGAAGTGAGGGCAGAGCACCCAGTGTTTTTGCACGTTCATAAAGAGCCTAGCACAGTCGTCATGGGAGGGTTTTAACGACCCTGCTATTGACTAGAATAAGAATTACAGAATGACTGGGGAAGGATGAATGTTTCTGGTGGTTATTTCAGGACTGTTTTCTTGCTGCTTTTTCTTAAGCAATCAATAAGATCATAAGCTGTAGTGGTTGGAAAGGAACACTAAGTGACAAAAGATAGAGCCTTCATCTGAGGAAAAATGGTCATTATACCATTGGATTTGTTTGAGGTACTTGTGAAGAAATGTTCAAAGGCAGCAGCACAGAATTATTGGATTTTTAAAAGGTAGATGTGAGGGAATGTGAAAAGGCTGGGATGAAAGTGATTGAAAGAACTATTGTCCAAAAATTCCACTTGGGAGCAGTCACATCTAGGGCCTGTGAAGAGGAATCTCTTCATTATAGAAGTCCTTTTACTGTTACTGGTAGCAAAGGAAGCCACCTTTGTTGAGCAGGAAAATTAGTGTTTAATCAGGTGCCAGGTTAGAAGGGTGGAAATTGAGTAAAGAGGGTGAGGGAGGGTATTTCACCACAGAATATCATCAGGGACACTGAGAGTTGTCCTTGTCCATTCTCACGGAATAGCAGTGATTTCAGGCTATATGGATCCTCCAGCAAATACGGAAACTCTGGAGGATCTACAAGAAACCAGGATCACTAATGCTAATCTGCTGCTCCCTGTGCCTCTACTTACTTTGAGGACTTCAACTGCCACCACCTACCCCCGAATCCTCACTGAGTGGACATTTTGTAGTCTGCTAGGTGCAGCCTTGGACTTCATTACCTTTTCAGCAGATTCGCATCCTTGCCTGCAGTCCTCTGCCTGCCTTTTCCAGCTGTCTCCCAACACAGACCTCTGGGACCAGCTGTTTTCTCTCTGCAAGCAGAGCAGTGAGAAAGAACAATTCCCTCAGCGAGTGCCGTCCCTAATGTGCTATGCTGTATCCTGCTTTGCACCATTGTGCAGAAAGGAAGAAGGATATAGCCGAACATTTCTCAATGCGCAAAAGAAATGCGGTAAAATAGATAATGTCCCTTTTTTTAAAATAAGTGGTAGTTAAAAAAGCAAAGTGAAAATAAGGCTTGCAGACTTCAATAAGTACCAAGTTTCTTTTTATGCAAGATTTCCATTTATAATAAGTTAATAAGTGAGAAAGAAATGTCTAATGTTTTTATAACATGACTAGTGTGTGTTTATAGACCGTTATAAGATGATCAGGAAAAAGTGTTATAGATGGTTACCTGCTTGAGGTTATGGTCAAGCTGTGTGACCCTTAACAGCTGATCATTTTTTAAACATCTCTTCCTTTTCTGAATCCTTTACAAACCCTGTGCAGAACCTTCACATGAAATAAGACTATATATTGAGTGAAGTACAGATGTGCCACTTGCTGCTAGTTCTAGCATGCTGCAGCCTGCCGTCCCAGCTGCTGCTGGAGGCAGACTGGGGATGGGGCGGTTTTTGCTTTGCAGTAGCAGTGTGAGGGTTTGGAGTGCTAGCAGGGAAAAGAGGGACAAGAATAAGCTACACTGGTTCATTAGCCAAAATACCATGTTTGCAATTTAAACTCTCAGGGGCTGTCAGCATGCTTGAGAACTGATAGTGCTCATCTGGGCACACCAGAGCTTCTCCACCACTGCTCCTGCTAGCAGTTTTCTGTCAAACACAGAAAATACGCAAAAGGGTTTACATGGGTAAAACTCACTTTCTAATTATCTCCTCAGAAGCCTGGCTCCCAAAGGAGTAGGAAGAGGGAAGGAGATTGCTTCTCTTCCTTTTCAGGATCAAAACAGTTCATGCTGGTTTCACTGACTTCCACCAGCATGTGTTCTCTTTTGTCTTCCTGAGCGGTGTCCACATCAGGCCCCATGTTCTCTTCATAGCTGTCTTAATGTTTTGTCAGAGCCACACACTCTTCCCCACCCCAGGGCTTTGGTTGCCTCTAGTCAAGGCCAGCTCTGATACAGTGCAGCTGTAACCTGGGATCAGGCTCCTGGGGTAGATCTGTGTGAGACTGTGCTGGGACATGCCTCGGTGGGGGCTCAAGGGCTGCATTTAAGCTGAGGCCCTTGAGCCCGGTCCTTGCCTGTGCTCAGCCTCACGCCTTACTGATCCCAGCTTTGTCTTACTAAATTGACTTCCTGGCTTGACCTTGGACCTGCCTCCTCCCTGTAGGTTGGCTGCTACTGCTGGGCCTACTCTGTTCCCTTCGGTGCTGTGGGACTGTTCCCTGTGCTCCAGCGGATACTGCCCTGTGCCTGCCTTGTTGTCCTTGGCTCATCTCCCCTTGCTAAGCAGCCCACTCATAGTGCTCTTGGAGATGCTCCAGGTAGGAAAAACCTGTCTGAGATTTCATCTTTTTTCACCTCCATAATTTTGAGTGCTTTCTTTGGTTTGTGATAAGATACTGGAAAATGGAGATTCTTTCTTGTTTGTATTTTGGGGTGCTTTTGTGGTATGGGGTGACTTTTCTTCCTGTTTTCATCTGCAGTGATTCTCTTTCTTGATTGTATTTTGAGGTGCTTTTGTGGTGTGGGGTGACTTTTCTTCCTGTTTTCATCTGCAGTGATTCTCTTTTAAAAAAGTATGCTAGTTGCGGACTTTGTCTCTCTAGTTGTTCTGAATTTTTTCCTTCTTTCTCAAAAGAGAAGGACTATGATATTTTTGGACCAGTCTTGTAGAACAGTCTTTGTGCACCAGCAGACAGTCCCACCATCTGTCAAGCAATTAGCTGTTCTCAGTTAAGCACCTCTGCTCTGTGCTCTCCAGGAGACTCAGGAGTCTGCTCTTCACTCCCTCTTGGGCAGGAGATGTTTCTCCCTTGGTCCTCAGTTGGTTGATAGCAAGTGTGAGTGCTAGTTGTAATAAACGCAACTGGCTGTGTAACACCTGGTCATTGCTCCAAATCCTTGCTTGTCTGGCTCAGTCCTGCTCTGTGTGGGTTAATGTTCCTCAGCTGCTGCTGGGTGCCAGTTCAGGATTCAATGCAGTGCTTTCTAGGCTGGGCACCAGGCTCTACCCAAAAGAAAATCCATCAGACTTCCATGGGACCTGTCATAAAGAGGGGCGAGCTACAGCCAGTGTGTCCTGAAGATGCTCAGCTCCAGCTGGGGGCACTTATAATGGTGATAGGAAAGAAGAGAAAGGCAGAGGCAGTTTTGCAGCCTCTTTTTCACAGCAGGCAATACGTGTGCAATGAGGAGGGACTAGTGGTGGGTGGAGTGGCAACTCCATCTGTCCTTGGCCTTCATCCTCTGCCCCAGTAAGTCTGCAGTGGGTCTCTCATGGGGCATAGGTTTTTGCCTGCTGTCTCCTCTTATCTGCTGTTCTCATCAGTCTCGACAGCTTTCCACCTGGAAGGTTCAGTGGAGAGGGCTGCATTTTGTGGCTGGTATTACATGGAAACAAGTCAAGCACCACTCTTAATTACAGATGCTGTTTTGGAAAGTGACTTAATTGTTAAGCAGATTTTCAGGAGAGAGATCTCTCCAAATCAGCTCATGTGATTTAGACTCAAGAGTGATTGTAGGCAGGTAGCTAATCCTTGGCCTTGGAGAATTGTGACGTTTGTTTTTTTGTTGGTGTGTTTGTTTGGTTTTAATATATAGCAGAAACAGTTGTTTTAACATGTAAAATGAAACTGTAGCTTGGCAAAGTAGATCCCTATAAAATGCTGACCTTTTATTTATGTAGTCCTTCCTTTGGGTGTTTCTTTGTTTGTTATTTTTGTATGATATGGAGTGGAAACTGAGTGGTTTCATGCAAATAACGGTCTTTTAACCCCCATAACCTCATATGGTAAATTTCTTCTTGTCTCCAGATATTTCCCTGAGACCAATTCTAGGCTTAATGTGCCAAAGTTTTTTAAAATAATAATAGTTGATAAGGGCATCTTGTGCAGATTTAGGATAGCAGGGAATATTTGTTTTGAATATAGCTGTTTCATACCCATACCACAGCAGTTTATAAAACTACATTTTTGATGAAGAACAGTGTAAACAGGAAAGCAGTAGCAGTTATCTGAATAGAGCTTTGGCTTATTTAACCAAGAGGAGGAAGCCTTACCTGGATGCTGCCAACTCTTGTGCTCCTCAGAAAGGAGAGACAAATTTTCAAGCGGCAGAAGTCAATATGGCATCATGGCAGTCAGTTTGCACAATCCACCTCGTGTTTTCCACCTGTTTGGGCACACAGATGGACAATTGGGTTTGAAAAATCTCACTTGAAAATTTGGTTTTTGTTTCACTGCGTTGTCATCGCAGGATATGAGCCCCTGTCCCAGTGTGGGAAGTGAACTTGTGAACTGGCTTATGAACAAAAATGCTTCCCAAAAGAATCTGGACAAAATTGCAGAGCATGATTTAATGCAAGAAAGAGGGCAGGAACTGAAAGGTCAGCATGATGACAGATGATATTTCATTCTGCTTAGAGTTCTGCAGCTGTTTGCTGTTTCAGGAGGATGATGGGGGAGAACAACAAATCCCAGTAGTAGTATGTCAAGAGACTGTGTCAGTATGTCACGTGGAAGTGCTTTCTTATGGGGATGTCCACCTGGCACCTAGCGATGCTTGCAGGAATGCTTCCACTGCCTCCGCAACCCTGGGGAATCAATGGATTTATGCTCTCCCAAGCTGCAGGCACTATAGTGTGGATTTACAGAGAGGTGGGGAAGCCAAAAGCAGGCTAGAAGTCCTCTTCCTCCCTTCTTTACTGTTTCTCAAAATGATTCCCACACCACATGACGGAGGAGACACCTTGCAGCCCTTTATTGCAACTGTAGCTGTGTGGTGTAAGAGATACAAGGCATACAGAGCTGGCTGATAGTGGGAGTAATCGAGGACTCCCTCCTGGGAGCTGACGTGAGGGGAAAGAGCTCCAGGTTTACCCGTTACCAACCAGCTTTCTTATTTCGGGGAGGCAAGAAGCAAGCATATTGTCCTGCACACCGTGTCTTTATACCTTGTCCAAGGTTTAGGAAGGCATGAAAAAGATGAGGCTGGGAGGGAGGGGCTCTTAATTCTTTGTAGAAGGCCGTGCTTCAGCCTGCTCTGTGTCCCATGGAGGTCTCCTGCAGAGTTGTCCCAGGCTCTGCTGTGCTTTAGAAGAAATCATTGTCATTGTTCCTTTGGGGTCAGTGAACCACGCCAATCTACAGAACCTGGGGTCTGCCTCCAGCAGTTGTTGTGACCCAGCATGGTGCACAAGGGTTTCGGAGGATTGTTAATGGAAGAAGTTTGTGCTTGACGGTGTCTCCATTCCGCAGTTTTATACACAGCTTGCTTGACATCATATATTTTCTTAGCAAAGAACAGATAACTGTGCATTTGGGTGAGGCTGCACAAGTGATTCTTTTTGCAATTATCAGTGTCTATCTTAGTCTGCAAAATCTGGTAATTATCATATTCATCAACACAAATGACATCTTTTTCGGACAGATTAATTAAGGGGAAAGGCATAAGTTGGTGCGGTAAATCACTCTTACAAAAATGTGACTTTCCTGGAATTATACCTTAGTAAAATATATATGCTTCTCTGACTTACACAGCTTTTATTATTATGCTAATTGAAAATGCAGAAGCCATTAACCCTTGAATACCCTCAGAAGTCATTAAGCAAAGAGGACATAAATTATTCTAAATTCCCCTGATTCCTATTATGCACAATTTTGGCCCTTCATTCTTTGGAATGAAAATAGAATGGAAAATACACTACAGGTAACTCAACCAAAAAATACATTGTGAATTACTGCATTTTAGAAGGGAAAATAAAACCCCTGTTAGTGGCCGAAGATCTAATCCTGCTCAAATGTTTTTACTAAGTAATGCTAAAAGTGTGTGATTTGTGGAACGGAAGCTCTAGAGGCTTCTCTTGACATGCTTGGTTTATTCTTAGTGTTCAGCACAATGCTCACATAAACTTCATAGTTTTCTTAGTGCTCGTGGTCTTATATGCAAGCAACATCTTAGTGTAGGGGAAACAAGTATCTTTATGTTTAAAGGTGGTTTCCCCTCTTTAATTGGTGTAGTTGTGTTTGATTGCTGTGGTATGAGAACTAGGGAATGCCCCTGACCAGGGAGGAAAACGAAGCTAGCTAACCAAGAGGAGAGTAACTTGATGTGCGAAATACAAACAGAGAGCTCAGACTGGCAGAAGGAATACAGACTTTCAGCTGTTGGTATGGTCACCCACCTGCCTGTCTAGTAAAGGCGTCTGCATATCATATGATCTCCTGTCCTCAAGTAGGAGTTGAAAGGCATGTAGGGCTGTGTGGTGTCCTGGGATGGGGCTATTTCACTTCTCTCTCTCTTGAAGTTCTTCTATATGATGCCATTACATATTCTTTGGGCTGTAGGAAAGGCCAAGACAGAAACTGCTAGGATAGTCTAGCATTAGGACACTCACCTGAGATTTGGGGTGGAAAGGTTCCCTATGTCCTATCTCCTCTGCTTGGTGTGAGAAATGACAGGCTGAACCTGCATGTTTGCAGGGTGAGGTGTCTGACCCCTGCGAGGAGTGGGTGTGACATATCTCCTGAGCAGCTCCCATCAGGTAACGTAGATCCCTTCACATGAGATTGCAAAAACTGGTCCTCCTCTTCTGCTTGTGTTTTGACGTGGTTGGTGCAGCTGCTTTCTATGTCCCTGTGTGTGTGAGTGAGACCCTTGCCACCAGCGCCGGTGTCACAGGAGTGTAAGGCAGGAGGTGCCAGCTCTGCATCTGACGGGTCATAGGCCAGGTGCCAAACCTCTTGGGCTGTCAGGACAGAACAGGCAATTGGACGTGACCAAAGCAAAAACATGTTAGTGTTTGGGGACAGCCAAGGTCTTAAACATACCCAAACCCATCCAGGGTGTAACAAAGGCTCTCAGAACTGTAATTTTGGACGGGAGTTAAATGTAGGTGCCACATGTGTCTCTTTCACTTTTTCTTTTTAGAACAGTCTCCAATTCTTTTTCCTGTATGTAGTCTTTGGCCTTTCCTGATTTATTTTCTCTTGTTCTCTGCTAGGTTGGCATGTCCATTTAGAAAGGCACATTCCTGCCTACTACCATGCGTGTTGCTCTAAGGAAAGTACTATTGTAACAATTGCATATGTTTTTTCACTCAGATGTATTTGTGCATATAGGACCATTTAAAAACTATAGCTCAAAGTGCTGAGACTCACCTTCCTACGTGTATCAGTGATACTAAATAAGTAATGAAGCAAATGTAGTTAAGATGCAAATGTAAAGTATCTTATTTTCAGCTTGGCTTGCATTAAGCTGTTAATTTCCATTAGCATTAATGAGAAAATACACCCAAAGGTTTTCCCTAGGCAAGAGTTCTGATCCTCCTAACAATAATTTCCTTTTTACAGTGTCTTTCAATCAAGGATATTTGTATTTTGCAAACTTAATTAAGAATTAATTAATTAACAATATTCCTGGAAGGAACAGCAAATGGTGTTTTCCCCATTTTACCAGTGAGTGAACGGAGGTTGCCCAGTGGGATGTGGGACTCCTGGCTCTGATATTGAAATCTGAACCACCTGTGTCACCGTCATCAACTTACTGGGGACTTTCACAATTTATGTCCAATGTATATCCATATTTGTCATTCAATGTATTGCTTCTTTGATACTTGTTTACTAAGTCGGTGTATGAGAAAGCTGTCCTTCTTAGCCAAGCCTTACTTGTGATTATAAAAGAATCTCACTTGCACGCAGCAGTTCTTCCTCTTATTTGTTATGATTGCCATTTCTGTTAAATACCCAGCAGATCTGTTAAGACTTTCGTATATGCATTTGTAGAAATAGCAGACAATTTTAATAGCTTTCTGCAGAAACAAATTACATTTTGGCTGTAAACTGTGGCTGACGCTATAAAACAGTACACCGGGATATCTACCCTATGATTTCCTACCGGATATTCTCTGTCTGTATGAACAGCCTTACTGTTGTGCTTAGTGGCTAGCGAATTTCTACATATTCATTTTATGTAATATTTATTCCTATCACTCAATCAGATTTGTAAACCAAATTCACAAATGATGGGGAGTATGTTCTTCTTTGCAATTAGGATGATTCACCAGTGGCATAACTAATGGGAGAACAGGAAACTGAGAAATTATACCCTTCTGCTTGAGACTGGGAGTGGAGCTTGGGAACAGAGATGGTAGGAAACAGAAAGATAGAATGAGAAAGAAGGGGAGAGGATCAAAATATTGAAAAGAGGCAAGGAGATGGGGAGACGAGAGACAGTACATTGGAACAAGAGAAGTGATTATAGCACACAAGAAAGGCTGGGGAAGCTGCTTTCCATAGAGAAAGATAAAATAATGAAGAAATAAGTAAGAAAAGTGTTTTGCTTTCCACAGAGAGAAAGAATGAAAAATTTATTAGGACAGTTTAATTCTGAGGGCTACAGAAAGTAATAGATGATGGAGAGGGCTAGCAGAGTTGGGCACATCTGTGTGGTCCAGGTGAGGACCTGTGTGTGGAGAAAGTATTTTGGTACCACTTGGGAAGAAGGGAAGTCCAGTCTGAGCCCTGGTGGGTATGCAGAAATTGAAATGCACGAAATGGATGAACACAATATATTGATACGCTACTGCTGCAGTATATTGCTATCATTCCTCTGGCTTGCTTAATAGGGCATATTACAGGCTGACTGCGCGAGTGTCGTGTTGGTAGGTTCCCCACAGGAAAACCCAAAGTGCTGCAAATGCATTTATAAGGCTATTCCCATGTAGTGAATCTGCATTATTAACACCAAAGGCAACAGGGAGAGCTGGTGTGTTAGGAAACTATCGTAATCCACCTTTCTTGTAATTAAGTCTAGACATAATACCTGAGGCTTATTTGTGCACTTCTTGATGTTAATAGCTTATTCTTTTAGTCTCACAGAAGGTAAAAAAAATTATGGACACCTCCTGTTTTGAAATGAAAGCTCTATGGAGACTAGCTTTTTTTTTTTTTTTTCCTTCAAACCACTTGTCACAGGACAATATCTCCGGCTTTGTGTGCAGAAGCAGCTGCCTGTTCAAAGTCAAGGATTTGGTCCACCTTACTCTTCTGAGGTTTCTTACTTTGTGCATTGACTCCAGGTATATCTGACAGATGGGCTCTGGAAGGTATTCCAGATTGCTGAAAGTTGCTGTTAGATTTTCTTCTTTCTCCCCGGAAAGATTCAGTTATTGAGTGTCCAACATAACCTCTTGGCTATTGATGATTAATGCCTGTTAACTCAGGGGGATTAGCATGGGATGAAGGCGTTCCAAGGACAGAAATCTGAGCAGAACAGAACTTGGTTGGTGAAAGTGGTCCTAGAGATATGTGACAAGCTGGGGTCCTTAAGCAGAGAATCAGTTTATGTGGTTTGTTTTGAAAATGACAATGCAGAGTTGAGAGCAAAATCAGTTGTCTTTATTTATTTTAAATCCAAAAAGATAAACTAATCCTATTTTTACTAGTCATAGCAAATTCAAGTGTTCTCCATCTGGTGTGTTACTGTCTGTCTCTGATAACCTTATAGGTTGCTTCTTCATCTCTGCACAGCCTGTATGTTGGACAATATCATCACTTCAGGTGCATTTTTGATCACTTTTTTTTCTTGGAGTCCCCATTCACAGAACCATATGATCACATGAGTCTCAGCTTTCATTTTAAAGAGTCTAGCTGGCATTGCCTGGTTAGAAACTTGAAAAGTGGACCCTAAGGACTCAAACCTGAAAGGAAAAGAAAAAATACTTGAAATTGTTTTAATAAAGGGTGATCCAATTATTTATGTTGAACAACAACTGAAAAAGAAACAATCTCGTAACTTTTGTGGGATCTTACCGTTTCTATAGCTCTGGATTAACATTATTAAATTAAAACTCTTAATTTGTATCTTAAGTTTGCATCTTCAAAATAGTAGAAAAAATAAAATTCACACCCTTTTTTACCTGTACCTCTCTTTATTCAACTCATTTGAATTTTAAAATCTTATTTGGAGAAGAAACAATTCCAAACTGTAATAAACATGTGTCTGTGCAGTTTTGTGCTGGTTGGAAGTCACTAATCCTTTTATTTCATGCTTTGTGAGGATGATCCTTGTCTAGTCCCATATATTGATTAAAATTAAGCATTACACAAAGTCTTTATCATTTCAAAGGATTATCCTTTTATGTGTTTCTCTCCGCCTTCTTTTTTGAATTAACTTTTTTGTACCCCCAAAAAATACCTTTTTTTGATCTACTAGCTGTCTTTTTATTTTTTTTTTCTTTAGCAGAAATGTTGCACAGTTGATTGATTTCTTCTTTTGATTACATTCAGCTTTTGTGAAACATGCCAATGGACACTTCTAGGGCACAGTATTGTCAATAAGCGTGAAAGTGGACAACTCTACCTATGTCATGTGTAGCTGTAGGATAGTAAGCCTAAGTCCATTTATGCATATACTGATCAATAGGGATGATCACAAAGAACATTTAAATTGTTTCTGTGCCAAACCATTTGTTGTCTTGTATTGGTTTATACCTATGCAGCTTTGCTAGTTTGGGTAAATGTCCTCATATACAGCCATGATGAGTAATCTGTGTTTTGGGATGTGGTTTTTTTGTTTGGTTTGTTTTGATTTTGCATTGTTCAAGACACAAATTGATTTACTGCATCATTTTTGAAGAGTCATGCCAAGTAGAGTAGGATCTAAGTCATACTTGCATTTGGTCTGTCTGGCCAAAACTATATGTAATTTATACTCTTTCCCTTTAAGACTGGGACGTTAAGTGCCATCTGTAAAACTGCAGCTCCTAAAACAACTAGTTGCTAGAGGCAGCCCCAGTGCATGTAATTTCTAAAACAAATTCCAATGAACTGTCTGGACATATTTCTTCTCCTAACTCACCAGCCCCTGCAACCCTGGGTTTTGCTTCTAATTCTAAGAGAGTGCTTATCTGATGCCTACTGACTCCTGAAAGCTAGTATGCTGCACTAACCTTAAATTTACACCAAACAGTTCTTCTTTCTTGTAGACATAGTTCCAACTGGTGTGCATTAGTCCTTCTAGATTGACCCTGCACCATGTTTAAAACTTTAGGAAAGGCAATCAAGCCCAAAATAAAAACAGCAATCCAACCCTTGAGAGTGACATGCCTAACGGGCATGGTGGTTCTATGGAGGTACTGCTGAATCATCCAGTGGCTCTGAACCCTAACACTAAGTTTGATCCAAGTTGTGATGAAGAGACTGAATATCTGGGAGTTGATCCTGCCAGACCACTAACAGGAGGTGAGGCTGGTAATTTCTGATGCCAGATCAGGCAAGGAGCTGTATTTGCCAGGTGGAAGCCAGCACCTATCCTGAAAAGGAGCAGTCGTATAGCTGAGAAATGCTCTGTGGCAAATTCTGAAAAGTCATAGCAATGAAACAAAATGTTTCAGAAAGGCAAGGAAGCAAAAGTACACTACAGGGACTGTTTGTTATCTATGAGTGTGCTGACTACTGTGTTCTAAATAGAGATTTGTTTATACAGAAACAATAAGAGAAGTGGGAAGATGGGAATCCTCCTGCCTGTCAGTGACTCATCATCACAGGGCAGAATGTGATGATTGGATTAGGCAGACTGTGCCATGTAGTTAGTCGGATACTTGCTTAAGATGTTCTGTGTGGCCTAGAGAGTCACTCCTACCCCCTTCTCTTGGGTTTTTAGACTGGCCATTTGTCAGACCTGTGAATTTGTATAGCATCTTATCTTGGCTAGAGTCTCAAGGTGCTTCCATAGCATAAATGATACAATAGTGCATTCACAGCTTTGCATAGCAATTGTGCCGATAATTAACATAAACAAGTTGGCAAAATGTCTTGAGTACTGGTGAAAAGTACCACTCTGAGTGCAAGATGAGAAAGTTATGACAAATTTAATCATCTATTTAAACATTAAGTTTCTGCTTTGCCTTAGCAGGATGCTGCTAATGGACTCTTTCCCAGGCTACCACTTAATTACAATTACTATGGTTAACAAGGTTAAGCAATAAACTCTCATTTGGTCTTTCAGCAGGTCAAATTATTCATTAACAACCTCTGGGCAAAGCCTAGCCAGCTCATGTTCTTAAAAAACAATTAGACTTATCCCTGGTTTTACTAGGTGTCTCTTTGGTCTCAAAGGTTCAGCAGCAAAGTTGGAAGGCATTAGATCTGCAGTCAGTCCTTCGGGGCTATGCATTTCCTTTCTTCCTTCTTCAGGGTTAATGCAGGGTTCCTTCTAGTATAGGTTCAACTCGTTAGATTCTTTGGTATGGTTTGTCTTTCTGCAATTAAGCATCCACTGACAAAACTGGCTTCCAAATGGCTGTTAATAGCTTTTTAACAGTGCTTTTTCTTCTGGTGTCTCTCCTATAAAGTTTTTTTGGGTTTTTCACTGAAAATCCAAACTGTGAAACTTGAGTTCTCCCTTCTCTCCCTTCCTACCTACTTCTTTGTAGCAAATATGGCAAAAGGTTATGAATTTATGAGCACTATTCTATTTTAATTTGTAAATCAAAACTTTATAAGCCAACTTTTCCATCAAAAGTTTTGATTAAAAAAAAATTCTTCTCATCTGAGTCCTAGACTTCCCCTTCCTTTGGCATAAGCAATTTATTGGGGGACAGTAACTGAACCCTGATTCTTTTCAGGGCCTCATCCACAAAGAGTTGAGGGTTTTTTCCTTTACGTGTGGCTTTTGGCAGATCTAAATGCGTTGCTAGCAGAAGAGTCATCCCTGATACTCTGGAGTCCAGTGTCATGATGGGTAAGTCCCAGGGCTTCCAGGTTACTAACCATACTAACCAGTATTCTCCCTTCTCCTTTAAGAACTATTAACTGTTTGTTTACATTGTCATTTCTGTTAATGCAGGTCTCCAGTTAAATGGATTTTATTTATGTGAATTTTACGTCTGAATAGAATTTATAAAATATACAAAGCCATCCAACGCTAAAATAATAATACTGCTGTGCCACCAGGTAGAAGCAGCCTTAAGCTTGTCAGGATTGTCTCTTGAAGAGTCTGCAGGTAGCAGTGGCTAGGACATATCCCATGACTCTGGGAATCAGATAATTTTGTATGGAAACAAAAAGTAAAATTACATTTTGTGGTTTTACGACCAAACTGACACTTTAAAGTAATTTTAACGTAATAACATAATGCAAAATGGCAGCTAATTCCCTAAAGCAATGTAGCAACTTCAGTTTATGCAGGCTGTTCAACTTCAATGTGACAAACAATGCTGCTGTAAAAAACTAGATTGTGAGATATTAGATGCACTCCCCATGAGCTAGGAGTGCACATCCTTCTCAACAGGAGCTGGAAACAATATAAAATTGGCGCTGCCCTACCTTAGCTTAATATTGCAGTGTCACCCCGAGTGGAGCTTTTCATATTCCAGTTCTGAAATGGTGGTTAAACAGGGAAAGCAAAAAGCTGGTTTTAAAGAATCACTGGGCTTCTCTATAGGAACAGTCTGTAGATTGTAACAGTGAGAGCTTGGACTTAGAAAGCTCTTGCTTGTGCTATCGAGCGTAGATAAAATAAAGCATGTCCTTTTTTTT
Source organism: Platalea leucorodia (assembly GCF_965183815.1). Classification (NCBI taxonomy): domain Eukaryota; kingdom Metazoa; phylum Chordata; class Aves; order Pelecaniformes; family Threskiornithidae; genus Platalea; species Platalea leucorodia. The sequence goes on along the minus strand of NC_138830.1, from coordinate 26,071,899 downwards.
GTTTTTTTTTTCCTGACAATGAGTGCAAAGTGAAGAGCAGCAGTCTTTAACATTTAATTCTAGATAAAATTAAATGGAAGGGACAAGGGGGAGAACACGATTCCTGACAACACATGCTGAGGCATCTGCTCAGCAAACACTGTGCAGTCTGAAAGGAACCTTTATAATTCCCCTAAAAAGAAATCTCTTCCTGACTGCACTGTTGTCCATTTATGCGTCAAACACCGTGTTTTTTTCATTCCCGCTTGGGAATCCATCAGAGCTCTGTTTTGTTTCCTAAAATGGTGCGTTCTGTTTGCCTTGTGCTTCCCAAAGTGAACCTGTCATGTTGGCTGGCAGACTTGGACACAGAACCAACTCCTTTGCTCTTTCTCTGGATGACAGTGTAGAACCCAGAAATTATTTTGCTGTCTCTTGTGTCATAAAGGTCCTCCCCTGTCTTTCAGGTGCTCCCTCGCTGGTGTTATTGACAGAAAGTACAATTAGATTGCTTGTGCCCTAAGGGACCCCCGGCCTCTCCTCTGTGACTGGCTCTGCATCAGCAAGCAGTACAGCACAGGAGTGGATCTGTACAGGGAAGCAACTGAAAGTGAGAAGCAGCCATCCACGTTTGTTCTGGGGGTGGGGGAAGTTACTGCCCATTTTCTCAGAGAGTTTTCATGGACTGAATGCTTGCTGGAGGTTGGAGCACATTAAAAGCACACCTGGAGCACAACTTACAGTTTAGTGTCACCTAAAGTGCTCCCTGTAGCATAGTCTGAGACAGCTGCATGGTGCAAACCAAAGCCTTGCTGAGAGGTTTGCTTCAACACCACTCTCCTCATCTGAACGGAAACGCTCATGCAGATGTACCCCATCAGTTCCTCTGCAGAGCGAAGTGCCCACCTGCCCTTCCTTTCCCTTTGCAGCGGGCTGGTTAGTACTTGGTTTTAGCTCATAGGGATGGGATGGACAGGCTGGTGGGGAGGTTGGCTAAGTTTGTTCATGGCAGTTATGGAAAGAAAGGCTTTGGAGGAAGCACTAGGATATTTAACTTTGATGCAGTTGCAACACTCATTAAATTGGTCTTTTAGTAAAGGCAGATGTAATAATACCTCACATGATTACCAAAATGAAATATTGAAGATAGTAGTAGACAGGAAAGTATTTAGGTCTCTTATCAGCTGCATGTTTTAAGAGGAACCCAAGGATATTCCTTGGTCATTTCTTGCTGTGACAGTCAGCATGCAGGAGGGATTCTGGCTCCTTGGAGTCAGAATATGAAACTTCCATAAAGCAAAAATCCTGCCAAAATTTGTTCGCAAATATAGAAAGACTTCATTTGGTTCGTCTAAACATATGTTTCCATTTTACTAAAGCTGTAAAAGAGAGTCAAGCTATACACTTTGACAATTCCCTGGTGAAAACATGACCAACATTGCCATATTCCTGCAAAACAATTTCATTCTATCTAAACTATATTTTATGATAGGAAAATTTTCCCTTTTGATACATTCCAGCCAGTTCTGGATGTACACCCTAATGTGATATGCCTTAGCTGTCACACTGGCAATGATACAGAAGGCTTACTGTATGTCATTGGACCTTTTGCTTTGTCCATAATGTCAGTGCTAAATGAAGAAGATCACTTACTCATTAAACAGCGTAGGTCTTTTTCTCTTCTGCAGGAAAGCTCTTCTTGTAAAAACAACTTCATGGATGGGACTTCCTTAGAGCATTTAGATTTAGGCTGTTCAGCCTTTGTGTTGAATGAATGGAAAGATGCGATGGAAAAGGAGCTTCAATGCGGGTACCTTCCCTAAGGAAAGGCTCATTGCAGTTTTGATCCTTGACTCTCCTACAGGCCTTAACTTTGTAGCTTCTCATGACAAATGAGCCTGAAGGATGCAGAAGGAAGTGCTTTTACTTCCTTTTCTGTTCTTACTGGCTATCTTCCCAGACCTTTGTGGTGCTGTGACTTTAATTTGCCTCTTATTCTCTTTAACAGCACATTTGTGCTTTTAATATTCTGGATTTACACCACTTGCTGGTGTGAGTTAAAGGCCCATTTGCCACTGCTGTTGTATTAAATAGGCTTATAGCTGCCTTCTGCGTGTGAGCTGCTTTGCTGCAAACCAGACATCTGTTGTACAGCATAATGCATGGGAGGCTGTAATTACCCTATGGTTTGTATATTCAGCCGTAGGTCAGGTGAAGGCTTGAGGTCAAAAGGCCCAGTTCTGTCATGTGCATAGCATTTAAAAATGATGGCTTTAGTAAGGCTGGCAAGATAGAGGGAAAATGTTGCTGTAGGACAGTCAGCTGTCCAGGAGCTGACAGTTCCCCAATACTGACAGCAGCAAAGTGCATCTATGTTCAGGGTGGTGGACCTGACGGGCTCCCTGTGCTTACGGGACTGGCATGTGTTTTGGTTCTGCAAACATGATCCCTGCACAGGCAGAAGTGAACACCTTACAGTAAAGGGCCTGAGACTGCACTGTGCTGGAGGCATTACTTACTTCACCGTAACTTTTGCTGTCAGTGTTCAGTGTCTTTGCTTTTTTGGCATGTGCACACCATGGTGCTCATTTTTGGTGCTTTACAGGGACAGCCTGAGACTTGAGGGTTTTGAAACCACCAGTAATCTAGGAAGGACTGTCCTGGTTGTTGTGTTATCGGTACACATTTACTGAGTTAATTCAGCAGCTCAGGGTGAGAAAATGCAGACGGGGATGGAGGGCAGGGGAAGGTCCAGGTAGACACTTCTCTGCAAATAGTGCTTACATGTCAGGAAGGAAGAAAAGAGAGAGAAAAAGAGAAAAACACTGAAGTGTATTTTAGCAACGTCTAAGAACATTTAAGAACATGTGATGGTGTGAATTACTTCAGTGATTTTTTTATGGCATCTCACATTGGTGCTTACAAAGGGAGAGCCCAAAATCATACAGTAGCTTCTGTAAGACAGTTTTACCCTCTGCACCAAATACATTCTGAGGGCCTGAAGAAATCTTGTGCATGTATTACAATAAACAAGTTAGGGAGACTTCTGGTGACACACATTAAATGCACGTTACATTACATGTAAGTGAGCAAGAGTGAAGCACAGAAATGGGAAACTCTCAATGCCCAGGGAGGTGAGAGAAGCTTCTGTTGTACTGTGGGGTAAGTCTGGAGCCTGGGAGTTGGGGGAACCACTTCTCCAAAGGTTTGCAGCAGGTATCTGGCTGCTCATTGCTGCAGAAGCACAATTAGGCAATTGAGTGAAGTGCTGCTGCTAGCTTTTAGAGGATGCAGGCAAGGAATAGGAAGCTGAAGTCATATAGTGCAACAACAGCTTAAAATTAAAGCCAAAAAAAAAAAAAAAAGAGGACTCTTCCCAGCTGGACTCTTACACTGGTTTGAGCCCAGTGGTATTTCAAAAATACCTGAAAGACACAACTATGACTTTCTGCATACTTAGTTGAAAGAAAACTCATTTGGAAATTAAGTATTGCTCTTAATGCTTATGATTTTGATATGTTGGTTTACAGAAGGGAGGCATATATTAAAAATAATGAACTAGCACTGGCATTTCAATGTCGCTCAATTACAGCATGTGTCTCTCTTGAGGATGACAGTTATTAGACTGCAGGTGTGACTATAACCCACATTTCTCTGGAGATGACTTTTTTTGTTCATGCTTGGAGAAGGACAAGAGAAAAGGGGGGTGGAGGAGGGCGACAAAGGGAAGACAATAAATGAGGAGAAGAGTGATGTTTGCTATTCCAAGAAGGTAAAGAAGAAAGAAGGCTGTTACTGGCAGCGTCCCAAGGAAGTGCCACTCAGCTGTGGCTGATTCTCCTGGGGAGAGTTGCTTCCCTTCTGAAGTTGTCCCAGAAGACTGCTTTGAGAACTTGCATTCACAAGTTATTTCAAGGATGTTCCTTATCCAAGATGTAATCAGGGCTGCACATCAGAAACGATATAAATTAACACTCTCATTAGGGCCCATGAATAGCTACAGTTTGTCTCTAAGAGTCACCTGAAAAAGTCCCTATTTAAATGTAAATGCAGCCATCCCACCCATAACAGAGATTTCTCCCACAGAAAGCGCAAGAAAGAAGTGGGAAATTGAAAGGGAACTCTTTTGCAGACCAGACCTGAAAGATGGGCAGTCTTTTCTCTCCAAGTTGTGCGTTTTTATGCCCTGTGCTCAGTCAGTAAAACCAAACCCAAAACCATTGTGTTTTATGCTGGTCAAGTAAAATTATTTCCCGAGTTCCAGACAAGTCCTTTCTCAGCAGTGATCACAGTGCCTGTTTTGATACTGTATTACCCCCAAAAGGAAAAACAGTCCTTCAGGAACAAAGGACATATGTAAGAGCAGAGTCAGAATTCTGGTGTCTACTGGCCAGAAAACACAACGATCAGAAGTTCATCGCTGTCATATTTTGGATTTGCATCCCTTTCTGCTGACCCATTCATGTTCTCATGCTGCCATGCTTCCACACGTAGTAGCAGCCAAAGCTTGAACTGCTGCAAGGCTCCAAAAAAGAACCTGTTTCCTTGGCACGTGTTTGTCTGGTTACCCAAAAACCAGAGACTTTTAATTTGGATGTTGCAGAAGACATGCCACAATCAGAGCTGGACAGGACTGTAGGGCAAGGAGAAAGGAACTGAGGCAGGCGTAGCAGAAAGCTTGTGGGAGGCCACGATGTTAACCCTGCCTTGCTACCAGGGGAGTTGCACCATGAAAAGGGCCCATGTGCAAGAATGCAATTGCCTGAGGCAGCACGTGCTCTGCAGAATTTAAACTTGTCTGATTTCTGATTAGTTATTGAGCAGTTGGTGTTGCAGGCTTTCAAAAGCGAAGGCAGAGCTCACTTCAAATAAACTCAATTCATTGGGTCATTGGGCTGAAGGCACAGCTTGAGCTAAGCTGAAAGTTGCACCAAAATTAGCTGTGCTGGCTATCGGGTACCAGGTGAGGTAAATACGACATAAATGCTTTCATGTACTTCTGCTAGAGACATCCTTTCCAGCTTCTTTCTGAGCTTGAGGAACTGATAATATTTTTGAACCCAATTCTGGTCATAGATACTTGGCTGTTTTTTCCAGAGCTTCAGGGTTGTGTTTAACAGGATGCCTCTGGGATTCAGGTCTTTTCTTCACTACCCTCATCCTTCTTTATGACATTGAGGAACTTTGACATTGAAGAACATTTATTGCAAGGGCTTGATCCAAAGTCGGTTAGTCTCTCTGCTGCCTTCAGTGGGTTTTAGTTCGTACATCTCAGTTCAGGCTTGAGAATTCCCTTATTCTGTTAGAACCTCTAAAAATTATTTTAAGCCCACTGACAATTGGCACAGCTGTTCTTTGAGTCCGTTCAAGACCATTAGAAACAGCACTCCATGGATCTGAAAACCATAGATTAAGAACCACTGAACTAAATACAATTCAAATAATGCCTCAGGCACTAATAGATACTTTTATTTGCTTCTCCCTTTCCCAACTCTGATCAAATCCAGCCTTTTCTGTTTTACCTTCAGGGGTAGAAGGTGGTTCAAGCAGTGCGCTGACAAATGGATGACTATAGGAAAGCACAATTGCTTCGAGGAAGTTACCCTTCACATGAGCCGTTTAAGGGGAAAAAATAAAATTGCTTCGCATAAAATTGTATAAACTCCATGGTTTATTGCCTAATCTAGGAAAGGGTAGTAAAATAGTACCAAGTTGGAAATTTTTTAATTAAACCCACGCTTGTTGACTTAAAGTTTGTTTATGAATTCTAGCAAAGATTAATGTACAATAGCAAACCAAACAATTTATTATTGCAGAGCTTGTTGTCATGTAATTTGTAGAACTGAGTGAAAGAGAGATTATAACATCCAAACAAATTTATTGTTCTGTAGCTCGAGGATTTTCTTTTGGTTCTTTTGGTTGTTGGGTTTTGGCTTTTGTTTCATAAAGTAAGAATAAATAAATTAAATAGAGTACTGAAGCTAGTCTTGGAATTTCCCCAGAGGAGTGGGATATTCACACACGCTTCAAACTAGCAGCTCTGGACTCTTATCGATAAAGGCAGGAGGCTTGGGTTCCTCAAAGCCATAGTCAGATATTGTTATAGATGTAGAATAGAAGTGGATAAATCATTGGTCTAGTCTTTAAAACAGCCTGTTATATTAAGGGAGCGATCCAGCATATAAAATTGTATGAGAACATGTACTTTTATAGTGGTCTTGGATTCTCAAAACGTTATGGAAGAAGGTCAGCTACAGAACTGCTCACAGGAAACAGTATTAAGTGTCAGAAAAGTGCAGAATCCTTATTGCCAACTTCATTTTCTCTAATGAATTAGCTACAGCCACCTCATTAAGGAGACTGTTCTTGATCAAACTTTTCTTTCAGTTTTCTTAATGACCAAATTGAATTTAACCTCTCTCAACTTGAGAAGTATTATTCTTCACCTTAATGACAGGACTTGAATTAAACCATTCCCTTTCATTCACTACATTATTGCAGTAAGTATTAAATGTTAAAAAGAAGCCATCCCAAAACCTTGCTATACTAAAATGGAAATCTTAATTTCACTAAAATTAAATTACTCTAAAATTCTCAGGGTATGGCTGGATAAGCAACCTGTCACCTTGTCTCAAAGCTGTTTACGTGTTTCGTCCAGTTGTTTGTTCCTGACCCCATATGACACTAGTTCAGGAGTCCCTCAGCTGTGGAGCAGGTGTGCAGGCTGGGGCTTCACTCTGAGCCCCAAAATCATTGCTGTGGCACAACAGAGGGGGCAGTTAAGAGCAGGAGATAGGGGTGGGGAGGAATGGGAGCAGGATGAAGAACCTTTTCCCCTAGCATTTGGACAGCTATGCATTGCCACAGTGCTGCACATGAGGAATGCTCTTATAGTGCATGATGTTTTCCATAGTCTCCTGTGGCCTTGCTGCAGGAAGTACTGAACACAACGCGCTGAGGGCCACACAGCAGACTCGGTTTTTAGCCTGTGAGCAGGATTTTACCCTTAATGCTTCTACATCATAATTTGATGATAATAAATGATGACTTTGGATGTCCTGAATGAGATATCTAGGGAATGATTTTTACCATTCTCATAAAGTGTTGGGCAAGGGTCTCTGAATTTGGATGTCCCTATGGAGAAGTTAGGCTGACACTGGCTGTGGGATCTTTTAGAGTTGTAGCATGTTTATTTCACTCAATTGAAAATTTTCACATTTTAGTCTTCCTTTTTTTGCTGTCTTTCTTCTTTGAAGGGGAGAAACAAAAAGTAAAAATCTGAAATCACCCTGAGAGCTTTCCCTTTGAAAAGTAGAGGCCACCTTCAGCAAAGCAGGAATTCTTGGCCTGAGTGCTGCTATTGAAATCTCAAATTTTGGACATTCAGCACTCTCTTCAAAATATTTATTCTGCAAAATCCTGCCTTTATTGGGACATGATGCAATATCAGAAAGAGGATTTCATGAGGCAATGAATATAATCTTTTGTCTGTATTATGGTTTATTGTTTCTTCCTCTCTTTGTCATAAAGCAGGAATAACGTTCATGGCGTTGGAAGACACAGGCACAATAAACAGCTTGGTGGTTCTCAAATACCTGAACTTTGCTTTGGTACTTAATCACCCAGAGAAAATGTTTATTGCCGTGCACACTCCTCTGCTGTGAACATTATCCTTTTAATTATAAAACATTGCACTGTACAAGACATACAGCACAGTAAACAGAATAAAATCTGGTATCTGTTTCTCAGGCAGGAAGAATTCTGTGGTGGGATCCTTGTCTCGTTGGTCGGCTTATCTTGGCTTGACATAATATGGATCTAACCTATCTTCTCTGACTCCAGTGAGCTTTGGGCTGGCATCCTCTTTTAAATGTGGCGTCCTCCTGTGGAAGCTCAGCTCAGCTCAGCTTTCCCCTTTGGGGTCAAGCCCTGAAAGAGCAAGTTCTCAAGGGCCAGATTTTACTGCTTTTATTCAATGAAGAAAAGGGAATGTTTGCAAAGTAAGTGACAGTACAAAGTAAAAGTCTGACAGAATTGGACTTGTAACTACTATGGATAGCGGTAACCCTTGCTTAAAACCTTCCTTTTCTTGGATTTGCTGAATACCACTGTCTTGTTTAACTGTGCCTTTCATGTTGGAAAAGAGGAAAAATTCAGGAAGTTAAAGAGCAAGTTTGACCTAAAATGATGTTGGGGTAACTATTTTTATAGATTCTCTGTACCATGGGAAAAAACTCTACTGTGTCTTTTTCCCCTTGCATCGATGCACAGCAGAAGCATAACAGGGACACAACGGGCAGCTCAGAGAGGGGCTGTGCCCACCCCAGCCACCGAGTCCATGTCACCCCCAGCTTCCTGGGAACAGGCAGCTGCAGCCTGACTCATGTACATCCCCCTCTGCAGTAGTTTGGCTCCTTTGTCACAGACTAAGCATAGAGGAAAATGCCATGTGAAAGCAGCACTTCCCTCATGCCTCCCTCCTCCAGGTCCCGCTCCCCGCTCCTAGGTGTGAAGGTACATCTATGTATGCTGGAAAATACCTTGTACCTGCCTGGCCCCACAGACAGCAGCACAGTACAACCTCCCGCTGTCTGAGCCTCACACAGTCAAGCCTGGAGCAGAGATGGCATTCTCTGTGCAATTACAGGGATCTGACCAAACGAGACATAACCATAGCCCAGAGAGGCTTCTTCAGCTGCCTGTATTTTAAAGGAAATGTGAGCATCTACTGTCGTTCTGTCCCTATACAGATCCCAGAGCAGTATACCAAAAACCTTGCATCACATATTCCTACCTGCTGCAGTTTGAGTGCAAACATGCAGAGTGCCACGTATTTTCTTTAACCTATGCTGTGCCTGCTTGGATTGTGAGACACAGAGCGAGTGGTGGGAGGTTGCACCTGATGTAAGGTCCTTTGCTGTTCAGCTCCTTAAGACACAGGCTTTCATGGCTCCCCTGGCAGAGTGTAAAGCCCCAGGCATGTCCCAGGGCTCATATGCCAGACAGCTCTGCTGGGAGCTCCTGGGGTCCTCCAGCAGGGGAGAGGCTGTGGCAGTGTAGAGATGCAGGAGTTGTGTTGGGCAACAGTTGGTGCCCCCAGTTCCACACATAACCAGGGAGAGCTGACAGCTTTCCAAAGAGCCAGAACAGCCTTCAGCTGCCATTTCCCATGGACTCTTTCTGGGTTCCTTCTGTCCTCCCGTCCTGCAGAGGATTGTGGGGCAAAGGGGATTTATCTGTAGCCACATCTGCTTTGCTGGAAGATCTTCCTTCCATTATTTCTCAAGTCCTGAATCTGACCCAGTGCTGTTTCTCCTTCTTGTGCTCGTCCTACATCCCCTTGGCTTAGGGTACTCTCCTTGAAATGATTAGCTGTCACCTCCACTTTGTCTCTGCAGCTCTTTTTCACAAGGCCAGTCAAGTAATAGGACCTCAGAATTTTCTTTTGAAGTGTTTTCATCTAAAATTCCAGCATTCCTGGATTCCTCCCTCCCTCCTTTCAATTGTTGTACTAGAGGAGAGATTTTTTTACATAATGTTGTAGATTCTGAAGCTCAAACAAGAGACGTTGGTAGGGGATAAGAAACAATGAATCTATAGGAGTAGAACAGAACTTCATTGTGCATTCAAAAACACACTAGATGCTACATAAGAAAATAGTCATGTTTCAAATTACTATTGTCCTGTAGTGACTAGGAGTCAGACTTACTGCTGTCATTTCATGATAGCTCTTCTGGAAGGCACCCAAGCGTTCATTACCCAGTAACATAACTTTGTCTGATGTGCCTCTGTTTTATGTATAGGTAGTAGAACAGCTACAGACACCTTTTTATATTTAGCAGCAGGTTTATAAAGATGAAGAAAAATGCCTGCGTACCTGTATTGTTCCCATGGCACTTGAGCACTTAAACATCTTTTTCTGTTCGACATCCTTTGTATTTTAATAACACACAGAAGCATCAACAGAGATTGGAACTCTATTATGTGAGGCACTAAATGAACATGGAGAATGGCAGCACCTGCCCCAAGTAGCTGACTGTCTAAAATAGACAAAACAGGCACTGAAAGTCCTATTATCTCCATTTATAGGTAAGGCCACAGGATAAATTAAGACTCCTATGGTTATACACAGTCTATAATAGTCGTAGTCGTTGAACCCCTATCTCCAGAGTCCCAGACTAGTGGTTTTTAAACAGAATAACTGCTGCTTTCTTGGAAACAATTTAACACAGTTAATAATCAAGATGTAAAATGAAGTAATGCAGGTATTGAGACAGAAAGGTAATACGTTCAGATATTACTTCATGGGGATGTTGTCATTTTATTTCCACAGGAAGAGATGGTTAAGAAGAAAATTAAGGCTTTTTCTTTTTAAACAGGTAAAATAGCGCAACATAAAACTAAACCAGAAAGAGCCTCAATTGTCCTTTCACCACTTTCATGCCTCTGGTGTTCCCTGGCTTGACTGAAGTTACTTCATTTTTGAACTACACCAAGGGAAAGAAGCATGTTGCCCTAACAGTCCGTCCCAGAGACTCATTCATTTCTGAATAAGACCTCAGTGCAGAGTTCACTGCTGGATTGCCTGGTTCCCAGCAGCAGCTTCCCCAGCTTTAAAAGAAATCCTCCAGCTTTTAAATGTATTTACATTTAGTCGCAGTAGTCAAAATGCAAGAGGAGAAAGAGAGTGTCTCTCATTCATCTTAAAATGCTAAAGCTGATAAACGCACTATTTGTTCAAGAAAGTGAGAGAGTCTTGAGATGATCAGATCCTCTGCCCACTATTTTTAAGTCAGATCTGCAGGTCTGACACTTTATTTTCTGCAGTGGATGAGTAACTGCATGTGGCAGGTTTATAGAAAAAGAATTCCTCACCTTCAGTGATACTTAAGGAGAGCATTGGTACCATCTGCACTGATCCCATTACAGCCAGCTTATGGACAGCTGGGATGTCTAGGCATCCACTCTCCTCATTAATCCCCCATTCCACTACGATAAACTTCTGCAGAGATGGCAACACATTGCAGATGGAATTAATCCACCATGGCAGGAGCTAATTAAGAGAACAAATCTGAAGCAGTGCCTTATGGCTTTAATTCCCTTTTTATACCTGCAGGGCAAGGACTGTTAAAAATGAAAAGAAGTTAAGTATAAGCCAATGCTGGCATTAACCATGTCTGCGATCTCAAATACTATTGCTCCTGCTCACTTCAGCAAAGCCTTGGATCAGACTTTTAAAAAAATTTTTAAAAAATTAATGAACTGTGAAGAGAACAGAAGGGAAAAAAAAGAGCCGTTTTCATTAGGAGTGTTCAAAAAATCAACCTGACCACTCTCCTAAGAAAGCTGATACAATTAATCTCGGCATCAAAGCAGAGTTTTGCGAGGTGGCATGTATTTCTAGGAAACAGTATTCAGACAGATACAAAAGGTCTTTTCAGGAGCAAGTAGAAGTATAAGTTATCTGAGATTGTATCATTTATAACAAGAAATAGTCCTCTACAAGGTGTTGATGTGTCAGGGTAAAAACAAGCATCTGTGCTTGTGTTTTCCAACTCTCTTTTCATAGGTTTTGGAACTTCAACCATTAAAAAAAATAATTTTGAAGCCTTTCATTATCCACTAGTTCAACTCTCTGATGAGCCCTCTGTCTAAAGCCAAGAACAGGGGATGATGAAAACGAAAACTGCTGCACATGATTTGGCAAGATAGGAGTGCCAGCATATAAATGACCAATAGCAGAGGAAATGAATGAAATGTGCACAGGAGCATATGGGAAATGTTACAGCTACTGGTGATCTGTGCAGTATTTATGCGCAAAACCTTGAAGTATGTTTTCTGGATCAGAGCTTTACAAAATGTGTTATTTCAAACTTAAATAGCTGTATTTGTAGTGCACTGAAGCATGTGCTTGGCTTTCAGCATACGTTTAAGGCCTTTCTCTGCTTGTCAAAACACTTTCGGCTAACTATATAAAAGATATAAGCCTGGTGATTAGTGTTATATGATCTGCCTTAAAGACCCATGCTATCACGGAGGAATCCTCAGTCCTGACTTTAGGCTCTCTAGGTAGTGAAGTCGCTGGTACCACAGAAACAAGGGAGGAGTTGATAAAGCCAATTGTAGAAAATGTTGAGTAATTGCCATTTTTTATCCAGGAACCGAGGCATCTCCTTCTGCAGAAAAAGTTAGACTTGTGACTTTTCCTGGAATTAATTCCTTATGCCCTTACTTATGAAACTAGAGTGCTGAAAAAATAGGTCAGAGCTTTTGTTCATACATGACTAGTGATAGTACTGGAACTTCCACTCCATCCCAGATGAGTGGTCTGAACATATCAGGTGAAATAAAAGTAGCTCTAGACCTACAGGACACCTTTAATTGCCTTGCAGCATCATCCAGACACATCTGCACTGCTGATATTTAGGAGATAGAGATGTTGTTAGCTCAGGAGTCAGCTACAACTTGGTAGCATTTTTTAAAGACTGTGGTTCTGGCTTGAACATTTGGCAATACATGAGGCTTGGTCACCTTTGTCCTCTTGTGGATCTGGGCAGTGGTTCCCACTGGCAAGGACTGCGAGCCTGAACAGGGTCACAGCGCTAGGAAGCGGTGTCAAAAATTCACTGCGGCAATCGGACTTAGAAAGGGAGTTGTGAGCCCAAAAGTGGACAGCCAGGAGGGAAGTTTGGAATTGCTGTCCTAGGGGGAGAAAGGCAATTGTAGCATCTTTGAGCAAAACAGCGTGCAAACGGACCCACTCTAGAGGCATCTGAGATAGATTAATGCAGCGCCGTGCTTCCCTTGCTAGGCTTTGTGGGCTCTGGGATACTTCTGCATGCTATGGCTTCATGTCGCTACAGCTTTCATGTCTGTTGAAATCAGTGGGACTTCTGTATCCTCTCCAAGTTCAAGGTTGCTCTTAAGCACAGACATTGATCGGGTTGGTAGCAAGTCCTTTGCTGAATTAGGGTCAGACAGGCATTCTGATAACCCGTGTGCAGACTGTCTCGTTAAAAGTATGTGTCTGATCCTAGAAGAATAACACAGACTGTCTCGTTAAAAGTATGTGTCTGATCCTAGAAGAATAACAGTTTGGGACAGAACATGATATGTGCTTTTGGTAGGGGTATTTGCCACTTGCTGGGTGTCTGTTACTTGCAATAAATTGGAATGATGTATTCCTAAATCCAACTGATAGCTGGTTCTGGACAATTAAGATTGATTTTCTGTATGGATCCTTGGAATCTAATAATTTATATAGTAACAGATATCTTAAATAGTAAGAGGCCTTATTATTTTCCAAACTATGCAAATGTCTTAAATTTTATTTCTACATTATTAATGTCCAGTTGTTTGCATATGAAAAGACAGATTCTGGATACATTTTTGAAAATGTGCCTCTGAGCATCAATACTACAAAAACATCAAACTTACTTCAAAACCTTCAGTCAGACAGGGCTCCTAGAGGTTTGGATTGTTTCAAAGTGAGCAATTAAGCTTGAACTGCTAGATTGAATTTTTAAAAGAATTGCTATGGGGAAGAGGAAAAAAAAAGTAAGTAACAAAGTTTTTGGCCTGTGCTCTTTGGTTGTAGCTCAAGGAAGACCATGAGTATTATTGATTGGGGTTTTCAGTTTCAAATTGTGAAAAAAGATTGAAGACTTAATTTTACTTGTGGCAGGCAAGCATCAACCTCCTGCTTCTGTAACTGTGTGTGCTCAGGCAGGCTGCTGGGCCAGGCGCAGCTTCATTCCCCTCCTTTGGACTCCACAAGAAGAAATTGCAGAATGCTGTCTCAAAACATCGGATTTGAAAAAGCACCCGACATTTGAATATTTGCTGAAACTTTACTGAGAGGAAAGGACATGTTGCCCATGTTGCAGAACTAGGTTCTTTTTCTAGACGGACAAAGTTCCTTCTTTCCTTCATACACACCAGATTTTTGCTGTGTTTGTATTTTGAAACCCTGAGCTCCGGAGATGCATGCAGGTGAGATACAGGAGGTGAAGGGGGCTATCCAAGAAAATCCCAAAGATTCAAGTCAGACTTAGTTTTTATTTGGGGTTAAGTTTTAATCGTAAGATTAGATGCGGTATTTTCTTACCTTACTTGTTAATGAAGGTTTGCTCCACAACTCTGTATGATCATGGAGAAATGGTTTCTAAATCAATAGACATTGGTTAGGAATGATTAAACAAACAATTTACCATTATTTGTGCAAATAGTTGGTCAGTTTATATGAGCACCTGTGAATGAATAAAGATTCAAGTCAAGGGACATCTTGTTCAGACTTTTTTAGTTTTTTTAAAAACAGACCCCTCTGTCACAGAGAGTTACCGACTCCCTTTTCACTGATGGACAGTAAGGGGGAACAGCACTCAGAGGTGGCATTGTGTGGAAATCAAAAATCAACAAGCATCTGCCTAGAGAAGTCATCTGTCATACTAGATCCTCCTAGACCAACTTCTGGTTGACAGCATATGTGCAAGACCAATGCACATGGAATCAGAAGCATGCCAGTGATCCCTGCCAAGAAGCAGAGCTGAGTGGCAAATAATTCCTGCTAATTTCAGAGAAGTTGTTTGATTCATAGGCAGGAGGACCTGGACTCTGAATTCTTCTGAGTAGGCAGCTCCTGTGTTGAAGAGGTAGGAGTCTTAGAAGACATCTTCCCGTATTTATTTGTTCTGTAAGTGAAAAAGAATATTTCTATGACATTTGGCAATTCATGCAAAGGCTTTCAACTTAATTTTTCTCTAATGCTTTTTTCCCCACTAGTTCAGATGGCAGGTTACTCTTTCATGTTTCCCAAACTGGTACTTCTTCAGATCAAATACTTATGAAAAATAGTTCAGTAAAATAACTCTGGCCTTCTGCAGAGAGTCATCAGAATCTTTTTGTTTTAACCAGTTTTGGTTTTCAGAGTCTGATGTTTATAAATCATTTGATATGTAACTGTGTTATTTCACTTGGTCACCTTAGTAGTTTTGTTTTGGAACTTTGTGTTTTTTAAATTAAAATACATTTTTGTAACTGAGCAGACCAAGTATGGACTATTTGTGGTGTTGTGGATAAATAGCAAACCTGATTTAAAACAATATACAGCAGAGTGATGGTGGGGGGGAGGATGGAGAGATGCCCTTTTACTTGCTGGTGAAGGAGGAAGATTGGGAAGGGCCATGTTTATCTTCCTTTTTGCCCTCATGTATTCTGCCTGGTCAGTTCCTCCACACCCCCCATCAGAAGTGAACATCCCCTGTAAAACACAAGCAACTCTCCTGGACTGTTTCTGCTCCCTTCAGGTGGAGGGAGATGGCAGGAGCTGGAGCAGAGGTACTGCGAGCAGTGGTGGGCAGGTCGGGAGTGCCAGGTCTGGGTTGGTGGTTGCTTGCTCTGTCTGCTTGGCCTGGAGACTTGGTGTCCTGAGAGTCCTGGGCGCAGGCATTTGCCCCAGACACCACCATGCCTGGCTACAACTCTGATAGAGTTAACTTTAGGAACAGCAGAGGCTTTGATCAGACAACTAGGAGTTAAGCTATCCATCAAAAACCTGTAAAAAGCACACCGGGGAGTTGAGTTCATACTAGAATTAGGGGGAGGGGACAGTTTCGAGTTGATTCTTTCTTTTGATGTATCAAGAATAAGGTTTAAGAAGAATTTAAACACTTTCTTAAAATAATGCCTTTAGTTGTGTGGGTGGAAGTAACAATCTTTCAGCTCATGAAACTGATGCTTCGTATAATTTCCTGATGTTCACTTACCTTGGCTGTTAATGGAAGCTTGCATTCTAACATAAACTCTAATCACCCCACTGAAAGCAGCAGGAAAGATTTGTCCCTGGTGACAGCCATGGGTCATTAATCCACTACCCACAGTGTATGTACTCTCCCCTTCTGTTCACATGCTTCCAAGCTATCAAGAGCAGTACAGTGCTAACTGTTCAGAAATGTACAGCGGGGCTGGAGCAGTGTGCTCCTACCCACAGAAATAGGTAAGCCCATCTCTAAGTTAAAACAGACAAATTACCTTGGAGGCCATGCCTGCTCCTGGGGTATTTGCTTGTGTTCATATACCAAATCATACTGAAATGTGCCGGTAGAGTTCAGTACAAAGGGCTAGCCACCAGGTAACAGCTTAGCTGCTGAGCTCACCAATGGTGAGGGCTGCCATGCATACAGATTTTCCAAGACTCCATCTTTCCATCAAAAGATGGGAGATGCAATACCTCTGGGGTGAGTCTTCTTGACTGTGCATGTGCTGTACATCCAGTCTGTGCTGCCACCATGGCTGCATCACTCAAAAAAACCCCTACTGCATGTGCTTCAACCTGATCTTTGGCTAGCATTTCTGGTATGAAAAGCAATACTCTGATTGTACAGCTCATTCTATACTGATCAGTTCACTTGCGGAAGAGTCTTGTAGCACCAGGCATTAGCCAGGGTAGGGAAGTTGGCTGTACCCTTTGAAGAGAGGGCATGAGCAGAAGAGAGTTGGGCATGCACTGAGCAACTGGGCAGCAGGGAAAGTTGAGAGGCGCAGAAACGATAGTATTGGAGTGCAGGTGTGTGTGCCAGGAGAAAAGCTGGTCTTAAATCAGCTCTTGGGAAGGCCAAAGGGAAATGTTAATTAAAGAATCTGGGAAGCCCTGAAGTTTATCTGTCCAGATCAGTGTAGAGCCATACCAGTTAGCTAATACGGAGGAACTTGGAAGGATTTCTATTGCGGCTGTAACATCAGGTGGGAGGTTATATATGTGTGTGTATATAGATGCAAATGTGTGTGTGCATATACGTATATATGCTTAAATCCAATGCAGAGTTTGTGCACAACAGGCCAAAATTTAACTTTCTGGCATGGTTGCTAATTGTACTATGTTGGCATAAGTCCCCATATTCTTACCGTAAACAGCTGCCAGGAATGAAACATTGTTCTTATTTTCTCTTTCCTTTCTTGGAGGCAGTAAATTAAAAGGAAGATCAGAGTCACTGAACGCCTAATTTGCAAGAGAGGGCTTAACTGCTTGTTCCCAGGATTTTAAATGTATTTTGCAAACTTTTATCCTGTTAGGATTGAACTTAACTGATTGGAAGTGATGTGGGCAGTGTTGCTCCCTACCAGAGCAGTGCAGTAGAGCAGATGGCTGGCCGAGGCACTGTTCCATTATTAAACAGATCAGCAAGGAGCCTAGAAAGAAGCACACTTATAGCCTTTGTATCTCACAAGGCCATATATTTTTCTCTAATGTGAGGGACAATTAATATGGCCTCTTTATTGGATGGTAAAGGCTTTTCAATTTAACCTTGAGCTATTTCCCTTTACAAAGAAATTGCATAAAAGCAACAACGAAAAATTTTAATCTCCTTACAGGATAATAGAAGAGAGATCATCTGGAGTTTATAAAGCATCTTAGTTAATGGATTCATTTTAATAATGTCAGGTTTATCCGCCCACATTGGCAAATCTTGATTTTTTTTTTTTTTTTTTGAGTGCATGCATCCAGATTACTCATCTTAAAGCACAGAAAGAAAGTGTCATACTACGAATAATACAAGCACTCTCCTGTCCGTCCTTTGGCAGTTGAAATGGAAAGTCCCAGCATTCTCCCTGAATGTGGAGGGAGAGAAGTGTCAGGGAGACGTTTTGGGTCCATAATTTGGGCACTGTCTCTGACCGTCTTTGCTCTAAATCTTAATATCTGTGCTACAGCTGATTCATACTCCAGCCCGAAGTGTAGCATCTTTCCACTATACCTCTGGCTCTCATTGGGGCTTCACCAACTGAATTCCTACAGCATGATCTTCTCTGACTTTAACAGAGGTTCCTACTTGCAGCTAGCTGAAGTGCTTCCTCCAGTGTCATTTGCCAGCTGGTTCAGCTGTGTGACTTCTCTATGTGTCCTTCTGCTGGTTCCTTTGTTTTTACCACCACCAGCATTAACTGTTTGCCTTTACTTTAAAGGCCCTGCCTGATGTCTTCATGTCCCCGTTATCACTTCTCTTATGCTGTTAAGACAGTGGAAAGGACCTTCCCACAGGCCGTGCTATTCTCCTTTCTGCCATTCCCTGCTTAAACCTTAATTGCTAAAATTTTCATGAAACTTCTGCTAACACCACTGCTGTGTTATCTCCTTGCTTCCTTGGCTGCCTTTTTGCCTTCAGGCACCGGTGTCCTGTTGGTCTGTAAGCACTTGGGGGAAGAGCTTGTTTCTGCTCTGTCTGCGCAGCGCATACCTCTGTGTGTTCCTAGTCTTTCACCATGGCTCCTGGGCCCTACAGTAGTACAAATAATTAATAGCAGTTCTTTTCATCATCATGTGGAAACTCTTGTCAGCTTTGTGGCATTTCTTGTAAAAGTTTAGCAAGCCTTGTGAAGCAAATCTTGCAATCAGGGAAGAAAGCCAAGTTGATTATCAATCCAGGAATAATACAACCCTGTCCTATGTTGAGTGTTCGTTTATTTTTCACTTGCTGAATACATTAGAATTCTTTAAGTAGGGCCCAATTTTGCCTCAGCAGATACCTTATATGTTATGAATTCTTCTCTGTCTCAGATGCAGGTTTACCAAGGCTGTTGGAGCCTCTGCTGTTCTGCTCCTTGTTTTCCCGAATCAACAGGCATCCTAAGATGCTTGCTAGATTAATTGAAAAGTTGCCAGCTGGGAAGCAAGTCTGTTCTTGTGGCTGACCATTTGGTTGGATCTAATGGGAAAAGGAAAAAAAAAATCCTCTTTCTGTTTTGGGAAAATTCCCTGCCAAGGCCTTCTGAAGGCTCAGGTTCAATGAGGGTGGCTCCTTTACTCAACAGCACCTGGGTGGGTATTGGGAGATTTCTGGAAAGATCCCCAGTGCCTCCTTCAGGACATTAGGGACCCTTAGTACTTCCAAAAGGATATGCCCTAAGCAAAAAACTTTGTGTTATGTATACTGTAAGTGGTCACAGAAGCTTCTCTCCAGTGCCTTTTATTTTTTTCCCCTTCCTTGCAGTGCCATAAGTGGTAAAGCCAGAGCATTTCTGGGGGATTCTACCAGTGCACACCATGCAAACAGCCCTGTACCCACCACCCGGTAGCCTTAACTTTCTCCAATGGTTTGAGAAGGCAGAGGTGCTGGACACTGCTCCAGGTCTGCCTGATCTGCTCTTCCTAGCGCTGCAGGTCTGGAGGAAATAGGAGACAGGCTGAAAGAGCAGCTGAGTTGCTAAATCAAATTTCCGATCATGTTCCCAAACCTCATATAATGCAAATTTCCCAGGAGCAAATGCTCACTTTTTAAAAGCTGCAACCAGTAATTCCAATGGAGTGAAATAAGGATTTTGAAGGTGAATCCTGTGCTGGGAATAATGCTCTAAACTAACAAGCCCAGGATCGAAGAGCTCAAATTCGCTACTCTTATTTTCACTTTTCTTTTGGCTCAGTTTCTCCATTTCCCCTGTATTGTCTGAATCAAGGGATTCGTCTTAATAGCCTTGATTTTATCTCTTTCCAAAACTACTTAGGAAACATAATGTAAGAAAAGTGGAAACAATCTTCTCAATACCAAAGACTTGTTTAATTTACTGTTTAATTTACTTGTTTAATTTTTTTATTAACATTATCTTGATCCATCATTATCAAGCTGTATCTTCCAAACCTGCAGAGTAGAAGGAGGAAATCTTAACCCTGTTTTCTTCCTCCTGGGAAGTCCAAATGGGCTAATTGTGAGAGATCTCTCCTCTCTTTTGTGACAAATTAGCAAGATTCTAGAGTATAAATGGGTGGGTTGTAAGTGGCTTTGTAACAGTTCCAGATTCCCCTGAATCTGCTATAAGCAGCACAAGAATTGCTTCTATTACATCCTGGATGGGGATATGGAAACTTAAGTCTTCAGGGATACTGTGGTGCCCACTTACTCAAAGCAGTAGCTGCATTTTCAGCAGTCTCTGTCACGTTACGTGGTTCCCGCAGGTTTGGCAATGGAGTGTCCCTTGCGCATAAAGGTACGCAGCTTCAGATCCATCTACAAAAAGGTTGTGAGCCCTAGATGTGGAGACCGATGTGACTTTATTCTCTGCTGATAAATTACTTCCAATTTTAAAAACAGGAAGTTCACCTTATTATGGATGAAATGGCACATTCTCCTCCACCCATTTCACGAGCTGTGCTGTTGCTCATTTGCACATAAGCGCAAATACTTGTGTGCTCATGTACCAAACCCTACAGTGGAGACACCAATAAGCTTCCTCCTGTCATGCGTACTCCCCTTCCTTGAAGGCAAAAACAGATCTCAAAGAAGAGTCCTAGATCAGAAGCACCAAGAATGACGAGCCTCTTTCCCCTGTGATTATTTTATCAGTCTCTTCTGGAGGGTTATCCATAAATGTCAGCTTTTTGATACACGCTAAAGAGACTTCTTCATTACTGACTTATGTCAGACTTCATTGGATTTCATCTGCTAAAACACTCAATCGAGAACCAACTCTTATTCTCTGGAGGTTGGGAACACTCATCCTTGCATCCAGAATGTGGCTTGTGGCGCCCTGAAACTACCTGCAAATACTGACCAGAGAAGTTATTTTATTTTCAGGGTGAGATATTAAGATGAAGGATGTCATTCTGGTCTTTTAAGTAACAATGCTCTGCTGTAAGGAGCTAAAACCCACTCCACGGGCCAGGGGCTCAGGCTGGAGGAGCTCTCAGGCTGATGTAAAGAAGCTCTTCTACTTCACATACTGTTGTTAAATATCCACTGGTCTGGAGACTGCAGCGTGCATGTCCCAGGAGGCTGAACCCAAGGTTACAACAGAACCATTCTCGCTTTCTCTTCTTTTCTCATCCAGTGAATTTACAGTTACTCCATATGAGAGGAAATACCATCAATAAGAGAGATGATGAACTCTACTGTGGATATTCTGTGGCCTAATGATTAAGGCTTCATTCTCAATACAAAACAAGGTGATGAATTTGAATCCAGATTCTCCATGTCCCCAGGTAGTTCTCTGACTGCCAGGCTACTTGCTGAGAGGCAAGGCTCTGCTTCAGGAACCCCTTGTATCCATCGCTTTGGGAAAAACGTCCAACAGAGGTGGGTAGGAACTGCTGGTTTTCATTCTGGTTCAGTTGACGAGTTTGCTCACTTGTGAGCTTTTTGGAGGGATATGTGTTTCTGCCACCAAACTCATAATTTCTGCAGGCAATTCTGTTTCTTCTTACTTCTCTGCCAGTTTCAATTCATGTAGAGAAAGGAGAGGGGAAAAAAAAGCTTAAGATATGTAAAGTAAACAGCTTTCATTTTTTACTCAAACGTATTCATTAGTCAAAAGTAGTCACTGAATAATTTACATAGATGATTCTTAGTTCACGAGTTGTCTGTGAGCAGTTCATTACCCATACTCAAATTGCAGATGTTTTGATTAGGTACATGAAATGCATCACAGCTGTGATCTTTCTTTCAGGGTAGTTTCTCTGATGTCAGCAGAGGCTCTCCCCATTTATACCAGCGATAGACCTGAATTAAGCTCAATATATATCTCTTTTGATTACAGAACTTAAGCAAACCTTCCTGAAATCAATGCACTCTTTGTGTTTATGACTGTCATCCTTGGGCCGCAAGTGGTTTTTCAGCCATTTCGGGAAAAATAGCGGGGGTTCACAAACCCAAACAGAAATGCGAAATCCTGCACAGCAAGCATGAGGGAACAGGCTTGCTTTTCTGCACGGCCTTTCATAGGTTCTTGATCAGTAGCCCATAGAGCCTTGGTAGATCCTGGGCTGAAAATCACAGGATTAAACATTTAATTACGTGTCTCAGAGCCAGGCTCTGGATGTGAAAGCTGACAGCTCTGAATTGGCTTTGGTCAGGGCTGTCAATGTCACTGTGGATACACTTTTTTTTAGAACATGTTTTACAGTTCTTTAGTTCTTTCCTTTCTGCAAACAAGCTTTTCTTGCAACCTTTGATTTCCACAATGGCCTCTGGTTCACTTAGAAAGGACTGTATCTCCAAGGACAGCTTCAGTTGTCATTCTGCTTAAGCAGTCTTGGGACACAGTCTTAGTTCACCATTGCTGTGGACAAACATAGCATTCTTATTGCATTCATTAAGCTGAGAAAAAGGTGAAATCATTATTGTTAGTCTACAAACAAGAGTTAAATACCTATCATCAAATGTAGAAAGGAGTAAATATGGTATAAATTATTCTAATAGGTTTGCACAAAAAAGAGCAATTAAACTAATGCAGTTTGACTTCTTTTCAATTAATAATGTACCCAATCATTTCTACATTGTTTGGAAAGACTACGTGCAGATAATATTGTCTTATGGCCTAATTTTTTTCATGCAATTAGTTGCATGCATTTGCTGACAGGCTAATTTATGAGCACTTGCTTTAAAAGCAGAACTATTTTGCATTTAATTACATTGGGTTGTAATCCATCTGTTGACAAATTTGTGTGTTTTGCTATTTATTTGCTAATGCGTTCCACTACTTCAACATGATCAGTCATACAAGTTGAATATTTTTTTGATTATATAAATACCATAGGGTAATTAAGGGCCAGATTATGGCTGGTGGGAATGACTAGTTGTGGTATTTCTACTCCCCCCCCCGTTGAACCTTTTATTACTGCTCTGTGGAGAGTGAACAAAACTATGATTAAAACTGGAATTCTATGCCTGCTGTTTCTCAGCAGCTGCAGCAGGGGAAGGTGGGGAGAAGTTTATCCAACAGGGCCCTCTGACGCTTTGTGCCCAGGACCTGTTTGCTCATGTGCAGGTTTCCTCTAAAATGTCGTGTCCATGAGCAGATCGATACTCTTGTAGGGGGAAGCAGAGGGCAACCTGGGAAATCAGACCAAGGTTTTGAGATTGACTGCTTTCACTACTTACTCTGAGGAGGAGGAAAGGTGAGCTGGGTGGAACGGCCCCTCAGGTGGGTGGCAGGTGCTTGGATGTGGAAAGCAGGAGCACTTGGTTTCAGTCAGGTTTCTTGCTGAATTGATTGGCAGTGGATGCCTGAACTGTGGGTGCAGCATGGGGAATGGCAGTTGTTGGGAGAATGTTGTTTTTCTTGGTAGTTCCTGCTTGGACTTAATGAAGAGAGGTGGTGTTTGGGTGTAAGATTTTTTTTTTTTTCCTAATAGCCTTGAGAGAAAAGGGAGGTATTGAGCTGAGGGGTTTCAAGACAGGTATGGTACTTGGACTTTGCGTCATCCTTGGGGGGAGAAACAGGAAGGCTCAGAAAAATGTGGACCAGGTAAGGGTTAGGTGTGCAGTGGGCTGTGGATGGAGGAGCTCACTTCTTTTTGTTCCTTTAGTGGGTAGCTCCTTCAAGACCAGTTGAGTTTAGGCTGCTCTAACGAAAAGGATAGTAGCAATGGATAATTCTTAAGACAAAGTCTTGGAAAAGTCAATTGCATCTGGACGCTATAGCACTTGACAAAACACAGTGGGACAATGGACAAAGCCTTCTTTCTTCTTGCAGCAACAGCCGCAGGGTGCAGCGTTGGATTCCCTCGGTAGACAAAGCTCTGTCATTCTTTGCCATATGGACTAATACATTACCCCCTAAGAACACCCTTTTGTTTGCACGATAAGTTGAGGTGAGATGTACTATCCAGGAAAGCGAAGGGCAGCAAAATCTGTCTCTTGAGAGAGCTTCTAAGACTATTTAGTTCAAGGCCCATCAAAATAGCTCTAGAGAGTGCCATGCAAAACTGACAGTAAGAGTGACAGCTTCTTGTGTGTCAAAAGCAAAGATTGAATAATGTGCATTGAAGCCTTTTATGGTGACAGTGCCTATATAGATGTGCATGAGCATACATATGCTCTGGCTGGTTCATTTGCACTATTGTGATAGAAGTACAGGGTATTGATTCTTTTTCCGAAATAAAAGTCATTATAAGGCTTGTGAAGGTAGGTGTTTGTACGCTGGGTTTGTCTGTACTTAGCCTAGGTTCAGATACACATCAGCTTTCTCAGCCTCTGAGTAGGATTGAATTGAATCTAGCAATTACCACATTTTCAGGCAAACAGTTTCTGACTTTGGATTAAAGACAAAGGTCAAATTAGAATTCTCTTTGTATGCTGTGTATGTTGGATTTTTGGTTTTGTTTCTTTGTGGTCTTAAATAACTGGATTTCTATTTCTCCTGAGTATTACAGGATCTTTAAGGTCCCTTCCAACCCAAACCATTCTGTGATTAACAGCTGGCAGCTGTACAGATTATGAGAGTTCAGGCATCTATAAAACTATCAGTTCTTTTTGAAGTGCTTTAAAGCATAAATTATAGTTAGATAATATCCTCAGATGACAATATCAGTCTGTGAAAAAGGATTTTCTTTCTGCACCTCCTTCTGCTTTTAATCTAGAAATTAAAGACAATAGGGACTGCAATTATCAAAGACGACAAAAAATATTCCCTCTTGGGGGTTTCACCTAGAAGTTCTAGTTTCTGCTCAGTGTGCTTTGGGAAGCTCAGTTTGTTGTTAGTATGCTTTTGTAGAGCTGTCTAACAATCCCCATAAAGCATGGTGAAAATAGAGCTTAAAGGAATGGGTGGACACTTTGTGAGAGTCAGACAAATAAATTGCATGGTTTTTATTCTCCGAAGCACAGATTACTAGAATTGTAACTGACTGAATAATTTGCAGTGATTAATTTGAAGAGATTTTCCTGGTTTTCTGTGTTCTTTGAAAATCTGTATATTTAAGCAGAAGTATGGTTTATTTAAACATATTTCAGAGTAATTGTTTGGTCTTGAGACTGCTAGCAGGCAACTGTCATTTGAAATATTCAGTGTATAGACAAATTCCACAAATTCTGTGATATTTTTGCCTTACATGATAGGGAATTACATGGAGATGGTTTTATTGCTTAAATTGCAAGTCCCATGTTTGATGATAATATTTGCCATTCTTGCCATTTTGGCTCAGGGAGAGGAGATGCTATCATATAATTAATATAAGTAGCAGACTGAAATGTCAATTTTGCAATTGGATATATTTATTATTGCTGTTTTTATGGTAGTGGTTCCTAGTTACTGTTATGAACAGGGCGAATGACTATGTGGGTGTTCCAGGCAACTGACATCCTAGAAGGCTTCCCTGCACTACTTCAACTCATACCTTTCCTGCTATTATCATCTTAACTTCTCTTTAGGAGCCATTTTCTTGTTGCAGTTAATAATTGTTTTGGATGTTGGTTTGTCCTCGTAAGCTGATTACAGAGAAGAGAAAGACAACGATTATAAGAGAACATGAACCGCACCCTGTGCTTCTGAGAAAAGTCACTGATGAGCAGAAGCCATGAGGAAAACACCAGCAACGTGCTCATGTCCCTGTGTTCTCTAGCAGGGAGATCAAGAGCTGAACTAATATACTGCGAAGGGCAGGGGGAAGGGGAAAGCAGTACAGAGGGAGCAGCTCTGAGATTCAGTACATCAGCCCATGTCCATACTCCTGCTATGCCAGATGAGGGTTGTAGGACTTTTTAAGTATTTAACATATTGTAGTTTCATGTTGCATGTTCAGTTTCAGAACTGAAGATAAGCATTTTCTCTGGAGATCTCTGTGCTGGTTTCCCAGCTGAAGAGGACCAGAGAGAGTTTGTAAAAGTGGAAGTAGGGGAATTCTGAAGCATGAAGAGGCTCATCTGAAACTTAATCACTGTTGGCCCGGATTTTACATTCAGAATCCAAATAGCTGCAAATGTGAGTGTGGCACACAGCAGTGATTTTATCCCATGTCTTTCATCATGAGATCCTAGTGCCCCCCAGAGTCTGACTAATAAAATCACTGAGACCAAGATCCAACAAATGGGCTGTCTTCCCTGAAACAGATGGAAATATTTCATGGCATGGAGCTTGGACTTTCCTAGTTGTCCTATTAGCTGTCCAAAGTAATTCAGTTCAGACGACCAAGACATAGATTTTGCAAATTCTTCCTGAGTGGAAAAAAGAACTCGTTGGCCAAACAAGGGTGAAGAGCAAAGGCATACATCTGCAGAACTGTGAGGAGTGAGGAAGTGATTGCATTGCAACTGCCTTGTTATTTACTACAGCAGCATAATTCAGGCCACTCGGGGTAGGAGTGAGATGAAGAGGGTGTTTATACCATTAGCTTTAGACATCTAACTGAAGTACAGTTTGGTGCAGTTATGGTTAGCAGTGGATGTTCCCTCTGGAGTCAATGGAGGGACGGGCACTACCTGAGAGCCGTTCAGATCACAGAAGTTAGGTGGCACAAATACCTTCATTCCTTTTCATGGTTCTTCATTCACCCAGTTCCCATCTACTCCTTTCTTCAGACTGGCTTTGCAGTCGCAGCTCGTGTGCCTGAGGCAGGTTCACTGGGCACTTGGAGCAGGCAGAGGTAGCACTCCGGCATAACGTGCTGTGTTTGCTCTTGGCCAGTGGCCCCTCGCTACCCATTTGCTCTCTGTTTGCCCCTGTGCGCTCCTGGCATTGATGAGCGGCACCACAGGCTGAGATTGTATCCCCAGGGCTGCTGCACAGCCCAAGGGGCTACATAGCAAAGGGACTGCTTCTTTGCCTCCCTGAATCCCGAGGCTGTATTTCCATGCACTTGCTTCCCCTCAGTTGCTGTGGCGCTACCTGCCCAGCAGCTCTTTAACCAGGAAGGTAGCCTGCTACTCAGAACATTTTTTTATGAGCATGAGGACACTTCCTCTGCTACATCCAGCCAGCTTTCTCATTCCGCTTTATAGCAAACATTAATGTCTAGAAAAAAAGCAGATTTTATCTGCTCCCAAGACAGAACATAAAACAAACATCCAAGGCTCTGTAATACCAAGACGTTTTTAGGATGCTTTTCAGAAAATGTACTTGACTTCAATCATTGCAAATCTATTTTGTAATTACAAAGCCATTTTATGTTCCTTTGAAACTGATTCTAAAGCTATTCGACAACCATACTGAAAATATCTTATGTACAGAACTTACACAAACATTTATTTCAGTCCTGTCTCTTTTTTTTTTTTTTTTTTTTTACCATGTTGATAATCTTTACAGTAGAAGAAGGGGTCTTTGCAGAACCTGAGGTACTCTGGAACATCTCACCATGACCTCTATAAAAGGCTACTTGAAGGAGTTCCATTCATCTGGGCA
The DNA here is from genome assembly GCF_965183815.1 of Platalea leucorodia. Classification (NCBI taxonomy): domain Eukaryota; kingdom Metazoa; phylum Chordata; class Aves; order Pelecaniformes; family Threskiornithidae; genus Platalea; species Platalea leucorodia. Next base: position 26,044,818 of record NC_138830.1, on the reverse strand, counting down.
GTGTTAGTCCAAAAAAAAGAAAAGGAAACCCACCCAGTGCAAAGTTTTAAGGCCAGATGGAGTCATTAACATTTAGTTTCAACTTCCCCTATGGCACAGGCCATACTGCTTCACCGAGGATTCCTTTGTCAAGGTGAGCAGCAGAGGTTTATTAGACCACGAAGTTTATTACTGGCTCTAAGGTTTCATCAGCTGGCTGCAGGGCATGACAGACTGGTTCGCTTGCTGAATAGGAGAAAGGTCTATTCTCTCTTGTCATATGGTGATAATAGTAAAGACAAGATTTAAAACCACTAAATAGGCCACACATTTTAGGAATATCAGTGAGGTTTGGATCAGCACACTTGCCTATTATTATTATTATTATTATTATTATTATTATTATTATTATTATTATTATTATTATTATTATTATTTTGCTTTCTCTTTGACAATGCTGTGGGAGGAACATGATCAGATTTATAAAACCATTCACTGTCCAGCTGTATGTAACGCTGATGCTAAGTAGGTTTTCTTTGACTAAAAAATAGCGTTGGCAAAGCACAGATCATCTACCTACCAGATACAGCCTATCTCAGACAAACCAAAGCTTTATTTAGAAGCAGCCATGTTAAAGCACAAACCCGTCATCAATGTGTAGGGCCAGGAACTGAATGATGTGCGTTTAGAGAGCAACCTAGTCACAGCCTATATAATGCCAAGTAAGAAAAGCACGTAGCAGAGGGGAAGGTGGAGATCAGCTTCTGCAAGTATGTGCTATATTCACAGTGCGAGAGCATATGCACTGAGTCAAAAAATATGTAATGAATTATCAAGTGTTATTGTGTGAAGTAGTTGGAAATAAAACTGACATCACATAAAAAGTGATATGATACTGCTACAGTAATCACTCTGAAAGCAGAGGAAGGGATTGTAAACCAATGTGATCTGGTTGTGATTTGAAATTGGTGGAATTTACATCCCCTAAGCATCTTTTTTGGCCCACAAGGAAATGAGCAGGCTTCCCGCTCCCTGTGTTTACAGGAAAAGCAGCTGCATAGCTGTTCTCTCACCCCAGTCTCATCAATACTGGCTTTCATGTTATTAGTTCTCAAGATTGCTCTCTCAATGGTTCAGCCTTTAGGATGTGGTTATTGTGCTTTTTATAAGTGAATGGAAAAAAACCACAAAGATTAGCTATATTTCTTCTCAGTGAATTCCTTAGCAGAAGGAAACATTCAATGATCTCCTTTTCTGTGAATGTGGTCTGACAGATCAATGCATTTTCTGGGTTCTGTTACCCTGCTGAGAATATATAACAGATTTTGAAGCGAGATCACGTCTTCCCTTCTAGCCAAGGGTAAGTTAATTAGGTAAACATGACCACACAGTCTTGCAAAGTTTCCGGATTGTCACTCTCTGCAGGGAGAGAGGGGCCTATTGTCCCCTGTCCCACAGGAGAATCAATGAAAGTCGCAGCATGTCTGTGCGTGGAGGTGCCATCTGCTTATGGGCCTTTTCCACAGTTTGGGAGTACTTTCTGTGCTGGGTGGGGGGGCTGTAAGCCATTTACCCCCTGTGCAAGAGGGATACAAAGTGCCAAGGTGAATATTGATGAACGATAAATGTATTTTTTAAAATTTTTACTACAAATCTATTCTCTGGGGTGTTCTTGTTTCTTTTATACCAAAGGAAGGTATCATTTTGCTGATGATTTCTGCCTGCTGACATAACTAATTACTTAATCAAGGGCTTCTGCCTTCTGTTTACAGATAGCTGAGATATTAAGAGATCGCATTAATGCCCTTAGAAACACAGTGAGACTTGAGAAATCTATAAAGATATATTTAGCAGTAAAAATTATTCCATGATAATTTGTCAATTACAGTGTTCTATCAGATATCAACTGCTCGAGATGAAATCTGCTCCAGCTGGGGGAAGGATCCATTTTCTGTGCTTTCAGACGTGTCTGGAAAGAAAATGCCTTTACTTTAACAATTTTTCTCACGTTTGCTGGGTTTGTGGGGTTTGGGTTACATTTAGTAGCAAGGTGGTTTTGTATAGGGCTAGCAGATGGTTGATAGGCGTTACCAGCAGTATAAGTATAAATTGATGTTTTCTGGATTGGTAAATGATGCCATAGAAAATACCTATAAGTAAACCTCCAATACTGGTTCAGAGGGTCATGGAATAACTTAGGCTGGAAGGGACCCATGGAGGTCGTCTGATCCACCTGCCCCCAAAAGCAGGGCTAAATCATATCACAAGTTTATAAACAGAACCATAACAGAAAGTGACTTACAATGCCCCCAGAGTTTTACTCAATGTTTCATTTCCATGTCACTTCTGTGTACCTTAATGCTCTTTTTCATTGAGAAAAACTGCACAAACGAAAAGGTTCTAAATTCTTCCTGCCATTGAGATACTGCAATTTTTCCACCATTATTACTGTTTTAGAGAAAATAGCATCTGTCCTTCTTTGAGAGAGGGGTATTTGCCCATGTTCAGAGCACACAGGTTTAATAGTATTTTGCTGGTTCCTGCAGCTGAGTATCAGATTCTTTGTTTCTTGTGTAACTGCACCCTCAGAGACATGGACAGTCCATCACTCGCGTCCACAGGAAAGAGGGATCAGCTCCTTCTCCTGTAATAAATTTGCGACAGGCGGGCCACCCCTCCAGGTGGTAACCCACAGACACAAGGGGGGGCCTCCCCTTTTTAGGACCTCCACAGAGAGCAGCTGGTAGAATAGACTGCAAAGTTGCCATAAGCATCTGTTATACATGAAGCCCTTCCTCTGCTGTGTATAATAGGTGCATACAGGGTAATATGTTGATTTGCTTTATTATAATTTCTGTCATTTTTATCATATCTTATCAGTTAGCAATACAAAGCCATAGTTTCAGTGACAGAGAACCCCACACTCTGCCTTGTCTCTTGTTTCAACAGGAAAGCTTACTGAAGGAGGACTAATGAAAATTATAGCTATTTATCCACCAAAGCTATGAAATGATACATTATGATTCCCAAAGTGCTGGGTTACTGTACTGTGACAAATAGAATAGTTTCCTAAGTACCCTTGAGAGAGAACAAGTGTACAAAAAGGAAACTAATATTGGAGATTTATTTCTTTCAATCACTTAGTTGCCAATAGAAGGAGTTATAAGTAAAGTTTATATTCCTTAAATATCTGTCTGGTGGGGAGGGTTAAAAGCTGATAAAGCAGGGGGTGCTTAGAGCCTATTGTGTTTGAAGTGGGAGGAGGAATAAATGAGATTTCCACACAGTGAATATTTTTTAAGAATTTTTTCTACAGCTGCTCATCTGGGCTCCGTACAGCCGCTGAGCCCCGGAGCAGGACATCCGCTGTGCCCCATAGCTGCGGCCTCGGGCACTGTGCTATGGTGTAGCTCGGCTGCTTGGGCACCTGTGACAATTTGCCCAGCACTTCTGTCACTCATCTTCCAGGTGATCTTTTGTTCATCTCCTTTTTGTGCCTGTAGCAAACACCCGACCTTTAACGGGGTCACACTGGTCAAGTCTGAGCTATCTTACTCTCATGCTAGGGGTGGGCAGCAGTGACAGCACACGTCAGCACAAGCCTGGTGCCACAGCATATGGAGAGGCTGCTGGATCAGAAAAATTTCCATTCTTCTTTGTTCTGCATAAGTAGCATTTAGACGTACAGCATTATTTAAAAGTAATAGGAGCGAAAAGCTGCATTTGTGAAATACCTGCCTCTCCTCCTTTCCCCATTGCAAGCAGACCACATGAAAGAATGACTTTGCTGCTGTTGCCAGCAGGGTAGTTCCAGAAAGGGTGCTGTTTTCAGCGTCCTGCTCAGTGGCTGAAAGATGGATAATACATGGTTCACTGAAAGCAGCTCTGTCCAGTATGGGCTACAGGACTGCAGCATCCTGGATCCTGTATCTAGGACATACATATGCTGAGGGCAGAGGGTGGGGCAGGGGCAAATGAGAGGTCCTGTTTGAGGTCCTTCACATCAGAAAGGGAGAGCATCTGGCTTGGCTTTGTCAAATACTTGCTGTATTGTCTTGGGCAAATTATTTCAGGCTAGTTTCAATCCAGAATTTATGCTTTTCCCTCCCACTGACACTCCTGATGGCTCCCTTGTTTTCTGAGATTTTCCTAAAGGGGGAAAGATTGCTGGATTTGGGGCTGATATCTGTAGAGCTGTTGGCAGCTGAGCAGGAGCTCCTAAGTCCCTATGTCTCAGGCCAGTTAGGGGCAGGTCTTGCGCAAAGCCATCCACAGTGTGCACTCCTGTTCCCTGCTGCAGAGCCAGCCGGTCTGCCCTGGGCTGAAGGCAGTGGGAACCACCCTGTACCCGCTGCAGGGATCCCAGCAGGAGAGGGGGGTCTGTGTGTGCAGCACACCTCAGCCTGCACAGGGAACAGGGGCAGAGCAGAAAGCGCTCTCCCCACTGGAGACCCCTGGGGAGGGACTGAGCCCTGCTGGCGCGCTGCCTGCCATACGGCAGGGACCGTGCAAGGCCAGTTGTGCATTTTGGGTACTAGAGGTTCCTCAGAAGAAAGGCAGTGTAATAGTTGCCCTACATTCATAACTATTAATTGTGTCAAGTTAACTGTCTCAGCAAATTAATCTGTGAACTGATCATTAATAACTCAGTTCCTAAATGGGTGAGTAAGCCAATAGATTAATGAAGTTCTGTAGGCCTTGTAAGTCAGCTCTGATGTAAATCCAAAACTGATGCATGGAGTAAGCCCTTTAAATGGTGTTTCACCAAATTAGCTATAGAGAACAACTAGGTGACGTCTTTTGGTTTATTTAACAAATTGGCTACTTTGAGTTATCAAAATCTATATGCTTTTACACCACCTGGGGCTAAAATCAGGGCAGCTGAAATCAAGAAGAGCTTTCTCATTATTTTCAAAGTACCATAAAACTTCATGAGGATGTAGAGAGGAACCCCATTCTGTCTAGTCTAGTCTAGCCCCAGTTATCCTAATCTACCCTGCTTCGCAGTCAGATTCTGGCTCCTTGTCCTCAAGGCACTTCCAAACTTTCCATCATGTGAATAGACATTCAGAGTTGCAGCTGGGCAGTTAACTTCGCTTACGTGAAGTGCGTGGTGACCATTTTGACTGTTGTTTCTTGATTATTTTTTATGTGCATGGTATGTTTTTATGAATGCCACTGCTCACCGAGCACATTGAACTGGCCACCTGACTTGCTTTCCTCAGCCATTACCACTGGTTTTAGGACACATTAGTGTGCTTGTGTAGTTCATGTTGTTCTTTTCAGCCTGTACTTTGTTGCAAAGGTGATCATCAAAATTAGGGAAGAGGCAATCTGTGAACAAACATGCTAATAATAATACCAACACTCTGAACTTGTGTTTGTATTTGTTATGCTTCTCAAATCTTACCTCTCTTACAATGCCTACAAAATGCTTGAAGTCTAAGCAGCTGATGAGCTGTGACTCCTGCTCATCTTTCATTTTCTGGTCTGATTGTTTCTTGCTGCCACCACTGTTTCTCCCAGTATAAGTGGATTGAAAGCCTGCTGAGGTACAGATCTTTTTCTAGCATATTTGGCGCTCACCCTGGGTCAGTCACACTAAAAGCAATATTAAAAAACAGTGATCTTGGGATTACAGTGTTTTAAGAAACATTAAGCAGTACCCTTCACTTTCCTCTGCAGAGGACTTTCAAACAAACTTTTCAGAGAGACATCAGTCTTTGTCATTTGCCAAGGTAGGCTTAGAGGCAGGAGGCTCACAAGTACCTACGCATTAGGAGATTCTGACCGAGGGCTCTTCGTTTCCCCCCTACAAAGTCCAGTAGCTGGAAATGAAAGTGAAGTGAGAGAAAGTACTTGCACCACTTACACAATGAGAGAAATTAGTGATTTATTTAGGGATGAAATAAGCACTCCAGTCACTTCAGATCATGGTGAGATGTCTAGCTGAACAACATGTTGTAGGTCAATCACAGATGGATAGGTCTGATACAGAAATGACATGGTCAAGTTCTTTGTTTTGTATATAATGTGTCAGAGGAGTGCCCCTTCTGACCTTAACATCTGAAGAAATATCCCTTCTCCTTTACCCTGTGGATCTGTGAAGCATTCAACTAGATGAGGAGAGACAAAAAGCCTGGGAACAAGATCTTTGATGCGAGATCTCCTTTCCCTACCTTTCACCTGCAGGTGACTGTTGATTAGTGACTCTGACACGTGGCCTGGGTTTTTCTTCTCAGTAATGAAGAAAAAAAATTAGGCATCAGTTCCTGATTATGACTGTTGTGCAGAGTTTTGAAATAAACCCAGTGGTATGTGGCTGAACCTGCCTGATAAGAAGTTATTACAAAAAAAAGTAATAATGTCTTCGTCACAGCAATGAGGAGATAAATTATATGTTAAATGGCAAAGCACGGCACTGCATATTTCATGCTCTGTAATGACTTAAGAGTTCATCGTGATAAATGTTATTAAAATAAGCACCAAAGGAATTAAATGTGATGCTCTGCTACCTGTGCTGAGATCTCTTCAACTCACTTAATTCTTGCTGCATTGCCTTTTGCATAGCCACTATTCAATATCACTTAAAGAACATGAAAAGGCAAAAAAGTAAATCCTTTATGATGAAAGGCTGTACAATTAACAAAGGGAAAAGGGGAGTTGCCTTGAAGCTTTCCCACTGCCTGTAAAAAATGAGCTTTAGGTTTTACACAGGTGGCATTATTTTTAAATGTCAGATCTGGGCTTTGTTCCCCCCTTTAATATAAATGTCAGTGGCATTTTGCTGGGAAATCTTTTTGTTTCACGTTCCGCTTTAATAAATTCAGACTGGCTTTCAATCTTGCCATCTACCTTTGTATATTAATAACCCTGTTGACTGAAGTTCTGTATCAGGTTTTTTCCAGAAGCCATGAATAAAACACGAGCGGTGGACTGGGCATATTCCAGAAGATCAGCAACAAGGTTTAGCATGAAGTGGACAAAGTGCTGTAGTGGCAGTGGAGGGGAAATAAAATACAACAAACCCCCACAGTCATAACCAAGGCAGAGAGCTTCATTAGCACTTGGGCCATTGGTTGATTATATGAAGAAAGAGTGTATTCCTTGCTGGGGAGGGAAAATAGAACTGATAGTAGTTCTGTCTGGAGTAGGTAAAGAAGGTGTGGGTAATAGAATACCATAGGGAGAAGAAATAATCAGAAACTGCTAAATACTAGCCTACTCTGCTCTTAAGTGAGCTAGTTCTTAAAAAACTGTATAACCTTAGAAGAAAAGTATGATGATGTCAGAAGACTACTGTTTGGCACCCAAATTATCTGTACTTCCAGATCAGTTGCCAGGTGCTGCTGAAATACCACTGAGGGGGAAAAATCACTTCATCCATCATGAGTGCATTAATCCTGTCTTTGCTTTCTAAGAAGATTCAGTGCCCTAGTACCCTCAGATGCTTTTATAGCTACTATCCGTATAGAATAACACACCACTGGGAAGGCAGGAGTGGGCCATTGGCAATGTTATTGCTCACTTGGACTGGAAGGCTGGAGGAAGTGCCGGGGAAAGTATCCCCATCTGCTGTCACTCACCTTAGCATCTGCCCAGGGTACTGGGCTAGGGGGACCTTTGGTCTCATTCAGTAATGCCACCTTTACTCGTAGGCCCTTAAGAGCTAGGATTACCTCTTTCATTTGTATGTATTTGATACTTTTAAAAACAGTATCCCAATTTTCTGTGTGGGTTTTTCCCACCCAAAAATAGTTTGTTGCATTTAATGCAAATAAATTTGTCTAATCTGAAATAGCAACAACTGCCTTTCTGTATGAAAGAAAATAAATGTTGGCAAAACCTGCATTTACCATAGCAGATTTCTGGTCTACCTTGCTAATGCCAACTATTTAACTTCCAAAACACTCTTAAGGTTCACAGTGTCTTTTATGTCATCTCTAAATGATACTAAAGAGGCCAAGAGTTCTCCTGTCTCAAGTCAAGAATAGTTGACTACTAGCATCTCAAGACTGAAATATATTTCTGTAAAACCTTTTTAAACTGTCTGTAATGATGCATAAACTGAGAAGTAACGTTCTAAGGATTTGCATGATAAACCCACTGTGTTATGGTGCATTGTTTCTGAGTTATAAGGTTTTATAGCAGATTTTTAGTGTATTCAGATACTTAAAGTTGTTCAACTATATTCTGTCAGAACTTCTTGGACATGTTAAATCTCTAAATCTCTTTTTCACGTCTTAGAAACCGCTATGGATCTATCACTCCTGAGAAGCCAGCTTAAAACCAGCTCTTTAAAGAGGCTGCAGAGCCTGTGCAGTTGCTCATGCTGCTTTGCATCATGAGCAGAATAGCCCTGACACACGCACCTTCATTCTGTTACACGGATGTAAGTGCACATGGTATTCTCAGTACTACGGTATCAAGTACCTCTCTGGTACAGAAATCACTACTGATGAGGACTGGGGGTCACCAAGCCAGAGACAATGAACTACCCTTTTTTTTTTTTTCTTCTCATTCACCTAATTGTTAGTGTCCAGCTTCAGCTCAAAAGGCTCTGTTGGCATGTCCCTTGTTCTCATGTCATGCTTATTGCAATTTCACCTCCTTGAAGATAAAACAAAGACTTTATGTTCCTTTAGGGAAGCAGGAGATGAAGGCAGACTGCCAATGCTTGCTGAACAAAGTGTGCCTGAGGTGGCAGCCTTGGTTCTGAGGCTACAGCTGCTCTGCCTTCCAGGCAGGCCTAAATGCATGAGCAAACTAAAATACATCTCATGTCCTCACTGAGTAGAAGTACGCATGTGCTAATTAATGCAAGTGAAAGGAGACTCAGGTCTGTGACATGCGATAGTGCAGGTTAAGACAACTAACAGTTTGCTCTGCTATCCTATCTCATCCTACGCATATCCTTTCTGTCTTATTGGCAGCATCATGTTAGGCCAACTAGTTAACCATGCATTTTTTTCTGGAAAGTTTCCTGGGTATCAAAACAGCTAGGATTTGTAGGTAGCAAAGCTCACGCTTCCCTTTTGCACCTTGGTTTCCCAGAACTGAGTCAAGACATGCACCAGGTTTGGTTTTCAGCCTGCCCTCTGGCTTAGTCTGCTAAAGAAAGGATGGATGTATGGTGAGTAACATCACCACTGTGATTTGAGTCAGGGCAGGGTTAGCAACAAAAAACATGCTGTCACCTCAGGTATGCTCTCTAATCCAGCTCCTGCAGGCCTCTGAACAGTGTTGCACCAGAATACCTCATTGTGTTTGAAGTGGACATCAGGTGCCACTGAGTTCAATGACCTATACTGACCTTTACAAACAAGCGTAAAGACAAGACAGTTGACAAGCAAAGATACATCCCACAAAGCAAATTGACGCACGTGGTCATTTTGAGGTTGTGCAGATATACAAGGCTAAGAGTGGAGCAAAGGAGTATGGATCTAATACTCTAAGTATGAAACCTCAATTTTCAATGAAGCAATGGAGACTTGAGAATAGCTCATGGCATCTAGGTTTTAAAGCACAACTTATGAAAATAAATAAAGATAGTCGATTGAGCAGTGACAGTTACAATTTGTGTGCTATGGTGTGCTGTTGTTTGATTTAGGACCAGATGCTGATACTTATATTAAGTAAAAGAACTCAGGGAGATGTCCAATGTGGGATTCAGTGGGATACTTCTGTGTTAAGGTACCAACAAATGAGAGTGACAAAGTCTGTCGGTTAAGGTACAATTCTTGATCAGAAAGACTGGTGTTTGCTGATAAAGGGTAGTTAAACACGTAAGCTTTTGTAGTGGTGATAAAAGCTAAAATATAACAGTACACAAGGAGTGACTTTGTTCTCAGATTCTTGTAATATGGCTAGCTGCCAAACTCCTTGCAAAAGTGGTGCTGCCAAGGTGGGTTGTCTTTTGCAAAGCCCAGGTCTGAGCTGGCAAATGCCTGATTTGCACACAGTCTTTGAATGTATTGAACAAAAAGCAGCTATAAGAAATTGCTTGCTGTAATCCAGACTCAGCTGAAAGGCTGCTCTGATTCAAATGTGACTACTTCCCATAGCCAGTTTTTGAAAATGTCTTTTACTGTTAATTCATTGTCTTTAAATATTTCTTTAATAACTTTCTTCATTGCCTTTGGAAAAATCTTTGATCTCATGAGTCGAATATATAACTGGCAATATAAAAATGAAAAGCTTATGATGTTTTTATTAATATAAGTTTACTCAATAACTTTGAAGGCTGCTCTTCCAGTTTGAAAGGAAATATGCCAGTGCAGCTGCGTCTCCTTTTTCTCCATTGATGTTTTTTCTTCCTTTATAGCAGTTGCTGAAAGCTAGAGTTCCTGCTTGTCCCAATTCCCTCTCCTCTTCTTGCATCTTCCAGCAGCTACCAAACAGACCACATCATCCCACCACCTCCTTTCTACGGATTTCTCTCATATGTACTCCTTTCTCGTTGCATCAAACTTAAATTTCTCATCTGCATTTCTTATTATGTTCTCTTTTGGTTCTCTTACTCTGTTGAATTTCCTCCATTCTGCCCATGATGGCAGCCTCAATGCCCTCTTTTGCTAATTTCTTTCTTTTTATACCAGATGCTACCCAGAAGCACCCCTCTTTCTCATGTTCTATGTGGTGATATAAAAAACTTTACTCGCAAATGGAAATTCCTCCGTAAAAAATAGATGAGGGAAAAATGGCATTTTTTGGCTGGCCTGTAAAGCATTGTGAGCTCAAATTGTGTTTTTGACTAAGCAAGCCACCTTGCTCTCCCAAACACCTTTGCTGTTGCCAGTACTCCCAGTGCACAGGCTGGCTTCACCTGTGAAAACTGGAGCAGAGTAAAGGGATGAAGGGAGACAGCCCTGCAAAGCAGATGTGCTCCCTGAATTGCCACTGGCTGCATGTCTGTCTGCCTGAACTATGCTCTGTAAGATGCGTAACTTAAACACTGACTTGCTGTTTCGAGGGAGCCTGAAGAATTTTGGCAACCAGTCCCTTCTAAATCCCCAAAGTACTGACAGCCTAACTCCTTTGGCAATTAGGATTAACCATTGTAGTTGTTAATAGCTGTAGAGGATGGAACGAGTTTGCAATGTCCTCGGAGCATTTAACTCTTAACGCACCTAAGTGGGAGGCTGGGACAGTCTCTGCTCTGGGTCCTCCACAAGTGGACCACAGCCGAGCGCGGTGTCGTTCCAGGCAGCCACTCTCCATTTCAGAGCTGAGTATTGCTGTTGTGGGTGTGAGTGAGAAGAGGTTGCTGCAGCCCCAGGCCTTGGTTTGTGATTCTGTGCGGTGCCGCTCAGAGCCATTTCTCCGTTCAGGATCAGGGCTCCCAGTGCAGCTGGTCTGATGGCTGCCATGGGAAGTCAGTTCATTAGATAAGATATGTGAGTTTTCATGTTGCATGAAGGTTGGCAAGGCAACTTCTGGTAAAGGCTAAATGAGAGGGAGAGATACAGAGATAAGAGGAAGGTGTTGAACAGATTATTAGTGGACTTGAGCCCAGGATATATATGGGGAAGTCCAAACAGTGAGTTGGAAATCAATCTTAGACACTGCCAAAACCTTACTCCCCTCCAGCGCAGCGGTGATGGGGATATGAGAACATTCAGCAGAAGCGGGCCATGCCCCTGCTGTGGATCCACCTAAACAGGCACCTGCCCATTGAGAACCAGCAAGACCTCAGGTAGCCTGAAAGCTCCTTCACCTTGGTGGGGAGTTGGCCCATTTGTCGGCTCTAAGATTTGCAGTGGAGGACAAAAGTGGTGGAGAAACACCTATTCCTTCTCCCACCAATGTTTCCTAAACACAGGTCCTTTCCCCTCAGGGACTGGGGCCTGTTTGTTGCAAGATGGGAAGGGAGGGCTGTGACCTCATGGCCGGGAGCAGGGAGGGGGCAGAGGACTTGTGTTTCAGCCACCCTTGTGATGAATTAAAAAAAAAAAACAAACAATCCAAGAAGGGTGTTGTTACAACCCAGGGAGGAAACTATTCTAACAAAGCAAGCCTTGAGCTGGGAAATGCTCATGCATTCTGGGGGTGCAGGTCACCCAGCGTATGTAGCATAAAACAGATCCTGCTCACAGGATACGGACTGAGAAACCAGTGCGGCTGGAAACGTTAGAAACAGGTTATAAAGACATAAATTAAAAGGAAAATTCCACAGAAAAGAAACTTCTTCCCATTCACCACCCTTCCAGACATAGGAGCCACATGGACCCTGTCCTGGAAGAGGGACAGGGACTGAGGGCATGCAGGACGCAGGCAAGGTGTTGCACAACAGGCTGCAAGCTGCACGTTTAGACCTACTGTGGCTGCCCGTCGCTGCCTGCTGTGCTCTAGAGTTAATTTAACCCTATTTAGATCTGCGTGTCCTAAAGTACAATTAGCCTTCCGTTTCTCTGTGGCTTTCATTTTGAAAGGGGGAAGGAGAGGGGCAGAAAAGGAGGAACTTTACCTCAAAGGATCTTCCATGCTAAGGCTGAATATTTTAACAAAATTTAACTTTCCAGCCTGTTTTCTGGGAGCCAGTGCATGAATCAAAATTAGCTCTGCTGCAGGCTAAGGGGGCTCGGTGGCTGAGTCATGCAGACCAAAGGGAGTGATACATCAGGAGCAAAATCAATGCTGGTCAGCCTTGAGTGCTACAGCAGAGGAGCACCATTAAACAGCTGCCAAGGACCATTCCCTCTCTATGACGCTCTTCCATTTTGCTACATTAGTAATGGTTTCCGACAACGACCTCTCTTGACTCAAGTGATTTTTTTTAAGAGAAATTTCTCTATTTAAATTTCATGCATTGTGATTCTACTCAGATTCTGTCAGAGGTTAGTTCTTCATTTGACTGACTTGCTTTAAACAAAAATAGTCCTGGAAAATTAACCCCTTCTTTGCTAAGCTTGTGAGTAAGTGGAAGCTAATGCTAGGAAAAGAATGAAGCTTTTCATGGGAGTTATGATGCCAGGAGAAAGCAGTCCTCACTTTTCAGGGGACACACAGGTGGTGCAAAAAAGTAGTAACGGCTGTAAATAAAAAGTCTAATCAATTGTTGGGAAACCTGAGGATGTCTTAACCCACACCATGTTTCATTTGCTTAAACAAACAGTCTTCCCACACAGTAGACAAGACTGGTGGAGCATCTGGAGGAGAGGCATTTACCAAACCAGAGACTGGAGCAGTTCAGAAATGTGTTAAAAATGAAGCAGCAATTGGTGTTGGTGGATCCGCTGTAGATGCACATGAGTGTGCTTCCGTGCTTATTTCTGGTATATGCTTCCCTGTTCCTGGAGTTAGATTTCTGTAGTGTGTTGGCTTTTGTGAAGCCAGTAAATGGTGCCCATTAACTTCAGTAAACTGCAGTTTTAGTCTTTCTTACAAAGAATCTTGCACACGTTTCTGCTGTCCCACGGATATGAGAACAAGAGCTCTGATTTCCTTATGTTTTACTTCAATAGCTTGGCAAGAAGTGATCTTATATTAATGTATGACAGTTTTGGATCACTTGAGTACACAAAACAGGGCCAAAAATCAGTGGTGATGCTCACAATCCATTCCTCTATTGGTTCAATGAGCAGTTCGATTTCGTTTGCTCCTACATTTGACAGACTGTGAAATTACTGTCTCTCTGTTTATAGAGCAAATGAAGAGCTTGATACTGTTTGGGTGCGTTGAAATATCTGCACTACAAAAAAAGATTGGGTTTTCAAGAGCTTCCCATGGAAATCTCTCTGAAGTAGTTTATACATCTCTCATAATTGCGTATTTTCCTTTCCTTTGGTTTTACACGTGAACAGGAAACAGGAGCTTGTTTCTTGTGTCTCTGCTTCCTGTTAATGTCAGAACCATTGTGTCATCCTGACTGAAAAAAGATGCTGTAATATTAATTTCCTTGTGTTTTTAAAAAGAAATTATGTTTAAAAAGGAAACAAACCCATTTTAAGTTCATACTTTTTTTTTTTCCCCTCCCCCAGAATGCTCAAGCCTTTCTGCTGCAGTTCAGTTAATTTTCACCATGGATGCCACCAGAAGGCTGAAATAAGGAAAGCACTAATATACTCACCATCCTGAGAAAAATCATCTGAAGGCCTTTACTGCCCTGCTGTCATGTTCCAAATACACACTGAGTGTGCCACAAGGCTCTGCATGTTCTTCCCCTGCCCTGGGTTTTGGCTGCTTGTCTGCAGGATCAGCTCTGATGTGGTGCAGGTGACTTTGGACCTACCTCGTTGCTATGGACTTGTCTGATGCTCATGGGACTCTTGGCTGACCTTTGTTATCTGCACCCAACCTACTCTGCCCTTCTTGCTTGGGCACAACAGGACTGCACCAGGTTGGGGAGGGCACTGCCCTGCTGCTTTGTTGATGCCTGCGGCTCCCAGCTCATCTTTGCAGATCAGCCCACTGACACATGGTAAGATTGTGTAATTATACTCAAATAGACTAATATTTTCTCAAGAAATTCTCTAATATTTTAAAAAATTTGCTCTGTGCATTAAATCCATATCTGAAAGAAGTGGTAAATCAAGTATTTCAACCTACAAAGGAGCTTTTTTTTCTACAGTGCACATGCTACTGCATGCAAGGGTAGACAGCTGCAGGCTGCACTGCTTCTCAGTCTTCTGCCTGTGAAGTTGGCTGATGTGGCCACAAAGCCAAACATACAGGCTGCTATCTTCAGGGAGTACAGTGACTTACAGCTGGCTCCAAAGTCCATTGAAATAATTAGAAATGTCTTGTGGATTGTCTGTGAGCAGTTCTACAGACCGCATTTACTGCAGTAACTTAGGTACTATATTGTGCTCTTGAACCAAGACAGTATTTCAGTGCCTACTGCTCCAGGGGAGTCTGTTGGTTGACTTCAGTTCCTCCATCAAACCCTTACCAAACAGGTTAGTGTAGATATATTAGGGAGGTTTTTGACAAGATGTTGCAAGAAATCTGTTGTGCTTATTGACTGTATTTGCTTGCTGTTTGTACTTTCGTGGAGCATCTAAGGTAATCAAGCTTTGCTTTAGCCCTTCACATTACTGAACAGCAAAAAATGTCCACGCCAAGGCAGGTGACATTCAGAGTTAGGCTCTGTCTGAATAGCTTTTCAAAGTCAGTGTAATCTTGTAATCTAAACAAATAATCAAAGTAAAAATCCTCTTTCTGTAATTGCTAATCTGAAATACTCAGCCAAAATGCTCTTCGGTCAACTTCAGCAAGGTGGTAGATGGTCTTCAAAGGTGTTTCAACTTTTTAGATCAAGGTGGTTTTGGTTTTACTTCTGGGTTGGGGGCGGGGAGGGGGGAAAGGGTTGTTGTTTTGTTTTGTTTTACAATACTTAGTCTGATCTTTGCATGAGGTAAACTTGCAGCTACTAACAGGAAAGTCAAAGACTTTGTTAGAGCAGGAAATAGTCCTTTTAGTTCCACATGCAAAGGCACCTTTTAATGTGACTGCTGAATTGGATTCATTGGAAGTAAAGGCTAATCCTCCCCTTGACATTTACAGAGTTGGTTGATTACTTCTCTTCTGAACCATCCATGTAGAGCATTGCAGGTTTTTATAAATTTTATAAATTCTTTCCTGGAAATGCTTAATATTAAGAGGTTTCTCCAATTCCTAATTTAAGCTCTGCACATTAATAATTGAAAGCTTACAAGGTAAAGGAAAGAAAAAAGACAGATCAAACCTGGCAGAGCACACTGGGAGAAAAAAAAAAAATCACTGAGACAAAAACATTTTAACTGCAGTGGCCAGAATTCTCTTGACCATTGTAAAACCACTTCCTGACATTAGCTGAAGGCTAATGTGACAGGAGGGTGAGCTGGAGGCCAGTGCAGCAGCTGGTATTTATGCAGGGCTGTGTGCTGACATTATTACAATACTTACACTACACATAGAGGTGGAACTGAACGAGGGGAGCCACCATGTATTCTCTGCTCAAGAAAAACCTTTTCATTTCTTCTACAACTTACACAATTTATTTGAATTTACTTTTTAATTGTTTCAGAAGTACTCTGTCCCTATGAGAAGAGTAGCTATGAAAGGGAAATAATTATTAGTATATATAGTTAAATGCATATATATATATAAGTTTTATATTAGAATAACAGTATAGAATCATAGAATCATTAAGGTTAGAAAGGACCTCCGAGATCATCAAGTCCAACCGTTAACCTAACTGCCTGGTCCACCTCTAAACCATGTCCCTAAGCACCACATCCGCACGTTTTTTGAATACTTCCAGGGACTGTGATTGCACCACTTCCCTGGGCAGTCTGTTCCAATGCCTAACCACTCTCTCCATGAAGAAATTTTTCCTAATATCTAATCTAAATCCTGGCACAACTTGAGGCCGTTTCCTCTCATCCTGTTGCTTGTTACTTGGGAGAAGAGACCGACCCCCACCTTGCTACAACCTCCTTTCAGGTAGTTGTAGAGAGCAATAAGGTCTGCTCTCAGCCTCCTCTTCTCCAAACTAAACAACCCCAGCTCCCTCAGCTGCTCCTCACTTAGTAGTAGCTAACAGATCCATGAGAGGTCAGAGTCCCACTACATGTAGACTTTAGATTGAATAGGAATTAGTCTCTGTACCACAGAGTTGACAGCTCTATGAAGATAGACAAAAGAATAATTTCTGTCCCTATTTTTAGGGAAATTGATTCAAAGCAAACATAAGGACTCAGATTTCTGTATGGTACAGATCTTTATAGGCCTTGAAAAGGGATCAAATTTTCAAATTCACATTTCTCTCCTTTTGAAAATCTGGGCACAGGTGTTGTACTGCAGGTACTAGATTCAAAGGTTTTCTTTAAATCCTGGTCCATATCTAATGTCAGCCAGGTTCTCTGTAGGAAAACAAACAAGCAAACTCCCATCCCAGAGCTTACACTTCTAAAATCTCTTCAGTGGTACTGCTGTGACCCAGAAACAGGCATCTACAGTGGACTTTCTGGATCATTGTGTCTAGCCCTCTGCTACTGCCATCAATCCCCTCTAATCCTATCTATAAGCTTATCAGGCCTCATCTTAAACTAAATAGGTTGCTAGTGGCAAAGCGGTTACCATTTTCTCCTCCTTCCGTTATCTCAGAGGAGGTGCTTAAAGAAAAATCTAGTTTCAAGCTTGAATTTATCTGTGGTTTATTCATACTTATTTATTCTTTGTCAGTGTTGTCCTTTAGCATAGATAGCTCTTCTCCTTCCCTTATGTTTACCCCCCTCCTTTCCTAGCTCCTCTGTTGAATTTACTGGCAGCAAGTTCAGTCTTGGCTTTGCAAGGTTACATGAGCCTTATTTGTGTACTCTCTTATCAGCTAACCTCTCCACAGTCCATGTTATTCTAAGAGCCTTTCTCCATGCCTGTTGCAGATTCAATAAGTCTTTCCGCAGTTGGGGTGATCGGGCCCAGAAATGGTTTTTCAGGTGACTTCTTATCCAGGCACTCCTTTCAGAAGTGAGAGATCAAACTTCAGTTCCCTTTGAGTGAGGGAATCTGAATGGTTATTTCACATAAACTAGAGACCAAACCATAAGGTATTCTGACCTGGTTATATTTTCAATCACTTGTAGATACTGTTTCATTCACTAGAAGAAATTAAATGTTAACATGGAGTGGCACTATCCCATAGCACTGCTGAGAGTCTTAGGCATTAGTCTAGAAAGTCATTCTCTTTCCTTTCCTATGTCAGTACTATCATAACTGAGGAGAGCCTCACCTCTCCTCCCTGCAAAGACATAAATCCTGAAACCATCTGGAGAGCTTCCTGGTAGATGTGTCCTCCTTTTCCCTCAAGCACCGGCAGGAACTTAACCCAGCTCTCCCTATTTGAAGGAAAAGACAGATGCCACATCAAAGTAAACAGCTTTTTCTAGGTTTAATGGCATCAAGAATAACTGAAAATTGAAAGCTTCAGATCAGTCTGGACTGCTTTTTGTTTAACTTCATTTATGCCTGATGCATTGGGGAAAAAAGAGGTAGGAAAAAGAAGAATGACCAGTGCTGCTTCCCAAGCAGTTTGCCCCCTAACAGGCATTGGGGAAGATGGACTTTTTGCTAATTTGCAGGCTGCTCTATCCCATTAAGTACAGATAAATGGGTGTGAACAAAGACAAAACACAGTTTCAACATTCATATAGTGAAACAAGGCAGCCATTTGTTAAGAGGGCTTGTAGCTGGTTAAACACAAATGGCTGGAGTTGGCTCATGTGGTTCATATTCTCTTATTACACAGCCTTATTGCAATAGGCACAACTTATTGTTTTCACACAAATTGATTCCATGATGACAAACTAGAGATATTGTTCACTTTGATCAGTGAGAAGGCCAGAAGATTTTGAAACGATATTCCTTTTTTTAGGTTTTGTAAGTAATACATTCTCCTACAAAGTTAGCACCAGAGAATTAATAGCACAAGGTCAGAGTTAAACTTGTTATGTGAAAATTACACTTGGTAATGATCTGAACTTTAAAAAATATCTGCTTCCCATTTCAGAAATGAGACAGCTCAATTCCTTCCTACGTTTCATTTGTTTTAAGGCAGAGAATGGAAATGGTATCAATTTTTCTGCCAGCATATTAAAACATGTTTTTATTAACAAGTAATTGCATTGAGTCTTGGAAAGCATTAGCAGCAGCAGCAGAAAATACTTCTGTAAAGCTGAAAAATGTATTTCAGATTCCTTTGAATAAAAATGTAAAATTGCTCCAGCAGGGTATTTCCCTTTCCTGAGCATGAGGGGAGAATTTTATATAGGTGCTACAGCTGAGAGCTATTTTAAGTCTTATTTTGAACTCAAGTAATCTGTGAAGTGAATGCTCATCTGGGTGAAAAGACACCCTGTACTTTTTTTTTCTTTGAGACAAAACAAGTACAAAATACCTGAAATCTTAACAAATTCAAGTGAAATTCAGAGCGAAGTCCACATTTGAGCTGTATGTGGAATTATTTTATTTCCAGTTTTGGACTAATACGGATCAGCAGGGAAGGGGGGAGGTTGATCTTCCCTATGGTAATTTTTCCAGGACAGTCTCCTATATGGATGTAGTCATAACCATGTAAAGGTGTCAGTGGATTAGAAAAAAAGTCATTGGTACATGAGACTTAAATGTGATGTGATTAAATGAAGTGATCATCTAGCTTGTCAAAAAGAAAACTGAGAAGCGACTTTATTACACCTCATAAACATGGTGAAATGAGGGAGAATACCACGTGCTGATGAACTCTTTGGTCTTGCAAAGGAGGACAAAGCAAAAATAATGGTTGGAAGCTGAAGTGAGTTAAAAATCCATTAGAAATGTTTTTTCAAGTGAGAGTGACTGGGACAATCTACCAAGGGATGTGGTGGATTCTGCATCTCTGATAGAGTCTGCATCTCTGAGTCGTGGTTGCCTTTGTGAAAGACACAAGGTCCTGAGCTCAGAACAGGGTGAGCGTTAAGTGTAATAGCCTGAAAATAAACAGAATACTGACTGGACATGAGACGGTCCCTCTTGGTCTTAAACACTCAAAAGGTTACATCTTAAGTTTAATCAAGCACATAGTTGACATTCCTGCAGCTATGAGTTCAATAAGCTGTTGTGGCAAATGTGTTATTAAAATGCAGTGACAGGATTATGGCTGTAAGCAGCTGGAGGTCAGTTCTTTGGAGAAAGTGTTAAAAATAATGGCTGGGATTTCCAGGAGGCCCAATTGGAACATGTGGCAGAATATCAAGCAATATTCAGAAGACTTTCCTGCGGAGAGGAGTCTCCCCAGATTGCCTCGAGGAGCCAAAAAAAATAAAGGAGGTTGACTTACAGTAATGGTGTTTGTGAACAGCGATGAAAGTTCTCTTTAGCAAAAACTGAAGGGCAGGGATAGGGATGGAGGCACAGCTGATCGTGTGCAAGGGTTGTCACAAGGCCCGTACCGTCCAGCTAAGTTTACCAAATCGAGCAACTTGGTAAAGCCCAAGTCATTTGGAGGCATCATTTCAAGCCAGAAGCCAGCATAGACTGCCTGTGAAGGGAGTCTGAACAGGACAGTGCTCTGAAGCCTGTCCTCCTTGCTGCCATTTATACTGCTGTTGAGACTGTAGGCACTGTGCAGGCTTCTTCCCACTGCCTGGGGAATGTTTTAAAGCCTCGATGCGGGGGGAAGAAAAACCCAAACCACCTGTCCTTGTGTTTTCTTTTTTCAATTAAACTTCATGTAGTGATCTCTTTGAAAAGATCTAGTGACTGGCTGAGTCCAAGCCCCTCTGAATTCTAATGGTAAACGCCTCACTGACCTTGGCAAAAACCAGGATTTCATCCGTGCTTTTTAAAAGAAAAGAATGATGTCCCTAGGCTGGACACCAAAACTTTCAATAAGTGTTTAAGGCCAGGCTATTCCATGGAAACAGTTTCCTCCCTTATCTCCTCCTTCTCCATCCAAAGGTACAATTTTCTTTTAAAAGCCTCTGCAGGCTGCTGTAGCAATTTTGTAATTTGAGGCTAGAAGGAAGCTGGAGAATAAAGAAGCAGTTTGAATAGAACATGGCAAACCTCCCTATAGCTCTTAAAATAGGTCTTTTGGGGTGTGTTTATATCACCTGATGGCACAGCTGGGACCTCGCAGGTCTGGATGACCATCCATTCATCCTTAGGTTTCTTTAAATCATCCTGATAACAGTAAAAAAGTTGATAACATTGGAAGCCAGGGCTCAAACCTTTCAGAGTCCAAGCCTTTTTTCACCTGTTTTTGCAATGAAGCACATTCCCATTAAGGCTAATACAGGAGAGTAAGCAGATGATGAAAATATACCTTAACCCTGGATTTTGTGGTGGTGGAATTTAATGAACTTTTATCCACAATCTGGCTGAATGTGTGTGGGTCCCTCATCTGATTGCTCAGCTGGAGCGCCTGGATTTGGCAAGTGGGCATGTCAGCAGAATCAATTCTGAACAGCCTTGTGTTGTTTAAGCAATAAACTGGACTTCATATCCTTCCCATTCACTGGTGCAACAAGTTTACCTCGGCCACCAAATCCTGGCAGGAAATTTGTGAAGGACACAAAGTAAGGAGGGTGGAAGGAAAAATGATGCCACTTAAAACAGACAGATGGAAAATTTCATATATTGAAAAAAGATGTCTGTTTTGTAGAAAACAGGCTGTTAAGTATGTGTGTTATTTTTAGCCAATAATGCACTTGATGAAAGAGTGTTCTTGATAAGGAACAGCCTCTGATGGGAGGGAGGGAGACAGGACCATGGCAGGTAGTTATTAAGGCCAGTTTGGTTGGCAGCTGTAAAAGTAAATAGTAGTGCTGCTCTTGGTTAACAAGCAGCAAATGGGGGGATTGAACAAACTTTCAAATCATTAAACAAATGGAAAGTTCACCCAACATCAAAGCATGGTTTGGTGTTTAATTTGTACTTTAAAAAAAAAAAAGGAAAAAAAAAAAAAAGCTGGGACTAAACATTTCTGCAGGTCTTGTGCAGTCTCCATCAGACCTGCCTGGGAGCAAGACTGATGCCATAGAGAGGAAGGTTTTGTTTAACTCCTCATTTGTGTGGGTAGGTCTGCAGTGACATCTGTCTCCTCAGACATAATTTCTCCACTCAGGTTCCACCTTTTCTGTAGAATCCTGTCATTCAGGGAGCTGGGGCACGAATCTATTGCTCAGGCAAAGGGCTGCAGCCATTGGATTACCCCGAAAGCGTGCCTCAGTCAGGCATCGTGCCCCCAAATCCAGCCTATTTCCATTAGAAGGCAACGCAAGGACCACTGTCAGTTACATTGCCCCATTAGTATATTATTGGAAACAGGATGGTGGTGATAGAAAGTAAATGAAAAATTTAAAAATCAAAGGTTGAACAAAAGTTGCAACTCACATAGGGCTGTTTGTGGCTTTTACATGATACCATACCCCTAAACTTAGGCTCACGTGGGCACAGACTGTGTGCTTGTCTCCTCTGCCCAGGGATGAATTTGAGTCCATAGTCTTCACATTTACCCATTCTAAGTGTGAACAGAAATTCTGTAACATTCTCTTTATTGCAATCTAAAATAGAAGAAGGCTCATTATTACATACAGCATCAGACTTCCCCTTGATGTTAGGCAGGCGTCTTCATGCTCTTTCACTCATACTAAAATCTAACTGAGCTCCCACCCTCTGGTTCAACCCAGAGACTAACAAGGGGAGAAAATGGTAAAGATGATGTGTAACTTACAGAAAGACTGCTGGAAAAAAGTTTGTTATAAAGATGCTCTAGTACTTCAGGGAAAAGTGTATTTTTTTTAATAGCTTTCTGTAATGCAAATGTTCTGTAGCAAAGCCTGTGGAACCTTGTGTTATTAATCATCCTGAGTATGCAGACTTTCTTTTTTAAGACTGGATCTTTTAGCTATTTGGAAAAACCCATAAATATGTGATTTAAAGGAGCAGGGAACCACTCATATACAACAAAGGAAAAAAGCCCTACAATTTAAAAAGAAAAAGAAAAAGAAAAAGAAAGGTTAAGACATTTGATTTCCCCTCACTGATCACACCTGTACAGAAAGATGGCCATCTGATTACTTAGTGCTTTGAGATGGCTAGATCAGCCTGTGCTGGGGTTTTTTATGGTTATTATCTTTTTTTCCTGTTCTCTCTCCTGCCTCTTGCCCATAACAGAGATGAGGGAAATCATTCGAATAGAAATCCTAGCACTAGTAATAATCAAAGAACTATTCTGTTCTTATTTCAGAATCAAGTAAAAAAATCGTTGTTGTTTTTTCCCCCTGTTCTGTGCTCTTAATGTAATGCATTATGGCCACCTCTTACGTTCTTGTTCATTTTGGGGTAGATCATGATTTAGGTGATTGATTGCAGGGGGGAGCACGAGTTCCCCCTTCTGCACTCAGTGGTTGCACACCAAGAAGGACAGGAGTCTCACAGCCAGTTTAAGCCAGCAGCAATGTTTTATCTTCCTCCCCCAGCTGCAGAGAATCGCTGTGGGAATATCGCAAGGTTGCTTTGCTGGACTTGGCTGGGTTGTTGCCACCCAGCCTACCAAGGCCACTCTCTGTTTTGTCATGACTCATGTTCCTCAGCCAACTCTTTTTTGCCTGTCTTCTGTCCTACTTCTCACACCCAAAATCACACTGCTTAGTGATTTTTAATTGGAATGTCACACCTCATTTAGGTTTTCTTGGCAAGATAATCTGAAGTATTTGTGACTTTCTGTGATAGACAGAAGCCAAATAGGAGAATGGACTCTAGGTGTCTGCTCATGCCATCAGCATACAGGCTTAAGTCTTATTTTCCATATTCTACCTTCTCCAAATATCGGTACTAGGAAGAACCTCAGAGCAGTTTGAATCAGGTGAGCCCCTAAAATACAGGTGTTTACTTAACCATTTGCAAACTTCGTCTTCCCTGCTTTGTTTCCCTCTTGTTTCCTTCGCAGCCTCTAATTTTCCGAACTCCATCCGCGCCACAGTGTGTGTCCCAAAGGTCCTTTATGCTTCCCACCACGCTCAGGTGCAGCACATGTACCTTTCCCTTCCCCAAGTCCTGACATATCTGTGCTATCAAGCGTCCCGCCATTCCCAGCACTGCTGTCCCCTCTGCCAGCAGCGTGCTGCTGCCCTGCCTGGCTCCCCATGCTCCATGGGTCAGAGCCACATTTGTCCCAAAACACACTTACTCTGAGGTGGGGCTGTGAGTCCAGCTGCTTTCCATATTACCTATTTTATGACAGATAAACCTGTGAATAAATCTTATTGCATTTTCCCCAAGGTGGGCAGCAGCTATCTGGGGGCACATGGGCAGCGGGAACGAGGATGTGGCACAGGCCAGGAGGGAGCCTCCCCCAGCTGCACCCGCTCCTCGCCTCTGGGGACAGGGGCTTGGCCCAGCCTCTGACCAGGCGTTCACAGGGTCTCACAGTGAGCATAGGGGACTGGGTCAGGCTGGAGCTCTGTGGAAGAGGGAGGGGATGGACAAGGGTCCAGGCCCTCCATGTGAGAACTGTGGGAGAGGCCAAGACATGTGCGTGTACCTGTGGGAGTTTGGCCAGTCAGAGAGCCGGGGAGGGGGCCAGGAGGAAGTGGGGGAAGTAAGGCATAATCTGCAGAGGAATGAGAGGACTAGGCAATCTGCGGAGGAAGGAGGGGAGGGAGATGTGCAGAGCAGAAGGCATCTTCTACGGCTGCTTGGCCACCTCTGCCTCTTCCTGCAGAGAGCGAGAGAGCCCACCTTGGAGCCACAGTGAGCTATGCTCCTGCACTCCCTGCGTGGGGCAGGGCGGTTCATTTTGCTTTGGCATGCAGGTATTTGCCCTGGGTTTGTTTATCACTATTTTTTCTATTCCGTTCTCAGTTGTGGTTGCAAGCCAAAAGAAGCACCGTTGCATCTGAGCAAGGCCCAGAATTAATATATATGAGAGCAGCAGGTCCAGGAGATTCTGCTGAAATAATTATGCCCCAACACTTTCTACAGGATAGATTTGAGAAAATGGGGACAGCTGCTATGGTTTGCAAGGAAGTTGAAAAGCTATTTGTACAAATTCTTGGGGCTAAATTTGGTCTGTTAGGGCTGGGTTTGAGGCCACTCCTTCCCAATCCCATTCCCATTTCTAGTTCAGGGCTGTGTTTATTATGTTTCAGCAACTGCACAGCAGTTGGCCCTGGGGACTGAAGAGAATAATCATTGTGTTTTGATCCTTAGCTCCTTTTCAGAGCTAATAAATAAGTTAGCTGCTGGTTTATATAACAGTTTGGAAGCCCACACCATTCAAAGGTGTATTTCATTGGCACGGGTAATTAGCAAACATTACCCCAGCACTATAATTTGCTGTTTGTTTTCCCTCTGAAGCAAATAGATATAAATTGTTTAAAAGGGCAAACCTGTGCAAGAGAAAAGCATCCAGGCACCCAAACACTAGCTTCTAGCAATTAAGGAGATATTATTGGCATCAACAGGATTATTGTCATTTTTAAACTATGCAGCTGCTTGTGATTACAGTGCTCTCCTGGAAAAGCAGCTGATCGCCAGCATGCCCAGCCAGCAGGCTCTGGGGCAGGCTGGGAATGCACTGCTATGCCGAGATTGTTTATCTTGGAGGTCTCTGGCCAGGTTTATCTCTCAGTGCCTTGTTATCACTGCTGGTATTTTCGAGTCAGCCTGTATGCCTTGAGCTGAAATTGAAGCTTGCCTGCCTGCCTGCATGTTGCAGTGGGTATGGCCAGATGGGAATTGTTCAGTGAAACAGCTTTTTAACTAGAAAGTGCCCATTTGTCAAAACTGAAATTGTTTTGTAGGAATGCATCCCTTTTAGTGAATTTCTAAGAGGCTACGCAGCTTGTGGCAGGCTCATGCTGGTCCCCACATACCAGCCTGGCCCCCGGCCCCAGGACCTACTGCTCCTCGAGGCTGTAGCACTCCTGACCCCAAAGCAGGACTGCCCTGGCTCCTCCGTCTGAACTTGTAGGATGGCACCACAATGGCAGGGCATGGTACTGCACTGGGAGAAGCAGCCCGATGGAGGCCGGAGCTCCAGTTTTACTGGGCTTGTCTCAGATTTTGACATCCAGAAACCAGGTCTCAGGTAAGTCTTGGGATGTGCTTTCATCTTCAAAATTGAAAAAAGAAAGAAGTGGTTTGTATGCGAAATTTATTGGGTTTTCTTTGCTGTGGGAGACATCAAAGCTTCTGTTTTGTTCGGAAAGAAAATCATTTTTCTACTTTTAAAGCAGTTTTGGACTTCACACTGAATAGACATTCCTGCTTTCAGCCAGCTGTCTGTTATTCTCTGGAGCTGTAGTGGGGTCACTGCCCCCCGCTCTGATGCTGCCCTGCAGTTCTGCTCCGTGGTGTAGAGGAGCAGAGCCCCTTTGCTGCTGCAACAGAGCTACCCATGTGAGAGACTGTCATGAATGTTTACGCAGTTTTAGATGAACTGAGAAAGACACAATAAAACAGCCTCCAGTCTCATTAATAATTACCCAGTGGGAAGGAAATTAAAATGACAGTATTTAAGTTTTCGCTCTCTCCTGGTGACATTTAGACATGGGGTCACACTTGGCAAAGGCAAAGTAATCAGCCAAGTACAAAACCCGATACAGCCCCATATCTTGTTGCAAAGCATTGCCAGTGGGCCATTTAGTCCCTCTGCTCCCTTATACAGGTATGCTATTCATTTTATTAGTTCCTTGTGAATTCTGTTGCAGACAATGACATAATTGAATTTAAACAAACTAGACTAGACTCTCCTATGGTCTAGTGAACATTTATGTCACTCAAGCACCAGGAGACCTCCAGAGGGGTTTGGGTTTTGTTCTTTTTTTCCTTTCCTTAAATACTTCCAAAAAATCAAATGTCAATGACATTTTCTGGAGTAAATAGTTCTAATGGAGCTGCACAGAGATTTGGGTGGTCATATGCTTTTTGTGTGTAACAAAGAAACAGAATTAATTTTACCTGAGAGGCAGAGTCACGAAGCTCCCCACAGGCATCTCAGGAAATGCTAATTCTTCCTGACTCAGGTGGATAAAAGATTATGACACAAGTGGTTACATTTAAAGGAAATATCTCCTCCCCAGAGGGTAATTTTTTTTTTCTTACCTATAATGTAATACTAACAGATTAACAATCTGTTACTTAGAATGGGAGATCTGTATGTATGTCATGTTATATGTTGCTCAGGTAATTGGGAAGGGAGAGCAGGGGATGCTGTGGCTTTCACCTGTTGTGTGGAAAATTGCCTAAGCTGCTAGTGAAGTAGGGCCAGATTCTTGGCTGCATAAATGTGTGTGGTTACAATTTACAGCAGGAGAAATATGGCTGCATTTAGTTGGCCTGGAGTTGAACTTTGATTTGAACAATCATTTTATGGAAAATAATGTAAATGGTGGGGAGCTTGTTCTGATGGGGCTTCTTGTCCATAGGCAGTTCTCATTGCCATCTACAGTACCCAAAGGGCTTCTTTCTTATCCACAGTAGCACGAAGACTAAAATGGGTCTGCTGAATGGCTGAGGTTGACCCCGAGCATGGAGAATCAATCCAGACTGACTTCAGCTCGGAGCTGAAGCAGCCCAGAGACATAAACAACCTGTATGCCCTGTGACCTTGACCTCCTGGTAATTGTGGGATTCTTTCTAGGGAGTGCTTAAGCTTGTGCTGAAACCTTGCTGTAGGCAGGCACTAAACTATAGTAGGCTCCAAGGAGATGTTACAGTTAATCTTATGTCTAGATTGTTAGAATAATAAGGTCTTGTGCTTTTTTCTTTCTTTTCTTTCTTTCTTTTTAATTTCACTGCA
Organism: Platalea leucorodia; assembly: GCF_965183815.1. Classification (NCBI taxonomy): domain Eukaryota; kingdom Metazoa; phylum Chordata; class Aves; order Pelecaniformes; family Threskiornithidae; genus Platalea; species Platalea leucorodia. Next base: position 26,017,574 of record NC_138830.1, on the reverse strand, counting down.
ATGACCATGGTTAGGTGCCTAAGACCAGGCATTGAGTATCACCTCCCTGTATGGTTCTATTAGCTGAGGCCGTCTCCCTCTGCATTAAACATTCATGGTATTTAGAATAAATGTTGCATGCATTGTTCTGTTGAAATAAAAAGCAAACTTCCTTAGTGAAGTAATTAGGATGTGGGTCACAGGTTTTTATATAGCAACTGAGACATTATTTAACTTTGCAGAAATCCTGCACTACGCCTCTTATCAAGAAAGTCCATTTGTTTTTAAAAACCCTGAATCAATAAATCCTAATTAAAATCATATGTCAGATAACTAGTAGTCCTTAAGATTTTGGTTTTATACCCAGGAGGGTTCTAGCTTACTGATGACATAAGTGTATTTATTTACTGACTAGATCAATAGCCTGCTCAATAATTGTTTTTTGCCAAGGTTACAGGCATTTGGCTGGAAATAATTAGAACTGTTTGTGGTGATGGATTTTTTTGAAACTTGCTGTAATACCTGAAGAAACTCCTGCCTGGGTGCCTTGAGGCTCAAACAGATCTGTGTCTATGCACAGCACAGTCCTCCCAGCCCTGTCTAATAAATAGATTCTGTTTAATTTTCTATGACCTGGCTTCCAAAATTTGCCATCCACAGGGCCACAGTATGTGCCCTACAGCTGATATGTAGAATCATGTCACATTTACAGCATTTCCAGTTTTATATTCAGTGATATTCGTCTGCAGTGGTCTGTGGGAAACATTGAGGTTTGGTAGTGGGCTTTGATCCCAGAAACTTTGGAGCTTCTGGCTTATGTGTGAGCTCTGGATGGGTTTGTATGATATTGTAAGGACTTCAGCAGGGATAAAGATCTCCTCCTTCTTTGATTTATAATATTTCTTAGCTGTCCTGTGTGGGTCTTAATAAGGGGTGATTACACTGTTCCCTGGAGCCAACATACAGAAGATGGCAAAAGTGATTAAAAAGTAGTGCTTTGGAGCACCATATACTTTCATCAGCAAGTATCAGTGTGAATAGTGAGGACGGCTGGTAAATCCCTGCAGTGCTGTCAGAATAAGGCCATCAGCAGCAGAGGTCTCAACTCTCCAAGGCCACCGTGAGGAGTGACAGACTGGCTATGAGAAGCAAAGAATCTGGGGAAAATGGAAAATCTAAATAGCAGCTAGTCTTTATTTTATGGCAAAGAGGCTCTAATAAAGATTAGATGCTTCTCTGAATTGTAGTTCCAAAAACCTCTTCAAACCAGCAAAGTGACTAAGAACACATTTGGTTTAACCTTAAACACATGATTACATCCATTTATTTTTTTTTTTTAGGGCTGACTAATGTGCACTGGATTTTTTTTTCCTGGATAAGGTTCCTTTGTTGTTAATTCCAGAGTACTTTGTCACTCAGTGATGCTCACACTTGAGACCTCCTTCTGTTGCCCTTGGAATATACTGGGTCAGTGAGGTCCCGCTTCTCTTCAGTGATTGCTGTACAATGAATCTCCACTAGTCAGAGGTTGTTATGCTAGCACATGACTTCATCGTGTTGCACGGCTCAGTAATAAATATGTCTGACTTCTGCATCCCATCCTTTTCCCAGGGCGTCTGTTTTGCCTTTGTGCACAGAAGCCAGCCATACATATTTATTACTGGGATGGAACAATAATTAGGAAATTTTTCATTTGAATTATGCTTTTAACACTGTTGCTTGGTGTTGCGCACAACTATATTGAGGAGTAAACACAACTTGATTGCAATGACAAAAAAAAGAAAAGAAATATCTCTCTTCAGTAGGAATATAGTCTCAAAACTGATTATAGTGATAGCTTTTATCATGCTCTTTCTTCATCCCTTTTCCTCTAGGTTAAGACTCAAGTCATTGATGCAATATCCCAGAAATAACATTTCAGTTTATCCCCAGATGGCATCCTCAGCTGTGTATTTGGAGCCACTTGCACATAAATTACAGGGAAAGCTTACAGGAGCGTGAAGTATTTTCAGTAAAACCTAAAACCTTTGACTTTTAAGCTTGCTCATGACAAACATCCCAACTACGTAAAAACTAGAGCACATCCTCAGAGAACAGAATCTTTCAGTCTTCATAATCATTTAAAAAGAGAAAGATATCACAGATGGGATGGTTAGAAATGAGCATCCTCCTGATGTGAGCATATCGTGGCATCCAAGCGAGTAGTTGACTTTCACAGATTTAACCCTGCCTTTTAGTGTGTCCTTAATTAAAACTGGAGGGTAAAATATAGATTTTTATGCTTAAATCATGTAAATATATATATGCACACATATATTTATTCATACATTTATCTAAAGGAATTTATATGAAAATGTGTTTTCCAAAAGAACTCTAATATCTTCAACAGGAAAAGCCATCAGGTTCTTGAATCATCTTTCCCTGACAATGCCATAAACCTAAAGAACTACTTAGACTAAGTGCTTGCTTTTACATGGCTAAATTTAGGTAGGATGATTCACTCTTAATTTAAGAGCCAGATTTGCATAACAAGACAATGGCAGTTAAGCATCTAAATGCCTAGAGCAGATTTTCCAGCTTCCTTACATTGCAAAGCTGTCATTGATCTCAGTGCAACATGAATTCTAGGAAACCGAACTCCATTTGTGGATACAAAGCATGTTGCAAAGACATGGCCCTAAAGTTTAGTTTAAATCATAAGAACAACCATGTGGCATCCAACTGGTATTCCAAGTCTGAAAATGGACAGTAGCATTTGCTTAGGGAAAGAGTATAAGAAGCAAGGGAAAATGGTATGATCCTTCCCATGGCATAGCCTCCTAGCTCACTGCGGTCAGCTGTTCAGGGATTTTTTTTACTCAAGGCTTCACCTAGACCATTTTATGCTTCGTAGCTACCGATGAGTATGCCTTCCATGAATTTTTGAGCCCATTTGTGAACTGTTCTCATTTTGAACCCATTTGCACTTTTGTCCTCTAATATACTGTGGTGATTTCCACAGTATAGTTAATAATTGCTTTCTTCAATGTAAGAACCTGATAAAGGTCTGCTCAGTGGAAGAGACATGATGGGAACATAGTTAATACAATCTTGCTGGAATTAGATTGCCACAAAAGCATACTACGGAATCTTTAGTTAGGGTCATTCTAAAATATATAGGCCAAAAGCCGTGCAAATCATTTTTCTGGAAGAAAAGTAGAAATTGAACTTTATGTGCTTTGAATATGTGGCTGGTATACGGAGAGACAGCCTTTCTTTCACGGATTTAATTGAGTTAAAAAGAAATATTTTCTTCGAAGTGTTGCTAGGTATGTCTTGAGTTACAAGACACTTTCATAACAGCTAATGCAGTCAAACTATGCATCCACTGCCTGATGCTCCTTGTTTTCAAAGACTCTCAGGCATCCTCATGGGAGCATGCCTAGTAAAAGTGACACTTTCTTCAGTTAACCAGAAAATAGAAAACCAAGGACAACCCTTCCAAAACCAGCATCAATTTCACAGGATGACAACTTATGTATTTGGAAGGCATTGCTTTTTGCATATCTGTAGGACTGACAAAGTCAAACTAATAAATAATCATAAATCAGCCTACAGATGATTTTTCATCTTTGCATTCACTGGAACTACTGCTGGCTCATTGGCAAACAACTGAGCTCTGATATAGTCATGAGGCCCTGTGCTTTTCAGCTCCCCAGGGACCAGCCAATGTGCAGGCACTCTTGTTCTTGAAGTCTTCAGGTGTACTGCTTGGGTTCAAACAGTCTATCATCTGGCAAAACTTTTCAGAAACTGGCTCCTTTCCCTCTTAAGGCATTAGCTTACCTTCAGATAATGTGTCCAAGAATTCATTGTTTTGAAGCAAATAGGCCACAGGCTGAGAAGAACATCTCTAAACCATTCCCTCTGTATTTTAAACAACACAAGAGCTAGGCATGAATCCTTGTCTCAGTTTCCTCCTTATTCAAATGCATCAGGAGTTGATCCTCATCCTCCAAGCAGACGAGAACATGTCCTCTCTGCTTCCATCTCTTTCTGTGCAGCTTTGGGTTTGGGTTCAGGTTTCCATAATAGCAGTAGACCCTTTTGTAAAGAATTTGCTCTCACTTTTTACTCTCAGGCTAGCAATTAAGTTTTCTGTCAGGAGATTAGTTGCTCACTTGCCCACCTGAGATTTGCTCTGGGCAGTAGCCAGCTCTTTGAACAAAAATGTTTCGTTTTGACTATAAGCTTATCAAGGCTTTACAGCCCCCCACTGTGAGCCTTGTGCAAAGGGGGGCGGGGGGGTGTGTCTCTCCTGGCACTGCCAGAGATCTCTGGCCAAACGGGTTTCCAGAGGATCCGATGGAGACATGGTGTGGTTTTTGCACTCCAGGATGGCCGGCACATGGCAAAGTGCAGAGTAAAGTAGTGTGGTAGATGGAGAACAATGCATACATATGCATAAATATATAGTCACTGTTCACACTTTCATTGGCATTCATTTTTTAAAAAAGAGCATCTGTTTCATAGCAGCAATTTTCTGTGATAACATTGTCAAGCACTTTTGTGCCAACTCATTTTTCAACACATAACCCTGCACCATCCCATTAAATGAACTGGGACAGTTCCTGTGAGCTCACACAGCACTAATGTAGGCTGGGCTAGAGTGAAGGTGTGGAGGGGAATAGCAAAAGGCAGTACACAGTATATACAACAACAAATGAATTCACTTGCTACCAAAAAGCAAAATGTAAAGAACTTTTGCTGAGCAAGTGTAAGGAAGCATTTAGTACCTAGTGCTTTTGAAGTCCAGATGAAAAATACTATAAACATCCAACTTCATGTCATTCTGGTCCAGCATCTGTTTCTTTGGCAAAGAAGTTGTATTTTCCCCTGAAATCTGTTCTTGTTACTGGATTAAATCCTTTTCCAAGAAATATGTAGATGAGAGCACTAAAACTGTATGGATTTGTACCTGTCACAGAATAGGTATTGTCCCAGTGCATTATCATTTATGGATACTGGATACCTTAAGTCATCTCAGAAATAATAAGGGATATGCAGCCTGTGTCCTTTGTAACCTACTGTAGTGAGCTCAGCTACTGCTTCTTAATACTGAATATTCATGAAGTCATTAAATGAATAATTGGGATACATTTACACTTTATTACTGTTATGGGATAGCCTGGGCACCTTAATAAGATGCTGATGATTCATTTTGGCTTGACAGTAAGAGGGTGCAGAGGGAATTTGTCAGTATGACTTGCTAATGCAAAAATAATTGTTCCATTTTCCAACTTTAATATCAAGAAAGACACTGATGTTTAAGAGTGAATATGCCTAATAGTCCCTTTCGCTATGTATTAGAGATTTGTACAGAGCCAGTGCTCTGCAGCTTGCTGTTTCTATTTCTGCAGTAAATGAAGAACTGAGGAAGAGGAGGGAGAAAAACCCCCTCTCCCCAGAAACTCAGAAATGACTAAGAGCTCCTGTACATTGCAGATCAATTCTGATGCACTTGATAAATGAAGAGGATTAGATAAGTAATCTGATTAGAATGTAATAGCAATGGAAGGAGCTTTCCATTACACTGAGACCTTGACTCTCAAAATATAATGAAGCTTTTATGGGTCAATTTCATTATATTTGAGCTATACAAATATTTACCATGGCTACATATTGAAAAGTTACATTCCTCTACTGTAAGTCAGCTCCATGAATATATCTGCTATAAAGCTATAAAAAGATTTATAAAGGTAGTAGAAATGAAAATTTAAATGAAAACTAGGTTTAAAACCTGCATCAACTCAAGCCAGTGTGCTTATTTTTGTGATTTTTAACCATGGTCATCTCCCACATGTTGTCATTCTGTTTACTAACATTGATGCCCTTGTTGCCATGAGGTGTGCTAGCTGGCATCGTAGAGCTTGCGTTGTGCAGTGTGTTGAAGCTGAGGCTGACCTCTCCTCCCACACAGGACCTGTGTTTCCCTCCAGAAGCTCACAGTGGGTCTGTGTCTCATTCCGTGGGGTGAGACTGTGTCTTGATTGTAGCAAGGAAGAAAGATGCCACTGGAAGAAGATGGCCTTGGCAGTGTGTATGTATGTGAGGAGCTTCCCCAAGATCTGACGGTTGTCAGAAAGAGGTGAACATAACAGACATAACACACAGATAAAGGCAGATGCAAGCCTCCAGGCAGCTCATATACAAGAATTTCCAGACCATGTACTCTACATCTGGCAGACGGTTCACATTATATGTCTTTGATAAATAGTGCTTATTAAAGAGTTAGAAATTTCTCCTTCCCCAGAGAAGCTGTTTCATACATTTTTCAATCTTTAAGCGAAATGAAAAAGTTTAATGAAAAAGCCCCCATTCAGCCTCCCCCGATGAGCCTCCAGTCAAGATTTTCCTGAAGTACATAAATTCTTAATTTGCTGTAGATAATGTCTACCAGATGAGAGTACCAGGAGCACAAGTGGAAATTAAAGAACAGCAGACTTGGAACAGACGTTATTAAGCACTTTTTCATGAAGAGAAACATTAGCGTGTTGACTTAGGCAAGGCTGTCAAGGCAAGAGAAGCCAACTGAGGTCATAGAGAAAGGCTTTAGATGGCCGCCTTCTAGAGCAGGTCAGACATGCAGGTGTGTATGGGATAGGGTACGAAGCTCCCTCTCACTGGGTCCCAATGTGAAGTGTAGTAAAATATCCTTATGAGACTGAAAGCACACATTGCATTGTATCACATCTATGAAGTAATGTCGCTTCTTGGAAAGGGGCAGGTAGCTGGTCTTGGTTCCCTATGGGTGAGAGGAATATCTTGTACACCTGAAGCACAGTGTGAGTTTCTTACATGAAGATTTTCAAGGATACAGAATGTGATTTGTATATTGAATTTATCTAGTTCGTGATGTTGAAAGCCTAAATTAGGGATTCTTTTCATCTTCCCTTCTCTACTGTTGACGGCGCTTACGTGTGAAACAGAAGTGGTGGTATATCAAATAAATCCAAGATTTCCGAAGGAGTTTTTTAATCTCTGTGGTTGTGGAGAGAGGGTCTGTACATTTTTTCCAGAATGTGAAAAAAATGGCCTAGAATACGATGTGTTTTAGTGAATGAATAAAAAAGCAGAATAGAATATAAGAAAGTTATAATAAACCCTTCTTGTCATATAGTGAAGCTCATCAACAGCACTTACATAGCTTTGCATAAGGATTTATCTCATCATCCCTCTTTCATATATGGGGAAACTGAGGCTTAGCAGAAGAAAGTTACTTGCCAAGTTCAAATAATGAGTGCATGGATAAGCAGGGGATAGAGAGTAGGTCTTGATTCAGCACCCCGTCCGGGAGGCCTCAGGCCAGAAGGAGAGAGCTGGAAATTAGCATTTCAACAATTAGAACACATGATATTTTTCTTATATATTTAAGGAAAGGGCTAATTACTTTTGGATGATTTTTTTGTTATTTTCTTCTATGACATGAACATTTCTATTGGAGACCAAACAAAATATTAATTATGAAATATTTGATCTGAAAGAAAACATCACGTTTACTTTGTGTAGGTACTTACTGAAACAGCATATTGAAATGAAAACTGGAACTTCTAACTTGCTTTGAAAATAAATGTTTCAGCTTTTAGGAAAATCATAGCATTTTGAGTCTGGCTTCCTGAGGAAGAAGATCTTTTGCTGTATCCTGGAAAATGGCTGATTATATGTGTGCCCACCTGTACATGTGCCTGTCTGTCCTCAGTCACTTTTGAACTATGCATCTTTCAGTTGAGAAAATTTGACTGATCTACCTACAATATGTCAGTCAAGTGGGAAAGTAACATTCCATATTCTTACGTTTGGCAAAATAACGGCTGGTGCTGAATCCTATGCCTGCTCGTTCCAACATCCTCCTTGTACTGCAGCTGAAATTAATCTTAAAGCAATCTCTACTATTTCCAAATAAAAGGAAAATCTTCATATTCTGCAAAATGCAGCTATTGATCTGGCTCTAACCAGAGAAATCCTTTTGAAATGAATTCCCAATAAAGCAATAAAACTTACTGCTTTAATAAGTTTACAGTGCAAAACTTATTTGACAATGCAATAAAATATTATCTCAATCACGGAACAGATTCGAGGGTACTTGTTAAATGAGGCACTGTTTCCTCTTTCCAGAAACTCCAGTGCCAATTTAGATGCAAGCTTGTTCAAAAAAATACAGTTATGGTGCAAAGTTATCCTTGTGAGAAGTTTCCAGCAGGGACTGTAGAAGCAATTATTCTTTCTGGGCTATCAGTAATTTCTGCTGTAACTTCTCACGATGGCAGAGAGCTTCAGCACTGGAAAAATTAGTGGATGGACTGAGACTGAATTTAGTTTTAAAATGTCTATTAGTAACTTTGAAGTGATTTTTCTGAAAAAATTACATTTGTCAACAATATACTTACTTGTTAAAGAGAAACGTCCTAGCCTTAGAAAACTTATTGCCATCGTCTGGATTTTTTTAAATAAAATATTCATAAAGCCAGATCTGAATTTCAAAAAGAAAAATAGCCTTTAAATTCTGAAGTAATATATTCTCCCATCTCATTAAAAAGCAGAAATCTATCTTGGATCTTACATGCTCTTCCTCATTACAAGACTATTTATATAACAGTCTGATAGACATCAGCTCTTCTTGGGCTTACAGCCCTTGAAAATCATATAAAATACTTTCCTCACTGTTTTAGCCTATATATCTAATTTTTCATTATTTATGACATACAACAGCTCGATTCTCAAGGTCACACTCCAAAGAAGTCAAAGCACATTTCTTTTTAGGTTTTCTTTTATCTCAGAATTCCAATCAGCTGAAAGTAAAAACACCACAGAAAATACAGTGAAGGCAATCAAGAACATAATATGGTTTCGGTAAATGCTTTTCAAGGGTGGAGAGTTACCGAGGAGCTTTTTAGCTAACGTTTTACTTTAATGGTACATTTAACTAATGCCAAATTGCAATGGGGCTGGAGTGAAAGTCCATGTGATGTGCATGTAACTACCCAAGAAATTAATTCTGACAGTTCTTTTTGCAAAAATACTCTAAGACAAAAGGAGACCTTGGAGCTCTCCCTGCTTTGTATTCTGAATCTTGCGTTCCCGGGTAGCGTGCCCAGGCATTAATCCCAGGAAAGGTTTCGTATCAGTGCATTAGTCCAGGAGAGCAGAGCAAAGCTTATGGTGAGCGAGACAGGCAAAACCTATCCTGCAGTCACTGTCAGTTGTCAAATGTTTGCCACAGTGTACCAAATTTTAGCCCTGTTGGCAGCTTGAACCTGCAGGCAATCACATACATTTCTGTGACAGGTGGAGGAGGACAGAGGACATGAAGTCCTGTGTATGGTAAGGGCTGGTTTTTTAGGAACAGCTCTACACTTTCTGCTCACACTCTATATTCTCTTAAAGGCAGAATTAAATAGAAAACGAACTATGCAACATTCTGTGGAGTTTTGGAAATTTGTATCAGAGATGTAAATTAGCTTGCACATGAAGTAGGTTTTGCTCTTGATACACGCTAAGGGTTTGTTTAGCCAAGGTGGAGCTGTGGCATTTCAGAACATGTTCACATCAGCAGCCATCACTCTGCCTGTTCAATGCAGAGGGTGCTACAGTTTTCCTGGAACATCTTCCAGACTCCATGCATTTCCTTCTAAACCAGACCAAGACACATTTCACTGCACACCAGGAACAGGCACTTGTGTCTCCTGCATGACCTCTCAGAACAGGACGGTGGCACCCCTTCTCCCTGGGCCCTCTGACCCTGTCACTGCTGGCCAGACATACGGGCTTCCATCCAGAGCAGGTTTTGCACTATGTTCATACAATGAAGTCAATCATGATGTCTGATGGTCTAAGTGCTGCCACAACATGATTCATAAAGAAAAAAATGGTACTAGGAAGGGCCAAGCATCACACTTGCATTCCGCACTCTCCAAAGAACAGGAACTAGTTAGACACGGGACATTCTTCCAAGGTCCTAGAGCGGCTAAAGCCACGCATCACTGGACACCCAGTGATGATGATGCTGGTAGCAATGTGCCAGGAAAAAAGTCATCCTAATTCCTAGACATTAGAGATTGGTTTAAACCTTAGGCATGGCCCATGGTGTAATTTCTAAAACAAATAATTAGATAAATAAATAAATTAAATCAGATCTTGTTCTCATCCCTATAAATAACCCATTTTTCTCTTTCTGTTAAAATTTTATGCTAGCATAAGAATCTGTTGTGGACTGCTGGCAAAAATGCTAAATATTCAAAATTGCCTGGTTGTGTATTTATGGCTTAGAACACTGCATGATTTATGCCATCTATTATCCACCTAAAGGCTTCATCATTTATTTGTTTGTCTCTTTTACTTTCTAGTCGGAGAAGGACACAAGAATGGTATCATGGTAAAGAGGGATGCCCTTCCTTCATCTTAGAGGATTTTCCAGATTCTTCCCTTGCTGAATGTAGGCCTGCAGCTCTTCTAATGACTTGCATCACGGGTATCCAGTGGAAATTAGATGAGAATTTGGCCATTGCATCCGAGCGCTTCACATCTATCTTTTCTGATAATGTTATTACTCTAATACAAGGGGTATATTGCAGTTAAACGCCTTATCTTCAGAAAGAGTCCCACAACACTTCATGGCATAGTTATGTGCTACTGCTGCCCATAATTCACCAGTGTCCTACCAAACACCTGCTAGTGGAATTGCTTTGGATTTACTTCTGCTACTCATCGGTAATAACCCATGCTTATGGGTAAGAAACCAAATACATCTTATGTGAGAAAAACAAAGCATATGGTGCTAGGACAACTTTATAGAGACATCAAGCTCAGTGACTCTTGAACAATTCATTCCTTTATGCCCCTCAAAATCTGTTTTCAGGTATTACCTGTATATCCCAGGTGTATGAGAGTACTCTTGTGAGTTCATCCCAAAGCCTGTAGTTCCCATGCCATGTGCCGTATATGCTTGTTCTAGTTAGAACAATGTCCCAGTTTCGTATCTCAGTGCAGAATGTCTAGCACTCATTAACTGAGATTCCCTGCATTTTACATATTTTTTATCTACAGCCATCACTTTTTTTTTGCCATAGGCCAAATCCTGTCCTCATTGAGCACCCTTTATGTTTGCAACAGCCAAGTCTTCTGTATCTATCTTCCTTCAAAACAAACATTACATTTTCCTTCAGCTTCATCCTTGCTGTGTGTAGAAGTCCTGCCGACCAGGTGGTTACTGATTTCACCATGAGAACAGTTCCTTGGTAGCCTTCATTTTCCCCTTCCTGTAACATACCGTGGCGAGAGGTCCTGAGTTTGCAAAGACAGCTGCTGTCAGCTTTGTATTATATGCACAGCACTGTGTCTTCAGCCTCACACAGGGACTGGGGAACTGGCGGCCTCAAAAGCCTTGTTTCTTGTTCACTTCTTTTCCCACCTCTTGTTCTGAAACATCCCGTAGGGATTCAACAGGGTCCCTGTTGTGTAGCTCCACATCTTCCACTTGAGAGAGATTTAACAACACTTCCTAACAGTCACAAGATTTCTGCAGACTCATAATGTGTGATCCGAGACCAAAAGACCATTTAGACTGAGGCTGCTGTGGGACTCTGATGTTGGATCAACAGCTGGGGAAGAGATCCCCTTATGAAGAGTAGGGATAGAAATACCTCCCAGTAACAGTGTGTGGGCAGAGTGCACATTTTGGTCTAGGGAAGCAGGGTAGGACATCGGGACATGTTGTGAAAGGTCCATGTTTGGCAGTATGTACTTTATACCATCTGCACACTGTAACTAATGAAATACCATTCAGAGCATGGAACAAGAATCTGGTCGCCACAGTCTGTAGGGAAACCATCCAGGTGACAGAGGGAAGCTCTGCAGAGAAAACTAGGATGGTCATTTATGACAACAGAATGACTACGTTGGGGATTGTTGACAACCTGTTTATGCAACGCGTCTTCCTAAAAATTAATCTAACTCTGGGCACTCATTGGCTGTGTGAACATCTGCCCTATGGCCGGGGTCAGTGCAGAGTCCCTCGTCCTGAAAGCAGGACCGACACGGTTCTACTCGTTGAAAACTGCTGTTCCCATCACCTGGATGGCTCCCACTTATAAGAGTCTGAAGGACTTCCCAACGCAAGTGTGGTGCTACACGGCTGACTTATGAAGCTTTATATTGTTGCAGAGATCTGTTTGCCTTCACTAACAGATCTTTATTCTAATGCATAAATACAAATACTTTGTACTATGTGGCACCTCCCACCTGGAAATTTCAAGGCAACTTAGAAACATTAGTTAACTGAGACCAAGAAGGCAACCATATAGATGGGAAACCTGAGGCTTTTGTCATTCAGTCATCTTGCCAAAGTCAAATGGGAAATGAATGAATTAAAGCAGAATTGAGGACTGCTAGCCCTGCCTCCAGTTACAACTCTAGCTGTTAAATACCTGATAACAGCATTTAAAGCACAGGTGATCTCTGCAGTATAATTGTTAGCTTTCCTTACCACAGGTATCGAAGATACTGCATTCTGGCAAGTCAGAAAATCAGGTTCAGTATGAGTCCAACTGTGATTTTCACTGGCAGCTTTTGCAAACAAGGGAGTAGTGAGACACAGTCCATCACTATGCATATGCAGTATCTCTGGAGATCCGCTTACCACGAGGAGACCAGCCTCTTTTACAAGTAAAGTAAAGTTTTTGTTGACCAGACATTGCCCGTCCACTTTGAGCTGATAGTGGTTGAGGCCCAACGCAACTTTGAAGGGAAAATAAATGGAAAGATGAGACCTTAGTTAAAATAACATTTTAAAAAGGAAGAGAGAGTTTCAGTGATTTGTAATGAGAATTGTGACAGGGAAGAAGAGAGGTCACCCTGAAAAATTTAAGTACTTTTAAGCAGGGTTTAATTTGTACAAAAGGATCTGCAGTGCACCTTGAGGCAACAGAGCCATAAATCATGCCTTTCCAGGGCTCATTTATCACCACAATTCGCCCCAGGATTTGGAAAAGGAGGTAGAAGCATTCCAGCTGTTTTGTGCAGCAAAGTGTCATTGATAAACGCAAGTATCCAAAGTAAACAATAAAATATCAATTATAAATAAGACATTTGCAAGGAGGCTGCATAGAATTAGGTTTCCTGTGCATTACAGAGTTGTCTAGATAGTGTCTCCTTCCTCACTGGTGACATTGATTCTTCCATACTGAAGCACTTCTTGCAGCTGAAAACAGGCGACCGAGGCTTCACACCCACTTTCTTAGCAGTAGCAGGTGGGCAAGGAGTCAGCAAGGCTCCAGCAAGGAGCTGGTCACGCTGTCCTTCTGCCCTTGCCATGCGCCTCACGGTGCAGCTGAAGCCAACATTAACGCTCATAGTCATTTGCCGTTGCAGAGGTCTCTCTCTTTTGAAGCCTAACATTTTCTCAACAACTCTGCACCCCCTTCCCAGAGAGGGGATGATAATGAAATTAATTCAAAATATATACACCCAAATAAAGCTACTGATAAGCAAAGTACCTCCTGGCCACTCTGGGTAAGGCGGTGCTGATTTTGCTGCCCATGCAGATGCCAGCTCAGAGCTGTACTGGCCGTGTGGTGCACTGGTGGTGAGCTGGGACCTACCCTGCTGTAGCAGCAGTGGGCTTGGGAAGCTCCCCAGGGCTGGACGAGCTGGGGGTGATGGTGCTACCAGATGTGCCCGTGAACCGCCTGTTCCCTGCTGACCTCGGTGCGTAACAGTCGGCCATTAATCATTTCCAGAGCTGCTGCTGACTAGTCATGGAGAGAGCAAAGGGGCATTTTGAATTCACTTTGTTGCATACAGTAGTTAACATGGGGGAGGGAGACATCTCACTATATTAATTTTCCAAAGTAATGTACAGGAATGTAGCTACATAATGAATATCAAAGATTTTAATAACATCTTGTGTGCCTAAATCACAGCATAATGCCTTGAAATTCCACTTGTTCATGTATTCGTACAGCATCTGGCACAGTGAACTCCCACTTCTTATATCTCAACATCAATAATAATCTGAGAGTATAAATTCGGTCAGAATAGTTTGTGACATTTTCTTCAGCAAAGGCCTTTTATATTTATCCAAGGTGTTAGTTGCCATTGCATGCTAAAAACTCTTGTAAAATCCTTGCAACTCGTTTAATTTGTAACACTATGTAAACACAGTGGATATCGGAAAGGCTTAATGGGCGTAAGATTGCTGTGGTAACTGTAGGAAGTTAAGGTGTTTCCAGTCTGTAGTGCCTGGAGGTCTGTGTTAAGCAGAGTCCTGCAGGAGAGCATGCTGCAGGCGGCCCCAAGCCAGTACTCCCTGCACCATGGCACTGTGGGGGGGAAAGGACTTAGCCTGAATGGCTTCCGGCTGCATTAGGCACAAGAGCACGCTGCTGGGCCTGCGGTGCTCCCATGGCAGGTGTCAGGGTTGGGATCGTGCTGTGGTACTGCATGGAGCCTGCCGGGTGCCCAGCTCCCAGGTATCTATGGGTTAAGTGTGCCTCAGCCTTCGCAGATAAACCAGGATAAGGGCTCTTTCCTGCTCGCTGTTGTTGCAGGGGGCTTGACTGCACACTCACTGATGACTGAGATGTGTTAAGGCTTCCTGCGATTTTGGATGGGCAGTGGTGTGGGGTATCCTAAGCTCAGTGCCTCCCCAGACACATGCTTGCATAGAGAAACACTTTTCTAAACACATGCACTTGAAGAGGAAGGGGGAGTGTGCCAGTCTTTGCTGTGGCTTGGTTTCCCACTGGAAGCCCCAAGAGTGAGCAGCCCTCCAGGGCCACCTTCCCTCCCTGGAGCTTCTCCTAAAGACAACCTATTTGACACCATGTCAAACATGAAGGCACAACCTGTCCCTGATAGTTTAAAGAAATCTAGAAATAAGATTCAGCCGAGCAAATCAGCAGTGACCCACCCCAGAGGGCCTCACACTGCCCATTTAAGAGACAATAATATCTCTAGCCAGGAGAACAAATTTTCCTAGGCATCCCCTCTGAAGAGGTTTGCCTTATGCTGCTCTCCTGCTACAGGTGATATAAACCCAGTGTAATACCACAGCAGCAGTTCTCTGAATTGATGCTAGTGCAACAGAGCAGATTGTAAACACAAGGAAATATCCAAAGTCAAAGTCAGTTTAGTAGAAAAAGAGCAAGTTATTTATCATCAATGCATAATAAGAATCCTATAGACTTGCCTTAGTATCTATTTGCTCTGGGGGAATTCAGGCCACAAATTATGGAGGATTTTTTAATTGCAAAGATTTATGATAAAAAAATTACAGTAGTTTCTCTTTAATTGCTTGCAAAAATTCATGAATATTGTTAAGCAGCATAATTTTTCAAAATGCTTTGGACATTATTTTTATTAGGTATTATTGTGTTGTAGGACTATTTATGTTTTGCCAGCAATCTATTACTGGATTATTAGCTAAGCTCATTAGCCCAAGTGACTGAAGGCAGACTTGTGTGCTACAGAAATCTCCTGTCTCTGCAGCTAACCAGCTTGTTGCAGTCCAGTTTGTCTTGGATGCCTTCTGCTGCAAATAAATCCAGCCCATTTTCAAGACACCATTGTTTTATGGTGGTACTGAAAACTATAGGAAAATAGCAGGAATTTTTGTTGTTTTTCTTTTCTAAATTTTCACTGCTAGGTGGATAGTGAAGTTGTGTTTGATTCTGTGTTTTTCTACCGTCATAGCTCCAGCCGAGTTCAGATGGGGTCAGGGCTGCTTTGTGCCAGGCGCTCGCCTGCAGTGCCTAAGAGTGTGCTGTTTAAATAAATGTCTTGGAGAAGGTTTAGACTCCCTGTACATATAGGAAAGGGAGAAGCTGCAGGGTAATCACTTGGGCAGGAAGCCGATAAAGCAAGCCATGCTCCCAGCTGCTCTTGTGACTGCTATTTATGCCTGTGAACAGCCACTGGTTCTTAGACTGTGGCCTGAGTGCACTGTTCAGTGCTGGTCCATGCAGCCGTCTGAAATAAAATGTGAAAGACATCCAGGTGGTCATCCTTCACTGTGGTCTCCGAGAGATGTTGAGGTTCATATTCAGGGCTTCATGTTTAGGCCACCTTGCAGCAACTCGCTGCAGAATCTTTAATATAGCTGTATTTCTGCCACCAAATTTGTCTGACAAGAACCCTTAGTCTTGACAGAGCAGCTTTTCACCTGGCATAGAGGGGTTGGAATGCTGCCCTCTCCAGCTCTGTAAAACTCTGCCCCACCAGTTGCATCACTTCATTACAAACAGCTGTTGCAGTTCAAACTGATCAAGTACAAAACATGACTGATTTTTCAAGCTTTTTAAACCTGAGGGCAAGTGCATTTGCTGGTCTTTTATTAATTTATCAACATCTGAAAATTCCTTGTTTTCTGTAGCAGCCATCAGTCCCTGTCCTAGAAAGCACAAGATGCATAACCACACTGCGTAGCTACCCTGAGTAAATAATAAATAAACATAGCAGAATTCAATAATTTAAAACACTATACTCAGAAAGGATTAGGTAATTGCAGGGAAATCAGCCTGGTTAAATGTGGCTAATGCACGAGAGCTAAGCGCCTTGATGGCTTCGATCCGTTTCAGCAAGACAGAAAGGTCTGCAGGCTCTGAGCTCCCTGTGGGCAGGCACAGACGGACCAGGGACAAGGGGGAGCCTGGGGCTCCATTAGCTTCTCCCAAACACCATCCGGGCTCGTGGCTGCTCGTGACTGTGCATCTTCACCCTTCCTCTTTAGATCAGGGTTGCTGATCACAGTCTTATTTTATCTTGAAAAGTCTGCATATATATATTTTTAACCTAGTCCCCTGATGAAATTAGGGGTGTTTTCCTTTCTGGTTTGCCCCATTTTTTTTTTTTTTTCTTTTAAGGAAGATTCCAACAGTTATTTCTAGGGAATCCATTATCTGTTGTATCAACCAATTGGCTTTTTCCTTATTGTTCCTCAGGTTCTCATTTGGTTTACAGTTGGACAGTCCCAGTCTACCGACCAGGCCAGGTTCAGCCCTGCTGTGAACCTTAAGGCAAGATCATAAATACCCATTCTTCTGTGTCTATGCCACCAAATCACTTCTGCTTGAGTTGTAGGGCCTCAGTATCTCACAGAATTTGGCTGGGAGGTTATACAGGCTATTAGTCAGTATAGAATTTTAGATAAGATGTTAAAAGTAATTGCTTTCCAACTTACTCTGAATTATGGTTTAGGAGACAAAATGGAAAACAAACCACCCCAACTTTCCCCTGCCCTCCTCATTAGACAGTGTCTTCAGTATTGCCTCCAAAACCAACCTGAGCCTGTATCCTCCCAGCATTAGTTCCTAGCAGACATGTCAACATTTCTCCTTTATGAAAGGCTCACACTGTCTTAACTCCTGCACAGGACTGGATTTGAGCTGGGGTGAACCCTAATCACTACTTAATGCTCCAGATCTAGGGTTTTTTTCTGACCAGACTGAAAGCTGCGCTGAGCTGTGCACCGGTAATTTTCTCTGGCCCCAAATGTTTCCTGCCTTGCCAATGAGCCCTAATTTTCCAAAGGCAAAAGGCCAGTACATCCATATCCCAGCAAGGCAGTTGACCTCCTGCAGGTCCTGATGCTCTGCTACGATCTGTTATCTTCATTGTTTCCCTCTTCCCGTCACTCTCAGTGTGTAAGTTATTGATTATTCTGCCAGGGAGTGCTAAACCAGAAAATTTTGATATCTCAAATGAGAGTGCGTATCACAACTTATTTACTGAACTGCAGCCAGATTATCCAGAACATTTTTCTCTTATATGTGAGCAAGATTGACTGCCATCAGGCATGACAAGTTGTGAAAAATAATTGTAGCGTGTTTCTTTATCTCATCTTAGATAGAGGATATGGCCAAATTAAACCTGACCTTCATTACTAAGGAGGACTTGGAGCAGTCTGTTCCAGTTCTGTCCTCTGTGAGTCCATAATTTTTCAGTTCTGGTTAATAGCCACATTACAACAAGGCAGTTGTTACACTGAAATACTAGCGCTAATTCGCACAGATACCCAGCTGTATTCCTCCTATCACCTTTACTGCCCTGTGCAATGCAAAGCACAGTCATTGCTCAAGAGTCCAGGGCACGTTTGCAGGATCCCAAAGGGATCTAAGGAATGGCGTGTGGAGCATCTTCTGAATACCAGACTCCAAGCATGGCAAGTCAAATTTTGGCGCTTCTGAGGCAACCCGAAGTTGCTTTTGAAAAGCTTCTCCAAACAGGATGAACTGATTTGTTGTAGTGGGAAAAGCTGGAGAAGTGGCTTTCGTGTTACCTCTTCACTGGCTTGCCCTGACTTTCTTGGCTGGGACAGCAGGAGCTGTCAGTGCTAACCTGGCCTCGGCTCTTGGTTTGAAGCAGTGACTGTGCCTTACGGATTTGTCCAAAGGTGTGTTAACTCCTACTTTCTAGGTTCCCAGCTGCATTCTCTACAGTCAGCAACACACATTAAGTGCAATTCCAAAGCAAAAAGAGCGCTGTGTTAAAAATAAGTGCTTGGTTTGGGGGCAAAGAAGCAGCGGTGCATTTGCTTTAAAAACATAAAAATAATTTTAAAAATCTTGACTCGTTTTAAGTGGTGACTTTCAGAATATATTCCACAAATCAGAGCAGAGATCTTGGGTGTGTGACAAATAATTCCAAGATTAATACAGATACATATCTCTGAGTGCAAGGACTTTAATCAATCCCTAATCTCCCAGAGAAGCAGTTTGACTTTACCTGACAGCACTGTGAAAGATGATCTGCTTCTGTGTGACTAGTATAGCAATAGCAAAAGACATTTCCTTTTTTTTTTATTCAGTTTTTAGTATAGATAGCCCACATGCTCAAAGCCACATTCAGAGCCTTCTGTTGAATACAGGAGGCTTTGGATCAAGCCTTTGGATACTTTCCCACTAATAAATTAGACCTAACGAAGTGGGCGACAGCCCTCCAAGTCTATGGGTCCTGAAGTTCAAGCAGTTAAGCATAAGACTGAAAAGACACCTGAAAACGCGTGAGAGCAGGCAAAGAACAGGGAGGTGGGAACTGGTAGCCACCTGAGATCTCTACTCTCAAGTACTTTGCTTTTTTCTCTCTCTGCAGAGGACAGCTGCCCTGTTCTTTTATTCTTCCCAAGTCATTTACAGCCCATTTAATTGGCTGCCAGTGGCTCTTGCTTTTATACGTGCAGGCTGAACCAAGACAAATTGTTTTCATACAGCCTGTTTATGCATTGTCCAAAAGAGATTTACAGCTGAACAAAACCAAACCCTTATCAGACTAGACCAGCGAACGTGTGTAAAACTGAGTAAAATCACGCAGTCTGAGACCAGGAGGTACACCTGGGGTGAGGCACCCTTGCTGAGGGTGGTGAGGTTACTGCAGAGTTTTCAGGGCTTGCTCTGGCCGCAGCGTGTACCAGCCCATGCCCCGTTGGCTCCAGCAATGGCTGTGCTCTTTACTAGGCAGCACAGCAGAAGGTGATGGATTGCCTGTGAGTCTTTTTCACAGCGTTGTTTTGCCACTGGGCTAACCCAAGGCAAACTGCTGGCTTTATTAGCTATCTAATTAAAACGAGAGACTGTAACATATCATTGTGTGCAAAAATAATAACAAAAACGGAACAGTTTGGCAGCTCTGTAAGCAGAGGATTTTTAAAACTCCAGCATATTTTGCCTGATGAGCTTCATTAATAACACACAAAGAGACCTAACATCCTCTGAAGACACACTGTGGTAACTAAAAATGTAACAAAATATTAATAGAAGTTTTATGTATTGGCTCATTGATATATTCTTATATAATGGTATATGTTGTTTATGATCTATTTTACTAATATATTAATATATAAATATATTAATAAAAGCTCTGTGCAATAGCTAGAGGGTCCAAGAAAATAGCTGTTAATAAACATTTTCACTCTGGTTTGGTTCTCTTTGGTTTGGATTGTGAAACTTAAGATATGCTGACAGCAAAATACACTGAATTAATAGATCCATATACTTATGTTCTGATCATGCAACATCCGAAGTATGTGTTTAACTTTACCTGCTATGCATATTTCCCTTGAAACCAATGGGATGATTCAGTGTGTATAAATTAAGCCTACAATGATACAACAGCATTGTGAATGCTTACTCTTATCATTTATTATGATCACGGCTACATACTAGATGAGAACATGGCGCCGTTGTGCTTAGCATTGTGCTTAGCAAGGGGAAGTGTCCACTGTGTCAGTCATGCTGTAGGGACAATTCCTTTGCACCAGGACATGTGGTATTTGACTGCATCTCCAGGTGCTGCTGCAATAAATACAGGAGTAATAAAAGCTGCCATACCCTGAGAAGGGGCCTGGTCTTTTATTTGAAGAATCCTTGTATATGCCATTTTTGTAGGGTTACCCACATAAACCTAAGTCTGAATTTCAAAACTGTATTTTGATGAAAAGGACTTCCGAATTTAAGAGCTAGTATTTGACAGTTAAAAGAATATGGATAGATCCATTTTAACATCCCAATTTGTATGCTATGAAAACAGGAATATAATGTTATGGAACAGTTAGATTAACAGATACATTTTCTTTAAATTTAAATGTCCAGATTCTGGTCTGAGAGCAAGCAAGGGGAAGTTACTCTCTTGAGAAACCTGTAAATGACTGAACACAGGGTTTTCAAACAAAAGTGCCAGGATCTCCAGTGTAATTACAGCATTGCCCCTGCGCCAGGGGAACAGTTTGCAGCAAACCAGAGATTATGCATGCATATTTCCAGCAGATTGGGAATTTGCATAACCCATCCATAAACCACTGAAAATCTAATAAGGAATCGAACCTGGTGTTGGCTATGGCTACTATATCACTGTATCTGAAAATACAGCTCTGTTGTGCCTTGACCTTTTCTGTTTGGAATTTGGATTTTCCAACCCCTCTTCCATCTGTTTACAGAACCAGCCCCTCTGGGAAACATAAATAAATAAATCTTTTCCCCTGTGCATGCTCATGACATCAAATAATGTAATAAAATGAAATCTCTCTCCTTCTTCCTCCCCTTTCAATATTTATTCTGGGGATTTATTGTTTTCCCTCCTTTTCAGGCTTCAAGGTTTCCCTCTGATAGATCACCTCACTGTGGAGCATTTCTCATACTCTCTGTGCAGTACCTCTCAAGCTATTGTTTTAAAATGTAGTTGGAGCTGCTTTAAACTGAAGACAGTGCAGAGTTTTTCATTTTTCTTTCCAGCTATGCTGGAGCTGCTTCATGAAAATTTCAACTCCATTTTAATTGAAATATTGTTAACATTTAATAGTGATTTCAGTAAACACCTGAAGACCAAAAAACTTCTGTACGTTTACATGTGGATCCTGTTCCCCCAGGATTCTGTTATAGTTATGAACGTTTATGCCGTCCTGAGCCAAATTCTCAGCTGGTTTGAATGGGAATTCGCTTTGGCATAGAGATGGGCTGATTTAGACCCTGTATCTAGCATTGTGATTAAAAATCATAAGGTTGAGTGCACAAGCATTCAAGAGGAGGAGCTTTAATTTTACTTTCTGTGCCACGAAGAGTTCCACGAAGTCAGTGAAAGCTATTACCCATAGGGTGCTTAGGGACATGGTTTAGTGGTGCGCTTGGCAGTGCTAGGTTAACGGCTGGACTTGATGATCTTAAAGGTCTTTTCCAACCTAAGCAATTCTATGATTCTGTGATTCTATGATTGTCCTTACTCTGTAAAACTCAAGGTTGGCTCTTCCTGGATGGGACAATGATGTTTTAGAAGCCAGGGCAAGCCACAGACAATTAGATTTCCCACCTGCATCATAAATACAGTAGAAGTTCAGGTTATTCAGGCTTTACTCAGCACCCGCATCTTGCAGGGAGGAGGAGTGCAGGGGAGCCTATGCTGCTGCCTGCTGCTGGAGCGGCCGTGGGGCTGGCAGGAGCCATTTGTGCGAAACGAGGGGTCATACATGGCCAGTCTGCAGTGTTCATGTGCTTTGCAGGAATGCTAAAATGGGATTATTGCTGGTGTAATACTGAAGCCTGTGTATACATGCTCACTTTCAAGTGTATTTTACTGTTGCTTAATCTTAAGGGAGAATTAATCAGCAAGAATATAAAGTATCTTAGATCTAGATTAGATCTGCATGGGGGTTAAACACATTGGATCCAAAGCACAGGAGCAATGAAGCTACCTAGAGCAGTATTTCTGTAATGTTTAAGCATCAGCCTTGCAATCCAGAAAAATCCCTGAGCAGTGGTCGCCTAACTCCTGAGGGCATCTCATGTCTCTCGCCCACCCCATGTGCATCTCGGTCTGCCTGGCAGTGCCCAAGGTAGCTACAACTGCTGTTTGGCAAGTGCTGGTGGGCTTGCCTGGGCAGTTAAGCCCTGCTCTTGTCTCACTTTCCCACAGCTGGGGAGCCTTGGAGAGTCTGGAGATGCTTTCTGCTGCTGAGGGCCCCAAGCTGTGCTCTAAGTACGCTGAGGGCACAGTGCTGTGGTCCCTCACCGGAGTCAGACATCAGAGCTTGCTTCTACAGCACAGGGAGGAACAGTGCCAACTATTTGTATTTATTGCAGAGATTTGGGGTCGTCTTTTTTCTTTTTTCCTCTTGTGTACTCCCTGAATTTCCCAGTGGAAGTGTCTGTTCCTAGCTGTTGCTGTTGCTTTTAAGCCTGTTGATGGCAGGTTTGCTTTTCATAGTGCACTCTGATTGCTAAGGAGTGCAACTAGGAAAGAGGAGGGAAATCTGACTTCCCATCTCTGCCCGAGAGGTTTCCCATATAGCAGTAATAATTGGAGTTCTGTTTCTAAATGCAGTCAAGGGAGTTTTAGGGTTCCCTGAGCCCCCTTACACTGACCAACTTATTTTTTCATAAGAAAACTAGAAAATAATTTTATCCTGTGAGTTAATTGTTTAACCATATCAAAGCTTTCAACAACAGGCCCATTGTTGAGTTCGGATTTTCTGAATAATCCCCTGCAATAAAAGCTACTGTCTTTCCTTGAGAGCTTCAAGGCAATGCAACAACAGTTGCTTGGCCAAAAAATAATTCACCACTATGTAATTAGCAGCTCATACAAGAGATAATCTTATTGAAATAAGTATATACCATGGGTGATAATAAGAATTTAAAGCAGTGTTATATACAAAGAGCTTATTCAGAAGTTGAAGAATATTGCTTTTTATTTGTAGAACACCCTATAAAAGTAATACGTGTGTTACAGCTGCATTGTCACCATGAATACATTGCAGATGAGCTGTGCAAATAAGCAAGAGTTTACAATAGCTTTTTTTACACAAACTTTGTAATCACTCAGAGGGTGTCCTTGGGGGCTACTGAAGAATATGGAATATGAAATGTTGCAATTCTGCATATTCAGGTAGAAACATGATTCTGAGAATCTGTTTAGCCAGGCAAGATACAACCAAGTACTGGGACCTCTCTGTCCTCTCAGAGCTACTCATAATACTGGGATATGAGAAAGCAGCAGACCGAAAACCTGTCTGCTCAATAAGTTCTACTGACAAGTTAAAGAAGGCCAGAGGCCCTTTGCAGACGAGTCATCAGAAATGAAACAGGAGACGTTTCTCACAGAATTGTTAGCCTGCACCAGCTGGCGTCATGTCCCCATTCAAAGCTGATGCTGGCTGAATTGTGTATGACTGAAGGAGGGAGATGTTTGTTGTAAGATGCCTGGCTGAAGATTACATCTGTTCTTCTGAAATAAATATATTTTCCTATATTATCAGCTCTTCAACTATCCATGTATTGAAATCAGCAATGATGAACCTTAGAAACCTGTCCTTTCTGCTTGTGGCTTGCAAACTGAGCTGGTCATTGACATGCGGCCAAAGTTCTATTTCTGGCTCACCAAGAAAGCACAAATCCACATACTGCCTGCTCATGTGGGTAGACCTCCCTCTAGCCCATATTTCAGCAAAAATCACCAGTGCGTGGCCATCTAGATAGCTCCTGACATTTCACAGTGTTTCTGATCTATAATACTTGCCTGTAGAGGTTGGCTAACAAATATGATTGTAAGCTCTGAGCCCACTGTCACAGTAGTTGTTCATTGTATAATATCACCTTCTCCTGAGAGTGCATAGCTCTACTAGTTTAATTCACACGTGCACTTAGATAACATCATGACATGTGAGACAAAATACAGAGACAGGAATAATTTGTTTCGACTGTATTTCTAGGTCTAGTGGTTTTCACTGATGTTAAGCAATCTTCTATCATCAAAGATTTTTTTTTCCCCTGACTTTCTTGGTCCTGTCAGGAAAGCTCATTCAGCCACTTACAGTCTAGCTTATGGATATAATAAAGGACCAGGTTCCTGCCTGTAATAAATTGGCATTGCTCTGTCTGGAATCAATAGAGCTGTATTGATACACTCCAACCGCAGACTGCCCCACTGGTGCAAAGCTCAGTGTAGACCAAGGAGCAAGTTCTAAAACTAGAGGAGTTTAAAAAACTGTACTCATTTTTCTGCTTTGTACCTTAATCTTTCAAAAGAAACATTACCCACCAGAGCCAGAATTAGAAACATTTATTAGGAAAATGTGGCAAGAGCAGGGAAGTACGTGTTTGATAATTAAGATCAATTTCTGTGTCAGGGTGCTCCTATTTTAACTGAAAACCTGCAAAACATCCAGATCCTGGTGCAATGATGTTCTCTGCCAAGGCATTCATGCTTACGCTGGACTTGGGTAATTTTGTTGTTTTATCACAAATTTCATCCCTGTTTTCTCTGAGTGTTTGTGTTTCAGTATGTTCAATATATTTTAAACAGTTTTACTGAATGTGAGGACAGTCAATGACACTCTGGACATCAGCTGTGTTTTGTTAAAGATCATTCAAATTAATAAGTTAACAGTTATTCGTAACATCAGATAGCTTTGATCTCTGACCTTGATTTATGTACTTTTGCCAGTGGTGCTGAACGCATCATTTCTGTGATGAGATACATAGCAATCCCATCATTGCTATGTGCCAGGAAAACTCCTGGATTTTTATCATTTAGCAAAATGGAGAAAGATGAGGGAAAGGTCAGGGGGAAGAGCGTAACTGGAGCCATAGGGGTTGACCCCCAAATCCATGAAAGTTAATAGAATTTTTTCAAATGTTTTCAGACAACCTTGTGGAGACCTGCAAAAGCCTTATGTCCAGACACTGCTTTGTAGGATTGTACTGGTACATGCTGACGAGGCAAGATCAGCATGGATGACATCACAGTGGAATAAAACAGAAGTGTGCCCCCACCTTTTTTTTTCAAACCATTTTGTCATCTGTGTGAAGATTGAGTTCAACGTGAGTCTGGTCTTCATAGCCTGGAGATTATTCCTCACCTCACTGAATATATAATTTAACATAATGGCGGATGTGAACCTGTAGTCGTAGTTTCTAACCTTGTAGGTTATTTCACAGGGCATCAGATGAATGGGATAAAAAACAAGAGATGCAGCTCTAAAATAAAGCATGAGTTTTAGAAATGCAGTGAGCATGACTTAACTCTACTTGCATCAGAAGTACAAAGGGAACATAATCAGGCCATGTCTGAGAGCTCCTAAAAATCTCATTATGTATGTCCTTTTTATTATTTACATCTTTTACATATATCATGTAGTGCCAGTCTAATAGCAGTAGATAAGAATTACTTCTTTTTTTACACAGATCCTTTAATTTAGAGACACCCAGCAGTATTCTAGTGTTCAGGTTCTTTCCTCCACTATTTGTAAATCAAAGTCTTAAGCTGTAGTGCTTTATTGAATACAGTGACAAATAGGGATGAACTGCATTCTCCCCTATAGTCATAAAATTGATTTAATATTTCAATTAATCTTTGCTACAGCTTCTCCAAAAATTTATGTGAATACATTCTGAGTAAGTCATCTTCAGGACTTAAATAAATACTAACATAAATATCACTTAATTTATTTGTTCTCTATAAAATTCCTTTATATCACTCTTGCAGTCAAATGTAAGTATTGCTTCCACCAACCAGAACACAGGAGTATCAGAAGACATTGCCTTAACAAAGGGATTTTCACATTTTCATTAATTACTTTTGCATTCATAGTCTGGTTTCCATATCCAATGAAATGGTTCTTCACAGCTTTGCAGAAGATGGAAATTATATTGTAATCTACCCTTTAATATCAAATGAAAATAAAAAAATATTTTAAAATAAGTGAAATTTTTCTCTCCAGAAAAGAGAAACGGACAGGCTCTCATCATTAGGGCTCTTCTTATTTTCCCTCTGATACAAGATTGCAGAGCGGCTGACAAGATTTCATGCAGAATTTTTGTGTACGTGCATTTTTTCATGTGAAGTGCTTAGTTCATATTTTTTCTGTAATGATCCTTCATGGTCATAATTTGATGAAGAGGAGACACACAACTCCTACTAGACTGTGTTAAGGTAGTCCGGAAGTGGCACGATGGATGGATATGTGGGTGGATGCACTGTTAACATAAGATTTCTGAAGTCTAATGCTTTTTGCATAAGTACTTTTCCTCTAAACCAGAATCTTAAATTCACTAAGTGTAGCAAGCAATTAACTGTGCATTAGCAAGCTATTTGTGGAAGTACATGGTATGAATCCCCCCCTCCCAGGCTCACCGAAGGCCTCACCCTGCAGTCATTGCAGTCCTTGGCAAGGAATTTACTGACTTTAGTAGATTTTAGATCATTCCCCAGTAGTCTTCTACTATGAACGATAAAGAGTTGGATGGAAAATTAGGGTTTGGGTGTTTTGTGAAATATAATGTGATCCTGAAAATTATCTCTAATGGAAATAAATAAAGAAAATAGTATATGGGGAAAGGGGCTTCTTTCTCTCTTCCTGAGTCTGCCCTTCTGGATATTCTTGCAGGCCTAGTTTGTGACCTAGTGATGACTTTGAACTCTAATGCTGTTAGAGATCCTAAGTAAGGCTTCCATCGGGTAGTGATGGCCACAAGCTGCAAACCCCTTTCTCAAGACCTCTGCAGGGAGTTCCAGGCACAGTTCAAGATTCATTTCTTCACATTTTTCAGAGGGAGTCAATTAAAAAGCTGTTTTTTTTCTAAAAACACAATTGATCCTGTTTTTAAGAGTCCTAGGGAAATACTCCGGTAGTACAGAGTTATATTAACAAAAAAGAGGGTGAGCTCTCCTGTTGCAGGCCATCCACTGAGAAGTGGTCAAACTGCCCAAATAAAAATGATGGCACTTCCCTATGCTTACTCTGAGCAGCAATTACTGGTTTTCCTTACTACATTGCATATGACTTGTAAGTAATACTTCCCTGTGCACATGACTGCAACAGATAGTTAGACACATTTAAAACACTGGAATGAAAAAGTACCCAGCATACAAAGTTGAAAGAATAGTTGAAATAGAGATTTTTTACCTCCTCTGTTTCCTCACAGTCTCCCCATTTTGCTAACTTTACAGTTGAAGAAATTGAGTTATGGGCCTTAAACTACCTCGCAGTTCAGCTTTTTGAGCTCAGCTGTAATTGAAAAAGCTGGCTGCTCACTCGGGCTGATGAGGGATGGAGAAGATTCTCTTTGAAGTGGACGTGGAGGGGAGGGGAACCGGTAAACTGGGAGAAGTGGTGGAGATTACATCTGTCTTCTTGGTAAGAGCAAGCACACTTAGTGCTTATTATTCCACTTTACAATGTAGAGACATATTAGGCTCTAAAATATTTGTGGAAACAGCGGGTACAGCTAAGGTAGTTCTTTCATCTATTGCTAATGAAAAATGTACAAAAATGTTCTGGGGCAGCACTGTTATCTGTGCATTTGATGCTTTTAGAGTCATTAGACAATTATATAGCTCCTAACAAGGAGTCTAACTTGGGACCACCATCTGTAAACTTCAGTTAATGCATAGTGTATCTGTCCATTTATTAAGTGGTGCTTTTACACTTGGGCTCGCTGGTCTCTGCTTTCCCACTGTTGGTTGCCAGATGGAATTTAAGCCTTGCTTCATTAAGCCCTAAATGACTTGGGCCATGTTTGACTTTCTTGCCTTGTGGTACTGTGATGCATCCAGCAGAGGCACATGAGACACCAGTGCCATGCTCCAAAAGTTACTGAGACCTTTGCGGTGAATCTGCTATGAGGAGTAATAGATTCTCTCCCCCTCTCAAACCAGAACCTCAGTGTCGACCCTCCTGGCACAAGAAAACACTCTTCCCTTCTTGCACACGTCTAAAGAAGTGATGGCGTGAGCTAGGTCAAGGCTGCATGGAGGTGAATCGTACCTTAGGGGGACAGCTGACCAAAGCTGATGGGGAGACTAGTCTGGTGAAGAGCTGTGAGGTGGGCAGGGAGATCCTGTAGTACTTTAAGTTGTGTGTGGCATATCTGAAGTTGAAGAGAATGTGAAGGGAAATGAAAAATTAAGCTCCCAAGAAAGGTAAATGCTGATATTCTGATACACAGTAAACATTCAACTATGTTGAAAACATGGATCAAATATGATATTGGCATAACATTAGCCCCATGAAGCTGATGATAATTCTATCCTACTGCTGCTACCAAGTTCTGTGCACAATTATAGAGGTCCAGTACAATTAGCGTCAGCTAAATTAGGTTAAAAATAATCAATAGGAGACTGTCATTTTGTGTGTCAGTTTAGATCACACAGAGGCTTTTATAAATCTCAGTGGAAAGAAAAATAGTTGGTTCTTTTCCATTTTGGTTCACACAGTGAGGGCACAGATGTCTGGCATTTTTTCAGTTGCGCTTTTGCAAGTGGCACCACGTTGCCACAGGGTGCAGTGCCAAGCTGGCGTCCTCGCACTCCTCTCTCCCAGCTCAGGGCTCCAGCAGTAGATGGAGTCCTCACTTGTTCCTCCTCTCACCTGCCAGCATGGGCTGGCAGTGGGCAAACATGGGACAGACGTATTTAAAAACAGAACATTGCTCTTTTCATGCCTTCTTCTATGAAGCAATCTGCAATATGTGCTGGGACTATACTCCTTTTTAAACACAGCAGGCAACCACTCTGACTTGCATCCCAGAGAGCCCCAGCAGCTTCAGGAAGCTGTAAGGCTGAGAATGAATTTGGTCTCCTGCATTCGCATAACCTGGGTCAGATGTCTGACGCCTCAGCGGAGGCTCTGGCAGCTTCCCCCAGGTGTCCTTGCTGCAGCAAGCAGGACAGGATCCATCCTGGAGTTGGGCAGGTAATGAAAGGTCCCCAGCAAGCCCTACCTGAAGTGGAAGTACTGGCATGGCATGCACAGTTGCATGGGACTGACATGTGTGGGATGCTCTGTGTGCAAGAGAAGGATCTGATCTCTGTTTCTCACTTGGAGTTAGCTAGTCTTCAGGGCTGAGGAAAGGGGTGGCAGGTACCTGCTCTGCCCGGCTGAGACCACTCAGCCTCTCCCTGTACCCCCGGCAACCTGCTTTCAGCCTCCTTCCTGCGCTCTGGCTGGGCCTGGTGCCTCCTCCCTGCTTGGCTCCCTGGGCAGAGGCACAACAGGGCTTGAAATTTTGGAAACACAGGAGGGAAATCCCAGAAGGAAGGGAGCCAAGGAGAGGAGAAGCCAAGTACTGAATGTGAGGGAACTGTTACCCAAGGCTGCAGCTCTTGTCCCAGTCTCAAGCTTTGCCTAGTTTACCAGGTGCTTTCTGTCTTCTCCCACTCTCTCCACTCTCCACCCGCGCTGGACTGAGCCAGTCAGACCCCTTGCTGCCGCTGCCAGCAGCCTTTCTTGTTCTGTATTAGTTTTGTTTTCCAGCAAATGTTTTCCATGTTATGTCACATTAGCAAAGATCTCCTTGGACACATGCTGTGACGCAGCTGCCTCCCTCCTTTTGCCAGCTAAGTATCTCTGTGGAGGGGCAGAAACTTTAGTGCTGCCAGAGTTGGGTAGGGGACCCAGTCTCCAAGCGCCTCTCCAGCTCTGCACTCCCTCTGTATTTATATCAGAGAAACTGTTAAAAGGCTAGAGATTTATCCAGTCTAAGAAAAAAAGTGCCACTTACTCACTGGCCACATGCACTACTGGTGAGCGCTGTGAGAGGCCTGTGCCCTGGGAACCAGCTGTGACCACCAGCTCATCTCTGAGCAGATCCTGAGGACCTGTCACAAGGCAAAATCATTGTAGATGATGAGAAGCAGCTTCATGGTTGCTTTTTGTGTGTGCTCTCCTTTCTAAAGCCCTCTGCCAGCAAAACTACTCAATTAATGGTAGTGCAATCAGCCTGCAGAAGGGCAGCAGAGTATATTAACGGATTAGCTTCTCAGTCATTTACATGTTAAGGGTTAAATGTGGCACGAAAAGCCTGTTTAAATGTCCTTTAAGCATCCCTTAAGCTTCCTGCTTTCTCATCTTCTCCTTGATGCATAGCCAGGGCTTCGCCCTGCTGTGAGGCCAGAAGCCTGCGTGAAGCTGCCAGCTCGGCGTACAGCACAGGGCAGAGCAGGAGGGACAGAGCATGTGGCTGCCTGCTGACAGCCCGCAGCTGCCATGGCCTGACATTGGCACGCCGCCCGCGACGGGCATGGCGGCCAGGCTGGGGCATGGTCACGCTGCTCTGACTTACTTTCACAATTCTCACCAGTTCATCAAGAGCAGTGAGGATCCCGTGTATCCCAAGTGGATCTCGGCAGGAGTGGGGATGTTGTATTATATCACCAGCTGTCTAGGTGGTCAGTGCCATGGGGCTCCTGGAGACTTGGTGACCTCTCATGGTTCACATGTTGAAACAAAGCAAACCAGTGCTGTATAGACACTGACATGGGTGAGCAATGCTAGGGATCAGTATGCTCCAGTGTATAGTTAAAGCATATACAGTGGCCTGGTATTTTCTTCAGAAATTTCTCTGCATCTGGAAGGGCCCCCTGGCTCTGGAAGTCCTCATCTGGCCATGACGAGGTGCTTTGTCTGGGCTTGGTGCTAGTCCAGCCCTTGGAAAGGAGCATCCACAGGGAGAGCAATAGCAGCTGTAGCTTATGCTAAGCTAGAGAGGTGCCTAAGCTTAATGTCAGTCTGCAAACTACTGGGGGCACCTGCTGGGTTGTGGTCTTTTTTTTAACTAGCTATTACAAGAGCTGAGCATCTGTGATTCGCTTTGAATCTGGAACGCTGCAGATGGAGGCCAGTTCTGGCCAGCACATTGGTGTTAATCAATCCATTGTTTTGGTCATGCGTTACTTGTACAGCAGCAAAGAGACAGACCCACCTTCCCAAAAGAAAAACAGCTTTGAATTTCCCATACTGAGATGTCCAGGCTTCCATATTGATTCTGACAGCTTTCCCAAACACCTGGAGTAGTGGAAGCAAATAGTTCCTTGTTTTACCGACATAGGAGAAAAATCAGTATCTCCATGCAGATCAGATCTTTTTGCCATTTGATTAAATGATATTGCATCCACAAAAGTCATTAGAGTTCCACATACTTTGCGATTAATCATGAAGAGAGTAAATGAATCATTGATTTAACATTAAGAGAGCTTTTTTTTTTTTTTTGGCAATGTATTCTCCTGCCAACTTATGTTACCAGTAACTATTCAATAAAGAATAAAATCATACAGTTGGTCTGTTTTAGCATGTGCCTCAAACTTCATAAATATCAATACAGACACAGCCAAGCAAATCTTCTTGCTGATTGTGAGCTCTAGCTGACAATATATCTAGCAATAAAGTTTTTCAACAGAAAGAAGTGATGGATATAGCTTTGTGATTTGTCCGTTGATACAGTTTGGGCAGTTGCATATATATTTGCATGTTTTAGGGATAGCTCTTTGGGTGAGAAAGGGTACGTATGGAAGTGGCATGGAGATATTATCTGGCCTACACCAAAAGACATACTAGCTTTTTGTCAGTCGTGTGTGTGCGTGTGTGTGAAAAACTGCTTATGAGCATATGCCCAAAAATCCAGAGGTATTGGTGCTGTTGGCTGAGTGTATATTTGTGTCCATACGTAAACTACCTTCATTGGAAAGGAAACCCAGACAACTTTACAAATACTGCATACGTACATAAAAGGTGAAGGTTATGAACTTAAGCACTCAAAAATTAGGAAATGTGCTCAGTGCTCTGTAACTGACCTATAGATTTGACTTTTGTGTATTAGACAGTGTGACTTCTGGACAAAGGTCTCCCTGCTGTTGGGGCATTTGGCATTCATTATGTTGAACCAAATGTAAGTGAAGAAGGCTGCAGCAGGCGAGGGCAGAAGAGAGGTCTGAGCCTCCCACTCCATGCTCTGCCTCTGCCACGTCCAGTTGTTGTGTGACCACACACACTTGGATCAGCTTGCTGATCTGGAAGAAAATGTCGTTTTATTTTGGTAAGTTACTTTTCTATGAGTTCAGTGAGCTGGATCCGTGCACTGCACAGTTGCACAACCTGAGGCAAGGGAGGCTGCCAAAGCATATGGCAGGAACAGGAGAGAAGGGAGAACAGGACCACTTTTTTCAACAAGAGCCCACAGCTAGACTGGATGTAATGAAATCCAAAGCCGTAGCCTTAAAAGGGAATATCGCTCATGTGTCTAATGGAGCATGAAGTCACATGGCAGCCTTTTCTTCATTAACGTGGTCTCTCTACCCCAGCCAATTCCCCATCCTCAATTTAGAGAAACATCATTGTACTGAGATTTTTACTCATGTGTGAAATACAGTCTTTGGCCGCTGGTTCACAATGGGTTAGTTCCTGTGCAGGTGCAAACACAGAGGACTGTGCACTGGGAACCAGGCTATCAAACCAGGGTTGGTTCGTTTCCTTCTTTTTCTTTGCAAACAAGATATTACATATAATCACTGGATAAGATAAAGAAGCAGATCAGAGAAAATACTAGAAGTAATGGAAAAGGTGCCCTCAATTTAGGACAGAAGAGTGAATATTTGGACATCTGATGTGTATTTATATCAGAGAAAACTGTTAAAAGGCTAGAGATTTATCCAGCGTAAGAAAAAAGTGCATTAGTCTATAATGTGCTCTAGTAAGATCCTGTAACTTTATGCACATGAATATTCACCACTGAAGTTAATGATACTGCTTTTAAAGTTAGGTACTTGATTCTAGGTACCTTGCTCAATCAGAGCCCATTGTATCAACTTCTCTTGATGACCGTTGCTTGGATTTGGTCATAGAAAGTTTTTATGGGGCTCCAAGGTTAATCTACCAGTATCTTTCTTTTCTCCCATCCCCAAAGTGCCATAACAACTTCAAGCTTCCTTTGTACCTTGTTTTATGTTTTTGTCAGCTCTGTTGGTCCTTGAGCTTAAAAATATTCTCCATGCCTATAATACATGATGGGGGGAGGGAAGGCAATTGGGGCCAGAGTATAATTACCCTCTTCTGTAGCTTTTTGTGCATTTCAAGTCCCAGTATCACCTACAGGTGAACTAAAATGTCAGGCTTATAAAAATATAAAAAATGGTAAAATATGTATATATCCATAAATCTATTTAAGGAGAATCAGTGATGGATGAGTGCGTTTAAATTTTAGAATCATATTTCTGCTAACTTACTGGAAGAAGAATCCCATAATTCACTGGAGAGTCTCATTCTTGTGAATTATTGTCTTCATCATTTAAGGAATATTTCATCTTCTGAAGATGATCTCCAGCCATTGTAACCTGTATTTGGCTTTCAGCTATATTTCTTTATCTTCCTTAATGTATATGATCTTGTGCAGTTCAGTCTGGAAAATTGGAGTTCCTGCTTTTTAATTTCTGGAACTTGTTTATTCAAGAGTACTATTTAAGTAAACACAGTACGGCAGTGTGACCAGCTTCTATTTTCTCCCTCCTTCCTTGTGATCACCACTTGTTTACTTCACCAGCCTTACCTGTGGCTCCTGAGCAGCAGTGTATGTGTCTTACTTCTGAAGGAGGTGACCTGACAGTGCCTCAAGCACACATAATGTGCTAAAAAGGAAGCTGTTTAGTATGCCTAAATGTCCAGTCATTAAACTAGTGACAAATGGTTTGGTCTTAGAGGTAACACGCTGGGTCTGGTGACAGGATGACAGCTGAATCCCTGGCCCTTCCACACCTTGGGCATGTTACTGGTCGTTCTGTGACCTTGGGTCGCAAAGTGGAGGATAATGTCTTTTACCCTTTGCCTGTTTGCATTAGCAACTGTAGGGAACTTCAGGCTGTGTAATTACATCTGCTGCACCTGCCACAGGGACCCTAATCTTTGCCGGGCTTCTAAGTGCTGAGTAAAGTTCATCCTGAAGGAAGCAGTTTAGAGAGGACCCACAGTCTTCGTCCTTCGGCTGGGGCTGCATGGCTAGAAGGCACGTCCCCTGGGTGGTGGATAGGGGATCCCTCTCTGGAGGGTGCACCGGATAAAACTGAAGAAGGTGCCGCGAACCAACGCAGCCTAAGGGAAGGCCACCCTGACAGAAAAACCACTGGCCCTCCAAGTCATGGGGGTTGGGCAGGAGGCCAACTACCTCCTCCCAGAAAAAAAAATAAAAAGTTGCAGAAACGACGAGCATCAACTCGGAGATGGAAAAAATCAGTAATGAAGTGAGGAGGAGGAGATGGAACTGGATCGGTCATGTCTTGAGGAAAAAACCAACAGAAGACTGCGCTGTGGCCCTTGGGACTCCAGAGCACGCAGCCGCAGACCGATCGAAGTGGAAGAACGATGTTCGCGCCTTGTGTGCCTCCTGGCACTGAGAGAATTCAGATCAGATTCAGACCACAGTCTTTGTGACGCAGATATTTAATATTTTGTTCCTTATTTAAAAATGCAGTAGCACTGGTAAATGCTGCAGTTGGCGGGGAAGAGCTTTAAGGAGCAGTGCGGTGGAGGTACGGAGGGAGCATCGGGCCAGGCATGAGGCTGGGCTCTAACCACAGCGTTCAGTCCAGGGCACCAGGAAGGAGGGAGTCCCCAAGCCGGCCTGGAGCACGTGATTCCCAACATAAATCCTCCGGGGAAGAAGCCCTATGCTCTCAAGTTGCGTCTTCCCATCCTTGCTCTGGCAAATGAGGATAATAATACTTGAGCTATCTTCTCTGAGTGTTGCTTAATATTTGAATACTGCTTTGATTCCATGGAGTGCTGAGGATTATTGCTCTGTATAATCCCTATAATTCTATTATTCCACGAGTGAAGTGATTCAAATAAAATTGGAAGCATCTTTTATGCAGACCCAGAGCCGAAGTAGAACTGAAATTTTGTATCTGTAGGTAGTGGAAAAAATTAAGCTCAACCACAGAAAGCTTTGTTTTTTATGAGTCAGCCAAAGTCTGTGGGAGTCTTTCTTTATGCCAGTGGGCTTTGAATGAGAGCAGTAGAGACAGGTAAGCCAGACAAAAATGGAGAAAGAATTGCTATGATACTACTTCCAGTTCTCCTACATGGTGTTCACTATGCCCCAGATCTCTTCAAAGGTCCTTGCTATTTTTTGTGCTTGACAATCTCCATGGACATAAGAAAGGAATAAAGTAATTTCCACAGAATTACTGATGCTATCCTCTGAGCTAGGCATCAAATCTCAGGTCTGAGTCAGCTCAGATTTCACCTCAGTCATACGGCCCGGACCCATCGGTAGACTATGAAAATCTGCCTAGGAAGTTTTCGTTTTGGTTCTTCCCCGCGCTCCTTTTTTTCTAAATGTGCCTCTCTGAAACTTCTCAGAAATGTTTGTGTCTGATGAGAAGTGGAGCCATTGGAGATGGGTTAGTGGGCAGAGCAAGGATATTTAAAATGGATGATACATGAACAGCATTACAAAGCTATTACCATCACACAATGTGTAGCTTAAATATCTTGAAGATATGCGTGGGTTTGCTAGTGAAGAAATGACTATATGAGTAGAAGACATTAGTATGGGAGTGATTATGCTAATGGCACTGTGCCAGGCTTGTGAGCGAGGAGCAGGGGAAGCTGAGGTCCCTGGAAACCTCAGCACCCTGCAACTCAGCCTCACCATTTGTGGTGGATATAAAGAGTATTGTGTCTTCTTTCAGGCCTGATTTCTAATTGCTAATCAAATACTGTGGCTGAGATTTTATTATTGCTTAAGAGAGTGCAACAGGGTCATGAAAAATCCGATCATCAAACGTATACCCCTGTGTGGTAGCGTATGTGCTTGGGATTTCCTGGGTGCTTAGGTTAGTGCACTGGCGGTGACCGGTACAAAGGTTGGTGTGAGGCAGCAAACGAGGTATGTTCCTTCTTTGCTCATGCCTGACTGAAATCTGTGAAATACTTTTTAGAAAGGATGAGCACCTTGTTGGGATGTAGCCATGGGAAGCTTCAAGGGCCAACAAGCACTGTACCTGCAGGGCCACCTCTGAATAGCAAATAAGTGATTTCCAGTTTAGCTGGCTTCTTGCTCCGCCACCCGATGATACTGCCTGCCATCCCACAGCCCTCAGTGCCACTGAGTAATAACACAATGTTTTGCTTCTTTGTAAATATCTTTTAAACTGATGAATTCAAAAAGCACTTTAGATGACATCTAAAACTTAGAAGCAAATGACTGAGCCGTGAATAATGAATCTTGCCCGGTAGATGGATGGCACGTTACCATGCAATTCTCTCCCTCTCAGTCATTGTCAGCTGAAGCATTTTTCTCTTCCACTTGGTTTCCCTCCTCCCTTCCTCCCTCACTTCCAGTATACACAAGGCCTATTCAGAAATGCTTTATTTTGAAGAGCATGTGCAGAGGGAAACTTTCAAATCAATCAGACATAATCACAGATCCATTTTTCTCCTTCTCTTCAATCCTTACCTGAGGGTTGGTTATTTATGGCGCCCATCTTTAAACTCGGGCTTTCTCCGCATATCAGCCCCTCCTCACCCATACATTTGCCAGCAGTGTCTCCCAGGTGCACAGTGGGGCAACACAGCTGCCCGTGCCCCTGCTACCCCCTGGACGCACTGCCTCGTTCACACAGTGGAAGACTGAACAGGCAGCCCCCCGTTACCCCATAGCCCGTAAGGCCAAATTAGAGGTGCCACCTTCAGTGCCCAGCAGTAGCCAATGTTTTGGGGCAGCACAAGGTTGCTGTGGCCTGTCGGCAGCTCAGCTGTACAGGTGATGGCTACGGCGTGCCTGTCTCAGCCTTCCTCTTTGGGGATGGCACTCCGTGGCCATGGCAGCTCATGCCACGCTGTCCCCTGGCCTCAGATGTGTCTCCTGCTGCCCATCACTCTGCCAGACCCACAGCTTCTGACTGACGCTGCAAAGAGGTGTTTCTTTCCTGGATGGCTGGCCCCTGCTCAGCTCCCTCACTCCTTTACCTGGTCCCTTGCTGCAAACCTTTAACCCTCTGCAGGCAGGGCAGGCACTAGTCACAGCATCCCCTCCAGCTCCCCGCTGTGCCCAGGCCTTCGCACCACTGCAGGCAATACTCAGCTGTACCCCAAAGTTAGGCTGTGAAACCGTCGGCTCCTGCATCCTCCCCCTGGCAGCCGGGAGTCCCTGCGTCACCAGCAGGACAGGGAGCAGAGCAAGGAGGAAGGGGGCGATTAGGGGAGGGGTGCTCAGGATGTAGCAAGCCGGTGAGTAACAGCATCCCCCACGCAGACGGCTCTGAATCTGAATTCTGCCATCTTGAACTGAGCTGTGTCACGGGCGCCTCAGCACTGGGGAAAAGGAACAGATCCTTCCCCTTTGTGTTGCCAGGCCCCGCAACTTAGGCAAAGGAGCATAGTTCATACTAAGCAGAAGGCTCCATCAGATGGGAGCAGGGGATTAGGCTTGAGTTTTCTGATTGCCTTCGGCTGGGAGTCAGTTGTATAAGGGCTCTATTTCCACTTTAGAAAGGCTAGGGGCTGTCAGCTTTGGTTGCTGTGTACTCTATCCCACTGTCTGGATAGGGTGGGGGAAAATCCTTGCAGCATATAAGAAGTCATGTTAAAGAACGTAAAACTCTTTCTGTATTTATTATGGTATCAGTTCCTTTTTGCGTTTTCTATTTTCATTGATTGAATGTTTCTGTTCAGAGGAATTTTCAGTGTCATATTGCATATTATCTCCCAGTGCTATTATCTTGTTCCAGAAGAAAGCTGTGGAAAGTGCTGATTTGGTAATTATTCTCAGTTTTTTGAGATGGAAATTATTTCTAGTGGAGGATGATCAGGCTAGGTGGGCTACTGTGAACATCAGCCACTGGACTGACCAGTCAGACTGGAACAAACCAGCAAGGCTCGATGCAAGCCCTTGGGCCCTGCTACTGTATTGCTTTTAGGTGCCTGGCTGCTCCCATGCCTCCCCCTGCCCGTTTTAATGCTGCTATGGTCGTGTTTGAATACTAACACCAGTAAATTCCACCCATGGACAGAAGTAGCAGCAGGGTCAAGCTGGCTCATACACAACTCAAAGCAGGAAAGGTTGTGTTTGTTCCTATTCTGCTAGTTGCTCTGCTAAGAGTAATTTCTCCAAGGTAAAAAAAACCCCTTCATCTATGCCTACTGAAGTCTACTGTTTTGCTTGTGCTCCTTGTCTTATCTTTCTTGAGACTTTTTACATGATTCAATTAGAAATATTAGTGAGGAAATAAAGTATTTTAACACTCTCTCAAATGGACTCCCTTGGTTGCTGTATGGGTTCTTAGAATATTTTTTTCTCTTTTAGGGTTTCCCATTGTTTCAACACCCAGATTAGAGCCTCTTTCATGTGGGAAATGCTTTTCCTGTATGAAGACTTGCAGAATATTTGTCCAGAGTGGACATGAAGGAAGTGCTCTTGTGTGGTAAGTACCCTCTTGGAGGCTAGTGCTCTGTAGTAGGATGAACTTCTAGGTCTGTGTGGCATCAGGTAGCAATCAATGGCTATGTCACTCTGTATTTATGAGGAAGGTAAACGAATGTTGCAAACTATTGTTTACAAACCCTGCTTTCACATCAAGGAGCAAGGTAAAAAGGGGACTTTTTTTTTTTTTTTTTTTTTTTTTTAGTAATGTTAACTGTCAAAGCTGCCTCTCCCTAACTCCTTTGTATGCAAAATAAGAATGCAGAACTAGACTAGAAGATGGAAAATTATCTTTTGAGACAGCTATTTGAAGCAGTAGCACTGACTGCACCTGAACCTCAACGCGTTCACACCCTGCCAACCTTAGCAAATCATTAGTCTCTGCAGAGTTACATGAAGAGCAATAAAGCTTATTTTTGTGAGCAGGGAGGAAAAAAAATTGGTGAGCTAGACCCTGCTTTCAATGTCTAGGTATTCTAGTGTGGTTACACCTTCCAGCTGGACTCTAAGATGGTCAGAGGAGAGAGAGATTTCCCCTTGAGTATGATATAGCTGAACTGATGTAAGAAAGGGTGACTGGAATAGGGCCTGCAACTGATTGGAAATGTCTCAATACAGATGAGGGAGAGGCAGTGTTGCAAATCCTGGGATTGTTCCAAACAGAATAAGATTGATTTTTTTTTTTTTTAATGAAAACTGGGAAAACTTAGCTGAGAATTTTAAGTCAGGAAATGGCTTAGTGGTAGGTATTGGATTGCTAATGAGCTGTGAACTTGACTGAACGTAATGTATTGATTAAGGTAATATTTTCCTAATTTTGTTCTTAAGACTTATTTACCCTTCATTAAACTTAAGAAAAAGTACTGCTGAAGATAGGTGTTTAGGACTCAAGGTAGCTACAACTTTCTACTGGTCAACTCACTTTGCAGTCAAACTAAGTAAAAATACATAACATGGTGCAGTTAGGTACATAAGGCAAGCAGGTATCATGAAGTGGGAAGAGCCTCAGGTTTTGAACTATACACTGAGGTTACATTCAAATTAATCAGTATTTTGTGCACATATCACAGAGCATTGCATCACGTTACTGAAATGAAGTTTATTTCCATGGCACATAGAACAGCTGGTGCTTTTATGTCCCAAACATTGCAGGCTGCAATAGCAAGTGCAAATGGGGTGACTGTAGTTACCAGTGCCTCTAATACTGTCAGAGTATGATGTGGGAATTGCATTGTATTCCACAACTATTTGCTAGGGCCTCAGAAGTATAAGTAAATAAATGGTTTCAAAAGGCTAAATAGGCTCTTCTGCTGAATTGTTCTTAACCAGCAATGTCGACAGAGCACAGAGGTCCATGTGCTAGTCGTTGGATCACTATTCAAGCTGCTCTGTGGGTCGTCTTTATTCCATTTGTGCTGGAAATGCTCGGAGTAAGTGTCTCCTAGTCTTAACATAGTATCGTTACTTTGAATCCTGTCTAAAATACAGAAAAAGCAAAGGAGGAAAGACAGATATTAACAAAAGATCATTTCCAGGGTACTGATCTAGCTCTTAGGACTACAGTCCTTTTAGACAAATTGACTCCTATTTGCAGCTCTCTTGGGTTTTTTTCTCTCTCTTTTTTTTCTCTCTCTCTTTTTTTTTTTTTTTTTTCCCTTCTCTCCCCTCAAAGATGCTTCTTCCCTGGCTGTAAAGCCTTCCCTAACTCCTTACCTCACAGCTCAAAGGAGGAAAAAGGGGCAAGGGAATAATCAGTGTCTGTATATGCTCAGAATGCATGATCTCTTGTAAAAGACATTGTATGTCATCATTGGAATAGATGCTGAGAACGCATCCTCTGTGTTTGAGAGTGATTAGAGAGCGTGAGCCTTGGTTCAGCACAGCACTTAAGAGTTTACTTAATTTAAGCAATTGCCTAACAACTTTGGTAGCTTCCTTGCAGTCTATGCTATGTAAGGGCCTAACACTCACAACTGGATAAGGTGTTTTGAAATATTAGTTGATTTATTTTACAGAATTTTTTCTTTGCACTCAGAAAGTGCTCACAACAAAATGTTTTATTGCAACATCAAATGTTCTGGAAATGTGATTAATAAAGAGGTTTCAGGAATTTAATTAGCAGGCAAGAAACTGCTTGTATTGATTTACTCTATGTATATGCAAAAACTTTTATTGTGACATGAGCTGCTTCTCCTCTCTCCACGATTCCTGGCAGCAAGTAGGAAGCAAATTTCCACCAGACGGTATGGGGGCAGTTCAAACTTCGTGTCACGTGTGATGGCACAGTTGTGGGGTTGTAAGGAGACAGAAGGGCTCACTGATAAAAGCCAGTGTATTGCAAACTATTTCTAGGAACCAGGAACTGACTCTTCCTTGGGCTGTTACAGACACTGGCATTACTAAAAACAGTTTTGGAGCATATTCTGTTGCTAGCAGGTATGTAACAGCAGTACAGCTTCTAATCCATGTGAATAATGGATGCCCTATCCTTGGAAACATTCAAGGCCAGGCTGGATGGGACTCTGAGCAACCTGATCTAGTTGAAGATGTCCCTGCCAGTTGCAGGGGGGATGGACTAGATGGCCTTTAAAGGTCCCTTCCATCCCAAAGCATTCTATGATTCTATGAATAATGGACATTGAGATCTTTCCCAAAATCCTTTAAAAGTAAAACTGTGACCATATGAGAAAGTTTTCTGTTGTTAACTTCCCGTCCCTGGCAGTGTATGTGAGTTTCTAGTTATGCTGTGAATAGCATAGTGAGAACAGTTGAAAAGCTACTGAGCAGCACAGGTCTGTAGCTTGCCAAATCCCAGTTGGACCAACTCAAACTTCCCCTTCTTTCAGGGAGTGCTGCTGACATGGCTGATGTCAGCCTTGCGGTGAGAACTGCTGCAAGTGAAGGAGAATGCTTGCTGTGCATTTTTGCATAACCGATCCTGTGAATGATTTTCTACTTCATTTATTTCATAGCAGAGCTTGCAGTGTCTTGAGCTTGGGCTAAATATACAGGACTGTTTTGGACATGCCTGAATTTCCACTGAGTATTTGTCTGCATGCACTCCTGAGTGCTGATTTAAACTTCATGTGGTGAATGTAATGGAGGGTGTAAATCTTCATCTTGCTTCTCATCCAAACCATAAAAATTAGATAATCTGGTTCATCCTATAGCTCATGCTAAAATGAGTCATATATATGTGTATGTGTATATACTTATATAGGGGTCATTACTGAAATTCCTGCTGTTAATAGGTTCCTATAAAATCCTACCAAGGGAAGGAAGCCAAATAGCTTTGCTCTCTCGTCATTCCTACAGAGGCAACCACTGGCTCCCAGCAGGGATGTTAGCTTCAACCAATCTGTGTTTTGACTGAGACACCAGGAAGCATAGTTTTCTGGGCCAGTATTTCAAGAAAACATATGGCAGTGTCTGATGCTCATGAAAGGCAAGGGTGTAGCCAAATACTGAATCAGGACTTTCCCACTGCACAGACTTAGAGGAATCCAGTTTTCCCCACACCACTGGATTCTAGTGCAAAGCTATTTTGCATTTTCTGCTGTAGCCCTAATTAATAGAAACTTTTTTGCAGCTAACCCATGCAGGATTTGAACTCCCTATTATCAGCATTGAAGTCTTGAAGCTAACAAAGCCCAAGTCCATTAGCTAGCCTCAGGAATAGATAAGTGAGCTTCTTACACAAGGAAACTACTAAAGACCGTCTTCTACTGTAAGCTGTATTTTAATTTCAATGTTTTAATGCATACCATGTTAGACGGAGTTACTACAGGGCAAACGTTGTTGTTTCTAATATCCCGTTAGGATGATGAAAGGGCTAGCACTTCAGAGCAAATCTGGGGGGAAAGGGCACTTATCACTTCTCTGTCTTTACTGTTTGAACTTACATTGAAACTCATTTTGGTCTGCCACCCTGAACTTTTGAAATTTCTGCCTCATTGCTATTTTGCTGTCCACATTGAGCTTGTTTATAATTGAGTGTCAAAATACAGAAGTTGCAAGTGGGCCTCTAGACTTATGGAATAAGTTTAAAAGTATATTAGTTGCCTTATTCTGTAATACAGTTGTGTTCTGACAGCTGTTCTTAACAGGATAAATAACTTTGTCTTTTGAGAATCTCTTGATTGTATTCTTTTGCTAAAGAGCACTTTCACAACTAGCATTAGTGACTTGGTTTCTAGC
Organism: Platalea leucorodia; assembly: GCF_965183815.1. Taxonomy (NCBI): domain Eukaryota; kingdom Metazoa; phylum Chordata; class Aves; order Pelecaniformes; family Threskiornithidae; genus Platalea; species Platalea leucorodia. Next base: position 25,974,693 of record NC_138830.1, on the reverse strand, counting down.
GATAGAGTATTCCAGCTTCTTTGAGATCCCTAGCAGTTTGAGCATCAAGTAACTGCAGGACAGCAGGAACTTTACTTCTAAGCACCTACCATAGTGTTATCTGGCCTAGCAATTTTTCTGTCATTCAGGGCCCAGAAGTAGAGTAGATTTCCCTTCAATGTAGAATGACTTTGTTATGCAAGGTAATTATTTTCTTCCTTTAATTTCAAATGATGTTTGGGTTTTTTCCAATCTGACCAAAGTATCAGCACAGTGTTAGCTGTAGGTGAGATTACAAGCAACAATTGCCAAAGCATGCATGGCTATTCACACAGTCAGATGTTGCATGGGGGTTGTCTTCATTAAAGTACTGTATTAGTAGCTTCCATTATGTTGCTTTCCTGTGGTGCAAGCATTCTGGATCAGAAGAGACCTGCCATTTCACATGCACTCCAGCTGTTCCCTTCACCCACCACAGTCAAGCCTAGTATTTTCTTATTTTTAATGAGTTATGTGTGTGGAAAGCCAAAAAAAAAAAGCAGAGGGAGATTGTTAGATTGTTTCCAGCATGGAGAAGCTGGGTGAGATCACAGAAGAGCCCAAGAAAGTTTTTCACAGCCATGTGAAATGAGGAGCTGCAAGGCTGACTCATTTCCTTGACTGCTCATGGTGATGGACCAACAACAGGGTGGTTGCCTTTGTCCCTGATGCTTTTGTTTCCAAGAGCACTGATGATTTCTGTCCCATTTTCTAGTCTCCTTTTGTTCTTGCTTTTCTATTTTCTGGGCGCTCTATTATTCTGTTTTGATTTTGGTTTTACTCTCCTTCAGGGATGTTTCCCATCTCCTTATGTCTCATCTTAAAACTACACATGATTCAGAACTCTGACTGATGGCCCCAGGATGCCTGGTCATGGCTTTGATGCATGTCATAGTCAAGCAAGCTGAAATCCCAACACAAACCAGTGCCCAATCTGACACAACTCTTATGTTTGTTATGCAGGGAGGAAAAGCTGTGCCCAGTGGAGCCAAAGCAACAATGAAAATAGTGTCCCTTTGTAAGGGCTGATCCAAGCAGAGCACCCCGGCTATGACAGTGCACGTACAGCATGCACGTGCCCTGCCTGCCTCTGGCAGCTCGGAGGGCCGCTTTGTCTGTGCTCAGTGGCACGCTTACACTGGAGCACTGTGTTCTTGTACCTTGTCTTCTGCCAGTATTGTGCCGCCTTCATCCAGCAGAGCCCTCCCAGAATAGGTGTAGATCAATCAGAATGTCCTGACAGTGGGGGTGATCTGTGGGTATCACACAGTAGTGTGTTCAGTAGTTCTTACCTAGTGGTGTTTGGATCCTCTCAGCCCATGCCATATCTGAGGCAGGGGCTTGCAGAGCAGGACTACTGCTCTGTTTTGAAAGCCGGCTCCATCTTACAAAGAACTAGCATAATCATGACTGCAAACCTGAATGCCAAGCTGTTCCTTGTGCTTCACATGCCTTGCAACTTTGACTAGTTGCACAGCAATTTGCAGAAAGCTTGCTGACAATAACACAAACACTTGCTGGCCTGTACATGGGAATATTCCAACTCTGGGCATGCAACCCACAGAGCATGTAAGCTTCTGTTGCTTTGAACCATCTTTCTGCTTCAAATAATCTTTAGAGAAAAGGATTCAAAACCTCCATATCAAAGTCCTGTACCCAGTGGTCAAGGACTGCAGAATAAACAAGATGTGTCTTGCAGCAGGGCTGAGGGGAGGGAGTGGGTGGTGGTGTTCTCACATTGCTCGTCATGCTCTTAGAATGGAGTAGGGCTTGGGAAAGTGGCACTGAGCTGATAAAGGTCAAGCAGAGTGGTATTTTAAGGTCCCTACCCTCCATCTATGTCTGATCAGCCTTTACAACATCAGTTGCTTCTGTACTGCTTCGAACGCTGCTGTGAGGGAGTAATCCAGCCCTGCAGTATCATTTGGAAAGAAGGATGGGTTAAAGCTCTGGAGGTTTGATAGCCGACCACCAGTACTTAAAATCTGAGAACTCTGTATAGTCTGGAGGCCTTTATAGCTGTGCTGAATTACCACTGGCCTAAAATATTGCCAGAATGCATTACTTGTCCTGGAAGCCATTTGTTTTCATTTACTGCACAAAGTAAAACAGGCCCAGGGTTACAAACAGCTCAGTCTGTGCCGGGGCTGTAATTCTGATGCACTGGTAAACGCCATTGCCACTTATAAGTGCCATTGTCACCGATGTAACACAAGCAGCTCAGCTAGCTTCTCCAGCTTGGTGGCAGAAGGTAGGTGCTTGGGTCTTATGGAAAGGGATGTTCAGACCTAGCTCAGCAGAGGATTTAAGGAAGGGATGCATAGGGAGGGTTCTTGTGACAGGCCTTGGAGGGAGGAGGTAGGTAAGAGGTGGCGGAGAGGCTTCCTGTGCCTTGCAGCCTGCTTCTGGGGCACTGCCTGTCTGTTGTTTGAGTAGTCTGTTCAAAGACCAAACCTGTAATCAGAAGGAAGAGACTTAGTGTGTGTGGTGAGCAAATGAGCACTTAACACAACTATGAAGTGTGTATCCACAACAGACTGCTTCTCTTTAGCAGCCCAGTCCTGCTCTGATGTAAGGTTCAGATGTTACAGCTAGTAATTTGCTGTGATGCTCAGCATCACTAGTACCACTAGCTGAGAAGCTTAGTGTCTTTCATTTTAAATTGCACTGTAAAACTAAAAAAAAAAAGGGATAATATTTCTGTTTTACAGAAGGGGAGACTTAAACTAAGAAGTGCTTACATAACTGTCCTCATGGAAACTTTTTTAAAAAGCAGAATGTAAGCAGGTGAATGGTTAACCAGTCCCAGTGTGCACTGGATGAATACAATCATTTAATGGGTAGGATCTGTACCTAAATTCTGTCTCTTATGGAGAATTTAATTCCTAACAACCAGAGTAGTCCCTAATGTGCTGAAGAGAGCTTCTGGAGCAAAGTTGTTTTATCCCTGGTAGAGGAGGATGAAGCTAGAATACATTTAAATGAACTGGACAGATGCAAGTCCCTGGGACCTGATGGGATGCACCTGTGAGTGTTGAGGAAGCTGGCCCATGTCATTGTGAGGCCACTCTCAATCATCTTTGAAAAGTCACTGCAATTGAGGGAGGTTCCTGAGGGCTGGAAGATATCAGATGTCACTCCTATCTTCAAGAAAGGCAAGAAAGAGGATCTAGGGCAATGCAGGTCACTCAGCCTCACCTCAATCCCTGGGAAGCTAAATAATAGGAGCGAATAATAATAGAATCCAATTCCAAACATAATAATTAACAGGAATGTGTCTGGGAGAAGTCAGCATGGATTTACATAGGGGAAATCACACCTGACCAACTTTATAGCCTGCTACAATGAGATGACTAGCTTGGTGGACAAGGGGAGAGCAGTGGATGTTGTTTATCTTGACCTCTTGACACTGTCTTCTATAACATCTTCATAGACAAAGTGATGAAGTATGGGCTTAAAAAATGGGCAATGAAGGGAACTGAAAACTGGCCGAACTGCCAGGCTCAGAGGGTGTGATCAGCACACTGATTCCAGCTGGAAGCTGGTCACTAGTGGAGTATCCCAGGGGTTGGTACTGGGGTCAGTACTGTTTAACGTTTTCGGTAATGATGTGGCTTGATAGGACAGAGTGCACCCTCAGCAAGTTTGCAAATTATGCCAAGCTGGGAGGAGTGGCTGATACACCAGGGGGTTGTGCTGCCATTCACAGGGACCTTGATGGGCTGGAGCAATGGGACAACAGGGACTTCATGGAGTTAAGCAAAGGGATATGCTAAGTCCTGTCCCTGAGGAGGAATAACTCAACCTACCAGTACACTCTGGGGGCTGACTGGCTGGAAAGCAGCTCTGCAGAAAAGGACCTGGGTGTCTTGGTGGACACCAAGTTGATCAGGAGCCATCAGTGTACCCTAGTGACAAAGAAGGCCAACAGCATCATGGGCTGCATTAGGAGGAATGTGCCCAGCAGGCCGAGGGAAGTGATCCTTCCCCTCTACTCAGCACTGGTGAGGCCACATCTGGAGTGCTGGGCACAGTGCTGGGCTTCCCATTACAAGAAACACATGGACTTACAGGAGCAAGTTCAGCAAAGGGGCACAAAGATGATTAAGGGCTTGGAGGATCTCTCGTATAAGAAGAGGCTGAGAGAGCTCAGATTGTTCAGCTTGTGAAAAAGAAGGCTCAGGAAAGGTCTTATCAATGTGTTTAAACCCCTGATGGGATGACTAAAGACGACTGAGCCAGAGGCTTCTCAGTTGTTCCCAGTGAAAGGGCAAGAGGCAGTGGACACAAACTGAAATTCAGAAAATTCTATTTAAATGTAAGAGAACTCTTTTACTGTGAGGGTGGTCAAATCCTGGAACAGGTTGCCCAGAGCGGTTGTGGAGTCTCCATCCTCAGAGAGATTCAAAACCTGGCTGGCCACAGTCCTGAGGAACCTGCTTTAGATGACCCTGCTTTGAGCAGGGCATTGGCCTAGATGATCTCCAGAGGTGCCTTCCAACCTCAGCCCTTCTGTGATTCCCTGAAAAGCCAGTGGTTCAGTGCAGGCACAGTAGTTAGAGCATTGTCTTTAACATAACAACATAACTCAATGCTCTGCTTTTATTCCAAGAGGCCTATCAGCAATCTAACTTCGAAATCTGCATTTCCTGGCTTATGAGATCACCCATGGAGGTAGGCTCCCATTTCCTGAAATGATAAGAGCCCAACAGATAAGCAAAGGGCAAGAGCTTGCTCAATCTGTTAGTTATATAACCACATAAATATAACAGTCACTTTTCTTAGCATCAGGTACTTACTCTGTAATTGGTATCACTTAATGTAAAGCGTTGTTCTCCATTTCCCTTCTCAGCTTTAATGGTTGATGTAATTGCACTTTTGCAAATCGTGGTAGCATACCAATGCAGTTGCTTCTGTATCAAGTAAAGTACTTGGCGCTATTCGTGATACGTTAGTGTAAGACTCGGATGATCACAGAAATAGGACCAAATGGGGGATGCAGATGACTTGTTTGGTATCATGAAAGGACAAATATTAAGACAGTCCTTGAGAAAGAAACTCATAGTACTTAGAAAAAAAATATTTTTCTACATGAATTATGGTTTTTATTTCAGGTACAGAAATTGCTGCAGTATTAACCCAACTCCCTGAATTTTCATATGGGATAGGTAGAAAATTCCACTATAAAGAGAAACTCTGCAGATACTGGGATGCAGAAAAGTTACAAAATGTATTAAATAGTTTGAAAATTCACAACTGCTGTAAGGTGCATGTGTCAGGTGTTTGAGCCAGCACTTCAGCTGCAGTTGCAGAGCTTGTGGGGTGTATCTGCTTTCACTGAACATGCTCACCAGTGTAATAACTGACTTGGATATGAGCTCCACCAAGCTTTGGGGCTGCTCCTGCTTCTGCTTTATTCCAGGTGGAAAATGAGCTACTTTATATAAATAGTGATCTGATTAATACTGACCCTGCTAGAGAATTAAAATTGCTCCGTCTTCTGTAGTCCTGGCTGTAGTACCTAGCCAGCTGCAGAGCCATTTGCTGGGTTTCACATATGTGCCCACCACATCATATACAGTTAGCCTTGGTAGGTCACTCACTAGGTGACCTTTGGATATAAATGAGATGATCATAAACTCAGCCTGAAGCTGTGTTCAAATGGCTCACACCTGATGCACTGAGGACAACTGCTTAATTAGAGAAATATCATAGAAAAGAAGATGAGATATAGGATGGAAATGAAGGTTTTCATTCAACCTTACCTCAGGAGTTGATCAAACTCAAATGTTACTTACTTTTTCATTTTATTGTGTCCGGTGAGAACCCCTGCCTGCCACCTGGCCTCCCGCTGCACAGAGATGAGCAGAACTGAAGATGTGGTGGAAGCACCAAGCATGACAGCAGGGGAGTGAACTGATGCCTTTGGATTTGCCACTTGGTGTTACAGTTATTCCCTTAAGCTGCAAGGCAAAAAGCTTGCTGGATAACGGGAAAGTAAGCTTAGCTGGTGGAGCAAGGATCATCTCTGAAACACCTGCATGTCTGAATAATGCTTTCAGAAGAATAGGAGTTTGCCTGCAAGAAATACTCATAAAATCTCATCTTCGTCTACTTTGTACTGGACACTGATGTTTCCAGTTTTGGGGTGGGGGTAGAGAAAAGAAATTGCTGTACTTCATTGTAAATGGTCAGCAGAAGAGTGAAAGCTCTTGCTTGGAAATGCAGGCAAGGTCCTCATGAGAGCTGTCCTTTGAAAACTTTCTACAGAAAAGAATAGGGATTAGCTCTGGTCTGAATACTAACTTGGTCAGTTTTGGTAAACAAAGTATGCTGTCATCTGCAGTGAGGTCCCAACTAAAAAGTACTTGCAGCTGTTTATACCAGCAGTATTTAGGACCTCACCATCAGTTCAGCACAGAGACAGGACACTTCCCGTCCCAGGAATTGCCTCACCACGTCTCATTAACTCAGGTTTACTGGGATTTGATCAAAACCATAATCTCACCTCCCTGCCCACGCTGCCTTACTGTGTTTAACAGAAACAATCAAAGGCAGCTCTGAGCTTCTCATTTTCCCCGTGCGCCACTAAAATATAGTGCAGTGTGCTGCAACATCTGTAGGTGATTCCATGCACGAAGGAATATATTGATGCCTCTGCAAAATACTAGATTGGGGTCACTTCTGAAGCATTTGGTAGTACTTCTGTTGAAGGGAGAAGCAGACTGTTTTGTTTACAGCACAGGCATTTCCTTTGCTTCAAATGGATCTTTGAGGGCCTTCATTAACTGTAAAACCAGGGTGCAAGCTGGCATGTGGATTCGTTAGTGTTCTGCTTATTTACACTGGTGCAGATTTTGGCCTGTTTTCTTGCACCACGTATAGACAAATCCAGCAAGTTTGGAGGGTTCCCCCACTCCCCCCCCCCCCCCCCCCCCCCCCCAATGACTAATGTGTGCTTGGGAACTTTGTGTTTTTACAAAACCGTTCGCTTATCCAACAACACAAGCATTTGAAGATGCACAGTGTGCATGCCATTCAAGTCAGTTATTTCATGCCTAAAGTTAATCACACTGACTGCTTGGGCCAGCACACTGGCAGAGCTGGAATAACGGAAATATTTCTGGATTTCTTTTTTGTGGTGAGGACAAAGAAAGCATCAAAAAATGTTTGTTCTGCTAAATTGACGTATGCCCATCCCAGAAAGTAGTTGTGCTTTGCATGTGTTGAATTTTATGTGAGGTTTTCTATTGCAACTACATAAGGAAAACACATCCTAGCCTGACTGATCATAGGTGTATAGCTTTAACAGCAATTAGTTCCACTGATAGGTTATCCGAACAGCTGCCAGAGATATTGATCAGGAAAAAAGCTGTTTGGAATAGTGACAACTGAAACAATTGGTTTTAAAACAGTCAGAAGTATAGCTATTGATTGACTGAAGGGGATTCTTCTGGCCTGTAAGTGTACAATTTTGCTTTCTTAACTCAGCAGGATGCTGTGGTGTGAACTTTGAGAGTAATCTCTAAAGAAAGTTTAAAAAAAAAAAAATGCAGCAGGGATGATTGAACATCTTTCAGAGAAAATTATGGAGGAGTATAGGAAGCCAGGGCTGTTTTCCTGATTATTTCTCAGCCATCCAAATCCGAGATTGAAAACATTACCTAGATTTAATCAGGAAGATGTATAAAGGGCTATTGTTCAGAATCTGTCTGGAAACTCCATATGCACATCACTTTCCTGGGAATAGGAACTTTCCTGGGACTAGAGATGGCTAACTCATATTTGCAAACTGAGGAATGAGGAAATTAAAAGTGGTTTGACCTGACTGAGAAATCAGTACTAGGATTTGTTCTGGTTCATAGGCCCATGCTGATGGGAGGGATTTTACCAGGATGTGTTTTCTTCAGACCTCTGATTATCTGCCTTAATTCATGGCCACACAGAGGGATGGCACGTGGCATTATATTGAACCTCTACATCAAGAGACATTTCAGGTAGTGAAATGGTTGACCTTAGTATTTTTCAGAGTCGTTAAAGAACAAATGTCTCTTTCTGTTTTCCCCTTCTTTGTCAGCCAGTCATGGCAAAAGCAAACAATTTTAAAGTACAGTCTGTGAAGAGTCACGATCCAGACATTAAATTCATGTATTCAGAGTACGTCTGTTATCATGCACGGTCTGATATGCACGACACAGTTGTGTCTCCATCTGCTGAACTAGGCAATTGTTTGAAAGGTGGTAACGGAAGTTATATGTTGATGCTTATGTTGCTATGAATTGCAGATAGACAGTTTCTAAATTGATCTCTCCTGTCTATATAGCTAAAATGAGCTTGAAACAGGGAAATGGAAATTTAACATTTCCTTTTAAAAATCTCTGTCCAAAGAGAATTGTGTTTCTTTCCCTTTCCTTCCCCCCCTTGGGAATAACGTGCAGTCTTTGTTTGCCCTGTTTGCCTGCATCAGGGAGAGGTTGCATACAATGGGTCTTCCTAGGGCTTGGGCTTCTGGGGACGGCTGGGTTTGCTCTGTCTGTGCAAGATGGTTGAGCTGAGCCTGCTTTGGATAAGGGAGGGTTAAAATATCTTCCAGCCATCAAGTCCTATATTCTGTAAAGAAACATGATGCTGTTCTTGAATTACCAGCCCTTACCCTCTGTATTCTAGGCTGTTTCTTATTTAAACACTGTTAATTGTTGTTGTTTATGATCATATCAAAGGCCTCTGAAAACGTCAGCCAAGACTGATATCCCTGTATCCTCAGTGCACGCACAGAGCGGAACAGCTTACAGCTTTTCATGAACTTGTCCATTTCTTTGTGTCACCATCTCTTTTGGGAATGAGAGAAGTGAGATGTGACAATGTGAAGTGGCTTTTTCCAACGCCATGCAAACTGCCTGTGACAGAACTGGGAAAACTGACCCAGAACATCCCAGTCCAGGGCTCTCAGCCCATCCTCCTGCGTTAAAGCTCAGGCTGGGAAAAGGCAGATCCCAGAGCCCCGCTAAGCGTATTGCCAGCTTTCATTCATCTCACGCACTCAGCCAGCAACCCCTGCAAGGCTGCATAGGACTGAAGCCAGTCTCTTTCCAGTATAGTAGGAACACTCCTGTTTGGGGGGCTGAAGTTTTCTAAGCATGGTAGCTGCCCAAGGGTTAGACTTTGGTTAGTGCAAAGCCAGTTCATCTGCTAGCTTGGCGTAACAAGGAGGAAAACCAAAATACTCCCTTCACTTCCAGCAAAAGAAAAATCCTGTGACTTTGTCATAAACAGCTCTTCAGCTGAAGCAGCTAGGGATTTGAGCACGGAAATTTGGCATGGAAATAGCCTTTCATTACAATCATGTCTCTGAGCATTCCCGTGAAAAACTGCTTTTGATCAGCAGCAGACTTGGAAAGCATTGCCTTGCAGAGATTGCAGCCCTGCCTGCAAACTGCAAACCTGCAGGTTTTTTCGCTACCCATGAATATGATCATCATCATTATCCCAGACTATTATTTGCAGGGCAGGAGTGCTTCAGAGCTCCTGTGAGGGCCGAGACAACACTGATATACCCATTTATAAACGGGGAAGAGAAATGCCGCTGCTTCCCTGCAGGACTGTGCAGCTGCGCTGCTGCGGGGCAGGCTCCGGCGGGAGGGAGGGGAGGTGTGTCGGTGGGGGCAGCTGCCTGCTGGCAGGGTTTCCAAGAAAGCCCTTGTGTCCTGGCCGAGTTTGGAGCTGGCCGCCCGGGGGACGTCTGGGCGCTGTTGGTGCCGGCTGCGCGGGGCTGCATCCCTGCGCCGGAGGCTGCGGGCCGATCTCGCCCTGCCGCCGGCGGTGGCTGCTAGCGGGGTTCCGCAGGTCAGCCACCGCAGCTTTATCACCGAAAGAAGCAAGCTGTCTCTTGGCGTTGTTCTAGTAATCCGCGTTTGTCGGCGCGCGTTGGCGCTCCCGCAGGAGCGGAGGGGGGCGGCCGGGCGCAGGTGCCCGGCTGGGCGCCGGTGGGAAGCGGGGAGGCTGCGGGCCGCGGCCAGCAGCAGCGGGGGCCCGGGGCCGGGCCAGGCCGCCGCCGGCCTCGCCTCGCCGCGCTCCGCCACCGCCGGTGTCGGGCCGCCATCTAGCGGGGGCGGCGGGGCTCTGCCGGCCGGGCCGGCGCCGGGGCCACCCTTGGTTTCAAACGGGGAGTGCGCGGCCGGGCCGCTGCCCTTGGGGGCCAAGAAGGGCGGGACGAGAGCCGGGCCCGGCGGGCAGCAGCGCGGGCAGGGCGGCACCGTGTGAAGTCGCTGGGCGGGCGGTGTGGTTACGGGAAGTCCCGCTGTGCCTCGAAAACGCGGGGGTGGCCGCCGCCTGCCCGGCCGGGAGGCGCTGGCGGTGTTCGGCAAGAGACGGGGCGCCGGGGCGCTGCGCGGCCGCTGCTCGGGGGGCGCCCGCCCCAAGCTGGGCGAGTTCATCTTAGCGCCCGCATGCTGCTGGCCGCTGAAAGGTTTGGGTGCTGTCAGCGACCATTTTGGGTCACTCTCTTCTTGACTTTGCCTGTCATATCTAAAGACTTACTACTTGGCAAAACACATAGTTAACTTTGGTACCTGAAGTATCTATCTATCTGGAGAATTAGGCGGTATCAGTATTGCATCCACCACATTCAGTCAGATTAAGCCCAGTATTGTCAGTCTGAAACTTTTGCAACCTGCGCCTTAAAAGTCGTCATCAAATGGATCTTAAGCTTTAAATTATTAATGCAGATACATTTGGATTTTGTATTTGCCCTGAGTCTTGGAGCCTTTTAGAGATGCCTCGAAAACTCTGAAACCTAATGAGATAACCTGTGGTAATCAGAAGACTCCCAAACCAGTGCATTAGCGTCAGTCCGTTGTTACAAGCTCTTATTTGCAGTTAATAAGTGCTCACAACATACATACTGGGGGAAACTTTCAGTTCCACTGAAGTGGAGGGAACAGCACATGCTTCACACTCACTTCAATGCATTGTAGTGCAACTGCAACAGGAGAGAGGGACAAATAAAGGTGCTTTTAGGAATACAACCCAAGTTAATTACTGTGGTTGCATTTAGTGACCACAAACGGGACAGGGAATGCAGCAGGAGAAGGGAAGGCAGCAAGAGGCAAAGCCCATTCTCTAAGCTGTTCCCAGTTCAGAAGCATGGCAGTTCAGGAGAGTATGCAGCTGCTAAGCCTTGCACAGCAAATTTAGTTCCCTAACTTGTTCTGGTGCAGAAATTTCAGTAAAGGTGGCCTCTCTGGTGGGCAGGGTTAAGTGTACACAACGGTCTGCTTAGCCTACTAAATCCATCATATGGAAGTGATGACTGATAAAATAAGCATAGCCAGCATAGCATGCTGGGGAGAGGAGAGACGTGTACTCCTACAATAACTGATTGGTTGAAATAGCAGTTTTGTTTTCATTCCTCCCCCAGATTAGTGGCTAAAAAAACTACCACCCCTCAACAGTAAAAACAAAATGTGCATAAAGCAAGGATAATGGTTTACAAAATGTACTGTGGTCCTTCTGACAAATAGTTTAATTCCCAGCAAACATACAAGATGATAGTCTGCCTTTAGGTGGTGGAGCTAGTTGTGGTCATTTAGTGTCTTTGTCTAAGCAAACTTATTGATTGTACCCAACTCCACTGAAGCAATCCATAAACAGAAAATACCAATACAGCAACCAGTAGCATTCTGCCCAGAGCAACATCTGTGCTCCAAGCCGCTTACTGTAATACTAAACAGTACAAATCTGTTGATTTGATAACACAATGTCCAACGGTAAATCTGGATCAGCGTTGCATATATCCAAGATTAAGCATTTCTGAGTCAAAGCCTTCAACTCCATTACAAAAGAAATAAGCCTTAATTCTAATCTTGGTATAGCGGTGTTAGTGCAGAGTTACTTTGCTGATTTCACAGACATTACATCATCTTCATTAAATGGTAACTGAGATAACCGAGGTACGTCAGCCTCAGCTCTAACTCCAACAGCCACAGTTGTCTTAGTTCATTTTTCTACCAAGCAAAGCCAGCCTTGTAATTGCTTAGGAAAGACTGGAGGTGCACAGAATTCATCATGGCACTGTTTCCTTGCAAAGGAAATCTCCTGTAAGCTGACTACATGTTTGAAGAACGTACAGCCACCCACAGACTAACTAAATGAGAAACGTTGAACAAAGGCTAGTAAACATGTCAAGACAAAACAATTACACTTAAATATGAATTTTATTGCTAAGGGTATTTTGCTATAAATTAATAACGAGAATGAGGACATACAGTAAAACAGCAGTTACGACAGTGCACAAGAACATGAAGGATCTGGGGAGACGAAACATTTGCTGCATGCTACCCTCCATGACTTACACATACCTATCTTAGTCATATCATGAGGAGGAAAAGGCACAAACACATTTGAGGAACATGGGTGTGAATTTTCTCCTTTACTCAGTTTCCTTATCTGATTGCATCACCTATTGAATATCCACTGGAGAACAAACAAAATGAAGCCAGTGTTGTGTGACATTTAGGGTAGCTCTGTCTAGTCACAGCTCAGAGTGTGCTTCAGCACTAGAAACGATGTGTCTTTGCCAAAAGTCAGAGCAGTTGCTCTGTACATGAACACTTCCCACCCCTTCCTCTCTAGTTCGTAAGCCTTTACCCACTCACTAGAAGCAGCTTGCTCCCTATCCCCCCACATTTAAGCAAAAGAAGCCAACAGCTATGTTTTCACGTGTTAACTAAGAATTTGGGAGGGGGCCCTGGTTCACTGCTTTAACATGGCTGGACTTAGCAGAAGGCTGAGCATTTCCACCCCACTCTCTGGAAGGCCAGCTCTGTCCAGCTCTCTGTAACTGAGAATCGAAAAGTAACTAGTCACAGATGAACATATAGGCTTGTGACCTCTGTAAGCACTGCTATTTAATTCTGAATGGACTGTAACTGCTATACAACAGATTTAGTCATCCTTAACTGATAGTGTACACTGCAAAAAACAGTGGCACTGTCGTGGCTGTGGACCTCCCATAGCTTTAGGGAGGTCAAGTATTGGGCCTCATGTAGGAAAGCATGTGCTTGGGTGCTATGCAGGTATAACTGGAATCACAGCATCATGAATAGCACCATTCAGAAACAAACACCTGTTTAGGACTATCATTTCAATCTGTTTTGAAAATGGTCTTGCCACATCCACTGCCTCTTCCCATCACTATAGTGTCACCTATCTGCAGAAGCTGGCATGGCAGTCCCTCCAAGCCCCAAAATTCACACTGGCCCTGCTCCTTCAGCTCACAACCAGCATCTACACAAACTGCAGATATATTAAGTACTGGACTGGGCCGAGAAATGCTGTTGAGTCATGACTATGTATCCAGCTGGACATTATTATAGATATGACCAAACCTCCACTCTGTTCCTGAGCAACAGGAGGTATGGCCACGTCTTCAGGAAGCAAGTCTATGAGCTTTAACAACCAGTGAATTCAAGTGGCTATCCCCATGCTGCTGCTTTGTGCACCAAGACATTTCCACTTCTGCTTCTGCAGTGAGATCAGACAGGCTATAAGCACCCGCAATAAGATAACTATTCTCTTGATTTTATGGTCTAGCACAGTTTTGTACATTTGCTTTCTAGCTTCTAAATGCCTGTGCTACCAGGATAGAAAAGTAGCTCGTGATTTTTGTATAAAAGCAGCCTATTGTTACCAAGATAAAACTAGAATCTTCAGCTTCAATTTGTAATTTTTTTTCCCCTTGAGAAGGAGTAAGGTTATTTTTTTAATGGAGACTTACTTAAATTTGAACTTTTAAAAAGATCATTTCTTGCTTTGAATTCAACCCAGGAATGTTTTGCAATCAACAGTCTTTATCTTACATACTTCACTTGAAGAAACTGGGGACCTAGATACAGTTATCTCCTGAAAGCACAAGAGACATGTTTCCCTGCTGTAATCAACAGCTCTTGCAAAAAAAAAAAAAAAAAAAATAAAACAAACCAAAGAGACAACAAACCACACAACAGAACTCTGAACTTAAAATAAATTACTAGCTGATTCGCTTTGTGCTATTCTTTCACAATCATTACGAAATTCAAAATAAATCACAATGATGTTCAATTGTTTTATTCTCCCCCACCCTTACAAGCTAAATATCACACAGGGAGCAGAGGAGATGGAGGCATTCTGCAGAACTAGTTATGTCGCAAAGCACAAACTAAACAGCAGTGTAGACCTGTAATCAGCTTCAAGGTTATCTCAAGGCTTAAAAAGGGTACAAATGTTTGTTCACTTAAGTTCCAGACAGTCACCATCTCTTTCTGACCTTACAGGTACTGGGCCTCTTAAGAGAACTTCAGTAGTGTACTCAATTTCTTTTGGTTTGGATAAGCAATAGGAAACTTCTGCTTTGGTCCTCTTTTGAACCTCCAGCAAGTCCTTTCAGTTAGAGACCACTGGCAGAACATATGCAGCTTGTATTAATCTGTGAAAGGACATGCATGCACATTGGTGTACGGCTCTGAGCCAGAGTTTCTTGAAAGAAGTTTACATTCCCTGGATTAGGCCCACTCTTAGTAATGCAGCCAAGATTACAGCCGTCTGTTTCCTTCTGATGATTTCAGTTTGTTGAGTTGGTCCTAAGAGTCATGAAAGCTTAGTGCTTCCACTGGCTGCTACCCAAACTCTTGTCCAAGACCCCTGTTGCTTAAATATGTAGGATAGAGCCAAGACAGCTTTAGGATGAAATTACAAAGGTTGAGGCTTGATCTAAATTTATATGGGGTGCAAGTTCTCATCTATTTTCTTCTTTCCTGACATACCTGAAACCCCGTGAACCTTAAGGAAATGAACCTACTTCTGAATGAAAGCAAAAGAAAGCCTTAACACATTAAAACAGTATCAATACAGGAAGCTGAAAGTGGAAGTATAAAAATAAGTCCTCTTACTGTAAAGAACTCAACTTAGGCACCCTGCCTCTCTTACCTGAATAAGAAAGCATGTGCATTTCTTCAGAGCTTTCTTTCCCCTGCCAAGCACAGCTCAGCATGGATTAGAACAGGATAAGGTAATAGGCCACATAACACACATAACATTTGCACTCCAGGTTACAGTCCATAGCACAGCAGCCTGCAGCAGCACATTGTATAAGGACCAGACATACAAGCAAAGCCAGCCAGGTTCCTAGGAGTGTTTTCCTTAACAAGTCATGGAGGGAAGAAGAGACCTGCTGAATGTGAGAGAGAAGCGTGCATAGAACAAAGCCAGGCTCAGCTGTGCTCAAAACTAGTTGCAAATAATGAACCTGGTTCAGGAAACGTTGGAGGCTAAGAGGCAGACATTCTATCCTAGCCACAGCAAGGCAGCTGGTATCAAAGTGCCTGTGTGCAAGGTCTACTTGTGCTGTTTGTCTCTTCCCCCTTGACTATTACTGCCTGCAGAGGGGTTCTGGTAGGCCCAACAGGGCAAGGGTTGTTCAAGTTAGTTCTCCTCCTGCAGACTCTGCAGAGCAACAGCAGTAATGAGCAGAGACACTAGACAATGGCCTCTTCCTCAGCAATGCAGTTGGTACAATGTCTGGGGTGACTGTGCTACAGACAAGGAAGACCACTTGCAAAGCTAAAGATCCATTATTTCCATCTGAGCAGAGAAGAGTGATTCAGCATAAAGAGGGAGATGGAACAATAAACATATTGGTCTTCCTTGGCACTGGTCATTCACATTTCTGGGAGAATAAAAGAACTGAGGAGTGCTGCTGCTTCTTAGCAGTTTGCTTACACGTTCTCAAAGACATCTTCACCTGGATGGTGTGAGAGACAGGTATAGGACTCCATCTAAGAAAATACACTACCATCTGCAGGCAAGTTTGAAAACAAAAAAAAAATCCTCAAGCATGGCAGACTACCTAATGCCAAGGAGTTTCTGCTGAGCTTTATGTTTGTCCAGGGAATGTTCAGAAGCCAGTGGTACATATATACTAATGGAGGGCTCCTGTAAACTTCCTATTTGGACCAGATTTTAGACCCCCCAAAAATCCATTTTTTCTATGGTGTTTACAAAACAGTCTGTTCATAAAGCTAGTGACTGCTACCATGTTACATTGGTTCTCATACTGATCCTTATCAGTACAAATCCTTATATCTCCAAACATCAGAACAGAATTCAAAAGCAGCACATGCCATCTCCAACCACTTAACTAAATGGTGCCTTTAAACTCTCCTTAGGACAGTTAAGAATCAGTTATTAAGATATCACTACTGAAAAATAACTATTGCATTTCTTAAAGTTTAACAGTAAACAACATTGCCAATATATTATTGCACACAATAAAGGTTTTTGGAACTACAAAGATAAGGAACGGGTAATCTAGAAGACCCAGAATAATGATCCCAGAGCCATTCCAGTTGCTGCTCCAGCAAGCATGCCCAGTGCAAGATCTCCATCGCTGTCACGGTAACGCTCTCGAATGATGACATGGTTTGCAGGGGGTTGGCCATAAGGTCCTAGGTAATAAGAGATTGTTAGGAGGAGGGCAAAAGAAACATATGTCTTAATACCATGCATTGCGATTTCAAAACATGCCCATTCTTTCACTCTCGTCCTTTGATTGAACACTAAGATGATGTCAACTACAAAGGTAGAATAAATCTCTGCTTTGGATTCAGCCTCCACATTTATTAACTAAATCCAGAAGCCTAGGAACACTTCTAGCCTCCTAAGAGTTTAGTATCTGGGAGAAAAGGTCATCACAAATGTAAAATGGAACATTGTTCTGCATTTATATTAGCAAAGAACCTATGAATTACTTGTATCATTCTGTCAAACACTTAGTGGATTTAATGCAAGCAATGGGTCTAAAAATTGATTCAGCCTTGAAGTTAAGGCAAATAGTATAGTTCCCCCCTCCAAAAAATCTTTGGCAGCTCTTAAGCCAGTGGTTTGTCAGAAACTGTGTATCAGTTATTTACTCTACAATTACTGCCTACTACTTCAATTCAGCCTTCACATCCTGGACTGATCTGTTGTGTGGTGACAGCTGCTATGTTTCTTTTCAGATGAAGATTGGCCCAGTAGTAAGGAAATAACCTAAGACTCAAGAAACCACCAATTGACCCTTGCTCTGCAACAGACTTGTACAAGCTCCACCTGTCATGTTTTGTGACTTAGCTCCTACCTGCAAAGCAAACATAATGGTATTGCTTTCCCTTCCAGACTTTTCAGGAAGATTAAGTATTCTTGAAGATGTTGCAATGTTTTTTGTAACGGATACTGAAGTAATCCAACTAATACAACTGGAAAAGGCTCTCACTGACTCAATGATGCATGACTGGGAACCTCATGAGAAGGATTATGTCAATTTAGAGAACGAGCAATGAAGCCAAATGTGCAGGGGTTAAGTTAATTGCTTAGGTGACCCCTAAGATGTAGTTGCAGTCACCCTAGCGGAGAAAAACATTGGTTACTATGCCCAACCTGTAACTAGTATCTTAACACACTGGACTTGCAAACTGTTTAGGAGAGTTACTCTTTAATGCTGCTTTTTTGTCATACAGGTTTCTGAGGCTTGATTTCCAAGGCCTGCTTGTAGTTTTTAAAAGTTGTTCTTGGGACCTTCAACAAGCTGCTGCTTTTCAGCTGCTAAGAACCAACAGAACCCACCTTCCTCTGTGTTGGTATATATATATGATCTGTATCTTAGGACTTCACTAACTTAGATGAGGAAAGCTTTAAAAGCTTTAGGCTGATGCACCTCTCTTGTAACAGAAAATGGAAAAGGCAAATGAAATAACCTGACAAATGTCAAATGGAAAAAAAATATCTCCCTCAAAACTGAAAACATTTCTGAAGAGAGATTCTTATTTGCAGAGCCGGACCATAAACAATTAGTAAGTTAAATCTTCTGATTTATACTACCCATACTACTCTAAAGCCCCAATTCTGTAAAGCCCCGATTCTCTGGGACACCCTAAAATGTTCGTCTCTTTCCTCTTTTATTGGGTTTGAAAGCTATACAAACCTGAACAGAGCAATAGAATAGTTCATAAGGCTGAATGTACTGCCTCGCAGCAATTCCAGCATGAGGGGAAAGAACCAGTTACCACCATGCTTTGGGAGTGGATTTACCTTTGAAACTTGCATTTAATTCTGAGGTCATAGCTGAACATCAGTGTTGAAATAGTTAAGCTAGGTATAAGAGCAACAGATGAATCAAAATCTCCATCAATGCCCGGTATGGAGTACTGAATCAATCTTGTTCTGGCTCTTCTATCTTTCCTTAGAAAACAAGCTGCCTACTGTAGTTAGCGAGAGAGTTCTGTGTGCTTCAAAAAGAGTTTATGAAGTAATTTAAATATGTTGGGATCACTCTGGGAACATTTAATCACTTAATACAAATTTCACTGCACTCGCTTTTTTGTGAAAGGGTAAGGGGACTTCGTTCCAGTTACAAGTCAGGTTTCTTTCTATCACTCTGTTGTGCAGGAGTGGTGGATGGTAAAGGATGGTGATTAATAGAATTAAAGCCAGAAAGACTGACTCAAATAGCTTCTATAGGAAGGTGAAGGGTATGGTTGATACTGATTACCTTGGTACGGATACTGATAGGGAACAGCATAAGCTTGTCCATTGGAGGCATAGAAGACTTGAGGACCAGTAGGGGGATATGCACCATTGTACTGATCGTAGCCATAGCCATAAACCTGGTGAAATTAAAAATGTCCATTACAAAAGTATTCTTTGCTATGTATCCGATTATGCACTTTGTTCAATTGTCCTTCATTTCTAATGCAGTTAAAGTTTCACTAAAATATCCAGTCTGTACTGATACAATCTATCTACTCCCTGGAAAGGACTTAAAATAGCTGCTTGAAAATATAAGTGCTCCTAAGCAGCATTTACTCTCCACCCTTCCTGGATGGTGAATGGCAGAGGCAGGGCCTGGATCATCAGGCAGAGCCACAGCAGCCTTACCAGCTTCTCCTCTCTGCCCTCATGCCAATCACAGCTCTCTGGAGAGCTCAGAAGTGCCAGGTAGGCAGCAGCTGATCCCAAGAAACTCCAACCAACTTTCCTCTAGCACACTGCAAGTAAACGTCAGATTCAGGACAAATACTCTGTAGCCATATGTTTTGGAAGCAATTTTGTTCTCCAAAAGCAGAGGCCTGCTGCTAGCCCTGGTACAGCTCCCAGTACCACATCTAGTTCTTAACAACTATTTCTAAGAGCAAGGGGCTGGAGCGGAGCAGAGCACCTATAGTGCAACAAGTAACACTAGCCCAAACTATCCCTTTGCACATCACTGCATGTGAGTCAGAACATCCAGAAATCCTCAGTGTATACTGGTTCGGCCCCAGTGCTGCTCCTTCTCCACTGCAAAAGAACTGTGCATCCAGAAGCTAGAGTTATTTTGTTGCTATGACATCTTGGATACAACAAACCTTATGTGTTAAAAGTGACAGCTCCAGTCATTAAATCCTATTTTTAAAACTCCTGATTTTATATCCTTCCAGTGCTTACACAATGTGAAAGTATAGTCACACCTCCTTATGTTAAAAGCTGCATGGCCAATATTTTTCAAGATTAGCCAAATAACTTGTGCCCTGTCTTTAAGAAGCTTTATTTTCCAAGTTCACTGAGCAGCCATCCCTTTATATACCTCCCAACCAAATCTGCCTCATCCCTTTCAAAGCAAACCCATCTCAAATAGGAGTGACAGTAGATTGTTAGTGCCTTACTCTCACTCTCGTTTTGCACAAACCTTAAAGCTGGATCTAACTGTGAAAGTTAGGGAGTACAGTTTGGGTGCTTGAAGGATGGCCACTTCTGCTATCTCACTTATTTTAATGCTTCCCAACTGCAACTCTTACCTCAGGTGATGGCGTGGCATAAGCTGTATAGGGAGGAGGAGCTGAGGAAATGGCTGTCTCGTCATACATCACGTCAGATCCCACGTAGCCCTAAACACCATGGAAAGGTAGCAGTTATCACCTTTTCCTACAGACAGCCAGTTAGAGTAGTGCAAGGATTAAAACTTAATGACCCCAAAGAAAGAGTAACCTTTAGATGTGCTGCAAGTTAAGCAAGCAGTGAGTACCTTATAAAGCGCTGCAAAAAGAAACTACTTGGAGAGCAGACCTGGGAGAACACAAATGCCTAATCAACCACAGGAAGGAGCCATAAAATTTCTTACCTGTGTGTGTGCGCACACAGACATGCATACGTGTGTATGCAAGCATACCAACTCCTTCCCTCATTTTGTAGCCTCAGTTTTAGAAATTACTCTCTTGTTCATCCTCTGTTTTCAGATAAAAAAAGCCTTCACAACTAAGCTAGCTGCTTCCTGGCACCCTGGAGTGGTATCACCAAGTTCTGTAAGAGCAGATAAAGGAAACAAACGCAGCAGCCAAAAGTGGCACCCGAACGTTTTAGCAGAACACTGTCATCCTTAGCCACCTCTCACTTTCTGGCTGTGAGGAAAAAAAAATGCAATAAGAGAGGTTTAAATGTAGGGATTTGAGGGGCTTGGTTGTTTTTAGGGAATTACTTTGCAAATGCCACCTATAATTCTGGTCCTTTTTGAAGGCAGCTGTGAGGCAAGCGTGATAACTTACTTGAATCCATCTACAAGGAGCTCTCAAAGATAATTAAGATTTGTAGCAGTAGCCTTGTATTCTTGCCCCTAATGTCAGAAATCTACAGTGATGCTCTTAGTCAGTGCCCTATCCCAAGAAAAAAAAACAGCTCCTTTTTTTTAATTTACAAGTGAACACTTTAATAGCTCAATAGAGAATGCTCCTATTGTCTCTTGTACCTGGCCTGTAGAAAGACTTCTGAGGGCATACTATGGCCATATCCCAGGTCAAACTTGTGGTGGAGATTCTAAGGATTGCTTGAAACACTGTTGAAAGCACGGTATTGAAGAGGCAGGTATTTCCACCACCTGAGAAAAACTTCAGCAAATGCTCAGATCTCAGCAATAAATGTATTCTGTTCTGCTACGGGGAACTCTGTACAGGCATATGACACAAGCCTGCAAATGTCTGTAAATGACATAGTTCTCAAAGCCAGGGTGATCACCCTGCTATTCCAGTAAAGTTACGAGGCACTGCTGGATGGTCGGTATTTTTGAAAGCTGTGTCAGACACCTACAGATGGACTCAAACCCAGTTACCCGGTTAGTTCAAATCCTTGTTGGAGACCTTTAATAGCTTTGGAAAGTGCTAATTTATGATACTACTTGTGCAGAGAGCTACCTGCCCTGCTTTCAGTAGCTGGGGTCTGCCTTGGCTGACAAAGGTGATGCACTGGCAAGTTTTGAATGCCATCTAGCAGTGCTGGCAGCTGAGTGAGAGACATGAAAAGCAGCAGCTCCTAACTCCTGAAACCAGGAGTCAGCATCTCACACGTAAGCAAGATAAAGCCCCTAAAACTAGAGCAGACAGACCATGTGTAGTGTCCTCTGCATGAGGACAAGTCCTTCACTTCTCATTTAACACCAGGATGCAGCATAGCATAGCTGCAGAGGCAATTGTGTCCCGGGTAGTTTTGCTATGACAAGTGTTTGCTTTGGGTATCTACAGATCTAAGTTATATCACATGAGAGATGCCTCAGTACAGTGGCCATGTGAATGTGACCCATCAAAAACTGAGATAAGCTTCTATGAAATGCAGCATTTCCCCATGAAACAAAAACATCTTAGGTTGGTTCAGTCTAGCCATCTAAGGAAAGCTAAAGCTGAAGAGTACTCTGGAAGGCAGTCTGGAGGAAAACAAATCAACAATACCCACAAGCGGATAGATGTGGTTCCCCAAAGTTCTAGAGAACTCCAAGACTCACAGAGAGGCTTTTATGATTCCTGACCTCTTCACTCTCCACAGCTAGCATGCCAATGCAGAGGTAATATACTCCTTCTTGGCATGCCTGCACTCCCCTCCAAGCACCTCTTGCTGCTCCCCTAGTCTCTGCCAAGAAGCATCCCACAATGTAATGGATCTACATTAACAAACAGTTTCTTTGCAGTAAGCTTTCTTTAGCACTGCGCCTGGTAGGCAACAAACACTGGGAGTGGAAAGTGCATTTTTACTGGTTGTAGATTTACTTTTTGCCCACAGCCTCAGTGCCCACTTCTCTTACAGACCAGCGTCCCAAACATTCACTTCCACCCAAAGAAATCATTCCCTGAAATTATTCACTTCCACTCAGCATGCATTTGCCTGGACTTGGCTGCAAGGATGACGTGCTTGTGATCCAGAGGATCATTCTTCTCCCACCCACAAGCCTCAGCATCATGCTCATGACCCTGTTTTTCTCTAGCAGAGAAGGATGGGACATGATTTCAGAAGTAAACTGCTGGACCACACATAACACTGATGTGCTGCTTCTCTATCAGTATAAAGGCTAGGTTGTACACTTACTGTGTTTGTTCTGGTGTCCTGGAGAGCGATTTTCCATGCCCTGCAAAAAAAACCCCATTGTTTAATGGAACACTGATAAAAATTAACACCACTTTTTCTTTTTAGGACTATGAAAAAAACAAGGTTAGCAACTAGAGGTACTGCAGGAGCAGAGTTTAAGATACTGCATATGTCAAAGCCTAATGATACACTAAAATGAACGCATGAAGGTGTTACACCAAGATTGAGAAAAAATTACTTTCTTTGCAGAGCTGAGAAGGAATGAGAGGGAACATGAAAAGGAACAGATGTGGTCTTGAAGGTCCACACTGCAAGCACAACAGCCAGGTAATATGCAGCCATCTTCAGGATAAGGAAATAGGAAGAGATGCACCAGGGAAGTTATATCTGCTGCCTGAACAGTTGCATCTGTGCTGACTAGAGAGTGTGCGTCTTGACGCTATTACAGTTTGAAGAGAAGGTACATACACTTCAGATACTTCCATGCCATATTGGCTGGGAGCATGCTCGGTCGATGCACCATGCATACTTGGCAACCCCTGATGACAGGAGTTATCTAACTATACACAGCCAAGCTCAGCTGAGAGTTCACAATAATGGAGTATTGTTCCTTTCACTACTGATTGGGATGTCCTTGGGCGATGCAGGGTCATGTACTATTTGAAGAATGGGAAAAGTAAAAAAAAAAAATCTGTTCAGCATGTCTTGCGTTAATCATATTAATAAGATTCTTTTACTCCTCCTCACCCTTCGGTGCTTTCAGTGACTTAACTTGCAGCTAGTTTGCATGAGCTAGACAACTGCTTATAGGAGAGCTATATTTTTTGTCACTGAGAGCCTGCTTTTACTTGCTTGAAAACTTTCTTAAAATGTATCATCTCTGAAAGTCCAAAGGAAGGAAAATAATTAGGGAGAGAAAAAGAAAGATAAAAGAGGAAGAGGCAGCAAAACCAATATTCTCTGGCAGACTTACAGGCAGTCATCTGCACTCTCTGCACAGAGGTTGACTGTCTTCCCATCACGGCAAACAATCTGCAGTAAACAGTCTCTCTGCTTCCCCTCTGGAGGCTGGAAATCTGAGTCAGAAAAAAGAGATGAGTTATGAAATATCTATAACCAGAATTTCATGATTGCATTTACAAGAAGGGAGAGAGTTTATGCAAAAGTCTGGACAAAATAAAACTAGGGCCAGTTGTAGCTGCTTTCCATGGCATCAGAACAAATTACAGAAGGAAATAACCTGTTCTTGCTCTTTAGAGTGTCCCGAAAGTAAGTAGCTCTCAACATTGTCCCTAAGAAGTGCAAGTGTCTTACAGGAGAACCAATCCATACGTAGCAATAAGTACTCTCCTAGACTTGTGTCCTTCACTTGTGTCAGCGTCAAGTAGAGTACTAACAAATGCTAGAAGTGAACTTAGTAATACTTGAAAAAAAATCTGCTGAGGTTTCCCGTTTGTAGTCCTGCCTCTCACTCCAGCCAGCACTATAATTACACCTGTAACACTATCATCAGACACACAAATGTATTGTGAACATTCCATCCTCACGTGCCTGCCTGCCACCTGCGCATACAGTACACCGTCCTCACTGAGTTTTAAAAGGAAGTATCAAACCCTAACCTAATCTATCACATGGTGATACCACACCCTGGGTATCTATAAGGGAATTTAGTAGTTGGTTGGGTTGGAGTTGGGGGGGGTGTGTTTAAAAACAGTGAAGTTGCACACTTCTTGGACATGTTTACTTCTGCTGTAGTGTTGTAAATGGTATGCTGGGCAGGCTGCTGGGCAGGCACTGAAGTTGTAAAGAATCTCTGAATACACAAATCCTGAAGTTTTCATTATTACCTCGACATTCATTCCCCACTCTGAGGTTGATGCAATGGATTCGCATGTGGATTTTATCTTCTATATCATGGCGATTTTGATCATCATAGAATATTAAGCGGCCATCAGACCACAGGTCAAACCAGTTCTTCTTCCAACGCCGTAAAATAGTACCTTAAAAATCAGACAGTCACTTTTGAGGACTCATATTGGGAAGTATTTGTGTCCTAGAGTTAATAAAAAATAAACCAAGAAATCCTTCACAGTTGCTCCAGACATTCTGAGGTGCCAAGCAAAATCCTGTACTACAACATCTCCACTTCAGAACATTACAGAATTCGGTTCCATATCTTATCTAGTATTCAAAGTCACAACTGAGTTTATTTTAAGTGCATAACCTGGCGCTTTAGTTTTAACTTGCTGCAAGAACAAGCAGAGGGCAAGACTAATTGAAGACATTAAGGTAAGGTGTCAGGTACTAAGTTTCCAAGTCTCCACTTGTACAGCACTAATTACAGAGCAGCATCTGAAGCTGAATGCCAGTCAGACACCTCAGATATGGTACATCCTGT
This sequence comes from Platalea leucorodia, assembly GCF_965183815.1. NCBI lineage: Eukaryota > Metazoa > Chordata > Aves > Pelecaniformes > Threskiornithidae > Platalea > Platalea leucorodia. The sequence continues at coordinate 25,949,888 of NC_138830.1, read as the reverse complement.
TTCCCACTGGTATACCCAAAAGGTCACATGGAAATGCTGTCATGACAGGTCATTTTGTGAAGTGTCCTAAAAGTAAAACAAAAAACAAAACAAAACCAAACAAACAAAAAAAAACAAAACCAAAAAACAACACACAGACCTAGAGACTTGTTTTAAGAAAGACTGGGGAATTACTAAGTTGCTCTGACGTTTCTTGAGGAAGTTAGACACGGTGGGGAGAAAAGGAGGTAAAAGGCCTGTGACTTACTTTGCCGGAGCAGCCATCCACTCTTCACAAATGCCATTGTTGCTTAATCTAGTGGACAGAAGAGGAAGGTGAGGGGGAGAAAAGCAGTCTTCAGTATTTCACAATAATACATTAGAAAGAGGCATCTCAAGGTATAATATCATATATTATAGCTGTGTGTACCCAGCTAGTATTGCAGAGAGACAAGGTAGATCTCAGCTGAAGATATTCAGTAAGGCACAACTAGTATTCCAGGACTTAACACATGGAACAAATGTGCAATTGTAGCAATCCAACGTGACTATCAGAGACCACTCTTAAGTTTAACTGGAAAACACACAAGCTTACAGCTACCACTCTTGCAACATGGGGAGGAGACAGACTGGAGTGACTGCTGCCTGACTCGCCACCAGTTCCTTTCAAAGCTGTTCTCTAGACATAGGCGTGCTTCCTGTATTCTTCAGTCTCAGGTTACTAAGCACCCTCACTTCTTTCCTATCTCCCTTTTTTTGTACTTCCTCTTCTGTTTTTTTCATTCACTGGCTCAAAGTCCATCTGAAACAAAAGCTGAAACAGTTTAATCTTAAACAGGAAGGAGAAAGCTGTTCTTATGACTTTTATTTCTTCCAAATCGTCACTAGCTCCCTCCAAGATGAACTGAAATAAGTTAAGCCCATAAAATGAGATTCTCCTTTCTCCTCAACTTTTAAATGAAGCTTGAAATGGCATGGGAAGGACCCTGCACTAAATTCAAGTTATCACACATGACATTAAGCACTCGGCCACTGCACTCTGGTTTATGAGCATGCTAAAGAAAAGAGATCAAGCATACGATATGTTGGAGGATGAGTTTTTGTTTTATAGCATAATGTGTTCTGACTATTGTTCTAAAATGGATTAATAAAAACATAACTATCTGGATGCAATTGAATTAGAAAAGCAAGAAAAGAAGCATTTTAATCCTCCCTTGAGAAGGCTGCCTCTTTTAGAAATTATTTGTGGGCCTTGTAAGCCAATATGAGAGACGGATACTTAAACCTACCAGATAACATTCTGCTTATAGGAGCATAAGAAGGGCAGGGGGGAAGGTGGCATAGTAGATTTGATAGACAGAGGAACTCCTTCCAGACAAGGAATGTGTTTAAAGGTGGGGGGGAGGGAAGAAGAGAAGAGAGTTTTGTTATATTCTAGTAAAATATAAAGTTAGTAAGCATCCACTTATTTTCTGATAGATGTATATATGCCATCTATTAGATATTACTTCTAGCTGTGTCCCCTTCACAGTACTGGGCAAATTCTGTAACACACAAGTAAAGACTATGGCCAGCAGGATTTCATATTGAAGGAATGCCACATCCAGCACAGGCTCGGGTGTGATGGTGAGAACCACATGCAGGTAAAGTTGAAGGTCCAAGATAAACCTCTTACTCTTGGCTTTTGTACCAGCTCACTGGGAAAACAAACATTTAGCTGACAGCCCGTCAAAAGGGAGTGTCAAACTCCTATCCTGCTTTAATCCTGGTCACCAGGTCTTGCTCTGAGGTCTAAGCATGCTGTTGTCACCTGTCTGCAGAGGGAGAGCTTCAGAAATAGTCCAATTTATTCTGCCAGAGTAACAAGGTGGTACAAAGGACCTGAGCCTCATTCTCCCACCACCCCAGTATATGCTCCTCTCCCCTAGATTCTCCTTTACAAGGAAACAGTCATCTTGCTCTTTGTTTTCACAGGAATGGGTCTCTCCAGTGGTGCTCCCAAGTCGTCCAGTTTGCCCACTAAGGTGAAATCACTGTATATTTCCAGAGGCCTTGTAATAGTCTAAGAGCCAACAGAGAACTTGCATGAACTTCAGTTCTCTTACAAGTGCTAGATTAGGCCATTGAATGTTTGTTGCTGCCTTTAAACCTACTCTGTTACACAACAGCATAATTAGATTTAACTTAGACACATAAAGGGGAAGAAATGAAGAAGAAAACATTTCTCTTGACAAATTAAGCTTTGCCTGTCGTTACAGAGTGCCTCACAATCGAAGACTCACATTACAGAATGTCTCACAGCTATCTAGGGCTACAACAGCAAAGGAGGCTTCAGCAGCTGTACAGCACCTTGCATGTCATCGCAGATGCAACTAAATTTTCCCAACACAGAATTTAAGTGCCCAGAACTTCAGCTCTGGATAGAGAGCAAGGAATCACACGGAACAATCTGTCAGCACTGAAGTAGGAGGTGCAAAAACAATTGGATATTCTTCTCTCGCCCTTTTTAAGCACAAGCACTGACTTAGAAGTCCAATACAGTATTCGCAATCAACCCACATTATGTTTAAAAGAGTATTTGCAGAGCTAGAAGATAGCCTGGCACGATCAGCTGCAACTGAGTATTATTTGCTTGTTAAACTAGCTCAGTGCAAACGAACATGGAAAATGGGATTTAAACAAAGATATCAAAGATCAATTTATCACCAACCTCAACAGAACTTCCTTGGCGGCTGAAATCTAAAAGTAGCAGCACCCTAAACTGAAGATAAGTTAAAAGCAAATGCAGCGAAGGGGTGGGGCTATTCCTTCAATAGCAGTTTTCCTTTTTTGCACAGAACATAATGTGGAATATCCAAGTCTATTCCAGTTCACTTCTTGTTCTCAAACCCAGTTGGCTGGTAGGAAAAGCAAACTTCAAAACAAATCAAGTGTTTCTACCTGCAGCTTGTAATTACTAGAGCAATTTTGATTAAAGCAGTCAAACTAGCAATGGACTCGATTCTGCAATCCACGTAGATGGAAGGGGCTTAGCCACACAGACCTAAGGACAGCGCTGAGTCCCAGGCGACCAGCTGTGCCCACTCACCCCTCACCGTTACTTTATTCCCAAGACTTCAGGTAGAGAGCTATGCAGCGCTCAGAGGAGTGTCCACATGTGGCCCTATTTGCTCCCCTCCCCTTTACAACAAAGCAGGTTTCCTATTTTTGGAACTTTCTGACTCTGCAACTAGCTACATGCAGGCCTTTTGTCCATCAAGTTGTGTTTATTTCAGCCAGTGCCCGAGAGATGTGGCTCTCGGTTCAAAACCTGTTCGTTCCCGAGCGAGCCGGGGCCCAGGCCCAGGCGGCTGGGAGAGGCGCCATCGCCCCGGGGACAGCTCCCCCCGGGGGCAGCTCCCCCCGACAGGCCGCCTGGGGGCAAGCTGGCACCGGGCCCGGGCTCGCTCCCCGCTCTCCCGCCCCGCCGTGAGGGCCGGCAGCTCGCCCGCGGCTCCGCCTGCCCCAGGCGCGGCGGCAGCTCCGCTCCCCGCACCCCCCGGGCGCTCGCACGCTCCCTCCCCGCCAGCCGCCGCCGGGCAGCGGGCAGGGCGCGGCTGGCTCGCCCCGCAGAGGCCGCCGGGCCCAGCCCTGAGAGCCCCGTCTCGCCCTCCGCGTACCCGGCAGCCGGGCCGAGAGAAGGGACCCTGCCAGCGCTCCCCCGGGGCGCCCCCCCGGCCCCGGCAGCTCCGGGCCCGCCGGCCGCGCCGGCCCCGGCCTGCTCCGCGGCTCCGCTGACCTTCGCGCGGCCGCCGGGCCGGGCCGGGCGGGGCAGCCGCACAGCGCCGTGCCCGCCGCTCGCCGCCCCCCGCCGCCGACCCCAGCCGGTGGCGGGCCGCCGCCGCCGCACCTACCTGCCGCTCCCGGCCCCGCGCCCGCTGCCGGCCCCGCTCCGCCGCGGGCAGCGCCAGCCCCGTCCTGACGTCAGCCCGCCGCGCTGCGCCGCCCCGGCCCCGGCCCCGGCCCCGGCCCCGGCCCCGGCCCCGGCTCCCCCCGCCGCCGAGGCCCGGGCCTTGCGGGACGCGGCGTGTTTTCCGTGAGACCCCGCGGCGTTTGGTGGGAACGTGGGTGCCCCGGTTCGGATCCCTGCGTGGGGAAGGCGCGGTGCGGGACGGTGACCCAGTTACGGGTAGCGTCCTCTTCCCCCGAGACACGCAGTTCCTCCGTATTTTAAACGCATCCCCTTCTGCACAGGTTAGCGCCTGGCACAGCGACAGCCCCGTCACATTACGACACTTGGACTTTTTTCTTTTCTTCTTAGTGATGATCATGAAAGGGACATTTTCTGCTCTCATGCCATCGAACTGCAACAAAGAATGAGAGAGTCACTTTGTTCAAGCCGTCACGCAAGTATTCAAGGCCAGAAAGGCCAGCTAGTCTCTGACCTCTTACACAAAACAGCCAGGAACTGCATCTCAGTGATGCTGGCATGACAGCTCTAAACTGTATTTGGGTCAGTGCTGCCCGCACACTGCAGAATCTGAACTGATGGAGAATGCACTGTGTCACTGGTTAATTATCTTCACAATTAAAATTGTGTTTTCCATTTCTAACCCAAAATATATGAGATAGTTACAGTTTAAAATGAGGAAAACCTCTTGGGGAGATGTAATATTTCCCCTGGATGATGGAACTTCCTATTAGAGCTTTTCCTAGGTTCATCCTGGTAACATTGGAGGGAGTATGACTCCTATCATCACAGTTAGTAAAAAGAAGGAAAAAAAACCCCATTAATTGGTTGGCTTCAGCCGATCTCTTTTTGTTTTAAGACTGGACAATACAGAAATAGTATTCATCATAGTTACAATTTCACTTAATCTGTCAACAAGCTCCTAGACTTCCTCCTATCCATCTATTCTCTCTTCTTGAACAGAACAGCTATTCTAACTAGAAATTACCTAGAAAGCCTGTGATAGTGTGGTTCATGGCTGTAGTGTAGTGCATGCTTTGATATATCTTTGAAGTACCATAAAAGTGGTGAAGGCAGAACAAGAGGGAGAAAGAGAGATCATCCATCTGTGAACAGAACTGCAGGTTTCAGAGACAACCAGTAAATGAGATTTGTGTAGATCAAATTCTGCAGCAAAGTCTTTCCTTTTTGTTTAGGAGTCCTTTCTCTCAGGCTAAAACTGTTCACCTTTCATTGCTGAAAAAGTATTTTCAGAAACTTGGATGTATTGGGTTAGAGGTGGAAGGTAAGACAATCTTCAGACTGGGGGAGGGAGCAGTTTTCATCTGGAACAAAAAATACTCCCCTTGAGGATTTGGGAGCCTTAGCAGATCCTATCCTTGGTGAGCAGTCACTAGGGGACAGCTGCCTTTTTGGCATGTGTTCAGCATTGGCTGTCTGGGTTCGTATAAAACTTTAGTTTTCAGATTAGGTTTAAAACCATTTTAAAATTCATTGAGAAACTGTCATGGTGTTTCCAGAATGAATTACCTCCATGGGCACAGAACATCAAAATTTTGTTTAGTAGCTGTTTGGTACCATGTCCCTGTACTATGTTGACCTTGGAAACTCGGTTAGGGCTGTGAAGGCAGAGTCAGGGCCATTGTCATGGAAGTTCTGTGCCACACAGGTCCTATCTGAGGGTGCGCAACAGAGGTACAAAACCAGGAAACACCAGATCTTCAGTCTGCCAGAAACTCAAGCATATGCTGGAAACCCATGCAAACATACACTAGGCTTATCATCTCATTGAATTCTGAAATGTTTTGAATTAAATATATTGGGCTCTGCATTTGCTGATGAAACTTTCATCAGGAGGTTTCTAACTAGCTGTGCTGCAGAGCTGAAGGCCTGAGTCTTAGTACCCTGACCAAAGGAACTAGAATATTTAGGTGAATACTATTACAAACGTGGATTGTTTTTAAACTGTTTGCCAGTGAAGCGTGGAAGTGAAGGCTTTTGTTGAAATTTTAAGCCTATTCATAATTGCAGTGTCAGTTTTGTCATGTTCAAAGCATGGTGCAAGATTCATCCCTTACTAATCACTTAAAAAAAATGTTTGGAATGTTTCAGACTTACCAGTTTTTTACTCCTGTTCTTGTCCTGAATCAAAGAAAACAAGGCTGAAGCTCAACTCACCAGTTGTAGTTAGAACATACCAGTTAAAATTCAATTGGAAAATTAAATTTCTAAATGCCTAAGAAATTGCTATTTGGAAAAATGTATTTGGAAAAATTGAGCCATATGGTGACTTCTAATTCTTTGTCATAATGCAGCTGACATAACGCATCTCTTCAATCCATGCTAAATTTTGACTGCCACGAACGTAAGCGTTTGAATTTTCGCAGTCATTTCAGGGTCTTCATAGATTCTTTATACTCTGCTGAAATTTAAATTTCAAATTTCCTACTTTGGTTTGTAAAGTATAATTTGACTCTAAACCAAGCAGAATACACATTTTCATTAAGGATAAACAAATTACTTTAAACAAAATACATGCCAGCATTATTAAGTACTATAATTAATGCTATTAATACTACTACGGCTAATACAGTGCTCAACCAGGCTAAAGAAATCATATTAAGAATCAGCATTGCTTGCAAGTTAATGAAATAAAGAAAGAAAATAAAATAGAGAAAATATTAAAATAAAGAAAAATATTAATAAACTGACCAAACAACCGTGGTTGCAACAGAAAGATCAGGAGAGCTGCTGCTGGAGAACACATCAATAAGGAATTAAAAGAACTAGGACTCCAAATTTGTTGTATGGTTATTACCGTATTTATTGGTTTTTCAAAGCTTAAATATGAAGGTTATGGGCATCTTGAAAGTATCTAGGCATTAGGTGAGAATAGCAGAGCAGAAGATAGGTCCAAAAATAAAGCAAGCTTGATTAAGTGTTTGTGAAACTAACCAACTCTGCAATAGTTTGTACATAGTCTATAAAGTTTCCCTGATGAGAGGGAGATGGAAAAGAACATATTTCTAGTTTTCCAGAAGGTTGTATTGTCTTAGCCATGTATATAATAGTTCCAAACAGAAAGATAAATCATAGACTTGGACAAAAATCTTTATCCAGACTGCCTTAACATACTTCCTTCTCTCCAGTGGAAAAGACTCTTCGCTAAGGAGGAGCTCTTAGCTCCTGCCATTCCTGTGGGTAATTGACCCGCACCCAGGATTAAAATTCCTTGGCACATTTTACCTTCAAAAATGAATCTGCATGATCAGCTTTTGTCACACTGTCACGTGAGATGAGTGTCTACTAAGCAAGGGAATGGGGTTCTTGTGGTGCCATATGGAGGTCCTGAATGGGGCTGCAGTGTGCAGGCAGTGCAGATAGCCTTCCCTCTGACGAACTACGATCCAGACAGGTCTCCTAACAGGAGTATTGTCTTACATGTCAGGAGCTGAAGTGAAGGGCCCAGATTTTTAAATCACTTTGGGTTTTGTTCCTTTCAAATTTGCGAAACATAACTTATCCACATAGCAAAACATAACATGTAATTGCAAAACATAGCATATCTGTATAACATATCTGGAAGACGAAGTTTGCTTGCGGACTGCTCCGGCTGAATGTAGCTAGCAATAAGACCCCAGCAGTGCAGACTGTAGCATGTGCAAGCAGCCAAGCTCCCAGGGATCGTGGAGGCATATTGTGATTCCAGACACACAGGAAGGGCTGTGCCACTCATCCTCCCAGCTCTTATCAGCCTTGAGAGCTGAATTTTGCTGAAAGTGATATTAGCAACAGTCTACTGCGTTGACAGAGCAGATAAGCGTTTTCAGAGCAATTCAAGAACTTAGACTTCTATGTCTTAGGAAAATCTGTGGGCTAAGGCTTCAGAGTTGAGAAAAGCCTAAACTGCTTTTGAAAATGGGACTTGCCTTTAAGCAGAACAATGCCTGATTAGCTTTAGCATACTGACAGCAAGACTGAGAGACTTGCCCAAATGCATGAGAAGGTTGTGGCAGAGGTGGAGGATGCTTCTTCTTGACCTAGAACTGAAACCATGCTTCCTCTCATTTGCCTCCTTCTGGCCTGTGGTTTGTGGAGCCCTCCAGACACCTCAGCATGCTTCTGCAATGAAATGATCTCTTCAGACACTTACTCCAGAGGAAACAGTAGGGAGAGTTATATGCAAATAAGATGCTGTCTGCAGCTTCCTGGTGGGAGGCCAGTGTGGCCCTCCAGGCAGCAAACTGCAGAAAACACCCAGAACAACAGACAAACAAAAAGTCCAACCAAAAGCTGAGGAACTTTCTGGGTGAGACTCTGGGATTTCATTGTCAGCTTCTATTGTCTGGATCTGATTAAATACAAACTGGCAGGAGAAAGACCACGTGCTTCTCAGACATCCCTGCAGGTCACGCCACTAGAAAGCCATTTCACTGTTAGCGATGTGGCCTGTTTGGCAGGAACAGAGTTTTGGATTTCACTTTTATTTGTAGGCAGTTTCGAAAAGCACAGGATTATCAGGAATGGGCTAGGTCCTTTGCAACTTGCAGAAAAGTTCCTGTCTCATCACAGCCATTCTGAAAAGGAAGAGGAAAAAAGACTTGTACCACACATCTCTGTTTTCCCCTAATAACTGTGTTTGGACCTGACAGCCAGCCATCATCAGTGGGAGTGTTTCCTCTGAATTATCTGGGCTCTGACTCTCACCTTTACTTTACCTTGGCTGTACTATTCCATTAGCATTTAAAGACAGTGCTACATGCACAAAGGAGAAGATTTACACTCACAGCCAAAAGAAAGACATGGCAAGGGAAGAGGGGGAGATCAAAAGAGTAGTTACACTCCATTTTCATTGAGGGGACTAAAGCACAGGGACAGTAAGACTTAGACACAGTCACTTAGAAAATCTGTGCCAATTTGGTGAAATAGATCTACAGCTCCTGTTGCCAAGCCACCACATATTTGCGTTCCCTCATCAGACTGCCATAGCCCAGTGGCCACCCCCATAGAAGCTCCCAATCTATATTCTAGTCTATCATTATATTTTAACCTTGGTAAGAAAGCTTCAGTTATATGCTGCTTGTTAGTGAAGATTTGGACTTAGGGCAGGAGTTGACTCTGGAAGAACTGTTGATGAGGGGGCATCTGTTTGCCCAATTTCATTCTTGAAGCTCATTCATTGGAACTAAGTTGAAAGTCACTTCCCTCATCTTGCTCTGAAGACCCCGCTCTGCGTTGTCTTCAAATGCATATTGAGCCTGCCCTCTTCAACCCAGCCTGCCAAACACTGGAATCAGTGGAAATCATCATGTCTTCCGAAGGTTTTTCATTAGGCCCCATATTTTTCCCTTCTCTCCCAGCAGTCAGACATAAAAACACCTTGTCACAAAGTGACTATCCGTTGTTTCTTGGGAGTTATTGTGCTGTGTACTAGCTACACTGAAATGTGTAGGAAGTGTTTGTGTTTGACTTCTGCTTTTTATAGGGACAGACTCCAATATCTGCATCTCCCAGAAGCCTCTGCACGCCTTTTGATTAAGCAGCAGGAGCTCTGGATAAGGGTAGAGATTCTTGACCGACTGTTTTATTTCTACAGCTGAGCTCTGCTATACAGCCCTGAGGTGTTCTGGTCTTCTCCAGGTGAAAATAGAAAATCTGATAGCTACTTTTCAGAAGCAGTCCTGAAAGAGGGTCAACGCATTTTACACACCCAAACCCAGGTACTCTGAATTCTTTGCTAAGAATAATTTCTGCCAAGCTATATATTCCCACTGAGATCCTCTGACCAAGTTGCAGTACTAGGGCCGCCGCACAGCGTAGTGCCATTTGTTGTTGCTAAGACAAGCCAGAAACAAATTATCTCCCATCAGAACAAGGAAAAGGCCAGCGTGGAAGTGTGCCTCAGAAGCATCTCTCTTCATCTACCCCTTTGTATTTAGGTCTCCTGAATAATTATTCTCACTTAATTCTCCTCCTTTTCAAACCTCCACTCTGTCACTTCTGAGACCGGATATTTATCTTGCACATACACGGACATTGAAGCAGAAACGTTTTAGGCCTGTGGGCTGCAAGACGAAGAACAGAGAATGCAGCACCTAGCATCAGCATTCAGCTTGCAGAGTTAGTAGAAAGAGGTGGGCACCCAAGGAGATATGCAGGAAAATCTACTCTGTCTAAGCAAAACTATAGATTGCATATCAAGCTGAAATGTTCCACATATGAATCTGACTGGCATGCAGAGTAGTTCCCTTCCAGCCTGCACCTAGGTTTCCCTCTTGTAGAAAGGCTGCAAAGGATGGAAGTATATGCCTAGATTGAACTAAGAAACATCCCTTTTCTTGCCTTGCCACTAACATGATAGCACAACAGTGCTACAGGGTCTGACAGCCTAAACTTTGCTAAGATAATCATATTGGATTTGAGTCAGAGCAGAAATGTTATCTCCTTTTGTTTCCTACTGTGTCAGGTCTGGAAGTGTTTGCAGGTTGCTATAAGACACCATCAAAATGAAAACTGTAAAGATTTCTGTTTGAAGCACTGAAGGTATTTCCCCTATGTTAATGTGTTAGGCCAGCACTGGAAGAGACAGCCCTTAATGACAATCTAGTGAAAAATACTACAGACAATGCCTATTATTTGCAGTAGCTGATAAATCTAGAGGGGATAATGCTCTCCATATTGTACATTCTTTGCATATACAAAAGCTTAAGAGACAATTACTTGATGATTTCTATGTACCTTGCAGAAAGCATTCACCAGAAAAACAGTGATGGGAACAATCAAGCTCCAGGCGTGGCGCCAATATGCAACTGTGTGTGGATCAATTGCTGAAAGCCTCATCTATATGAAAAAGGCTTCCGAGTGCACACTAAAAGCTCTTTACATGATTTGACCCATGATTTAACAACAACCAGAAAGGGAAAGTTCTGTTGTTGTTTGTATCACAGTAATTACAGAGGCTTGGGCATCTCTGTGCTCAGTATGTATGCAGACAAAGAGGCATCCTTTCCTCCAGTAACTTATGATTTAACAGACATGGTACAAAAAGGGTTAATACAACCCATCTCTGCCACCAACTCACCAGAGAAAGTGCTGTTTACTTATTTTGAACAGGTTGATAAGTTGGCTCCAAAGCAGAAAGGTGTTTTCCAAAACCATTCAGACAAGAAAAGCAGATAGAGTGATTTCAGGGATTGTGGTTTCACTGTAGTTTTATTGCCAGCTGTGTCTGTATTTCAAGGTGCACTGTCTGGTTTGCAATTCTGCAATAACATTCAGCCAACATCCATGTCTTCAAAGAAATTATTTCAGCCAAAGACATAAGAGTTAAGGCAATATTTCAAACATTGTTCAAGTGTCACTCGACTGAAAAAGCTACAAGCCTTCAGAAAAATGTAAGATCTGTGGGAAGTGAATTCTTCCTGCTATGTTTTGTGTGGTACCCGACACAGTGGGTTTTGGTCTCAGCCAGGCCCTACTGTAATATAGGTAAGAGAAAAAAATTTTGCAGAACAGGCACTTATAAAGTTTAAGGCATACCAAGAGAGCTCATGTTCCCTCAGAATTAGCACAGTTTGAGATCTAGTAGTCCTAATTCAGTGTATAAAAGGTGTCTACTTCAGGCATTGCCTTCCCTGGGACTGTTCATATTGATAGGCATCTGTGCTGAATCAAAGCATTAGGCCAGTGCAGTAAGAAAAAAATATCCCCAGCCCTCATGTTTAGCAAGGATTGGCTCCTGTCAACTGGCATTTGACAACACCTCAGAGACCTGGAGCCAACAAGGGATCTCCATATAGAAAATCCAAGTATCCATTTACTCGTGTTCCTTCCACAGCATTTACAGCAAACACATCAGCGTATCATCTATACATCTGCCCTAACTTTTGTGGAAGTCTTCTGGAGCTCTAAGGTGTTCGTATCTAACCAGATCAAGCTTTAAAATTATAATATTCTACCTCTAAATAAAATTCCTGGCATGACAGAACCTGAAAGCCCTTAAGGTGGTGTTGAGATTCTTGCATTGCAGAGAAAGTATTTTAACTGGTGGTTTTGATGCAGTGGCCTAGTGAGTAATTCCGGAAATTAACCGCTTATGCTCACTGGTTATTCTTTAAAGTTTTAAATTCAAAGTGGGACAGCTTTCTGGAAGATCTGCTGTAAAGGTGAAGGAGAACATGCTGCATACATGGGTGAACACATAGTGGACTTATTATGTGGAAGTTCAGATTAACTGAATGTGCTTTTGGCTTCAAGCTGAATGAGTCAATGAAGATGATCACTAATCTGGAGACATTTCATTTCTGAGTCCCTTCATGGTGCCCTTTTCTTTGCCAGCCACTGAGCCACTGTAATATGATAATTCCACTGCTGACAGAGCCTAAATGAAGCCAGCCAAGTTATAATGTGTAATAGCATTTCCTGGAGGCTTCCTCAGGCTATCCCCATTTGTATAGCTAGAAGTCCAGATTTGCCCATTTATTAGGTGTCTAAAGAAGCAGTTAGGAATCAATTTTATAAATAATCTAAGGAGGTGCACCATCTTGCTTCTTAACTTTCTGAGGCATTTTTCAAATACTTCTGTGGTACCAACTCATCCCATCAAACTTCAGACACTTCATTTCGGTACTGGGACAGTGATGTAGTTGCTTTAGATTCCCTCTATAATCTCCAGAAGAAAGAAAGGCCTCTCCAGGGAGTGCTTCCACCCATCTCAATTTCAGTCACTCTTTAAGGGTGCCATTATCTCTCCATTGAATAAACAGAAACCCTACAGTGATCCTTCTCCTAATTTAGGTGTATCAGGGGCTTACCACTAAGTAGAAAAAAAATGGATCTTGGGTTTCTCACTGTATCTTGAAGTGTTTTGAAAATGTGGTCCAAGATGACTTCTTCCTTGAGAAGCACAGAGCACGGGGGTTCATGCATTCACTTTGACTCAAAGAGAAGATTGGCTTCAACTTACAGAGTGGCTCTGACACTCACTGTTGCTCACCTGAGGTGGTTGCACCGCATAGGAGTAGTCATTTCTCCAAAGCTTGCATAAAGATCTGTTAGCTCTTTCCTTGGGGAAGACAGAATGGCTTAGAACTATATGTAGTACTCTCATTAATATTGCATTGCCCTGCAATGGCACTGAGCTGCGCCCCATACCTAAATAATGCTTGTCCCATTAAAAAGCAGAGGTACATTAAAAAAATGCTGGAAGGCATTAATATTTATATTACCCTTAAAATGCACATAAGCAGGTGATGGCAGCAAGTTCTCTTTGTCTGAGTCTAGTATGCTTTCCTTTTGCTGAGTTGACATCCCTAGGACTTGTGCACTGTAATAATCATTCTTGGAAACTTCTGGCTTTGAGGCTGGCTGCTGTCATTGCCAAGTTGTGCTGCTAATTGACTTGCATTCTTCCCCTTTGTTTTTATCCATTGAATCTCTGTATGTCATTAATGCTCTCATCTCTGTATGTCATTAATGCTCTCACCCCCGGCCTTTGTGCTCTGAATTCAGGAGCAGATGATGACAGAAAGAACTGTAAATCAGGTGACCTACAGCAATGCCCTTTCCTTATGAGACAGTAACAAGCATCCCCAACAATTTACTTAGAAAAGTTTTCTTTTATACTTCATTCATGGAGCATGTGTGGCAATAAAACACATTATCTCCACATCTAATACAACCATAACAGAAATGCAACACGGACATCAGGTTTTGCAAATGGATTTTTTCTCATTTATCTCCATGCACTTGCCCTCATCAAAACTTCCTTGACCTCTTGGGAGCCATTTGCTTTCACACAAAATGGAGGCAAAAATGATGCCAAGTTGAAACAGGACTCCCATTTTGTACTCGTGTCAAAACACTGCCAGCTAGGGAAGAAGAGGGTATCTGGTTCCTGGTGTCACTCTTTATACCATGAAGCTGAAGAAAAAATCATCACTGCTGGAATCATCTCTGCCAGCCTCAGCTGAGAGGACTGGCAAGGAGCGCGGTACACACTGAAGGGATGGAGACAGTAGCCTAATTATTTTCATGTCAGTGATACACTGAGTGCACTCAGTTTACCAGGGAATAAACAGAGCTTTCAAGGGGATGGGGACAGCTGAGGAGAATACTCTTTTGATTTACATCTTCCGGCACTCTTGTCACATGCATAAGTGCTATGAAAGCAGCATGTATATGGAAGATGCTTATTGCAGCTGAGAAGACATTACTGGTTTCTTTAAAAACTCACTTTCACAAGAAGAATAGATCCAGTGTAACAAAGCCCATCATGACTCACTTGCACAGAGAAAGGGTCTCACTCTAGGAGCTGTTATTATGGTGAGATACAGTTGTTATGAGCTAGCAATCCTTCAAAAATGCCTGTCTATCTAAATAGAAAGCCTGTGGAAATACAACACTCAGAGGATATGCAGTCTACCAATATGCACTTATCAGTAGGTTGTCCATATTTGCTTTGGACCTGTTTGAAAGTAATTGTTTAGCGGGATAATTGACTATTTTGTTTCCATATTTCGGTTCACTTTAAAACCTGTACACGCTTTAGGCTCTGGTTCATTGAAGCCCAGCAAGGTGCCCTGTGTCTATAACATCAGGGTAGTTTGCATTCTCTCTTCATCCTGCACCCCTCGGTGTCTACATCAGTTTGTACCCTGGCTGTAGTCTGGAGAGAGCCAGCTGGCTCTCAGGGCACACAGATGCGGGCATGAGCAGTGGGAGTGCAGCTGGCTACGGTCATGTGGCTCCAGGAACAGGAGCTGGATTGAAGCACGAACCAAGAACAGCGTGGCTGTAGCCACTATGTCTGTCATGAGGATCCCACTTTGGAGGGTTTTGTTTTGTTCTTAATCTTCGCTGCTGAAAGCTTCTGCATCGGCAGAGAAAAAAATCTGTGACTCTGCGGTCAGCCAGCTGAATTGGGAGGAAAGCAAAGGCGAAATTCCATGGAACTGGTCAGACTTGTACCACAAGGTCATGTACCAAGAGGTGGTTTAGATAGGGTGTATCTGGTGTTTTCTGGATACTTGCAGAAATGCAGTGAGCTTGTGAAACTCAGAATTATTAATTTGCTTGGTTTTGGTTTTGTTGGTTTTTTTTTTTTTTCTTTTCGAACAGAATTGAAATTTGTCAGAGATGTGTCATAGCTTTGTCCTATGTTTCCTCTAAGGTATGGGTTACGTGAGAGAAGAAGGATGTTAGAAAGAATACCAGACATAATCCAGTTTAGAAGAGTTTTATATAGTCATTAAGAAACATCAAGTAACACAGATTCCACAACAAACATTGTCCCTATGCCCAAATGCAGGACTCTGAAGGGCAAGGTAATACAGAAAGCTGTGAATGGCATATTGTATGCATTCCTATGCATTACTTTTTTTCATTGGATTTATTGCGTTCAATTTCTTAGTAAACTGTTTACAGAAGTTTAATGATGACTGTGAGCCACACTTCCATCAATGTGGTGCTACAGAATTGTCTTTATTTGCGTTATGTTGCTGCCTATCAAAAGAAATTTAAGTCTTACTGTTGTGTGATGAAGTTGATATTTGTAACATTCTTTTTGTGACTAGATGGTACCTTCTTAAACTGATAGTAGGAAAAGAAAGCAAAAGGGGTTCATCTAAAGTTCAGCATCCAACCTTATAATTTTAGCAAGTTGACTTCATAGTAAGAGATCAGCTGTTAAATTCTGTAAACTACGTATGCTGAAAAGTAAAATTTTCTTAAAGACAGGCAGGGTTGAACACCTACCATTAACCCACCAGCAAAGCAATTACAATACAGCAAACTAGGAGTCCAGAATTTAATTTAGGGAAGTCAGGTACTACCTTCATACCAAGACTGGTTTACAAAATCCAGATACTTCAGAAAAAGAAACTAGCATCGGAAAGTCATGAAGAATTCAAAGTCAAGGTCCCCACAGAAAGCAGCACTTGCTAATAAACACACTCTGCGTTAAGCTGTGCAAAATACGAGAGCATCCAACATTTGCAAACAAGTGTGAAGGATTACATCTTTTTGCAGAAGTTTGTTAAAAACAGCAGTGTGTACCTAGCCTGAAGAAAAGAAAAAAGAAAAGAGAAGAAAAGAAAAGAAAAATGATAACAGCATTACATACTCCAGAGGTTTAAAAAAGCATAAAAAATTTTGGTTGATATACAAGCCTTCTTGTTGCTAGTTGCAGACTTGACACATTAGTTATTCACAGGAAGCCTCTGGAAAAGCAGTAATGTTCTATTCTTATCTTGAAAATGTGACATATTTTACTTGGTAGAATGGATTTTATTCTACGCTCTTCTTAGATCCATAGCTGTAGGAGGAGTTTCTGCTTGAGATTTTTAACATATCTGCTAGCAAATTCAGAAATTGAAATGTAAAATCCAAGGCACCATGAAGATTTGAAATAGTCTTAATTTTATGTGGTAGTTTAACATCAAGTATCAGAGAACACAGTTGAAAACACTGCTTATATCAAGATAAGCAATACAATATTTTTGTTTACTTAATGTCTTATGGATCAGTCTCAGTTAAGTGTCACTCTTTGCTTATTCATTAAACAGAGCCACAATGCAAAATAGCATATTGTAAATGAAGACATCAGCTGAGAACTGTATTTTCCTGTGTTAGAGGGCTATGAAACATGAGCCATTTCATTAAATGTAGCGTAACTTCATCATAAACATGTTTTCTGGACCTGAACAAATATTTGTTTAATGAGGGAGTTAGCCACAATAGGATTTCACAATTTGCAGCATCAGAATAATGAAAAATATCCCTATTGAATGGAGTTTCAATATATAGTACTTCCCTGCATATTACTCAACAGTAATGCAGAATGTGTTATGGAGGGAATATGCTTGCCTGATAAAGGTTGTGTCTAGTGGTGACTTGGCAGTGATAGGTTAACGGTTGGACTCGATGATCTTAAGGGTCTTTTCCAACCTTAATGATTCTATGATTCTATGACTGTAGATGAGATAGCATGAGATTCATAATTAAAAACGAGGGGGAGGCCACCAATTTGGTGGGTCAGGCTTTGCCCTGAAAAGTGAAATGTATTCAATATTGTCCAAACTAGACATTTCTAAACTGCATTTTCCTGTGCTTACTCACATCTTCACGGCTGTGGTCAGCCTTGTGGCTAATGTCTAATTAACAATTAAATAATTGACTCTTGCTGTTGGGATTGGTGTTACAAGAATAGAGGCTTGTTATAAGCAGGGTTTGTCCTAGGCAGTCTGTGCATTCCACAAGGCCTGGCAGTGTAGGGGACGAAAGAAAGTTTTAGGTACAGGCTTGATAGAGAGTGAACACAAGGAAGAAATATTTAATCATTTTTAGTGAATATCAAGTTCTCCTAGCTCTAATAAAGTTCTGACAGTAGTTTTTGAAGAAACCAGTTCTCTGTAGGGCCTTATTATTGTCACATAAGTGTCAGCATTTGGCTGGATTACTTGAACTTTGCAAGCAGAATATATTGATAGGCAAATGGAAATCACTGGTGAGCATTATCACAGAGGAGGTGCAAAGAGCACTGAATGTTCAGTTTTTCTTTAAAATGTCATGGAAATGTCTGGCAGATAATTATAATTTGCTTTTCTACAGTAACTACTCAAGACTTTCGTCTCTGCCATTATAAGCACTTGGACTAGGAACTGTCAAGCTGAGTTTATTAATCTTAGTGGATGTTTCTGCTTTAAAGTGCTTCAAATGTGTATTTGAGTCAGACAGGTATCTGTCAGAGCAGAAGTGTAGAATTATTACCATCTGAAAGCGTCTCAGTGCAGTGTCTCACTGTTGTTAATTTTAATAATTTGGAATAACTTTAAAAACACTATGAAAAGTGACAAAGCCGAAGGGCATTGAGCTGTGAAATAGCACAGCTTTTGGAAAGGAGTCTGTCCCCCAAAAGAAGAAAAATAACAAGTTCAGGAGTTTTGCAAATGGTATTTCTTTCCATATAGCAATAACAACGCTTCCTCCCAATGAAATAGGTAAGAATTGCAGCTGATGTAAATTGGACTCTGTGTGTCCATATAAAATGAACTACTGGCTTGTCAGCTGGTATATATATATAACAAAAGGAAGACACTTACTGTATAAAAGAAGAAAAAGTAGTATCAAAGAAATTTAAAGACTCATCTTAAAGTTTCAGTGTACATCCACATGCCTGCAGCTCTTGGCCTGCTGCCCTTCTTTGAATGAAAGCCTTTGTGGGACAAGTGGAGCTGGTCATCAGCTTTCACCCCCTGAGATGGGGATGGGGATAGAGGTCAGACAGGTGCAATTTTTACTGCATTCAAACTCAGGCTGGAATCAGGATTTTAATCACATCTTCAATGGAACTTCCAACCTGTGGTAACAAAACCTTTCACTCACTGATTGTCTAGCCTTGGCACATTGAATGTGCCAGCTCCATTTGTGTACAGATACCTGGCAAACACTGGGGATCCAACACAACATTGCCAGGTGTAGCATGTGTGTCTGTCAGCAAACACTTCTGTGGCTCTGAGCATCCGTCTCAGAAGGGTTTTTTCAGCACCAGAATGATTCCCAGAAGACAGACAGATGGTACCATCTGTGTAGTCTTCTGATTTCCAGCCTTGGTGCTTGCTGCAATCTCACTGGGTACATCTTTCATTTAGGAATAACTCGTTCAGTTTATGCTGCCAACTGATTCACATTTATAATTGTCCTAAAAATTTCCAGGGCCAGTGGTCATCTCCCTGCCTCTTTTGTGGTTCTCAGGAAGCTTGTTTTGATGGAAATGAGTCACATCCTTAGAGCATGCTTCACTCATTATATTGTCAAAGCAGAAACACAGATAAGGAAAAAATGTACTTGGGGAGAATTACCAGGCTGTATACTTAGATGTGACACAAAACCCCTTGAAGCAGACTTAGAAAATGTTTAATAGTTACCATTTCAGTAAATAGCACAGGAAAATAATAAATCATACTGTGCTGTGATTCTTAACAACATATGTATCTGTTATCCTAGCCTTATCTTAATTCGGTTGCAGTTTTAAAACTTTGCATAGTAGCTAAAAATATGGAGAAACAAACTGTACATTCTTTAAAGAGGGGCAATTAGTCTCCTACTGGAGGAATGTCAGATACTGTTTTCCTCCCAATCAGGGCAGTTCCAAGATGAAGCTAAACTGGCTTTTTATTTTCCATCCCAAGTTTCCATGGTAACAGCATATAATCATCAAATTTGTAAATAGCAACTACCCATTAACTTCACAGCCACTTTGAACATTTTTTGCCACAATTTTAACATCCTTGAAATGTCCAACTCTGTCTTCTTACAATTTTACTGCCATTATATGTAATTATTTGGGGATATTTCTGTTTATGAAATCTTCAGTGATGTAGTAGCACTGTAATATGTATGTTTATAAGTGTGGGGGAGGGGGTGTACAGGCATACAGGCATGGACATATATCTGTGATGAATATTGTCTGGCAATGGCACATCCCATTATAAATCTTTATTTTTCAGCTTTGCCAAGTTGAGGCCACTCAGGTTGAATGCCAATCAATCAGCCCAATTTACATTCCAGAGATTTCTTCTGTGCTGATAATTTGACGTTTCAGCTAACTTTTTTCAATTGTGGCCAAGAATGTGGCTATGGAAGAAAACAACATTTTGCCTTCGTGGAGAAGATCCTTACAGCTTTTTCGGCAAGCCCTGGAACAGGGCTGTAGAGCACATGGATGATGCCTTGCTGTCACAGACACAGCTTTTTGCTGTCCTACTAAGAATTAACCCAAATTTTGCCAATTTGTAATCCTCTGAAAAATTTAATCTCTCATATACGCAATCTTGCCTTCCTAAAATTCATAGCTTGAATTTGCTAATGTTTCTGTCTGTATAAAGCACAATTTAGTCCCTGAGAACTCCTGTGTGCTGACTGCCTGTGTGTGCGCCATCCCCAATTGACTGAGCGTGCACCAGTCTACTGCTCCAGGGCTGAATGACACTTGATCTCTGACTGCCTCTGCTTGGGTTCTGTGTAGACTGGGGATAAGAATTGAAAGCAGAAACGGAGAGAAAGGGAGAAGGACTCTTCTGTGAGACCTGCACGTATGGTTAACATTAAACAGGTATTTAAAGGCTTTGCAGAGTAAGGATGCAGTGCATGTTTTTAACAAAGCCATTTCCCTGAATCTCTCAAATCGCATCCCTTGCAAACTTAGTCTCTTTCCCATTTCCACCCCGTCGCCTTACATCCCCAGAACACCGCTTCATGTGGAATTATAAATCAAGAATATAGCTTTTGGTTTTGGCCCGAGTAAGTGGTCTGTATTGGAATCTTGTCCGTTGTTTTCCATTAGGAGAAACTGAGAATGAAGTCGGGTATTACTTTGATGTAACATTTTTTTTTCCCCCAAAGAATATGCAAAGGTCCATTTTCTTGGGCACAGAAGGAATTAAGCACAGAGAGTTTCTTTACTCATAGCATCTAGTCTCTTCCCATTAGCAGCTGGCCAGACAAGTTCATTCTGGCTGTGATCCTAAAGACAGTCCTTACTGCTGCTTTAGCTTTCTCTGGCTTCTCTGTCAAATCCTCTGGTGTTGTAACTGTCCTGGACAGACGCACACAATGCTATCAGACTGTTACCAGCCTGGCTACTGCTGCACTTGTATGCAGCTGTCAGTGAAATCACTTCACCCACACAGCTTGGATTGCTGAGCGCTCTTGTATGCAGTCTGTATTTTGGGTGGTGGCACTTAGTATTTCCATGGTCTATTCCATAAAGAAATATATGTTTCCTACATTTGTCCTGCATAAAAGACAACTGTTTACACCCATGAATTCCAGAACACTCACAACAGCAAATAATTGTTAAGAAAAAATAGCAACAGAAAAAGCCTTGCAGGTACACCAAAGTTATACAATTACATTGTGCAAAAATGTATTCACGTACTGTTAACAAGAATTACCAGCATCAGATATATTTGAAACATGCTTAAAACTTAGAAATACCAGAAAAATATTGACGTTTTCTCTTTTCTTCCTTCCAGATTCTAGGAAATAATCCTAATTTTTGCAGACAGACTTTTGAACTGAAGAAAATACTTTTTGGTGATTTCTGCACTAGTACTGTTACCTAGTTTCCAGTAGGCTGGAACATGGGCAACACCAGCTCATATCTGTCTGCAAAAGACTCTGTAGACTCAAGCTCCTAACTTCTTGCTGCTTGATTTAAGTCATTCTTTGTTGTAGTGTCTGGGGAAATAAATAGAATCAGGAATTGATGACCTTAATGATAAATAAGATCAAATATACTCTTTCCCTTTAGTAATGAACAAATGAAAAAGGGTGCATAAATTAATAGATATTTTTGTTTAATATATCAAAATGATAACATTCTTTTTCTTTCCTTCTTCACAACACTGAATTAACCCTACTTCTCTTTCTTCTGCAAAACATTGGCATCAAATAAAAAGCAACAGCTCAGTGACAAGGAATACAAATTGGCTTCCTTTTCTAAGTGCTACTATTCTTACTCTTGATTCTGGCAAATACAGGACAAAATTGAATATAGTATTCCATAACACCCTCTGGGAATTGTAAGATATTCTACTGATACCAGTCTGAATGATGGTAAACATTTATCTGTAGCAGGTTACTTATCTTGAAGTCGGAGGAGGGGGATTCTAACTAGTTCTATGTAGAATTTTCATTGTTAAATTTTAACAAAAGAATTTGTCAGTTCTATTTGTAGAGGCTCACGGCAACTTACAGCACTATGAAAACAGAGCAAGTGTTCACTCTGCCAGAACAACTGCTAATGGCCTATAGGTCTGGGAAGTCTCTCTCCTCTGCTTTTGAAAGTAAAGGAGATTATTACAGTGCTTTCAGCAGTATTCAGGAAAACTAGCTGATGATTTGCATCATTAAAATAAGTCACAACAGTAACGAACATTTGTAAAGCCCCACTAAATGCCACAATGTAGTGGTCCATGTTGTAAGCGCTTACTAATAGAAATATAGGAAATACGGGTTTCCTTATTATTTGCTCTACCTTTGAGCAACTATACACCTAGTTACAAAAGCTGTCCACATGTTTATCAATAGACACAGTGGCTTAAAATCTGCCTCCATTTAGTGGGAAAGAAATCTAACCAGGCGATTAAGGATTTTACCTCGTAGGTTTATATTTATCTGTGTAATAAGAGAGTAGAGTTGAGCTGATTTATGAGACCCTGATATTTACATACATTCCAAATTCTGTTTAATTTCATGTCTGTCTTTAATTTTGTAATTGCTAGCTTTCAGATGTTTGTTTGGGATCATTATGAAGTTCTTATCATGTTTTCTGTCGCCCATTTTCAATCCCTAGTATGATGGAAATAGTATTTTGTCTGGTTATTTAACTACATATATTAATTACTTTTATCATATTGTGCTTTGGAATTAAGAGCCAAGTTGACTGCCTGTAAAAAAACCATGTATATCATGGAGAAGGATATGCTGCGGCATAGCATACTTTCCTTATGTTAGCTATGCATAAAGTAGGTATGCACTGAGTGAAAATACTTCTGATGCCCATAAAGCAGAATCAAAAGAAATGGTTCTACTGAATAATAAATCTTTCATGTCTGCATTTGAGTTAGATCTGTGCTACAGCTGGTGTCCACATGGATTATTTTTCAGAGAGGCTTTTGTGTACATGATGAAGATACCTGTGATGGACTTGTCATTATAGAAAAGCATGTGTCCCATACAGAAATCCTCAAGGAATTAAACTCATATAAAAAGAGAATGTGTCCATTATTAAAAAAGGGAAAGAGTCAGGGAAAATAGCATTCTGAGATACTTTCATATGGTTGATGTTTCAGCAGGGTTCTGGCAGATGCCCTCAGAAAATCAGAGCAGATGCCCTCAGAACACATTTGCAAATTTCTTCATCCGCATAACACCTTTTGAATTGTGTTTGTCAGCTGAAGTGTTTGATCAAAAAATACATTTTTGAAGACTTTTAATGATGGAGAGAGTGATAAGGCCTACAGAGATGGCATTTTGATCTTGAGGAAAAAAATAGGAAGGAGAAACATGAGAAGAGCTTCTGAATGGTGAAGAAAGGGGTAGGAATGGAAGAAGCCAAAAATGAGAAATGCTTGTGAATATTTTTATAGCACTTACCAGTCTTACTGAGGGCAATAAAAACTGCCTAAAATCTACTTTTCAATCAAGATACCAACTTTTAGAGGTATTTTTTAATTACAGGCTCATTTGAGACTGCTGAACAATACAGACAAGCTATTAAAACGTATCCTGAATTAACGTGACCCTCCACACATCTCCATTGCATGCTCTTATTTGCATGCCAGTAAGTTTTTCTTCCTTTAGAATGTGTATTATGGGTTTAAAATACACAGACAACACAATTCAAAATCACCAAAAAGCACCAAACAAAGTATTAAGAAGACAGTAAATTACTATCGTCCATTTATATACAAAACTGGAAAACAGTTACCCAGATAAAAGTAATTGTCACGCTATTGCAATAGCTTCTAATTGCCACTGGGTGGTGGCTATCCAACTCAGTTATCTGCCTCTTCGGGGCAAGTCCGTAGGTATTGTGGATGCACAGACTTCCAGAACAGTTCAGGCAATTCCAGATGAGACAGAGGATAGCAGAAGAAATTCTCAGCAGTGCAGAATAGGGGTGGGGTGTTGGGTGTTTCAAATATTACAGAATATTCCACAAAACATAAGAATTCATTTTGGAGCAAGTATCATCTCAGTGTAGGTGGTATCTTTCCCTGTAGTGCTTTTATCGTCACTTCCTCATTACTAAAAACTGAGTCCCCTCCAACAGATATATTGAAGTGTCTAAGACTGCATCTTCTCAAGCTAATTTTTTGTATCAGTCATTAGTGTGATTACAGCAGTTATGACCTCTCATCCCCCAGACAGGTCTCTCTCCTCTTACCCAAACAAATCATGCTCAGAGGAAAAGTATTGCATTGTAGTGCTGGCAACAGTATTTCTGAGTCACCATTATACTCATTCCTGTCTAGATATTAATGGTAGCATTCTTTTTGTAACGTAGCTAGAGTCAATGCATCAACTCTCCGTTTATCGTAGTATTCCTCTGTGACTGACCAACATGATTGATGAATGTCAGTTCACATTTCTGGAAAGTATATTACAATAGGAGGGAGACATCTGAGGGTAATTAGAAAAGAGCAAGCTGTCCTACCTGTCATAAATGTCAGCAAGCTGTGAATCAATTTGCAATGCTGCTACAGAGAACATTATCACTTCTACATTTTACTACTGAAACTATGACATTGAACAAAAGAATTATCAGCAGGTCTTCAGTTTTATTAGGTTTTTAAAATAATTTCCATCTTTTTGTAATTTTTTTCCAGCCACACTGATATGTCTGTATGTTACTGGTTGACAAGGGTTGCACACCACACAACCAATATATAGTTAATATACAAGACTAATAATTGCACAAACCAGACAGTGATTGGCTTATATATGTGCTGCCAGTGTGCAAGAGTTCAGATTGTTGCTTTGTCATCTCTTTGGTATCAGATTTTTGGTTTGTCTGGAGTGTTTTCCACCACGTTGTATGGTATTACACCATGAGACAAGTTTAAACTTACAATTTAGGCATAGTTTGCAGAATACTATCTAGCATAAATAGAAATCCCCCTACAGTTTTTAATAATAATGCATGGTGGGATAAGAGAGGCACCCTGTAACATCAGGTAAGCCTACGGATGCCAGGCCCATTTCTGCGGGCGGTGTATTGGCTAGGGCTCAACCCCTTGTACCAGAGACCTTCTTTACAAAAAAGCTGATGTGGTATCTTTTATTGTCATCCCTTTGGGATTTAAGGAGTTGTTGGTTTATCCGTAACATTTGTCTATCCAGACTGGCAGTTTTGTTACGGCAGCAGGGCTGCTGCTCAGAATACCCCTGTAGTGCACAACCACCAGTTCTCACCAGAGATAAGACGCTTTGCCATTTGCCACCTACTTGTTGCGGTTTGTTTGGTTTTGGTGCCAGCACCACTCTCTGCAGCAGCACGCTGGCTTATGTATTCGTGTGTAACCTAGGATCAATTAATAATGTATTTGCTGTCATACTGGCAGTCCACTCTTTGGTAGTACTATTAACGGTGCCTGTCAAGAACACCTCTGAACTAATGGCACCGTTTGTACCGACTTTTCCTGGACAAACCCTCTCTGTTCAGGCTGCCTCCAGATGCTCGCAAAGTTATGTTTCCTTAACAGTTGTTGAACAGTGCTGAGTATTGTCTTGGCTTCGGCCTTTACCACAAGTGCTTGCAGCTTCGTGGGTCATTTTTTTAAGGACCAGCAATGTGAACTCTCCGTGGCTGTCTCTTTCGTCTCTTGTTGTTGTTTGTTGTCTCTTGTTCAATAACATCCAGTCTCTGAGCAAAATTCATCTACTATACACTGTCTTGTCCCATCCTCAGCAGATACTTAGTGCTTTATCAAAAGGTTAATTCTGTATCTTTTAAGATGAGAAGTCCGAGTGATTTGTCTGAGGATCAAACCGTGACCTTGACAGGTCTGGTTAGGTTTAAGAGTTGTACAGTTGGCTTCTACCCATCAGGTGGAGGATGGAGAGTTAGTTAGAAAGCTCCCTGACCTAAAATCATAAAACCTGTTTAAGTTTGCCTTGCTCATCTGTTTCAGTTTTGTACCGAGTTCAGTACAGTTCAGATTTCTAGAAAACTCTCATGGGTTTGCCTGCTCTGAGCAAACAAAAACTATTGAAAAGGTAAAAATTTTCATGAGGAGTTACTGCATTCAGAGAACTACTGTCCGGGTGCCTTACTTAGCTACTGGCACTCTGGACGCGCTGTTTAAGCCATCCATCTTTTCCCTCCCGCGTTTCACTTTGGATAGATGTTCGGCTTCTCCGTTCCGCCGCTCCCTCGTTGGCCCGGTGCGGTTCCGCAGGCGTGCCGGCGTGCCAGGCAGCCCGACAGGGCTCGTCTTCATTCACTCTCCGAGCTCAGCGCCTCTGACGGGACCTTTCTCACCACACAGCGGCTGTTCGGTACGGACCGGGCCCCGCTCCTCCCCGAAGCCCATCTCCCCACGCCACCGGCGCGCAGCGGGGTCCGCCACCCCCAGCCCGGCCGGACCGAGCAGCGGCCGGTCCTCAGCACGGGTCTGCGGGCAGAGCGCGCCGGGTGGCCCCAGGGGCCCCCTATTGCAGCAGGGACCGGGGCCGTGCGGGTGCTCGGCCGGGCCTCGCCACCGGCTTCGGGCGGTGCCCGACCCCGAGCAGCCGGGAGGGCTCGCCGCAGCGAAGCCCTTTCCGAAGAAGCCAGCGTTCAAGCTGCGGGGCCGGAGCCGCGTCGCTGGGCCCAGCGGGCGCTCGGCGCTCCCTCCCCCGGGCCGGCAGCCGCAGCACCCAGAGGCAAGGAGCGCCCCGGGGCAGCCGTGCCCGGGGTCTCCCCCGGAGGGAGGCGAGCCCCGCCCGAGCCCCCGCCGCCCCGCCGCCCGTCCCGCCGCTGCGCGGCGCAGCCCCGGCCCCGCCGGCCGCCACCGGCGCCAATGGCGGGGGCGGGCGGGGTCACGTGCTGCGGGGGAGGGCAGCACCCGGGGGCTTCCGTGCACGTGACGGCGGCTTCCGCCCCCTCGGCTAGGTGCGCGCATCCCCTCCCCCGCGGAAGTGACGTCAGCGGCCGGGTCGGTGCGCAGTTGTTCGGTGCGGCCGGGCGCGGAGCAGCCGGAGTCGCCCGGCGGCCACTGCCCCCCCCCCCACCCCGCTCCGCGCAGGCAGCGCCCGCCCCGCCCCGCTCCGCCCGCCGCCCCGCCCCGCCGCCGCCTCCCGCACCCGCGTACGTACGGCCGCACGCACGCACAGGCGCACACACGCAGCGAGACAGCCAGCGACGGCCGGGCCGCCACCACGAAGCGCCGCAGCCCGGTGAGTGCGAGGCGGCCAGGCCCGCCGCGGGTGGCGCCGGCTTCCGGAGCCGCTCCTTCCTCCCCGCCGCGCCGCCCCGGGCCCGTTATGTAAGGGAGCCCGGGCCCGGCGCCGCGGCCTGCGCCGCCGGCCTCTCGGGCGGGCCGCGCCGCTTGGCGGCTCCCCCTCGGCCGTCTGGGCGACCCCTTCTCCGGCGGCGGGGCCGCGGCGGCGGCGCCGTCATCGCGGGTCCCGGCGCAGGGCCGGGCCCCAGCCCCGCCGCTGTGGGGCGGGCGGCGGTGCGGGTGATGCCGGGCAGAGCGCTGCGGCCCGGCGGGCAGCTGCGCGCCGCTCTCCGCCAGGCGGGGCAGCGGGTAACCTTCAGCGTCGCTCGGAGGGCTCTCGTAACAGGTGTCCGAAGCGGCCCTTCACCGGCGGCAGGTGATGGGCTCGCTGAGGAGGCAGCCGGCTACCAGCCGCCTCGCGGCACCGGCGTAGGCAGGGCCCGCGGCCGCCCCGGGTCTCGTCCCTCTCTGCTTGCTGTCGCTGCCGGGAGCTCAGGTTACCTTTGTGGAGCAGGTTGGTTTTGAATGCATGGGGCGGCTTTAGTGCTGGTTTATTGGTGTGGGCTGAAGATTGTCCAGTTGATAACTAAATAAAAATTCAGTGTAGCGTCATGAGGGGATCAGTCGGTTGGATTTTCAAATAAATAGTATCAGTAACCTTCAACTGCATGCGGAAGGCTGTGTGTGGCTTGCATGTTGCGTCTGCCCTGGTACCTTTATATCTGTGAGCTGGAGAAAGGAATAAAATTTTAGTCGTCTGTAGCTTCTAGGAGGAGTTGTGAGACAAAAAGAAAAAAGGCTTGGTGCAGCCCGTGCTTTTGGTGCTTTTCTAGAACATTGAGAACCAAACCGTAAACACCGGCCAAATGGTGAAATCTGTGCTCTGAGAAATGCTAAAAGTTAGGCTTTAAGTGAGGGGTGGTATACAGCTCTCAGCATGAGAAGAGCTGGATTTAGTTTGTTCTTAAATTTCAAGTAGTAGTGTACATGTTGCCTAATTTGACTAGACTTTCTGTCTACTCTAATGTGATTTTATTGTAAGATGCATAATTGTTAGTGTCCGAAAACTTCCTTGCTCCTCTAACGCACACTTCCCAACCTGTACTTTGTGTGGTAGTAATTATGCACTTTAACTTTCAGGTTAAAAATAGGAGGAATTAAGAGGATTTTGGAGAGTCTATCTCGATTTGGAACTTGTGACAGTTTCCTCTTATTTCAAAAAGCAACGTGGAATAAACTGAAAATTAACTTCATGAAAAAATGCTTTGTAGGATGAAAATTCACCAAGAAGCAGAGCTTCAGGATTTAACCAAAAATTGTGAATATGATTCCTTCATGCAGTGAAGTTCTTCCAATTTGACACCCCCCCCCTCCCATTTCTCATAGTTGATTAACTTCCTCTAAATTTGGTAATAGACAGGCTTCTAAGATTCTTACCGTGAGGAACTGACAGTTTTGCTGCACTACTCCACTTCTTTGAAATAAGAATATACATGATCTCAAAGTTATGCAGGAGATGCAAGGAATGGAGCTGACAACTTTTACCCCTTTGTGCAGTAACAACAACAGAAATTGTAGGCTTCAAGAAATGCTGGGCCATTTGTTTAATCTTTCCATAGGTAATGGGGTTTTTGAAGAAAAAAGGTTTTGGTAATGTTTTGGGGTTTTTGAGGAACAGAACAATGCCATTAATGTACAAATGAAGGTTGTTCACGAGCAGGATCTTAGTATTAAATTTTTGGTATGGGTTTTCTTTTTGTGTATAACATGTAGAAATAATTCTGTTGAGTCTTTAATATATAATTATATTGTCTCTGTACTGACACTGGGTACAAGTAGTATTGATGTTAATGTGTGTGTATCTCAAATCTGTTATTCAACAAAAAAAAAGGTAACAACAAACTACTAGTAGAATGAGCTTACAGGGAGAATTGTATTCATTAGAAAGGATTAGAAAGTCTAAACTGCTCTATTTGTTTGTAGTCTTAAAAAAAAAAATTGCATGCACACAAAACATCGAAGGGTGATTGCAGGTGTCTCATTCTTTTATGACAAGAACATCTTGTAACTTGAGCAGGGGAGGAAGACTTGCATGTGAATGATGTTTCCAGCTTTGTATTTTACTTTCTGTGTGAACTTCAGGCAAAGTTGTTACTTGTCCTTTTCTAGGCTATGGTTCTACCATATCAACTTCACTATCCAGTCCTGCTCCCTTCCTTGCATTGGAATGGGTGCTGTCTTAGCCATTTGGTGACGTGTCTCAGCTCTCTCAAGGTGGTAGGAATAAAACATAGCAACCCAACATAGCCCAAAAAACTCCAGGAAACCCCAGAATTCTGCCAACCGACTTAGCTGGTGTAACTTACTGAGGGGTTAGAGTGCCAGTGCTGGGAGTTGGATTGCTTGCCAGAAGCATGGCAGTTCTGTGCAAGCATTGATTTCAGCTGGCTTCGATCATGGACTACCAGAAGCCCATGCCCTGTTTTGAACAGGGGTAGCACTTGCTTCCTGGTAAAATTCAGCGACCTTTTTTGAGGTCTTAGATGATTGGAAGAAATGAAGCATGCGCTACCTGCAAATACCAGTGTTGTGCGGGAAGCATTGTTTTAGACTTTTCAAAGTCTTCAAGGCCTGCTGATACAAGCCCCCTTTTTTTAAAAGTAATTGTGACAAAAGTTCCTGTTACTTGGCCTAGGATTTGCATCAAAGGGCCTATTTGGTGGCTGAAGTTTTAACAGAATGTAATACAACTGAGACTTTAATCATTGTCAGTTATTTGAAGAGCAGAAGTGTCCTGAACTATTTTCTTTGTTACTTAGCAGTGGAAATGACTTCTTTTACGTTACAAACTACCAGACTTTTAGGAATTGCATTTTACTTCTATTAAGCTTTGACTGGAAATCAAATGGGTAAAATGTAGAACATTACTAAGATGGCAATTAACTTTGTTGGGGAATTGTATGTAAGCGGAAACTAGGTCCTTTGTACGGTTGCATAGCAAACAGCATTCTAAAAGTATTCCAGGATGGATAGATGTTAAACACTATAATGACTTAGTGTGGGTCTGCTTAAGTTCCAAGAATGAAAGCATTAGTGGACCACAATAGCGTGCTTTAGGCAGGATACTTAGTTAAGAGAGATTCTTCCCCAACTCTTGTGATAGAATTGTCATAAAATGAGCAAAAATGACATTCAGGAGATCTTGTTCCGATAGTGTGTCTGTACAACACTGAAAATAAACAGTAAGGAAATATATCTGTTACAAAGGAGTGTGCAGTTTGTTTTACAGTATTTGCATTGATCTTTGGTTTTTTGCATGTTTCTCTGTAAAATTATTTTTAAAAGCACAATTTCCTAGAAATGTGCTCATTCTGAGTGTAGCAGGAAAGGCTACATGCAAAAGCGTATCTAATTCAGAGTGCTGGAGCTTCAGCATTAACAGTCGTCGGCCTTTGTGCTCAGCTTCCTGAAATGTGGATTTAAGAGGAGGATGGTTGTCCTGGTATCTGTCCCAAGATGAAATTTAACAGGGTTGATCAAAACTGAGTTTGATTGATTGACTTTGGCAAGAATGAAAGGTGAAGCATTAGTGCTTCCCAAGCATGCTTGCATAGTCTTTAATTGGAGGATCTTTAATGAGTATGATTACCTTCATTTCAGCTGAAAGAATTAGTTGACTGTAATTTATATACAGTTGGCTCTGTGCAATTTATATACAGATGATGCACAGTAGACACTTATTTGCATATACATTAACATGAGAATGCTTTGGAGGGGATGCCAACAGAAAGGTTGAAAGCCATGATTCTTTGGGTTCACTTTATACTAGTTTCCCTAGCGTTTGATGTGGACTTTAAGCGTTACAGGGAAGTGGACTGCAATCTTCCATATTTCAATGTAACAGATGCCCTTCCAAGTAAAATTATGGTAAAGACCGGGATGATTGCAACCACTGGGTAATACTATATAATTATACTTACACATGTTAGGTCCTTCAGAGAAGACCTGAAAATAATTATTTTTAATTAGAAGTGATCTGAAGTTTTGTCTGCATTACAAAAACTGTAAGCACTGTTTGTAGGCTGGTGGATCTCTACTTGTATTTCAGTGGCGAAAGCTAGAGTGTGAAAGCAGAAGTGGTGAAAGTACATACCTGTTCAACCAAAGTTGAATTAACGTGTGTGTGTGTGTGTGTACACATGAATTTCGAAGTATGGATGCATTTGAAGTGGAAGTTGACATTGTTTCCAGTAAGAGGCAGCTTGCAGCCTCCCAGTGCCATAGTTTTTTTTTCCTCCTTACTTAAGTGAATTCCTTTCTCTTAATCTGCGCTTCCTCTGAGATCAAGTCTGATGGATTGCCTGACCTTTTCTGTTCATTTTCTGTACCTTTTCAGCTTTGTCTGGCTTCTGGTTAAGTCATCCCTCAGAATGTACATCCTTGTGTTTTTCTGCAGTCATTGGCTTCTAAGAAGACTTCTAATAGTTGGGAGGTTTTTTTATATTTTACCCAAATATTTACAGAATGCTCTTGCTGGTTTTCCAGTCCTCTCTCTTTCTTCTCATTGCCATTCAGAATGGTGAGAGGGTTACAGGGTCTTCTTTCCTCCTAATTGCTGTGGAGACTGCAAGGAGGAGCAGCGTATTTGTAGGGATACGGGGGTGTGGGAGGATCCTGTTTATATTTGGGTGGAAGGGTATATCCACATCCCTTAAGACTTTCACCCCACAACTCGGAAATGCTGAGACTGAAGTGAAGCTTGAACCTCTTACGGGTTTTGTAAGTTCAGAGACAAAATGTGACAAAATCAACATTGAAAGAGGAGCAGAGATGCAAATGAGAAGGAAATGCAGGGAAATATTAAGGGAACAGGCTGAAAGTTTTCAACTAAATGAGAGTCCTTATTTAGAAAGGAGGATACACAGAAGAAAGTATGAGAAAAGAGAACAGTCTTGCTACAGTGAAATATTAGTCCAGCAAAATACGCCTCTTGCTTATGGTGCAGCAGAGTTAATGCTATCAAAACTCCACAGGGCTGCAGTGGAAAATAATGCTTTATGCTTGAAGACGACTAGTTTGCTGTAGAACATTTCCAGAGAGATTTGTGTCAAACTGCTTTTTGATGTTGGTCAGGTGATTAAAACATGCTGCTCTGGGGAACTTTCTTCATACTAAGCAATGTAAATGGCAGGTTGTTTGTTCATTCTTAATGGATTCTGTTGTCTTGATGTGTAATCAAGTATGAAAGTGGAAAAAATGAAAGCAATTCTATTTAAGTTAGTATTATTGCTAAGGGGGGGGGGGGGGAAGTCCAAGAAACTGGTGAATCTTGTAATTCTCTTACAGCAAGTTTGAGTGTTTTGTGAAACCTGATGATAAACTTTCTGACAGCATTTACTTTCTGATTTCCTAATTTTGCACAAATGTTTTTTTTTTTTTTGCTTCTGTTGTGTAGTAGGTGTTGCTGAAACTCTTGACACAGAGATGTTTTTAATGTTCCTTTAAAAGCAAACTACTTATGCTTTATACAGTCACTTAACATAGGTTTATCAGAGCAGCTATACTGACAAACTGAGATTCCTGCCATAATGTGCTCTGTAACTAAAGTAGTGCATGCATAATAGTGACTCTTTCTTGCTTCGTAAACTTTATTTACAAAATTCTGTTAAACTGTGTTAAACAGCTTAGCACACTGTTCGTTTAAGTAAGACAACATCTCAAGATGTAGAAGAGGAAGTGACTCAAGTATCAGATATTGACAGTTAATAAGAAAATCTGGTTTCATAGTGTGCCCTCCTGTCTTGCCATCGGAGGCTATTTGTAGTGAAAAGCAGGCACTTGCAGGAAGAGAAGTGGTAAATCTTTAAATATATGCAGAAAATCAGATGATTGAAGATATTAGGGTTAAAATGCGTGTTTTTTTTCCGAAAATATTAGAAAACTAGTTGCAAAAGGTACTCTTGTAAGAGGCACGCGGTGGGCTTGCTTGTGAGCTGTGCTGCAGTGATTTATATTCCTAGAAGTACATAGGTGTACTAGAAAAATTTGAGAGGCATCTTCAATGCAATTGCATTTTCCTTGGTTTATGTACAAGATCCTTTTTAAAATGGGAGATTTGGTTTTATTCCTGCCTGTGATTGTAGGTGCCTTTTTGATGTGTGAATACACAATTCAGAAATGACTGGACCCAACTGTCAGCTTGTCATAGGCTCTGAAGAAGTTAGCAGCAAGTAAATAAATAAATAAATGTGAGCTAGCTGTCTAATACAGGAAGTCTTTTGCCACTTACTTCTGTAATACTTGGGCTGTTGATGGTGGGTGAATTTAGTGCTGGTAGAGGACTGGAATCCCAGTCTTGAAATGCCAGTAGTAATAGACCACAGGTATTTGCATCCCTTGGCTAGTTGCTTCAAGAAAGAAATAGGAAGAAACTAAGATTGATAGATGGTAGATAGATAAGTGATTGATAGATGACATGGGGAGAGAAGTCCAATGCATGTGAACTCCTGCAGTAGGTTATGGATTTGCGTGCCATGGGGGAGCTCTTAGGGATGGAAACATTTTGAAAGCATGCTCCACAATAGGGAATGTTTCATTCCTGAGACATTCTCTAGCCGAATGAGGGTTGAGATGCTTTGAAACTTACTTCTGCAGTGACTCTCTCTTGCTTGTAGCTATAGTTGGAACATTGATGAGTAGTGGAATTGCTCCTTTTTCCTCTGCTACTTTTTGTTCCGACATGCTTTCCCCCATTTCCAGTTCCATTTTAGTTGCTGAGATTTCAAGCTTTTCCTATACTTGAGTAAATACTTTTTTCTTTTTTGTTTTTTTTTGTCCTGATTCAGTTACTGAAATCATGAATCCTGTGTATAGCCCTGGATCTTCTGGGGTTCCCTATGCAAATGCCAAAGGAATTGGTTATCCAGGTAAGTAACTGTGTTTTAATGAGTTTCAGTTACACTGATGTTTGTCATCAAGAAGAAATAGTCACTTATTAATGGCTTCATGTATTGTAATCTGTTTTGGGATTTGGGTGGGGTTTTTTAAATTTAAAAAGTGACATTTCAAAAGTGATGTTAGTCTTCTGTTGTATTTCTAATGTCAGTATCTCTTCCAAAGTAGCTTATTTTA
This sequence comes from Platalea leucorodia, assembly GCF_965183815.1. Lineage (NCBI taxonomy): Eukaryota > Metazoa > Chordata > Aves > Pelecaniformes > Threskiornithidae > Platalea > Platalea leucorodia. Next base: position 25,915,841 of record NC_138830.1, on the reverse strand, counting down.
GGAGCTCTAATAATTACACCCTGCAAGAAGAGGAGTCAGTCTATTTCTGCTGCTAGTTGGCTGGCGCTGTTAACCTTTCTATCCTCTAATTCTTGTTCGTGGTATCTGTTTTATGAATGCCTGAAGCATAGCATCGAAGGCGGGACCAAGAAATGTTTTTAAAACATAAATTAAATGCATTTCTTGCTTTCTCTGCTTCAAGTTTCTCACCAGGGTTTTTTCCCCCCCTCATCTCCTAACATGTGTGAGCAGGCTTCATTTCCGATGTCCCCGTAGTTCAGAACTTGGATAAGGCAATAATTAGATTTGGACAGAACTTTCCAGGAAAGCTGAAGAGAAGGGCAGTGTGCCTCTGTGAGGCATTTCAAGCAGTATGTCTTGATGCGGTCTTTTTTCCCCGATATCTGCGGGGTAAGGGAATTATTCCATCCTGGGAGAGGCTGGAGGGTCTTTCAGCTCAGATTTTATGTATCGTAACCAATTAAACTTCTGAAGCTTTTATAGGGAGGCTGTTCTCTGATTTAGTTGGTGTCTGTGCTGGGAGCTAGAAATCATTCTGCGCTGTTACTGTTTATATCCTTTGTAGCTGTATTATATTTTCCTACTGGTATTTACAGTTTTAAAATTTGTTTTTCAGCTTAGGTAGTGTACTGGAGTTCCTGTTTTCCTGTTCCATTTTTCTCTGTTCCTTCTTCTAAATACTGGTGCATAAATGAATTTTCTTTGCTGTTGACTTAATCATCTCAAAAACCTTTTAATTTCTATTTTTGCTTTTCAGGTACTTCTAATTTTTTCCTCAAACTAGTGTACCTTTCTTGATTTCTATTATTCTAGTATTTATAAGGGGAAAACACAAACTGTGTTGCAGTGTTTTTAAGTCTTATTGAGTGACTGAAATGGTGCAGTAATAAATTGTAAAGCTGATGCTGTGTAACCATAAGTCCTGCAGGATGGTTTTATTCTCTGTAACTGTCTTGGTTATATGGACTACAGTAACTTTATAATAAGGCAAGAGCAGTGGTTTACTAATTAATATCAGTAACAGTACAATTGTTTCTGTATTCATAATAGATTGCTTTTTCAAGGCTTTCTTTTGCTTTAGGTAAAAGTTATTATGAATTATTTAAATATAACTTTGGATTTTTATCTCTGTTCATTTTCTAAACGCAGATTTGGATTAACCAGGGTTTCATTTGTACTTAGAACCATTTACACATTGCATTGAAGTGCCTGTTTATACTAATCTAAGTGGTACCTTAATTTACTTAGGAAGATATACTATTATAGATTCATAAATAGTAATTTAAATAACATTACAACTTCTAATCTTTTATTCCACTGTTATACATATTAGACTACATATTGAATTATGTAAGTACTGTGCATTTGCCAGTCTTCACTTGGTTGTAAATTAGTATAACTAAAATATATGCAATTGAAGTAGAATTGTTATAGAAGTGCCTTAAATGTTATGCTACAAGTTGATCACTCAAAATTCTTCCTTACAGCAGTCAGTCAGTTTACACAACTGTGACCCTTAAATTCAGCTTAGTCAGTAAGTTCCACAGTGTTACACTGTTGCAGATAGTTTGCTGAGCTGCCTGGTTCAGGCTTGAAGATCGTGGGATAAACACAAAACACATTCTCTAAAATGAAAAGTAGACTTGCATTGTAGGATTTTTTTTTTTTTAAATTGTTGCAAGACTCTCCCTTCTTTGCCTCTCCTAATTTAAAAGCTACAGATTCTCCATTCAGAATCATTGAATTTACATGGGTTGCATGGTAATAGAAAGTAACGAACGTATTGCTAGGTGGAATGTATTATTTAAAGGCACTGTGTTTCTAAAGCTGTTGCATATTTAATAGCTGTTTATATTATACTACACCTATTTGAAGTTGTTGTATGGGTTTACAGTAGCAAGGAATCACTATCCAAATGTTCTCACATGGATGAAAGTTCTGTGTAGAAATTAACTGCTGCTTGTTGTACTTACATTTTTCACAAACAACTTGTGTCTTGAGCTGCTCGGAGTGCTCTGCTGTGGAGCTAAACCTGTGAAGAAAGAATAGAGGACTGAAAATGTATACAACATAAGTAATGTTACAGATGGGTAGTCAGTTTGAGTAATGAGTAAAGCCGTACTAAAGCTTTTCACTAGCAGCTTGTGAATTTGAAATCTTAAGAGCTATTTACACTCCAAAAAGTTGTTATGAATTGGATATGTTATTTTTACTTTTGATTTTTCAGCCTAATGCTTTTCTTAGTCTTATCCATGCTGACCACCTAATAGTAGTGCCAAGTGTATGTCACTTGATATGTTTACAGGGTGCTTAACAAAACTAGGTTAGCATATATAGTCCTGAGCTAAGGAATTTTTATTGTTAGGAGTAATTGCTAAGGACTCTGGGATTTATAGCAAAATAAAAGCCCTTCAAATTTGAATAGCAGTTTAAAACTAGCAGCTTTAAGCCTGACAGTGAATATGCAAATAGTAATTGCCTTTTATCTGGAGAAGGTGAAATCTTTATATGTTGATAACAAAATGTGCTAGTAACTGTCTTTCTAAATATAGACCTTACACAGTTTTACAGTTTGCAATAATGTAAATAAGTTCCTGGAAAAATTAATAGCTGTGATTAATTCAGCAACTTCACTTACCGCAATCTAAACAAACTTTGTTTCTTTTGAGTAACTGTAGCTTTTGCTAATGCTGTTTTTTGCCTTATGTTGGAGGCCATATTGCCTCCATATTGCCATATATTGCGATGTTAGTTCAGCCATAATGGTTCTTGTATGCTGGTGTAGAAGTGTTTACCTATCATTTTGCTGATACCTCAGTGAATCGCTTGTTACTGTTAATTGTCATAGTACACGCCTGAAACTGGTGAGCTTGTTTGATACCTGAGTGTAATAACATTGTGTCAAATGCAACAAGCATTGGACTACCTAATGGTTTGTACTCTCTACTTGTGATATCTCTGATCTGGAGAGTCAGAGTTACTCAGGTCTTAAAACTCAGTGGGGGGGTGGGGAGGGTTGGATAGTTGCACAAAACTCTGTTCTCCAACTAACTTAAGAGTTACTTGGCCAACTTTGAGATTTGCTGAAACAGGGATGTAAGGGAGAATGGCACTTGTGACTCCTTAGCTGTTCCCTTCATCTAGCATTCAGCTTCATGTGGCTTGGGAGAAGAGTCCAGTGTTTTAGTTGGAGGTGTGATTGAAAGCCATCTATTAGCTCATCTCAATTAAAAGATGTACAGCAAGAATCTTTGAGGGTAAAGTCTAGTTAAGACTGTACAGTCAGTCTAGAAAATAACTTTGACATATTCTTTCTTCTAGCTGGCTTCCCAATGGGCTATGCAGCAGCTGCTCCTGCCTATTCCCCTAATATGTATCCTGGAGCAAATCCTACTTTCCAAACAGGTATGTGTAATAGGTATGTCAAAGCAGTAACCTAAAGTTTGGAACTTGTTAGAACCAAGAAAGGAAAAGCTGTAGGGGCTTACAATAACACTTACACTGTGGGATAAGTTTTACATTACTTTGAATATGACTCATAAGGAATCATCTTATAAATTAAAATGAGTATAATCTTTTCTTAAGTCATACTGCTTTCACCTTCAGAGAAGGGAAGAGCTGAGTTTTTAGCTGTTGTTTCTGTATTTCAGGCTGATACTTGAGGGTTGCATCGTGTTTCCTTTCACTGCTTCCTTCTTGATTCTGCTTGCTTTGTATCTTACTGGTTGTTTCCAGATTCCTGTTCTTTATTCTGTCTGTTGTCTCCGAAATTGTTCTCTTTCATCCTTTTCTTAAACAATATCTCTTTCCAAGTTCAGCTTGCTGCCTTTTTTCTGCCCTTAAAATTGTCTTTCATGAACTAATTGTCTAGAAAGCCTGGTTGTTGGGTAGAACTGTTTTGTGCATAGTGGATGTTGGGGGAGGATTTAGGTAACTACACTTGCATGCTTGTCATTTAAGAGAAAGGGAAAGTGATGCGACTAGGAGAAGGGAGATGGAAAAACAGACACAAGAGAAACCAAAGCGTTCACCTAAGTTGCTTTTATGTAGTTCTGTTTTTACTAAGAGAAGATGATTTTTGAAGTGCTAATGCTTGAAACAAAACAGAAGCTGATAGCATTTGATTTCCACTTAAACCAGGAACATACATCTGATGGAACAGCATTCTCCCTGTGGTTATATTGCATACTAAGGAATTCCTTGCATTGCTTTGTTAATGTAGATCTGGGCCATCTTCAGGAGCTCTTTCACTTGCATGTATTATGCCAGTTTTTCAGAGAGACACATGGCACATAACCAAATTTGTCCCTGAATGTCCTTGTGTAACTTATGGGGATAGGAAAGGATGCTGCTTGCAATTGGGAAGTTATGTTGTGGAAGCCTGCTTGCAATATCGAAGTTCAATTTTTGTAATGTCTGGCATTTCATTAACTACCAGGAGACTCTTAAAAGGGTGTGGCAGCAATTACTGAGGCAAAAGAAAGTAATCTAAAAGGTTTCCTTGCAGAACCTGTTAGAAGTGTGTAGCTGTGTAGCTTTCCTTGGAACTGTGGAGTATTCTAGTTGGTACAGTCTGTGTCTCTGTTCAGTTTGCTGCTTAGAGGCATAGCAAGTGCAGAATTGATTTTGGCTTGTCTTTGTTCTTGAATTGAAGGTAGGGAAACAGATGGATATTTTAAGTTCCAGTAATGGGGTGGGGGGCTGGGGAAATAACCCAACCAAAAACCACAAAAAAAACCAAAAACAGACAAAAAAAACCCCGCTATCCTTTGGATAGAGTATTGCCTCTGTGCAAGTGTCATATCTAGGGGTACCAGCTTGCATTTGCATTGGACTGCTTAAGAACTTTTTTGAGAGTAATGTTCAAGGGAGAGCAGTTCCCATCAGGGGTATAACTTAGCATGGGAATCAAAATGCTATATGGGCTTTTGTTATAGGCTTGTATTACTAATAGGCTGTTCAATTTCATGGTTGAGATTACCTTAGTGCTGTGTCTCTTCTGCCTTCTGTGCTCCATTGTATATATCATCAGGATTCCTGCAGCTGTGCTGAGGAGTAGCTGTAATTTTTATCCTAGGATCGGATAACTGAAAGGTAGTTCCAGTCTTATTACAGGTTGCAGTTTGCAAATCCTGCTGCAGGAAGATGAAGATAAGCTGCATGTCATCAGTTTACCACATCACGAGACTAATGTTTTTATCCATGGTTTTGGGTTTTTTTTCTCCATATCAGTTATGTTGTAATAGAAGGTTACGGTTTCTGGGGAAGACTCTTGACTTGTTAGACTTAATCGTGTTTTAAGATTAGTTTGCATTGATTAATCTTGGAATATATCTCATAGAATCATAGAATGTCCTGAATTGGAAGGGACCCACAAGGATCATCGAGTCCAACTCCTGTCCCTGCATAGGACAACCCCAAAATTCACACCATATGTCCAAGGACATTGTCCAAGTGGTTCTTGAGTAGTGTCAGGCTTGACGCCGTGACTACCTCCCCGGGGAGCCTGTTCCAGTGCTCCACCACCCTCTGCGTGAAAAGCCTTTTCCTAATGTTCAACCTAAACCTCCCTGGCATATCTTCCTGCCGTTCCCTCGGGTTCTATCATTGGTCACCAGCGAGAAAAGATCAGCGTCTGCCCCTCCTCTTCCCCTTGTGAGGAAGCTGTAGACTGCAATGAGGTCGCTATGTAACAGATCTCATGCTATATAACAAAGTTAGAGTAAGAATTTTTTCACTTTTATGTGAAAAAGGAATGAAGATGTACAGAAGTCATATACTGTCTTCAAATGTCCTTAATGTTTTTTAAAGCTAGTACTATTAAAGTATTGCTGTTAAATAGAAAATAAGCTTTTATTTCAGAAATAGCTTTAATTTTTAGTTACTCTTAAGCAATGAACTAAAAATGTCTACATCTTCTAATTCAGGCAGATAACAACTTGAAGTACTTTGTCCTAACAGCTGGATTATATTTTTTTTTAACTTTTCTGATGTAACTGCTTGTTTGTAGAATCAAAGCTTTTGTGAATTCACATCACACAGCAGTATTTGAATGTGCTGTGCCACTGCTGTTCAGAAAGGGTACCTTTTTATGGGTATCTTTCTTAAATTTCTGTGTTTTTGAATAACTGTGGTTTACTTTTAAGGTCCTTGCTTCCTGTAGGGAGAAAAAAAATTAAATGAGAAGGCAGAATAACTCTTGTACAGATGTATCACTTTGCAAGAATGAAAGTTAAATTGCCTGTGCAGCTGTATCAGTGGGGTTTTAGAATGGCAGTGGGCTTGACTGGAGACATAGTTGTAGTTTGGTAGTGATGCTTTGTGTTCAGCATTTTGTAGCCGAGTTTTTCAACACAAATAGCTCCCCATACTAGAAATAGAAGTTACTTTCTCAGTATGCTCTATTCTTCAAATACTTAGGATCTCTAAAAACAAGAGTTCAGCATAAGTGCTGTGGTAGCTGTCTTTAGTGTCTCTAAAGGTGAAAAATTCTATTGAAAAAAGAAAAAGAAGAAAAACATAGTAAACCTATTTCTTCATTAACATAGCAATTTTCAGTTTGAAAGGTGGGATGAAATTGGAAGGAAACTCAGACTTCTGCAAAAAATGAAGGTCATCTGTCATCATGCTGTCTGCACAAACTGATTTTTCACAACACAGATGCCAGTGTTCTCTCTGCTATATGGCTTCGGATCTGTTCTTTGTATTGAAGTTAGCATTTAAAGTCAACCTAATATCCGTTCTGAAAGTCTTAATTTTTTCCTATAATTGCCAAGTATTTTTTCTTCCTTGTGTTGCCCTAGTACTAGTTTGTACAATTTCAACTAAATAGAAATCGTATTTGTGGATGTTTCGTCTCTTAGTGTGGTGGACCTGTGTGAGACCCAAGATTTTTTCAGCATAGCACAGGCTAGGGCTTTGATGCTTTCTCCAGAATAGGTCATGCCTGTTGTTTACTACCCTAAATGTCATTACTGGTGGATGCTGCTGCTGAGGTATTTGTATTCCCACTCTGGCCATTAAGCCATAGCATAATCTTGGCAGTGTAGCATGCAGCAGCAACAGTGCTTTTCATAGATCTCCTCCATGCCTTATCAAGCCATTGTTCTCTTATTCCGAGACCTTGTCTGATGAAGGCTGGAGAAATTACGGAAGAACTGTCTTTAGGCAGGGTCTGAGCCAGCACGTGCTACTTATCCCTGTAAAAGCTGAACAGTTCCCACCGTTTACAAGGCAGGCTGATTTTGGGGACCTTGTAGTAGGAATGCAAAATTCTTTCTGATGGCATCTGAAGTCTTATTGTAATGTATAAAAATAATTCTTAAGTGATGATTAAAGGTATGTCTACGTATGTAATACACAAAAAGGAGATTTAAAGATATTAAAGTGCCTTTGAAGTCCAATTTGCAGTTGCAATGAACTCTACAGTGTTTGTGTTTTAAAGGTGTGGCCTTTCATGTTTATTTTAGTCAGTTCAGAAAATGCCAGAAAACAAATATGAATAAATGTAAGTTGAAGTGGAGGTTGCAGATTGCATCTCTGTGTTCTCTGAAAATCCATCTTGAGCTCTTTACGTGATTCCTACTTTTGAAATTAAGTTATTGTTGCGCTGTATCATTGTCTACAGAAAGTAACTGCAGGTTAGTTAACTGTTGCTATGTTTTGCCAGTACAATTTGGGGTGCCTTGAGAACTGGGCTGATGCTAACATGTACCAAATCCTACTATATAGGAATGCTGCCTAATATGCCAAATCCAAGTGTTTAATGATACTACTACAAAAATCCAAATCCACTTTTTTATCCCATATCCATAGATTTGAAAAGCAAATTGTGCAAAAACACAGTTAACTTTTCATGCTTAGTTGACACAGTCAAGTATTATTTCCAGACTGTTACCAGTATTATGTAAATGATAGAACTTGTGCTTGAATATTCAGGGTAGCCTACTAAGTACTCACATGAAGATTAAGGAATTTGGAAATTAAGAAAATTGTTACCTCTGACTCTAGAAAGCAGTGTACTGACACTTGTTTTTCATGCTTTTAATGCAGATTTACCTTTGTTTCAGGTTATACGCCAGGCACCCCATATAAAGTATCTTGTTCACCCACTAGTGGTGCAGTGCCACCGTATTCTTCCTCACCGAATCCCTATCAGACTGCTGTGTACCCAGTTCGAAGTGCCTATCCACAGCAGAATCCATATGCACAGGTAAATGAACAAAACCAAAAAACAGTTTGGATACTATTTTGTTTACCTTGTAATATCTGCTTGAACTCTTAACTTACATCACATGTACTTCTTGATGGATGGAGAGAATTTTAAAAATTCTTAATACAGTGCTTTACAGAGCGTGTGTGTGTGCACTTTTACATTCTCTCTCACGTGACAGTTACTCTGCACTTACTGATAATGTGTTCAGTCTTTGAAGAGACACTAGATTCAGTAGTTTTAAAAATGCGTGCTAGATGCTGTAACTGCCATATTCTGACTTCATTTTGTCAAAAATTGTCATAAACTTGCATTAATTCTTTTTTGTAGGAAGCCTCTGTTGTGATTCAGGGAGTTAACAAGTATCATACTAGGCAAACTTGAAAACTATTAGAAGGGATAGAATTAAGACACTTCAGTAAACATGATATTTTGGGGAAAAGTTGGCCCTCTTTTTGCAGAGGAAACTTGCCTGGCATATATGCAGTAGTTAAAGGGAATTATTAAGCACTTAACAAGGTTTATCCAATCTGCTTAGTGTATTTGGATTTGTCAAAAACCCTTGGTTCTTTAACTAAAAACAGCTGAATAAAAAGTTGTGAAAGAAGGAGAGAAGGTCTGTTATGGATTAATGTATGAAAAGATATGAAACAAAGGGAATGAATGACGACTGAGCCCTTATTGCTGAAAGTGCGGTCAGCATTGGAGTTCGACAAAGGTCCCCGCTTTTCAATGTTATCCTAAATGCCTTAAAAAGGGGCTAAATGTTAAAGTCTGCTAGTGAAACGCAACTGGAATAGTTGAAGTGAATGTTTTGGCATCTGCTCTGTAAATAGACTGCATCTTTAGAATAATGGTTCTGTTTTATGATAATGCTCATGAAAAAAGACATCATTTATCTTCCCTAACAGATACACTATAATTACTTAATTTACTTTTTTCTCTAACAGCAAGGCACTTACTACACACAGCCTTTATATGCAGCACCACCCCACGTAATCCACCACACCACAGTCGTGCAGCCTAATGGCATGCCAGCAACTATGTATCCTGCTCCAATTCCGCCACCAAGAGGAAATGGTGTGACTATGGGGATGGTGGCTGGGACTACTATGGCAATGTCAGCAGGTATGTGAGCTTACAACCCTTAGGTTTTCTTGATGAAGCTCCCCTTTCAGGTTGAGACAGAACACAGCTGCATTACAAAAATGTGATGCCGGATGTGTACTTGGCAGAATCATAAAACTGTTTTGATTAGAAGGGACTTCTGTAGGTCATCTAGTCCAGCGTCTTCAAAGTGAGTCCAGCTAGATCAGGTTGTATACTTATTCAGTGATATTTTGATCATCGCTAAGGATGGAGATATCACATCCTCTTTTCAGATATTAGTAATATGGTAAAATAGTTCTTCTTTATATCTGTATGAAATTTCACTTACTCTTGCATCCTTTGCTTCTCAACAGTGTCAGGAGTCTGACTCCCTCTTCTCAATACATTTCTCTATGCCTAGCTGAAAACAGCAACCTCTTAAGGCTGAGGAAAATGCAGTGTTCTCAGCCAAACCCTCATCGCTGGCCTTCTTTGTGTGTTGAGATATAACATTTTATGTGTTTGCACTACCTGCAGGTCTTCTGTGTCATAGGGAATGGTTAGGGATGTCTGCTTCGTAATGCCACGCTCTTTTAGTGGTAGTGTATTGGAGAAAACCCTGTTTAACCAATATCTAGACTCATCTGTGAGCGTTTACAGGGCGGGGGGGGTGTCATGCTATGTTACTCAGTGGGTGTTAACTCATGAAGAAATGTCCACATTTACTCAAGGGACGCTCAATTCAGTAATCTAAAGAATGAGAGCCATGAGCTTGTTTTCAGATTCTGGTTTTTATCTTGTCAAACTTATCATTTAATTTGAGGAATACCAGAACTGGAGAAGCTATGTGTCACAAGCTGAGCTAACGTTGGAGTTTCGTATGTGGGCAAGCTTATCCCAGGTGTTTGTTACTGTTTCTACTAAGTGCTGTAGAGTAAGACTGTTAAGACCCTGCTGTCTGAGCCTGTTTGTTTCTGAAGCCCCTTAGTCTGTAAAAACCTATCTGGAATAATGCAAACAAGAACTAATTTATTCTGATTTATCAGTCAAGTTATCTCTACCATAAAATATTCTTATGGCATGTAAAGCCTGCTGTGGGAAAGTTTTGCAGTGAATAATGCTTATGTTGCAGGGTTTCTGCTAGAGCTATTTTTGAGTAATGAGTAACTGTGTGCATTGGACTAAACATCAAAATGATCCTCTTGCATAAATGTTTGAAGGAAAATTGGGGCTGGAGTGCAAAATGATAATGGTAATTTTAAATTGGAAGATGAACGAGCTGTAATGGCTTTTAAAATTAACTTTTTTTTCCTTGGTCGTTTTTTTTTTTTTTTCTTCTCTGTACTAGTATTTGTGCTTACTGAAAAAAATGTTCTCTTCATCCTAGGTACTTTGTTGACAACTCATTCCCCAACGCCAGTAGCCCCTCATCCAGTTACTATGCCCACATATCGGGCTCCAGGAACACCAACCTATAGTTATGTGCCCCCACAGTGGTGATCATCCTGGCAGTCAGTGTAAGTTACCGGTTTAGACTGAAAGCAGTTAATCTTTCTTATAAATGACAGCATTGCAGGTTCTTTTGCGGAGATTTTTCAGAAGGTAAGCAGTCTGGGGTACTTCTACAGTATTCTGATGGAGTAAGAATACACAAAAATTATTGCTGATGTAATAGCTGTTCCCTGCAAAGGAGAGAAGCCTAGTGGGACTTCTTCAGGGGTCTGTATCTTCAGAAATCATGAAATATTTTCATGGTTCCTGACTGTTGAGTATGAAAGAATGAGCCTCAGGTTTGCCTTACTGAAATACATCTTGGACTAAATGTATTTAATATTTTTGATTCATTGGTAATTGTTGAATTCAGCAGTACTGTGATTCATGAATGAAGAAATGTGTGTAACTTTTTGTAGTTTTATTTTTGATTGGCTAAATATGTAGGCAAGGTGAGTGTTTTTGCCTTGCTCTGAAGGTGAATATTTCTGACAAGCTGCTGAAACAAATACACAACCTTGAGTTAATTTCATATATTCACTCTGTTTCAGTTAAATCTCAGTTCATACTTCTTGCAGTCAGCATGGAAAGATGGTTTCTGGTATGGACCAAAATTTAGATCGTGGGTTTCAAGAAAAAGAGTTTAATTTTGAAATCTGCTATAAGGTGGGATGGGTTTTGGGGGTGTAATGTGTGTCAAACTGACACAAAGCCTAATGTTTTTGGGATCCTCACTTCTGCTTCTTATGTTTTTTAGCATACATTGAGAACAGCTTCATTTGAAATAAGGACTTATCAAACCAACTGAACTAGAAATTTTCACTTTTAGTCCATTTAGTTTATGGCAAAGTTAACTTTGTTTTAACTTTCTTTGGATTTCTGTTTCAGCAGTTAGGAGTCCAGAGTTGTGTTATTACAGGTGACTGTATTCCCTTTGAGTTAGTAACGCAGTAGCCATTTGTCATTTTGCTGTGATGCTACGTGTCGGTCCGCAGATCTGAAATGTTTCACATATTATATTTCATCCAAGAATGTCCTATTACATGAGTATAAAAAGTGAGAGTTTTGCTGTGACTAAACTCATGACTGCTGATAATTAAATTTAGCATAAAATACCTTTTTAATATTGCACCTTCTACTTAAGACAAAACTACTAGTCATGACAGAAGGCTGGAATGGACATGACAGGAGAAAATCAATGTAGTGAATTCTTAACCTAGAAGCCTATAGATTTCGGTTGACTGGATAAGGGCTAAGGTAGCATTATATAATACTTAACATCTGTTATGTGTGCATATATATATGTGGTGCATGCGATATTAGAATGTTCTGCCACACTCAAATAGTATTTCACATAATTGAGAACATTTCCTACCTTTTTTCCCCCTCTTAACGTAGGTTTGAAGATGGGAGATATGCAATCAAGAAATTGAGGTTTAAAAGTTGGTGCTGAAGCCCTCATGCCTCCAACCAGGACTTTTCTTCTGAATGCTTTCAACACTTGGCTAAACACTACTAATTCCTGATCACTGAAGATTTTCCAGTGCTGCATATCTTACATCTTGGAACTCCAGCAGTTAGTCTTAAAGCAAATCCTGTTTTGTGGACTGTCTTGCAATTTTTTAGCTAATGATAATGATAAAAAGGGAGTATAAATTTATTCTGATCCATATCTAGTTGAATGCATGTTAAAACACAAAAACAAAGCTTGCTCAATCTACCTGCAGTGACTGATGCAAAAACCATCATATGCAAATCCAAAGGAACCGAGAAGTATTTTACAACTTGTATCACTAATGCACTGTTGTAATGTATGCAGGGTCTTAAAAGGTAGAATCATGAAAGTGAGTTTCTTTCTAGAATACCATAATATACATTAGATAAGTGCTTCAGCCTTTTTCAGGTTGATGAAGTTGCCAGTTTAAAAGGGGCATATTTTTATTTAAGCGATGTATTCTTTTCAAATTCAACTACTAAATTGGAGTGACTGGAAAATGAGTCAGACAAGCTGTAGAAATCCCGCACACGATTAGTTTACTTCATACCTTTTCATTTTCATTATACAGATTCAGTGTTATACAGATGTTCTTAAGGATCAGAATGAAATAACAAAGGTAATGCTGTGTGTGCCAGTAAATAAAGCAGACTTCCTTGAGGCAAAACTGGCTGTTAGGAATAGTAGGAGGTGACATCACCTGCATGACGAATTGCATGTCCTGGGGAGATATATATCCAGTACTATCTTTAATATAATGCAAGATGTGTCAAAGTGAGACTGCCACACAGACTGATAGCAAAACACTTTCTTTTAGTTCTCAGTTCAGGAAATCCGTGCTGTTTTTCCGAAAGAATGTTGTAGTCAGTTGAAAATGTATGTGCAGTTGATCCAGCTTGCTTTCCTGAAACTTAAGAAATGGTAGGACTTTCTACAGCAAACAGGAGGAGTTCAGCTGCATGTTATTCTGAGGAAAGCTTGTGTGCCTGATAAGTATGTTAAAGGGGAACAAATCATTTTAACAAAATTTCCTTATTAGCTACTTGCAGTATGGACTATGGATATGCTGTAGTAGGGCTGCCAGAATATAGAGGTTTCAAATAGCTGTTCTCTTTTCTCTTTTTTTTTTTTTCTTTTCCCCCCCTAAAAATATTTGTAATTGAAGTAGGAGCCATTTGTTGGTTACAGCATTTTGATGTGTTTCCTTGGTATTTTCTTTTTTACTTCCTAAATTGCACTTGGAATCACGCAAAATAAGACTGACTGCAGATTAGCATTTCATTGCAATGAGTCATTTCTGATATTCTTTCTTGCAACTTCATTTTTTAAAAAGTACCTCAAAGCAAATGCTGTGGGGATAAAGGGCTAGCCTTAGAACCCATTTGTATACCAAAATTGTTACCGGGGAGATTTTAAATTTTTAAATTTGAATATTGCACATAAAATCAAGGCTTTTCTTAAACCTGCTTGACTTATGATTCCAGAAAGCTGCAATTTTCTTTTTTTGATACGTTCTGCCTGCGATAAATTGTGCAGTAAATGGTTATAAAATGTTGTTCCCTTTTAAGCGTTTACACAGAGGTATATCAGGCTGTATTGTTCTTGTAGGTTAATTTCCATTCAGAAGTAAATTTTTTAAGTTGTATATGTAGTTACGCTTTGTTTTGGGGTGATCTGCTACTATACAGATTTGGCAGCTACTTCAGGGTAGCATCAGTGCTGCTTTAATGCTGCCATTCCAGTACTCTGCCCTAGTGGGAGGCTTACGTACCTTCATAACCCGTTGGTGGTTAGAGCCTTCAGTAACTTTATTTTTTACAGTAAGCACTGTCCATATTTTTTACTTCCTTTTTTTTTTTTTTGGTTGAATAAAGTTCAGGTTTATTTTGCATGAATCACTGTCAGTGGACGGCCCCCTTATTTCTAATGCCTTGAACATAACTGTGTTGTTGGAATAAGTACTTTAAACCTTACTCATGAGCACTTACTGCAGCTTAGGGATTTCCATATATTTTTATATGGAGCAGAAAATTACCCCAGACAAACTATTCGAATCTGTACTGCTTCGTTCAAGTCTGTTTAACAATTCCATTTGTGTAGTAGATTTGCAGCTTTGATTAGTCAGGTGTGCCAGAGAGTACAGTGAACATCAATACAGGCCATTTGTCCATTTTAGCTAGTAGAGAGTGACATTTTGTTGTCTTGGCATGATTTTAATAAAGAGCTGAGGTATGAAACAGTGCTATATTGGGGAGAAGCTATAAAGAACAAGCTCAAAGCTTTGCTGTCTCCTGTCTCATCACCCAATAAACTAAAGCTTTGGAAATCATAGGAGAGAACTTTCATGAATGCTGCAATAGATAAATAGTTAAGGAATGAATATAACTTCCTATATATTTGCTCTAACTTCAGATTCCTAAATGTCATCTTGGAAGTGGTCTCTGTATAATATTCTGTAACATTTAGGCAGTCTCACTTACTTGAGCACTTTTTTCTAAGTTGCATTATGGGATTCATCCACGAGGGGGAAACTGTACCTTTTTTAAAAGGTACTTACACCTTCCAGTTTTGATCGATTATAATCTGCTGGGAGGGTGGAGCGTGTCTCCAGTAGTTGATACGGAAAGTAACCAAAAGCACAGTGCAGGGGGACGGGGGGAATATGTGTATATATAACTATCTTAATGGTATTTTGTTGCAAATAGTAGAAAGCATGGATATAAAACTGCGGCGGGGGAAACTGTACATCATTAAATAGGCGTTTACACAGTGAGGGTCTTATGAAACATTCTCTCCTGCTTTTTATATAACATTCCCTATTTAGAATTCCTTTATAAATAAATACGCAGTATGTGTTTGCACTAGAGCTCCTCAGCAAATGAAAAGAGCTAGTGCAGTAGAGACATTTCAGATCAAGCTTCTCTTTAAAAAAAAAAAACAAAAAAACAAAAAAACAAAAACAAAAAAAACCAACAAAAAAAAAAAACAAACAAAAAACTTTTATGGCAGCTTTATATGATTAAAAAAAAAAGTACTACTTTAAACCTGGAACTGAAAATAACTGTTGCAGCAATAACAAAGAGAAGTCCAAGAAAGAATTTTTTTTTAATTCAAATTTCAGGTGTTGAGTTTAGATAAAGTATTTTTTAAAAACTGAGGTATTCCCTATGTCAGTAACAACTGATGCAAATGTCTTTTAAATGTAGCAGCAGCAAAAGAAAAATGGCTAATAATTGGCACCGAAACCGTGTAGCCCTAGTCAGTGGTGTGGTGGTTGTTAACAAAACACTAGGAAGGAAAGCAGAGAACCTACTACTAGATCTTGCTTATGCTTGTTATAACCATCTCCTGTTTGAAGTTTCTAGGAGACGTGCAGGAATGCTGTTCAAGAAAGCTTCTTTTTGAGTGTACTATGCAAGTTAAGTGCTTAGATGCAGTGGTAGATGAAAAAAATCCTTTATTTTAGTTGAAGTCCTTCCTTGTATTGCTTCATCCGCTGGAAAAAAAAAAACCACACACACACACCACCACCACCACCACCACCTGTAAGTACCACCATGTCTTAGTGTTGTCTGAGAATAGTTCATGGTACAGAGTTGTATACCAGGGTACTCAACATTGACTACTCTTCATGGAGCATTCTAGCTTCACTGCTCTTGGGTAGTAAGGCCACTTAAGGTATCTAAGCAAGAGATGGTCCGAATTGACTTGGAATCACTCCCCAGTGCTTAAGCACAGTGTTAATACACCATTCATTTGGGTTTAGAACATACTTTTGCTTGAATAGGTAAGCAGAGCAATCCGATACCACCACTTAACTCTAGGCTTAAACTCATACTAGAGAGTAGTAAACACCGTGTATGTGAAACCTCCCATCTTAGGAACATGAACAATAGTGATGCTTCAGCTGGAACTTGTGGGAAAGAGGACAGATGCTGTGGTTGTTGAAGGGTAATTTGCAGTTGCCCAGGATGTGGTTTGTGCAGTAGTTGGTAGGCAATAGGCGTGATCCGTGTCCAGCCTTCCCCAGCAGGTGTCACTGGCCGACCTCAGCATGCGCAGAGGGCCAAAAGCAATCCATTAATCCTCATGTTGAAGTGTTTGTGAACACCTGTTCAAAAGACACAAAGATTTAACCTCATTCAGATTTTTCTCATTAATAAGTGTCAGCTTTCTAATCCTGTATTTTATCAACTCTAAGCTTCCTGCAGAGACCCTCAGGTTTGACGAGGTAGAATGCCAATTAACAGGAACAACTGCAGCAAAGTTAGGGTAGTTTTGTGCATCAAGCCTCGCCAAGAATCAAGTTCATTCTGGGATCTCTAAAGTAGTGAGGACTCTTTCAGCAGGCTGTGTACACCTCTGGGGGGTTGTCAAGAGAAAATAAGGTGTGCTTTATAGATAGAAGAGAGGGAAGAGGAACAGTGCTTATCCGGGGACAAGGAAGCCTTTTCTTGTGTGGGTTAAATATAACACTGAAACATCCGAATTCCACAGGTAGTAAGGGTCCATTTGTGATTTAAAAAAATATTCTAAACAGTTTATGGGCTCTGAAGTTTCAACATCAAGAAAGTGAACATGACTTTTCTAAACTGTTGTGACTTTTGGGCACTTAGCAGGCAAACTGGGAAAGCTTTTTTAGCTGGCTGCTGTACAGACTTGTTTTAAGTAGAATGGATTTGTTAGTGGTTTTTTTTATTGTAATGCTATTATTGGCTGCCCTCATGTCTAAGATTTGAAAAAGTGAGTGCATGCAATGGAAGTACAAGAGGCCCCAGTAATAGTTCTCCATGTTTGTTATGAAATAGACACAGGTTTCCTTTTTATGACTTTTTTTAAAACTGTCTTACGAACAGTTGTATTGGTACTTTTTTTAAGTTTAGGTCAATGTTGTCTTCCAGAATAAGTTTTAAGGTATCACTCACTCCTGCATTGAACTATCGCATCAACACAAAGAGTGGAGATTCCATTCTGAGCCAGTTCAATTGTGAAAATTCATACTTTTTTATTTTTTATGCAATTCAATGAGTAGATGAGCTCAGATTTAAATTCTTAAAAGCACGTTTATTGTAACAAGAATTGTTATGTATTAATACTTCAGTTTTCAATAAAGATTGACTTGTGTTGCTTATTGTGTTTTTTTCCTACTGTCTTTGGTGGCGTCCTTTTAGAAAAGATCCTGTTGCTGGATAGCGGTACGGTATGTTGAAACTCCTTAAGCTAATGAGATCTGGTGATTGATCGAAGCAGAGCAAGACATTTAAATGGGCTAAGTGACTTTTCTCAGTAAGGTTTCTTAATGGCTAACAAAACACAACAGTAAAGGCTTCCCTTAATTCCCCTGGGGAATAAGGTGCCCTAAGTTGCCCTGCCTGAGAGTATGGCAAAGATGGTGCAACCCTGCCTCATTCCCTTTTGAGGCATTTCCTGGGGTTTGAGGTTTTTTATTATTTTATTTTATAGCTTACAACAAAGAAAATGGACCAGATGTCAAATTTCACAGTGCTTTAGCATTTACCTGATACCAAATCATTGCTGTTTCAGAGGTGACAGGTCTTGAGCAGAACGCTGTTATAAATCAATGTCTTGAGTGTTCCCCAGAAGGAAAAGAATTGAGTAGGTGTGAGGTGTGGGTAATTATCCTATTTCTTTAGAGTGTGGGTGGCTGTAAATGACAGTAATGTTAAAATGGAAATACGTATATTTTGGGGGAGGTGGGACTATGCTGCTTGAACTAATCAGCTGTTTTCATTCATTGTAGGTCTCCAAAAATAACAATAACTTACCTGGTAACGTTCCTGTGAAAAGTAACGCATGTGGAAGAGGAAGGTATAATGCCAATAACTGCATTGAACCGCAGAAGTAGCGTTTGGTTTTTGAGATTGTTGCTACAAATGATTTTTGTTGTTCAGTCAAGTAGTTCAGTTTCTAAAATAGTAGCCAAGCACTAGGAATCCCATGGGCAGATTTTTCTCACTGTGTTTTACCTCATGCTAATTGCTGGTCAGTTATCCTGGGATCACTTTTATTTTACAGGGAGATAGGTTTGGGGTTTGTTTGGGTCTTTTTGTTTGTTTGGTTTTGGTTTGTTTTTTTTTTTTTTTTTTTCCCCCAGATCATTTTAGCTGATGAAAATTCATAATCCCTAACCAGTGGGTTGCTGGAATCAGGGAGGTGTAAAGGGGAAACACTGTTCTTCAGAATGATGCTGATTGTTCTTGGGTTAGAGGGGTTCTGGTATAGCTGTTTTGTGGTGGTCTGTTGTTGTGAAGAATTACTTTATACTGTATCTGACACTCATAAGAACGGGGTACTGAACTTTTCAGACTGTATATGAGGTTTCTTACTTGCTTGTTTTAAATGTATTCACGGAACTACCAAAATGGTGGGTCAGTAATGGTTTAATTCCAACCCCCCCTCTTCCCGGATTCATTTTGCAATGACATTGTGATGCCTATCACTCTCCCACTTACTTGCTGATGAGTGGTTGTTAGGTATTTGCTATGAAGGTTAGGTGTATTGATAATAACTCCCCTCATTTTAGAGGCAGCTTTGAACACTTGATAACAGCCAGAGCCCCTTCCAGAAAAGTAACTACTCAGTTAGAAATAAGTCAAGAAGTTTTGAGTTTCAGGGTTTCCTGTAACTAATTATGGACAAAAAGAAAGTTTGCTTTTCCTAACATCTTGCTTTAGATTCTAAACTCTATGGCTCGCTGTAGACAAATTCAGGTAACAGAAATAGTTTTGTTGGTGAGCTCCCCTGGAATTAGGAGTGATGTACTGATTATTATTTAGCTGGGAATTTTCCTTGGTAGGAAATGTCAGTCATAGTGCTGGGGTAGAAGGTGTTGCTGCATTACATGGATAAAACATCTGACTTGTGTGGGGGAGGCTAAATGCTCTCCCGGATTTTATTTCAAAATCCATCAGGCTATTAGCTATCCTATCTTAGCCATCTGGAAAAGAAAGGAGTCCAAAGGGTTTACTTCAAAAAAATAAAAAGAAGAAATTGCACAGCAGTAAGAGGTCTTTGGTAGCTACGGGAAGTTGTATTGTCCGTGTTACAGAGAGAATGGCAGGCCTCCAGGGAAGGCTGTTGAGCCTCATGGGTACAAGTAACCCATAGCTATAGACCTTGGTGGACTAAAAGATACTTCGGCCACAAACTTGACAGAGAAAACTTGGCACCGAGCAGCCCAGGTGTCAGCTTAAATTAGTGCAGCTGGACCTTCATTTTTGGGCTATATTAATCTGTTCTGTAGTGTCTTACAATAGCTTGTTCTTTTCTGGGCAAGAGAGGTAAAACACATGGACAAATTGATGCTTCAGAAAGGGAAGAGAACACCCTTCCTCAGTTTTGCTTTGATAAGCCTTACTGTAAGAATCGTGATCATGTGAACTTCACAGTTGAGATCAAATGCTGCACTCTCTTTCAGTGCATGAATGCTAAGATAGCTGAAGCCGGGAGTAAGGTTTTCTTGATGGTGTGATTTAGATAGCAAGTGTATTGTTTCAGGTTGCTGGAGGTTAAAGAAAAAAAAAAGTATTATCAAGCCTAGGTAATGGATGTGCAGGCAGGCTGCTACTTCTCAGAAAAGGGGGAAGAAGCAGGTGTGGAAAGATAGAAGGAACTCTTAAGCAGAATACTGGTACGTAGCTACATTTGATTATGGAAGATATAAAGGCTTATTTTATTTTGTATACTCCATAGTTAATGTTTTATGGGAGGATTACAGAATTCGACAAGAGTAAAGTTGATAGCTTGTTTATTTCCCATCTCACAAATGTATATGTAAACAGTCACACACAAGGGTACACGAGTCTGGGTTAAGTATCACAGGTATTTCGTTTGCACAGGCTGTCAAACAGGGAGCTGCTTTGGTAGCGAAGTTGTGCAAAAGAAGAGCTCACTACGTGCAGAGAAGAGTGGTGTAGTTGCAGGGAGGAAAATGACAGGAGCGTTATGCAAAAAGGACAAGCAGCCTGTATTTTTGCTAAAACGACCAGCACTGCCAAAGCCATGGGATTTTAGCGATGTGGTTTGTTGTTAAGGAAACATGGGAGACATGGTGAGAAATGAAGTGTGGTGTGAGGTGTTAATCCCAAGGCAGGGCAAGCTGCGATGGCTGCGGGGCGGGGAAGGAGCGCCCTGTGCCCTCTTGTGAGCCTGAAGCTGTGTGGCTGTGAATATAAAGGCAAGTGGAATCCAGGTTGCTGCTGTTCTTGAGCACGGGTAGGCCATCCTCCGATACCCCGCCCTGATCTGGGCAGCACTCGGCAGAAAAATGCAGGGGTGCATTCTGGCTTCTGGCATGTCGTATATCTGACTGCCTTCTTGCACTGGATTAGCTCTGAAATGAGTTGTGTTGATTTGTCTCTGCTGCTTTGAAGGTTGATTGCCTCCCCTGCGCTATCAAACTAAGTGAACAACACCGCACCTTCAGTAGTTAAAAGCATCTGAAAACATTTAAATTTTTTTCAATTAATTTCTATCCATTACCAAACCTCTTATTCTTTAACCCATTACTTACCTGAAGACCTGGTCCTACAGCTTAGCTTAGGCTGGGAGCTCTGGGGACAGGGACTTTCTACTGGTAGGCTGGTACAGGGACATCATAGTTGAGACCTTATGGTCGTACCGATGTGGTACTGCTGCTTGTCAACAGCAGCAGCAAGTCCTGCTGACTTTAGTAGAAAACTTTGAGTAGCAGCAGGTACAGGCTGAGGCTCCAGCAGTTGAATGAAGTGCAAACAGCTCCACTCTTAAAGCTTTAGGAATTATTGTACTACCCTGTTCGCTGTCCAAACAGGCGTTGCAATGCCACAACCTTCATTAGCAGGTACATGGCAAAACTTGACATGAGGATTGAAAACAGTTGAAGTAATAACAGTAGAATAAGAAATCAGCACTTGCTGGAAGCTGTACCACCTCACAGATGCTGACAGAGTTCTTAAGCAGTCTGTGTAGCCAGTGGTACAATACTTGTTCAAAAGATGGATATTTAAAAATCAGTGGTGAGATTGTTTTATTTAATTCTGCTGTTACATGAAGAAACACTTCTACTACAGTAAATCTGGAGGAGCACAGCCTGATATCTTGACATATGTTGCAAAAGACAAAAGGCCTTTTTATTAAGAAAAGCTAATTTCTGTCATTGTGGTATCCCAAGAAATTAGCATTTTCAGTCTGAAGCTAAGATTCTCTTGGCATGTCTGTTACTCATAGAGGCCTCAATTTTCAATTGTCCCGATCAATGACGGGGCGGCCTGGCTTGCTGGTGCGTTCAGGAAGCTGTTTGGACACGCGGATGCAGGCTGCCTGCACATCGTAGGCTTCTGGATGACAGACTGAAGCGCTGGTTTTGCAGAGCAGTGTCCTGGGCAGCTGGAATCACCCGCAGTGTCTGGCAGCGAGGCGATGGGCTAAGCCAGACAGGAACAGGACTCTTCCCCCCCACGCCCCACTGTTCTTCAGGTAACGGACAGAACAGAAAAGATCCTAAAGGCTGCTTCATGGGAGCTTTTAGCTCCGTGGGAATTGAGCTATTTCATAGAATCATAGAATCGTCAAGGTTGGAAAAGACCCTTTGTTACTTTGATTTAGTACAAGCAGTTTGTACTGCTTTTGATGCTATCGAAACTTGAAGCATAGGCATTTTTCTAGTGTATATACACACCTCTTCTGACTCAGTTATTCCAAACTCATGGTTCGAAATAGAGATTTTTTTTTTTTATTAAATTTTATTTTTTTTTTTTGTCAGAGCTAGATTATTTAGCAGCCACTGGTTCTCTTCACTTTACTGGTAGCTCCAGCAAATCATTGTTCTGATTGGTTTGTGTGCTTTACATAAGTCTGTCTTGCTTGTCCAAGTGAAATCTGGGCAGATTTTACTTGTTAAGAAAAATGGGTGTTTTTCACAAGAAGCTTCCTAAATGGATAACTACAGAAGGAGGGGGATGGATAGAGCCAAAACCCCTAAAAAAAAACAAACCCTAACCACCCCTGGATCAAGTCATCTTGTGCTCTTTATGTAACTCAATACAGAAATAGTTTTCAGAGTAGCTAGGTAGGTTCTACCCTGAACTCTGGAACGATTGGTGCTGTTCAGACCCATGTCAGGAGCTTCAGTTTGTTTTGCATGAAAATCTGCATTTCTGGCCCTGTAGAAGGTTCATCTCCAGAGGAGTGGGTACTGAAGTCTCACATCTCTGCTTGTTCATGCTTCAAATGGACTCATCTTGTGAAACTGGTGAGATGGCGTTGTCCATTAAGCTCAGAAAGCTTGACAAAAGTGGTACTTGGCCTGTTATTCATATGCCAGAAAACCCCTTTCTTACAAGTTTAGATGATGACCTTGTGAATCTATGTAATGTGCACACGAACGCTTTCTGTCCTACACGTGTGTTCTCCCTGATACTTTTAATTGACAGTACAATGTGAGGAACTCCATTCAAAATCCAGGTGCCAGGGTGAAGAGGAGGGAAATTCAGTGTTGGTTAGTCTGTTACCACTGTCTAACATATGTACATTTTACCACGTAATCAGTAACTTAGGAGATGAGATGACTTTTGAGTGTCTAATCATTTAAAAGCAATGGAGGTTACACATGATCTGATACACAGTTTGTTCAGGAAAGAATAGGTTTTGTGGTTCGAGAATCAGGAAGTAGTGCTGAGTAGGAAATAAAGGACGGCATTGCTTGATGAAATCCTCTTCAGATTTACAAAGTGGTCTGTTGACATGCCGGTGCTGTGGGTAGGTATGGTGAGAAAAGTGAGTTTGATTCTTACCTGTTTATCAATGTCACTGCTGTAACTCCACCTTACTGTCTTACACGGTTTCCATCTCTTTCAGTGTGATCAGCTTTTATACCTGATTTCGGTCTTGCATAGGAGATCAGATCCTAGCTCCAAATATTTCTTGCAAGACTAGAATCCCAACTGAAGACACTTTTTAGGAAGAGTACCGCTAGGCAGTCAAGTAGAGAATGTATTTTTCTCTACCAGAAATAAATAACTTTTCATCAACTGGTGTACTGTTTGGCCAGAGAAGTCTGTTTTGGCCCTTGGAAAGATTTCTGTAAAAAGTTTCTCTCTATAAATCACTTGTGTGCACTGGTCAGATATGGTGTGAGCTCTGGAAGAGATGGTAAATAATCTGATAATTTAAACAACTTGATGCATATTTACTGTTCAGAGTATTGCTACAGAGGTAATGAATAGTTGCCAATTCTTATGTGTATTTTAGCTGGGGGAGGGCAAGGGGCATTTTTTTTTATTGCCCTTCAAAGCTGCTGCACTTTTTAAGGTGCTGTGCCACTGTCACCCATTTCATTCAGTAGACTAGCTCGGGATTTGTACTGGAGTGACTTCAATGTAGATGTAAAGCAGGGTGTATAAAGCACCATACAAATTAAAAACAGATCCGAAGTTGCAGGAAGGGAAACATTGAATGAATAGATATAAGAACTTTTTTTTTTCATAATGGGGACAGTGAGGTATTGAACAGGACCCAAGAGGCTGAGCACACTCAGACAGCAACTGGACAAGACCATGCGCAACCTGATGCAGCTCACAGTTGGTCTTGCTTTGGGGGGAGGGGGTGCTGTGGGGGGAATTGTCCCAGGGTCCCTTCCAGCCTGTAGCCACTGGTCCAATCCAGCATTCCTCCCCCACTTACTGCAAAGCTGGGAAGGTCAGAAAATTGATCATTTCCCTGCCAACAGATTCTCTTCCTGGCCAATCAAAACAAATGCCATGGGTAAGGAAAGGGGTGCAGACACTGAGGGTAAACACAACAGCAACAACTGCCTTCTGTTACTGAGGGGTGCTGGCTGCGGCAGTGCAGCAGGGGCAATTCATCCCGTGGGTGCTGTGATGTCCCACTGGAGCGTTGCGCTGCTCGGGGTGAGTGCAGCAGCACAGCCTAAGCTTGAGCTTAGGCTGCAAGCACTGGGCTGGTCCCCTGACAGGCGAGAGAGAGTGTGTGCACGTGCAAAGGCTTAAGCTTGCTGGGGGAGTGAATGTTCTTGTAAAAGGACATTATGCTAATATTGGTGTAGCTGTGGGCACAGGGGGCTGCAGGTAAAGCCCCCAGTGCTGAGGAGCACCATTTGCTGTGTCTGGGTTAGCGCAGTAGATTCAGGGGTTCGGGGGCAGGCTGTGCGGCTGCAGCCTGGGGGATTTAGCAGAGGCTGTAGTGTGGGCAGGCAGCTCCTGCGAGCATTTAGAGTGGGGGAGGCACGTGTCCAAACCATGCCATGCTCTTGGCATCAGAGCACTCATAACCTGGCATGGGTCTGGGAGGTGTCACTGTTAATTTTGGTGCTTGGCAAGAAGTAGTGGAGCCTGAGCTCAGTGGCTTCTTACAGAGCTGAAATTAGTTTTTTTTTTTTAAGTAAGTCGCCCCCACCCCCAGTATTGACACACTGTCCTTTCAAGTGCAGAGAAGAAATGTTGTATTTCTTAATTCAGGCTGAGAGACCCAAAGGTCAAAGGCTCTTTGTGTTGGCTGCTAAAGCTTAGGCTGCTGCTATGCTCTGGACCATGAGGGGAGCTTAGCCAGGGCTCGTGGGGGTGGGTTGAAAGGACAAGAAGGGTGCAGGTGGGCAATGCTGGGCACTGTAAGGCTGATAATGCAGATGTAATGTGCAAATAGGGGCTGATTTTTTTTTTTTGGTGGTTGTTTTCCCCCCTCCCAGTTTTAGTGACCCACACCTGTTTGTGCAGTGTCCGAAGGCCATTCCTGCAATGTCCCACTGGCTTGTTTTCCCAACTGCTGCCTGCTGTGAGGTGCATTTCTGACAAATGGCAGACCAGACCTGTAAATGTTTGTGCTGGTTCAGGTCACTGTGGGGCAGCCAGCCAGCTTCCCAAGGCTCTGCTTCCAGGTTGGTAAGCCCCCTGTTCCTCTGCGGGGTGACATGGGGGGGGCAGGGGAGGAAGTGCTAAACCTTCCCTGGGCAGGCATCTCTTGTGCTTCTGCATGAGAGGGAACGCTTTTTGGTTTTGGGGTTTTTGTTTTGTTTTGGTTTTTTTTGTCACCACTGTCTGTAGGGCTGTGCTGAATGGTGATGTCATGTCTGGCTCTACCTAGGAGAAGAGCAGGGAGTTGTGTGTTTTCCCAGGAAGAAGGGCAAGGGAGCAGGCTGTGTAGGTGGGCAAGTCCCAGGAGGAACAGCTGGGTTGTCCTTCAAGTATGTCCTTACTTCTCAGCATTTGCTGTTCCTCTTTATTGCTCGAAGTGGGCTTGAGCATCCCCTGCAGCTTTTTTGATGTCTTCTAGACATGTTTTCCATTTAAGTAACCAGCAGGAATTTGGGAGCTGGTGACTTGCTAACCTTGATCAGTGTTCTAAGCGACCGACAGTCTTGCTTCACCAGTCTTTGATCAGAAGGATGGCTTTGTTGAGGGAAACCTTTTAGTGGTTTGTTTTTTAAGCTGCAAGAGCAGAATCTCTACAGTGACTTTGAAGAGAAACAAGTTCACACAGATAGACATGTTGGAGACAGACACAGGCTGAGAGTCACTTTTACAAGTTTCTTTATGAAATTAAATGTTGCCCCTGGTCTGGGGGGGAAGATATAGTGCAAGAGTGACTTTGTACATGCTACTGAATTCAGTTATCCCTGGGTGACCAGACTTTGGTCAGCTACAGCATCAACAAACACTGGACTTCTGAGCTCTGCAGGCAGTTAGTGCTCGCTCACACAAGCATCGTGTTGGAATGAGCGGGTGGCTTCCTTCCAGTGTCACAGGATGTCTCCTAAGCTAGGGAATTCAGTCAGTATGGCTTCTAACTCTCGCTATGGTAAGGCAAATCTTTCCTTTTGCTAACTAAGGTTTAAATTAATTCTTTTTGGCCACAGTTTGAAACTTGGGTACTTAAAGTGAGGCTCTTAATGCCAAATTCAGGCCTTTTTAAAGTGGCTTTCCATTTTTTAAAGGTGTCAAAAAGCTGCAGTAATACCCCTTGAAGTGAGGGTCTGTGGGAGTTTGCATAAGAACCATGGTTCTAGTCTTTCAGAGTTGAACTGTAGACTCTGACTTCTGGGAGCTGGGTTTGCAAATATTGACCTTTCTTAAAAAAAAAAAAAAAAACCAAACACAGACAAAACAGGCATCAAGTTAACAACATCTGACAAGAACAATTACAGACTTACAAAATACACAGTTCTGATTTTTACCATAAATAAACACATTACAAACAATGAGCATTTTCATTGGCCAGGAAATATGGCAGAATGATGGAGAGATGAGAATCTAAGGAATTGAGTATGGTATTAATTAGGCACATTTTTTTTCCTAATGTATGTAACGAACCCACTAGAGAGATTCTTGAACTTTACTCATGCTGCAGGTTGATTGGCACAGTTTAATGTACTATAGAGTTCATCAGTGGCGTTGAACTAAAGGAAAGAAAAAGGTCACAGTGCAATACTCACTGTTGTCTTGTCTGAGTGCCTGCAAAGGCTGACTGAATTAGTTAGGAGGATCGTGTCTCTGAGCAAGGTGGGGAGTGGGGGTGGGCAGAGAGCAGAAGGGTTTATCCCTCCATGGAACATGTGTAACGTCAGTGACTCTGAACGGTTGTTCGGAGCGTGTCAGTGGACACAGCCGGCAGGCGGATCAGCTGCCATCCCTGCTCTGACAGCTGCCAGACAGCAGTAGTGGTCACAGCGGGAAGGAGTGGAAGTACAGCTGACAGGCAAAATCTTTTCAGATGAAACATGTCAGGCTCCCTCCTGCGATCTCTTCCTGGAAGTTTGCCTCTTGGGTGCTGTGCAAGGCTGGCTCGATAGGACTGGCACAAACGCACACGTGTGTGCAAGCACACACGCAGTGTCTCACCTCAGAGCCAGTGCGGTCAGTCGGTCTGCAAAATAAATAGGGAAGGCAGGAGCACATGTGCCATCCTCTGTAAACAAAGGATTGGAAGAACCTGGCCTCCACCTCCCAGGACTGACGGATAAAGTGCTTTCTCAAAAGGGGTTCAGGCACAAACAGGGGGCTGCCCTTATTTCCGGAAGGGCGTCAGCCTGCTGATGTTCTGCCAGAAGTTCGAGGGCTTGCGCTTGGGCTCTGCCAGCATGAAGACTTGCTGCTGAGGGAGCGTAGTAGGCAGGGTGGGATGCTTCTGACGCATCAAGAAGTCATAGTATGGCCTGGTGACAGCTGTGATGAGAAGGAGATGGGGAAGCACGTTAGCTCAGCACAGCTCCTTTCCCCCCCGCTGTCCAGTCCCTGTTAAAGCTGCAGGGGAGTGAACTGGGTCTGTCTTAGTATTACCCTTCATTTCAGCACTGCTTTACCTCTGACTTTTTCTGAAATTTAGCCAAGCTTTCTTATTGGAGACTTGGCAAGGATTTAACTGCTGGCTGCTACCACCAAGAGGAAGCGGTTGCCTCTCTGTGGGTCCAGAGGAGAGCAAGTGCTCCCTCTTCCTCTGGATGTAAAGAGGGGTGGTGGCATCACAAAGTGGCGCAGCAGGAATCTTCAGCTGACAGTGCTGTGGGCACAGGAACCTTCCTTTCTGTTGCTTGAGTTCACGCTCCCCTGGCTGCTGCTAAATCTTCCTTGTCTCTTGTCTCTTAAAACTTTAAGTTTTAACAAACAAACAGCTCTGTCAATGAGCATGGTACCTACCCACAGCATTCTGCCAAAATCGCAGCTTTCAAAGCATCTTCTGCAGGCGTAACTGCCCAGGCAGCAGTAGTCACTGCTACAGTGACCCTTATGGACCCCCTTTGCATCGTACAATCATTGAGGTTGGAAAAGACCTTTAAGATCATAGAGTCCAGCCCCCGATCATGGGGATTACTACACAACTTAATCTTGTCTTTTCACAAAGGGAATGCCATACTGCTTGGAGAGCCTGGCTTTAGGGCGAGGCTGTGAACTAGCCTTTGAACAGAAGCTGCCTGCTTGTATGTAACTGTGATTTCTGGCACGGTGCTCAGTGATTAGGTGCAAAGCAGCTCTCCTGTAGTTAGGAATAGTTTCCTGACTCCAGACAACTGAATCTGCCAGGAACCATGCTGCAGATTGTCACATCAGAGCTCACCATCTGGCTGTCTCAAGAGTTTGTTAATGCCACTTCACTGAAAATATTCCCATATAGTAAATGTAGAGCCACCCCCACCCTCAGTTCTAGCAGGTGTGACTCACCCTTAGGCTTCCCAGTATGGTGCTGCTTGCTGGCATTCAACATTGCCTGCTTTTTCTGCACCTCTGTGATGGAAAAACCTTGAAGATAAAATAGGGTTTGTCAGCAGCAGGTTGTCATTTTGTATCTCATGGGAAGACACTGGCATAGACAGTAAGGGAAATACAGGGGTAGGAAAACGCCTGAGGTGAGAGGTCACAGATAAAATTACTCCCAAAGCTGGAAGGGCACATACTGGCCTCCCAGCCTGTGCTGCGCTGCACAACTCTCCCTACCACTCATGCAAGGTTTACTGCCTGCCCTCCCCCCATGCTTTGCTGGGTGAAGAAGCCAGTCCAGACCAGTTGTGGTTCAAATCTCATTAGATCAGACATGTCTGAATTAAGCAGCATTTGGGCAAAACAATGAAAACCCTCTCTCACCATGAGAACCCTTGACTGAACATGTTGTGTATAGATATTGTGGAGTTGGGGCACTCACACTATACTGCAAAATAATGGAAGCTGTATGTAATGTATTGACTATTTTGTCAGCCCTGCCTGTACTCATTAAAGACACATCAGCCTCCCTGAGGAAAACTGCAGGGTCTGCTCATGGTGGTTTGTAATTTTTTTTTTTTTTTTTTTTTTTTCCCAACTCCACAGATTCATTCAGAGCTGGACTGGAACACGGACTGGCTTCCCCGCCTTTCACTCCTATGCATTGGCTGGTGGTTAAAAAAAGAAGGGGGGGGGGGGGGGGGGGGGGAAGGGCAGGAGGAAAAAAACCAGAACAAACCCCAAAACCAACACTGCTTCACAGCATTGCTGTTTCCATACCTGTCTCCTGGTCGAGCTGAACCTGTCTCCTTTCATTCTCAAATGCCTTCAGCCAGCGCTGTTTCTGCTCAGGCTTTTTTGCACAGAATAAGTGGACTTCCTCAGTGTTACGGCAGTGCAACTTAAATGCATTTTTCACGCTGATATTGAAGTCCTTGTCCTTCCCATCTTCTACATCCAGTATTTCCATATCATCCATGTTGATCCGACTCTTATAATACAAGATGTCCCGGCGCAGGAGGTCCTGTAAGAGAAATCATACAGAGGCTACTGTTCCTGTCCTGTCCCTTCCTTAAACATTCATTTTCTTTGGTATGATGGACTAAGTGGCAGTCATTACAGAACAATTGATACTGGATTTGAATCTATAGACTGGCAGAGTGCTAAGCTCCTATTGACACCGTTGGCAGTGAGGGAAATCACGTGGTTTCCTAGAGTGGTGGGGTCAGGATAGCCAGCATCTACTGTTGTGGGATATCAGCTGCCCTGAAGAGCTCTGAATGAGAAGCAAGCTTGTGTTCTTACACGTGATCCCAAATCCTCATTAAGCCAATGTCAGAAAAAAGTATTTGAATCCTACGGTCCCAGTTAGAAAGAAAATTAAAAAAAAAAAAAAAAAAGCTAATTAGCTGTGGGGATTTTGTGTTGACAATGAAAAGTAAATTTGAGAGCAGTGATAAAACAGTGCGGGTCTCATGCCTAAGTTACCTGGAGCTACCTCTATGCCATGGATTACGAAAAAAAATTTGGCATGTTCAGTTCTGAAATTCCAATGGCAGATACCTTTCATTTGCTCTATGAAGGAAGATTTAGTGCTG
The DNA here is from genome assembly GCF_965183815.1 of Platalea leucorodia. NCBI lineage: Eukaryota > Metazoa > Chordata > Aves > Pelecaniformes > Threskiornithidae > Platalea > Platalea leucorodia. Next base: position 25,885,730 of record NC_138830.1, on the reverse strand, counting down.
AGGTTATGAAAAATAGCATGGGCTGTACTTGCAGACTTACATATGATGTTTGTTAATATGGTCTTATTGACTGTCAAGGCCCACAGCTCTTCATCAAAGCTGCAGTTACCTTCTAAATATGATATTAATCTCACGTGGCAGTGCAGCTGGAAAAAAATATATTTAAAAGAAAATGGGTGACAATGCTCAATACTTGAGTTGTATAAAATAAACCCATACACTGACCCTAGAAGCAGTGCAATGCTTCCTCTCTTGCTATAAGAATTAGGCCAGTAGTTAGTTCCTGTAGCTTATTGCTGTGGTCCGGTGCACGGAACACACCAGGATGTCAGAGAAAAGACTGCAACGAATGTACATGAAAGTCTCTGTGCCAGAAGCACATACGATGCCAGTCAGTATTAAGGAAACAAAGGGGTAGAGAAGGAGCACACTCAGATTTGTCAGCATTGTAGTAGATAGCATTTGTGCCTGGCTAGTGGGATTACCTTCTTGCAGCAGACGAGCTGGTGATCGAAGAGGAAGAACATCCTCTGTTGGCTCTTGGCTTGAGGGTGGGAGATTTTGGTTAATTCCCCGGAGTAGATGAGTTCTGAGCTCCTGACTAGGACATCTTCACCCTGAGAACAGCACAAAGAACAGGTTGATCTCAGCCATCTGCAAACAGGAGAAAAAATAAGCCCATAGTCTCATAGGAGAACCTCAGCTTGGCTGAGGGGCCTGTGTAGCCTGAATTCCTGCTGATGAAACTCTCATCTGGGACTCAGAGGGAGCCTCTGAGCTGGAGGACAGCCCTTGTCACATCAGGGAGACACTCTGCCCTTGGCACCGAGGGAGCGGGAACTGAATTTGATAAGAACAATAGTGTGTTAAATGAAAAAAATCTCCTGTTCCCAGGAGTCTGCTCAGGGCAGCTGATCCATACCAGACATTAAAGGAGGCACATAAGCAGAGAGGTGAGAATTTAGCTTGACATCCTTGAGGAGGGAGACAGCCTGGTTTTACTGAGTCTAGGATTTAAAAAAAATTAGTAGTTTTTCTTCTTTTATTTAGCATTTTTTTTAATGAGTCTAGAGGGAACCTTGGCTTCCTTTGCCACTATATCAGAGCTTCCCTTTCTGCAAGAGTAACGTGGCTTATTAAGCATTAAGGGGCAATTCTGCCCATCTTGAGAGTTTGAAATCACTCAAGACAAAATGGGGGCAAGAGGAAAATAATGGGATTTCACCAACCTACATGCTAATTTTATTCTGCAAGGAAAATGGGGAAGCAAAAATCCCAGGGAACATGCAAAGGCAGCTGGTCTAGCTGGGTTATGTGCTAGACCTCTTCAGTTGTACTAAAACATCACGTCTGTTTAAATAAAAAAACCCACACAAAGTGGGGCAGCAGAACTGAGGTAGGGCTAGACAGTAATCCTTGTGAAGGTCTTGCTGTAGGCAGAAGCTGTTGGGGCAGGGGGGAGAGGGGCAACACAGAACATTCAATTCATGGGGAAAGTAAGTTCTTACCTCCCAGTCTTCTATCGAACTCTGCCACTGAGCAATTTTGTCAATGTTCTCCAGCCGCCGCTTTCTCTCATTGATGAGCCGAGCAACGTTCTTCATGGCATTTAAGGCAGCTTCAACATCTTTAAAATCCCTAGTAGGGCAGAGGTGTTAGGCATGACAAAATGACACGTGCTTATTGTAGTTACACTCCAAAGGAGTGCAGTCGACCATGGTCTAGGGCTGGAGAGCAGGAAACAGGAGTTCCACATACAGTTATCCCAGCTGTTTCATACTGGAAGTCAAAGGTTCCTGTTTCTGTGGGCAGCTTTTCAGACGTGAGCTGCCTTTGAGGCACAGCTTATAGTCTTGTAACAAATCCAGGCCCAGTTTGTGGAAGGGAAGGGGGTAAGCAATCACATTCAGCCACAGAGGTGTAAATACAAGTTGCTGGAAGAATCTCCAGGGCTTTTCAAGCCTCGTTTTTTTCCCGCAACACCATACAATATAATCATAATGCCACTGTTTTCATACAGGGACTGATTCTGTCATGCATAGGTAAGGCAGTTCAGCAATAACTGGCTTCATTTCAAATAGGAGCCGATGGTTTATCTGGAAGGGTAGGACGGAAGCTGCTCTACCCTCCCCCAGACACCATCTGCTGCCATCAGCTACTTCTGCCGTGTTTAAAGTAGCTGGGAAGGAGCTGTTCTGCACAACTTGACTCTAATGCAGTTTTCAAAACATCTATGTACTGCATTAAGGAGCTTTCTGTTAAGAGGTCAGCTTCAGAACAACATGCTTATAGATTTAATAAGCCATGCTTAAAACTGTTCTGAGAAATAACAGTGCCCTAAGTAGGAAGGCAAAATTAAGTCAAGCCACAATGGACCACTGTCAACACTTTCCTTTAATACAGATTTTTCATGTTTTATTTCTGTAGCTAATTATTTCAGATGCTTGATTAAGTGACATAGTTATTTGAGGTGAAGACTGTGCCTTCACCCTGAAAGACAGCAATGGATTTGGAGGCTTTTGCGCTAGTGCTGAAGAGGGACCGAGTGTGCATGGCTTGACTGCTGTAGGCCACGACTTCCGACGGGGGAAGCAGTGGGCAAAATTCATGACTACCACTCAGCCCTGACGTGCTATGATATAGCTACATGGACATTTTGGGGTACATTCAACCAGTGCTTTTGGAGGTAAAGTTTTCAACACCACTACCAGAAACATTTAACTCCAAAGTATGTATGTGCTGGTATCACAGATATGTGGGCCAAATAAAATAGAAAAGTACCATTAATAAGGTGGACCTTGCAACTCCAGGTCTGTAACAAACAGGAAAGCCTAGTGCTACTGTAATGTAAAATTATGTATTTGATAGAAAAATACTTCAATTTCCTGTTTTTTACAAGGTAAAAGACAGAAGAATCGTAGGATCAGCTGCTCTTGGCAAGCTGCCCTCAATACACGGTTCTGTATTAGTCCATTTCCAGGAGACCAGTCCCGCTCCTTCCTCCCCACCATGCTGACCTACCTGTGTTGGGGGTTGGTGTATTTGAGCAGTTCAGCCAGTTGCAGTGGATATTTGCAGATTTTCTGCACGGGAGTCAGCAGAAATCCATCCAAAGAGATGTCAATCATCTTCTGCAGCAGGCGGCAGGCTTCGAAGAAGTAGACGTACTTGTTAACTTTGGTGAGGCGGGACAGCTCCATGCAGGCATTGGGGTGGTTGTTGCAGTATTCAGAGTATATCTGAAACTCTGTTTGCTGCAAAGGAAATGAAGGGATTTACTGTCCGTATTCTTTAGCGTGATGGCCTGGCTCAAACTGCTGTGTGTGAGTCCCCTGTGTAGGTCCTACTCCTTTATCACACGGGGCTGTTTGGTAATTTGTATCCTCCCCAGACTTAGAAGGCCAGAGACCTAAAGCTGGGGATGGGCAGGGTATATTACAAGTTACAGCACATGCAGTTTATCTGAGAGACCGAGACATTTCCATGTATTCTGGCCTGTGCTCAGCTGAATGTTTTTAATGACCGGATCAGCAGTTGCTGATCCTGCCCTGGCCTGAAAATACCATAGCTGTAAACCCGGGTCCAGCTCGAGATTTTGGAATCTTCCTACATTTTTGTGTAAAGTAGCACGGTCTGGCAGGGCGTACAGTGCTCAGAAGCTGAGGCACTTTTTGAAAACATTCTTTCCACAGCCACAAAAGCTAGAGGATGTTTGGCTGGGAGGTGGGTAGTGGTTGAATGGGCAGGGGGTGTTTAATTTGGTTGGGTGGGTTTTTTTAAACAGAGCTTCAGTTCTGTCAGATCAATTTCTAAATCCTCTGGCTTAATCCATGCTCAGCTACCCCTTTCCCATGAAGTCAAATTCACTTACATATTCCAAGAAGCACGAGCCGACCTCACTCAAATGTGGGTGGTCTTTGTTGAATTTCTTCTCTAGCGCTTTAACAAATTTCTTCTGGCACCTGTAGATGTCCTCAATATTCCCAAAGATTGTCTTCAGCTGTTCTTCTGTAAACATGTCAGCTCTTTTGCGGCACTGCTTAATGTAACCCTAGGAGGAAACCAAATTGGAAAGCTTCTTGGGCATTTGCTCTGTGGCCTTTGGTTATCAACAGAAAACCCTATGGACTGTAGTCAGTTGTACAGCAGGTTCCTGTACCCCCTTCCTGCATAGGTGCATCCATGTTTTAGCTATTATTTCCTCTAATACCACCCAAAACAGGGTAGAAATAGAAACCAAGCCACAGTTATATCACTGCCTTGAATGATACTGTAATCCACACTTGAAGGAGTCCCAGAGCTGCTTTCTCTCCTGTTAAAACCACCTTTATCTGTCTGCAGGCTACGGGGTGTTCTGACCCCAGCACTGATCCACTGATAGATTTAGGCCAATTAAATCCAGTTGCGGATCTGGTTTGGATGCTCGAGTTAGGAAATGCCTGGTTGACCCAAGGGAGGAGGACAAAGGACATGGGGGGACACTGCAGGAGGAAAGGCTTGTTTGGTAAGTGTGTGCTGCTTTGCCCCAGCTGGCTCTCCTGGCAGGCACTACATTTTTGTGTCATTTCAGTGAAGAACTAAGTTCCTGCAAAACTCTTTTCAATTACCTTCATTTACCCCAGCGTATATATACGACAGCATGTCTCTTCTGGAAGAGGTGTCACAATACTCAGCATATTTGCAAGTGAAAGACCTAATTGGCTGAACATCCCCCAGTTGTTTTGATCTGAGCATGACTTGCCTGAAGGCTGGAGTTGGTGATTACATTATCTCAGAACATATATTAAAGAGGACAGCAATGCTAGACATTTACTTTTCTCTGGCTTGGGAAATTGGATTAATTCCATTTAATCAGAGCCCAAGTGGGTGCTCCAAATACAGAGGCATTTGGGATATTGCTGTAATGAATTGTCTCCTGTTTTCTGAGCATGCAACGCCATTTAGCAGAGCAGGCTCTGACGGAAATACAGTCTCATTTTCAGAAAAGAAAAGTTACTTGCTTCAGGTAACTCCCTGGGCAAGAACGGAACATACTCTCTTATCCTTCAGACAAGTTCTGACATTCACTTCCCCCTTTATTCTGTTACCTCACAAATGTCCTTCAGATGCTTGATGTAGTCTCTCTCTGTGCTTATGATCTCATTGATGACGTTGGTCCTCATTTGATCTTTGGTGGTCTGCCCCATCCCAAAGCGGCGGGTGCCACTGCTGGAGTCGTCCTCTTTGCCACCCTCTACCTTCAGGGGATAATCTTCCATGGGTTCATCCTGGTTTACTCGCAGCTGTGCCAGACACACAAGGTGTTCACTGTTTGTATTGCTAAACACAACTCTTCCAAGGAAAAGAAGTTTGGGACAGTTGACTCAGTGGCAGACAAAGGTTGAGCTAGGAGAAGGAGTGAAGAGGGCTGCTACATGTATATTACTTGTAAACGTGTTTTCCCGTTGGGGAAGCTAAGGCTAGACAGACAGTTTTGGGAGGGTACTTTCAAGCCACATGACAGCTGCTCCTGCTGTGTGACATGGGTCGTTTTAAGCAGGCATCTCTTGTGGACAGAAGTCACAGGAATGCTATGGAATCCTCCAGGAGGAATACATACAAAATCAGGAGGGGAAATGGGTCGTCGAGTGAAATCTGCTTAGGTACCTGTGAGGGGGCACTTTGGGAGGGAGGGGGGAAACCAGTAAATAGTTGCTTTTTTATATAGCTTTATTGTTGTTCTCATACGATAAATAACAGGTGGCCTCTCAGTATCTGCTTCCCCAAGATTATTTAAAGATAATTTATTATTAATATAAAGCCGATAGAGATGTCAGTGGGCATATGATGTGGTAAGGAATGGCATTACATTACAGGGCTGCGTGTGAAACTCATGGCTCCTTCATAGCGCCCATCAGATGGCAGCATAGCATGAGCGGAGAAAAACAGCAGCGTTTTGTAGGCGCACCATCCTACAGAGGCTCTATTGTCAACAGCAGCAAAGTACCTTAGTTAATAGCAGGCAATTACCGGTGCATTTCACTTATGAGCTTTCTTTTATGTGGTAGTATTGTAGCTCTTAGGGTGCCCATGGGAATATTTTGTACACAATACGAGAGAAGTGAAAAACACTGAAGTAGGAACATGCGTAACTATAGGCATTTTTAGTACAATGACACAGAACTGCTTTAAACTTTTTATGTAGTTTGTTCTAGGCAGGATTACTTACCACTTGAGACACCTATATCTACATATAAAAGTAGTGCATACCCATCCCTTGTCAGCATAGGCATAGATTACATTTACTCACTGTTTACAGCTGGTGAAGCCCTCAAGATGTGCAATCCTGGCTTTCCTATACTGTGAGCAGAACGACATTGGCTAGTCTTAAACTCAGACCTTGGCCTGAAACTTCTGTGGAGTGACTGAGAGACCTGGAGATTTATCCAGGTCCCCAAACATACCAGCCTTCCCCCAGTAAGCTTGAGACCCAGTGATAATTAGCAGAAAATCTTCACTCAGATGCTTGAATAAGTGCTGTAATTACTCTGCTAAAAGAACATGTTACTCTGCGTCCCTAATGGCTAGCACTGGTCTGCTTTCCCCTGAAATACTATCACAGGTTTTTGCCAGCCAGGACAACAATTAAACTCATCGGTAACATGAAAGAAAAAAAAGCCCTGTGTTTTGACTATGGAAAAAGCAGTTCTGTCCCCACAGTGCTGAGAGTTTGGTCCTAGTAATCTTACTTGCAAAAATATCCACCATTCATAATAGTTGTCCAGCTGAGACTGTCTCCTGCAATCTATAACAAAGCATTTCAAAACTTTTATAGCACTGTCTGCCCCACTTCTCCAAGAACTTTTGCTACAGATGCCAGATCACCTCATATCACCTCCTTTCGTGCTTCACCTGGTTTTGGGTCACTTGTGATCTGAAGTGACCCGGATAAAGAGCTAAATGGCTGAGAATCTCTGCCCTTAGGCACCTAATTGCCTTTGCAGTACTGAGGAGCCTGCCCTGAAGCGGTGAAAGCAGAGTTGGGCATCCACACCAACAGTCACAGCCCAAAGAAAGGAGAAAAGCCTTTCACCTCACAGCAGGAAAGGAGGGCACAGCAGTTCCCAGGCTCTTGTTTTAACCCCCACTTGCACAGAGAATTCAGATGTGTTTCAGAATGCTCTGTTGGAAATTAGTCCAACCTCTGCAGTATACAGCTGGGACTGTCTGGGCTGTTCCATATAGCTATTTCTATATGGTCTTTGTAGCTGGCGCTGGGGGAGAGCCTTGGCCCACAAGCCTTGGCCCAAAAGCATCAAGTGTTTCATATTTCCCCCCTCATCAGTTGTCCCACATGACCTCCAAGACATTTTTTGTGTTTTTCTCCTCCATTTTAAATGCCTGGAATACGGTGCTGTGTGGTAGCCCAGCAGCCTGATGTTTTTAAAACTCCAGGGCTAAAAGAAGGTGCGTGCATGAGTCAGGTGGTTGCATACTTTGGGATGTGGCATTGCACCGGACCCAGCACCAGATGGAGAAAACTAAATTTGGTGCAATGCTTATCCATACTGTCTGAAGTGGACACTGGAGTGAAGACCTCTGCCAGCTGCATCTGGGATTCCTCTAGGAGAGTGTTTGTTGCTTGCTCCTGAAGGGGAGCATGCTTGGGGACAAACTAGCCAATGTACATATGGGTAAGCAGGGGCCCAGGCTGCAAACCATGCAGGGCAGCTCCCTAGCTGGCGCAGCTCAGCTTAGCTCCGGCGTCTGGAACTGAACCGCCCTTGCCCTGATGTACTCGTCTAAAGAGGGACTTCTCCACACTGGTGGCAGCTCAGCCGGGAGGGCCCTATATACTGTAGCCATGTGTAGAGGAATAGTAACAAGACTTGTTGAACCAGCTGTCTCTAGCAGTGGAAGTGCTCAGGAGTCACTACAGAACACTAAACCTGGAGAAAAAGAACAAACACTTGGTGCTAATGGAGAGGCATAAAGAAACATCAAGCTCTTACCCGTACAAAGCTGGCTGGAAACCAGCCTTCGCTGTCCAGAATCCTCCCCCACCACCACTCCTTGTTGGTAGCATCCATTACTTCAATGACATCACCGGCCTTGAATCCCAGCTCTTGGTCATCCATCGTGACATGGTCCCAGAGGGCTTCTGCATACACCACGCTGCCATCACTGATGAGCTGTGGACAGAGCAAGTCAAACTGTCAGCTCCCCCCAAGAAAGCAGTGCAGCCTGCCAGTGTGGCTGCACCTTTGGCACCGTTGCTGCTGAGCCAAACAAGTGTTGATAACTGTTTACTCCCCATGAGCAGCGTGAAAAGAAGTTGGTGCTAGTCTGGCAGTTGCTTCAACTGACCTTGCTCTCAACAGCATTTATTCAGAATCACACGGACACAGTTTATTTACTACCATAAAGAACACAAATTTGATGGTCTGGAATTTCTTAGTGGTGCCTTTGCCTCAGGCAGCAGACAAAACTCAGTGGTGCATTGTTGGGGAGGATGCTCTTGTCTGCCAGTGCATCCCTGCTTTGGAAAGCCTTGAAATAAAACCTTGAGCATAAATGTTTAGAGATGTACTTCACAGCAGAAAGTATTCTGAGGCCTCAGAGCTAGTCTAGGATGGATAGAGCCTAAAGTCTTTAAGGTGGTTAAACTTAGCACTTAAGCTGCTTAAAATAAGTCTTCTGAAGAATTCAAGTAATTATGCTGAGGGACAATGGTTATTTACTGCATGTCCCATAGAGGGCCTACTCAAGGAAAAAAAGGACCCCTAGTTAATTTAAAAAAAAAGCAAAACAAAACAAACCACATGGTAGAGGCTGTGAGAGAGCTCTTGAACACAGACGACTGTGTCTGTACGCGCCTGATGTCATTCTCAACCATTCACACTTGGTGTAACCCAGTAACACGTGGGACCTGTTGCAGTGGTGTATTTGTAACCTGGTCCTGCTGGCCGCTACAACGGTAGTGCCTGCCTGATGCCCACACGTTTATCACGTCAGAGTCTCCTTTGAATTTCAACAACTGGAGGGTTACACGCACGGGCTTCTTAGGGCCTGAGCATGACTGGGACTGTCTGAACACCAACAATTTCCCCAAGAAGGCAGAGCGTATACTGGAGTCCTGCTAAAAAGGACTTAGCCATTCTGGAGTGGCAGTGAAGCCCTGTTTGTCTCCAGGAAAATGGTGCAACGAGAAATTCTGAGAAGACAATGGGAAGAGCAGTCTGTGAGACAAGAGGGAGAAAGAGAACCTGTACAAAATCCATTATCCATGGTATATCTCACAACACTGCAGCGGTATCACCGCAGCCACGTAATGCACGTGTCATCCATGCTGGTCACCTTAGGTTGCTCGGTCACACAGTTAGTTATCTCCTGCTCTGGGTTACTGCTTTTGCCCCTCTCTCAAGAAGAAAGATGCACATTGTAAAAGAACGTCAGGATAATCATGCAGACAGTAAATCAGGAGAGAGTTAACGAGGCATTTGAAAGAAAATTCAAATACAGTCTGCCTTTGGATAGCAAATGCCCCTTCACTGAACCAGAAACAGCTTAATGCAGTATTTCCATTCTGACAAAAATAACAGGGTGATGGGGAAGGAGAGGATGAGAGGTTCCCACTTATCTACATAGCCAGTGCATCGGCACTCCCCACACTGCCTTTTCTCAGCTGCCCTCCGCTGCACCACCGCAGGGCTCGGTGCATCTTTGCTGCAGGTTTCTGCCCTTCACAGATGCGAGCAGTCGCTGTAGTGAGGCCCAGCAGGCAGAGAACGTAAGGGGCGTGCTGCTGTCATATAGCCGGCCAGTGGCACAACAGGAAAATAATCCAAGAGTCTTAAACAGTGTCTCACTAGTCTAAGCTCCTATAGCAAGGACAGGCTTTGATCACAAGGCAAGCAGAGAAGGAGTATCATTAGTCTCAGAAAACCAAACATCAAGAGACGGTGATGAATGCACCATATAGCAGGGGCAGCTACGCCCAGTCAAATGGCAGGTATTTGTCCAAATGAGCTGTGGAGGGAAAGGATATTTGGGCTTGACAATGAATGCATACAGCTGTTAGAGCTACGTGTGATGCTTTTTACACATAGTTCACTTAACAGGCATATTGCATATAGTTCGACAAGCCTGAAGCATACTCAGCAGTCCTGAAGGGCAAAGGAGTCCAGGAAGGCTGGATGTTATTCAAGAAGGAAACCTCAGAGACACAGGAGCAGGCCGTCCCCATGTGCCATACGTCGAGCAGGCAGGGAAGGAGACCGGCCTGGCTGAACAGAGAGCTTTCGCTGGAACGCAGGAAAAAAAGGAGAGCCTACCACCTTTGGAAGAAGGGGCAGGTGACTCAGGAGGACTACAAGGATGTTGTGAGGTTATGCAGGGAGAAGATCAGAAAGGCAAAGGCCCAGCTAGAACTTAAACTGGCCACTGCCGTTAAAGACAACAAAAAATGTTTTTACAAATATATCAGCGACAAAAGAAGGGCCAGGGAGAATCTCCCTCCTTTGTTGGATGCGGAGGGAAACATTGCCACAAAGGATGAGGAGAAGGCTGAGGTACTTAATGCCTTCTTTGCCTCAGTCTTTAATAGTCAGACTGGTCATCCTCGGTGTTTTCAGGCCCCTGAGCTGGGAGATGGAGATAGGATGCAGAGTGAAGCCCCAGTTGTCGAAGAGGTGGCAGTCACCGACCTGCTCCTCCACCTGAATGCTCACAAGTCCATGGGGCCAGACAGTATCCACCCGAGGACACTGAGGGAGCTGGCAGAGGAGGTTGCCAAGCCATTCTCCCTCATCATATATCAGCAGTCCTGGTCAACCAGGGAGGTCCCAGATGGCTGGAAGTTAGCAAATGTGACGCCCATCTACAAGAAGGGTCGGAAGGAGGATCCCAGGAACTACAGGCCTGTCAGCCTGACCTCGGTGCTGGGAAAGGTCACGGAGCAGATCATCTTGAGTGCCATTACGCGGCACGTGTGGGACAACCAGGGGATCAGGCTCAGCCAGCATGGGTTTATGAAAGGGAGATCCTGTTTCTCTAACTTGGTCTCCTTCTATGACAAGGTGACCCGCTTAGCAAATGAGGGAAAGACTGTGGATGTTGTCTACTTGGACTTCAGTGAGGCCTTTGACACTGTCTCCCACAGCATTCTCCTGGAAAAGCTGGCTGCTCACAGCTTGGATAAGTGCACTCTGCGCTGGGTTAAAAACTGGCTGGACGGCTGACCCCAGAGAGTGGTGGTGAATGGAGCCAAATGCAGTTGGCGGCCGGTCTCGAGTGGTGTTCCCCAGGGCTCAGTGTTGGGGCCGGTCCTGTTCAATATCTTCATTAATGATCTGGATGAGGGGATTGAGTGCACCCTCAGTAAGTCTGCAGATGACACCAAGCTGGGTGGAAGTGTCGATCTGCTGGAGGGTAGGAAGGCCCTGCAGAGGGACCTGGACAGGCTGGATCGATGGGCTGAGGCCAACCGGATGAGATTCAACAAGGCTCAGTGCCAGGTCCCACACTCGGGTCACAACCACCCCATGCAACGCTACAGGCTGGGGGAGGAGTGGCTGGAGAGCTGCCTGGCAGAAAAGGACCTGGGGGTGTTGGTTGACAGTCACCTGAACATGAGTTAGCAGTGTGCCCAGGTGGCCAAGAGGGCCAATGGCATCCTGGCTTGTATCAGGAATAGTGTGGCCAGCAGGACCAGGGAGGTGATAGTGCCCCTGTACTCAGCATTGGTGAGGCTGCACCTCGAATACTATGTTCAGTTTTGGGCCCCTCACTACAAGAAGGACATTGAGGTGCTGGAGCGTGTCCAGAGGAGGGCAACGAAGCTGGTGAAGGGTCTAGAGCACAAGTCTTATGAGGGGCAGATGAGGGAGCTGGGGTTGTTTAGGCTGGAGAAGAGGAGGCTGAGGGGAGACCTTATTGCTGTCTACAACTACCTGAAAGGAGGTTGTAGCGAGGTGGGGGTCGGTCTCTTCTCCCTAGTAACAAGCGATAGGACGAGAGGAAATGGCCTCAAGCTGCGCCAGGGGAGGTTTAGGTTGGATATTAGGAAAAACTTCTTCACCGAAAGGGCAGTCAGGCATTGGAACAGGCTGCCCAGGGAAGTGGTTGAGTCTCCATCCCTGGAGGTATTTAAAAGAAGGGTAGATGTGGTGCTTGAGGACATGCTTTAGTGGTGGACTTGGCAGTGCTAGGTTAATGGTTGGACTTGATGATCTTAAGGGTCTTTTCCAACCTTTATGATTCTATGATTCTATGAATAAACCCTTTATTCGTATATTTGAAACACTTGTAGGTCTTGTCAGGCTTCTAGAAACTTAGAGGTTTTAGCTTTCTAACATAAAGTAGTGATGACTAGAGTAGGGGAGAGAGTGTATATTTTTCCAAAATCAGCTAGCAGACTTCAGTTACAGAACAACAGCTGGGCTGTGCATGATGGTGGATGTCAGCTGCTCTCAGAAAAGAGCTCTGCTGCTGCTGTGAGCAATCTGCCTGTGCACAACCCATCCATTTGCTTTAGCAGTCCAACTTCAGTGACTAGTGACTGTGTGGACCACAAGCTGAGCCCAGCAGCTCCCTTCTGCAGGAAGAGAAGAGCAGTAACAGGGTGATGGGGTGGCTGGAGCTGAGTGTCTGGCCACCCCTACACAGAGGAGCCAGTTAATGCTGATCTCACACAGACTGTTGGGGAGTCACCTGCACTTAGGTAAGCCCTACCACCAGGTCATGCCAGAGCTGCTGCCATACCACCCTGAGTTATGTATCCCTCTGGGTAAGGGCTGGCTGTTGCGCAGGGAACTGGCATATGCTAATAAATCTTTGGAAAGAGTGGCATTCAGCGGGCTTTTCAACATGCAAATTGTGACCAGCACTTAAAGAACATGGCTATTTCTAAGATGAAATACCTTTGCTGTGTGCTTAAATATGCTACTCTGAATCAGTGCTCTGAGTATAATGTGGCAGCGGCGCACACACCACGACTGTGACCAGGGAGAGACTAAATGGACTTCCTCTGTAGCATTTTGATGACCACATAAGCAGAGCACTGACAATGTGAAGGCATTAATGCCTTACAGTACCAGGCTGTCAGATCTCAGTGTCTTGATGAGAAGGCAAGAGACCAAGCCTCACCTAGCATTAACAGCATGTTAGGGTTGATACACCCAGCTCACAAGGGGACAGAGCCACATGGTTCTTCTCAGAGTCACCAAAAGCCCTGTGACTGACTAATGAATCCTCAGCTGGTATTTTAATCCATCCACTAACATTAATATCTTAAATTTTCTCTATTCAACAACAGCCATACTGTGAATATGATTTGCCAAATACAGGAAGTCACAACTGACCCATCACCAGCCTGGCCAAATAGGCACAGGCAAGCAGACAAGCCACTACCACAGACAGTTCTCAATCAAAGGTGTGACTAAAAAGACACCTGAAATACAGGCCAGGATTTGATTAACTGACAGTGAGCACCATGTTTGCAGGGAGGAATGATCAGTGTGGAATAAAGCAAGAAATAAAGAGGAAAAAAGTACTTTATATATGCTTTGGATTGTCTCAGTTAGTTTAGTACAGCAGCACTTGAAACACCTCCATGACTGCAGGCTGACAGGCTCTGCCCGGTCTCCTCCCTGCACCGCTGCAGTCTGTGCTTGTATACAGGGGAGCAGATACAAACACTGACAAGTGTTTCATGATCACCATGCTCAGTGCTCATTTTTCTGTTAGCTCTCAATCTGTACCAGTCTGTACCTTATACTGTTTTTTTTTTTCAATTGTATCCAGTCCAATTCCTAGGCTGATACAGAAATACCAAATATACCCAGTGTAACAGTCCCTTTCCCAGAGCAAATACTAAAGGGTAGCTCTGAGCCAGGACTGGCATTTCCACGGCACAGAAGCACCTACGGTACTGCATGTCACTGCAGCAAGCAGCGCTGCTCCAGCTGGGGCAGAGCGCACTGCAGCGTCCTCTCCAAGGAGCATACTGTCACTGGGGGAAAAAAGGGTTAGGACTGTTACTCCCTATCCCAGGACTGATAAAACACACCAGCAGATAAAATGCTGTTCTGCAAAATGTGTTAGACCATGGCACAATCAAGCAGCTATATTGTGAGAGCTGCTTATCCTCCAGAGGAGCATGTATTAAAGGGAATGCTCACCCTTTCCAAGCATGGCAGCTCCTAGGCTCAAAAGGCTCATCTTTTGATCTTTACAATTAAAGCAAGGTTTGAAAAACAACTATTAATTTCCATATGAAACAACATTTATGTGCTGGCTTTGTAATATCAAGGACAACTCAGTACATGTTCTCAAGTGGCCCCAAACCAGGCTCTGGAAGAGAAGCATTAGAAGACAGAGAATGCAAACCCAGCCACCCTACAGCTGCTCTAGCTACTGCAGCTGGCAGCAGTGAAAACAAACAAAAATTGGCTATTTTTCTTCGTTTATAACAACATTTAAGTTTGCAGACAGCAGTGTTTGCAACCCAAAGGCAGTATTAACGCTGATGCTTTGAAACTGAAAATTGACTGCAGCTCGAATATTGCATTGGCATTTCTGTGCAGCTGCAGCTGCTTTCCCAACTGCCCATGCAGCTACAGCCTCGCTGCTCATTTACAAACACGGCAGATGCTCAGGGAAGGGGCCGGTAAAGCAGCGCTTGTGCAGGTTGCTCGATGTATCACAGAAAGATGGAGGGGGGAGGATTGCTGCATTACTCCTCCAAGGAATGCCTATGGGCAGGCTGCCAAAGAGGAGAGACAGCCAGGGCTGTTGCACATAGCTGCCCCAAAGGAAGTCCGTTACACGTGGGCAAGCAGATCTGGTATGCCAAGGCCCACGTCTGTGGGCTTGTTTGCATTCCAGCTACTCGGTCCCTGTTTGTCTCAGGCTGGACACCTTGACATAATTACCTCATATGTGCTGGTCTTGTCCTGACAGGACCTCCAGGCAATATTAACTCCAGGCAATAACAGAGATAAAAGATCTCAACAACTTACAGAAGAAGGGATGAAGACTCCTTTAGGAAATATTTATCTTTGAACTACTTTGTTCTAATTGAATAAAATTTGAATAGCTTTCTCTTGATAATGCCAAGTACACTGGGTCATATAGAGCTAAAAAATGAACCCAAGAGCATCAGAAAACACTGGGAACAGGGCGGTTCAGGGAGAAGGTGCCAATAAAATGGAATTTACTTTTCAGCTCTGTGACCCTAAACCAGACACCTTCCATGAAGAGCACCTGAACCCAAGTCATTCCTGGTGAACTAAAATGGTTGCTGTGAAGCCTGCGTTCATTGCTTAGCCCCCCCAGAACTTGTGCATTACAGACTGAAGCTGAATTGGGTCAGCACATCAAACATTTAAACCCTGCAGCAGTCCCGACCCCAGAGGCAAAGCCTCCTCGCAGCTCCAGTTCCTTCACCCGTCACTTTGCTTCCAGAGCTTCTCTTCTGCATTCTCTCATGCAAAGTACGGCAGAGGAGTTAAAGAAAAATTTTACTTCCACTCTTGCCCCAAGGTAGTGCTTCATTCACACAAATACTTATTTTTTCCGAACATGGGTAGAAGCCAGCTAGCCTCTCCCTTGAACTGAACCCACAGGATAGTTTTCAAATCATCCTGACAGCTTGCTCTTGCTTCCTCTCAAAACTTTTAGCTTCACTGTTTAATGATGGTCAACAGAGATGAAATTTGTCTCATAGAGCTTCTGTCATCTGAACAGCAGACGCTTAGCCTGAATGAGTTATCTTGATTGTCTTTACGGAGCATCTCCCCTTTGTGGAGAGAGACAGGCACCCCAGGGAAGGGTTCATCTTAGGCATCTATCTTAGCATGATGAATTAACCAAGCCCCTGGGGGTCCTGTCTCCCTTCACTGCCAGGGAGGAATCTGGGCTAGCTAAGACTTGCTGCCTGGCTGCAGGGTGCCAGAACCACTGACACAACTTCACAGCCACAGCAAACACTGCGTTGCTTCTTGCCGCTCCCCTGTCTACATGTTTCAGGATAACGCTAGCCCTCCTTGCCACAGCGTTACACCAGACACGTGTCCCCACATGGGCAGTGGGTTGCGTTCATCGCTTCAGAAGCCCAGACCTGCACGCCATGCCCCCAGTCAAGCCATGCCCTCGGCATTCGTTGCCCTTTTGCCTACAGTGTCAGCTGCATATTTTTACAGCACAGATTTTAGAGCACTGATTAAGGATAGAAGAGGACTCTCAGACATTTACCAAACACTGCAGATCTCCATTCAAAATATTTTAATTTGACGGTGATTCTCCTTAACAAATCTGAGATGTCAGTCAGCCAAGATCTTAATCCAGTTAAGTGTGCTACACTGATATTCTATAGTGCTGCTTTTTTAATCAGTGCCTGTAGTCAAACTCCTCATGTGACATCTAGTACAGCTGCCTCCATTTACCAAACATTCAAAATTTGTCATCACATTTATTTGGTAAGAACTATTTTCCACAAAACCATTCTGACTGGCATTAATTATATTATTCCCTTTTATTTATATCATCTGGGTCCTGATTCCCCCTCAGAAGTGGTTTAAACAGATGGCAAGAAGAGGAGGGTCCCCCTTGCAGCAGGCAAGGAGAAGCTCTGAAAGCTCCCTTTATCAAGCGCTACAGGAGGAGGAAAGCAACCCTGTAGAAAGCGGAGGAGGCGGACCTGTGCTCAGTGTTATTTCAACCTGTGTGTGAAGAGCACAGCATGGGAAAGCACGCCAGGTGCATGTCCATCTGAGTCCAGCTAAATGTGATTTTTCAAACTCCAGAGTAAAGCAAGAAGTTCTCAGTTCCTCACCTAAGATATGGGAGCTGATCATTATAATGCAAAACAAATCAACTGAAATTGCTTTAGACCATTTTACTTCTGGCTCAAATAGGCCAGGAAAGTCTTATGAAAGAGTGGGGATAGTTACCTGTAGCTGAGGAGGACACCTACTCACCTAGATCCTGTCAGTGCCCTCAGTACCCCAGCCATCACTCTCCCATGACCTGTATATCAAGGGAGCCTGCTAGTTTTGGGAGCTAACATCCTTAAGCCTTGGCATAAGGAAATGCGAGCAAAGCCCTTCTCAAACCTGTCAGTACTCTGCAAAAGGTTGTCTTTGTATCACATTTTATAGTTAAATGTTGCTGGTAGTGATCACAGTAAGTAAAGCTGTAAAACAGCTTCCATTTTAACCTTTCACCCAAGTTTCCAGAGGACACCTATTTAAACTTATGTCTATATGACATTTATTTTCTAGTATAAGTGAAATACATTTTCAAACTCTTTCCACACAAGCAGATACCATGCTGAGTGACAGGGTGACAAAATGGCAAATGAAATTCTATGCTGACAAAGGTAACACAAGCAATATCCAACACAAACGACTGACTAAATGAGCTGCTCCTCAGGAATGTCTCTGCAGACAGATTTAAGAAAACATCAGCCTGCTCCATCAGGGTCAGAAAGTCTGAATGTCAGGAATGACTCAGAAAGAAAGAGAGAAGAGGAGAACTAGACAGGGCACAAAGAGCACCACAAATTGAAGGTGGGAAGAGTTTCTAGGCCAGTACAAGCTAAACAGACCTTGAAGCTACAATGGAGAAAGGTGGATGGAGGGTGACTATGAGATGGTTATTCGTAATGCAAGGCTGGTGGGTGCCCAGTGAAATCGCCCGGCAAGAAGTTTACTACAAAAGTAGTACTTTTTCCCTGTGGTGCATAATTAAGCTGTGCCATAGGATGCCACAGAGCCAAACACAAAGGTGATTTAAAAAGTGGTTAAGCAAATGTATGTCCTTCAAGGCCATTTAAACACATCATATCTGGATACAGCCCATCAAGAATCTTAAACACACCTGGAAAGGCACACATGGGAAAGAGCCAGGCCATACTTGCATCTCTGCCTGAGCAGTTACCCCAAGTCACAGGTAAAAGCATTACTGGCTGGCCCTACAGAGCTGGTCTTAGGACATTAGGGCAGTAAAAAACACAGAAGAAAAGAAATGTTGACTATTCATGTTACCCACAAATACCTCTTGAAAACGGTGAGCCCTGAAAATGTTAACTAGACAGGAACAGATATGTTCCCTGAGGTACAGCAACACTCTCATTCAGGTGGAAAATTAGCAATTGCCAACACGGTAATTACAAGGACATTAGGATGTCTTCTGGGGTAGGGCTGTCATCCTCCTGGCTGAGACTTCTCAGACAGAGGTAAGTGCAGCACTTCCACACGGCTTCAACATAACATCCCACACACTGTTTATCCTACCCACACAACACTCGCCAGGCGCATGGAGGAAGGTCAGTCCACACACCTGGAGTAGCCCTTTGTCCCTACCACATGGATGTCCAACTCCCGGCCTTTTTCTTTTTGCCCAAAAAAGGGAGGATGGAAGTGTACCCAGGGAAACTTGGCTGTTCAGACATTGCCTGGGAGGCATTCAGGGAGGAGTCCCTGAGCGCAGGCTACAGGAGTGGGTATGTGTCGCATCCTCACTCAAAATGTTCAGAAAGGCCTTTACAATTAAGAGCTCAAAGGACCTCAAAACCTCCTTAAGCACTCAAAGCCAGGGAACTTAAGTCATTCCAAAGCTCTAAATCAGCTTAAACAGCTTAAACTCATCTAAGGCCTTAAAGTGTTTTAAGCATTTTAAACCCACCTAAAGCCTTAAAGTGGCTTAAGGAGCTTGAAATACTCTAAGGCTTAAAAGTGGTTTCAGTATCTTTAACTTTTGGCTAACCCACTCCTCATACCTCTCTCAATTGCGTGGCACGCGTCACTCCAGGTTAAGGTAGGATCCAAGCACCACAGTCCCATTTACCCCAAACAGCCCAGATCTCTGACAGAATCGCTCTTTTTACCCCCTTTTCCAGCTATGCCAGGGTGCTTTGGGGAGGGCTGAGCCCCTCTCTCCTGGCTCAGCACAGGCCCCACAGCCGACAGCTCTGGCTGCAGCAGCTGGAGGTGGGTGCACACAACTACTCAGAGGTTTGTAACGGGGTTTACTGGGCTGGTGCCATAACACCACCTGGAAATCAGCCACACACTCTTCTCCTATTTTATTTGATTTCAAAGACTGGAAAGGAGGGAGGCCTGTGGTTGAACTCAGGTTTGAACAAGACTTTGACCTAGGGCTCATGCATCTATAAAGTTTCTAGTTTCTGGTTCCAGTTTGGCTGTAGATGAAAACTGTGTCAGACTGACTGACTCCCCTCTTCACCTCACCAACAGTTTTGAAGTCTACATTTACTGCAGAATATGAAGTGTAACTGGTTAACACAATTTTTACATTTTCTGATGCCCTGAGTTTAATTGTACAACCTGGGAATGGAGATAGCCCAGGATGTTTCTGCTTGGTTGTTCTCACATTTAAAAGTGAGTGCTCTTGCATCTTTTTTACACTACCATTTCTCAGGCCCCCAAATAGAAACTATTTTCTTTAGAACATTCTACTTAATGTTACATTAACACATTTTATGTCACTGATGCTACAAACTTGCCCCATTCTCCTCTTGCTGCTGCCTGCAGCATTACCCTTGCTCTGTGCACTCCCACCAGCACATCCCCCTGGGACATTTCCCATCCTTTCCCCTCTCTGCAGGACAGCTCCCGATTCCACTCCCTCTCCCATGACTTAATTTGAGATTTTTCCTTTCTACCTCCTTTTTTGCTTCCTCTTTCACCATTATTTCTTTGGACAAGTGAGGAATATACTGTACAGATCCCCCAGGACAATGTATCCAAAACAGTTCAGCTGCAGCTCATGAGAAAGAGGGATTTATTGAGGATAAATGTTACATCCTGGCTCTTTACAGAAGAAAAGGAAAGGGAACCATGCAGTTCCCAGAGCTCTCTGCCTGCTGATTACTGTTGCTATTCCCTTCCCCCAAAAGATACAGCAAGTTACAAAATCATTTATAGCTTGAAGGCAAATTAATCTAAATTTGTTTTACAGATAAGGTTAAAGAAAACATTTTAAAGCAGATACAAACTGTGTTGCTAGCCAACCACTCTGAATCATCAAAAGGTCAGCATCTCTTTGGGCTCACAGTGGGCAGTAAGCCAGAAACACAGCACACGGTTTTCCTTTTCATGTGTGTGCATGATTTAATTTTAATGGAACACACTGCAAAGAACATGCTGAAATGATTTTTATTGCTCCTATCTCCTGTGAAAACTTCTCCCTTGGATTAACAGCACTGTGCCAAAGTCTGTACAACATTGGTAGGTGCTGGCAGACAGGCTGGGCCCACAGAGATTGTTTAGCAATTTCCATGGCCTGGCTCTCAAAGATGGTCCCCCTGCCTCAAAAGAACCGTGCACAGTTCAGTATGTTTCCTTTCTTCACCTTCTCCTGAGAGAGAAGCCCTGCAGGGTTTTGGTGATCCAAAACTTATGATTTACACCCCCCCCCCCCCTTTCTGGTGGTCTCTCTCCCAAGGCACACACACTGTTTTAGATCCTTTCTTCACTGAACTAAGAACTGCTATCTGTCCTTTTCTTTGAAAATGGGGCAGAGGAAAATCTGAATATCAGATAGAAGGAAAAGAACAAAAAACCCTTGATAATGTCTCACTGTCAGGCAAAGGAGGCTGCCTAGCCTTTGTTTTTGGTTAGTATCGGTAAATATAAAAATGAGTCATTTCTTTTGTAGTTCCTACAGAAGGTTCTTCAAGCTAAGTACACTCAAAAAGAAAACACTAACCTTTTCATATTGCATATGTCCTGTGCTAGGTAAAGAAGATTGATTCAAGAAGCAGCACATTCCTGGGATCTTCTGAGACCCTGTACTATTATGCTTTTCAATATATCAATTTTATTCATTTGTCTCAAGACCACATCATCTGGATGAAGAGACTGAATGGCCTAAACAAAGCTAAAGCCTCAAACCAGAACCACGTTCCGGTTTCCAACACCACATTGCAAACAAGCCCTCTAACTACAGGAGACTGAAGCACTTGTAGAACATGGCTTCTTTAGTCCAAATAGGAAAAAATCAACATATGTCCTGTTCCCCACAGGTTCTCATTTCAGTCACCTTGACCCCCTGCACAACCCTCCCATAGTGGCCACAGGCTTTTCAGTACGACAAAGCAGTTTTGCCAAAGCAGCTCAATGCAGAGCACATTCTGGTAAATCAGGCAGCAATGGGATACTGCAGTCCCTGGCTCTCCCCTATTGGTGTCTAGTGAAATCTTCTCACTACATAATTAGATAGTGCTTAGTATAACAACTCCTGACTCCTGGGCACTACAGGTGTGAATTGGGATACTAAAAATACTAAGTCATGACTCCTTAGCAGCCCATCTTTTCTTGATCTCCTAATGGAAGCATTTCATTTGGCGAGGTGAGGAAAGCTCTGTTAGGCTGCTGTTGAGAGATCCTGGTGTAGCTCTTTAGATTCACGTGTGATGCCTATATACAGTGTTTGTATTTCCATACAAAGTTTGCCACAACTCTGCAGACACTCAACATGCCAAGACTGGACAAGACCATGATTCAAAACAACCACAAGCAGTCAAACCTAGCTCTACTATGCTGTTCTGAGCCACATTACCACAAAGGCTATAGACACTGGGCCTATAAAAACATTCATGTACTGCCCTTGCACAGTGGTCACTACAAACCAGCACAGCTTAGTAGAAGACAACATGTTAATTCCATTCTTGTGTTGATATCCTAAATGGATGAAATACCAAACAAGCACAAGATTTTTAAGTGTGGATGCTATGGTGGTTTGCTCCATGCCCTGTGTCACCTTGGCTTTGCCCAGCAGCCTGCTGCTGCAGGAAGGAAGGAGGGGGGTGAGGGCAGCCCCTCTTCCCGCAGCCGGTGGAGGGTCTACTTGCTCTGCCGCCAATGGGCAGCAGAGATTCAGGTGCCCAACGTGAAACTGGTGCTCTCTGGAGGTGAACTCTGGAGGGAAAAGCATGCTGGAAGGGACTGTGCTAGGGTCTCCCTCCCTGGAGGGAGAAGGGGAAGACATGGGACCTCAGTGTTGCAGCGGGATGTATGGGACCAGAGCCCTACATCAGGCCCTTGTTCCAGAGGAGCCAGATCAGCTGGTGAGCTGCAAGGGAGACCAAACTCCCAAATTTCCCTCTCCATGGTCCTTCACACCTGACTGACTCTTGGGGAGATATTTTTCTTTTAGCATTACCAGCATAGCTGAGCTGACCATCACTCTTATCAATTACAAACACAGAAGGCTTGCACCTGTGCAACAGGATAGAGAACGCCATTGTGGGCCTTCAGCAGGTCTTCACTCCTGCTTTGAGTCCCATTTCCACCACTGCCAAACGCAGACACAGAGTGGCTGCACTATATGTGACGACCACAGTCATGCCTGGAGTAATCCCAGCCAAAGAACAAATACAAAGATTCAAATAAGATATAATTTTATTCCAGAGTTTCCAGCACATTCTGTAGTTAACAAGCCCAGTGACATGGCATAAATAACAAGTACTCCCCCTCTTAAAATCTTTCTTTAACCTGTGTAATGGGACTTCTTTTGTTGTTTTTTTTTTTCTTTAAATCAAAACACTGGAAGCATTAATTAAAAGTAATTGTTGATGGTATCATCCTAAATGCTTACTGTGTTTCTTATCTGGCCAGATCATGCCTTAGATTCCAAGAATAAATCACAAAGACAGCAGATACCACACATCACCACAGAAATGAGTTTAGCCTGGGAGAACAAATTAAGAAAAGATACAATCTAAAGCCCAGATATCCCTTTGGAAATTATGTCTTGGTCTCATTCCTGTTCATAGATGCTCTTTGCACTTGTGAGGCTCAAAGTAAAGCAGTAGCAGAGCAAAGCTCTTGCCTGTTAAATGTTCTGGTGAACTTGCCCCACACAGGGGCAACACGAACGGCCCACGCAGGGCTCGGGGAAGCAGTACCCTGCCCCATCCCTGCACGCTGCTTTGCTGTGCAGCTGGAGTACGCCAGCACCACAGTGGCAGCATGGGGAAAAGAGTGGAAGCACAGCTCTTACTCTGCACCCCGGGGAGGAGGAGGAGGAGTCCAGCAGCCACGAAAGGGCCCAGCTGACAGGACCTGGTCCACAGCAGGAGCAGAGAACACAGTGGGCACCAGGCACCCCAAGTGCTTTGCAGGGGGGCAGTGACTGTGTGGGTCCCCCTTCCCTGGCCGTGCTGCTCCCTCCCTGGGGCTACGGCCCAAATGCCATGGCAGAGCCTGACTTTCAGATGACTGCAGGGGAGGCAATCACAGCCTTCCTGCAGAGCACCCGTCTCTTGTGTCAAATAAGTGCACTGAGAGCAAAGAAAAAACGCCAACGTTGTTGACAGAAATCCAAATGCTTCTCCTTCCCCACCATCCTTCTATCACCATCTATAGCTCCTGTACATGATTCAGGGATCCTTCACGAGCTTTATTTTTCATGGGCTTTATTGGCCATCACAGCTTCTTCAGCCAAGATCTGAGGCAGGCTTGAATGAGTCACAACTAATATCACACTGATTAACGCTTATACGTCAACCCCAGCTTCCAGCTGAATGTATATGGCTGTAGGTGAAGTTGAGAAAGGAGAAAAACACTAGGTTCCCCATAATAAAACTCAATACAGATACTGCAGGATTAGTCAGGTATCAAACACCTAGACAAGCAGTGGAAAGAGAAAATTAAAATTCACCTAACATTAAATATTAAGAGGAGAAGTGTTCCCAGGCTCTTAGCAACCAGCATTAACACCTGTGGCAGGCAGTGTTATAACACATATCTCCAATGAGTACTCTGTAATCTTGCAATTTGTCTTATCAGAACTTTTAAATGCAAGAACAATTCTCCTTTTTTTGCTCCCAACTATTCTGGTACCAATAATCTGATGAAATTGCCCTATGCAAGGGTAACACAAATTGCCCAATATAGGGAAGGGGGAAGCAATTTCACCAGAGGTTGCGTTACCTTTTTCTATAACATACTTTTCTTCCAGATTATTCCTCACTGTCCTGGACTCCCCACAGCCCTTGAAGAAAACAGTTCTTTGTTTTATTTGTCTCGCAGCAGTCAGGTCTTCTCCTGCTGGGGAAGTCTCAGGTCCTTTGTGTCAACAACTGCAACATTTCCCAGAGAGGAGAGCTGCCCTGCGGGAAGCAATGTGGCAGCTCTGTACCTCAGAGGCATTAACTACACAAACTCATGTTATTCCTGAGACTAACATTTTCTCTCCAGCACCAGCAGTGAGCATTTCGAGGTGCTGGATCAGCTGTTAGCAAGACACTCCTCCACCTCCCATTACATGCACTGGCTGCTTCTGCACAAGCTTTGGTGTATCAAAGAAACAAAGGCAAATGGCTCTGGCTCCCATAGACACAGCCGCTGCAGCTGGGCAGAGCAAAGGGAACTTTTTGGAAATAAGGATGCCGTACCAGAGATGGTGTATGTGTGGTAAAAGCGGGCCAGAGAGAGAAGGGAAGGAGGAGGTTGCAGTGTTGTGGGAACACTTGCTTGCTCACAGCAGGGCTGTGCCTGCCCCAGGAGCTCACCATTGCCAGGTTTGGTATTTGATCCCTTCCAAACGCAGAGTCCCTTAAGTGAGCAACGGGAATAGGGTATCCCCAAACTGAGCAAGCAGCAGCTAGCAGAGAGTGAATTACTTCATCACCACAAGACCAGCTCCAACTACTTCATCAATTTTGCAGGACACTAAATAAAAAGAAGATCCTGGAAAACTTCCCTGAAGCAGCTTACTAGGCAGAGCATAACAGGAAGCTACAGTCTCCAGTTCAGTGACAAAAGCCACCCAAGGAGCATTTCAGTGACATGACACCGAGCTAAACAAGAGCACGAGTCACTTCGTGGATCTAGGATCAGTCTTGGCTGGCAGATGTTTGTGCTCAGCTTACCAGCTGCCCCACATGGCTTCTATGTGTTGAGACAAACATTCAGATTGTGAATGGAGTTGACCTACCAGATACTCTCCAGAGCTACGTGTGTACACACAGGCCCTGTGACTAACCACCGTTCTCATCTAACATCAGACGTGTTTTGCACTATTTCAAGACGCAGAACAGGTGAGACAGCAACAACTGACAGTTCAAACACATTGCAGCGGCTGCCATGATGCTGAGGCCTGTTACTGCTCCCAGTGCTGTCGAGAGCAAAACACTCACCCACTAGATAGGGGGTGAGAGCTTCTGAATGATCATGCACAAGGTTCGAGCAGGGTCTGAGAGTGCTGCCCTCACAAGCAGCTGCCAAAAGCTTTCTGTCACTGACACCTATGAGCCCAAAGCCATACTTTGGTCCCCATCTGTCATTTGAAGACTGAGGTATGCTTTCACGTCCCTCACTTGTCCATTCCAATAAACAATCTTTTTTCCACCTTATGCTATAAGGTTCTGATTCCAGCTGTAACTAAGAACACAGGTAAAGTTTAGAGGTGGGAGAAAACAGATTTGTTTGAAAGCCAGTGTTGTGTGCGGAGGTTTGTGGGGTTTTTTTTGTTGTTTTTTTTTTTTTTAAATGGTAACTTCAGAAAGCAACATATACTGTATGGTTCCAGTGACTGTTTACCACAATGCCTAGCTAATAGAGTTAATAGCCTAGTTTGAGATTTTTAATAATTCAAAACTGTTCATCTACATAAGAGATTCCCAGAGAAGTGTGGAGAGCTGGGGCCTGCTGCTGCCCCACACCCAGCACTTCAGGAGACTCTCCTCTCTCAAGGGAAAAGGATGTGCCATACTCAGATGTAGCAGAAAGGAGCCCAGCAAGTACAAATTTCATTTCTTTGTGTGCTAACGTGATGTGGTTTTGTACAACACTAATGTATTATACACAATCACATAAATAACTGGTACAGAGTACATCACTCATGATGACAGAGACAACATCACCATCCGGCCTTTCTCAACATCAGATCAGACTCCAGAAGCCATAAACATTCAGGTCTGAAAGGACTGCAGTAACTTCAGCCATCAGTACCAGCAAATGCACTGCCCTCGTGAAAGCTGTACTTAAATTGCAGATTACCTAACACACAAAATGAAGGATCCTGCTGAATTTTAAGGGCTTGGATATTTTGCACAGTCTCCAGCACAAATGCAAGCAGTGTCATTAAGAACAGTGCACCGTGGCTTCCTTTCCAGTCTGTCTTCCTCCAGGAATCGGTCTCCTTCAATGCCATCAAGTAGAGGTTGCTCCACTGAGGTGCCAGTGCCCAAGTCTGGAAGTGCTGTGATGTACAGGGCTGCCGGTAAAACACCATCGAGATGAACAGGCCTGGAGTGAGCATGCTGCTTTGCTGCCCTTCCCTCCTAACAGGTCTACAACAGTGCTCCTTAAGTTGCTTCCCCACTGTGCATGGCTACTGCTGGCCAGTGAGAAACATGTGGCCTGCAAGCAGGGTCCTGTGCTGTGGTTCTGCCAGCCATTTTAATACACATAGCAGATAAGCACTGAGATATAATAAAGGAAACGGGATAAAAGCCAACAAAATACTCCTTCCACACTGCTGCAGCGTTTATTCAGCCCAAATTCCTGATGCACTCTATTGATCAATCACTTTGGCTAATTGGGCATTATTCACACCACCGCACAGCACAGTGTTCACAACGGCAGAGCAACGGAGGCATTGCGGGGTTCAGCTTTTTACAGCAGGTGTTTACATGTAGCAGGTCCTTGTGTAAGGGCTCTTTATAGGATGACTGTCCCTCTGCAAACAAAGCAGCAGCACTTTGGGCTTCTCCAGGGCTGAGAAGTGCTACGTATAGGCACAGTATCGTCATCATTAGGAATCGAGGCTGATTAGTGCCACGGAGAACGGTTACGATTAAGCAGGTTGGCTCTGTTACCTCTTTCCTTTCTCTGGTTTAATGGTGATCCAAACCACAAGGCACAGGTGATGACACGAGGAGAGTGAGGGGAGCAGGGTGGGGAAGGAGGTGATGATTAAAAAACAAAGGAGGAATACTGTGAGACACACAGTTACCGTAACAGCAGACAAGCAGACCAGAGGCAGACAACGACAAGCTGACCTGCTGATTTGTCGCCCAGTCCTGGAAACCCCCATGCACCACACCACTACCAGCAGTCCTCCTTCAGTGAAATGCCAAAAGAAACATCAGCACCACGTTGACGATGATGAGGAAGAGCAGGATGACAAAGACCACTACCCGCTGGGTCTCTGGGTTCATGTTGCAGCGGAGGAAAGTGTGAAGCACGCTCCATTTGTGCCTACTTCGGTCAGGGACCTTTGCCATGGCTTCAGCCCCCGGAAAAGAAAAAAAAAAAAAAAAAAGGCAGCAGGCTTCTTAAGTGACCGCTGTACAGCCCACAGCAGGGGCACGGATGGGGGCAGAGGGCTGTGAACAAAAGCTGTTTTGCAGCTCTCAAAAGGAGAAGTCAAAATGGTTCGACACAGCCATTGCTGGTCCCGCACAGCACGTGTGCCAAAACGCCCCCTCCCCACCCCCTTATCTCAGGGGGATGCTTATCAGCACATCCGTGGGTTTCCACATCTTCTTTGCTGAAGGAACCGTCGCCATTGCTTTAGCAGAAGGAAGACCATGAATTCCTTCTTGCAGAAAGCCTGAGCGTGCCGGAGCACTGCAATCCGGGCTGCGATATTGGCTTTCCAGAGAGCGGCTCAGCTATTTGCTGGGTGCCGTCTCTAGGATACATGCAGGCCTTAGCAACGCGCCAAGCGCCAGCCCGACGTGGCAGTGTGCAGGGGAGGCTTTTAAGGAGGGTCAGGAGTGGATTAGGCGGCTGCTTTTTTAAATCCTTCCACCCGCACTGAGAGCGTGCCAGCAATAGAGACAAGTCCTGCCAGAAGGCAAATCCTGCTACTCCGTGTGGGGCTGGGGAAGGCTGGCCGTGTGACAGTGCCACAGCATGGTGAGGGCATGCACGGCTTCCCGCACACCTGAGCATGCAACAAGCTGCTGGGTGTTTGCGAGGCGGACGGGGGGGACATGCAGCCCTCTGACTGGGAGTCAGGAGAAGCGGCTCCTGTTGGACTCTGCCATCCACTTCCTGGCAGGATCCTGGAGCCAGAATGTCTAAGGACTTGGCTACCTCTGCCAATGCCTCCGTGGGACTGAGGCACTTAAAGCCCAAATCTCTGCAACCAGAAAACCTCTAGTCAGCTCTGCAGAGCCCTAAATGTGCTTTTATGAACTTAACATTTTGCTGCTGGACTGTGGAGTTCACTAAGCATCAAGCTGCCTGGGGTACATTCACAGATGTCCCAGCCTAAGCATAGCTCCCACCGATGTCTGACCAGGATGAAAAGGCACTCACCCTTGGAAAGGTCAGGGATGGTTCTTGGAGAGCACCCATGACAGACAAGCTCTTTGACTACAGTTGCAACCCTTTTCTTTCCTCTAGCCAGCAAAGCGGAGCCCACCTTTTATTCAACCGCCAGCAGTAATAGCACTCCCCAGGAAAGGAAAAGAGGACCCGGTATTCAGGACCTTCATTGACGGGAGGTAATTCCACATCTTCCAATTCTCGCGTGCTCACCCCACACACATCCTGCAAATCTCCTTGTCTCTAGCCTAAACATAGAACAAGGGCAATAACACGTAGGATGAGGGCTTGTGCTCTCAGTGCAGCTTCAAGACCTGGTAAGCAGAACTTCACATATGGAGCAAACTACACGCATCCACAGGCTACCTAAGCTCCCAGGTGTTTTTGAGTTTTTGGCCTGCATTTGCTTAATGGCTTTGAAAAAACAGTTCTCCCTACTACATGCACCACAGCATAATACTTAGATCCCTAAGCTTTCAAACTTCAATTTAATAGAAGTTCTTCAAGTCCAGAGTTGACTCTTATCATTGTATTGTTCAACTCCTGGGCATTCTGCAGATCTTGTCTGGTTTTCAAGGCTTTGAGTTTGGGCATAAGCCACCCAACAGTATTTGGGAGGGATGTGGATCTTCAGGAGAAGCTAATCATGGTGAATGGGAAGCATGATCACACATGCTGCTTTGAAACCTGCACAGCAACTACCATCTTCTCTAGTCACTTAGTTACACTGAAAAGAAATAGATAAATTCCAGTGACCCACCAAGACACACACCGGTGCGTCAAGCTGGCAGAGGTAGGTGGTTGGTGCCACAGGATACTAGGCAATTTCTATAATCCATGATGATGTAATTCTCCAGTAATCTCCTGAAATCTTTGCCACTCATGAATGTGCTCAAGCATTTGAAGGTGAAAGCACAGAAAGTTTGATTGAATATCTATAAAGACATCTTAAAGGGGAAAGTAGTTTACTTCTGGGACACTGCTCTGAGACCACCTGGAAGGAGAAGTGGGGGGGAAACTGATACCAAGATGAAAATGCAGAAAAAAAGATGCAAAATTGTAATGGAGGGTGCATTTTCACCTAACTTTGTTGGAGCTGTCTCCAAGAAACATCCTAAGCCACAGCTATGATCCTTTGCTTTTCTGATGTACAGACCTAAGTGCCCTCCTGCAATACATTGCCTGGGCACATATAGCATGTTTACCTTGTGTACATCTTGGAGCATTACACAGTTAAGTTGCAGTCACCCTTCTGACCCTGCAGTGAATAAGCAAGCATGAGTAGAAACTGGTCTCAACAAGGACAAAATCTGCAGAGTGACTCCAGCTGTGACCTAGCTTTTGCTTTCACCACCATGCACTGAATCCCCTCACGCAGTCCTTCACAGAGTCTGTGCATGGGGGAGTTACTTCCATGGCAACTCAAGGTGTTTGCAGTGCGGGGGGGCTCTCCAGCTCCTGCTGCATGCTGCTAAACACCATGTAGCATTTTTCTATGACAGAAATAAAGCCTCATTCTTATTTCTCACTGATCAGAGATGCTTCTGTGGTAGGTGGCATCAGCAAGAGATTAAACCACCGAAGGTTTTACCTTATGGCTTGTAGTAGAGTGGGATTTAGTTTGTATAACTATCACTGAGGGAGCACATTTCAAGTAAGTGTTGTGCAATCTTCATTGGAATCTAATTTGTGACTGTAATAATTTACTTCCAGTCCTTCCTCTAAGAGCCATCCTGAGCCAGGACCGCACCAAGGGAATAACACTGCCACTCAAACGGCGCAAGTGGTGAGCGCAGAGCAGCCTCGAAGGCCTGACTGCACACAAAGCCATGCTGCAGCCACAGAAGTTGGTCAGTGACCAAGCCTTCAGAGAGTAAGTTATTCAAGAACCCCCAGTCTAATATTAGATAAAGCAGAAAGACACTCCTTCACTTTTCATCAAAATGATACTAATTATTGTCCAGTCCTTACTCATCACCTTGCTTGTATGTGCAGCAAATGGGGCCTAAGCTTCTGAAGACTGTTTTAGGCGTCAGTTTTGGGAGGCCAGGAGTGTACAGAAAAACCCACTTGTCCACCAAACAAAAAGAGCATTTCAATATTGTAGCAGCTGAACTGGGAACTGAAAGGCACATGTACATAAATGTGAAAAATTAATAACTGTAATAAGCAGCACAGGTGCTCCAGTAGAACAGACAAGTAAATAACTGTGGAGACAAGCAGTGAAGTTATAACCAGTGCACCGGGAAAGCAAAGAGCATGTGCCCCAGAGTGAGGCCGCCGATGGCAGCCGTGCAGAGGGGACCAGCCCCGCCATCAGCACCTTTCCCCTCTCTCACAAGAGAGCAGGCTTGGAAAGCAAGGCTCAGAGTAGTAAGCTAGATACCATGCTAAAGCACATTGCCAGGACTTCCTATATTTGACTTAGCACAAACAGGGATGTGCTTGCTACAAGAGACACAACACAATTCAATTCCTCTTAAAGCCAAGGACGCATTAGTATTGTAGGCACAAATAAACTGTGCTCTAAAAATCACTAGAGGAAAAGAGAACACTCTTACTGGGTCATTTATCAATACCCTCTCTCCAACAAGGTGAAAAATGTGTCAAAATATTAATAAGTAATAAAGACAGAAGTGCTAGAATTGAGCCTGGATTAGGCCCATCTGATACACAGACACATACTATTTGCCCCAGCCGCACTACCTCATTCTCTGCGCAAGGCACAGAGCACGGACAAACAGGCAGTCAGCTCCATGGTGTGTTTGCCTGCTCTGTTCAACAGAGCTTTGCATACCATGCAAACACAGCACCGAGTATGCAAATACTAACTTCTTTACAAGTTTTCCTAAGATGTTCCTCAATAGGGTACCTTCGGAGGTAGCATTACTCTCTCTTTTTACACCAGTGAAGCCACAGACACAAATATGAACTTCCCTGTCCCTCTAGTTGTCATCACTGGCTGTTCGGATGCTGTATATACAGAACTACAGAGGAAGAGAACAGGTTCAGCACATGCAGAAACCTTCAACAGTTCAACAACTAAAGTAACAAATTTCACCTGGATCCATATGACTGGGATTTTTCCCCCTTTAACCTTTCTTTGACATAAAAATCACGAAATTATTACTGCCCTTTTCATAACACAGAGATGTTGAAGAGCTTCTTGGGGAAGCAGCTTCTATTAATTTTTATTTTTTTAATTGGGTGATGAAAATACTTCCGCCTAATAACACTGGGGTAATCGAACCATTTCAAATGCACCTCTCAAAAAAGAATCCAGGCTCTGAGTTCTCAGGACTGAGAATGAAATTGCGATGGGGGTAAGCATTGCTACCTGCAAATCAATCCATGAAAACCAAGTTTTCTTAACTCCCAAATATCCCACTATCACACTTTGCCCAGCATCTAAACTAAGCAAGTGTTATGCATTGAATTAACCCTCAGTAACAACTGCAGCTAACACCTCCCAAAAGGATGTCATTCACTATTGAGCTATGGCCAGAAAACATCAGAACAAGTACAGCTTCTTAAACTGCATATGATCGCATATTTCTAAAATGGAAAACAGTCTGTCAAAGGCCCACAATTTGCTTTGAATTTTACAGTGTGTAACACTGTGTTACTAGAGCACAGTTACTCCCACTGCATGTTTCTCTAGCTAGTACTGCATGGTTTAAACCCACACAGCTTTTACAGCCAGTACTTCCCTGGACAGTTTACTCATGTAATACTGCCAAAACATTACAAGTTGTTCTCTTGCTTGAGTACTAAGACTCACGAGATAATTATCAATGGAAAGAAAATTGGCCTGACAGTTTCTTTGTATAGTGCATAGATTAAGGCATGTCCACATTGGTACACTGCAAGAAAAGCAGCCATTTAGATAGGCCACCCCTGACAACAATTAAAAAGAAAAAAAAAAAAAGACAGAATCTGCTCAGCAACCAGTCTTTTGCTTTCAGACTCTACTAAAAGCTAGAAAATCTTCTAAGTTCTCCTAAAGCAAATTTTATTTTCAAGAACAGCAACAACAACATTAACATGTTTGAAGCATCTGGGAATTATTGTCATGGCCTAGAGCTCTGGTGTCAGAGGAACCATTTTTCTGCTGTGAGCCATGTACCAACACAACACATCCCACGCACTTCTGTGAGCTGAGGCAAGGGAGCTTCCAGCATCACATACAGAAGATGACACATTTCCAGGATGGGTTGGGCTAGTGCTGGGCATGCATTTGGGTTTGACTGAAGGTGGAAAATTCTCTCTCAATACTGAATGACAGATGACAGGCAAGGGATACAGACAGCAATGGCCTGGGAAACAAAACAAAGCATGTTATGATAGATGTGGTGGAGCAAGGAACAAGCAGGGAGAAGAAGAGACAGGCTGGCACAGTCCATGCAATAGCCTATGAAAATGCATCTTTTCAATGCAAGATTGGACACAGGCAGGAGAAAGGATGCTGTATTAATGATGCTCTGAAATAAAGACAGGCTGGAATGGGATATATGGTAAGACGGATGGATAGGAAAGGAAATGCTGCATCTTAGAGACCTGGTGAGATTAACAGCTTGAATGCAATAGCTAGAAAGGGGTCAGAATAGAAGACGACACTCTCGCTACAGAGCTGAGGAACAGACAGAGTGGCAACAACATCCTTCGTGACCGAGGGAGGAGGCTTTCGGGAGGTCCTAGAAATTACTTTAATGCCTTTTTTTTTTTTGGGTGTCCTGTTTTTGAGCTGAAAATTTGACAGCCATAGATAACACAGAAAGACAAGGAATGGTCTTCATTTAGGCACTACACGGACTGGAACAGAGAAATAAGGGAGAAACAGAGGGAGAGAAATACCCTGAGAAAAGTTAGGGAAAGGAAAGAGGGAACAGGCATGGGTAAAGTTGTGGGACCTGAAACAGGTGAGGTCAGAGGAAGCTGCAATGAAGCCAGTAAAAATAGATAAAGTGGGTGAGGAGAAGGGGATGAATAACAGTGCAAGGTGAGTGACAAGATGAATGTGGTGACTAACATGGGGTAGAGGAAGATGCATAATGTACAGAGCTGAAAAAACACTAAAAGATAATCCCTGTAAGAGTTTTGAAGGGGGGGGGGGGGGAGGGCGGGCAGAGCAGGGGCAAGCTTTATTTTTTCATTGTTTCTAGACCATAAGACTCCTTTCTGTCTGACCGTACAGGAGTTTTCAAGAAAGCCATGTAGTTTTGGGCTGTCTGGCATATTCTGTTGAGCCCACACATAACAAAATATGACTACAGGATTCCTTTAGCTGTCATCTTTAAAAAAATGCATTTGGTTGCAGAGCAGTGTTATGACACTTCTCTGACTGCGCAGCCTCCTCACCTCTTACAGAATATACCAGTCCTGCAGATGCAGAAAACAGGAAAACTGCTTACAAGTAACAGCTCTGTAAAGTTCTTCCAAGCTGGCATGTAATAATGTTAATTTGAGAATTCTTCTTCATTGTCTTCTGATGCAATTAAAGGAGCCATAGGAGGGCTGGGGAGAGCAACAAGCTCCACGGAGTATGAGAAAAGCTACGAGAGGATAAAAGACAGACGTAAGCTGTGTAGAAGAAACAGGCTAGACATTTTTATTTCCTACACAATAGAGAAGCAGGACAGAAATTTTACATGGTCAAGCGACCTTCCGAGGCTACCTTTTCCTGATACCTGTTGTAGTCATCAGGCTGGAAAAAAATGCAGCAGAACAACACACCCCGAAGAACAGGTCTTGATGGGCTGTTCTCCAAGAGCCTGCCCCATTGACCAAGAAATTAGTAACAATCTAAGATACAGCTCAGAAGCAAACTTGGTAAGTGGCTGTCAAGATGATCAGCAAGGCAAGGAGGGAAAATTGATAGCCACAACAGTAAACGAACAAGGTGCCCCTCTGCTTTACTAGCAAAGCATCCATTAGGGACAGAGTAACATGAAAAAACAGGACATTCAGTCCATACTGGATAGCTCAAGCAGCCTGCTTTCTTTTCACAAAACTCGTTGACATGAAGACTTGCCAGTGGCAAGTCAGTGCAACAGCCAGAAGCAGGATCCTCTCTAAAGATTATAGATAAAACCAGCTAGAAGTAGGATTGAAAAAAATAACCCCCATCAACACCTTTCTAGGTCACTGTTCCCTGCAACTGCGCCTGCCCCTCAACCCAAAACTTCACGAAAGCAGCTGAACTTGATGTTCAACTCCTGTAAAGCAGCACAGCTCTACTCCTGTCCTCTGAGGCCCTGACCACACTCCACAACTCCATGCAAATCTGCCTGAGAAGTATGAGCCACATGGAGGTGTGCCAGTCAGTCCCATACTGCTAGGCACAAAGGCCGTTCTGTTTGCCTGCCTGTGGAGTATGCGTGTGTTCGAGTGTGGGAGTAGTGGGGTTAATGCAAGTAACATTTCCTCATTTTGCTGCAAGGAGCAGGCGTATGACTGACCTGCACTGGAGCGGTGACTCTCCGAGGGCATGTCGAGGGCATTGAGCAAGGGCTGGCTCCAAGTGCCCCAGACGGAGGGGGAGTCTTTCCATGAGCCTCAGGAAAAGTCCTATTGGCACTTCAGCAGCTTGGTTGTTCTTGCTGATCTTTCTTCCCTCTACAGCTCCCACAGTTTTGCTGCTTTTATCAGAGTGGTAATATAAAACTGCAAGGAATATGCCAATGCCTTCACTGCATCGAACCATGGCTGAACTTGCTGCTAACTCTGCCCCCAGTTTACTGAGTGTAGAACAAGGGGCCTTGGTCACAGGACAGGGCTGAAGCTGACAGGGAAGATCTTTTGAGGGATTAACAGTGCTCTCTGAAGGGCCAGAAGAGTCAGGAGAGATTTTATTTTTCCATCACAGGGTTGAAATGCCTTCTGGGGATTAGGAAAAAAAGAAAACTTTGCAGAGAGGAGCTGTTCTAAATCAGGATTTGGAGAGAGGAAAACGAATCCAAGAAATGTTCTGATATCAAAACCATGCTGAGAGGAACCTGAGGCACAAGTATGGTATAAAACTAGATATATTCACTCCTCTGTCTCTATGCAAACACTTAAACCTGGAATAACCTCTACATCAACCTTTACCTAGCATTCCTCCTCTGTCACATTCCTTCTTTATCCCCTTCTCTCAGCAAGTCTTTGTACTCTAATATCCACTTTGTTATTGTGCTGTTATCCCTCACAGGTGTTTCTTGAACTAGCCAGCTGGGGCATGGCACATCTCAAAAACTATTTTTAAAATAAAGACAGTGAATTGTAACAGCAAGATTCTGCAAAACAGACTTGCTTTGCACACCATCAGGCTACCATTTCAAGCAGGAATAACTGTAGTTTAAATTATGCTACACTTCTGAAGTCAAATCTTAGAAGGGGTGCAAACATTGCAGTGCTTCTACTGCTCTTCCTCCCATAGAACAGTGGTGGAGAGTTAGGTACCAAACCAAGGATCCCTGGAAGCCAAACAAGGAGCTCCCAAGGATAGCTAGTGAGATACATCAAGGACAGGGGCAAGCTCCTTGTCTGTATCAGACAGAGGGCAGGTTTGAAAGCAAGGCTCCCACTTTACACATGAATGGTGAAATCACTCATCTTCATGTGCTCACAGACTATCCTTGGCTGTCGTTGCACGGGGCCTGATCAAGTGTGTGCACTCCACAAACAGGTCCTGCAGGCAACACTGGTTGAAGGATGGCCTATTAGAAAGCCTGCGATTAGGTGCATGTGAGAGCCCTCAGCAGGTAGGGACCATCAGGACCTCAGAGGGTTAGTGCCTGCCTGCGACACTAACTCAAGTGCAGCAGAGCAAGGATTTGAAGGTCTCGGTGGCGCCATGGTAGACG
Source organism: Platalea leucorodia (assembly GCF_965183815.1). Taxonomy (NCBI): domain Eukaryota; kingdom Metazoa; phylum Chordata; class Aves; order Pelecaniformes; family Threskiornithidae; genus Platalea; species Platalea leucorodia. The sequence continues at coordinate 25,849,597 of NC_138830.1, read as the reverse complement.
GCCCTCGTGCTAGAAGTGGCGGGCAGGAAGCCAAGACCTTCTGCACATGTAACCCTTAGCCCTACAGGATACAATGCCACTGGTACAGATTAAAAGAGCTCTTTTAACAGGATGCCAAAGTATTGGAAGTTGGTTGCAGCCTTCACCATAAAGAGACAACCACCTCTTACGATTAGCATCAGGAGACACACCGTGTTTTCTTTAAGCAGTGGGGAGCATCAGACAGAGTTCTAGGTAGGAACCCACGGATACACTGGATAAAATACAGGCAGACTTTGAGATGATTTGGCACAAGTAACTTCAGGAGTTAAAACACTGTTGGATCATTTTTTTTCTCCAAGGGGAAAACTGTTTGTGGAGCCAAGCCTCTCTCTACACCCCAGTAACTGGGAACACATTTAACGCCAGCAAACAACAGACATTATTAAGACTCTCCTAATACTCACAAGCTATCATTAACAAGCGTTAACAGAAGCTGTTAAGAGTCTTTACAATCTAACAGCTAGCAGGGCTGATGTAAGAACTCCAAAGCCATCATGCTGTCTCCAGTTATTTCCTTTGAGTGACGTATTTAGGTCTGTTTTACAGCCACAGATGAAAGTTTGGGCAGTACCTTCCCCTCTTTAAACATGTCAGTATGTGTGTGGGGACACACCCGTGCCCACAAAGAGGCAAAACACAGAGGCTACCTCTCCTGTTCTGCTTCTTCAGCAGAAGCAGCTGAAGAAGCAGCTCCTGGAAGGAGGAGTTAGGTCTATTCAGAGACCGACCCCATAACCCAGTCATTCCCTTACACACATGCAGGGCCCCTTCCACTGTAACACCTCAGCATTTTTGTTTAGGAGTTAAAACTGTGACAGACCCCCACCTGCTATTCGTGCCCCAAAACCTAAGATAAGCCTGGGTTTTTTTGTTTGTTCCTAATGAGTATCAGATTAATAGGGCTACTTAGAGAAAGCATGGGTCTAGCAAAAAAAATTACATATTTTATAGAAATGTTTCTGTGTGGATTGAAGTCCTGCTGGTCGTCTGTGTGTATGCTACAGAACATAGCACAGATGGTATGGGAACTACCTACCCACACCTCACACGTATGTGTGGGAACAAGCATTTGGATTGCTAAGGGCTCACTGCATGACTGCAAGTGTGAACACTTATCCTATTTCTCCCACTTTTCCAAAAAACCCCAACATCCACTTGCAAGACAGTCTTTCCTCAGATGAGAATAATCCACAGTGCTGAGTGAGCTACAGTGGCTTCCATCACCCTCTCCATCTTCAGCCTGCTGCGGGAGGATCCCTTGCGCAAGGGATGACCAAGCCCTAACACTGACAAGGGCACAAGAAAGCAGCTCAGAGCAGCCACAACTGCCCATGGTAGAAAGCAGAAATATGACTCTGGCAACCCCTGGGACCACTTAGCTCTTGATCCTGATGTTTGATGAGACATAATTGCTATAGAGTATTTGAATATACTGATTTGCTTTAAATCCTCATTGCAAAAAGCCCTCTGCAACGACCTTAGAAGTTTGCAGACCTGAGAACTGTAAAAACTAAATCCATTAGGCAGTAAAAGAAGTTACAATTCTGACTCCATACTCTGAACATTCACATCACAAAGTTACGCACGCACTTGGAACCAAAAACTCGGATCCAGTAAAGATTTATGCCCATCAGGGAACATTATTTCTTGTCCTTGACAGCACTGAGCTTTATACAGTACTCTGCAAATAAATCATAATTGCTGCTTCTGGACCACAGTTGTAAACCTTGGTTGCAGAAATACACAAGACACAAAAGTGGAAATTAAGCCCTCTGGAAAAAAAAAGGGGAGGGGGGCACAGTATTTGTTAACTGGTTTCTATTTGCTTTAGTATTGGTTGGGAGAGCAATACAGTCACATTAAGATATAAAAGTGGTAATAAATCTCCTCTCCCAGATTACGCAGGAATGTGATATATTACTTCCATATGATCAATAAATCTAATTCTGTTTTCAGTCTGGAAATCTGTTGTGACCATAGCTTTTTCAGCCTATTCTGTACTCTTTAAAAAAAAAAAAAGATGGGATGAAAGCATTTTGCAGCACTACTTTACATTTTCTCTCTCTTTTGAAATTTGTCCTCATATAGTACACAAGAGATTTCTGTTAATTGGAATGTAGATAGATAATATGAAAAATGCTATGAAGGATATTATTCACATTTAACAAACTTAAAATATGTTGTACTGATTTCATCTGCATTAACATTTTATGAGGTTTGGGTTTTGTCTCTTTTTTAAAAAACAAAAACAAAACCCAAAACCCAACAGTTTACATGTCTGTCTTGTTTAAAATTGGCTGTGCTTGGAGGAGCACTGGGTGAGCCTAGAACAACTTCCCAGTGAGTGATCAAAGAGTTTAGCACAAGAATAATGCTTTAGAGACTCAATAGCCCCAGTTGTACACTGCTTAGTAAGACAAAGAGAGGATTGCTACACTATCTGCCGCCGTTGGTGCTTGGCAGATGTATTGTGTGCGCCACTTCCTGAATATTTTTCTGTATGAATTACTTTGTTAAATCAGAAACATATATGTTGGAACCAATTAGGTTAATTGCATTTTGTCAACAAGCACTGGTTAGCACAAACATCTGTAACATACTACAATATTGTCACTTTAAAACATAAGGCAATGGTGTTACGTGTCTTAGATAAAATCCTGGCCTGCTGAAGCCAATGAGTTGTGCATTTCCTCAGGAACAAGACTTCACATACCAAATTCCAAACTTATCAAACAGAGCCATAAGAGATAAGGAAAATATAGGGAGTCTTGCTGTTATTTTTCCAAACATTTTGTGCTTTGCTTTCACAAGATGGGGACAGTACTGTTCATCTAGGGCTGCAAGTGGCTAAACACTCCACATGTTGAACTGCAATACCATTTTTTCCAAAGCACAGAGCCATATGGGCCCTTCACACAGCAGGACAGAACAAACCCTTTGTACACATCAGATATTTCCAAGCAAACAGGCCTAAGCCTACTCATCCAGGCCAATTACTTGATAAGCAGTATAGTTTTCCTCATTACCACCATGATCACTCGAGAGCTGGGCAGGCAGGCTTTTTACATGCTTAATCCCTCATGTTCTCGACTTCAGTCTACATACAACATATTTCATGAAGCTTGAAGCTATGTCTGTCCTATATGTAATATTTCTGTACTGGAAGGACAGAACCACAATGCATTTGCAGTATAGATTTTTCTCGCATTTTACCTAATTATACTGTGGAAGCAAAAAGATACAAGGATAGGGTCTTTATCTGGAACAAACACAAAGTAAACTCCACCAAGTACAATCTAAACACAAAAATATCTTTTAACAAGCATCAAGAATGTGTTTGAAAGAATGGCAAACAGATGCCCCAAGAAAATTACTTCCCCTGCCTCTTTTCTCATCCCAAATGCTTATTATTACTTTTGATTGATTTTTCTTGGCTCTTACATGCTCTCATGCTGATCTTCTTAGGTGGGCTCTATGCAACCTTCCCAGCTTTCTTTTATCCCTCTAGTTTTCTTGCCAATAAATTATTCTAGTTTTATGAAAGGTTTCTTTTTTATTTCATAACCATTTTCTCTTGATCCAAAATGAGCTAAAACTCAGTGGCTGGGTGTTTTGGTTTTTAATGCAACACTTGGTTTGCCAAATGCCTTAAAAATGTATTTCAACCTTCTCTGTTTATTTGAAAGCTGCTTCTTCCAAGAAGGCTAAGAATAATGCGGTTACCATAGTTTCCTTATCCGCGACCAATAAAACGCAATTTGGAATGCAATAAAACAAAGACAAGACACACTCACAAAATGTGACTAAATGATTGGACGTTGATATCTTCACCCTACATCACTCCTAGCACTACTATGGAAAATACTCAAGACTAATCAATATGCATCTTTTGGTCCAGCACGGAAGGTGAAGATAAGCCTGTCCGATTGCCAGCTATTTGAGATATTTAAATTCCAACACTTAAGATGTCTGTTCATATAAAACCCCTACCTCACATATTTAGTATTCTACCTCAGAGATTTTGTATTTTACTGTACTCTCTTGTTCCAGGAAGTGATTGTGTAGGAAAGCACTTCGCTAAGGCTCAGTGAAGCTAAGTGATGGATTAATTACCCGTAGGAACCAGCTGACAAAGTAAATAATGTACTGCCTGTTCTTACAGTTTTGTTGGCCCCTGAACAGGCAAGCTTCTAGGGAACAAGCCAAAAATAATCTTTTTTCTTCCAGTCAATTGGCCAACAAAATCTCACATACGCTTCAAAGACTACACAAATTACACCTGCTTTGGACACATCCATTTGCTTTCCTGATTAGAAGTTAAATGATGGAATTTTACTCTAATAAAATGAACTTTTAAGAAAAGAAAGAAAAACAATTGTTCTTAATAATAATGAATGATGAAAGAGAAAACCACAACATGCATGATGGATCTACAGATCCACTGCCAAGTGAATTTTTTTCCTGATTTTAAAGAGTTGTAAAGATTTCTTTCAAAAACGTAAAATATTTTGCCTTTTCCTTTAAAAAAAGGAAACAAAAATCCAGAGGATGTGCTCTTTGATGAGACACACTAAGACTACTTACCAAGGCGAGCACCTGAATGGGAGGGAAATAGAATTCTTCTCCCACACTCTCAGTGCACACTATGGGACTGAATCCTGTGTTGCCTGGGACTCTCTCACAAACACACCAGGGAAATGCGGGATAATGCAACTCAAGATTTTCTCGTGTTCTACTAATGTTTGCTTGCCAGTGACAACAGCCCAAAACAGCTGAGGTTAAATCAAAAAGCTCTGGATAACCCCTGTATGTAAGCAATAGGGGAAGAAAATATAGCAAGTCTCTTCGTTACCCCAGGGCTGTAACCAGGGATTCTGAGCACTAGGAGCAGGAAAACTGCTAGAAGAGCATTTGCTGTTGCTGTTTTTGAAGAAAAGATGTTATCCTCACTGTGCAGCTTTCTGGAGCTTTTGCAGACCCCAGCAGCACCATTGATGTATATATCAAACATACAGGCACAGAACCTCAGTCAACATAGGTTTAGTTATAGCTTAGCCACAAGAAAATATAATACATCTTTTATCCTTGCCTTCTCATCTTGTGAAGGTCTTGTAAAGGTAACAGAGTACAGGGAAGAGAGAAAGAAGGTGTAAGAGTGCAAGAGATCACTCATATGGTGAACATGTTCCGCACTTCCTATGAAAAAGCTTATTAGTTCACCCCACTGAAAAAGCATAATGTGTGTAACAGGATGCCAGTTCTAATGCATTAGACAAAGCCATTGTATTTTTGCAGAAAAAACATCTTAAATCCTGTTAATACGTTGCTCATCGCATCAGTTAAACTAAGTAGCACATTTTTAAATTGCTGATCTCAAGTTAATCAGTGTCAGCACTATAAAAGAAAATAGCTAAAAGCACTGACTAAAAAGGCATGTCCTTCACATCCCTAGAGTGAATTTACTGGTGAACAGGAAGAAGCAGTGAAGCCAAGCCTACATTAAACTTTACACCGTTCTCATCTACCAATACAGAAGTACATTGACCAGTTTTTTTTTCAACATTTCCTTTATGGCTTCAGTACACTACATTTCAAGTCTCACACCAGCCCTGACCAGGCTGCTCATTAGTGGTTTTAAACTTGCCATCCAAAAAACACCTAAGAGGAGAGTTACCTACTCAGGACCTGTGGCTCTGCATTACCTTACGTCGTTGTCCTTTACTGTTAGGGACAGCTCCCTGATGGAACGCCCAGACCTTGTTATTACCCAGTTGTAAGTGGTACCCACAGTAAATGACGTTTGAAGCCCCATCCACTTTGCCATTATCGGTGTGGTTGTTGGCCTCTCTTACAGTTCACAATAAGAACCAGCATCCTTCCTTATCCTGCCTGTCAGAAACCACGCAGTGCAATACCTCGTTGATGGCAAGCTGCTCTCCACCTCCCCCAGGGTGGCCGTAGCGGTGGGTGGAGCTCCGGAAGTCCTCATACAGGTCCTCCTCACTTCCCACATCGTCTGTTAGAGCTGTCTTATCCAGTGCCCCATCAGTGATCACTGCAACAACAAAAGGAACAAATTGGTATAGATCACAAGATCCTCAGCAGCACTGCATCAATTACATGAGCTTGGCTGGGGTGAGGGACGCTGTAACACAGCATAAAGGAAAAAAAAAGTCAAAGGAGACTATACAGGCAATTTCATGCCACAATTCCAGCCTGCTGCATGCCCATTTTTCAGATAATTTTTCTCCATTCATGTTTTGTTACCATAAATGATTGTATCTTTTTCTAGACGGGAAAGTATGATTTAAAAAAAACCTCAATGACTGCTGCATGTTGCAAAGAATAGATCAAGCAAGAATGAGAAAACAGGCTGCGACAAAAGGTGCGGGGCAGAGATGATGCAAACATGATTTGATCATGACATTGCCATGTTGACAAGAAACTTGACTCTCATGTCTGCCAATTCATACCTTGATGATTATGATTTACCAAATCCTATCAGACCAAGGAAACTCAGCCTTTGGGAAAAACATTCACCTTCCTCTTTGACCACACATTCATTTAATTTGAGAACCCTTTTTGTTGCCTAAAAGGATGTTTGCTACAGAAGTATCCATTATTACCACAGGAGGGCCATTCTGCTCAGCACAGCCCCGAATAAGCTACAGATAATGGAAGGTTAGCGGTCTGCAGCTAGAACAAGCATTGAAGTCTCAAGATATAAGCATAAGCCTGAGACAAATAAAAATACAGCTTGATCTTGTACAGCTTAGATAGGAAAAGCGCCAGTCAGAGCCCGGGGACACATGTGCCTTTTCTTGAGTCCTCATTTCACTCCATAATGCAAGTGCATCTTGTGAACATAATTGTGTCAATGGGCCAAGGAAAAGTGCCTAAGGGTTCATTAGCTTGTTATTACCTGAAAGCAAAGCTTCCCAGTAATACAAAATAAAGTGCTGTCAGAGACTACAGCAAGACCTGCAAAGATTGTCCTCGTCAATGCTTTCATTACATGTGATTTTTTTTTTAAGGCCACATAATTTCATTACTTCTAATAACATGGTGAGGTGTAAATTCAGTGTAGCAGCTATCAGTTCAGTGCAGTAACTTGACATCAAAATGACTAGAGTGAGCTATTTTTGAACTAAGTACTTGATTGTTTATGCTTTGAATTCAATAAATACGCACAACATAGCAAAGATATTCACTGTCTAAACCTGGAACCCCATTCAGTATTGATGGCAGTCCAGGACACGGGGGTGCATATGAGCTTATGATTAAAGCAGAATTCTCTGTGGAAGTGCGTAACTACCCAACCATTCAACTTTAAGTGACATTTCACAAAAAACATCAAGCATTCCCATAGCTTTGCTCTGACACACCATATCATTATACGGAAGTTCTCTACTGAATACATACCGGTAGTATAGATTGCACATAAAGCAATTCTGGGGCGAAGACCTAGCCCATTAATATAAAACTCAAAAACTGCTGGAATGCCACTGATATTATCATTTTCTGCAGAATTACCATAGTTTGCACTTAAATTTATTTTTTTTAAAGAGCATTGAAGTATCACTTTTTGCTCATACACTGTCTGAAAATCATTTGTCTGATAGTAATGAACAACTTCCAGTGTATTAGTACAGCAACAAAAACAAATTAGAAATGCTTTTCAAGAACAAATAAAAAGAAATCATTTATAAGAAGGAAGTTAGCAGTCACTTAATTCAAAACTTTCTTTGCATCCCTCTGATCTCATTCTTTTTCCTTATATCATGCACAGCTTCATTGCTTTTGCCTTATGCATCTTCTGCTATTTTCACTGCTAAAAGTAATTTTCAGCTTGAAAAATGTTCATTGACATCTTTAAAGCTCTTTTTTTTTTCCCCTCACATTTTCCTATTTGTTCTCTGATCTGTGCTTAGATGAAAAAGCAAAAGCTCCAGGGAGATATTTATCTGTATTACTTAAAATGCTCTATACCTCTGCTAAGTGCCTTGAAAGCTGTGTTTGCTTTTACTAGAGATCTGTTTTTCTTCTCTGATCTTACCAAGCTCATCAATTTTCTGCAGTCTCAAAACCTGCTACTGAATTTTGGATTAGTTTTCCTGGCAGAAAAATCCTCATGGCCATCTCTCGCCAAAACCCACAGTTCCTAGTCATATGAAAGTTCTCAATCCTTGAGGAAGGATGGCCCAAGGTAGCCATTATACATTTTCCCAAACTAACTAATGTTCCAGGGAAGAATAAAACTAATGAAAAATAAGAATTTGCTCTGAAGCAGCTTACATGGGAGACATGATTACAAATAAATAAATAAAACAGTAGTCTGGAATGGTGACCCAATGCACCAGAAATCCATCAAGGCAGCAGGAGAATGAAGGCTTCTAATGTAGGTAGTGACTGAACATGCACAGCATAAACTAGGTCAAGTAGAAAAGAAGCAAGCACTATACAAAAATCTTTAAAGACAAGTTAGCAGAGATTGCTGAAATAGTCTATCAGCTTCCTCAACAGCACAGTACTAGTCAGACAGGCAACTATTAAGCTGCATGATAGTTGACTCGGATGCCTCATTCCCACCCCCACAAATGCTCATCTCCATTTAGCACTGAAATCCACTGGTACGGTCACAGCTGACCTCTCTGTGTCTCTCTGAAACCACCGATCTGACCTGTCCCTGGCAATCAGGCAACCAAAGAACAATGTTCTGTCAAAAAATAATGCCAAGCATCCAATTAGCTCAAGCAGATTTCTCCATATTTTATACAGCTGTTCTGATAAATTTCACTAAATATAGCAACAAATCCCATACATAGGAACACAGGGAGGGGTTGTCACCAACATTTAGTACTACAGCCTTCTGTGCAAGTATTAAAACTCTGCTTTATACTATTGTTAGTCCAAGCCTGAGCTCGGGATTTATGCCATAAAAGCAGATGGATAATTCTAGCAATAGTAGCTCATGAAAGAATGCCGCACAAACCCTTTTTTATGCATCTGAATACACAATAAGGTGTCAAGAGCCTGACTCTACAAAGAAATATCTTGAGGATATGAAGCAGCAAAAGTCATACAAAAAATGGCACTGAAAACAGCGACTGGCCCAGGTGGGCTGCGTTCAAGTGCCTGAGCAGACAGCACCGAGACAGGTGACGTTCAAGGACAGTCACAAAAACAAAAGGGAAGAATTCTACAAAAAAATCCAACAAAGCTTGATCAAAACGGTCCAGAGGAAGAAGGTATATGGGTTCTCCCTTACACCTTCCTACAGGCTTTGGGATGCAGGCATAAGGAGTCAGCAGTGGGAAGGGTCCTGGCTGGGCTCTGCTTGTGCCCCCACCTTGCTCCTTCAGGTACTTCTCCTACACAGTTACAGAGCTCTCCATCTCATCAGAAAGCTATTGGCGCTGTTATCAGCTCTGTGGTTTCACACAGAAGAGCCCTCTGTGCCCACAGTGAGAGACATGCCATGCAATGGCCACAGTATAAACCGCGGCTGTACAACTCACAGCCACCCCAGCTAGTGGCCTGCCAGCTGCATCCTGCTTACAGGTAAGTTTGGATAATTTGAAATGCACACAGGCAGCTGCCTGTGTGGTAGGATGTTTACTCTTGGGAGCCATGATCAAGCCTATCTGACACTGGAGAACAAAACAGCTGGGCTACACTGGAACAGCCTTGATCTTAATAACCAAGAGAAGATGATGGGGAGGGAAAAAAATGAGAGAAGTCTTGTGTTGTTCATCTAACCAGTGAGAAACCAAAGGAAGTCGGGATTAGATGATGTACTGAAGGTCACAGACTGAAAACAAATATTAACCATTCATCTTAACTGAACTCTGGACTGTGTCACCTAGTATAGGTTCACCATGTCTGAACTCCTCTCCTCTCTCAAAGGATGGATCTGCTTCATACATTCCAAGTGCCAGGAATTAGTGAACAAGTTGTTCCAAAAAACAATACTACTGCCACAAAAGAAAAAAAAAAAATCCCACCTTCTCACTGAAGAAACACAGAATAAAATTCTAGAACAGCTTCCTCAGAGCAGCTGGGCACTGCAGCCCCAAATCTAGCACAGTCCTCTTAACAGAGATCTCTCAAAGTCACGTAAGTTTATGTCTCAGCTGGAATGAGCCCCCATAGCTCCCTGCTGGCAAGGATCTCCAGCCATGTGCCTGGGTCAGAAGCCTGAATAATGATCCAGGACTGAAGGAAAATGGGCTAGAGGCAGTTTCCCCAAAACTTTGGTTATCTGTTTTCGCTTGACTTACAGCCTACAGCTTTCAGGGGTAAGGCTGGGACAGGAATCCATGATGATTACAGCCAGCTTTGAAAGCCAAGAGCATCCATAGTTTATTAAAAGTACATTATATTAATGACAAAAGGAACAGCTTTTGTGTATTTGAAGTATCTCTCTTTCGAGTGTGCTTTCTCAGTACCACATCCACACATTTAATTTGTCTCTGTAGCATTTACATTTAAAATAATTCACCAAAACAACAGTAGGAGCCTGATTTACACTCACAGAGCAAATTAATTCAGAGCTAACAACATCATTCCTCCTGCCTCACTGAGCAGAGATTGCTGTGGTTGTGTGCAGTGCCCACAGGAAAGTACATTGCAGCTGGTGAAGGGAGTAGTTCAAGAGATTTAAGACAATAAACAAAAGGGGTGTGTGGGGTGGGGAAACCAAACCCAGACTACATTGCCCAGGTGAAAAGAGCCCATCCACCATCCTTTTCGCCCATTCTGAATTGCTAAACCCTCATCTCCCTTAGAAATAGCTGCCACAGTAGTGCTGCAGCCTCCATCAGTCCTGTTCTGAATTATGTGCTTCATTTATCAGCTGCTTGATATACGGAGGTCCCTATGCAGCTGCCACAGTAAAATCCATCAGAGTGATGTCATCCCACTTCTGCCCCAGCAGTGCAATTCTCCAGCTCTTTACTGTGCTGATGGACCCTCTCACATCATTCTGCTTATGGTTGTGGGCCAGTTTAACAGGAAGAGGGAAGTCTGGCAGGGAATTAGCAACAAGGGAACAATGACCAGTTAGTATGAGCTACAGGAGGGAAAAAAAAGAAAAAACAAACCAAAAAATCAACCAAGGACATGGGCCTGCTAAGCCGAGCCTTAGAGAGCTAAGGTCCTCATGATGACATTTCTGAGCAGGTAATGAAACTGTGTTCAGTGAATCTTTGAGGAAAAAAAAAAGAACACAGAATTAGCAGGAGAGGCAGAACATATTTAAGTGGAGAAAGCAAGCTTCATTGCCTCCATTTTAAAGAAACATTAAGAAGGGAAAGGATTCAACGTAACAAAATTAAATTAACATTTTGGTATAATGCCACAAATGGAATTGCCGTTGTGAATGAAACCAGTTCCTAATTAGCTGAGGCAAAGAGCAAATACATGCTCGAAAACAAAAAGGACACAGTTCTTCAATGGAAAGCTGAGCACAGGTCCTCTGTGGTTCTGCTGGGCGCATCAACCAGGGTAACATTCATCAGCAATAATGCACTGAGCCACCCACTCAGGTTTCAAGAGTTTTTAAATCCCAATTAGAATCTAAATGACTTGGAGGGAGGCTTAAGGGAGTTCTCAGCTCTCTCGGGTAGCGGAGATAATTATGGGGAAGAGAGATGCGGATTATGAATGGCTCTGCAGCTCTGACTCCCACGTTACCACTTGCTACGCACTTGCAGCTTGGTCCGCTTTGCCTTGGCAGACATGCGGCAGAGAGCTGCCCCCGGTCCCCTTCCTTGCTTGTTGAGTGATGTTACAAGCGGGAGAGAAGAGGGGGAGCAGTTTAACTAGATTTGAAGAGTGGAAACAATGGGAAAAACAGACAGGAAATCACATAAATGTACTTTTTTGATCCAAAGCCTGATCCTCTGTTGAAAAGCTCCTCTGTTGCGCTGCATACAAACTATTAATTCACTGGCCGTGTTCCTGTCACAGCTACTGACTTGGAAAAAAGCAGGCATGTCCTCCTACTCTACGTATTTGTTGTTTATTTGCTCAGGTCTGATTACTCATCCATACCAACCTGTTTGCTCTCATTTTTCAGACGGATGTCATTGGAAATGCTATTTACTTTATGTCTGGACAATGTTGAACATGATGGGGCCAACTCTAGTTCAGTCCTTTAAGCCCTATCACAATCTAAACATTAAATCATTTGTAGCAATCAAAACTAGCAGACAAATCCCTTCCAGTATCCAGGCACATTCTTTACTGTATCCTTGGTAGGATGTACTGGTTGGAATATCTGGCATGTCATTTACTGACCCAACAACAAGTCTTATTCATTGATGTAGCTGCTATTTAAAGGAGTTGGAGGGAAGGGGTAGGTGAAACCATCCATCATAATTTTTCGAAAGTTTCCTCTGTGGAAGACTAAAATGGTTGCATTTCTTGTTTCTAACAGATAACAAACACCAACATTCCAAACTTATGCTGAATTTTCACCTGTCCATTTAACTCTGCTGATTAGCCCTATGCCTGCTATTCCTTGAAGTAAAAATCAAACCCAGACCAAACTCTCCTCCCCTGAAGTAAAAAACAACAGCAACAAAGCTGCCCTTTCATCAGACAACTGTCTCCCAAAATACTGACAGGCTGCTGGTTGGGAAACAACATATCTGACACTGTCTAGTAGAGCATGGTCAGGGTCACTTCAGATCAGCAGTAACCTCAGATAATCTTTCAGCTCACCTGTAAAGATGAAAATACCATGTCCATGTCTCCACATCCACCCATTCTTACTCAAAAGTGTAACAACAACTGAGGAAATTCAAGCAAATGAGCCAGGAAATCAGAACAAGAGTTATTTACAGTGGACAACACCTACTTCAGCAAACATGGGAGGTAAAAGCAACATCAAAGAGTGTTAGTGCAGCTGACAAGCCTGACAAACATGAGTTTGAAAGGGCTTTGTCGATAAGATTTCAGGCTTTTAAAATGTATTTATTTATTTTTAGGAAAGCATCTGTTCCAGCTTTTCAAAACCTTATAGGCACATCCCACAAGTTGGAAGATCAGCAATCTGGCAAAAAAAGACACACTGTTTTCTTAAAAGATTATTCCCACAGATTCCCCTATATGATCTCAACATCTGCCACTACTTCAGTGCACGGTTACATGTAGCATCACTCCTAAATGTCACCTTTGGGCTTCTCTCATCTTTTACTTGTACAAGTATATGAAACTTCCCTGTGGGAACATGCAAACAAAGGAGCCACGCTATCTTATTGCTACCGAGTCTTACTGCTCTGCCATTACGTAATATGAGTTCATCTGGACCAAAGCCCTAGTTCATACTCAAACGTACTCAAACTCTGTGTTTTGATCTTTTCTTTCTCCTTCAGAAAGCAAAGAAAAAAGCCTCAAAACAATTTGGACATAACCAATGCTTCTAGTCATCACTAACCCTCAAATGAAGACCTTCAACAGAAAATATTCCCCCATATTGTCTCAACAATTGTTATTCCTCCTACCTCTGCAGCTACTTCCCAGGGACTTAATTGGCATTTTTCAATGCAAGTGCTGTTATCTCCCAAATCTCACGCTGCCCTTGTCTGTTTTAATTATATTGATTTAACTGTGATCTTTGCTTCACCTCTAAAACAACTTCCTAAGAGCACTCATAGGAGAGTGCTAGAAACCCAAGCTATCATAGGTTCTCATAGTGCCTTCTGTCTTGTACTTGCTACTTTATTAAACAAAGGAAAGAATGTAAACATGCTGTAGGAAATTCTGGTTGATTTATATTTCCAAAGATTCTGTGCTTTTATTATGTCTTTACATCCAAGTACACCCTCAGAAGACCAAGAGCTTGGAAACTAAGTCTTTGCTAAAGATTTTGTTGACAAAACACATGCAGTTTTCTTCAGTCGTAAGTCACAGTCTAGAAACAAGAAAATTCCACTATACACTAAGCTTTAACTACTGGCCTGGAAAAGACCATGCTGTAAAGAATGGTTAAGGTCATTTTTATGAAGAATTGTCACTAGGAAGTAAAACAATTCACATCACAAAAGTCTTTAAAGTGCTGCACCCAGTCATGCCAACTTTGCTTGGAAATATCAACTTCCTTACGCTATTTTCACGACAGTCAAACCTGGAGCAGGAAAAAAAGACATGGGTTTTTCTTACAATGGAGTAATCCGCATTATAACTTGAGCAATTAAGAATGAATAATTGTCTTGATAATAATTTAAAACCTTTAACAATGCAGCCACCTTTGGTTAAGACAAAACTATTTAACACCAGAACCTGAAACGAGGCCTACAAGCCTATAGCTAGCTAACCAACACGATGAATAACACAGATGCAATGGGCGCGTACTGCTTCCAGCAAAGTCAGCACAAAGAGCCACTGCTTGGCATTTCTGAAAAGCAGGCTGTTTATATAAGCGGTCTGAAGACGGATTTAAGAGGCTAACTTTGAACACTTACATTTGAAAAATGTGACCTTTGTTTTTTCCCAGAATTCTGCATAATGCTATAAATCTAGTCTTTATCTTTGTGAAGCTATCCAGGCTGACAAGTGGCTTATATCTATGACCTTGTACCACAGAAGTAATTAAAAATGAATGCCATGAGAAGACTTTCAATTGCTCTTGTGCATTATCAAGTGTAAGTCTCAAGGGGCAGCAAGATTGTTTTGTTGAGATTATTTTGAATGACCAGCTGTCCTGTAACACACAACAGATCTTCTGGTTTCATATTGGGGCTACAGTCTTTTCATTAAAAATACTGGTAAAACTGCTTTACCTTTAGGAAATCCCTCTGTCCCTATTTATGTTTTAATCGGAGTCCTAAGAAAATCCCCGAGATCAAGCTACCAAATATTTCCAAAGGGAAAACAGGAAATCAAGGATTAATATTATTTAACTACAACTGCCATGATAGCTAAGGGATCAGGCTCTTTGCAGCATACATGTTTGAATCACACAACACTACACAAAGAAAGGAGTCAAAGTCAGGCTCTGAGTTAGTCAGGATGATTCTTCTTTGGTATTATTCAGAACAGACTTGGGAGATCAGCTCTGAGAAAGCTACAGGAGAGATGCTGAACATGGCCAAATGTAATCCAGTCTTTATATTCTGAGCAGACAAAGACACAAGAGCATCTCCACTGGAAGATGGGTGCAGAATAGGAGGGGGCCATATTAGCTCAGTTTAGAGGGACCTCATGAACAGAGACAAGGTGGAAATTTCAAACACAGACATTGCACATTTACAGTTCTGTGAGCATAAACTTCACTGCCAGAGTCCAGGACTGACTGGTTTTAATATCCAGTACTGCTATGTCACCTGTGTTGGAGACCAGCTCTACAAACCGATGGAAGAAGGAGGTTGGAGCACAGAGGTGATCTGGATGAGAGGATGGCGCAGTCTCTTGCCCTCATTGCATGGCTGGGAGCATGCTTCACACCAGTAGTCCCCACACCAGTCAGCCCTCACTACCTCTCCTCCCCAGGGCCTCCAGACTTCCCTGCCAGCGATATATATGAAAGTGAGAGACTCCACACCAAAATAATTTCAAACTGTACATGGACAGCCAAATTCTTATGAAATATATTTAAGAGCTCAAGGACAAGCCTTACAGCCTTATACATTCGATACTGTTCATACTGTGTAGTAGTGTGAAGTATTTGCTCCCTGGAAATCTGAGGGTGCAGATATGATATATTACTGCAAATCAAATTTAAAGAATTAAGTTTGAGATACTGAACCTGTTGATTGATGCATCTCAATAAATTTTCAAATATCAGAGGAAAAAAAAGAGACTTCACATTCAATAATTTTAAGTTTCCAAGGAAACTGGTGTGAGAAGGTACCTTATTTCAGAGTGTTTTCACAACATTCAGCTTCAGGTCCAAATTATAGCTGAACGTGTTAGATGCACTCTCACCCTACAGCAAGAAAACTCTTCCAAGGAAAACATTATTCCTCTTGGAATACATCAAGTATTAAATTCAAAGCCATTATTAATCATCCCTTTAAAAGGAGAAAGCATTCTGGCAAGGTCACACTGGGCAGGGTGCCTTTAATAGTTAAATTCATTACTTAGGATGTTTACTGTGGGCTTCAACAAGGAAATAAAAATAGCAGAATTGGTAAGATCAGCATTTCAGCAAATCATGAGCCTGAGATGCTAAGTGTGCATTTTGAACTATGAATTCAAAATGATACGTTACCACTTACAGATCATTGGATGCAACACAGAATATTTTGGAAGCTTTGGAGACTGATTTAAAAGTTGAACCCATCCCCAGCTGGAGATGGTAAAATTAAGTGGCAAAAATATATTAACACAAGCAGCAATGTAATCTCAATGCTAACTAATAAAAAAGCAGTGCTGATTAGCAGTGACCAAATTGAATAAGGTCTCTTAAAAAGGTAAGAAAAGATGAAGCCTTTTCAGAGGTCACATTACCTAAAGCAAGCCTATCCTTTTGACCAGTACATACAGTGTACAGTCAAATGCAGCTTTACCAAAGGCACATGTCAGAAAAGGGACATTGTTCTAGAAACATAGCTGAAGCAGTCAAAATAATCTTTGATTTGCATTGTCAAATGCAAATTTGACATTAGTGGTGTAACTTGCAAAATCAAAACAGGCTAAAACAAAGACAGTGCCTTCCAGAGCAACTCTGTTCATCTGTTCTAGTGCGCAGCACTGGTCAACAAACCTGCAATTCTTTATCAGTTGTCTGAACTTGCAAAACAAACAATAATCCTTTCACTTAAAGGCAGATATGTCAAATTTGACTTTTCCTGTGATTAGCCAAAATTTAAAACATTTAATTCCACAGTGCCGCTGTTATTATTTCTATTTATGAATTGATTCTTATTTAGATCCCATATGCCACCAATGAGAATAGGAAAATTATTTGTTTCTGAACAGAAACCGTACATTTACTATTTCCCAACCCTTAGCTTTTTCAAAGCAGCTAAAAGAATACAAATAACTCGCTCCAGACTCTGCTCCAGACTCCAGGCTCACAATTCCAGAAACACGTTCTAGTTTTCCAAACATCTCTCCAGCTACACTGTATATGACTGGGGGGCAGGGGGAAAGAAACAATGAACCCAAGCCCCATGCCACCTAGCTTTCAAAAGTGCTCAAACACACTGAAGGATGTGCATTAGTTATACAATGATTTGGTCCTTCAGTGTCTAAAGATCACTGTTCCTCAGAACTACAGTGAATGGCGAAGGAATTCTTCCAGTAACAACTTGCCAATTTAGAAGTGAAATTTAAATTAACCTTACTTTCCAAAGGTCTTATACCTGATGCATGTTCACTTAGGATGATGAATCTAAGCATCCAGTTTCTCCTTTCCCTGACAATTTAACGAAGCTGACTTCTCTATCTTTGCAGCCCATTTTTTGCATATGAGCTTTACTCTCATATATCAAAATTTCATCTTTTGAACAAAGCAACACAAATTCTCCAGGCTAAAATCCTATGGGTCAGTAGCCTTAGTACCCTTATTACATTTTCAAATGAAGTTCCAAGGAAAACAAAACCAATCCCCCCATATTTACAAACAGATTATTTTCTCCAAAAAGAAAAGTGCTACAGAGTAGGATGTAGTTGAGGTATATTAAAAAAAAAAAATTATGCAATGAAACGGCTACTTGTAAGTATCTGTGTATTTAAGTTGGCTGATGACATAGCCTGGATGAAGTGTAAACACAAAATTTGTCAGTTTAGATTATATTTCTCTGAAACCAAGCTGCTGCCTTATTTTCATATTCATCATGAATAGTTCTGTGCAGTAGCATCTTCCTTTAAGTTAAGGCATAGCTGTCGTCTCTGTCTTATAGATTTAAATAATTATTTTTATTTTCAGCTTTGGTGGTATCCCCCTGCATCAGAAGCCCAACTTCATCATTTCTGAGTGACAGACTATGCAATGCAGGATTATTACATCAAAGGACAACACTGAAGTATCAATAAAGGAAAGTGTCCCCCAGGAGACTACTGTCAAAAGATATAAATTTCTTGCTCCGATATGAAAAAAAAAAAAAAAAAAAAAAAATAACCCCTCTAAAACAAATTCCCAGAAGATGTCTGCCCAGCCTGGAAAGCCATCTATCTTTGCTTTGACAGTGACTGGTGCTCTCAGCACCAAAAAACATTTGTTTTATTTGACAAGTATGGAGTGTGTAAAGAGTGACCTGGAGAGACCAACAGGAGGAAAAAAAACCAGCAGGGCAAGGTGCATATTGCATGCTGTACTGCCATGCACACCATGGCAGGGCTGAAGTGGCTCTCCTTAACATTCACTTCTCCAGATTTTTCCCCAGAAGCAATCATGGGAGATACTCGTCTACTGCTTCTCAGTTTCTGTAAAATCCAGAATTCAGGGACAGAAGAGACTAGTGAGAGTATTGCTGATATATTTTAAAGGAGCTTTAAAAGAGGATTATTCTAGTGATTAAAATCAGTGAGTGAGGCAAGTAGCACGTACTGGGGATCATGGAAGTTTAGCATGCTATAAAATTTGTGAAAAAATTTAGGATGCATTTTAAGTCCACGAGGCCATGCGGGTGCAGCAATGATGGATATTCCACGCACATATATTTGGTATTTGGCATACTGCATTCAGAGCAGTAAACTGCAGCACACAGTATCAGCCTGACTTAGGGGGCGATGCCGCAATGCAGCTCCTTTGTGATAGCCTAGAAAAGCAAAATGATTAACAGACCTTATCCCTTACTCTTGCTGGAGATAGCCAGCACTGCTAGCAACTGCAGTCCCATACAGGACAATGGCAGACAAATGCAAGGAGGATACTCTCTAGCCATTCAGGTATGCCCCTTCTACTCATAAACTAGCCCAAAGTAAACTCACATATCTTTACAAATTAGCCTTTTGTTTATATTAACAAACTGTGTTGACCCTCTGTTCTCCCCTTCTTTTCCCAGTTCTGCAGTGATCAGAACACAACCAAAGGATGAGGGAAATAGGGACCCACATCGCTCTGTAGCATCCTCCCCACCTTCACCTGCCTTAGCCTCGTGGAGCTCTAAACTCCACCGTGTCAGACAGCAGCCCCTTCATAGAGGCTGTCATGCAGCTGACAGAGCCATTATACATGCAGATGATGTGCACTAATCTCTTTACAATCCTGTTTCCTCGCACCTTGATTAATTACATTTCTGTCTGCCTTCCTTCCTTTCAAACACAAATGCAAGGGACAAGCTCTGAAAATGGGACTTCTTTTTCCTCTTGAGTCCCTTTCTGAACTCAGCAGGTGCAATTCTACTGAAGGCAGGAAACTACCATTTCTGGACTATGTTCCTGGTGTCTGCTTATCTTTCCTGCTGAAAACGTAGTGGATATCATCAAAGCGTATCAGAACTTAAACAATCCCCTTGACCCCCGTATCCCTTTGCTGTAAATACAGTCTGAGCTTGTTTGAACTGGAAATTGTTGTTCTTGGGAATAATTGTTCTGTACACAGCACTGTCTCCAATCGATTCCAGGGCATATTTTCTGAGCTATGTGAGTTTTCATTATTAACCTCACAGTAACCTTAAAGGTTTGAGCTCTTCACCAAACTGCACAGATCCAGATCGCTCCTTGCAAAATCTCAAAAATGTCAACTGCAAAACAATCAAAAGAGGCACAACTGTGCTTGCCTTGTTTCAATACAGCATGGCATTTCCAGTCTGATAAGGGTTAGAAAGCTCTCTCAGAGGTGAAAGAAAAATTGTCTCCATGTACGCATATCTCTTTTAATGGTGAACAGAAACTAGATGGGAGGGACAAAATGAAAAGATGAATTCACAACTAAACAAGGTATTAGCAGAGAGATTATGAAAAGTATTATAATTAGTATTCCCATTACAATTAGTACTCCCAGTCCAAAACAACAAAATAGCGTCCTTTGATGTTAGCTTTCCCAGATTGTGGCTCAGGTGAAAGCAATATTGTAGGCACAATACATGAATTTTTTACTTGTACCCATCATTTCTCATCACGTTCTGCAGTGGTTGGGATCACCAAAGGTATGAGCTGTCACTTAGGAGTGGGCCTGGGTACTGAGAACCAAAATCCAGGAACGTTTGGCACTCAGGTCATGGATCATCACAGTTCCAATGACTTCACCACTAAATCCACAACTTCACTTTTTAGCCAACTCCAGTTTAATCCAGCCTTTTAAGAGGCAGAGAAGCTTGTTATCAGGATGTTACTCTTCTGAGCAATGGGTTCTGGGACTGATAACAAACTCTGGGTTTGATGAAGAAATTGGTAGGTTTTCTCAGTTCCAAAATGATGACAGCTGAAGAACTGACCTGGAAATTGTGAGGAAAAGGCTTCTATGCTACTGGTGACAATGCTGCGGACATGGCTGCATATGAAATACATTTGATCCTCCTGGCCCTAGCTATTGCTAGAACATGTGAAAAGCTGACCTGTGAAATCAGTCAAACCCAAGCAAGAGCTCAGTTTGGCCTGTGTGAGGATGGCTTCCTGACTTGACTACTATTTTCCTCTCCCTTTTGGGGAATGGAAATAGTGTGAACCCCATTTCACCACAATTAATGCTACTTCCTCAACTGAGCGTCCACCTTGTTCCTTAGAATAATCACAATTAGATCTCCCTTTTGAAAACGAATTGAAATACAACTGCAGGAAAAGAAGTTTGCTGTGGTTTGGTTTTGGGTTTTTTTGTTGTTGTTGGTTGGTTGGTTTTTCTTACACTTGCATCTAATTCAGCCTCCTGTCAATATTTTCCTAGGCACAAAAATCAACATCTTCAGCACAGTCACAGAATTAATTACCTGGAAATAGGAGTTTTAGGCAGAAAGGTTTCTCACGTTAAAATTCCAGGTATTTCCACAGTCAAGAAGACAACAAAACCCAAAATTATACAATGTGCAAAGAGAGTCCAGAGCAGACACTATCCCTAAGCCACCATAAAGGCAAGATCACACCAGGAGTTAAGCAGCAAGAGAAGTAAGCATAGAATCATAGAATGCTTTAGGATGGAAGGGACCTTTAAAGGCCATCTAGTCCAACCCCCCTGCAATTGGCAGAGACATCTTCAACTAGATCAGGTTGCTCAGAGCCCCATCTAGCCAGTCCTTGAATGTTTCCAAGGATGGGGCAAAGCATGCAGGACTGCTCAGTGGACTCACAGCTGACCACCTTGTCTTCCATTAGAAAGTAAGCACAGCAGCTGTATCTAATATTAGCAAGCAAAGGGGAGGAAGGATGCAGGCTGCATCATATCATGAACAGATCTACCTTGACCAAAAAGGACTCATGATGCAAAACATTTTTTCTGCATTTATTAATTTATACTTTCAACATCAGCGAGTGAGGCTATTATTACCCGTACTCAAGCAAATTCTTGCTTTCATCTGTGTGATGTGGAAAAAGCAGAGCAAGACCAAGCATGCTGCTGAATAGGAGAACAAGCAAACAGAGTGTCCTGAGCATCACAGTACTGTTTTACTCCAAATCACTACAATTACATAATTTTCCTTTCCCACACTAAGGCACATCTACAAACAGAAAATTCTCTTCTACTTTTAAGAAAGGAACTTTAGAATTTATACTCAGCCTATACCCCTCTCCACCCATGATACTCTCACTGTAATACCTCCATGATTCAAAGTTCTTTTTCCTCTAATGAGGAAGAATCTATCTCCTAACACAATGGCAGGGCAGAATATTTTCTGAATACATCATTAGTGCAGTGCAGCTACAGCATAAACCTATAAGAGTATGCCACTCCTCATTTTTTGGGTTGCATTTATTCAATTTATTAAGAAAAAAACATCCCCTAAAACTACAAATACTATGTCTGAACTTGGAATATTCTAGAATTCCTCCTAATCCACCAGCTTGCTTTCTTGGAATCACTGGGTAAACACTGCAGGGAAGAGAGGACCTTTGACCAAATCAACGTACTCTTTACCCTTGCATCACCCATAGGCTTTCACAAGGTGAAGCCAGCAAGATACTCTGCTTGTTTTCCTACCCTCACGTCAGGAAGGGGAGGATGTCCCTCAGCCCCATAGCCACAACTAGTATTCTGCAGAAGGGGCAGATTCCCTCTTGCTACCACTCAAGCTAATATAACTACTATCAGTCTCCACTGTAGCGAGAAGAGAGGATTTGGGCCTTGGAAACAACATATGAAGCCACATAAATTTGTTCCAGAAACCAGTTTGAAACAATTCAATTACTGGAACAAGCCCCTTCAGTCTCTGACTAATGGACTGCATTTATCCAGTGAGAAGCAACAGGCAAATTTTGGCTTGAGAGAACAACTTGTAAATACAAATTGTATTCCCAGGCCCCATGAACAGCTTATGGTGGGTTCTAATGAGAAAGATGTTGAGAGTCTGCTTCAATTTTCTCTTGGTCCAGCAGTTGATTTACATCTCCTTCGATCCTTCCCCAGTTATCTCCCTGCTGTAAGATGACCAAGTCTGCAGCTGAACGCAGCTACTTCGAGATCGTACTCAACAACACAGAGATGGCCCCGGAGGCATCACAGCAGAATCTGGAACCCTCACTCCCAGTGGGTATACAATACCATTTTTAGTAGTTGCTGACCCATGTTAGAGAAAGAATGGGGTCAGGAAGGCAAGAAAACGGAGACGTAGCACAGTGTTGCTGGAAGACAGTGTGCGAGACAACCCACCAAAAATTGCATCTACCATTAACTACTGAGCAGCGCTTTGCTGCTGAAAACATTCCCTGATAACGTTTGGCATCTGGATTCTGTCTCCCACACACCAGGAACTGATGATGTCAATAAAAAGGTTAAATGCTATCATATCTAAATTAGTCACGAGTGATGTTTTTTGCTCATTTTTGGAACAGAATGGAGACTCACCACGGATAAGTTCTCCAAGATGGGGTACTAAGCCACCTAGAACCCCAAACTTTATCTAGTACTTCCTCCCCACATGTCTCAGGTAGTTTGAATTATCTATGGGACCATCCAACTACCCTACTGAGTTCTACAATAGTCACAACTCAAACATCTACACAACATGTCAGTAAAAGTGGAAAGGGGAGCCTGTAAAGTCATCTTCATCCTTCACAAATACATAATATGCTTTTAAATACATAACAAGTTAGCAGGAAATATCTTGGAACCATAGCTGTGCTCTTAACTGTGCAGAAAGGATTTAATAAATTTTTTCCAGAGTAAAGACTATTGGAATGGAACCAAAGTTATTTACTGTGCAGTAATAAAACAAAAAGATCAATTAAGCCAATTACTTGGATTGCATGTCAAGGCATAGGTGGTGGCCCAGTGTTCATTCTGACCTTGTCTACAAAACGGAAGACTAGAAGGGAGCCTCACAAAGTCTTCTTGCCAGTCCATCTGCTCCAAAGCTGAATCAACAGCCATAGTAGCTTTTGAGAAAGGTTTCCCCAACCTCCTTCTCAAGATCTTCACTGATTGAGACCTCATAGTGTCTCCAGATAATCTTTTCCCAGGGCTTCTCCTAGCATCCAATCTGAGACTTCTTTGCTACAGATTTCCCTGCCCCCTCTACCCCCCAACTATCCCCACTCCATGAATAAGAAACAAATTATTCCCTTCACAACAGCTTTTTTAGGTATTTCAAGATTCATGTCTTCCCCCATTCTCCTCTACTGCACACCCCAAAAATCATCCAAACTTCTCCTGGAGATCATGTTCCCCAGACTACTCTTGTTACTTTCTTCTGGATTCTCTCCAACTCATCCCACAGCATTCTTAGTGTGGTGCCCAAAAATATGCACTAGATATCCTTTAAACTACACATACACTTAACAAGTCAGCCTACACACTGTTTCATAGTTGAAGCTAAGGATATTCAAATTATAATGTTATGAGTTTAAGTCAGCTTTATTTTAAATTATAGAGAAGATTGATATAGTTCATTTTAGACTAGACTGGTCAACAAGAATATATTCACTGTGAACTCACTCAAATTTAGTTAAATTAAGGGCGCTATGTTTCTGGGCACCAGCAGGAGTTGCTCTCTTAATGGAACTTCAGCGCTGTTCCTTGGGAAAGGTGCCAGTCACACACCTCCTCTATAAACCTAGCGCAACATGTTCTAGCACAATCGTGCTCTATAATTTGGAAGTCCTCTCATTCACTGTGCCTCTCTTGGTCTGCATTGAGCACACAAAGCGCAGCCACTGGTATCCACTTTGGCCTGAACTTTCCACACACTCCTGAGAGCTCTGCTGAACCTGGATGTCTCTCATTTTCTCTTATTTACTACAGCTCAGTCAGATCCTGGAAAGAGACCTGTCAGTTCTTGTGTGCAGCTCAGTGACCTTCAGGAGACACTCTTGCTGCTGAGCATTTTGTTTAGCAAAGAACTGAGGAAAAAAGCACAGAGCCAGGTCCCTGTCTTGCAGAGTCACACAGCTTTCCCTAACGCAAAAGAGCAGAGTATTCCCTTCCTTTTTTTTCTACCCAGTTAGCTTGACTATAAATGTGATTGCACGGATAAACATCCACAGCAAGAGATCATTTGCCCAAACTAATTAACTGCTGCCACCAAATCACCATGTAATATTTTCACCAGAAAAGTGCAGCCTATGCTGCTGTATGACATTTAGCTTTTAATTGCACTCTGTCACCAGCAAAACATGTTCAGATATTATTTGTGTTGGTAAAGTTCCCCCTCTAGACAAAACATGGTCCCTGTCAAATGCCAATGTAGGAGCACTAGAGCACTAGGTTAAGAAGCTGCTACTTGACTCCTGCTGCAGCAGAGGCTGAGGTCAAGGGGAGCTGCCTGAGCAGTCTACAGGCCTTAGCTGGGCTGCACTCACACCAAGGGCTTGGTATACGTGGGGTCCCCCAGCTCCCAAAGGACATGGGAAGCAGGGGATTAGGACAATCCGATGCAGCACAGCAGATCAAGGAGTCACTGGGGCACAGCGGGGAGGGAGGAATGCTTAGGGCAGGAATTCATGCTGAGCAGAATACTCCCACTCAGCCTCGTCTCCAGCCAAGGGGAACAGGGAGCAGCTCAGTCGGAGAGAGCAGAACAACTCACTCTCAGCCTACAGCTCTCACTGGATTTTGAAAGATTTTGACCATCATGGTTTGCTCTGAGTGATATTCACCTGTGCAAACAGTGACAGAACAGCTGCATGGGCTAATGCTGTCTTGCTCCAATTAGCTCCTGGCTGCTCACTAGCCAACTGTCCTGAGAACAGCAGTTTGCAGTTGGAGCATGACTTCTAGCCTCAGTTCAAGCACCATTAAGAAATTGCTCTGGCCAAGTGGCAGTTTGCATTTTATTCTCTCAATAAATCTGTCTGTTGATTTTGCTGTGATGCAGCACCATGCCTGTGCTGTGGTGTGGAGACCAGAGAATCCAAGGGCCTGAAGCCACTCTGCAATACAAGCCACTTAGCTGATGCTGATAGTTAGGACCAGCTAAGAGTTCAGTTAGGTTTGCCCCAGAATTTTACAGCTCTCCTTAATCCTAGGATGGGCAGTGCACCAGGGCAGCAAACACAGTAGCTTTTTGGGTTGTATCACATCTAGTACATAGTGGCC
Source organism: Platalea leucorodia (assembly GCF_965183815.1). Taxonomy (NCBI): domain Eukaryota; kingdom Metazoa; phylum Chordata; class Aves; order Pelecaniformes; family Threskiornithidae; genus Platalea; species Platalea leucorodia. The sequence continues at coordinate 25,823,979 of NC_138830.1, read as the reverse complement.
ATTGGAACAGCAAGGCTGTGCCAGGGTCAGGAATTAAGCTATTAATCAAAGGGAGCATGTCAGCTTACAGTCACAGCACATGCATCAGGCAGCACAAGGTGATTTTAAAGTTTTAATTCAAGACTGGAAGGATCAATACCCAAGTTAGCCCACGATGACCTAGCTCCAGAAGGAGCATGGATATATCAGTTCACTGTTTCAGCCAGGTTGATTAGCCAGGCTGTTAATCACTGTCCCTGTCACAACCTAGCTACCAAGATCTAACCCACACAGACATATCTGCTCATGTATAACTACCTTGGAAGTCTTTAACAGTGCTCTGTTTTGACAGAAGGAAGCTAACTTTCAAGCTTTCTATCCACAGATCTTTCCAGGAAAGAAATACCAAATTCCATTTAAAGTTCCAGTAAAACAGGGCCCACAACAAACCAAAATTGAATGTCACAGGCTAAACTGTGAATCCTTTGCTCACCTTAGTATATAAATCCTCTCTGCAGTTGTCCCTTGTAAACCACTGACATGCCACAAGTAAGTAAGAGCTCAGCAGTCTGAGTAAGTGGATCCCAGTTCATACTGTACCACAGCATAGTCGGGAGCAGAATCTGGCCTGCCTCGCAGCCCCAGGTCCTGGAAACATCACCTCAGCTGCCCTCTTATCTTTTGCCTTATGTCCTCAACTTTACTCCCATTTTCAGTATAGCCTTGTAATCAAGCATGGCAAGTGGGGACTGTGAGCTCGGAAGATGTGGTAGTTTACAGTTTTCTGATCTTCCTTAAGCAAGCAGTGTTTTGAAAGAACTGGGAGTTACGTGCCAGAGAAGGGTGGTCAAGCTGCAGAATAATTTTAAAAGTAACTGAGGAAGACATTCCTCTATTTGTTCATATGATTTAGGCCATAACTGCAGCCTTCCTCTCTTCCCCGAAGTCTTTAGTGAGGAGAAAGACAAGTGATCAGCAGCACAAGAACTCAGACACTTCCTGGAATTGTTGGGGTTTAATGCAAATGCATAAAATCCAGGGACTGCAGAGCTTTTTGCAACGTAATCCCAAAGCTGCTTACAGGCCAACTCAAAATAAGATTGTTGTTGTGCCTGCCTGGTTACAATGAACATCCAATAACCTCTCAGATGCCAGTGCCAAAGAATATGAATTTACCTCAATGTATGTGTTTTATATACAGCAATATGTTGTCATTAAAACAAAGCTCTGCAGAAGTCACATCTTAGTCATGGTCTATAATCTCCCCTTGGAAACCATTTTGCTGCCCATTTATTCCAAGAATACAATTACTTTTTGCTGCACAAGGTGCTCAGTATAAGCATGTTCCAAAACTGTACACAGAACTGTTTTTTTTTTTTTTTTTTTTTCTTTGACTAGCTCCTTGTGTTACTAGCATGCAAAGAGACTTCAGAGTGGATCATAACACCACTCTGCTAGGCAGTTTAAGGACACAGACCTTCTGCTAAGTGAGAGTACAAAAGGGGACAAACTGTGATACAAGGCTGACAGTAGAAAGCAGAGACAGGCAAAGCAATTTGCCGGTAACAGTACTGAAACTGAAGCAAGAGCTCCTCATTCTTACTTTTGCAGGTTTTGTGCACCGCTAACTCACGTGTCATTACCTGAAGTCACACTCAGACAGGACTAAATATTAATTTCTGTCAATTCCCCTGCTGCACTCCTCAGTAAAATAGCTCCTGGAGCTCTTACCACTGGGATAAAGACTCACAAAATATTGGAACAGGCTTCCTAGAGAGGTGGTCGATGCCCCAGGCCTGTCAGTGTTTAAGAGGCATTTGGACAATGCCCTTAGCAACATGCTTTAACTTGATCAGCCCTGAACTGGTCAGGCAGTTGGACTAGATGATCATTGTAGGTCCCTTCCAACTGAAATAGTCTATTCTATATCATGGCTTTTGTAAACAGGCCTGAAAGGTCACTTGTTTTTGTAATCATCTTATACAACTGCTATCAGCCACGACAGCATCCTTTCAGATTATAATGTCCTGAGACATGCAGATAGGAAAGACTTGCCCAAGGCTACTCTTCTACCACTTGTAAAAATATTAATAAAAATACCTAAGCAAGGGCTTGACTTTATTGCTTTAGATTAAATGAAAAGGCAACTTTACAAGAAGCCTGGCCAGACGGATTATATTTTTATTGATCTGGTTATTGTCTGATCAGGCCAGCAGCAAGACTCACATTCATGCTATACAGCCCAACAATTTAGAGAAGATTCGCCCTCGTAAGGCAGACTTGCCTCCACCGTCTGCTTGTACTGCATAGACTGGAACGAGGCTGTGGATTGGCAGGACTCCATCGCTACTGCAATACAACATTTGCAATGGACTAAAATTTACTACTTTGGCTGCACTTTTTCAAGCTGCAGAAGGAAGCCCAGATGGGGGAATGGCCACATATGTGGTTTGCCTGGAGGAAAAAGTGCAGCAAACCCCTGAACTTATGCTTTGAAAAAAGGAAGCAAAAGCTGGGGTTTGCAGCATTTGGTGGTCCTTCCATTGCTGGGCATACCTCAACTTTGCTTTCTCATTAGGCAGCAGTAGACACCCAGAATGCCTGTGTACTCCACTATATGCACAAAAAATAGGCATGACACCAAAGCCAGAAAGCTGGGTCACATACCCAGCAGTAATTACAATGGAGAAAGAAAATAGCAGGGAAAAAGACAATACCCAGAATCAAGTGGTGGGATGCCAGAACCGCACGCTTTTGTGCTTCAAAATACCCAAAGAATCAGCTCTCTGTAATTCAGTCTGCACATTATCCCTTCAATCCATACACATACCAGGATCCTCTGATTTTACTTGGGAACACAAGCGCCTTGCCAACAGTCACGTTCGGGATGTGCATCACAAGCTTCCTAATGAACACAAGCATGCTGTTTCACCAGCAGCAGGCCAGGATGTTATTGTTCTCATGGACTCATGCTGGCAAGAAGTCCCCCCTCCACCCAAACCCACAAAAAAACCCTCTCCAAGTTAGAATCTCATACTTCACAGTTTTCAAATCCCTCCATCCTAGACACATTACAGATGCTGAACAAGCATCAGACTTGCACAAACTGCAACATGGCACTCTGTGGCCTGGTGGTCCCGTGCTTAGCTACATCTTGCTTGTGCTGGAACTTAAAATGCTCTCAGTACCTCTGGGTTTATGCTGTCCCCATTCCCCGCTATCTAGGCAACTTTGGACGAACCAGGAAAACAGAACATAAAAGAGAAAAAAATAATTCTGAAGCCGCCTTTTCTAGGCTTATGGTAAATGCATCAAGAGACTGTGGAAACATTCAAGTTGAGAACAACAGAAAAGCGTGGAGGTTTTACTTTAAAATACTTTATTATCCTTAACCAGAAGAAATAGTTTAAAACAGATTATAAGTCTCACCTATGGCTTTTTGGGAAGGAGGGGCAACAAAAGGAACCAACAACTTATCTTAGAAAGCCTGGTCTTAAAGCTGCCTCGCTCTAGATGTGCAAAGATTTGGGCTCACAACTGAAGTTTCCAAGACAATTTAAGAAAACATTTTTCCTGTGGCAATCCTTGGTGTATATAAAACATAAACCTTATACCTGTTGTGGATATATGTCTTTATTGCACACATTAGGAGGCACCACCCTGTCTTTGCTACTGAAAGGATAAGCGTCTCTCCTACAAACCAAGGGTCCAGGAAAGAGCCTTAAAAACAGAAACAGAAGAGAGCGTTTCAGAGCGAGCAGTGGCAGATAGCTCCAGGCTGAGGCCATTACTGAGGTGATGATTCTTAGCCTGACATTGCTTCAGATTTTCAGTATTCCAACTATAAAAACGTTCCTCTTAGGAGTAGCATGGGAGTGAGAACAAAGAGAGAGGTCTCCTTCAACTGCATACACACAATAAGGAAATCCAAAGCAAAGGAGCTCAAACCCTATTACATTACAGAGCCTATAACATTTATGTCACAGTTAATGTCATGTTATCTTGGCAGACACAAACGACTTGCTTTAAATTTCAGCTGAACATGAAATATGGCTAAAAACTCAAGTTGGTTAGTAAACTGCAAGTCAAAGTTTGTGTCTCAACCAGAGAGGAATCCGTCCACAGGATCTATGGCCCTGTAACCTAGCTGGTATAGGATATGAATGCAAACATATCAGCCAAGAATTAGTCCAACCTCCCATATTCTTGCTAATAGGGATTTCTTGCTTAAACCACAATACACAAATGAATTCTATTCTCTTTAGGAAATCAAAGCAAAAATTACATCCAAGTGTTCAAAGAAATCACCTAAACATGATGGCTGACAGATTAGTAACTAAAATCTTGAACACTGAGTAAGAACTATGCTTTTCAAATTGACTGCCTAGACAAGGTTAGTCCCTTGCTGATCTCAGCACAAGTAACAAAAGACATGCTAGGAAGGCTGGAATTCAGTCCTCTCCCTGCACAGCTTAAGCTAACATATAGCCTCTTCCATCATCAAATCTGTTTAGCCTCCATAGACATAAACAAATCTCAAGGAATGTAAAGAATTAGACAGGGCCATTAATACAGGGCCTAGAAGCTCCAAATCTTCAATTTGACATTAGCTATAATTGTCAGAAAAGCATGCAAGATAGAGGCTGCCAGATGCTTTAACCCAAACAATTTATTTGTTCACGGTGTTTCTGGAAGAAATTTGCCCTTATGATGCAAATGCAATGGTAATTGTCTCTTCAGTGCAAAAGGACCACTAAATGATGGCAGTTTTAATTATTGCTTGACTGTGATATCCCCAAATCCCTGGCACTCAAGCGTTTTTTGCACAGAAACATCTGGCTCATGGGTTACCTGAGGATTCTCTTTGCTACACAATCACAAAAGCTACCAGGAGTCTGAAAATTCCCACATGGAGGATTTTTATTTAAGAAGGACATATTCTGTGAGGATAACTCCCATGGGTCAGAGGAAGCTGAGGTTCTTTTCAACTGTTGGCATAAAATTCACAAAGCACAAAGTATCCTTGTTTGAGGAAATAACCTTTAATGCTAAAGCCCAGTTCTCCTGGCACAGAGAAGGCCCCCTGTGACAAGCAGAGCAATGGGAGCTTCTCAGAAGAGAAATGCCTACATAACTTGAGGGTGGGGAGGGAGAAGCTATTCAACTAGAAGGACGACCCTGGCACAGGGACAAATGTGTACAAACTTGCTGTAAGGAAATTTAAGACTGGGGAGACATTTTAGTTGCAGAAGGCTTGTAGGTCTCCGAGCAGTAAGGTCATGGAACAGCCTCCTAAACAGCAGTGATGAGGGCAGGAGAATCTAATTGATTTAGAGACACTGCTGGAAAATAAGTTATAGAGGTACCCCAGAACAGAGTTGGCTGCAAGAGAAAAAGGACTATTCTTACTTGAAATTGTAAGACAGTGACTCAGCAAGTCCATAATGGTCCTTTATTTTCTTTTAAAATAAACTAAAGATGACAAATTAAGGATCACTCACCACTGAAAAAAAACAAACAAAACCAAAAAACTCATAAACAAAGCACCCAAGTCAGACACCTGTGCCAAACAGTACTGCCTGTAAGGAGATTGGTTCTGCTCTGCTACATGTTACGAACCATTCCATATACCTGTCAGGGTGCTAACTCCACATGCAGAGGAAGAAGTGTAGGGGGGCCAAGTGTATAGGCAGGGGAGTCCAAGAGTACTCTATCAAGCACTCTGTGCTCAGCTCTATCCTGGGCTATCTTTCTAACTGCATACTTATATTCAAATCCCTGTCTTGGCACCCTCAAATAACAGGCACATAAAATCCCTTATCAATGAAGAGTTATTGGACAGTGTACAGGAAAGGTTCATTAAACTGTAAGGGAACCTGGATACTTCAATATGCCAGAGTATTCCTCCAGCTTCTTTAAAACTAGTATTTTTAACTACTTTGCATACAATACTAAATCAATAAAATGTTACAGTCACATAAGTCTTGTAAGGAAACGTACCCTAGAATTTAATAAAGATGAAAGAAATAAGATCCTCTTGCCATTCTATTTCTCCAGTCTAAATTGAATTGATCAAATTTCCTTTCTGCAGACCTCTTCACCCATCCAATGAGAAGTTATAGGATGGGCTATAACTCTTGCCTGCACAGCTCTATCCTTTAACATGCCTCAGGGTGCAATATTTCTGGCTGACTAGGGGATATGAGACTAGAATCTTTTACAGCTTTTCATGCAAACCTATGAGGCACCGCCTGCGCTACAAAATTTTGTTTGAGGTGGTTTTGCCGCAGCCATTTCCTGGTTTGATTCAAACCCAGGAGTTCTTTCTTGCTTCCTTCAAAGAAACTGATGAGTTCCACTTTGTAAAGGACGAGGGCAGGAGGGGAAAGAGTTCCAGTCTTCTATTAATCTCTCTCTGTCCTCCTGCCATTACCTTGTTGCTCATGTGAGGCTTTCCCAGCTCTCCCTGAATACTGCTGGTTGAGGACTCCTCTTTCTAGTAGGTGGTCTTTCGCTCTAAGACTCCTGGCTGAAGATCAGAGCTTTCCCTAGTGAGCAGAGCAGAAAGCAGAAAAAAGAGACTTTTCCTAAACTACAGAAGAGGCATGATTTGCTTGCTTGCTGCCTCTTCAGACTCTGAGTGGGAGGCACTGGCAAACAAAAGTGCACTTGGGCTGCTGCAGGACTCCCACTTGCTGGCTGAAGCAACGCTATGCAAGCATAGAAACAATGGAGTCTTAATTACTGCATCTGTGCAACCGAAACAAGGACTGGAGTTTGAGAGCATGACTGATAAGCAGCTAGATAACAGACTGATGAACAGACCATCTGTAGTCTGTCAAAGAGCTAACCAAGGTCTGTACCAAATACGCCCAACGTACTACGTGCAGGCTGAAAAGTGTCCAAACATGGTATTCAAAAATGTACAATACAGAGAACATAGTCACAGCTAAAGACTGGAGCTGCACATATACATGAAATAACCAATTCAGAAATGCACAGCAGAAGGTGATAGCTTATAGGAAGAAATATACAGAAACGCTAGATAAGGAGCTGACAATATACATACAATAGAAAGTCAAGGCTTAGATTTGGGCCACTGAACTGAAGGGTTTTACTATGCATCATTTGGCCAAGAGCACAGTGTTATCTTTCTATCCATCATGCTACCTGGAATGAGAAACCTGTATTACACTGAGCTTTGGAGGTGCACAAGGCTAAATAAACCATGATCCCCAGGACTTTAGAGCAGCCAAGTACAGCCAGTAGGTGATAAACACCACTCTGCCATTTCAACAAAAAAGAGAAGGACAGAAGTAAGCAGGAGAGCCTGATACACAAAGAAGTGGGCATTACAGATTTAATGTCTGTAGTCTAATGTCACCTTTCTCCCCCAACTAGCGTGAAAGCAGTAGGCAGCGAGATGACAGAACTGTGAAAAAACTTAATTTCTATTCAGAATTTCCCCTGTTGCAATTGAACCTACGACCTTACACAGATAGTGTTAGAAAACATAGGTGAAGAGATCCTTCTTTTTACCCCAACAATATGTATGATAAACAGGGCTGAGGCCAATTGTATGAGATTCAACAAGGCTCAGTGCCGGGTCCCACACTTGGGTCACAACCACCCCATGCAACGCTACAGGCTGGGGGAGGAGTGGCTGGAGAGCTGCCTGGCGGAAAAGGACCTGGGGGTGTTGGTTGACAGTCACCTGAACGTGAGCCAGCAGTGTGCCCAGGTGGCCAAGAGGGCCAATGGCATCCTGGCTTGTATCAGGAATAGCGTGGCCAGCAGGACCAGGGAGGTGATTGCCCCCCCTGTACTCAGCATTGGTGAGGCCGCACCTCGAGTACTGGGTTCAGTTTTGGGCCCCTCACTACAAGAAGGACATCGAGGTGCTGGAGCGTGTCCAGAGGAGGGCAATGAAGTTGGTGAAGGGTCTAGAGCACAAGTCTTATGAGGGGCGGCTGAGGGAGCTGGGGTTGTTTAGGCTGGAGAAGAGGAGGCTGAGGGGAGACCTTATTGCTCTCTACAACTACCTGAAAGGAGGTTGTAGCGAGGTGGGGGTCGGTCTCTTCTCCCTAGTAACAAGCGATAGGACGAGAGGAAATGGCCTCAAGCTGCGCCAGGGGAGGTTTAGGTTGGATATTAGGAAAAACTTCTTCACCGAAAGGGCAGTCAGGCATTGGAACAGGCTGCCCAGGGAAGTGGTTGAGTCTCCATCCCTGGAGGTATGTAAAAGACGTGTAGATGTGGTGTTTGGGGACATGGCTTAGTGGTGGGCTTGGCAGTGCTAAGTTAATGGTTGGACTTGATGACCTTAAAGTTCTTTTCCAACCTAAACAATTCTATGATTCTATGATAAAAATCCCTCTGAGCATCTTTAGGTTAGTCCTGTGAAATAGCTTCTTGCTTCCCTTCCTGTCTGAGGAGAATCATTACCTATTTGCCAGGATCATCCTGTTATGCTCACAAACAGACTCACAACATAGAAAAAGGCTGGTGAGAAGATGCTTTGCAAAACTTCTCATGCATGGGAAATGTAAAGAGGTCTTTGAGGCTAGAATCCTTTCTGTAGACCAAAGCATCCATGATAGCTTCATGATAAAGACGACTGGAAACACTAACCTATTTTTCAATGGGGCTGAGATTTCCCTATTTGAATAGGGTAAGCATCTCCTGAATTCTCCACAGGAGTTAATGGAAGACAACAAAATTTTGCCTGAAAAGATTTGAAATTTGCTTGGAAAAAATATTATTATGCATTACTTCTTTAGGAATGTTATACAGCCCTGATTAATCAGTCCCCTTGTTTGCAGGGAAATTTTTGTCCCAAATTTGTAGTCAAGTTCACAGTTTTTTAGGCTGGCAATTTTGAGCTTATTGAATCACAAACCCTATGTTGAATTTACTTCAGTCAGCTTGTTCTTCATTCATACGTGCATGTGTGCACAACACTGGCTAACCGTGTGATCTCAGTATAATAAACTCACTGAAGGTATGCGTTTCTCTAAGCACAAGAAGACTGCATAGTTGTGTCAAGTATTTTAAGATTTTTTTTTTTTTTTTTACCAGGGGATTTTAATTCACACTATTTTTAATCCACAGTACATTTAGTTTCAATAGCCCATTGTAGGCATTTTCATATCACAGTAAATCTTATAACAGGAATGCACAAACCAGCGTTGTGACCATGGCTTTTTATACTATGAAGAATTCCAGTATTTGATTAGCTGTTTATAACAATCTCAGTTGTGTATTTCAGTCTGGCAAGGAAAGATACTAAAAACCAAACAAGAAAATCCAACAGAAAACCTCAATGTTTTCCCAAGTTAAAAGAAAAATATTACAAGAAAACTCAAATAAGGAATTTAGGACAGAAAAGATGGAATTAAATTTAATCTTAATTTTTAACAAAACCTAATATCAATACACTTCTCATATACTGATGGTAAATATGATGCAAATGTAACAGTGATAACAGGGTAGGCCACAAGTCTACGAGAATCCTTTTATACTAACCAAATTCCAAATCCCTCTGATCTGCTTTAAATTGTAATTTGGACTAAGAAGTCACATGCACAGTGCCCCTAATATTCTTCAGCTGTAAAATCCTACCCCCAAAACTTGCTAGAAGAGCTTTAAATTTCCAAGAAGAATATATTTAGATCAAAACAAGAGAACATGAAAAGTTAACGGATTTTTTTGTTTGTTTTTGTAGAAAATATTACTATCTCAGAGACAACATGTCAGCTCTTTAGGTAAAACGGTGAATGCCAAGGCAGATTTTGATCAATATCTGAACAGCATAGCTAGCAAAAAATGTAATGGTGTTGCAGTTTCTGTTCAACAGGGCTTTGTAATTCAACACTTAGAAGGTGGGAAATGAAAGTTAACTCATTGCTTACTGTGGCATTGCATTTGTCTTCTTCCTTCTCCAAAACAGTCTTCCACTGGTGCTTAGAAGAGGAGTATAGCAGCCACATATTATAGAATAAAAGCCTTACTGTCTTTGAGAAAAATTGATGTGTCTCTGGTTCAAACAATCTCTTTCATACAGAGAGTAGATTGAAAAAGCAGTGGTATACAAATATCATGCTATAGCTTTCCAGCAAGAGGTCAGCAAGGAATATGGAAGGGACTTCCCAACTGAAAGATATCCAGCTACAAAGAGCTGTACAAGAGGATGCAAGCCATAGCCCACTATGCATCAGCCAGCAGTTAGTAGCTAGCTTCACCAAGATGACACAAAACCGCACTTCTGGCACCATCTTCTCCTTCAGCATCCTTTTGTCATCCAAAAATTACAGAGTGAAATTACAGAACAACACTCTGTCTCCATCATCATGTTACTGTAGCTAAGAGCAGACAACAAATCAGGTGATACGATGAAGTAAACCATCACCTCTCCCCAGTGAAGTCAGAGAAATCAGGCTGTGTCTGGACAGAGTGAAACACTGTTTGTAAGGCACCTGTAGCTTAAGAAAGTTTCACAAGAGAAAAACGTCGGAGTTCAGCAGATTTATAGAACTGGGACAGCATTTGATTATACAGATGCTACTACTAGTAACTTCTTGTCCTTGCCTTCAGTTTCCACACTACGGCCAACACTGCCTTCAGGTCAGAATTGAATCACATAGTTGACTGATTAAGAGCCCTCAAACCAAGTCAAAAAGGCACTGTCGGGCCGAACTCTCGCCTTGAAAAAAGGATAAGATAAACAATTCTAAAATTAAAAGAAAAGAAGGGAGAGATTCACTGTAACAGACAGGTAGTCAAATGAAATGTGACACGTCATCCCTAGAGGAAGGGAAACGGGCAGTCTGGCTGGCTTTTCCTTGTGACAGCCCCAGGATATATGACTATCTCGGCAGAGAATAGAAAGAGGTACTATACTTGTCCATATCACTGCAGCCCAATTTAATTAGCAGTCTGCTAAAGAGCTAAGTTTCATAATTAATAGTGATGCAAGGAGGCCAAGAGCGCAACAGAAAAGAATTTGCAGTGTTCTTCCAGAACTAGCTGACTAATCCACTTTGGGGATCATTTTAATGAACGTTTCCAATGAACATTTCTGGCTTCCAAACACTTTCCAAAAATATGGGAGGCAGCAAGGAAAATATTTGGTATTCATTTCTGCCTGCTGACCAACCTGCTCTTTCAGTTTGTTTGCCAACCTGCTCTCAGATTAGGCATCTCATTTGCACAAAATGTTCATGTCAGTTACTGATGAACTACTAAATTGTTCCCTCTGGATGTCTTGGATACCACCGTCTAGGGGAAGAGGAAATAAGTTTGATTCACAAATGTTTCACAGTGATAAGCATTTATCTCCTCACTAGCTATTGCACTGATATGCTCTGTTGGGTACTATCCTGCTCTTGCCGAAACTAACAGATTTTGGATTGGATTCATAATTCAGGAAGCAAAAGTATGCCAGTATCAAAACAGTAAACCAAGGTCTGACTTGCTCATACAGCATAAAGATCCTTGATTAGTTGAAGAAGAAATGTAATTCAGCTGCCCAGTGCCAGACTATGTCCAGCTTCCCTTTTCAGATGACGAATTCCAGGGTGAGGTATCTGTGACTTGTTAGAAGACTAAAGCCTGAATTTAGCTGTCTGGCACAGGACTTGTCTTCACATTATGATTTGCCTCTCAACTACTAACTACTAATACCTCCAATAAAGTTTTCTTTTGGTTTTGTTTTTCTTTTTTATTTGTTTGTTTGTTTTTAAAGTTCAAATAGACACAGGAAAAAAAGCTCTTAAGAGTCCCAATCTTCATAGCTGTTTTCATAAGGCAAGACTTTACATTGTCTTGTAGAGTTGTAGCATTTGAAATCATCTCTTGTTTTAATGCCTTCTCTTTTTCTTTTTTTTTTTTTCCTCCTCCTCTTTCTTTTTTAAGATAACAGGTTCTCAAATTTGGCTGAAAGGCTGTTAACATGTTTTCAGATTTATGTCAGGAGACTTTTTAGTTCCCGAAAATAAAACAATACACAGAGGTATTCTGAAACAGAAGAGAGATGCTTCTCCCCTCTGCCCCATCAACTGTTGTGCACTCTTTCAAAGAGATTCTGGATTGTGGACTGCTGGAGTGACACAAAGAAATGTCATGAAGCCAGCGTAAGCAATGATGCAGAACTTCTTCTAATTGCCAGTTATTCATACACATGCACCACCTGGCAAAAGAGATCATCCTGGAATAGCATTTCACTTTCATAATGTGAAGAATTTCACCTGTTTCTGAAGGGGTCTTTTGCTGTGATGCAGGCAAAGGTGTGGGAGAGCAGCGACAAGATTACTTACTTGAAAAAGTTTAAATTAACTTTTAACCTCAAAGGCAGCCCAAACCTGAATTTTTGTACTAAGGTCAGCAAACTACAGAATCATGGCCAACGTGTGGGAATGAGCTAGTGAAGCTGGTCTATTCTCTAGTGGAAAGAAAGAGTCAGTTATGACTTCAGACCCTTCCCATCTTTTAGCCTGTATAGACAACAGAACACTTCCCATTCCCACCTTCAGACTTACTAACGTGCTGCAGTGGGTCAGACACCACTTTCAAAAAAGTGGATTTGTGTGAAGTAGAGCAGAGGCATCATTGCTAACAGCATCACAGCAGACATTTGCACGAGCATGACTTCTCTTTACCAACACTACTACAAAACGGAAAAGCTGTTCTTTTCCAGGGAAACAAAGCAAAAAGCCAGCCTAGTTCAAAAATCTCCTTCTGAGCAGTTCCCCTCAGACTTCCCTTTTCTGCAGTACTAATTAGCACATTCAGCCTGAAGATCTGTCCCAAAGGAAGCTCATACTCCACAAATTCCCTGTAGCGTCTGACAGGCAAACAAGGGATGTGCAGTCAGCTTTTGGAACCACATTATTAGTGATGTGTGCAGGAAAAACACTTGACGTACTGGCTTAGGCTGATTCTGCTGGGGATGGAGAGAAGTGTGTATATGTGTGTGTATATACACACACACACACACACACACACACACACACACATTTTACCAAAAGCAGCACTAAATCTGCCTGTTCAGAATCCAGTCTCCAACTGGAATTGCTCATGGTGTTCGTGACAACTGTGAGCGGAAGTGCTTACACCACTAGAAGGATGACCTTGCTGAAAGATGGATACCAGAACCAACCTTGGTTTTGCAGAATAGGTCCTCTGGAAAACTGTATGTGCTGCTTCAGTAGTCTCTAAGAAATCCAGTACTCAAAGTTCAGAAATACCTGGACAAACCTGAAAGTTATTCCCCAGCAACCTCTCTTCCAAGACAACCCAGAGTGATTTTAGCCCCGGTGTTTCTAAGAACTCTGTTTCAGCTGAAACTCAGCACTCATTTTAACAGCCTACAACAGCCACCTGAAATCTCACTCTGTTTTGTGAGCCCCCTCTCACTATTTTATTTACCACTGACATCCCATTGTATGCATCAAGCTCTCTTTCTTTCTAGTAAGAAAGAATTTGCAAGGAAGGACATTGTCCTTGCTTTACCAGAGGCTATGATATTAACAGATATTTGGCCAAGACTTGGTGATGAAGTAGTGTGTCTGTGAAACTGGTTTAAATTATTGCAACTCAAAAATACTTCACTGATTAACAGCCTAATCAATTTGACTAGATCTGCAGTCGGAAGCACACATTACTTCTGACTAAAAACAGTGAAAGTGCTCATAGGTAAGGGATGGGAGCTATAAAACTCATGCATCATGTTAATAGGCTTTTGATAAATTAAAGTCAACAATGCCATTTAGCAAAGAGTCTCAGTCACCAAGACAGAAACAAATCACCCGAAAAACTATAGAAACGCTCCAAAATTGCCTTTTTTTTTTTTAGGCAAGATACAAGTTTATATTTAAGACAATAAAACCTTTCAGCCGCCTTTACCACTGGATTTCCTAGTCTATCTTGTCTTTTTTCTCAAAAGAAGGATACCAGCATCATGTAAAAGATGTCTGTGCATCTTTCTAGACTGTGCTCTGTGCAACAGAGCTGTCATCTCCGCATCTTATAACACTTGGCAGCAAACCCACATTCCTCGTGCATCACAGACTTCCCCTAAGGCCATCAAGTGTGTTGGATATGGACAGCACAGGGTTAGGGCTTCCAATTATAAACCCAGATCTACTCACACTTTCTGTGGATGAGAGATGCAGATCCCATGATAGGCATGTATACTAAATCTGTACAGGATGTATCAGTTCTGCATACCTACAGTATCAGGGGACCCTCACTGCTTCAGTAAGATTTTTGACCCATTTTTCCCTGTGAAATCATGACCTACATTCTATGTGTAATTTCCAGAGTAATAAAAATACCTCAAAACCTCAATATAAATCTTTGAGATCGAGATCTAATTCTATACCTTACAGAGTCACCTCATCTCATAAATCCAAAGGAAAACATGCTAAGCAGCAGTATAAATTTGTACTGTATTTGCTGACCAGCTTGGAGCAGAAGGCACAGAAGGTGCCTGAGTTTAGACATGCAGTGTTGAACTTGGGTGCAAGGGCACCTCTCTCAAGAAACTCTCTAGAAGAACCACCGGTCACCTAGAACAGGATGAAAACATTCTGGCTGCAGATCAACACTGTAGATTGAAACTGCCAAGAAGAGAGCCCAAAGCATACATTCTAAAAAAATAAAGTAATAAATGACTCGAGGTAAATTATAATCTCATGGAAAATACCATAGTAAAAGGCTGCTCCCCAGATTTAATGGCACCATTAAATAACATGCCTACTAAGCAAAGACTGATCAGATAATGTATTTTTCTTCAGTGCATCTGAAATGTGCTAATGACTTGGTCTTAGCAAATGGGCTCAAACATGATCAACTAACCAGCTTTCCATAGGAAAAAAGCCGGTTGTTCTGATGGCACAAAGCAACATAATTAAACATTTAAAGACTGCTCAGAAAATAAGATATGGCTGTAAATACCATGTTCTCCCTCCCCCCTGTTCTTTGCTTCACCAAAATCAAGGGGGGGGGGGGGGGGGCGGCAAGGGAGAACAGTAGTAGAGAAGGGGTCACAATGTAGCTCTGTCATCTTCTTCTCCCTCATTATTTAAAGAGATTGAGTATGATTCTGGAAGGCTTCAGGAATTAGTGCAGGAATCGGAATCCAGCTTACAATGGCTGGTTGTTTTCTTTTTGAAACACACATTCTAGTGCATCTACAGATATTAAAATAAAAATTCAGATGCTACCCCAGAATTGCAGTAGAAATGCCCTAAATCTGAGAATATCTTGGTTACACTGTATCACCAACACTGCTTCCACTCTCTGCATATTACCTGGGATATGGGAACATATTTTGGTAGTTTCAGACCATACACAGGTATACCTCATTATCCAGTTCCAGTGATCTTGAGATTAGTTTGAAATGCACCCTCTTACTCTCAAGTTCCCCAGATAACTTTTTCCCAGCGCTAATCCAGAAATAGCAAGTGGTTTCTAGGTGGCCAGAGAGTGAAAGGGGCAAAGAACTGTGGGAATTTGAGATAAAGCTTGTCTCTGGCTATTAGACAGTGAAAGAAGCTGAGAAGCCAAAACGAGGTCAGCTAAAAAAAGAGGTATTCCTCACTCCATTATGCAAACTGAATTTATTCATGTAGAAAAATAAAAAAAACCACAAAACCAAAACAACCCAACCAACCAAAAAAAAAACAAAAACCAACCGAAAAAAACAAAACCAAACTTTCCTAGCAGGGCTGCTGTTGCCTATTGCTACAGCCAATTCCTCTCGGTCTGAACTCTGACCACAGTGAATTTCATTCTGCTTCACAATAAAACCACGAATAGTCTGTACCACTGAACAGTCTGTTCTTCAGCAAACACTCATGCTACACAATACTTCACTTTTTATTTCTCTCCTTTCTTAAAAAAAAGGTCATGTCTGCCTCTTTCATTAGAAATTCCTTCCTTTCTCTTTCAGAAATCAAAACCTAAATACCTAAATATGAAAGAGGGTGAATCTGAATGAAACAGAAGATGACAAGACAGGAAACAGAGCCAATAAGCTGCTGCCTAGCTGTGGGCACAGGGAAGTCATACAGAACACTAAGAATTAAAAGGAATTAGTTCATGTTCTTGCTGTGATCACTTCATTTCAAGGTTAGCAAGGGCATGTCCCTGAATAGCACCTTCAGCTCTGATGGGAAGTAAGCACTTGAGAAACATTAGTAGGCTGCCAAACCCTTTAAAGTGTTCATCATCTGTTTGGAGAGCAGGTGGAGCAAAGGCAGAGGCTGTCTGAGCTGTCTACAGGAGCTCTCAGTTCTTTAGTCCTATTTAGGAAAGAACTTCCTGGGATGAACTGACAAACCTACCCCAGAGCCTGACAACAAGAAACCCCCATTTGCGTTTATCATGATGTGGACGCTTGTTCCTGAGGATAGGGCTGAGACAGTGAACATGATCTGCATAACATGGCTAAATAAAGTTTTCTTATCTACCTGAGAAGCTGACCCAACTGAGCTCTTCCATAAATGGTACCAGACCCAACTCAGTGACCCTACAGTAGTCACAGAGAACAAAAAAACCTGTTCTTGCTCTTCCTGTAAGAGCTGCATCCTTGTAGCTCAATTATTTAAAGCATTGAGTTGCACTTTTAGATTAAGAGTGGACGTATGCTCTTAAAGTAGGAATCATTCTTACTGAAAGGTCTGGTAAGCACATTTGATCAGACCTATCTATTTTAATTAAAAGATAATATTCTCCCTTCCTGTGAATTGTACAGACCTAATACAACCATGGGAAGGTGATACATTGCTGATTAATACTTATTACACACCGAGAAATCCACTAATGTCTTCAACTGATGATCACATTGCAAATCTTTATTGCCACCTCAAACATTGGAGCTATCTTTTTTTTTAATCATGTTTTGAAACCTTGTCTGTAAAACCACAATTACAAGCACTCAATTCCCCCAATCTTAATTCAGGTCAGGTTTCTGTTAATTTTGGTCAGTGGTAATGTTAAAATGCCCCGATATACCAGAAGTTTTACAGTTATGTTCTGTGATGGTAAAATGCAGTCAACTAAGATAGTATATTAACCTAAAATCAAGTGCAGTGCTTTCTTCTTCCAGTTAGCTGTCATTGTCAGGAATAAAAACTAGATGGTCACTGACCCAAGACAGTGAGACATTGTCCTCTATCCTGAAACATGGCAATAAGGGGTGTTTGAGACAAAGATAGGGACTCTTAGGTAAAACACAAACAGAAGAATCTTGTCTTTTTATTGAAAGACATTTGAGTTTGGAACCGATCTTCAACTTAACTGCGGTGATGTGTTCTGCACAAGCGGAATCTAACTGCAGATTTCACTGCTCCTAGTGAAGTCAACCAGAGCCAAGAACAGATGGGAGCAGGACAGAACTTGGAACAATTTTTGTGCAATCCAAGCAAACCTAGCAAATAACCAAAAACAAAAATGCAGAAGTTTACACAGCTTGTCCAGTTTCTAAATTTAAAGCAACTCCCTCTGCAATGTACAAACTGGGTCCTGAACTTCTCATGTTCTTGTGCCCTTACTCTTCACAGGTCACAGTACAACAACATGTAACAAAAAATTTAGTGCTTTCATAGTGAAC
Source organism: Platalea leucorodia (assembly GCF_965183815.1). NCBI lineage: Eukaryota > Metazoa > Chordata > Aves > Pelecaniformes > Threskiornithidae > Platalea > Platalea leucorodia. Next base: position 25,806,386 of record NC_138830.1, on the reverse strand, counting down.
AGTTTCTTCAAAGGAGTGGGGACAGCTGAAGTGGTATTTGTCATGTTGGATTACATGGGTTTCGTACGCAGTAATAAATTTTCCTCAAAGTAAGAGCTTTGGATTTATAATATGCCTCCTGAAATTTTGAGCAATGTATTTGGTCTGTAGTATTTTCTCAGAAGTGTTCATTTAGTTCAGGCTTTGGGCTAGGTGATTAATTTTTACTTCATTATAGTTATTTCTTCCCAAATATACTTTGCATAAAGATTCCCAGGCTCCTCATTTTTCAGAGCCAAGTAGTAAATTAACTTCCCAGGTGCCAAAGTGATTAACTCTGTTTTCTGCAACTGCTGCAGCCAAAGTTCTGGAGTTCTCTCTGCCATAACATCTGGACAAAAAGAGCTGAACAGTTTCCTTCTATTACTGAAAACTGGAATGATAAGATATCCCACTGGGTTTCCTCCTTCCATAATAAATTATGCCTGTCTCTAGATCAACCCTCTGCATTTTTCTTTCGTTGTTAGTATAACCAAATTCCATAGCACTAAGGAAAATAATATGGCTGAATTCAGAACATAAATTAGTCTTAGAAAATGAACAAACTGAGCAAGTACATCTTTATTTCTAAAGTAAACATTATAAAATAGAAAAAAAGCTGTCACACTGGCTTAGGAGGCTAATGCTTTCAGCTTCTTTCATCTCTGCTATGGGTTTAAGAATGATAGCCCTTTTCTATATTCCATTTTAGGTGTCAAGCTAAGATTTTAGAGATGCTCTAAATTCAGTTCCTCAGGTAAGAGTCATTATCATTAAACATTCCTATTCCTCTGAAAGCAAAACTGCACAGAATTATTCAAGAGTTCAGCTAGCATCTGTAAAAAGAGCCACAAGAGAATGTTGGTTTTGGTTAGACAAAAATCCCATTTGCAACAAAAGTTCTGGTCCCCATTTAAGAATATCATAGTGCCCTTTACAGGGACTTTCTGTCTGTCTCTCTCTCATCCCAGGGCTAAGCCTAGGCAGCCCATCAGATCAAACAAAGAGTGTGAACACAAACAGGTGTTCCTGTGTCTCCCAGGAAAGATGTCCATATGTGGTGAGTATACTCAGAAGGCAAGGCATTCCATATGTTCTTAGTCAAAGATGAAATAGATTTCACTCCAAACATGGGCTCCACTAAGCACTTACAGTCCCACTTCTGTTCATGGTAAGTGTCACAGGAAAGGTTACGCAAACTTAGGTGGATTTACATGTCCCACCAACCAAGGTCACACAACACAACCAGTAAGAGTGACAGAACCTCCTTCCAGTGTAGACTGAACCCAACACAGAGATCCACCACCCTACCAAGAGCACTTAAAAGTGTTTTGGTTATAGGTCTCCAGACAGCACAGAACTTCCGGAAGGCCATGCATGGAAAATAATAGTGTTTTCAATCTCTTTCAGCATTAACGACCAAGACCTCAGCCTTAGCAAGTACAGTAACGAGTACTGCTAAACCACAGATGAGAACACCAAGGTTAATGGGGATTAGGGCCCAGATTCATCCAACTTAATACTACTCAAGTTCCCATGCTCTGGGTTTCTAAGCTATCTAGCTCAAGGCCTTCATGAATGGCCAGAAGCCAGGAAATACCAGAGGATTTTCCATGGTAAGTGGTAGTCTTTGTGATCTAGCTAAAGTGCACGTGAGACATCCATTCACTGCCTTGTTCCTCCAGGGGCTGAACTATGTCCTTCCTCTGGCAAGTGTTCCAACATGGAAAGGTAACAAGTATCTAATTCCTTGATTTGTAAGGGCTAATTGGAAACCTTGAGGAAATTACATTAAAAAAAAAAAAAAAAAAACATTAAAAGCCTTCACTTTTCAGACACAGAAAAGCTGCAAAACAAAACACAGTATTTTTCACTACCTCGTAGTCTCTGCTGCTGCTGGAGAGAGAATGCACAAAATTTGGAAGACCAGCACAGGAATAGGAGACATACGGGCAGACCTGAATTCCTGGGGCATCAATTTATCTCCTGCTATCACTAATAAACCTCCAATAATTCCACCCATAAATGGATGTTTCATGTTAGAAGTGAGTTACAGTCTTTGTCTGACATAAAAAAATAGCATCAATACAAATAAAGCACAGTCCTCCTCAGGAACTTACAGCTTTGTATGCTAGCTTCTGTATCTATTGCCTCATTAAGTGCGAAAATGTATCTGAAATGGATACCAGCCACTCCCTGAATTCCTTTCTGCGTGAGCAATACCAGAGGTTAAATACCTCTGCCTGTGAATCTGTAGGAGGGGATACAACCAGCTATGCCAGCCTGACAGTGAGCACATCCACTCTTAACCTGAGGCATAAGATATTCAACAGAAAGGTCCACTGAGGTAGTCCAATCTTAGTTGCAAAACCCATGCTGAATTACACAAATCTCATGCTTGTCTTGTTTTGTCCTTGCTTTATCCAGTCTCCCAAGCAACAACTGTCATAAAGCAGAGGTAAGATTATTTTAAGTCATAAATTAGCATTAACTACAAATAAACTGACTGACCATCAAGTCTATGTATTACAAAATTCTTCACTGGATGCAGACCAAACCTATGCTACAGGCACAGTCTAATTAATATTGTGGAGTACTTTTCTCTCTAGTGCTAAATGCTCTACCCGCCACTTTTCTGCATGTTTGCCTCTTTTTTTACATTCCAATTAAGAGCTTCCTCTACCCTTAACCAATTAACTCATGTATATTTGCATTATAATAACAGTGAGATGTTGCCTGCTGTAAACCATCAGTATTTCCTGTTGATGCCACAGAAAGTCTTCAATTTTGTGTGCTCAAATGAGGCAAATTCATTTTTCTGATACCTCATGCTAATTACTTGTTCACAGAGCATGTCACCAATTTCAAATGCATTTCCTTGAAAGCCAGCAATAGGAGATCCATACATCAAACAACTACATGGATTTTACTTCGTGTGGTTATAAGTTATATAAATCCATATAAGGGCAAAGCCATTAAAATTAGATTCAGAGTGGACTAGTATGAATAGTTTTATGCAAAGTATTATTGCATAGAGAAGAAAGAGAGTACAGGTAAAAGAGACAGTCCCAGCTTATGTTGTATGTATCACAACTGTTACTTATCTACAACTGTATTCCACTGCTGAAGGAGGAAAACTAATTTAATCAGTCATAAGAAGAGCTAATCACAGAATCACCTTCCAGAGCATGAGAATCTCAGAATGCAAATGAGACACCTGATGTGAAAATCACTATGTTATACAGTTTTAAGAGTTGAGTAGAGCAAGATTTAGTGAGTCAGAGCTAACTTCTCAGGCAAATTAGCTTTTAATTTTCCATGTCACTTCATATTATGCAATTGTTTTGGAAACTTTCTCTTTCCTTAAGATAGCATCTTCTCACCTGCATACTATTCTTTTCTGCAGGAGGTGATTTCAGTTCATGGCAATACAAGCAGAATAAGACCCACTGGAAAGCCTCAATTTTAATTCCAGACGCACTTCTAAGATTTACTTTTGGAAAAGTAAAAGCTAATTGAAGTCAGCTAGCAATAGTTACAGGTTACTCTGAAAGCTGTAAAACACAAGGATTAGATCCACTCTGAGCACAAAACACCTCTATACTGACAAAGGTCTGACGCCCTCCAGACAGCAAACCTCAATTCTACCCTCTTGGTAGTTTATCTAGACCTGAAACTGAAGCAGCTACACACATGTGGCAGCAGAGGATACAACCTAGCGCTGTTTACAGCAGTAGAGGCCAGTGGCACAGTGTTGAAAGGCAAGCTGAGTCAAACCCCTGCAGTAGAGCTATAGGTTTATTTCAGGATGGCCTATAAAGAGTTTAAGGTGCCTCCAACAGAGGTGGAGGTGTCTGGAGAACAGAGAGAATAGATATGCATGTCAAAAGCTTTCATGGAGCCCAAGTAAAATTCAAGGGTCTCCTTCCACATACCCTTAACTAATCAAACCGAAATGACAGGTTGTATTAGGAGCACATGAGATTGGTGTTCAGCAATGGGAAAAGTGATAATGGAGAAAGTTTGGGAGGGGAAGAGAGCTGATTGAAGCTGGTCATATATGGATGACAGGAAGAAGAAATCAGCATATCTGAGAAGAATTGAAGATGGATCCCCAGTAACTATAGGAACCTGTGAATCCACAGTAGGCAAACTGGTGAGTGACTGTGCAAGCAGAAAAGGCAGGAGCACAAATAAAGAAGTAGACCTTATGGACAGTATAGGGGAAAACATGACACAGATCCAGGACATGTTACTCACAAATGCTAAGGACAGCCAAGAGATTACCCACCTGAAAACATCAATACATTTGGTATTTCTATTACCATCTTCTGCACATTTAACTTATCAATCAGAAGTACCTAACCAGCCACCAAATCCCATTTCCTCACTGATGTCACAAAAGCCACAGGCTCCACAGAATATATCAATTAATTACTCAGAAGCCAGGGAGTAGGGAGGTGACAACAAAACAAGACTGTAAACCACTTGGCTGTTTTAACCATAACTAGTTGCGTATGTGAATCCAATTACAAAGCTTTATATTGCTGCTCCAGAATAGGCCTCCCAACCCTTAAATTCTGACTGCTAAAAGCATTTCTGAACAACTCAAGATGCCTGCTGTAATTGCAGCCATCAAAAACACGCGAACTGGATACACGAGATAACTGGGTGAAAACACTGTGTGAAACTGGTGAGAGTTGCAATGCGTAACCGAGCAGGTTTTGGCCGAACAAAGTAGCGTCTGTGTCAAATGCCTCACGCTGCTAAATAATAGAGTTGGACTTTCTGTATAAGCCAAGTTGGCATCCTACAATAGGGATGATTACATTTTTACATTTGGCATTTTCTGCTGCTGCACTAAATCAAATTTTCCACTGCAGCATCAGGAGAGATTTCTATCTACTTCTGTTTAAAGAAGCCAGATAAGGACAGCAGTTCTATACCTTTGTTATCTTTATAAAAAGGTTAGTTTGCAAAATGCCTTCATTTTCTACCAAAGCCAATGTACAGCTCAACAGAATATATATCCAAGTTCCCAGTGATTTCTTCACCTTTTCCGCTACGCTACCAAAACGGCGAGCATACTTATAATAGTCACTTGACATTTGCCTCAGAGGTGGTCCCAATCAAAAAAAGAAAACAAAAAACTGTTCTATACTGCCATTGTGAGATACAAAAAGAAAAAGTTCACCAGAGAGATGAACTAAAAGCAGCCAGTTGGGATCCTTCCCTGGGTGAGGTTCCTTGATCTGGAAAGATTACTTGCATATCTGCAAAAGACCCTTTGCTCCAAGAAAATGTATATAAAAATGGCTTTTTAAAGGAAAATATTTCTTCTTGAGGTCTTCCCCAATTTCTAACATAAAAAACTGCCTGGGAACTTGTTCTGATTATACTTCATATTTTGTTCATTCCATTATTCAACCATAACCACATCCTGCAGACAAAAGCCATCCAAGGCTCTCATCATCTGTGCCCAGGGCAGCAATATATGTCCTATCACTAATCAAGAGAACTATCTTCCTAGAAAGGAGGAGGAGAAATTAAGATGCACTTTATTTAATAAATGGTATCTAATAATAAATAGATAATAGCATCTAACAATAAGTATTGACCATCTTTCATCTCACTTGTCATGACAATTAAGGGCCAAGTTTACAGAATATTTTTCAATATTTGCCTTTATCAAAGATAAACAGTAAGTTCAAGGTTACTGCTGTTGATGCTTCTTTTTTTGAAGAACAGCAGTAGTACGGGTTCTGTAACCCTAATCTGCCAGTATTTACAGGGTGACCAGTTTGTGCTAGGGCCACAGAACCCTAAAGGATGCAGCAGCTTTCTCAGGCAGAACAGCTGGCACAGATAAGCAGCTAAAAAAATTAAGATTATGTTCTTAATGTTGCAAATTTATACACAAACTGAAAATCCTTCCAATCTGGTTCCCTTCATACACATACACATGCAATAAAAGCACTAGGAAACAGACTATCGCATCAAAACCTTAAGCAAAACAATAAAGCTTTTTTTTTAAATCAAATATGCAATGCAAAATTTGAAAATTTAGGTTTTGAGAAGCTCTAATTACAAATACCATTTACCACCCCAATATGGATTGCTCATATATGACAGAATCTGAAAAGTTGATTAACGAATAAACATTCCTGAGATCTGAAAAGATGAAATCCATTAAAGCACTTAAAAGTGGTTGGGAGCACAGCAGGAGTGGATTCTGTATAAGTCCTGCCCTTCCTTCTTACAGGGGGATCTGGAGTGCATGGGACAGTTGTCATGCAGGGACAGGAACTACCTTTACTTGTGTTCTGTCCAATCCACAGGGGCCATCGTGATAAGTGAAGGTCTTTGACATGGAACCAGAAAAGGCCGTCCTTATCTGCAGTCTGACTGTGATGATTTTTGGATCATGATGGATACATAACCAGACAGCATTAGAAACAGCATGGCTTTTACGAAGCTTGTAGCAGCCTCTATTTGCATGTTTAATAGAGAGAGAGAGAGAGAGAGAAAAAAAAAAAAGAAAAACCCCACAAACCCCAAATATCTGATTAAAAGCATTGAAATATGCTCCCACCATGTTCAAGATGCACAGGAAGGGGAAGGAACTCCTCCCACAGATCCAGGCACTAGAGGAAAGAACCCTGCAGAGCTCAATTTTGAGTTGCAGGATGCAGCTTCCCTCACTGCTTCTGAAGTTTCTTATCTTCTGACTCTTCTTGGCGTGAAGCTAAGCTCCCTGTAGCAACAGGCTGTGAAAATACTCTGACATGAGGCAAATAGATCCAACATTCATTCATTCGTCTATTCCTTCCCATTCTCACAGCTGATGATCTGTCTTGGGGGAAGTGCAGAGTGGCCTGGCAGCAGCAGAAAGCACACTAGGCATGAAATCTGCCAAAATTACAAACTTCTGCCCTCTAAGTTCACCTTCATTAACTCTTCGATATTACTCTTTTCCATGTGTTCAGGAGGAAATATCTGGCTACAGTCTGTGACATTTCCAGCTACAATGTTCAAATGGAGAACACAAAGGATAAATGTTTTTTCCTACCATTTTCAGAACAGTAGGTGCATTTTCTCTTTATAGGAACATGCAAGATCTCACACAAACTAGAAATGCAGGGTAAAAAGGACTGAGCAGAGATGTTCCTGCTCTGCAGTGGTGCTAATCAGTAGCATACTAGCTATGCAGGAGGCAGCTATTGTAACTGGGGATCCTATCTTGTGTGATGTTCAGTAATGTTCTGTGTTAAAGGCCAAATGTTGGGTATTGTTCTAAATAATTCTTTCAATACTGGCTCAAAACAACTAATCCAACAGCTGTATGCCTTCCAACTGGAGCTAAGAAGCTGAAGAACAAATATTATGAACGCCTGAATGCTGAGAACAGACCTCTTCCTTTCTCACCCATCATCCTTCTGATCCTTCTGAACAGAAGAAAGCTGCTCTGCTATGGATGTGTCAATACAACCATTTCCATGACAACAGCCTAGGATGCGCCAAATATAGACATTTGACTTCCACAAACAAAGAAGGAAGAGACACATGACTAGAGGGCGTTCCGCTGCACTGCATTTAAACCCAGTTCCTTCCTTATGGCCGTGGGCAAACACTCAGAGAAGAATTAATGGTGGCCCTTTGAGATACCAGTGCTCTCAGTTGTTGATCACCACATTTCTGCCACCCGTGCTCTCTCCTGCTGCAGAGGGGAGGGAACCAGCTGCCTAGCTTCACCCTAAGTTCTCCAGTACAGAGTCAAACAGCTGAGCATTAACTGCTGATGAAAGGAAGGGTTAAATTTAGTTCCCCACCCTTATTTTGAAAGAGCTGAGGCTTATACACTCGTTTCATTTCACCAGCTCTGCTTTGAAGGTAGAAGACTGGCAGAAGCAAAGAACAGACGACTCCTTAAGTCACACCAGAAGGACCCACCAGGGATTTCCTCCATCTCATAGTCAAGTGAGGTTCACGCAGCAGTAAGGCCTCCTGCAGAGTACCACAAACAGTATCAGCTATTGAAGAAACCCCATTACAGTGCAGGACCTGACCTGAGGCCCTTATAACCAGCTGCTGCCTTAGCATAATACACTGCATGTTATAAGACAAAACATAAGCACCTTGCTCTTCTTGCTGTACCGCAGGCCCCTACGTAGTAGATATCATTGTGGCACAACTAGAGTTACACAATGTGTGAATTGCTTGGGCTTTTAGCATCAATCCATTTAAAACAGTGAATGGGTACATGCAGCTACTGTTAAACTCTGAAAATCCACTACGGCACTCCCAGTCATGTGAGTCTGAGATCCTGGATCAGAGCTATGCAGGGAGCCAGGAAATTCCAACCTGCAGCAGAGTCAGAGCTCTTTCTATGGCCCTTGTAGGGTACTTGAAGCAATGTTTTTGGTCTACGGCCCAGCTCTGTTTTCCTTTTGATTATTTTACAGACAGTGCTTAGCAACTCGCACAAGCTTGTCCCTTGTATTTAGGCTTTGGAGGAGAGGAACATAGAGCAGGAATGAAGCTAATGTGCTTGCCTACCACAGAGAGCAGAGTTAGTAATTGCCAAAACCCCTTTTCCCCCAGCATTCCTATCTACTTCCAGAGTCTCTCCCGAGAACCTCCTGAAGTCTTGCTACCTCAAGTGCTTTAACAAGCAGCAGGTAGTCTGGATCAGCGTTTACAGGAGAAAGCCCTGTTTTAACTGTAATGCTTTACATTGCATAAGAACAATTACTAGATCAACACCCTTTGTGCACCACAGGCTGGGTGATAAGGTAAGACATTCACAGCCGAGGGATGCTATGTTTAAACTGGGTTATTCATGGAATTTACTCACAAGTGCTCATTCTAACAAGCACACTGGCCTCTCACATAAGTTTCTGGGATTAATAATTACAGTACTGCAGCAGTGAAACAGTAGGCTGTTTTGTCCAGTATCACAGGTCCCTTCTGTGCCAAGACTTGTTACTTATTAAGTGCTATAAATAGAAAGGCTGAATGAGTCTCAGTGTATACGATACAGAAACCACATACAAGGCTTGATCGAAGAGCACATAGCCTCAGTGCTTTCTAGAGATACTTCAGACAAGTCTTCACCTTTGCATAAACTATTTATGCAACCAGATCCCTTTCACATGCACACCAAAGTCTGGCCTGGCATATGCCTGAGGCCATGATACAGCTAGTATCAGACATTACTCTCAGAAAAGCAAAACCAACACTAATCAGATGTTAACTCTCCCACTTCCCACTGGCATGCTTAGCAAGTGCAGAAACATGCAGCAAGAGGCCACAAAAAAATCCCCCAAACAAACAAAATACCCCACACCATGCAATGCACAGCCTAGAAAAATCAAACACTATTTCGGAGCTTTAGGCATCAAACACTGTCTGTACAGGGACATGTCACCAATGAACCATCAGCTACAAGATCTGCTGCAATAAAGCAACTCCAAGCTGTCTTGTCTCCACAAAGCTTCCTCTCCAACTATGTGCTCAGCTGATCAATAGGAAGCAACTTGTGAGGCCTGCAGTGATCCAACAGTCAGCAAACCCTGGCCCTCAGGACCAAGGCAGGAAAGACTTGTTTTCAGAACATTTCATCTACCTACTTCCTTTGTCAAAGAAAGCACTTGCCAGATAAAGCTTCAGATGTGATACCAGTTGCTCTGCTACCCACAGGGAGAAGGATGATCATTAAGACGGTTAGGACTCAAAAAACCCAGCATATTAAACTCAGCCAGGACTCAGCTGACAATCAGTGCAAATGAGACTGCAAGGAAAATGTGGATGTACAGGAGTGGGTCCAGCAAAAGGCCAGACACAATAAAGGCACTGGAGCACCTGACGTACCCAGAGAGGCTAAGTGAGCTGGGATTGTTCAGCCCGGAGAAGAGAAGGCTCAGGGGGATCTTAACAATGTGTATACATACCTGATGGAAGTGGGTACAGAAGACAGAGCCAGACTCTGCTCAGTGGTGGCTGATAAAAGGACAAGAAGAAATGGACACAAACTGAAATACAGTAAATTCTATTCAAACATAAACCTTTTTTTCCTGTAAGGGTGGTCACAGCCTGGAACAGGTTGCCCAGAGAGGTTATGGGTCTCCATTCCTGGAGACATTCAAAATTCGACTGGCCACCCACGCTAGGTAACCCTGTTTTGAGCAGGGGTTTGGACTAGACAGTCTCCAGAAGTGCCTAAGCCATTCTGAGATTCAGGGTGGGAGGAAGACCTGCTTTAGAAGCCCCAAACCAAAACTAGAACTTTCTACAGCAGGCAAAGTTTTCAGGAGCAGCCCACTGCAGAGGATGCCTCAGTTCTCTAGGGCTCTGGAAACAAGAGCATGATTAAAGAAAATCAGTATCAATCATACAAGTTAACCTCCTTGCCAAGTACAGTGGTGAAGCTTCCATCCCCACCCCCCCGCCTTATCAGAGAAGATGATCAATATTCCAGCCAGCACAGTGAACCACACAAGTCAAGGTGCCATTAAAAACCTTTGTTATACGTAAAGGCTGAGAAGTAACTGGAAAAAATGACTTCTGCCCTTATTTGCATACAGTTTGCAGTTAGCCAAGACTCATTTACCTCTGAGCACTGACAACTTGCTGAACTGCCCCTTCTTTGCTCACTATGATAAAGGAACTGGGTCACAGTCAGCTGCAAAGTTAGAGCACTGGTGCCACTGCACATCAGTGAACACCCTAATAGAAGTGTAAAGCATAAGAATAGGTGACAAGTCCTCTGACAAGTGGACAGAATGATCCTCCCCTTCCCTGTATTGGCACTATATTCCCATAGAAAAAACAGAAGTCGTCCTCATTTTTTATTTTTATTGCAACTGGAAAAATCTTTGCAATCAAGATGCCTTTCTCAAAAATGAAGGCTGAGAAAAGGAAAGGCAGTGTTTGAGAGGAAGGCAGAATGCCAGGCTGCAGTCCCCATACTTATTCAGAAAAAAATTTGTATTTGGCCAGTCTGTCAGGAATTGACCCAGTAGTGCTTACACTCATCTACATTTATGATTCCAGAGACATCAAGAATGATTTAGATGAGTCAAAACTAATGACCTGTCTATTATTAATTCAGTGGATTTTTAAATAATTCTGTTCAAGTCACAGGCTCGAAAAACTGTGACATTTATCTTACCCTTGGAAGTATACAATTTTTCTTCAGAAAGCTAAGTTCTCCAGATCAGACCAGTTATCTAGATCAGACCATCACAAATGGATGCCTAAAAGATGCATAAGCTGTCCTACATACAATCACTTTGGAGATTTCCTCCAGTGGCTTAGAGATGATAGTCAAGTGGTACTTGGGGCCAAGTGGAAGTCCCAGCTGTCGGGTGCATCCTCTCACATGAGCCAGAAAAAGCAGCATGAAGCATTATAATGTGACCATAGGTGCATAGCAGAAATCTTGACCAAACCCCCAGAATTCAGCCTATGGAGACTACTGACATTAAGCCAGCTTGAAATAGGACTGCCAGGCCCTAGATTTATAGCAGTATAGAAATTGTGGTGAAGATCAGAATTGGGAACAGAAATAGCCCAAAATAAATTATTTTGCTCCCTCTAAAGAAAACTGGCAGATCCAATCAACAAGTTTCAGTACAGATGGTTTCTGAATATTTTTAATTTATTCAGGCTTTTAAGGCTGATAAGAATGCCACATTTCAAATTGATCCAAATCCACTGTTTCAGGGTATTAGTAACGCTGTGTTTTCATAATAAACTCTCTTAAAAGGTTTATTGTCAAAGCTTCTTTCAGGCTTGCAGGGTAGGTTTTTGCCTTGAGCAGGATGTACCATCAGTGACCTCAAGCTGACACTCAGCTCTGCTCAGGGACAGTGCCCTCCTGCCAGAGCACCAGTCGAGTCAGCAGGAGCTGAGCCAGCTGAGAAGCTACTCAGTGCTTCAAACAAAAGCTCTAGAATTCACGCTGTATTTTCTTTTCCAGGTCACTCTGTATCATCAGAAATTGAGACACTTTGAATATATCCATACTACAAAACCTGCACAATAACAACGTGAGCAGTTTTGCCTGCTGTAGGACTACAAAATGACCCAGGCCTGGAGCTCAGAGTGCCTTACTCTTGGACCATACTCCTGCCTTCAGCATCCTGCTCTAATCTTCCAATTGCAGATGCTTCACAACTGAAACCGAGGTCAGGTCTGAACACTGCAGGCGTATATTTTTCAGATGAACTCTGAAATGACCACTTCAGTACACAGTGCTGAACACGGTTGTTGACTTGCATGATTCTCTTAAGCCTTATAGCCGCACTGTGTCCCAAACTATACAGTATAACAGAATAGAATAATACGAGAATAGAGAGACAGCAATGGAAGTCACACAACAGAAGCAGCTCCAGCAGCCCTTGGGGTGTGCCTTTTCAGCATGTAAGACTGATTCTCACTGCATGCTGTGCCTTATTGCTACAGCTGAACCTTTAGTTTCCACACAGCTCTTTTTTTTTTTTTTTTTTTTAATTCAATAATTATGTAGACAGCTTTTCCTCCTCCAAACTTGTATATACCTTGATTTTTCTAAAGATCACTGCAAGGAATAACCTCAGTGACAGCTCCAAGAACAGAGAGCCATGTCCAATTGGTGCATACGCACTGTTTGTAGTCTTCCTTTTCTTTTTAAAAGAATCTATGAACTGCGGTTTCTAAATGCCAAATATGTCTTTTTGCATGTGTATTTGAGTAGTGATCTTGGTTCACGCTTAGCTGAGGGCTTTTAACACCTGGCATGGAAAGATTTCATTGGCAGAGGGAGAGCACAGATAGCTTAAATCCTACCCATTAAAACGGATCATTTGGCATTAACATTGGGCCTCCTAGCACATCTTTTTGCCTACATTTTTAAGGACAGACTTCAATAAAAAGAGAGGCTAATTCAAAACCTCCTCATGGAAACTATTTCCATTAGCCAAAAGGGAAACTCTTGCTGTTTCGCTCCCACGTAGAAATACATCTCTGCCAGCTGTTATGAAAATATAGCCAGTCTTACCTTTATCTATTCTCAACATGAAACACAGTGATGTTATAATATTTTTGATTTAAAAAAATAAAATAACAAAGGTCTGCATTTTCCTGATATTTCTGAAACATAAAATAACTTGAAAAAAGTACCCACTTGTAATTTACCTTCCAATACAACAGAACAGTACCAAATATCTTAACAGTACATTTGAAATAGATTTCAAATTATTATTTGGTTTTGAAAGAAACCTTATCTTTATCCATAGGTAGATAAACAAATTTAGAGCCCTAATCTAGAAATGCTTGTTTTCAAGAAACCTCACAGACAGTTTTGATAATAAGCACGTGGAATATTCTAAGTTTAATCGGTGAACAACTGTATATATACACACACTCAAATACAAGATAAAAAGAGAATTCAACAGACCAAGAGCAAGAAGGACATTCAAAACAACTGACAGGGATTTTATTTCTTTGCGTTCTCAGTTGCCTTTGACACATGAATTGCTTCCTGTTCTACTACCACTTGCCAGCCTACATCATGCTGGGAGGCCACAGAAGGCAGAAACCCGCCTGCACGTGGGGCTGATGCACCAGACCTTCCATAAGCGCTCCTTGGGATACAGCACAACTTGGGAATGGCTCAGTTACTCTAGCAAAGCAATTACTTACTCTTTGTCCGTACTCCATGGAAAAAAAATGTTACTTGAGCTCTTATGAGCCAACATCATAGTCCAGGGAATCTCTTGCTCCTTTATTAGAAGGGATTGAGAATAACAACAACCTGTTTAGAGAAATATACCCTGAGGTATATTTGTAGTGACAGCTGCCAACACTAGTATGTTCACACAATGTAATCCAAGACAGTTAACCAGCTGCAAACTATGGTCCTATCAGCTTACACCCAAGCTAACATCTTGCTTTCATGTGCAGACACACCACTTTTAACAGCAGCTTTGAATGGCACAGCACTGAAGGCATTCAGCACTTAGGAAGACAGCTCATATTCGGACTTTGGGCTTGCTCAGAAGAACAGTATCCTGTGCAGTCTAGTGCACCCAGCTTGTCCCTAGAACTTCTAAGCAAACTACTGAATTAGTTAGTTGGTTTAACAAACCTCAGACTATGAAGGATTTTGAGATGAGGCAGGATTCTAATTAAATTAGAAACCTCCACAGATAATTACTGACCCTCAGAAGAGGGCTATATTTCTCTAATCCTTCAAAGATACTTCTTGTGATTCAGATGAATTGGAGAACAAGACCTTAATAGGGAATAAGCTTAGTTACAGACAAGCTTAGTAAATTAAAGGATACATCCTCATGGCAAAGAAAAGGCATGATTGTTACCTATATTGTTTAACCTAACTAACTGCTTAAGCAGTAATAGTGAAGCTTCATCACGTGTAGGGAACAACACATTCTTCACGACCACTGGGCATATACACTAATGGCCAGCACATGTTATAGCCTATTTTTTCACTGCTTTTTTTACCTACATGAAGTAGGTCCAGATAACCCAAATGAACAGGCACATTCAACAGTTACTCCAAGCCTTTGCATGTGTACCCAAGGGTAGAGAAAGGAAGGGTCAGGTAGGCTTCATGGTACCACCTCATTCCCCCTTCCATTTACTCTCTCGGACCACGCAAGTTTCCTGATGCAAGAGCTGTAGTATCCAAATCAGGCAGCTTAAAGCTGTTTCACTTCCATCTAGAAAAATAACAGCAACTGAAGCACGGATATACCCAAAAGAAGTGTTGGCCTGAAAGGTAACTGAATCTTCGAGGAAATACAGCCTTAGAAAATGTCATATTCCTCAGCAAAGGGAACAGTAATCACAACCTAAATGTTCTTCAATGGGAGTATTTTGAAAGCAGAGAAGGAAAAGAATGAAGATGGTGTACCTGAACAGGGTATACACCTGGGGAAGTGTCACAGGCAGTGCTCCCAAAGATTTACCTTTCTGCCCCTGCAAACACAACATCAGGAAAGACGGGAATGTTTATCTCTTGGTAGACACAGATGGTAATCTGTGCCTCACAGGGACATGATGAGAATAAGCATTTACTCCTTTTAAAACAAAACAAAAACATCTCAAGGGAAAGTCAACTAACACTGCCTGCCTGCCGCCGCCGCCCCCCCCCCCCCCCCCCAAATGTAATTAGAACTACAAAATAACTGAACTTACAAGAACTGGTTCTGTGCAAACAGAGGTACAGAAACATGATTAGACTTTTCTACCCACATTAACAATATTTTTCTATTAATTTTTATGGAAAAGCATGATGCTAGAGGATATTTTGCACTGAAAAAAACATTTCTTTAAGTGTACTAAATGCGTTACGTGGGCAAGTTTACATACACTTAGCATTTACTGAGGTTGCATTCACTAGAATGAACTCAACCACTATTAATGTAGATGCCCTCACTGTTTGAGTGTGATGCCAAGTCACAGTTCAGCAACACTCAACATATTATTTGGAAGATGTATTTTCAAATAAGAAATCTTTACTTAAGCTTTAGGGCAGCTCATTAGTTCAGCCAAGAGATGTTAATCTTGTAATGCTTCCTCAAAAGTTCAGGATCTCCCTTAGGTTTACCTAACTGTATCAGTCACCATTACAAATGAATCCACATAGAGAGAAAAATCAAAGTTAATTTAGCATGGATTGTTGGTTTGGGTTTTTTTGGTTTTGTTTTGTTTTTAAATTCATTGATTAATTGTTTAGAAGATGAGTGGAAGTTATTCTGGTAGGTGAGACAGGAAATATATGGGGAAGGGGGTAACACATAGGACATACTACAATGCAATCAATGAATCCAGCTGAAACATCCTAGCTCACAATTTACCAAGTAAAGGGTGAAACATAGCATCAGCATGCTGTAGTGTATGCTTTGAGGCACTAACTTCCCCCCCTCCCTTGGAAGCATTCTGAAACACTTTGAACCTTAAATCAATCTCCCATTGTGTGACCTCTTTAACTCCTGCTGACTATGTGACCCCACAGAAAGAAGGGTCAGTGGAATTATGCACTGCAGTCCATGAACACAGCTGCAGACATCAGTACCAAAAAGGCAGGGCTAGGGGAAGTAAAAGGAAAAAGAGCGAGCTCAAAAGAAAATCTCTCGCCAAACAAGAAAGATGCAAAGCATTTGCCACAGCTCTATTACTGGCTCCCTCATCACCCACAATAATGAAATGAATGACTTGAAAAAACCTTTCTAAAAAAATACTTTTTTTTTTTTTAAGCTCTGAATGAAAAAAACCCACACAACTCCCCACCCATACTTTATGTTTTCTTGTTTGTTCAAAGGCCGTATTCCCAAGGCTAGTAGATGAGCATATCTGCATGTCAGGAGCCACAAAACTGTGTAGAGGCACGCTGAAGTGTAGTCTGTACAATTAAATTGCTACATATGCACAAATACACAGAGGATCTCTTTGGGAAACTATGGCAACCGCTAGTCCACCAAGTTGCGATTTCCTCTTTGTCCCTATCTTTCTTTGCTCTTCTAGTCCTTCCCGACTTGGACAAGCAAAAGAATAAACAGAAGTATTAATGAGGTCGGGATTGGACCTGCAACAAAGGAGCTGGAAAAGCAGAGACCTACTCACAAGCTTGAATCTGGAAATACTCTAAAGGAAACAAACTTTTCAGTAGAGCTGTACAACAGTGATGAATGGGTTATAGGCAGCATGAGCCTGGGATACGAAGTCTTGCCTAGGAAACCGGGGCTAGAGTGCCCATAGTGCCATTGAATCACTTGCTGGAGCACTGTCACAACAGACCTTTAATTTGGATGCCTCACATCTTTTTGTCCAGCTGAGATACTCAAGGCCTGATTTTCAGAATTGCTGAGCGACCCCAGCTCCCAGTCACTTTCTCACTGTAGTACTGCACCAGCAAACATTTGGAAATTGCTCATAAGTATTTAAAAACAGCAAGTCTATCCAAGTATCAAACCATATGTACCTCTTTCTATCCTAAACCAAACTTTGAAAGCCTCTTATGCCCACTGTGAGGGTTATTGATGCTTATGAAGTCCTCTGGCATCCTCAAATGGAGAGCTTGGTAGAACTGCAAAGCATTCCCTCTTCTCATGTTCATATTTAGCCTCAGGGAGGCGGGCCTCCTCATGTAATATAATGTATATTGACATTTAGACCAAAAATGCCATGGACTGACATTAAAAAGCAGTAGAATTTTTCACTTCATACAAGTCTGAACTGTGTTTTTTGCATATTTTTTTCAAATGGCATTTGCACAGAAGTTTGTGCTGTAACAACGGGTCTTTTCTCTTTCAATTCTGTATCACATTTAACTTCCCCTCTTGATCAATATATTATAAGAAAGTCAACTGCAAAACAAAAGGAATCATATTTCATTACTGATTGCATGGGAAGATTATTAGCCGGAGACAGTTTTTTCTCCTTGTGAACCTGGGAAAATGCTGTCTTTTCTACATAGGGGATGTCAATTTGTATTTCTGAAATCACACATTGACAAAGATATACATGTGTAAACATACATACGTATCTGTCTTTTCACTCACCTGAATTCTAAATTATGTAAAAGAGAAACTCAAACGGCTGCATTCCAATTGTACTGAAGACCTCTCACCTCCCTTTCACCTCCATTTTCAGTCACTTAAATCTGGTTTCTTTCTAATTTTCTCTGAAGTCTTAGACAGCAACAGACTCAGCATGAAGATCCCGATAGATAAGTTTATGTGCACACTGGGAGAAGAAAAGCAAAACCCTGTCTGTCAAATCTACCTATCCAGCCTTAAGGCCACTACTGGAAATGCAGAATCCCTTTAAAACAGAGAAAGGGACCGACTCATCTTCCAGCCCTTTTTTAATGTACCATCGGGCAGTTCATAGTGTTTCCACACAGTTCATACTTTTTTCCCCCAACTTCTTGATGCGACACATATCAAGATGCTGGACACTGCCTGCTCCTCCATGGTGAGGACACTGCTGTGCATTCTAGCTACCACTACTCTCATGCACTGCCAGCTGCTATTGCTCCTGCTGGTTTGTTTGTTTGTTTGTTTTAAGCAGTGTATTAAATTTTAGCATTCAAAAATGTTATTTAGCACATGCTTTAAAGAAATCCTGCCTCACTCCTCTGACAGCCAATTGGCCTTGATAGCAAAGAGCAGTTGTCCTACCACAGCTGCCTTAGTTTAATCCAAAGAATACCAATAGAGCAGAATCAAAGCAAAACTTCTTTTGGGAGATGCATTGCTCTCAAGGTTTAATCCTAATTCTGACCTGAAATTTGTTAGTAGTTAGAGGCAAACTGCTCAGACATCCTTTGCACATGAGAAGACACTTACCAACCATAGTATTTTGAGGCAGCAAGGAGCCTTAAGTGCAGTGATCTGCTTTTATTATTGTATTGATATATCAATACGGTAATTATGAAACTTAATTTGTCTTCTCGTTGTCCTCAGTCTGTCTCCATACCATTTTCTATTCTATTTCCTCTCATCTCTGCATTTCCTCCTAAATGCATGCAGCATCGACAAAATGACACCATGCTTCACAACCTTTGGAACAAGAATATTGTGGAAATGAAACAGCATTTAGAAAAAGAGACTTAGCTTCAAAGTGTGCTTTTGCTGTTAACCTTACTTGTTTTATATCACTGTATGTTATTTGTATCAACTGACCTGATAAAGCCCAAGAATGCATACATGGAGGACAGCTGACAGCAAATCCTCTAAGACAGAGGGGAACCAAACTACTGCTACTGTCCCACACGCGACTGAGTAGTAGTTTGAAAAAGGAACCTGTGCCAGGGTTACTTTATGCCCATGTCAGAACTGTGCTGGGGATTATTTGCACTCCCATTTACAGGGGAAAACAAACCAGCAGATGCTACCAAGATGCAGAATTACATCCCCTTGCATTTGCAGCCCAGATCTTTCCCCAAAACAGAGTACCAATCGCCTAATCTCACCCTGAGCCTTTTTTCCTGCCCCTGGACTCTCAGGACACACTGTAGGTGTTTAGTATTTCTTGGCCACCTAGAAGGTCTGGTGTGTGGGTTGGAAAGTCAGATAGGCTGGCCACCCTGCTGTAGTCCTTTCCCGTATGATAGTGCATTTACTCTCACTTCCGCAGAGGACTCCAGAGCAGCAACAGAGATTTTATTAAACAGCCCCAAATCTACAGTAGTAGATGGAATTACAAGACCTTTCAATAATTAAAAGTATATGTGACTAAGACAGATTACACAGAACTACACCTAAAAGTCTTCCCAAGCCTTGCCTCTAGCGGGTAGCACTGAGTATTTTTACTAAGGAAATGGCAGTCACTGGTGGCCTTGAAGGCACTTGTCTGAATTTATCTTAGAGAGGAACTAATTTGCTGCAGCTCTACTAAAAATCTCTCTAAACAGCAACAGTCAAGAAACAAACTGAACAGCTCAGCAATCCTGGCCATTAAAATCATTGCCAGGCTCCTTTGCTAGTATCAGTTGGGAATGAGAAAGCTTCTTTCCCATGCTTGCAGTTCAGACGTCCAAACCCTAAATACGCACATCAGTGATTAAAAACTAGAATGCCAGATCCAGGCAGGCTGCGCCAGAACAGATTCAGGCTATACGGAGATGCCTCCAGAATCTCTGGTTCAAAAAGAAATTAAATGAGGGACAGGAAAACAGAAACTGAACTTGAGCAGCTGGCTCAGGGAACTGCCTTTCCCTCTTTCAGTACACAGCAGTGCAAACCTACCTAGCCCTCATCTGCTGCACAGCACCTCGTCTGCACATTTTCTAAAGGCAGCAATACTCTACACTGGCATTTACACAGAGAAATGCCAGCTCTAACGTTGGGCTCCATATAATTAAGCTGAAATAAGAAAGGCTGTTCCAAAAGGAAAGGACAGCTTTAATCAGATAGAAGCCTAAGCACTGTTGCCAAAGCCATTAAGAACCTATTTCTTGCCTTCTGACTTAAGAAGTATATTAAGGGTCTATGTCATTTTGTTCTAGCTGTGAATCTGCAGTGGGGGGACAACTAGCAAACACTGAATATTTTGGTTATTTCTCATGAATAAGAGACTGCATTTCCAAATTATATACTTTTTCCAGAAGGTTTGATTTGGTTTCTGAAGGTCAGTGCAATATCACAGAACAGCTTAAAAAAAAAAAAACAAAACCAAAAACAAAAACAACAAACAAAAAAGAGAAGTCCCTTACCTGTGGCAGAGTGAAGACTCTCCAAGCTCCAGTATCTGGACAGGACACCTCTCATCCCACCACCACCACACACCACCCCACTGCTGTCTGAATCTGAACCCGGTGAGAGCCCGGAGCTTCCACTGCTACTGCAGTTTTCTCCACTGTGTGCCCCACTGGACTCACTGGGGCACTGCTGGGTCCTCATGCAGGCAGGTAAGGGGGAGAGCCAGGGGCTCTGCTCTGCCGGGGGAGGAAATGGGCAAAGCGCTCTGTAGCTGCTCCCAGGGCAGTGGTACCTGGCAGTGCTGTCTGAGGACTGAGCTGGATTCCTAGCCTCCTCTCTGCTTGTCTGAATGCATCCTGACATCATAGGGGTCCACTAAGGAGGCTCCCTCTGTGGCAGCGCAACTGCTTTCAGCTGCAGCTTCTAGCAGCTGATTTTTATTAAAGCCAATTTCAAGGCATTAAAAAAGCAAGGGTGGGATAGAGATCTTTCCTCCTAATTTAGCAGAACTGTCAGATTAAAAATAAATAAGTGGGAATAGTAGAATTTCATGCATTTTAAAAATGCCCAAGTGAGAGAGACCTTGTGTTATCCGCTTCCCCTGAGAACTCAGAAAGGACTTAACATATAAACTAATCATGTTTAGAACTGGCTGTGGCTGCTGCTATTAAAAAACTATTTTTGTAAGTCCTCGGAAAAAGAATTCAAAATGAAATCAAAGCCAGAAAAACACAGATTGAGATTTAGGGAGGTTGCAGCTGGGAGCTTTGAAAAATCATTTAGCATCCACTCCCAGACTGTAGACCTGGGATGGTCTCTAGTTCAGTGTGTGATCTTTGTAAGAAACCTCAGTCCCAAGTGAAACAGCATCTCTAACTACCTTTTAATTAGAAAGATTTATATTCTCATTACCTAACATGTGATTCAGTATGTCCCTATACAAAGAATTCTGAAAGAATACTAGTTTTCTGAGAATGCAGAAATGCCTGTACTGTTTAACAACAGCTTTGAGACACTGCAGAGGTTTTATGATAAAGGATATTTCCAGACTGACACTCTGTTAAAACACCTGCCTTACAATAGCAGATCTGTCAAACTATCAAAATAATTTAAGAGTAGCCACATGGTTTGTACCACGTGCAGCAGAAAACATAATAAAACTTCTTATGCTAGTTACCAGAATAAGTATAAGACCAGAACTAGATTGCTTCAGTGTGAGATTATCCAGGTCAGCTATAAGTTAGCCAGGTGAGACTCTGTACCTAGGGGTTTAGGCTGAAGTAAACAAGGAGCTCAGCTCCACTAGCAGAGGTGGGAAGGTGACAGCTGTCCATAGGTGGAGCACAAAGGAGCATGCTGGGAAATATCAAACTGCTCCTACCATTTACAAAGTGAACGTGTGCCTAGGCACCCAAACCCAAAACTAGGAGCCTAATTTCACACAAGAATTGAAAATGCTTCTCTTACTATTTCTGTGTAAGGTAATTCTGTCCAAAGTAAATAAAGACACATTATATGGCCATCACAGCCTGCTCTGACAGAAAGACCCCTTTGACTTTGCCTCACTATCTGTGCAGTAGCAGGGCTGTTTTATTTCAGTAAGATTTCTGTTTTACTGACTATTTCCTAAAAGAAAAAACCTTTGCCCTCCATCATTGCAGGTTACTACAAAGCATCCAACAATGCTGAACCAACTTTTGAGTCCTTAAATATTTCAGCTGTTCTTTTCAAAAAGGTCTCTGCAGTAGCAGCAAAAATAACATTTCTACAGTGGCCCATAACAAAAAAATTCCTTCAATTATCTTCTGAATGTAGCTACTTAAACCAAAATATCTTCCTCTAATGCCTCCCAATACAGAAATGGAAATGTGTTCTTGATTTGTCTGCAGTAGAACCACTCTTCTGCATTGATCTGGTCCTTCCAGGGCCTCCTAGAACTGCCTGCACTAAAAGTACAAATGGAGAGAAACATTTCTTGATCATAATAATGGGGAAGAAGGCAAGTTAAGCATTAACAACAAAGATTAATGCAGCTGTTCTGTGGATGTGGAGCACAGGGCACTGAGAAGAGGAAGGGACAGTGCCGCTCTTCAGACATGAGAAGTGCTAAGGAGAGGCTACAATTCAGTCCTAATTATTTTACCCCCACTCCTTGAAATCCATGCTTGGTGCATGAGAAGTAAGGAAACTCCACGTACCTGTATCTGTCCTTGACTGAACTACTAAACCTGACATTATTTACAGAGGCTCTGTAGCAACTGCCCTTGGCTGGGAGATCTCTGCCCTCAACCTGCTTAAATCACTCCATCTGTTCCTCTGCTAACCCTCCCACTCTCTGGACTGAATGCTCTTGGCAAATACCAAAAGATGTTTATTCAGTGCCAGAGACAATAGTGCTGTAATCCTAGCTGAAGGTGCTACAGAGGTATGCATATTATATCTATGTACTGGATAGGCATTTTCTAATAGAATGGAAAGAGAGGAAAAGTACTACAAAGCCAGGCTGTGGAAAGCGCAATATCATATCAGAGTTCAAAACTGCAACCTGTCACAGAGAGGTTCCTCTGACTACAGATTTTGTTTTTCATTAAATCTACATAGAGATTTTCTTCTGTGACACTAGAGAGAGAGGCTAGCTAAAGTTGCTGTAGCAGCAACGGACTCCAACTACAGATTAAGGATCTCACTGCACAGCCTGATCGAGGTAGTCAAGCTAGCCTGAGCCTTGGACAGCCTGATCCTAAATATCTCCTGGATTTTTTTAGTGTCTGTTGGGTTCTTCTGTAGTCTCGTAGCTTTGAAGAGTGATTGCCAGAATCATTCAGGATTTGCTAGGATCTTCTTTTTCACTCTTTGCCCCATGGAAAGTTTTTATTGGTATGCTAAATCTTTCACCTCAGTAGCTAACACATACAATCCCACTCAACCTGCTAGGACAAATTTTCAGGAATTCAGCCATCACTTGGCCCATCTTTTAAGGTTGGATGAAAATCTTTGAGTGAGCACATGTTATCAGAGACCTCACAGAGCGCAAATATTTGTGGCTGTGGTTAAACAGAATCAAGATTGGCACAGCAGGTCTAATCTTTCCATGATTCAGAGACAAAGTGAAAAATACAGTAGGCAACGTGATTGCTTTTTAGCCACTTAAATTCAATGGTACTTCCATGAGTTAATGAGGATGGAATGGACATTTCATGCTACAGCTGCAATGATACACTACTGAGGACTTGCATACCACTTTTTTATGTGTCCCTTCAAGAACTAAAATGACAAAAATGGAATAAATAGCTCAGCTTGTTATTTTGCTGAACTACAGGACTGCTAAATATTTATAAGACATAATGAAGTTATTAAGATAATATTTTCCCTCCTGAATAGATTTCTCCAGTGGCTGTCAAGCATCTTCACGTTAACTGTTGCCAAGTGTGAGCTTAACAGCCCATCTATAGCTGGGAAAAGAAGATGAAAGTTGGCCACATGATGTTGAGTAAACAAACAATCCCTTTGCCTCTGAGAAATACTTTCCGCTATACCAGTGAGGCCAGAGGATAGCTCAGTGTCACTAAGTGGTCACAGTTTTCCAGACTATCCACAAAAGATTCAGACTTTCAGAACTTGGCTTTCCTATTCTTATTGCTTATGCAAGATTTCCAAGGCTACCAGTATGTTCATCATCAGTACACGTTAGTCAGAACAAATTTGTGCCTCTTTGGTTGGCATAACGAACACCAGCATTGCAGTGGAACTCCTGGGTGTCTCTTGTAGATATCTGATAGCAGGAAATGTAAAGATCTTAGGCTGTTTAAATCTGACAAGACACAAGGAAAATTGCCAAAAAGATTCAGTCTGCATTTAAATAATGATTTTAAATAATACAGGCTTAAGATCCATTATAGCACAGCTACAAACCTGATCTTGTAATATACTAGTTACAAGTTTCTCCCTCTATGAGGATATGACAAACCCTGAAAGTTTACGGTCATATGTGTGCCCCTATGCAAAGTTTCACAGATTCTCTGACAGGTAGCGTGGCAGGAAATGTCTGGGAGAAGGTAACAAGGGCCGGCACAAAATAGAAAAGTCTCCAGCTGAGAAGCACAGAAAGCAGCGAGAGCAGGGTCTTCAAGGAACTACACCTCCAACTCTCAGACAGTTACCAGTGTCTGTCTGTCGCTGTGTCACCTTGTGATTGTCTCCTGCTGAAAAGCCCCTAGGGAAAAGCTCAGAGACGGCAGCACCTCCCCAAAAAATTCCCTCTGCTCTAGACCTGTGGGCTAGTAACTTCCACACCCAGAACCATTCATCTCCTAGCTTCAGCCCAGTCGTAGCTACGTTCTCACAGCTGCATCCACTGTCTATCAAACAGCTTCCTAGCAACATCCCCAATTTTAGGCAATGTCTTCAGGTTACAAATAAACAGATATCAGACTCAGGAGACAGATGAGGAAGAAGAGGATAAGTAAGATAGCCTAAAGATGAACATGCTAGTCCATTCCTTTAACCCAAAGCCTTGTTATCCTACCACTGCTCTCTCCAGTACATTTTGGGGCCTTCCCTCTCACCCCTTTCCTGGGGCGATTCCTGGGCCAAATGGTCTCTCAAGATCTTCAGAGGCTGCCAAAAAGCAGAAAAGCAGTCCCATATCTACATTAGGAAGTGGCTTGTTTCCTATGCTGGTCTTTCACTCTAGCTCAATCTATTCAAACACGGCAGTAAACCAGGCAGTAAGGAATAAATACATACTGCAAGGTACAAACGAAGACATGGGCATAACCAGACAACTTAAGGGGAAAGACACTTGACACTCATCAATACTGCCTGCCAAAGTGTGTGGTGCAGCCAAGAAGGTCCTTCCAAAGTGTTCGAACATTCCTGATGTTTGAACAGGACAGTTAACTTTGCTAACATCGGGGGTGGGGGGGTGGGTGCGCACATGCGTGTTGGTGGGGGTGTTCAACCTCTATACTTCTCTGAAGGAGGCTCAAGACTCATTCAATCTTCGCTGAATACAGAGATTAGCACCACCTCAGCTGCTCTTTATTTTGCAGATGTTAGAGCCATCTACTGGTTCCTTACAGTTTTCTCAAGTGGCTGCTCTGGACAGAAGAGGTGACAGGAAGGCAGACTGCAAAACTTGATCAGTGACCAAAAGCACCACAGAATGCCTGATCCCAACTGCTGGGATATCCAAATGACAGGTTTGAGCCTGCCTTATTTCTCCCAGCATGACATAAAGGCAGAGCAAACAACGTCTCAGTGCTCTAGTGCCAGTGACTGGTCAGAGGAAGCTAATGAGCACAGCAGATACAGCATTAAAATTAAGCTCTTCTCCCAGCACTCGTGGTATGTTCTAGTTGGAAACAGGCAGCCTCACCTAAAATAGTAAGTAAGTTTGTGCCCAGCTAAGCTCTCGTCCTCAGGTAATGGCTAGGTGCGTGACAGAAGTCTTAGAGCTGTGCATGGCGCCTTTTGGGCTGGGATCATGACAGCTATCTTTTCGTACCTGAAGAACTACAGAGGGCTCCAAAATACCCTATCCCCCACAGTCGCTGCAGCATTCCTTGCACAATGTGGCCAGGTGCAGACACTGGGAGTGAGTGCTGCTGAAAAGCAACAGGTATCACAACAAAGCTGTACAAGAATCAGAGAGGGCATTCTGCTGCACTACTGCTGCCTCAAGGACATTCCCAATCCTAAAATTGATCTAACAACTTAAGAGTATTGCTTCAGTAATTTGCAGTTTTCTTCCTAGCCACATCCTACCACAGGAAGGACACATGCACACACTCCTCACCCCCAAAATGCTTCACATGAAGCCCACAAGCAGCAGCTAATAGAGATGGCTGTGGTCAAAGCATTACAGCGCTTCCTCTGTTCATCAGTTTTCTCCCACACTAGCATGTTTTTGGTGGTGGAAAAAAGGTTCTGCTGCATTTCATTTGTTTTGCTACATTTACACAGAGATTCTTGAGGTCCAGGCTTAGGTCATAGTATGAAACTCACTTGTACCTACCTCAGGATTATTGTGTGAATCGTAGATGATCCAGGCTTCATGCCCCATTTCTAGATAGCATATAAACACCTACAGCACTACCAACTGGTCAATCTATGTTTACTACCCCTATTCACCCTCTGAAGTTCATATATATTTTTTAGCTCCCTCAGGTCCCAATTGGGAACTATCATGAAATTTGTACAGCTGTGACTCAGAATTTACTTCTATGACAGTGGTGCTTAGGGATTTCCGCTAATGTCAGAGATGCACAGACAACTTGACAATGATGGGTTTCCATCTGGGATTTCCAAGGAGTAAAGCTGCAGCTTTTTTAATTCAGCCAGGGAGCTGGTCCTAAGTGTTAGGGCAACACCAGATGCTTGTGACAGCAAGTGATCAAAGCCCTCAGTGCTGAGAGCAGAGGCAGGGCTCTTGACACCACGATAATTAGTTTGTTTTCTTATTTCCACATGAAACCTCATGACTCTGTGCATGAGTTGTACAAAGTTTCAGAAAGAAAACCAGTTTTGCTTGACCAGTTTTGCTCTGATGTAATTAGCACAATGTTATGGTCCCTTAATTAGGTAATTCCAGTAGTGTTTAATCGATGGTACAAAGAGACTTTCAGAGGCAGAAATGGCAGCTTGGCACCCAACTGTGGTTGGCTTTTCCTGGCTAGATTCCTAACCGCCAAACAACTCCTCTGCAGTCTGCTTTTCTTATCCCACCCTGAAGTGCTATGATAGAGATATCTGCAGTGTTTGGGCAGGCACTGTCAGATGGAGAATTTAAAAACCTAGCAAAGGTACGTCTCACTGTTTAATAATATGTGCGACTTACATTTTAATCCTGAGAAAGCGCCAATCATTGGAAATGAAGCAGACACAATACTTCATGCACATTCCTCATGAAAATACAGCATACTTGTTCTTTAGGATGATTTATTTAAAGTACAGGAAACATCTATCTCTAGAGGCTCATTTAGTTGCTTTAGTGCCTAATTATCAACTTGAGAGGAACTTCACCATACCCACTGTAGCGCTCTCCAGCAAACACAAGGCAGAGAGTCTGTTTCATCTGCAGAAACCTAATTTGAGAGTGTGATATATATATATGACATCATCCTACATGAGGCAGAGTTCTCATGAGATAGCACAGTGTTTCTACATCAAGCACACTATCATTGCCATTAGTGAGCTTTTCTTCACTAAAAAGCTGACCACTGCCTTTAAACAGCACCCTGGTTATTCGCTCAGGGAGGAAACAAACCAGAACACGAAAAGCACATGAAAGAATTAACTCTAAAGCAGATTTCTGCTCAGACATGGATGCAGCATTCAACATAAATAGGTTAGAATGCTTATCACATAGTTTCCATACTCAATAAACCAGAGCTTAATTCTCTCATAATTCACGTCCAACTAAGAATAGCGTACACACCAGGAGAGGAGATGCGCCGTTTCCAGCCCACACAGTCTAAGCCTGTCGGAGTGCTCTGGGAAAATGGATGCAGTTTCAGTGGTAGGATGTCAAAGGCAACAGCAGACATGATGGATGAACTTATTCCAGCCTGCAACAAGAGAGGCAAAACAAAGACAACAAACATTAAACTTAGATGCCCTGTAGGGCAAAACATAGCATTCATCATGGAGCACCTCTTTCTACTTCTGATGTAAGTAAGTAGGACCTTAGTAGACACATGTGGATGATTATAGCTAGAGAGGTTAGAAAACAGTGAGAAGGCAGGGAAAACTGCAAGGTAATAAGAACAGGAGAAGTGGATAACCAGGTACTGGTCTCATACTTCACATACTACCGCACATATCTGCATTCACAGAAAGTTTCACTGCTTCCTATGAAGCCTATCTAGCGGGAGGAGGAAGCATATCACCCCAGCAAGTCATCCCCTCAGCTACAGAACCGTTTCCTACAACTTTACGACTAAGAATTCCTGTTCTGTTACTTAACATGTAAATAAAGCTTTTTGCTTCAGAGATTTATTGGTACCAGTCCCCAACCATATAGAACATGGATAACACAACGTTCTTGTCTTCAGTTAAAGGTACAAAAAGATCTCTTGCTCTCTCCTCTACCTGGCTGATTGATTTTAAAAAACTTATAGAACTTTATGAAACTTTGAAAACTCTATACCATTGCCAAATCTCATTGAATTAATAACTTTTGCTGGTTTAAGGGGGAAAACATATAAATACATACACACAGCTCATGATCTCTAACACCTCAGTAAGTAGGCTTAAAATAAACAAAAATACAAGATTTTTTTTTTTAAGAAATCACACAATCTTACAAACCACTGCCATAAAGACACTACATCCATCCACAGACCAATCCACTCTCTCATGCATTCACTTGAAGTTTGAAAAAAAAAAAACAAACCACCCCTAAATTTATCAACAAAACCCAAAATGTAAACAAGATTGTTTCCTTTTCTGTGTCAAAACCAATATTTTCTGCCAATTTTGCCACACCAACAAACTTTGAGTATTTTCTGTCTCCTCTAATCCACCCAGAAACAGAAATAATGTCTGCTTGATATAGGGAAGTGAGACCAACATTCCCCTGATACTTCATCAGGGAATCACAAGATACTGGACAAGATACTACAAGAATATAGATCATCTGACAACGAGCAATACAGATAGTAGTCAAAGTGACTGAAACTTCTAGTACTTAATGCATAATGCAGATATACTTTTATTCCTTTTTCCTTCTCTCTCTTTTCTCCCTCATACCTCCTATGGCTGTCACACACAGAAAATATCAGTGACTGCAGGCGTCTGAGAGATCAGCTGGTCAGTAAGCATTGGTCCCATGGGCATAGCCATTTTTCATCTCTATCGCTACTGCCCCTTCCTTTTGCTGCTGTGACATTCAGTTAGAACATATCCATCCTTCACTGAACCAAGAGTTTGGGATATTGAGGTCCACTAGTTTTTCAAGGATCTTTCCTTCTCCCTGCCAGCCCACACTATGTCCCATCAGCATAAAGTCTGCTGACTGGCCTTGATGCTGAAGCCTCTTCTAAAGAAAGATGGCAATTAGTCAAAACATCCTTCCAAAACTAAACAGCAAACTAAACCCACTGAATAGCCACACACTGCCCAAGCAGCTAAGAGTGCTGCTGCTCTGTGCCTAGTTTGCTTTATTCTTCCTGGACTTACTTTCCTAAAACAAAAAGAACACAGCCAGTACTTCGGCACAAATCACCATCTCCTGAGGGATAGCATGAACCCTGTTCAAATTAACCTGAGCAGTGCCTGTTTGTCTAGAAAAGTCACAGCAAAACCCCAGTGGGAGCACATGCTCTTCCAGTGACGATGAAATCAAGAAAAACAGGCAACTTACTGAGCTACTGTTCTGAAAATGCCAAGGGTAAAGTCTAGGTTATTTACATGAAAGGTGATAGAAAGCATTATTGTTCTGTTTAAGACTAGGAAGCAGAATACTGCCTTAGGGCTGTTACAATAAAAACTGCAGGCTTCCTTCTTATTAATCTCCAGGACATCAGAGCAAATTTCAGGTACAGGCATCATTTGATTTCTACAGCAGGGGAGCCAGGCCTGTACAACCCAAAGTCAGGAGAAGCAGCATTTTCAGAGATGTTAGTAATACATGGGCAGGGTTTTTCCCAACCTACAATGGAGGGGAGAGGAAATGAGGAACCAGAGCATAGTAAAGGCCTTCTCTTCTACATTTTCTGATATAGGTTCAAGGGGATTATTTCTATGCTCTTATGCACAGCAGTTCAGTCCCTGGGAGAGGCATTTACCCCTGTTGTGTGTCTGTGCCTTGTCAGGTGCACAACAGGGCGAGACTTATCTCATTCAGTCCCCTCTCCAAAGTGCATTCATCACCCTCTTGAAGTGTCTGAGGTGTCCACAGTACTCATAACCATGGTAGCACACAACAAAACTTAATTTTCTCTTATTTCAGATGGGGTAAAATCAGATTTACAGAAGTCATATTCAGGACAATAAGCTAAAGATCTGTTTTTCACTACTTCTCATTTCTCTTTCAAAAGAAACGAGAGTGCTTTTCCTGCACTATACCCCCTCTGGGTATACTCCCCTGATGGGCCTTTTAGGAATCTCTCTAATTTGGCAGTGCAGAAACTGTGCTCTAACAAATGCACATAGAAGCCATGTCTGTGCTTCTGTTGCTGTGCCCTGGAGAGGCATCAAGCTTAATAGTCGGGTTTTAACTTTTTGTCAAAATAGGAAAGAGCAGGATGGGAGCAGACAGGTAGTTCAGAGACATCACTAAAACAATTTTTGCAAAAATAATTCCCAAAACAGAGCCCATCACTATTACAGTATTACACGTATCAGTGGTTTGGGGCATTGTCTCTGCTCCAGCTATGGAATTCATACTGCATTAAAAATAAGTAAGATGACCCCAGGCTATATTGTGAAACCCGTCACCATGTGAAGGGCAAAGCCCATAGCCAAGCAAAAGAAAATAGATTCATCCACAGCCATGTGAGTTTCTCTTCTTCCACTTCAGGGGGTGCTACCTTCAAAGGCTTGCCACAACCAGTAAAGTGTTAACACTTTAAGGTACAAGATCAGAAGCTGCTCAGCTTGTTACTCGGAGCATTTCATTATAAGGGACAGCTGGGTCAAGCTTTGAGTTTGACTCTAGGGATTTACACAGACTGTTCCCATTTAAAGCAGATGAGCAGCTTACTGAACCTAAACAAAACACAGACCAGCATATAGAATTGTTTAGGACTGGTATTCCAAGTGGTTATTTTTTTAGTTTAAAGGTAGTTTCTTGACTGTTTGTCCATCTCCCTCTGAATCCCAACTGCCAGCCTTCGGAATAGCTTCTTATTACCATTATACTCATTTGTGTACGTTGATCTGAATGATGAGTAATATCAAAAATCAGCACTTGAAAAATCAGGAATTTGTTTTCTATTCCTCCCTGGTCTGACCTATTAAGTTGTTTCCATAATATTGCAGTATTACATCACCTTATGTGCTGACCTGATCTCGACTTAACACAATATGACTTGTCATAACCGAAGCCACACATTCTAAGGCAGCCATGTGTCAGAAAACATCAGAGTTGCAATTTTAGATCTCCAAAGCCCCATACAGTTGCCTTGTTCCAGTCACAAACCCACAAAAGATAATGAACATCTTACAAAGCTTCTTTTGTGATAATTTATTTCTCCTTATGAAAAGGGATTTAGCATCCTTCTAAAACTTCCTTCAAACACTGCAGCTTGTGACAGCACTCCCACCACACTTGGGAGTATGAATAAGCCAGCATTATTACAGGAATAGGGCATTGCAAAGACAGAATAAAACACAATAGGAAAAAAAGAAACTACATGATGACTATTATAAATAAAAAATACAGGCCAAGAAATGCAGTTATATAGGCATACAGGAAAGAGCCCTTGAATCCCAACAGATCTCTCAGTAAAACTTAACATTGTGCTCTCTTGACTTGCCCACAAAGATAAGAAGTGTCAACAACCTGCATAACACACTTAAATCAACAGAAACAGTAAAAACCAAATCTACCTACATGCTACTAGATATCTTCTACTCACCTCCACTATACAAAGAAGAAGGAACCAGAAAAATAACTCAGGCCCATAAGCCCCACAGGCAGGTGATGTTAAGTGAGGGTACCTCAAGGGGCACAGGGGCAGCTGCAAATCATTACACAGCTGATCACAATTTAGAGGTAAGTTTGCGCCTGAAAATAAGGGTGGAAATGCTTAAAGGAGAAGCTCTTTTCTGGCAGCATTGAAATGTGCAGTCAATCAGCAAAACAGACAGCATTCAAGCTGTGTAATCTGATGGCTCTAGGGGAAGCTACTGGGGTAACTGGTCGCTCCTCTTAGAAGTAGAATCAGAATCGTTAAGGTTGGAAAAGACCCTTAAGATCATCGAGTCCAACCGTTAACCTATCACTGCCAAGTCCACCACTAAACCATATCCTCAAGCACCACGTCTACCCTTCTTTTAAATACCTCCAGGGATGGGGACTCAACCACTTCCCTGGGCAGCCTGTTCCAATGCCTGAGACTAATGTACAGTGCCTGAGACTAAGTACTAATGGTCTCAGTGCTGGCCAACATACCGTGCAGCATAGGCTAGATTTCCAT